>NC_058386.1:91996770-93334270 GCF_018350175.1 Felis catus
TAAGCCATCTTTGGTGTGCTCTCATGGAAATGGTATAGACTTTTGGAGTCACTAAAGCTTGGATTCCGGTCAGAGCCCCGGCACTTAGACCAGCGAGGTAAACAGCTTAACCACCCTGGGCCCTAGTTCCCTCCCGTGTAAATGGGGGCTAATAATTTTTTCCACCACGAGGAGTTGCTGTGAGTATTAAATGAAAGAACGCTTTTAGAGTTATCAATCACGATACCTGGCATTTGCCAGTCACTTAACACAGGGGGGGTAGGACCACAGGTTTGCTCAGCGGCCTGCAGGGTTTAAGGCCCTCATAATCGCTCTTCCCCACTAACCATGCTCAGAAGCGCAGTGTGGTACTAAGCACATGAGCTTCGGCACCCAAAAGACCTGGTGTCGTAGTCTTTGCTCCCCTGCTCACTAGCTCTGTGACCTTGGGCACGTTCGGAGCCTGTTTCCTCCTTTGTAAAGTAAGAGTAACAGCAGCTCCTATTTCGAAGGGTGGCGGTGAGGATAAGATGATAGCAACATACGGATCTTAGCAGATACTGGTATTTTTCATAGTTTGCATGGTGAGCCGACTCGTTTCCTTTCACACCAAGCGGTTTCTAATCTAAAGGCACGGGCGGTTTCAGCAAGCGTGTTGACAATCCTTCAGCAATGATAGCTGTGTGTCCCTGGCTTTCTGGTCTCGGCTAAGGAATTTGGGGGGTGATGCTGGAGCCGCTGTGGACGTCTCAGCTCCAGGCTGTTGGACCTTCTACCCCAAGACGTTCATACCTCTCTTCTCTCCACTCTCTTCCCACCCTTCCCCTTGCTAACTGAATCTTACGTATCAGGCCTCAACTCAATTATCACTTCTTCGGGGAAATATTCCCTGAGCAGTAACGTCTACCCCAGTCTCCTGTTTATCTTTCAACAGTGGTGTGAATTGTGGATTCTGTGTGATAAACTATATCAGAAGTGGTTTAAATCTAAAAATAATATTTGGGGCGCGTGGGTGGCTCAGTCAGTGAAGCATCCGACTTCGGCTGAGGTCATCATCTCGCGGTTTGTGAGTTCAAGCCCCACGTCGGGCTCTGTGCCGACAGCTCAGAGCCTGGAGCCTGCTTCCGATTCTGTGTCTCTCTTCTCTGCCCCGCTCGAACTCACTCTCTCTCTTCCTCTCTCAAAAATCAATAAGCATTAAAAAAAATTTTAAGTATATATACAAATAATTAAATTATTCAACAGGTAAATTATCTAACGTTGTCTCCCAACCTAGAAAATTATCGGTCCAGGAAGAAGCTGCAGGCTTATCCTTAGCTTTGTGTACCCCCTGGTCCTCTCTTGCCTCCCCCACTTTTAGGGATACCCATGGGCTGGTACAAGTTAGTAATTTTTTAGAATTATTGCTGCATGAGGTGGGACATTGAACTAGATGATGTTTAGGGTTCCTTGCAACTCTTGACAGCTGGCAAGTTTTCTGAGTGCATGTCCTCCTTCCTTCCGGTTGGTTCCTTGATCTGGGTGCATCATGGGGAGTTTTGAAAAGTGGTGTGTGCCAATGTGGGCATGCACTGTTCCAGTAGGAGGTGGTATGTTTATTTGGTGCCTCGCAAATGAATGCTGTGAGATCAGAAGAAAGGCAGTACAGGCACGAGTGCTAGAGAGTGGATGAATTAGAAAGGCAACAGTGCTTTTGATGGCTAGAAGATGGTTCCAGATGACTTAATAGATGGCGTCACTTCCTATACCCCCATCAGAACTGTAAACTTGGAATAGATTTACCAAAACGCAGCCCAGTATAGTGGAAGAAACAAAGAGATCATCATTCAGATAGAACTGGGTTAAGATCCCCACATTCAATTGGTTACATGACCTTGGATAAATCACTTCACTTCTCAAGTCTCAATTTTATAATTTATTGGTTGAACACATATGTATTGAGTATCCACTATGTTTTTAACACTGTTCCAAGTACTTGGGTTGCACTGGTAAATAAAACAGACAAAATCCCTGCCCTTAGGGAGATTATATTTTTCAGGGATGTGGGAATGGTGGGTAGACCTTTAAATCTGTGAGGATTCATGCTGTTGTCCACACAGTCCTGGGACATGGCAGGTACTCAATAAACAGTAGCTATTATTATTATTATTATTATTATTATTATATTTTTAATCAAGCAATAACCATCTGTGAAACCAGGTAATGTCTATACAAGCTTAAATTTCTATACGAAGGATTTGTTAAAAAGAAACAAAGAAGAAAACTCAGGTGAAGCCACGTAATTTCTACACAAGAGACAAGAGATGGCTTGAGCAAAGTACTCGAGATTCTTACGGTTTGGTAATCGCAGGTGGTTTTTCCATCCTAAGTGGCAATATTTTTTCTGCTATGGTTTCCTCAGTAGCGGTTCCATCTGTGGCAAAATTTAGCCCATCGTGGCCCTTATCAGTAGGTTGAACCTCCATTTGGACAAACTTTCCTCTTTCATTATCTCCAGGAGTTCAAAGAACATAAATCTGGGATCCCGACATTACCCTATAACCACTCTAGTCATGCTCCTACCCCTGTGATGTCAACTGACCAAACTTTTAACAGAAGTTCCACGTTCCACCCTTCTAGTCCAGTAGCCTCCTTTCTAGAAGCAGAGGGTCGGAAAAGGGAAAGGAGGGGAATACTGCTTGTAGGTTTTCATGGTTCATAGTTTCTAGCTTGATAAAAAAGAAAAAAAAATGTCGTTTCTACCTTGTTACAGAACAATAGAACCATGACTTACATTTCACAATTTATGTAGTTCATTTTACAAGGTATCCTGTTTCTGGGGCTATCGCATTTCCAGCATTACTGCTGCCCTCCCACGCGGGAGTGAGGCAGGCATTGGGTCAGGGAGTTAGGGAAGCCTGGTGCACTGTGGACTTCCTCCCCCTTTCCCTAGGCTTCGGTTCTCATCCTTGTTCCTCTCTCTATCAGATTACTTATCACATTGTTTTGCAGCTATTTATTCTCCGGATTCCCAGCTAGACTTAGGGTTCTCCTGAGGTCACGGGCAGTGTCTTATTTGCTGCTGTATCCCCGACACCTAGCTCATGCTGTATCTGGCACATAGTAGGTGCTCAGGAAATACTTGCTGGCTGAAGGAAACATGGAGTTCATGACACAGATTTTTGTATAAATGAGTCATTTTTCACCCTTTGCAATACCCCGACCTTACTTTGTGTTGAGATCCAAAATCAAAGCTATTTTTCTCAGCATCTGGGATCGACCGAGCAGGCAAAGTTACTGCTCTGGTGCCTCGTGCTGCCCCCGTGAAAGCCCCTTGAAGCCACCCCAACCCCATCTTTGTGGCTTTTCCAGGCTACCCCTCAACATTTTAAAAGCTCATCCCTCATTTCCTTGGAATGTGGACCCGGGCTTCAGAACTGTTTCCAGTTAGTGGGGCACCTGGGTGGCTCAGTCAGTTGAGCGTCCCACTTTGGCTCAGGTCATGATCTCACAGTTCGTGAGTTTGAGCCCCGCTTCGGGCTCTGTGCTGACAGCTTGGAGCCTGGAGCCTGCTTCGGATTCTGTGTCTCCCTCTCTCTCTGCCCCTCCCCCGCTTATTCTTGCATGCGCGTGTGCACACACACTCTCTCTCTTTCAAAAATAAACACTAAAAAAAAAAAAAGAGAGAGAGAGAGAAGTGTGTCCATTTAAAAGCCTTTTCAGTTCCCAGCGTTCTGCAAGCCTTAAATGTCTTCACAACTCCATCATCCTCACCTTCGAATTGTTCATGTCCCCCCTACCCTCTCCAGCTCCCAAGTGGGTCACCTCTGCCAGGGATGTACTTCTTTGCCAGCCATTCCCCACCTTGGTGTTTCCTCCCTGAGAAGACTGGCAGTAGTGTGACAGTAAGCATCGCGTCTGGAATCTGGAGAGATTGGAGGGTGGCACCGATACCTGAAAGCTGTGTGAACTTGGGCAAGTAGCCCAACCCTTCTGAGCCTGTTTCCTTACCGCACACAATTTGCGAAAATAATCTCTGTCGTTGTCTTAGGATCACACTGGCTTGTTGTGAGCCTCGGATCAAACAACGGTTGTGAGAACACCTGGGAGACTGAAATATATGGTTACTTTTAGGACACCTGTGGTAAGTGTGGTTACCACCCACACTAACCCTCCACCTCCCAATTAGGCACTGAGCATTTATTCGGTCTCCAGCACTCTAGCCGTGGGCTAGAGCTGGGTGGGGGAAGCATTGTTCTTCCTATCTTCCTGACAAGTTGATCTCAGCTTAAGACATGTTGCCCTCAGGTCATTTCCGTCAGCATCTGGGGAGGGGGGAGCCCCTCCCTTGGTTTCTCAAAACCATGTTTGTCAGGGGTGCTGTAGATTCTCTGTAGTTTCTACCTTCAGGCCTGCTTTGTGCTCCCTAGTGAAAAGTGGTTCCTGTGGGGGAAGGGGAAAGGGAACACGTCTAACCTCTTCCTCTCTCGCGCCAGAACTCCCAGTGTCCCCAGACTCCAATTTTTCAGGCATGATTTCTTTACATCCATCAGGGTGTACCCCAGAAGGTATTTCAGGCTGATCCCAGGCAGGTAGGTTACATTTCGCAGATACTTCACTTATTCCCAAAGTGCAGTCTCGGCTGCTTGGTAATTACAAAGCCCAGGACTTCCCCTGCCTTTGTGGTCAAAAAACACCCTCAGCGTTTGCCTCTCCTTGACCCCAGCTTCCAGACTGCCTTTGGGTCTGTTCTGAAAGCTCCTGGGGGAGTTCCCCAGCTTTAATTTGGCCAGATGCTCAGTGTCCTGCTCAAATCACACTCACTGTGATTTTTTTTTTTTCACTTTGAATAGCTTTTGCAAAAACCCTTAGACTCACTCAAACCGGCTCCCCTCCTCTAGCTAGTACTCCGTGGTGGGAGTAGCCGCTCTCTTTGTGAGCTGAGGATCCCTGGTTAGTCAGTCTTGGGATTTAGAATTCTGCAGAGTTAATCTTACCACAATAAGAATTTTTCAAGTTGAAATCTAATTGAAATTTACACATACGCCATCTTTTAGAGCAAAAGTGCTAACACTTTTCGTAAATGTTTTTAAAGGGTCATTTAAAGAAACCAAGGAGAATGTGCCACCAAGACTATATAGGTTTGTAGCTTGTAAAGCCTAAAATATTTACTATCTGGCCCTTTGTAGAAAACGTTTGCTGCCTCCCAGAGTTTCTCTTGATATCCAAAAACAGCGTGAAGCCGTTTGACCCTATCACCTTCTCTCCCAAGGTTACAGGAAATTTCTGACTTATTTATTGCCACATTTTACCATCTCATCTATCTCTTCCATTCAATTTCTTGTCTAGCCATGAAGAGTTGAAAAGGTTTCGGTTCTACCTCCTGAACTCACATTTCATTTCTTTCCCAGGGAATAAACTAACTTCCTTTGGTGAGACCAGCTCCTTGATCCCGCCCCTCCTGCCTCTAATTAATGTCCCCTTGGCTTTGGTGGACACTTTGGAAAGTGAGAGCTCCTTGCTCATTTTCACAGAGTCTTAGAAAAATGCCGAGGTAACTTGAAGACAGAGCAGATGGTAAATATGGGGAGATTTTTGTGGAGGACTGAACCGCGGAGACACTTCAAATCCCCCTGCAAATGAGGACTAACTCTGTTTCACCCACAAGGTGATTTATTTCCGTAGCTCTTTGGAAGAAGGCAGGATCAGTTTACGAGGGCTCAGCTTACTCAGCAGAAGGGCTAATCTGCTCTGGTAAAAATGTATTTTCTGCCGAATGTTGCCCAACTCAAACAAAGAACATCAGAAGCCAGTCCAAACACAAACACTTACCATAAAACTGTTACATACCTACCGTATGATTGGTGCCATGTGGGGTGCAAAGAAGTCTAAACTTGGATTCAGCCTCCAACACCTCCAGTGTGGCTGGAAAGACAAAATGCGAAAATAACTATGGAAGGCGTTCTCTGATACAATTTAGATGAGTGAGTAGCCTCGGTTGTAAAGAGTCTCTCTGTGATTGTCCCACAGCTCGCATGTATTTGCCACCTTGTCATTTTGTCCCGAACATATGGTTGCTGGAACCATGCTCACTGTGTAGGCAAGAGAAGGGAGAGAGCTGGCTGAACTTTGGCAAAGAAGGTACATAGTGCGTGTTCAATGAAGATTTGTGGTAGATAGAGAAGTTCATGAAATAATAGCATTAGCAAGGGTTTGCCATCTGAAAAACTCTGGTTTGTTTTCAGCACAAGTGAGTAGACAGTTTGTGTAGAGGCTAGGAAAGGTGTAGTTCAGCTATGAAAGGTAGGACCGGAGTTTTGAGGAACCTGGATGCCAACTAGAACAATTGGAAATTGTTCTTTTGGAGGTTTGGGACACTGACAAAGGTGGTGTTTTATGAAAAATAACCTGGTGGTGTAGAGAATGGTTTAGAGGCTGTGTACCCACTGGAGGCCAGGAAGACTTTGCAAAGCATTAAGAACAAAGAAAACCAAAGCCAAGAGTGTCCAACCTCTTACTCTTTCGGCCCAGTTCTCCTTGAGCATAAATGCTATTTAGTGAGGGAACAAGACTGACAGGAACCACGTTTGCCTTCCTGGCATCTCTTACCACCCTCTGAAGAATACCTTAACCACTGCATATGTCACACTTCACAACCAAGGTCCACACACCTATCCTGGGTCAAGAGCAGCTAGATTGAACTGGGGGCACTAAGGCCAGCTAGTGGCCAAGACCATGAAAGTGTTTCAAGGATACCTGGAAGTTCTTACCTTTTTAAAAATGTCTCTTCCACCTGCTGTTGAAGATTTAGAAGGCACAGGTTTATTATGGCTTCACAGAACAACAAAGAAACATGTTGACTGATGATTCCAAAATCAATACCACCTGCCATATCTCTTACACTATCCATGTATCAAACTGCCTGCTAAAATCCCCTGAAAGCTACATAGGCATCTTAAAATGAACACATATAAAGCCAAATGTATCATCTGCCTCCATCCCTACCCATAATTCTCATCTGCCTCTTCCTATCTTTCATCTCCATAAATGACACCACTGTCCACCTTATTGCCTAATTACTCAAGCCAGAATCACAGGAGACTTACAAAAATAAAAAATAAAAAAATATGACAGAGTACAGGACTCCTGCCCCAAAGGATTGACCTACTGCATGCCAGTCTATCATTAGAGCCATTTTCCTTTTGGTTTTGAGGACTTTTTGATCTCTAAGAAGGGCCCCCTTTAAGAATAATATACTTCTGTGAAGGGTCACCCCTCAAACTGACCCCTTGTTATTGGTTATTACCTTAGCAGGCAAAATCACCACAGCCAAAGCAAGACTGTGTCAATGGATACAAGTAAGGGCACCTTACTGGGAATACACAGAAGGGAGAAGGTGGAACATTATGGGAAATGGGGTCTCTAACTATGAATATGGGAGTAAAATAAACCAAAGGCTTACCATGGTGGCATCAGGATTCAAGTGATAAGGCCTGGGCTCTGTTACTGAGATTGGCATTGAGTTGGCCTTAAATATGCACTCTCCCCTCCCCACACCTTAGACCCTGAGGTGAAGGCCTCATATTGTCACATAAAATGAACTGTATATTTTATTACATTTTAGGAATGAAACAGTGCCACATTGTGGTCCCTGCATAGTGTTTCATAAAATGTGTGAAGAGCTCCTCATTTTAGAGCAGGAGAAATGTCAGTGGGGATATGGATGTATCAGGAAAGATACAGGTAGGAAACAAAATGAAAGGTGCCTTAGAACCTTCCCCATTCTTCCTTCGTGGCCACCCCAGGGAGAGGGCATTGTGTGAATAACTATGTCCCTCGGTAAATGGAATAGTCCAAAATGCCAGGAGAAATCTGGTCTTCAGAGGACCGAAATAGTCTACATACGTGAGCAAATGAAACAAAAAATATGTGTGTGCCAGGTTACAGGTTAGGGAAAGGCATCTATGGGGCCCTGAAAACAGCCTCATCTATCATCGAAAACTGAAGTCTGCTTTTATTTATTTTGAAAGTTTATTTACTTATTTTGAGAGAGAGACGCACACACACGCGCACACACACACAGAAAGGGAATGCCAAGCAGGCTCCGAGCTGTCAGCACAGAGCCAGATGCGGGGCTTAAACTCACGAACCATGAGATCATGACCTGAGCAGAAATCAGGAGGTGGGCATTTCACTGACTGAGCCACCCACGCGCCCCTGAAGTCTGCTTTTAAAGCAAGAATAAGACCCGTCTTATCTTTCTATATCCCTGGTGCCTGGTACAGTGCCTGGCCCATGGTAGCTATTAAGTAAATGTCTCATTGATAACCCAAATCAAGGTGTGTATTCGTTTCCTAGGGCTGTTGTAATAAAGTGCCACAAAAGGAATGGATTATAAGAAGAGAAATGTATTCTTTCACAGTTCTGGAGGCCAGGAGTCCACACTCAGGGGGCCATGCACCCTCTGAGGGTGTGAGGGAAAACCCAAGTGCCACTTGACTTCTGGCAGCCTAACTGCAATTTCTCCCTTTGTCTTCACACGACCATCTCTTTTCATGTGTCTCTGTACCTCCTCATAGTGCTCTCCTCTGTTTGGGTCTCTTTCCCTCTTATAAGAACACCCGTCATATCGGATGAGGGTGACCCAAATGACCTCATATCTTTTGGAGAACAGCGCGTACCGGCAACAGGGCCCAAACGAGCCCACATTCCTAGCAGCATTTCCTGGTTATTAAGTGTAGAGAACATAATCTTTCTCCAAAACTAGCTTTACGCTTGATCTGTACCGTGGTCAAGCTCTCACTCTCTCTCCCAAACCTGCTTTTTCAGGGGAAAATATAGGTACAATCTTTTTTTAAAGGCCATGCTTTTAACATCTTAATTTACTGGACAAATGGTATGCCCATCCCCATTGTGTTAGGTTTGCTTACTTTCTGTTTTAAAGTGCTCTTTGTTCAAATTCCTTTGGTGTGACAAGATGTTTATTTTCTCTAGTTTGCAAATATTGGGGGTGGGGAAAGGAGGACTCTTGAGGAAGCAGGAAGGACTGAGATACTGATGAAGTAAACAGAAAATGTTTCAGTCCTATCCCATGGTTTGCTAGGCCCAGCTAGTATGGCTGTGTTCCCTAAGGACTTATCTCCCATATCCTATCCCCACATCAGGGACTTTGGGTTGCCACAGTGAGCACCCCCTCCTCCCACACACACACCAGTTCAATACCTAGCTTTAGGCCCTACTTGCATTCTTGGTTCCTGATCAGTAAGTGAGAAAGTAAGTTAAAAGCAGAGTTTCTCAGCCTGGCTGGCATGGTACCAGGGATGGGGGGGGGGGGGTGGTGTCACAGGCTCACTGAAATCTGCAAGATTGTGAGTATGTATGTTTCTATTAGTTTCCTGAGACTAATATAAAAAAATTACCACCAACTTGGTAACTTGTGCAAGGGAAGTTGTGGAGGCCAGAAGTCTGAAATGAAGACATCAGCGAGGTCATGTTCCCTCCAAAGGCTCTAGGGGAGGTTCCTTTCCTTGCCCCTTACTGCTGCTGGTGGCTGCCAGCATTCCTGGACTCTTGGTCACATTCTGCCTCCATTTTCACATTGCGTTGTCCCCTTCTGTCTTCTCTGTGTATTTCTTATAAGGACACCTGTCATTGGATTTAGGGCCCACAGGGATAGGTGGGGTGATCTCCTCATCTCAAAATCCTTAATTTAATTACATCTGCAAAGACTCGTTTTCAAAATAAAGTCACAGTCACAGGTTCTGGGGATTAGTTCATGAATGTATCTTTCCTGGAGTTGCTTTTGTTTTTTGTTGTTGTTTTTTTTAATCCCCTGAGGGCAGTTCCAGAGAGTTTATTTACCAGATTCTCCAAGGTCTGTGAAATAGGGACAAATTAAGAGCCAATGACTTTGAAGGCCTTTGGAAATCCAACATTCTATGACTCTGGAGCTGGTGAGATAAATGTGACTTGACCTTAGTAAAATACTTTGCACAGAAGAGGTACTCAGTAAATTTGTGTACATTTGATTTGGCATTGGAATTATAGAAATGTTGATATCGATATCTGTCACATTATCGAGCACTTACTACGTACTACGTGCTTTTCTAAAGTGTTTTATGTACGTGGGTGGCTCATTCGGTTAAGCGTCTGACTCTTGATTTCAGCTCAGGTCATGATCTCACAGTTTGTGGGATCGAGCCCCGTGTCTGGCTCTGTGCTGACAATGCAGAACCTGCTTGGGATTCTCTCTCTCTCTCTCTCTTTCTCTCTCTCTGTCTCTCTTTCTGCCCCTCCCCTGCTCCTTTGCGCGCTCTCTCTCTCTCTCTCTCAAATAAATAAATAAACATTAAAAAAATAAAGTGTTTTATGTGAATCAACTTATTTAATCCTTACGACAACTTTGTGAAGTACCGGTTTCAAGCCTATTTTTCATATGAATAAGCTGAGACACAGAGACATGAAGTAACTTGCTTAAGGTTGCACAGCTAATTGGTGGCAGAGCTCACCTCTCACTCAGCCTGGCTTTAGAGCCTATGTTTTTCACCACGATGCTTTGTAAAAGAACCCTGTTTCAATGTTAAAATTTAAAATCCCATCGGAGACTGGGTTCTGTATGAGAGGGGGGCAATATGGTATACAGGACATTATTGGGCCAATGGACAAAGCTTGGAAAAAATATTGTACCGATGGTAATATGACTGAAGTTGTTAAGTGGATGGTGGTATGTAAGAGAATATCCTTATAACTAGGAAATATACACCAAAGCATTAGGGGCAGAAGGTCATGATGCCTGCAACTTACCCTCAAATCGTTCAGGAAAGTAGATAGAGAGATATAGATAGATAGATAGATAAAAGAAAATGGAGCAAAATGCTAATAACAGGTGAATCTGGGTTAAGGGTGCGTGAGTGTTCTTTGTGTCATTTTATTCTTATAACTTTCCTAAGTTAGAATTTATTACCAAATAAAAAGCAATTTAACAAAATGTATGGAACATTAATTGGGGAACTGGATGGATCCTGCTTGTTAAAATATTTGCATTTTATGCTAAATAAGCAAATGACATAGTTTAGCATTATTGTTCAAATTTGCTGACATTTATTGAGCGCCTACTGTGTGTTAGGGATAGTTATGCATATTGTCTTCTTTATGAATTCCCCCAAACGCTATGCTATTTATTACTAATCCTCTTTTACTGATGAAGAAACGGAGGTCCATAGAAGCCCGGTGTTTTGCTTAAAATCACAGGATAATTATGTGCCAGAGCTGGGGTAGGAACACAGCTCCTCTGGCCCCCAGTCTAATGCTTTTTACACTACACCACAACTACCTCCAATTATAAATGGCCCATTTCAACCTTTCTCAACTTAGAAATCTTTAACTATTTTCAGCCTGACTTTCTAACCCAGTGGTCAGGGGGTCAGTGGGAGGGTTTTCTCCCCTCTCTGGCTCCACAGGGATTACGGCCTTGGGCCCTGAGGAGCCAAAAAGGGAGGATCAGCCTAAAGAAACAATGTTTCTGGGCTTCTTTGATAAATGGAATTAGCATTCCTACACGAACAGGAAATGTTGAATTGTTAATAGCCTCCCTTGGGTTTATTATATACAGTATATCTACATGCCTTAGCTATACCCAGGAGGTATTCAAGATAAGCAGTCCCATCTGAAAGTGAGGCTGTCCTGTTTTTTGTCAGTCTGTCTACTGACAAGAGTACAGATGAAGCATATTGCTCAATTGTGTACTATTACAACATGGCACAAACCTATAAAGTTAGCTGCATGTTGATTGAAACATTTTTTATGATAGGATGAACATAAGCCAACCAGCATATCTATTGGATGTCTTATGTACATAGCACTGGACTGAGTATAGTGTCGGGGGTGGGGTGGGGGGGGAGAGGGCTACAAGGTAGATATAGACTATGTGACCAGGACTTAGAAACTAATTAGGAAAATGAGATATACACACAGAAAATGTTACTACAATATAAGGTGATATAGGCCAGATGTGTGATAGGTGCCCAGAGGCTAGATAATCACTGTGGTCTGGATTCCTTAGGGAAAACTTCTTCTTGGATGAACTGGACCTTGAAGGATGAGGAAAATTTGGATAGGCAGAGACGAGGTATTCATCAGATGGTCATTGAGATGGGAAGTCATGGGGTTCATGAGATAAAATTGAGTCAGATTGTAAGGAGCCTTGAGGTTGGTCAATGGAGGTTTCTTAGGGAGATTGAGCCAGTGAGTTGCATGATGAAAGCAGTGTCTGTAGAAGCCCTGGAGGCATGAAGTAGAATGGAATAAACATTGATTCACACACAACCTTGGATGCACATTAAAGTCAACTGGCAGCTTTACAAAATACTGATTCCTCACTCTTAACCCCAGAGATTCTGACGTAATGGTGTGAGATGTAGCCTGGGCCTTACGATTTAAAAAAAAAAAAAAAAATCCCCCGGTATTACTAATATGCAGCAAAGTTTGAGAGCCTCTGCCGTGGAGGAAGGAGAGATACTAGCATGGAAACCAGCTCGAAGGCAATTATAATGCAAGCTTAAAATCATGAGTCTTGGGACTACTGGAGTGAGTGGCAAAGGCAATAAAGAGGAAGGTTTGGATGTGGGTGACTTTCATAAGAACTTCCTGAGCCTCTGGATAGGCTGAAGACAAAGAACCAAAGGGAAAATTTAGTGGGAAGATTTAAACATGCCAGCATGATTTCCAGGCTCAATGTCTTCTTCGTGGTAGGCACCCAACTGATCTTTGTTGAAATAAACTGAACTTGGCAGAATAATTTGGAGACTCATGCTCCATTAGTAGAAATCTGTATGTCATGGAGGAAAAGGCAGTTAGGGAGGAAGAGGGAGATTTTGTTCCTGGGCCAAGTATGAAAGTTATCCAGGTCATGAGTCCCTTTTGAGAGGTAGCACTGGGATTCTGAGGCAAAATCAAAGCTGGGGACCACCAGTAAGAAATCATCTTCATGACTCATAGCTGATGTCCTGAGACTGGGTGACAACATCTAGGGAAGAGAATATACTAAGAAGAGAAGCCAGTTGAAGATAAAACCTTAGGGAAGGCAGACTTATATTTTTGTTATTTTTACCAATCAGAGGGTCCTGTGCATGTTGGTAAGCAAAGAAGATCCAGGTAAAATATCTAACAGGAGCAGGAAGAGAAGAGATGCCCAACACTGCATCACTATCCTACGAAGTAGAAGTCAAGGTCCCTCTCTTCAGATAGATTATATAGTCCAGTTGTGTAGACAAGCCACAGTCCTGGTGATATTAGTTAGTAGAGCCGTCCATGCTAAATGTAACAAAAAGTACTAAAAGTGTTCATAGGAAAGCCAGGAAGGTTGAGCTTGGACAATGATTGGGTGCACAACTTGTGTTGAGGTTTGAGGGAAGGATGAAATGATGAATCCAGAGATAGAAGAAAGCAGAGGTAGAGAGGACAGGTTTACTCCTGTTAAAAAGTAGGTCTCAGCACAGGGTGGGGATTGGTTAAAAAAAAAAAAAAAAAAGCAGGGCCCAAAGTCAGGAGACAAGCAGATCAATCCCTTTCATTTGTCTTAGTCTAAGATGTCCCTGGATGAACATTTTAATTTTTTTTTAATGTTTATTTATTTTTAAGAGACAGAGAGGCAGACTGTGAACAGGGGAGGGGCAGAGAGAGAGGGAGACACAGAATCCGAAGCAGGCTCCAGGCTCTGAGCCGTCAGCACAGAGCCCGACGCGGGGCTTGAACTCACGAACTGTGTGATCATGACCTGAGCCGAAGTCGGCCGCTTAACCGACTGAGCCACCCAGTCGTCCCCCTGGGTGAACATTTTAAAAAATATTGCACAGCTGAGTAGAGGATGCATTTAAATGAGTATGAATCAGATGGTCAAAATAGGACAAAATCAGGTTATTTTAGTACATCTCAGAAAGGCCCGAGAGTCTTACGCTTCAGTATTGAAGTCTCATTAAATGAATATTAAAGTATCTTAAGCTTCATGACGGTGTATCAAGATGAGATGTGCCAGGGTGGCCCAGACAATTCCTCAACTTCACAGGACAGGCTTGACTGTGCCCCTCAGAAGAATCTCAAGTTGCCAACCTAGGGTGTAGGCACAACCTGAGACACTCTACAAGTTACTGAATCAGCTCATTATTTGTTTAGTGCCCTACCATTTGTTTGACATTATGTAGACACAAGGCTCTATTGAATGAGGAGAGTGTGTTCCCTGATAGGGTCATAACTGGGGCCTTGGAATTGCAATCCAAACAGCCTGTCACACATTTCAGTCACACATAGCAGCAATATAATTCTGCTGCTTTGGAAATAGTTAAAAGCTAGTTTTACAATAAGAAGACAAGCTCTTGAAAACAGGGAGGGGTGGGGTTGGGGTGTGATCGACAGACTGTCATTAGTATTTGACAGATATCCATGATTGTTTTTTCTAACAGGAAGATGGTGATTCTTAAAAGCAGTTTTAGATTCCTGCTCCTATTTTTTTTTTTAAGAAGAAAGCCTCTTTCTTCAACTTTTCTGTGGAGTGTCAGTAAATGAACTGTTTCCTCTCAAATCATGCGTATTGCCTTGCAGTCTTCAACTGCATAGTAATATATCACAAACATTTGGATGTGGGAAGGAGAATAGCCAGAAATAACCATTTAGGTCATATGGGCTTTTCAAATGCATCTGTTTACGCACAGAGGGTCCCTACAGAAGACTGTTTTATTTCAGGGAATATTTTACCCTGATGACAAACTGTAAGTCAGTGAGTCATTTTCATGGCCTGACATTTTTCTGTAAAAGTGCTTGAAAGAGGGCGCGTCACTTTTACAGGCTGCTTGGGTCCTGAAGCAAAGTTGCAGGCATCTTGTATGACACTCATAGGTTATATTGGATGCTGGACCTTCATGAGATCAGGTTAAAATGGAAACTTGCATTTTCCAACTTTATTTCGATTGCCTTGTTGTAGAATGTGATACTAGTTGCAATAATGTGTAGTTCAAGAACCACAGAGTAGGACTGGTATAATCTAGTGATATCTGTAATGGGACCGTTAAATATATAGCCATCATGGCTTTCCCCTGATTAAAACCCTTCATTTTCATATATCCCTGGATTTCCATTGATACACTCGTGGTACTTTCTAAAAGAATTCCGGAAGTCACCAAATTCAGTTCCGAAGGTTTGTTTTTTTTTGAACTCAGAAACAATTTTCCCATATAAACAATGTTATAAATTATTGGGACACTCCCAAACCAGTCCATCCAAGGCTTCTTAACCCGTAACACGCTTGAAGTAAAGTAGTGTGTACATCATATATAATAGCATTTCTACGAAAATCAGAGTTCAGTTCCAAAATGGGAAAACCAGAATAAATTTCCCTTTCCTTCAGCGAGTCCCCTCCAGTGCTGCTCCCTGCCCCAGCTCTGAGTCCTTTTATTAGTAAGACAGCGTGAAAGTGAAACATTCTTGGTTCCAAGACGGATGTGGTTTCCTTAGGGGCAGAAAAGCAGAAAGAAGGCAGAGACTTTAGGCATTTGAGGTTGGCCACTCTTTCTCTTTTCCGTCACCAGGTCTGGTCTACCTGCGGTCCTGACAACACAGCCTCTGAGGATTTTCTTTTAGGATTTTATTGATAGCAGTGGTGGAAACCGGAATAAAAATGAACAGATCTGTGCTTCTACTTCTCTGTATTTATTCACTCACTCAGCAATGCATTAATCAATTCCTATGTAGCAAGCCCTGAGCTCTAAACCCTGGGGATACAAACATGAATGAGCCCTTGAGGTCCTCCCAATCCAGTGACTGGGCACAGACGTATAAACAAACCATTGCAATGCCCCATGCTACCTGCAGTGATAGAGTGCCATATTAGGTAGAGTGGTGATACAAAAGAGGCAGTGTTCTCCTTGGCTTGAGGGGTTGGGGGTGTCAGAGAAGGCTCCACAGAGCAGACACGAAAACCTAGGCTTGAAGGATGAGGTGTTTGTCAGGCAGATAAGGGAGTCTGAGGAGGCATTTTAGGCAAAGTCAAGGAGTCATGAAATACCGTGTTTGGAAACATAAGAGCAGTTTGGTATGGTTTGAGCAGAGGTACACAATTGGGCAGTATTACGAGGTGGGGTTAGGCAGGGGCTTTAGGTGAAGAGCCTTGCATGTCAGGCTGAAGGCTGCATTTTATCTCATAGTGGTTAATAGGGAGTGTTGTGGTCAGACTCACCGCTCTGGTGGTCGTATGGAAAACTGGTTGAATGGGAGAGTAGAGGGAGGCAGGGATCTTTTAAGAAGGACAAGCAAGGAAGAAGAGAAACATTTTTGTTTAGTTATATTTTTAATTTTCATTTAAAAATTAAATTGTGGTAAAACACACTTAACACAAGATTTACTGTCTTAACCATCTTTTAAGAATACAGTTGAGTGATGTTAAGTGCATCAATGTTGTGCTCCACCTGTCAACACCATTGATCTCCAGACCTTTTTCAGCTTCCCAAACGGAAACTCTCTACCCTTTAGTAACTCCCCATTCCTTGCCCCCAGCTTCTGGCCGCCACCATTCTACTTTCTGTCTCTGTGAATCTGACTATTCTAGATACCTCATAGAAGTTGGAATCATACAGTATTTATATTTTTATGACTGGCTTATTTAGTTATTTCACTGCTTAGTTTTTTTATTTTTGTATTTTGAGACAGACAGAGAGTGCGAGCAGGGGAGGGGCAGAGAGACAGTAGGAGAGAGAATCCCAAGCAGGCTCCTCACCGTGAGTGCAAACCCCATGTGGGGCTTGAACTCATGAACCTTGAGATCATGGCCTGAACCAAAACCAAGAGGTGGACGCTTAACTCACTGAGCCCCCTAGGCACCCCAGTTATTTTAATTTTTAAAGTAAAGGTGACTCCTGTTTGTGCTTAAAATAAGTCTGAATAATATTAAAATGTGCGCAAGGAGGGGCGCCTGGGTGGCGCAGTCGGTTAAGCGTCCGACTTCAGCCAGGTCACGATCTCGCGGTCCGTGAGTTCGAGCCCCGCGTCGGGCTCTGGGCTGATGGCTCAGAGCCTGGAGCCTGTTTCCGATTCTGTGTCTCCCTCTCTCTCTGCCCCTCCCCCGTTCATGCTCTGTCTCTCTCTGTCCCAAAAATAAATAAATGTTGAAAAAAAAATTAAAATGTGCGCAAGGAAAAGTAAAAGCTTGGAATGGAAGGTATAGCTTTTGTTAAAGAGATTTTCAATACCCATTTGGGAACTGACAGTTGCTGAGTGAATGTCATATGACATGCATATGGCATATGTGTGTTGAATGCTTTACATGTGTAATTTGGTTTACCTCTTAAGACGTATGCGATTTTATTTACTTGTCATACTTAATCGCGTAATCATCTATAGTCCCCATGGAGAGGAGTATGACACTAACGGGGCAGTCAGGGTTCATGCCGTAAAGACTGAAATGGAGAAAAGACCTTCTATGCCAGTGAGAAAATTGGAATATAACTCCTGGAGCCAAGAAAGGCCAACCTTCAACATTGAACACAGCAGAGCAAGGCAGGGGGAGGGTATATAGATCATGGGGGGGCTGGAGCTCACGGGACCCTCCTCAGACACACTGGCTTCTAAATTTGAAAGACTTGTCAGACATGCTGCCTGCTGGGGATAGCGGTCTTAATGAGCTTCCTCTGGGTTGACTTGAGAACTTTTAGACTGGCTGCCAGAAACTTCTGACACCACCATGATCCTCCGGTGTAGATACAGTTGATACAGGTCATTCTTGTGGCTACATTAGCCTAGACTAACATTCCTTAAACTGTATTTCGTGGAACCATACTAGTTTTCTATACGATGTTAGTATGTAGTCATCAAAAAGAAACAAGCAAGCAAAACCCTGCTCAAATACATTTGGAAAACTGTTCATACTAGATGCTTCTCCTAAAGATTGATGGCATATGCAAGCTTATTAAAAACCTCCGAGATGTCCCATAATGAATACTATACCTGTTGAACATTTAACCACTCTTCCCCAAACATTTTGACCCCATCGTTTAATTTAATTTAATTAATTTTTACTCTTCTCCCTAGAAACAATAATATATATGTGGTAGGACCCTAGTGTTCTATGGAGCCCAGAAGCACAGTGAGTAGATAGCCACCATCCAGGAATTGACAAAGGCTGCCCTGAGGAAGCATCCCAGATATGTAGGATTTAGAACTGGGCTTAATAAGCAAGAAGCCAAGGAGATATCTTCAAGTGCGATTAGACTATCGCCAGAATGTCTAGTGTGATGGTTTCTGCCAAGAGGATTAGCTAAATTATAAATCCCTAAGTTCAAAGTTTTTAAAAACTGCTTACAAAGAGCTAGCCTACCCTGTCCTATTTCCCACTCCAGTTTAATAACTATTTTCTTTTTAAAATTTTTTCGATATTTATTTATTTTTGAGAGAGAGAGAGAGAGAGAGACAGAGCTTGAGAAAGGAAGGGGCAGAGAGAGAGGGAGACTCAGAATTCAAGCAGGCTCCAGGCTCTGAGCTGTCAGCACAGAGACCGATGTGGGGTTCAAACCCATGAACCGTGAGATCATGACCTGAGATAAAGTCGGATGCTTAACCAACTGAGCCACCCAGGTGCCCCAAGTTTTAGAACTATTATGGAGGCTTCGGTGCCTTCAGTGTCCAGAGTTGAGGACTGAAACCTCTTATCCATGACTTCCTAGGCTACATTTTCTTTTGCCTAGGTTCCTGGAAGACGTACAAATCTGATATGAATTTGGACGGAGGGTGAGAAAACCACCTTCCAACTAAATATAGACAATGTGAATACCGGTTCACTTTCTTCTGTGTAACAACCCTCAAGTTTCCCAGAGACTTATGAACGTTATGTTTCATTGCGCCCTAGAACAGCGTGGGATTTCAGTCTACTGTAGCAGTAATGTTATGTACAGACATAATATGATGTACTCCAATATTCTTGCTTGAGTGAATAGAACACCTCATTCTGGACAGATCTAGTGGCATCATTAATTTTATGAAACGTTCCAGAAATGTCAATGCAACCTTTTAAACGTCGGATTTCTCATCCTATAAGGGATAGAAATACTAACTACCAAAGTCCACACCATGCTCTAAACATCAAAAATACACCATAAATTGCCTGATCTTTCTAGGTTTCATGGGATATCGTCAGCATTCCATGGGATGTAGCATGACGGTCAAAACACAAACCTTGGAGTCAGATCGACTAGATTTAAATTCCAACTCTGCAAATGGACTTTTCTGTTACCTTTTCACATTATTTAAAATAGAGTAACAGTACCTATTAAATAGAGTTACTGTCACGTAGTATATGTAATACCGGCATAATGCCATGCCCATAGTGATAATAGTAATAGAACCATTGACTGAATACCTAATATGTGCTTATTGTGCTGAATACTTTATATGCATCATGTATTTTGGTATATCCAACACTATTTTGTGCCTGGACCTTCATACTTGGATCGTGGGTATGTCACAGCTTTGGAGCTCTCTTGCCATCCACGGTTTTGAAACTGAATTCTCTCAAAAATATGCACAAATACATGCACCCTTGGGCAAACATCCTACTCCCTATCTTTCCTTGACCATTACGTCTCCAATTATGGCTCAGATTCATCTCCTGGATCTGCAGGGTTCATCTCTGAGAGGTTTTTCATTACATTACACTTCTCTTCCATACATCATGCCCAGATTTTTGAACAATGACTCCTATCACTTCTCGGCCTTTTGGCTAAGAACAAGTGTGAACAATGACTCCATTTTAGTACCCATTATAGCAAGTTATACAGGTTGGTGTACCACCTCACTGTACTTCTTATAAGATTTCATGTCTTACAGATTACATACCAAATGGGGCTTCTCCTGTGTATCTTTCAACTCCAACCATGCCCACTGCTATCTTGATTACACATGTCTGCCTGACAAAGATTCCAACGGCACAAATATTCTTGAGCTAGCAACATCCTAGAACAAATGTAGTTCTAATCTGCGTCAAACCCCTGGATAATATCTGAGCAGAGGCCCAAGTCTGGATTTTTCTCAGAAAATTAGATTACAAGTTCTTGGACTCCGTCGTGGTTCTATCTTGGTTTTTCTGTCTCGCATCCCTACTTCCTCTGGGGAAATGTTCCTCCTGTCCAATCATGTGATGCTGGTGATTCTGCTAATCATAGTGCCTACCTCATTGGTCACAGGCGTGGGTTTCTAACCCAGATGCCTCCAAACATAACACTCCATTCCTCTAACCACACTGATTGGTCTGGGTTGAGCACGTAACCAAACTTAGCTCATTCGAGTCCTTCCTTGAGGTTTTCAGTTTTGAGCTAGAGAAAAATGGCTTTGCTTTCTCTGTCATAAATCTAGGAGAAGAAAGAGAGGTATAAGCAGTTATCATCCCTGCCATACGGAAAAGCCTAACTCATTAGAAGAGAATGAAGGCCAACAGACAAAGGAAAGCAAAGGCAAAATATGGACAGAGGTATTCCTGATGGCATCACTTGAGTGTCTGTTCTAGATATTTCAGATGCACCTTAGATTTCCCGGTTATACAAGCCAATGATTTTATTTTTCTTTTCAAGCGACTTGATTTGGCATTATGTCATTTGCAAATACGCTTCACCATAACTGCCATTGTCTACCTGGTTGCCTGGCTCCCTTCAGATTTCAGATATATCCTGTGTTCCAGCACCTCCTTCTCCTTTTGTGTAAACAAGACCTCACTCCGTATCTGGCTCTTTGTGGCCCATGACCACTGAGCACCATCCAGCAGTATTAGACTCTAATTGGTAATGGAGCAGACATTTTGGAAGTAGCCAGTAGCCATCCAGTCAAGAAATTGGTCCTCAGCATCAGGGTAGGGTGAAGTAGAAGCAGACAGGGTTTACAACGAAACAGTGAGGCATCTCTCTTAATAGGGGACATATTACAATAATGAAGAAATCCAGAGGCAAACAATTCTCAGAACATGAAATAAGTTAAAGTTGAGAGGAATGAGATTTTCCGTTTTTGGTGCCGTCTGGTTATTCTGGTTATCTCTAGTTAACTATTTACCCAGTTTCTGCCAGCAGTATCTAGTAACCCATTGTTATTCAAATAAGAAATGCGGCATTGGGGCGCCTGGGTGGCTCAGTGGGTTAAGCATCTGACTGGCTCAGGTCATGATCTCATGGGTTCGTGAGTTCGAGCCCTATATCGGGTGAGTTTGAGCCCCGCTTCAGGCTCGCAAAGCCTGCATGGGATTCTCTCTCTCTCCCTCTCTCTCTGCCCCTTGCTCGCTCGTGTTCTCTATCTCTCAAACATAAAAAAGTAAACTTAAAAAAAAAAAGAAATGCGACATTAGTATTCAGTGGAGTGTGTGTTTCTAATTCTCTTGGCTCATTCCAATTATTCTAGTAGTCTGTAGTATGTAGCTGTGAGTTATCTTCTTACTGGGTAACTAATTACATGATTTTTCTATTTTTCTCTAGTTTCCTATTCTTCTCACTTGCTATTCTAACAAAAAATAAGAAGTTAGATTTGGAAGGAATGAGGTTTTTAGCTTCTTAGTTTCCTCTGGCTATTCTAGTGATCTTCACATAAGTGGTAGTGCAGTCAACACTTCTGACATCTAGTTATCAATAGTTATCCAAGCAAGAAATGAGAATTTAGAGTTGAAAGTATCATTCTAAGCTTCTTGGCTTACTCAAGCTATTCATTATCTAGTCATTAGTTAGATAGTTACTAGTTAACTATTTTTTTCCCAGTTTTCTATAGGTCTTAATTATTCTAACAAGAAATAAAAAGTTAGAGAGGATTTTTTTTTTTTTTAGTTTCTTGGCTTCCTCTAGTTGCCATTAGTTACATCTCCTCATCAATAGTTGTTTGCTGAGGTTGTTTCCTTTTCTTAGGGACACAGCTGGATGACCTTGCCCAGTCCTCCTTTGTCTAAGTGGGACCACCTGTCTAAGTTCTTCCCTGTGCAGTGTGAGCGGAGGTGATGCGTCTTCTGGGCAGAGGTGGGTAAGAGTCAATGTGCTTTCTCCACACTCTCTTTCTTTCCTCTCCCTAATGATCTTAGAGATCATGTGTATTGATATGGTATTATTATATTATTATTATTATATTGATATGCTATTATTATAAGACTGAAGGGCTCTGGGTCGCTAAATGACTGGCCAGAATAGAGGCTCCTCTGCCTTCTTCTAATTACATTGGACTTTGACTTGAATAAGGAAAAAAAAAAAAGAAAGAAAAAGAAAAAAAGAAGAAAAACCTCTACAGAATTAAGCCACTGATATCTTGAGATTTGTTATGGCGTTTAGCCTATCCTGACAAATATATCCTATCATAGTATTTATCATACTCTATTGTAAATTGCCTGTTTTATTTATCTGTCTCCTCCATTAGACTGTGAGTTCCTTAAGGGTAGGGCCAGACTCTAATCATGCACCATTATATCCAAAGTGTTTAGTGCAATGTTCAGCACCTAGTGATTACACAATGGATATTATTATCACCATACAGTAAACAGATGTTTACGCACTGACAGGCTCTCCCTTATTATCTCACTAGTAAAGACCACTCTTCATTAAAGAGGAGATATTAATACTTTACTAATGGAGCCTCAGTCCTCTTCCTTAAGTTTTGATTGTAGGTGGGTAGAAGAACTTTGTAATGTTTTTGCTCTGAATGATAAGGTTCAAAGATTAGCCAGTGGCTTACTCACTAGAGATTTAAAGATTCTTCATCTACATAGTTGGGTTATATTTTAAGTTGCCTATAAGCAGCCAACAGAATTTTTCTAAAAAAGCTGAATTTCTCTTATGGAGTCCATAGATGTCAGTATAACATAAAACAAATGTATTGAAAACTGGCTTCGTGGGATATACATAGCAAGGATATTTTGAAATTCATATACAAGGGGGTCTATGAAATGGCAATTTGCGTATTCATTCTGGGTAAAAATCCAACCAAACAAAACACAATCAGCTAAACTAGTATTTGGCAATAGACAACGAAAAAGAAATCTGGTTTTTTGAGTTTTTCACTTTCCCAGGTTGAGCAATCATATATATAGGAATGAGCCTAGTGTTTTTTAAATGAGTGTTTATAACCATCAAGCAAATTTGACTAAAATCTCATCAATCTCTAGCACATGTTTTGAAATGTGACAGTCATTTTCTAAGCTGGTAGGAAAAAGAAACTTGCAGTGTTAGGCGGAAACATTTTTCGAGTCTTAGAAAAGGTCACTGAAAAGATTTCTGAGAAAATTCTAGAACATTCAGGCTATGCCACTTCCTGAATCGGTTTGTCCAGTTGAAAAGGAAACTGAATCCAAATAAAAAAAGAAAGAAAGAAAGAAAGAAAGAAAGAAAGAAAGAAAGAAAGAAAAGAAAGAAACTGGGGGTTATCTCAAGGTCCACTTCATGTCAAATAACCATTTTTGCTTTTATTTTTCAACTATCCTTTTGGCTTTGTTTGATGCAACCTGAGTATGTGCGATATTACAGAGTGCTGCCGGGCACTGATTGACTCTGTTATAATTCAATACGCTGGGTATACTTGTCTTTACTGCGCTACACATATCCTTGTAACAAATCGTCTAAGGAAAGTGTAACAAATCGTCTAAGGGAGCTATTGTGTCACTACTAAATGACAATGAAGATAAGGTTGCAATTTTCCAAATGAAAGTTTTTATTTATAATTGTATATGTGGCACATTCCTTAACCCACTTACATAGAAGACATTGCCAATTCCTTCTGAGAGTCAAGAAGGGACAATTAGGTCCATATTCATATGCTAATAAGCATTGCATTACTTAAATCTGTTTTACTTTTTAAATGATGAAAATGAGAATTGAGCAGTGGCAATGGAAGCATATAAAAGTCGTGATTATCTTCTTCAAAGTGCGGCTTTCTACATTGACACGTTTCAGCTAGCAGGCTTAGTAGCTATTTTTCAACAATAAAATTTGGTGAATGAACCTCATTTTCCCCCATAGCCTTTAAAATAAGAGTATATCAAGCTACCTTAAAAACATCTCTAAGGAAAGCAAAGTTTGCTACAAATGCCGCAAACTTCCCATTTTTTTTTTTTTTGGAAGCCTGCCTTCATAGAATATGCTAGAGACTCCATCTAATTTTTTTCCCGTTTTAGAAAAAAAAAATCAGCAGGAATCAGAGCAGAAGGTATTCCTGTGTTCTCATTAATTGGTATTTGTTGTTAAACTCCAGAGAGTTTGGGGAGCATGGCTATTTTAGGTCTTGGAGATTAATCCCGATAGATCTCACAGAATCCCTCAGTCTTGAGATGCGTCGTCGGTCACAGCGAATATTCAACAACAAGCTGATGTTCCACATTTGTTAGGTGGGCTGCCTGATGGTTAATAAATAAGATCAAGTCGTGAGGAAATTACCCCCTGACTTACTCGAGGGGTAGATTTGAATTTACCAAGATTATCAGGAAATAACCCATCATGAAATCCAAACGGATTCACACCTTAATCAGGGTGTTTTGCAGTGCTTGGGTTGCAGCGGGCATTGATTTTTTGTCGCATAATGTTGAGCATTAGCTCATTATTGAACATTAGCTATATCACATCACCGAGCGACCTGCTTGTCTGCTGCTTCTCACGTTTAATATCCTGAACACAGTAGTGGAAATAGAGATGAGAATGCCACACGCCGCGGTGGTGAAAGTTTCCTCTCAATCAGGACTCTTAGGGGACAGAATCGCGGGTTCTTCAGGTTCCTCCATTCCTCATTTATCTAGCACAAAAGGCAACTGATTCTTATGCATACCAACTCGCAGTGCAACCTTGGGTAAGTCACTTAACCTTTTGGTGCCTGAATTTCTTCATCTGTCAAATGCCTATATCCACGATCACCGGTCCCCCAGGCGGCTGGTGTAAGGATAAAATAAGATAATGGTTGGAAAAGAGCTTTGTAAATTATGAAGTGCTGTGCAAGTGCCCTGTTTTAATAATAATAATGTGTTAAACAAATGGATGTGGCTTTTGTTTCTGCTGCTGCCTTTTTGCCTTAGAGAAGCTAGCCGTTTGCACTCTTGCCCTTTTAAAAAAAAATCAGAAATTCGGAATCCATCTATCTGGCTACTTCGTGTTCGTGAGGTTGTTCCGGGGCGAATTGCCCTTTAGTAAATTGCACAAGCTCCAACTCTGGTTCAAACCAGAAATAAGCAGGAAGGTATAGTCTGCGGCATTTGAAGTCTTGTAAAAGTTATGTTTCTGTAGGACGGGATAAAATGATCTGAGTGGAACTACACATGCAGATTCTCCTCCACAGTGCCTTAGAATCAGGACAACGAAACAAAGAAACAATCACGTTTTGAACCTAGTAAGTAGTGTGAGTGAATGAAACAGGGTGAGTTGTCATTTTTGCTTTTCCCCATGAAATCATCCTGAGATATTGATCGATTCCACCGTGAAATCCAGACATTGTATGGACATTCTTTTAATCAATAGGAGAATGAAAAATATATGTCAAAAATTTTTTTTTAATGTTTATTCATTTTTTGAGAGGCAGAGAGAGAGAGAGAGAGAGCGTGCACGCGCGCGAGTGGAGGAGGGGCAGAGAGAGAGGGAGACACAGAATCTGAGGCAGGTTCCAGGCTCTGAGCCATTAGCACAGAGCCCGATGTGGGGCTCGAACCCAAAGATTGTGAGATCATTACCTGAGCTGAAGTCAGATGCTTAACCGACTGAGCCACCCAGGCACCCCCCAAAATATATATGTTATATGAAAAGAATAAAAAGGTTGGTAAACCATGAAATCTCAACGTGCAATAATATATTGTTAGGTCTGCATGAAAATATTCCTTTGGAAAGCCGACATCGCTGCTGATCCAAATGTGGGCTCAGTGTCACCTGGGAAATCATAATTTTTCTTATCAAGGCATTGCAAGTTCTTGGGTGTAATTTAAAATTTTAGAAAACGGGATCTGAGATTTAAACTGAAACTAAAACAAAATTAGGCAACCTCTTGACCAACTGAGAGAAGGGTCCTCAAATCCTTCTGTGAGAGCAGAGGTGGATCATGAAAAAGCATTTGGGGAGTGAGAGCCTGAGGTTATTGAGTGCTCCCATGGAAGGATAAAACTTGGAGGCTGAAGAGGCCTCACTTTACTTAAACATTCCCCCCTTGTAGACACAGCCAAAAGAGACGTTTTATGAGTGCGGTGACCTTGGAAAGACAGGATTGCACAATTTCACACACCTGTTACGGCGGCGCTCTTTAGAAGTCGCCTTCCATCAGGCATCTGGCCAGCCTAAAGAGAATTTTAATTAAGAAGAGGTTTATGAGGTAACGTTGCTTGGTCTCTCTCTTCTCCAAGGCCCTTTTTGATACGAAGCAGAAGGTTGTTCAGTCAATCAGTTGCTTGTCAGGCCTATCTTAATGATACCTTGGAAATCAGGATGCGAGGTAAATCGTCCTTAAGCTGTTACTACACTGTCTGAGGAAGTGTGCGCTCTGTCTGTTCATTTCCGAAAGGAGATTTTCTTCATCTTGAGACTCACAGCTGGAGCATGACTAAAACCTAAAACCAGCCAGGAAACCTCCTGCTGGGTGCAGTTTCCCTAGCTTTCAGCATAATTATGCAAATCCATCTTTGACATTAGAGAAAGGCCAGTGACAATGTCAGGCAAATGTTATCCAACTTTCACTTAGCCCCATTTTAGGTATTCACCGAGCTGATATTCAAGCGCTGAAATATGAACGCCATTTAAATGTCTGCGGGGGTTGCATTTTGGTTCCTGCTACTTGAGCGGTTCAATTAAAGGAAGCGACTCATCCACGCAGAGGCCTCAGAGGCCTCTCCACTTCTGTCTCCTCAACCAGCTCTGCTGCTTTCAGTTTCCTGGTGGTTCTTGTAACACTCCCAGGCGGCGGTGGTTTCCATGACACTGGCCACTGTGAACTCTGCTATTCTGGAATTTGGTTATGTCTGAATGTCAAACAGAAGCACCTGCAGCCAGCGTTTTGTCCGGACTCTTCGGTTTTGTTTTGTTGATTTGTTTTTATGTAGCTCTACCCAGCACAGCCACTGTGGACTAGGAGCCATAAACATGTGGCTTTTCACATAGAAGAAAGTGGTTACAGAAATCGATCTTATTGGTTGGTCCTAGAGGCTACAGAGAAATGTGTTTGTGGACATCATGAGCTGGAAACAATCAGAGTATGACTTAGCATGGCCTCTCCATTCTGTACGTGAGTTAGAGAACCCAGATTTTCTGATATCCAATCTAGTAAGCATTCTACTGCATGACATTGTTTCTAAGGAATGTTTGAAGTCTAGGTCTAGCCTTTCACTGAGGCAATATGGACATCTTCTTCTGCCATAGAATTTGGGAGGTGTCCAGAACCTCTGGAGAGGACCAGAATCCAAAGCCTTACCTCTACCAAGGCAGGGAGCTTGGATATTTGCCCAACAGCGATTATGACTATGAAGAGCAAATGACCCGGAGGATGATGTTTTGAGGAAGGTTGAATTACTGAAGGAGTTCACATATTCCAGAAAAGATCAGTTGGCTTTGAGAGACTCTGGTGGCTTCACTGAAGTAGATTTCTTTGGGCAAGCTGGATTCCATGACAGTTAAGTCAGGTATCCAGGAAGTCTGGAAAATATGCACAGTCCATTAAGAAATGTGTTATGGGTTTTCAGGCTTTACCGAAGAGTGACTTGGGAGATTACCAGTGTAGATTACCAGGGCTTTAAGGGGTATAGACCAGAGGACAAAAAGGGGGAAGCAAGAAGGGTGGAAGGGGAAAATAAGACCCATACAGATGAAAGGATAATTGAACAACAGAGAGGTATATGAGCAGGAATTCAAAGAAAGGAGGCAGGGATCTTAGTATCCATAATGGGCTTACAGACCAATTGAGCTCTTAACTGTTGAGGTAGAAATAGCAAAGCCAGATTGACAGACCCTGTAAATAGTATAGACAGGACATAGGGTGCCAAAGACAGGATATAGTCTAAGAGTAGAGCTGCTCATGAACCAAACTCTGATACCTGAGTTAAGAAACTGTATCTCCAAGTCTGAGTAAGAGCAAACAAAAACCAGAGATGGAAGGGACAAATCTGATATAAGAACCAATAAAGTGAAGCCAGGACATAAAGAAGGCACTCCATGTTTCTGCAGTTTTATTCCCAACATCTAGCATAGTGCCTGGCACATAGTAGGAGTTCAATAAATGTTTGTCAAATGAATGAATTATGGACGTATGTTCTCTCTGAAAGACCTATTCTTCCGAGTTGGGTGACTGGTGATAGGGACAGAAAAATGGAATGAAAAGAACATGGCAGAAAGGTGGGGGGGGGGGGCTGGATTTGAAGGTAACACTTGGGGGGCATGGATGGATGCCTAAAAGATAGACTTAGTATAGTTCATTAATCTGCTGAACACTTGGGGGGCATGGATGGATGCCTAAAAGATAGACTTAGTATAGTTTATTAATCTGCTGAAAGCAAACTTTTTGTTTCCTTTTATATAAAATGAGATGATATCTCTTTGTGAGCATACTCTTAAGTTTGGAGTGTCAATGTAAATATGAATTATTATCATTATTGTGCACCGTAGCTAAGTCAAGGTATGTTTGTTTTCCCTTGTCTGTTTCCTTGGAGCCTTTGTGACTTACAGAATGGGTTTGGGATATACATGGATTTGATAAATCTCAATGTATTTCTTCCCCTCCCCGTGTGAAAGAGACTAATGTGAGGATATTTCTTGTTAGGCTCATATGTCACTACTTGTATCGACTTTAAAAGAGACTCTTTAATGCCCTTATGATCAAAGGGTACAAGGAAAGTCACTAAGTTACCATGCTAAAATATTTATTGGTCATGAAAATTCAAAAGCACCATGTTTATGAGTCTCCCACCCCCTCAATTTTTTATTTCTTTTGTTTTTTGCAATGGAACATTGCAGATTGACCTCAAATTCCAGTTCAGTTTAGACCCATAGGAGCTACTTAGCAAATGCATAGTAAACAGGGGCGCCTGGGTGGCTCAGTCGGTTGAGAGTCCGACTTCGGCTCAGGTCATGGTCTCACGATTCATGGGTTCGAGTCCCACGTCGGGATCTGTGCTGACGGCTTGGAGCCTGCAGCATGCTTTGGATCCTGTGTCTCCCTCTCTCTGCCCCTCCCCTGCTAGTGCTCTTTCTCTCTCAAAAATAAGCAAACATTAAAAAATTTTTAAAAATGCTTAGAAAGCAAATGAATCAATGAACTCAGAGGCATGATATATGTTGTGCAGTAAAGGAGATACTCAGATGTCTCACTGGTACTCATCAATGAAAGAAAATAGTATTGTAATCTTCCTTTCTGTAGTCAACTTCTTATAACCCCAGCTGCTGGGTCATGATGTCCTTGACATTCAGCAAAATTGACTGTGTGAAAATGAATCATTACAGAATGTTAACTTTTTAAAAAGTCCAAATTCTAGATGCTTGAATTTTTGCTTACTGGTCCATAGTAGTTTAGCCTAGCGTCTTTGGGTTTGAATTTTGCCTTTCTTCCTTTGCACAAAGTTTGTGTAAGGGCGTCTCACTTTCCTGTTCCATGAAATTATGATGATGACAATATCTGTTCTGTAAGGTTATTGTGAGGTTTGTATATTGCTAAATGTATATCACTATGTAACAGTGCTTGGCTCGTACGAAGTCCTCAATAAGTGTTTTCTGTTAGTATTATTTTTTCATTATTATTTTAAAAGATTTTTATCAGCAGATAGATGGAAGTCTGGGAGAACTGCTGGTAAACCGAGCTTAACGTGCTGGTAAAAGTATTCTGTAGTGCTTTCCAACAATTTGCTTTAAATGTACAATGATGTTTTAGGATAGTAATTGAATTGTGAAGAAAGTGCCATATCGGGAAAGGAATACAGAGAGGAGACTTAAAAGAAGAAAAAGAATAGCTTAGGAGAGAGTGTAGAAAGAGAAAAGGACCTCAGACCGGAACCTTAGAGCAAACCCACCAACTGGAGTTAGCAAAGTTAGATGGAGCTAATAAAGCCAAAAGAGGAGAGTTCGAGAAGTAGAACTAGAGTATCTACGCAAAACACAAGAGAGGAGACATATTTTACAAGGGATAGGTCAGCAGTTTCAAATACATCTGCAGAGGAAGCAAGGATGATTAGGTTGAGAAGTCTATTCATTTTTGTTAGATTGTTTCTTGATAGCAAGGATCGAGTTTTACCAATATTTGTATTCATTTTGCCGGCATGGTGCCTGGCTCATGGTAGGTAGTCAATGTACACTTGTTAAATGAATGAATGAGAGGGACGTGGGAAAGGGGATTTTCCATGGAGTTTCACGACAGAAATCGGATTTCAAAAGGTAAAAAGTAATTGGATGCTGAGAAGATGGGAGGTACCAGTTGAGGAAATGGTTATATCACAGGTGGGAGAATTAGGAACATAACTGAAAGAAACCACGAGTAAATAAAAGGTCTTTTTGAAAACACTGTTGGCGGGGGGGGGGGGGGGGCCTGGGTGTATTTTTTATGTAGAGAGAAGAGAGCAGTAAAGAGGAAGCGATTGAAGATGTCCCCAAAAGAAGGGGTGAATGATGGAAAAAGAAATAGGATGGGAAGGAGAACGTACAAGTGGAACACCTTATCCTCTGTGATTTAGGAAAGGAAGGTCTACGGCCATACCACCCTGAACGCATCCAATCTCATCTGATCTAAGAAAGGAACGTCTGATCAAGGTGAGGTTTGGGGATGGAAGGGAGGGGCCACTAGAGATACTGTGTCGGGTGGTCTAAGTGTCCTTGGTATTGGAGAGTATAGGTGGGGCTAGGGAATTGAACCAGAAAGATCAGAAACAACTCTACAGGATGCTTTATCTCTGATCTGTGGGGTGGAAGATTGGGCCCATTGGCCTTAGCCAAAGGCTAAGGGTTTCAAGTATTCCTCGGGTTCTGAAATTATTTCCTAAGAATATTTTGTATATTTGGAATTAATTTAAGTCATTCATACTAAAGCTGGAGGAAATAGATAGATAAATCTTTTAAGCACCAAGCAGCACTTTTATAAAATGGTGTAAATTCATGTCGAGTCCTACGAATGTTCATTATCATCAATAGTCACTTTGGCAGAGCATAATTAATTTTATTTCGTTTGCTCTCTCAACGCTAAGGCAATAACATTTTTAAATCTCAGAAAAGAGATGCTTTAGTGTTTTCACGACAATAATTCAAATGTGTCACCGTCACATTTGTAGCTCTGTGGATTCCAGGATTTGAATTTAATCAGCCTCTGTTAAATAGTTTTTGGTGAGTTCTTTTGTATTTGTGTTTTAATGTTTTTGCCTCATCATTTAAAAAAATTTTTAAAGGTTTTATTTAAATTCCAGTTAGTTAATACACAGTATAATGTTAGTTTCAGGTGTATAATATAACGATTTAACATTTCGGTTTTTAAATTGTTTTATGTTTAGTTTTGAGAGAGAGAGAGAGAGAGAGAGAGAGAGAGAAAGCACACAGGGAAGAGGCAGAGAGAGAGAGAGGGAGAGACAGAATCCCAAGCAGGCTCTGTGCTGTTAGCACAGAGCCCAATCCGGGGCTCAAACTCATGAACCATGAAGTCATGACCTGAGCCAAAGCCAAGACTCCCACGCTTAACAGACTGAGCCACCCACGTGCCCCGTGATTCAACATTTCCATACAACACCTGGTGCCTCATGACAACAGGTGCCTCAATACTTTTTTTCAAAAGAGAAGGATTGATATATGTCTGAATGAGAGCAACTGGACTGAATCTGAGCCAAAAATTTCAAGTTGATTTGGTCCGTTTTCCTTAGAGTTTTGGATGTTTCTGTTACAGGAAGTTGCTTAAAATCTCTAGGTTTTTCCACGTCCACAGCTTTTAACATCTAGATTTCACCCTCAATATCTCTTTCCGTTTGCTTCAGTGGAGAGAGCAAGAGAGAGTGAGCTGATGAGAGGCAGAGAGAGAGGGGGACAGAGGATCCAAAGCGGGTTCTGTGCTGACAGCAGAGAGCCCGATGTGGGGCTCAAACTCATGAACCATGAGATCATGACCTGAGCGGAAGTCAGATGTTCAACTGACAGAGCCACCCAGGTGCCTCAGATCTGGATCAAATTTAATACTTGGTGCTTCCTTGAATTTTGGGGCAGCCTACAGCTTTCATATTGGCCAGTTTATAACAAAAGCTCATTTTCCCCTCTTACAGTTCTTCGTGATTTTCCCTGTTCATTCTGCTCTTTGACAGCAAAATTACTCTCTAAAAACTTCAATGTGTGGTTTAAAATCTGAATTCCGATTGCTGAGAGTTTCAGGGTTTTACGCTTTTTGTTTTTGTTAAGGCAGGATGTTTTGATTTTTGAGAACTTGTTCATCAACTATCCAGCTTATTTTGCGTGGATTTTAAGTTACCTTTTAACATCTCTGTCTTTTGTGTTTAGTATATTTAAGGTGGACACCATTATTATAACCCATTGGCCACGAGGTCCTGAGGCTCAGTTCTACCACATTTTATTAAATTGTAAAGATATAGTTTTAACTCTCAAGCATGTAGATGCAAAGGCTGCATTCAGATATTTTCTGCCCACAGTAAGTTCCATAACTGAGCAAGTTTCCATCTTCACTTTGGCCAGTAGATATCTTAAAACCAAATTTGAAGTCTATTTTCAGTAACTTCGTACGACCACACATATACATTTCTGGCGGCTGATCTCCCCCGCCCACCAGTTTTATGATTTTCCATTTGTCCTGTTTCTTTAAACTTTTTGTTTGAGGCTCCTGGCTGGCTCAGTCGGTTAAGTATCTGACTTTTAATTTTGGCTCAGGTCATGATCTCATGGTTCATGAGTTTGAACCCCCTGGCAAATCTCTCTCTGCCCCTCCCTTGCTCGCACGCTCTCTCAAAATAAATAAATAAACTTAAAAAGTAAAATACACTGTTTTTTTTTTTCTTATTTTATACATGCTTATGACTTCAAGCCCTTGGCAGAAGGAGGTAGATGATAAGTAAATGGGGTCTATAGCACAGACTTCCTATAACCTCCTGGTTTTCTGGAAGACACTTTAAGAAATTTATTATCACCTCCTAAACCAGCACTACCATGGATAGAAATGTTTACCTAGTCACTTCCTAAGAGGTTGCTGTGGAGGAGCCACACGACATAAATCTGGAGAAACTTCCAGTCACATCGACTGCCATTATCTTATCCCTGAAGGGTCAATAACCTTGGAGAGTAGGCGTTTGCAACAGAGCTGTGGAAAGTGCCTTAGCAAGTTAGGGCCATGCCATCTTCTACTCAGGGCCACTGCTTAGAACTGCTGCAAGTATTATAATCTTAAAAAAAAATGCCTTGCCATGAACTCTCTGAATATGGTACAACTTCTGTCTTCTGTTACCTTGAAGCAGAAATGCTTACCTGAAGTAAGGCGATGTGACATTATGTGATACTGCTAGGACGTTGAAAAAATGCATATCGGAAGACAAAGTCTAAGAATGGCCCTTCCTTTTTGAGAATCTGCATTGTATAACCTTGAGTCAGTGAGCGCAACTTCAATCATACAGAGCCTGAGCATAGGTTTGTATATTTGCAGGGACCTGTAGATTTGGGGCACGCGTGCGGTCTGTGCTCTGTTGACTCAGTTGGTCCGAATTCTGAGTGTTTTGAGCAGGCTTAATATTGGTAACTGCTCTTTTGATCTAGGAGACATTTAGCAATACTGTTTTACCACCTAGGAGCTTTTTCTGGGCCATTAAAAATGTCAAATTGAATCCAGTCAAGAGTTTTACCATGTTCTCCATATACAGGGTGATTCTGCTGAATCTTATTGAAGAAATCATCAAGCAGTATCGAGTTTGATGGTGCAACTCAGGGTCGTAAGCCCTCAGAGCTGTTGCTGAGGATTTTGTTATTGACGTTTCTGACCTCAGGGCGGAAACGTGCCCCTTTTGACAATTTCACGCAATACGTGGATCTCATGCGAAGGTAGAAAGATGAGCGATCTTAAAATGGCATATGTTTGTGACCCGCAGATGGTCAAGAACACCTTATGAGTCTGCTTTGCATTTTCAAAGTCTATATCAAGGTAAAGTGGAATCTCTTGGCACGTTTGGCTTCACAACACTCACCTGGCACCAGAGTACCATTCCTTCCACACAACACACAAGTATTATACAAAAACATTGCCTTGCTTCCTGGAAGAAGAACACATAGTAGTTCATGAAGGAACAAGCTGAAAGTTTCTACTTAGCTGGCAGTTGAGATTTGAGATGTTATTTAGGCCCCAGTGGGGGAGTAGGCGGATGGGGCAACAGGTGGTTAACCTGACCTAGGCTGATAAAGACTGGGTGCTGGGTGTCAGCATGGCAGAACTTCCTGCTGGAGACACGGTGGGCCTCTTGTGATCTATCCTGGTTTGCCTGTGCTTCTGAACTACCTTATTCTTTTTTTTTATTGAACAAATTTTGCATACAACAGTTGTGTAAATTGAAGGCGTACAACCTGTTAACTTTGATAAATTTATATATTGTAATATGTTGCCATTATAGTGATATTTATCACATTATATAAGTATAGTGCAGCATTGTTGTCTATAATCGTTACACTGTACATTAGAGCACTGTGGCTTGTTTAGGAGTCATTGCGAGTTTGTACCCTTAAACAGCACCCACCCCCTCTTCCTGCTCCCTCTCCCCTGGTAACCACCATTTTACTGTTTTTTTTTTAAACAGATTTGATTTTTTGTAATTTTTTAATGTCTATTTTTGAGAGAGAGAGAGAGAGAGAGAGAGAGAGAGAGAGAGAGAACGAGTGGGGGAGGGGCAAAGAGAGAGGGAGACACAGAATCCGAAGCAGGCTCCAGGCTGTGAGCTGTCAGCACAGAGCCGGATGCAGGGCTCAAACCCACGAACCATGAGATCATGATCTGAGCTGAAGTCCGGCACTTAACCAACTGAGCCACCCAGGCGCCCCTGATTTTTTTTTTAATTCCACATATAAGTGATATTATACAATACTTGTCTTTCTCTGTCTTACTTATATCACTTAGCGTAATGTGCTTAAGGTCCATCCATGTTGTCACAAATGGCAGGATATCCTCCTTTCTGATGGCTGAATAATATTCCATTGTGTATATTTACAACTGTTTTACACATTCATCCATTGGTGGGCATGGAACAAACTGATCAAAAATGGCAGAAGAGCTAAATAGACATTTTTTTTCCAAAAAGGACATGAAAATGGCCAAGAGGTTCATGAAAAGATGTTCAACATCACTCCTCATCAGGGAAATGCAAATCAAAATTACAGTGAGCTATCCTCTCACACCTGTTAGAATCATCAAGAAGACAAGAGACAACAGGTGCCGAAGACGATGTGGTGAAAAGGGAACCCTTATACACTGTTGGGGGGAATGTAAATGGGTCAACCACTATGGAAAACAATATGAAGTTTCCTCAAAAAATTTAAAATACAAATGCCATACAATCCAGAAATTCCACTTCTGGGTATACACCCAAAGGAAATGAAAACAGGATTTTGAAGAGATATCTGACCTCCCTTGTACTTAACCTATAAATAGCAGTCTAACTCTGACTTCCTGTGTCCCTGACACTTTCACCTCTGGAAAACCATAATTTAACGTCCTAGTCTCCATGTTTAAAACCAAGCATGATACAATGGTTCCATCACCACCCTCAATGCCTGCCCTTTTTCCTGGTAGTTTTACTTCTCTATTTGATCCTTGATCACTTCCAAACTCAGACAAACCCAGTCATTGTTATCCAAAAGGAAGGGCCTGGGTCCTAAACACTCTATGAAAACAGGTTCAAATAAAATATGTGTGTGTGTATATGTATACGTATACGTATATGTATATGTATATGTATATGTATATGTATACACACACATATATGTTTTTTTCTCTTGTGCTATGGCATTGTGTTGCTAAGAGAGATATTCAAAATATTTAACGATCAGAACACAATGCCAAGAGTCAAGGTGACTCTGCAAGTCTTGGAAACTTTTAAGGCTGTAATTGGGCATATCAGCTGAATATCAGCCTTGGCCATAACATTTCCACCAGATGAATCCTAAAGCATTTTACAAGCATGAAGTCAGTTTTTAATCAATCAATCAATGAATCAATCAATCAATTAAATGTTTATTGCAAACCTACTATGTGCCACACACTGTAAAGTACTGGTTATAATAAGACCTATGAGCTAAAAAAAAATTATAAGCTATTCCTATAATTATACGAGGTTTGGAAACTGTGTTAGATTTCCTCTGAAATCTAGAAGAATAAACACTCTGTGCTGATGGGAAACTACGTTCCTAATGATTTGGACAATCTAAAAGTGATAAGCATTGGGTTTTCTTATTTATAATATCAGTAGGGGAAGGATTTAGGATGTTTTTTTCTCTGTTCTGGGGCCCCAAAGAACTGTACAGGAAGAGGTGAGTTAACTAAACCCTTAAGCGTAATGCCTAGGAAGGAGAGGGAAAAGAAACTTTCATATTACTTCTGGATTCTCATATTTTTATTAAATTAAAGAGAGCTTATTTCCAACAACATTATTCTTAATTTCTTCAGGTGCTTTGATAGTTGGTGAGGACCTGAAACTACAGACTGTAGACCAAACAGAAGGGAGAAAAGACATTCAAGGTGAGCACTGAGGAGAGTTTGCATGCCTAATGATCAAGAATTATCCAGAAATCCTGGGTGTGGGGGGGGGGTGTCTCCCACCAGGCTGGGGCCAATTATCCAGATGTTGTGGCTGGAGTGAATGATGTGGGAGGGTTTGCTCTGTAGGTAATGAACTTGATGAATGTTCCTTTACTTCAACATGCGGCACAACTGAGCACATATATTCCTCTCAGGATTATATTTTTATAGCAAAGCCAAAAAGAGGTATGAATCCAATGCTTCATTTCTTTTCAAATTAGCATTTATTTTGGATGTCTTCTGAATAAGGGGAACATGAGCTATAATATCAGGCCTTAGGAAACTCCTGTGAAAGACATTCCTCTAAGAACCTTCTGGATGCCATGAGAGTTTTGAATATCTTAGAGAGCCTGAAATCTTCTGGACACTGATTGATGCTTAAACCATCTCAAAATCCGAGTTTAAGCTGGCAGGTAAATAGTAAGATGCTCAGTAAATGATGCTGGCTGCACAGGTGGATGTGTAGATGGAAATGTAACTGTTTTTGTTTGAAGAATCATTTTTGCGTTGTTTTGCTTGTTTTTCTTGAAGAATGAGGAAATTTGAGAACTTTTACTTTTCTAAGTTTATTCATTTATTTTGAGAGGGAGAGAGAGAGTGCGAGCACGGGAAGGACAGAGACAGAGGGGCTCGAACTCATGAACTGTGAGATCGTGACATGAGCCGAAATCGAGTCGGACACCCAACCCACTGAGCCACCCAGGCCCCCTGAGAACTGCTACTTTTAACAGAACTTTCTGGCATAGACAACAACTTCCCAGAATACATTTAGTGAAGGGAGTCATCAATTGTTGATTGAAGGCTGAAGCAATTGTGATCCTTACTTCCTTTCCTCATAACATTCTCTTCCGTCATAATGTCTCTTGCCCAATGATGAGGAAAAATGAATGAATTATTTTGTCTGATATCCCTCCTGGGCAGGGACCCTGTTTACTAGGAGTGATCCCACTGAAGGTGTCAGAGGAGTTGAGAAGGTAGAAACAATTCTGCTGAATGTAAAAGGAAGATAACTTAATAATTGTTTAGGCCCCTGTAGTTGCCTTGATTATGACTTTAAAAACTTATCCATGGAGGAAATTACACCTCTATAAGTAGCACTGGTTTCAGAATTCATCTTCATTAGTGTCCTTTATCATGAGTAAAATGCCTCCTCAGAGGGGGAAATTTGTTTTAATTTTTTTAATGTTTATTTTTTTTTGAGAGAGGGAGAGACAGAGTGTGAGTGGGGGTGGGGGAGAGAGAGAGGGAGGGAGACACAGAATCCGAAGCAGGCTCCAGGCTCCGACCTGTCAGCACAAAACCCAAAGTGAGGCTCGAACCCATGAACCGTGAGATCATGACCTGAGCTGAGGGAAATTTTTAAGTAATCATGGTAATCATGAATCTTTGTTCCAAGTCTGCCAAAAAAAAAAAAAAAAAAGCCCTTTCAGACACTTTTCCAAGAATAGTTAAATAAATTTAAACACATTTCGTTTTTATTTTTATTTTTTTAAATTTTTTTTCAACGTTTTTATTTATTTTTGGGACAGAGAGAGACAGAGCATGAACGGGGGAGGGGCAGAGAGCGAGGGAGACACAGAATCGGAAACAGGCTCCAGGCTCTGAGCCATCAGCCCAGAGCCTGACGCGGGGCTCGAACTCACAGACCACGAGATCGTGACCTGGCTGAAGTCGGACGCTTAACCGACTGCGCCACCCAGGCGCCCCTTTTTTTTTTTTTTTAAATTTTTCAACGTTTTTATTTATTTTTGGGACAGAGAAAACACATTTCATTTTTAAAAACACATTAATACATTTGTTGTACTTTATGCACAATACTAAATAGTTTGCTTTAGTGATAGTGCATCTAAATGCTGTTTTTTAAATTTTTTTTTAATTTTTATTTTTCAAGTTTATTTATTTATTTTGAGAGAGACAGAGACAGTGTGAGCATGGGAGGGGCAGAAAGGGAGGGAGGAAGAGAGAGAGAGAGAGAGAGAGAGAGGAAGAATCCCAAGCAGACTCTACACTGTCAGCGTAGAGTCAGATGCTGGTCTCGAACTCACAAAAACTGCGAGATCATGACCTGAGCCGAAACCAAGAGTCAGACCCTTAACCGACTGAGCCACCCGGGCACCCCTAAATACCGTGTATTTTTTTTTAAAAAGAAGACTATTCAGAAAAGGTAGAAAGAAGTTATAACCCTTCGGTTTTGTTCCAATTCAGATCATGTCTACATAATGTTAATCTTAACAAATTACCTGCTTTGGTCTTTGATGAATCTATCTGTGGAAACTAAAGACTATCTTCATCTGCATACTCAAATTGTCATATTGTCTAGGAATCACTGATTCTGTCCTTAAACATTGTAGCATCCACAAAGTCCTTACAATGACTGTACCTTGAGAGAGAGCCTAGCTGTTGTTTGTCGAACAACTTACTTGTTTTTCAAGCTTCACAAATCAAAGGGGCTAAACTTTCTTGATTGTGAATCTTCAGGGAAAGGGCTCAAATTAATTTAATCATTTTGAAAGCACCAGCTAAATTGTCAGTACTATGCCAGGTACTGCATCTGGAAAGGGAGATAAATGGAGCAAAATGCTACTCTGTTTATTTAGAGCTCAGATATTTGGCACCTGCAAATGCCTAGAATATTTGCAAACTGAAGTAAATAAAGAAGCCTCCAAGCGCAACCATTCTTTTGCAAAATAGCTGAGAAGATGCAATGTGTTTGGCTAATTTTCCAAGCGGAATAAAAGACTGTTCTGTTTGACTAGTGATGATGTCTGTAGGAGTCAAACCTTGATAGTGACAGCATTCCAGTTTTCATAAAATGGAAACAAAAAGATGGAAAAAAAAGTTTATTTTCACCAAAATGTACCAAAACCTGGGCACGCCTTGTAGTTTTGCACGATTTTTTTTGCAACAAAATGCTTAAAAGGCTGAAGTAGTCAAGGACTTCCATTTTCCAAGGACTTCTCTGAAACTTTTGGTATCAAATCATTTTCTTCAATGTATCTATCTTGGTATCATCCTTGCTAGTTTCCTTTTCTTCATTCTTCTTTTGATAGCTGGACTTACTGTACCAGATCGGGGTAGTTCCTCAGCATCAGTTTCATCAACTGTATGAAATCCTAAATGTGTTGCAGGATTTGTAGTTTCACTTTGAAATCGGTTTGCCTTGTATCGTCTGACAATATCAGGAAACCTGCCAGACAATGATCAACATAGGTTCCTACTAGGCAGGAAGAGATGTTTGGGTAGAGACTAATTTTATAGGTGGTCAGTTCATTTTTGAATAATTTGTATTATAATAACTCTTGTTTCTCCCTTCATACCCTCTTAATTCTGGGGACACAGGTAATGGATACTCGGCTAATGAAGAGGAGAAATTCAGAGGCTTTGAATGAGATTATTTAGTTACAGTGTTGTAAATGCAAGATTTTGCTGTACTATTTCATTATCAAAAAGAATGTACTTATCTCTTACACTGAAGCCTTGAGCACATATTTTTATTGTTCTAAATGTTAAATGTGAATGGATTCTGTCTCCTCTAAATGATAAGGAACTTCCCAAGGGCAGGACGTCTGGTAGCAAAACAGAATATATCTAACATGATGGAAGAATACTTTTTGAGGTAGCACTCAGCCCAGAAGTTGTTTATTTTCTTGTTAAAATTCAGAGTGCCTTATAATAATGTCTCCCAAACGTGTCCTTTGGAATTTTTACTTTCTATGAGAAATTAACAGACGTTCCAAGAGAAAACATGTCCATGTTCAAAATTAACTTGGGAAGGGAATGCAAAAAGGTGCAGGTGCCATGGAAAACAACATTGTGGTTCCTCAAAAAATTTAAAAATGGAACTACCATATGATCCAGCAATCCCACTATTGGGTGTTTATCCCAAATCAGGATCTCAAAGAGCTACCAGCACTCCTATGTTCATAGCAGAACTGTTCACAATAGTCAAGATACAAAAACAATCTAAATGTCCATCAGTGGATGAATGGATGAAAATGTGGTATATACATAAAATAAAGTACTATGCAGCATTTAAAAAAGAAGGAAATCTTGTCATATGCTACAACAGGGATGAAACTTGAGGGCATTCTGCTAAGTGAAATAAGCCAGTCATGAAAAGACAAATACTGCGTGATTCCACTTAAATGAGGCATCTAAAGAAGTCAATTTCTTTTTTTGTGTACGATTTTGTTTTTAAGTAATCTCTACACCCAGCGTTGACCTCAAACTCACAACCCCAAGACCAAGAGTCATATGCTCTGCAGACTGAACCAGCCAGGTGCCCTAAAATAGTCAACTTTATAGAAACAGGAAATAGGATGGTAGTTGCCAGTGGCTGTGGGGAGGAGGGAAAGGGGAATTGTTGTTCAGTGGGTATAGAGTTTTAGTTTTGCAAGATGAAATAGTTCTAGAGATCCGTTGCACAACCATGTACATATAGTTAACAGTGCCATACTCTCCACTTAAAAGTAGTTAGATAGTAAATTTTGTTATGCGTTTTTTTGCCACAATAAAAAAAAAAAGCTTGTGGAAAATATCATACGTTGAATCTTCCTTTAGGTATTTGCCTTGAATATTAGCATAGTGTTAGTGTTGAGAATCACCCCAATAAGGAAACTTGTTGAACTTTCTTTAACCCACTACTTCCCAAACTCATTTTTTTTCATTGTTAGTGAGGAATATTTATTAACCTTCTAGAGGACATTACCCAGCACAGCACAGAGAGAAAAAAAAATATATATTTCCAGGCATCTGTAATAGATTCAGTTTTGGAGATAAAATATTTAACAGAGCCCATAGTTCTTCGAACATCTATAAAAGTCATTGCAGTAGTAAATAAAAAAAAAACCCAAGAGCTATAGAAATATATTTGATGAAAACTGTATTTAGTTCAGTGATTCCCGAACCTGGCTACATCTGCTGGGTCACTTTAAAAGACAGAGTTTAGGCTTTCTGATTTAATAGATTTCAAGAGCAGCCAGGTTTGGGAATCATGACTTTCGAAGTCTGAGTTTTGAATAATTGCATACAGAGAGATTGAGAATCATTTGAGATTTTCATATTTGCCATGATATAAGGAAATGAGGGCACAGATCATGGATGAAGACAGGATAACAAATTTTTTTCACAAATTCCTAAGAAAGGACTGGAAGTCAATACCCAAATCCTTATTAGTGATGCTTGAAATTATTTGCATATCGGTTTATACATATTCATGCTAAAGTGAACTGCTTAATAAATTACACACACAGTCCATTACATACAGTAGGTTTTTCAACCTGTAGGTCATGTTTTAAGCATTTTGTCTGCTATTATTGATGTATTAGAACTGGTGTTCTCCTTTGCTGATTATAATGAGGATTTCTTGGCTAGAGAGTGGGCAGACAAGCAAAAAGTTCTTCTTCTTTTTTTTTTTTTTGTTTAATGTTTATTTTTGACACAGAGACAGAGCATGAACGGGGGAGGAGCAGAGAGAGAGCGGGAGACACAGAATCCGAAGCAGGCTCCAGGCTCTGAGCCATCAGCCCAGAGCCCGATGCGGGGCTTGACCCCACGGACCGTGAGATCGTGACCTGAGCCGAAGTCGGATGCTTAACCTACTGAGCCGCCCAGGCGCCCCAAAAAAGTTCTTCTTGTACATTGGTACTATACCAAAACCTATTTCTGTCTGGGTTATACTCTCTATGTGGTAGACAAACACTGGGAAAGAGAGTCAAGGAATCAAGTTGTTGAAAAAGAATTTTAAGAAGAAAAGTAAGCACAAAAATATGAGGATGTAGCATAAAAATAACATTAGGCTGCAAACCGTTCTTGTTAAATCATCATGAACTCAAACCCAATCAACACATAAGCAATTTGATAGGTCGTAGGAGGATATAGATCACAGCAACACAAATCAAATTAATAGGGTTGATTTCAGGAGCTAAATGATCTTTTTGAAAAAAAAAAAAAAAAAGAACTCAAAACTGAAATGGTTGGGGGCCTGGCTGGCTTAGTCAGTAGAGCGTGAGACTCTTAATCTCAGGGCTGTGAGTTCGAGCCCCACAATAGGCATGGAGTCTACTTAAAAAAGTTTTTTTTTTTTTTTAATTTAAAAACTGTCAGGGAGCCTGGGTGGCACAGTCGGTTAAGCATCCGACTTCAGCCAGGTCACAATCTCGCGGTCCGTGGGTTCAAGCCCCGCGTCGGGCTCTGGGCTGATGGCTCAGAGCCTGGAGCCTGTTTCCGATTCTGTGTCTCCCTCTCTCTCTGCCCCTCCCCCGTTCATGCTCTGTCTCTCTCTGTCCCAAAAATAAATAAACGTTGAAAAAAAAATTTAAAAAAAAAAACTGTAATGGTGGCCTCAATCTGGGGATTTTGCGTTAATTCATACTCAACATGGACCGAAAGTGCCAGAATGCCAAACCAATGATACCTGCCCCCATACCTGATACTTGCAATTCAACCTGAGGGGTTTTATTTCTCTATTCTAATGTTTTATCTCTGATGTAAAGAAAAGCAAAATAAATGTGGGATGGAGGTAGCCAATAGGCGCGCCCGCTGGAATGCCTGGGTTCAAACACAAGCCCTGCCACTCACTGAATGACACTGGGGAAGTTGCTTTGCCTCTCTCAGCCTCTCTCCTCAACTGTAAAATGTGGGAATATAATCACACCTATCTCATAAGGTTGTGAGTGTTAAATAAGATAATGTTTGTAAAGCACCCAGAATACTACCTAGTCTATGAAAAGCACTCAATAAATGGTAGCTATTATCATTGTCAGTCACTGATTTCTTGCCATGGGCAAGTTTCAAACTCTTTCCTGAGTCAGGATTCTAGAAAGAGTAGACAGTGCAGCAGGGAGAGTAGAGCGGGGGGCTAGAAAATGATGAGGGACAAAATGTACTCACTAAGGATTAGACCTATCTCACGGCATTCCAGTTCAATCTTAACATTTCCCCCCCCCCCCCACAGTTTGGATAAATCTTATTCCACATGATGTTTATTGTACTACATCTATATGTCATTTTATATTATAAAACTTGTTCTCCTGACTGCATAGGGGAAGGAAATTTCTTTGATATGCCAATTCTAATTTTTATGGAAGTAATGACTCCAGGTAAATTATTTTCGTCTCTTAGACCAGAGCACTTAATATGGCAACTGCACAAGAATACTGTTAAGGGTGTCAGAGCTCATTTTCTAAGAAATTGCTATCAGAAGAGAAGCGATCACTTAGCAAAAAGAAAGCCTTTCTCAAGATTGGCATATTTCATATCTCCAGGAAAAGTTGTTGGGGTGGGGGCTTAGTATCTAGGCTGACAGGCAGAATTAGGTAGTTTCCAGGTACTGAACTCTTTCTTTTTCTTTTTCTTTTTTCAAGTTTATTATTCATGTCGTGAGAGAGAACAAGTGGGAGAGGGACAGAGAGAGGGAGAGAGAGAATCCCAAGCAGGCTCCACATTGCCAGTGCAGAGCCCGACGCAGGGCTCGAACCCACAAAGCATGAGATCGTGACCTGAGCCAAAGTCAGACACTTAACTGACTGCATTACCCAGATGCCCCTAAACTCTTTATTTTAATATTGTCTGTGATATTTAGATTTCTCAGTCCACCTAGAAATGCTCCTGACCCATGACTTTTAATTTGTTTTGTCACTCAGATATACACTTGATATACTATAGGTCACCACGTCAAATGCCCCGGTCGATTTTGTTACGATTGTAGGATGGGGGGGGGGTGGTTAGGAATGGTGAAAGAAAGAGGCAAATCTCTCAAGACAACAGACTAAACTGTTCATCCTCTGCCTGCCACCTCCGTTAACTCCCACCACTCTCTATCCCGTACATTCTTTTCCTTGTCCATTATCTGTCTAAAATGCTCCGTGCTTTCTTGCTCCCCCCCCATCTGTTCTCATTTATTAATTCGTTTCACAAACGTGTTTTGAGCGCCTGCTATGTGGTGTGAACTGTGCCAGAAATTGGAATTATGGCAATAAATAGGACAGATGTGGTCTTGGCTTAACATCCTTTTTTTCTTCCTATCTTTATTTTATTTTTTCTAAGTTGATTTATTTTGAGACAGAGAGAGAAAGAGCGCAAACGCACGTGAGCCAGGGCGAAGAGAGAGGGAGAGAGAGCATACCAAGTAGGCCCCACACTGTCAGTGTGGATGCCGATGCGGGGCTCGATCTAATGAACAGCGAGATCATGACCTGAGCCAAAAGCAAGAGTCAGATGCTTAACCAACTGAGCCACCGAGGCACCCCTTTCTATCTTTAAATGTATCTACTATCCTTCAAGACCCGACTCAGGTCATCCTATTGTATGTAACTCTTTCTGATGAACTCAACCTACAGGACCTCTTCTTGCTCTCAACTAGCACTTAATTGGTATACCGCTCATTTGCCTCTATCATATACTCTATTTTATAACAGTTGCTAAAAATGCTTCTTCTGGCTGCAAACAATAGCATGCCTAATTCATAGCAGCCGAACCACAGGGCCATCAAAAAGGAGGTGGCCCCAGAATTGAGCTGGTGTCTTAACAATGTCATTAAGGAGACAAGCTGCTTTGATCCTTCCACTGCCTTCCTCGGGGAGTCAGCGATGTCTTCCCTCACAGTTTGAAAGTGGCTGCTGTGGTTCCAAGTACCACATTGTCACATTACGGCGTCCAAAGCAGGATGCACCAGCCGTGCCAAAAGGGCTTCCTTTTTCCGTGCCTTTTTCAGAAGCCACAGACAATTTTTAGTCATGGCAAAGCGGTATGGGGCTGCCATTGCTGGCTTACATCATTATGATTCCCCTCGTAGGTCTGGAGAGAAAGAGTGAGAAATTACTGTTGGCCAGGAAACACCACATACACCAATGCCTTTATGATTTTGATTTGTACATTTATTAGCTATGCTACCTTGGACAAATTAGCTACTTTTTCTAATTCTCAGGTAATGCATCTGCCAAATTAGGCATAATAACACATATCTCATAGGACATCCAATGAAATATTTCTTTTAAAAATGCCTCACACACAGTAGATCCTCAAATGTTTCCTGTATACATAGATTAGGCATAGCTCTAAAATAGCAGATCTCTAACCATGTTCCTAGATTCTCATCTCTAGTCTCTGTCTTAGCTTATACAGATAATTATATGGCACTTTGCAATGTTGGTTCCCCGTGTATATGCTGAGTAAGCGATTGCCCATGATTGTAATCCAGAGTATTAAAAGAGACACTCAAATCTAAAAATGCCTTTTTCACAATTCCTGTGGCTCGCGTCTCCTGGTATAGCTCGATGATCCTTAGAAGGGTAACACAGAGTAGCATTTATCAGGTAGTAGGCTCTTAGTGTGAGTTGTGTGATCAAATCTGTTTCAGCGATAACTTAAAGTTGCAGGATGAGGCATAGGTTTAGAAACCATATCCATTAGGATTAGCTCAGTTTGTTTCATTTGGGTTCCAGAGCTCAGGATATAATAAATTAGTTCATACTAAGGTATAATATCTAACTCTAATCTAATATGTTAAATGGCCTAGTCACCTCTAGGTCAGACTCTTGAATCACACAGATCTGAGCTTGGATTCCAACTTATCTATCCTCTTCGAGCTGTGTTCTCTACCTGTAAACTAACTGAAAATAGTAGCAATAACGTTGTAGAGTTGAGAGCGTTAAATCAGACTATACAAAAGGGCCTAGAACACTAAGGGTGTCCACATGTTCACTAATATTATTGTTCTTTATTAATATAAATCTTATAATCAAAATCATGTTATAGTACAGAAATATCAGGGAAGATGATTCTTACCTTGCCTTTGAAGAAATGGACACATAAAGCTTGACCGATTTGCTTTCCATCTTACAGGAAGATAATGATAGAGCCATAGAATATAGAATATAGAAGGCAAGAATATAGAACGACCTTCTGCCTGGGTGACTCAGTCGGTTGAACAACTGACTTCGGCTCAGGTCCTGATCTCACCGTTCATGAGGTCGGGCTCTGTGCAGACAGCTCAGAGCCTGGATCCCGCTTCAGATTCTGTGTCTCCCTCTCTCTCTGTCCCTCCCCCCCACCCCACCCATGCTCTGTCTCTTTCTCTCTCTCAAAAATAAATAAACATTAAAAAATATTTTTAAAAAGGAGTCTCTCAAAGACCTCTATCATCTTGACCAAAACTGATTCCTAATGACACAGCTAGTTTGTGGCAGCTGTTTTGATAACAGGAACAGGGTTAAAAAGACTGTTTATTTTTTAAATTAACGAGCAACATACCCCACAAACACTTTGGTCCTTCTTTTTTTTTTTTTTCAACGTTTATTTATTTTTGGGACAGAGAGAGACAGAGCATGCACGGGGGAGGGGCAGAGAGAGAGGGAGACACAGAATCGGAAACAGGCTCCAGGCTCTGAGCCATCAGCCCAGAGCCTGACGCGGGGCTCGAACTCACGGACCGCGAGATCGTGACCTGGCTGAAGTCGGACGCTTAACTGACTGTGCCACCCAGGCGCCCCACTTTGGTCCTTCTTCTATCTACCGTTGCATCTTTCTCACCCAGGGTCAGGAGGAATCAAGCTCTCACGTGGAGAATCGGAGTTTAGATGTTGTTCCATGGTAGGTGCTCAATAAATACTTGCAAAAACAAATGAATTATTTGGAATTTTTTAAGAGCTGAAAATGTAATGGTTAGAGTTGGCTTTTTTTGTTTGTATGAAAATATAATGACCTTACTAGATTTTTACAACTGGATCGTTTCAGCAACATATTTCTTTTTTTTTCTTAACGTTAATTTATTTTTGAGACAGAGAGAGACAGAGCATGAACAGGGGAGGGGCAGAGAGAGAGGGAGACACAGAATCTGAAACAGGCTCCAGGCTCTGAGCTGTCAGCCCAGAGCCCAACGCGGGGCTCGAACTCACGGACCATGAGATCGTGACCTGAGCCGAAGTCGGACGCTTAACCGACCGAGCCACCCAGGCGCCCCTCAGCAACATATTTCTAAAGACACTTAGAACATAAGAATGAACCAGGCAGGCTGGGACTTTTAATTTTTCTAATTCAGATCTGGACTTTGGATGAGCTTTCATTTCATACAGAATTTGACTTTAATAACGTTGGTCTTCTCTCAAACTGCTCACAAATCACTTCCTGCAGTGAGAGCTAATTTTCTAAAGGAGCAGCAAAGCTCAATCCTTGGGGGCAAACTCAGCTAGGTCTTTCTGACTTTTTGAGAAATGAAACATTTAGACAATGGTTTAACTCTTTTTCTTAGAACAATCAGCATCGATGTAGCGCCTTGAAAAGTAAGCGGATGAAGTAACCCTGAATTAGGAAAAGATGACAGTCTTTTTAACAGTGGACATTCTATAGTCATGACTCTCTCCCTACACCTCTTTTTGGGTCCCGACAGAGTTTTTGTTTTCTCCTCTATCCCTAATCCCAGGAAAGGGCTTCTTTTCAGTCCTTTTAGACATCGCGACAAGTATAAAGTTGCTCATTAATTAATTCACTCCTTTGTCACGTTGTTTACTGAGTGTTTGCTTTCTGCCCGGCACTGGTAAAAATCCTGAGGAGTCAGAGATGAATGAAGCATAGCCTGTACCCTCAAGGAATTCACAACCTCATGGAGGTAGACCGACAAGCAAACAGATAAATTATAAAGTGACATAGCTAAGTGCGATTGCCGAGATATGAGCCAAATACTGTAGGAACCGGAATGCTCTGTCTCCCAAGAGTATCTGATTTATCATCTGCATCTCTAATTCTGAAAGAGAATGCAAGGTCCTCATTAAATGATTTCAAGCCTCATAGAACAAGCTGGAGAGATATTTTTGGCGAAGGGCAACTTCCTGTTGTCCCTGGAATAACACAAAGAGGCTGTATACCCCATGTTTGTGTAAGACTAGTCTTGCTACTAATAGCATGTCTTGCAGCAAATTAGTAATAACAGCATATGGCTCAAAAGGAAGTACTCGCACCAAATAGCTGGAAGAAAGACATGTCTTCTGCAAAGTATCTGAAGCAGTTCTGGGGATGAAGGTACCATGACACGGAGGGTTACCTATTTTGGGGTGCTGACGCTAAAGCGATGATCCCACCTGGCATGGCAAGTTTAATGGCAACTAGGCAACTGACAAAATAGAAAGGAAAACAGTGACTCTAAGCACTCGGACATGAGAAGTTGTTGGGTCTTCCACCTGTCCAAATGGTCCCGTTCGGAAGTTCTCTTTTATTTTGCGAGGGGACCCTGCCATCCCACTGCTCAGCAATGGGGAAAGACCCCTGAGATCAGTTCCTCTGCCTCTGGATGTGAGAGGTTTGACACATATGACCTGCCTAGCAGTGGAACGCTTTTGGGGCGCCTGCCTGGGCGGCTCTGTTGGTGAAGCTGATTTGGGCTCGGGTCATGATCTCACGGTTCGTGAGTTCGAGCCCCACGTTGGGCTCTGTGCTGACAGTTTGGAGCCTGGAGCCTGCTTCAGACTCTGTGTCTCCCTTTCTCCCTTCCTCTTCCCTGTTCGCACTCTGTCTCTCTCTCCAAAATAAACATTAAAAAAAAAAAACAGTGGAAAACTTTTGCCCATGTTGCCTGCTAACAAAATAACAAACAGATAAAACTACACAAAAAGTCTCTCTTCTTCAGGGCAAGTGTGCTAAGGAACCTGCACGTGAGGAATACTGAGTTTGTCATGGGATTGTAGGATACTTTACTTTTTTAAAAAAATTTTTTTTTTCAACGTTTATTTATTTTTGGGACAGAGAGAGACAGAGCATGAACGGGGGAGGGGCAGAGAGAGAGGGAGACACAGAATCGGAAACAGGCTCCAGGCTCTGAGCCATCAGCCCAGAGCCTGACGTGGGGCTCGAACTCACGGACCGCGAGATCGTGACCTGGCTGAAGTCGGACGCTTAACCGACTGCGCCACCCAGGCGCCCCAAGGATACTTTACTTTTACATGAGGCTTCATTTCGTCTTTCCTTGATGCTAGGACCAGTGATGATATTGTTTTTCTTGTGACTGTCGATATCATGTGTGAACACAATCTTTGCCAAACCATTGATCCCTTGGTAATAGTGTGAGGAATTCGTAGTATGCTCTCTAGATTGGAATATCATTTGTTTTAAGGTATATTTCCCAGTGTGATGAAAACCTCAGACCATCTGGTGCTATAGACCAAACGTGTGCGTGGCCTCAAAATTCAAAGGTTGAAGCCAAATTCCCCATGGCATTATGAGGTCATGAGGGAAGAGCCCTTATCAAAGAGACTCGAGAGAAGGATTTCATCAGACACAGAACCTGGAGACACCCTGATCTTGGATTCCCTAATCTCCAGAACTGTGAGAAACAAATGCTGTTGAAGCCACTCAGACAATGTCCTTTTTGTCATAGCAGACTAAAAAGACTGAGATGTGTGGTTTCCAGTCCAACATGTAAGGAGCTTGGAAGTGGCCACTACATCCCAGCAAGTAAAAATGTAGAACAAGTGGAAAAATCAACGACTCTTCTTAGATCCATCAGAGAAGTAAGGCCACAGGGCAAACTGTTACCCCCCAAATGGGACAGACAGGTGAATACAAATAATCACAGGTTACCAGAGCAGAAACCCATAACTAGAAGCCTCTGCCAGAACCAGCGATGGAGTAGAAAACCCTGAATTACAGTGGACAAATTTCGGGATGCTTAATGTTGACAAATTGGAGAATTAAAAACTCCAGGAGGAGCCAATCATAAGGAGGGATCCACACTTTTGTGAATGGTATCTCTAGGAGCTTGACCTGGTTTTAGCAGTGAACGTCAGAGAAAAATTCCCCCAGGCTTTTGGCAGGAGGGAGGAGGGGAAAAGTAACCATTTTGAAATAAGCTAGAACATTCTATTCTTCTTAATAAGGCCTCCCTCAAGATACATTATTTTACCAGAACCTAAACTATTGGGTTTTTGTTTTCAGAGACTAACCAACCAGAGGGAAGGGAAATCTGCAACTCCAGCCCTCTATGTCCATCCTGTGCCACCTACGGGGGTTAAATAAATGGACACGTACTTGGGAAGTTCACAGGCTAGAGGCATAGGCTCACTAAAAAACTGAAATCTAATTGTAGGGCTATAGAACACTTCCAGTCTCCCTCCCCGACATGTTACCACCACATTACTAAAGGCCTATTGACAGCAGTTCCTTTTGCCCAGTACATCATGTCTAGCTATCAGAGAAAATGTCAAGGTAGCACAACAAGACTCAGCTATGGCAGGGATGTTGGCTTTGTTAGACTGGGAATTTAAAATAGCTATGATTAATATGCAAAAGGATTTAATGGATAAAGAAGGCAGCATGCAAGAACAGGTAAGAACAGGTGGTAATGTAAGCAGACAGATCAAATTCTAAGATAGAATAGGAAATAAATACTGGAGATAAAAAGCACAGCACCAGGGGCGACTGGGTGACTCAGTCGGTTAAGTGTCCGACTTTGGCTCAGGTCATGATCTCGTGGTTCGTGGGTTCAAGCCCCACATTGGGCTCTGTGCTGACAGCTCAGAGCCTGGAACTGCTTTGGATTCTGTGTCTCCCTCTCTCTCTGCCCCTCCCCCTGCTCATGCTCTGTCTCTCTCTCTCTGTCTCTCAAAAATAGACATTTAAAAATTAAAAAAACATTATATAAAAAAATCAGAGTAAAAAATGAAGGATGCCTTTGATAGGCACATTGGTAGATTGACCACAGCTGAGGAATGAATCACTGAGCTTGAACTTATCGTTTTTTTTAAGTGTATTTCTTTATTTTGAGAGACAGAGAACATGAGCAGGGAGCAGCAGAGAGAGAATCCCAAGCAGGCTTCATGCTTCACACTGAGCTTGACATAGGGCTTGATCTCACGACTGTGAGATCATGACCTGAGCTGAAATCAAGAGCTGTACAGTTAACTGACTGAGCCACCCAGGCGCCCCATTAATAGAAACTCCAAAAATGGAAAAGTGAAGAGCAAAAAATTACTGAAAAAAACAGAACAGGATATCTAAGAACCATGGGACAACCATAAAAGTTATAATGTGTGTGTAAAGTGAATACATGAAAGAGAAGAAAGAGGAACAAAATAAATATTTGAAGCAATGACTGAAAATTGCACCAAATTAATCACAGACACCAAACCACATATCCAGGAAGCCCAAAGAACATCAAGAAAGATAAATAACGGCGACAACAACAACCAAAAAATGACACCTAAGCATATTATATTCAAACTGCAGAAAATGAAAGGTAAAGACAATATCTTGAAGGAAGCCAGAGGGGAGGAAATCCCTTATTTATACAGGAACAAAGATAAGAATTTACATCTGACTTCTCAGAAGCAATGCAAGCAAGTAGAGAGTGGAGCGAAATATTTAAAGTTTTGAGAGAAAAGAAAACACCAACTTAGAATTATGGACCCTGCAAAATTATTCTTCAGAAGTGATGGTAGATTCAATATTGCCAAGACATTAGTGCCTCCAAAGTTGACTTGTAGATCCAGTGCAATCCCCATCTAAATCCCACTGAGTTATTTCTTTTTTTGTATTGACAAACTGATTCTGAAGTTTATGTAGAGAAACAAAAATTACAAAATAACCAACCCTGCATTGTAGGCCAAGAACAAAGTTGGAAGACCGATACGGCCCGATTTCAAGAGTTAGGATAAAGTTACAGTAATCAAGACGATGTGGTATTGGCAAAAGAATAAACAAAAACAGGAAAAGGCTAGAAAGCCCAGAAATAGACTCACATATATATAGTCTCATCTTTGACAAAGGGGCAAAGGCAATACAATGCAGGAAAGATGGTCTTTTTAACAAACGGTGCTAGACCAACTGGACATTTACACACGAAACTATGAACCGAAGCACAGACTTCACACACATTACAAAAATTAACTCAAAATGGATTGGAGAGCTACATGCAAAATGCAAAACTGTAAAACTCCAAGAAGATAATATAGGTGGAAACCTATATGACCTTGGATTTGGTGATGGTTATTATATACAACATCAAAACAAATTGAATCCAACAGCGAGACTATTCAGTTTTTCCAAAGGCACCAACTATGGGGCCAAAGGTATGATCCATAAAGAAGTAATCGACAAGCTGGACCTTATTAAGATTAAAGACTTCTGCTGTGTCAAAGACACTGTCCTGGGAATGAGAAGACAAGCCACAGACTAGGAAAAAAATATTTGCAAAAGACATATTTGCTAAAGGACTATTATCATAGTATATATCATAGTATATATATACACACACACACACACACACACACACATATATATATATATATATATATATATACACACACACCATATATATCCTAAAGCTCAACAGTGAGAAAAAAAAACAACCTAATTTAAAGATGGGCTAAAAACCTTAACAGATAACTCGCCAAAGAAGATATACAGATGGCAGAGAAGCATATGACAAGATGCTCCACATTATGTGTTATCAGGGACATGGAAATTAAAACAATGAGATGTCACTACACCCTTGTTAGAATGGCCAAAATCCAAAACATTGACACCGTGAAACACTGGTGAGGCTGTGGAGTAACAGAAAGTCACTTTCATTGCTGGTGGGAATGCAAAATGGTATGGGCATTTTGGAAGACGGTGTGGCAGTTACAAACTTAAGAAACTCAACACAGTCTTACCATATTATTCAGCAACCACACTCCTGGATATTTACCCAAAGGAGTTGAAAAACTATGTCCACAAAAAACCCAGCATGCACATTTTTATAGAAGCCTATTCGTCACTGTCAAAACTTGAAAGCAACCAAGATATCCTTCGGGAGGTGCATGGATAAATAAGCTATGGTACATCCGGAATTTGGGATGTAATTCAGTGCTAAAAAGACATGAGTTGGTTACCAAGCCATGCAAAGCCATAGAAGAAGCTTCAGTGCATATTACTAAGTGAAAGAAGCCTATTCTGAGTACACATCAGGAGACATATCAGGAAAAACAAACTCTTCCTTCAAGATTTCTTTCTAGAGGGGTAACAGAATGCGCACTCACTCATTCATTCAATAAATATTTAGTAAGTGCTTATTCTACACCAACAACTGTGAGGAGTGACAGAGGAAGATTTTTACAAACCACCATATAGACAAACTGAACACGTGTAAGGATTATGGGGTGAAGCAAGTTGATCATCACTAGCTTCTTGGAGTTAGGTAGAATATTCAAATTCATCCAGTGAGCCAGATACTTTAAATGGTAGCCTTTATGTATAGTGCATACTGAGAGACACTGCAAGAGAATTGAAGAAGGGTTAAGAGAAGAGAGAGGACTGGAGCTGGGCCTTAAAGAATATGATAGTGTTCACCTTGGCGGCACATATACTAAAATTGGAACGAAACAGAGAAGGTTAAGATGGCCCCCGTGCAAGAATATGATAGAAAGTGGACAAGCAGAGATGAGAAGCATGGTTTCTCCAGATAGGAGAAATTGTATGCGGGTAGAAATAAATATGGTTTTCCCCGACCTAAAAAGAGAGAGGAAACTATTCCAACCAATCTCTCTTTATAGTCATCTCTCTCTCTTTTAAACTCATGACCAAACTTCTTCTCAAAAGAAGAATCTACACCTTTCATTCAGGCAATAGTCACTAATTTAGCTCTCACGTGCCAACTTCTTGAGATACGTTTTAATCGCATCTTACTTGTTCTGTCTTCAATTCACACAGTTGACCCCTCCCTCTATTCTGAAACCAGACTCTTCCTTGGTTTTGATGTTGCCACTTCTCTTATTCTACCTCTCTGGCCATTCCTGGGCCTTACTTTTTAAAAAACAAATGTTAAAGTTGCAGAAGTTTTGGATTTACAGAAAAATTGTGATGATAGCACAGAGTTCCCATATGCCTCACATTGCTTCCCCTATTATTGCTATCTGAGAACAGTCTGGTACACTTGTCACAATTAATGAACCAACATTGGTACATTATAGTTAACTAAGTCCAGATTTTATGGTCAGATAACCTTAGTTTTTAACTGAATGTTCTTTTTTGTTCCAAGATCTCATCTAGGATACTAAATTATAATTAGTTGTCATGTCTTCTTAAGCTCCTCTTGGCTATGACAGGGTCTCCGTCTCTCCTTGTTTGTGATTGACTTTAAAAGTGTTAAAGACTACTGGTTAGGCATGTTGTAGAATGTACCTCTATTCTGATTCGTCTGATGTTTTTTCTTATGATTAGACTGGGGTGATGGGTTTCAGATTGGAAGATCAGAGGTAAAATGCCATTTTCCTCACATTATGTCAATGGTAGGTGACATCAACGTGATTTATTACTGTTGATGTTAACCTTGATCGCCTGGTTCAAGTGGCTCAGGTTTCCCCTCTGTTCCCATACTGTAGTTTTTGGAAGGAAGTCACCGTGCATCATCCATACCGCCCTTAAGGAATGGGTAGTGCTACTCCATTTTCTTTAAAGTAGTATTTACGTTAAGCATTTGGAATTCTTATGCATGTGAGATTTGTCTCCTCTCTCCCGTGTATTTATTTAATCATTCATTTATATCAGGGTTGGCTCATGAATATGTATTTTATTCTTGGGTTATCATCTAATATTAGCTCAATAATTTTGTTAATAATTCTGTTGCTCCAATTGTCCAGCTTTGATCAGACTCTGTGTGTGTGTGTTGTGTGTTGTGTGTGTGTGTGTGTTTGTGTATTAATACTTACCTTCTGGCACCACAAGTTGCTTTAGGCTCACTTCTATATTTTCTACCCCAGGCCTAAAATCAGTCATTTCTTTAAGGATCACTAATTATGGTATTAGAACCCAAGGTCTGAGCATTGGGTGTGTTCCCTGGGTCTTATTTTATGACGCATTTTCTCTTCTCTTTATTCTTTTTATTTATAATATTTTTAATGTTTTATTTATTTTTAAGAGAGAGAGAGAGAGAGCAGGAGTCGGAGAGGGACAGAGCGAGAAGGAGAGACAGAATCCCAAGTAGGCTCTAGGTTCTGTGCTGTTAACACAGAGTCTGACTTGGGGGTTGAACCCATGAACCACGAGATCATGACCTGAGCTGAAGTCGGACACTTAACCAACTGAGCCACCCAGGTGCCCCCCTTTCTTTTTAAAAAAGGGTTTCTTAACCTTTCAGTATTGGCATTTTGAGCCCCAAATCTTTTTGCTATGGAGGGTTGTCCTATGCATGGTCGGATGTTTCACTGTATTCCTAACTCCTACCCACTAGATGCCAGTAGCACTCCCTCAGTTGTGACAATCAGCTGTCTTGAGACATTTCCAAATATCTCTGGGAGGCAAATTATCCCCATTTTAGAACCACTGCTCTCCATGTACTTGTTTTTCCAGGATCTCGTATTGTTGGCTCTCTTCTTTTCTCATTATTTGTGCTATTCTTGAGAAAACTCAGCTATTCTCTTTGTTTTCACTGCCACCTATAAACTAATTTCTTTCTGATATATTTATCGTTATCTCTGATATCTTTCCTAAGGGCAGGGTTATGCATCTCCACTTGGATGTCTTATCCTCTGCAGGTACGTCAAACAAATCATGTTCAAAGTGAATTGCAGGATAAGGAAAGAATCCCAATCTCATAGAGAATAGCAAGGAATAACAAAGCTGCAAAAGAGGTGACTAAGCAAGCATACCTATTGGCTTGCCATAGTGCTGCATGTGTGACAGTAAGAGTACTTGAGTCAGTTTTTCAGAGAAGGGTTGGGCAAACTATACCCCCCTGCAAAATCTGGCCCACTACCTGTTTTTGTATGTTAAAAATTATTTTTTGGGTACCTGGGCGCCTCAGTTGGTTAAGCATTCAACTCTCAGTTTTGGCTCAGGTCATGATCTCATGGTTCGTGAGTTCAAGCCCCACATCAGGCTCTGCAGTGATAGGGCGGAGCCTGCTTGGGATTCTGTCGCTCCCTCTCTCTCTCTCTGCCCCTCCTCTGCTCTCTCTCTCTCTCTCTCTCAGTCTCTCTCAAAATAAATAAACTTAAAAAAATAAAAAAATATATCTATTTTAAATTTTTAAATGGTTAAAAAAGCCAAAAGAAGAATAGTTTATAACACATGAAAATTGCATGATAGGCAACTTTCAATGTCCATAATAAGTTTCTTACGTAACACATCCACACTCATTTGTTTTTATGTTGTTTGTAGCTGCTCTCAGGGAACAATGATAGAACTGAGTTATTGCTGCAGGTGGCTTATAAAGCCTAACGTAGTTACTACCTGGCCCTTTCCAGGAAAACTTTTCTGAAACCTGGATCAGAGCAAGACAATTGCTCACAGCATGGCAAGCAGAAGGAGCATTCACGTGGTAGTGCTTGTTCTTCTGCCCTATGCCCCATGTGGTGTCCCAATGGCCCGGGTTGGTAGCTGGCATGCGGTGAGTTGCACGGCAACCTGAGGAAGCCAGGACTAAGGGCTCAGCACCTTTTGTAGCAAGCAGTAAACAAGCCAGTCTCTCACTTCAGGGAGCAAGCACTGTCATGGACAGGGACAGAGGATGGTTAGGACTTGCAGTTTGGCATACAGAGCAATGACCTGCAGGAGAGCTCGGGCCCATGGCAGACCATCCTCGACTCAACTTTGCCTCTACGGCCCCCTCTCCCAACCTTTGCTTCTTTCTCATTTCTGTCAATGGTATTACTCTCCCCTTGGTTGCCTATAGTAGAAAAACTAAGAGCTACCTTAGGTTCTTTGATCTTTCTGATCTCTAATCGATTCCCAGGTCTGTTGTCTCTAAAATCTTTCACATTAACCTCATACTCCTTCCCATTGCCATCACTTTAATTTTTAAAAAAAAATTTTAATGTTTATTTATTTTCGAGACAGAGAGAGACAGAGCGCGAGCGGAGGGCGGGGAGAGAGAGGGAGACACAGAATCCGAAGCAGGCTTCAGGCTCTGAGCTGTCAGCGCAGAGCCTGACGGGGGTGGGGGGGGGTGCGGGGGTGGGCTCGGATCCACAAACTGTGAGATCACGACCTGAGCCAAAGTCAGACATTCAACCCACTGAGCCACCCAAGCGAAGGAAATTTTCATGGTACATTGTTAGTTATGTTTGTATTGAAAGAAAGAGCTACAGCCAGGAACCCAATTCTCTATTCCAATTATTTACTATGAAGTAGCAGTAGGAATAGTAACATGTATTTAGTGAACATTTATTAAGGGCCAGGTACTATGCTAAGTACTTTACACATCGTCTCACATCGCCTCGTTGAATCCTTATGACCTTTCAGGTAGGTGTTACTGTTATATCAGCTTTACAGATGAGAAAACTGAAGGTAGAGAGTTTTGATGACGTGGGCAAGAAGTGCGAAGCTAAGACTGGAGCCCCGAGCTCTTTACGCCTTCCTTACACTCTCTCAGAAGAATGTTGGACAATAGCCTGGAAGACGAGCCCCGGTAAGTGTTGAGAATGAAAAAGGGCTTCTTTTGAAAGACTGCATTTCTCACCAGGATCTTATCCTTAGTCGGAACACAATATGCATTCGTTGTTCATTCTAGGATTACAATGGGTTTCAAAAAAAGTGGTGGCTCTCAGGTGGCATATTGGGGAACTAGCTAGGTGGGAGGCAAGAAGGTGTGAACAAGAAAAAAAAAGAGCTGCGTTTTCAACCCAGTGAATAGAAATGAAGGCTTCAGCCTCTTTTGCTGCAGTAGGTTTTAAACGCTGGAGAGTTAAGGAGTACGTGATATAGAAATTGTCATTTGGGTCTGCTTTGTTTGCCTTTCGGTGAATTCCGTGATGTGAAGTTTGTTTGTCTAAGTCAAATACGTTGGGAAATGGATGCCTACTACAGGGATTGATTTTTTTTTCTTTTTTTCTTGAGGCAGTGGTTCTCAAAATGGGATCCTGAGACTTGAGGGGCAGCGTCCTCTGAGAACTTGCTAGCAATGCAAATTCTTGGGCCCCCCGCCTGAGAATCAGAAGCTCTGGGTGTGGAGCCCCGCAGCCTGTGTTTTAGCAAGTGCTCTGGTGATTTTCGGTACACATTAGAGTTTGAGAACCACTGGTCTGAGCAATCCTTGAGACCAGGGCCTATGTGTTCTCTCCCTTGTCTGCTCATGAGGACGACTGTATCGTGCAAGCGACTTGATAATAGGTAATTTGTTGCATCATTTGGAAATAAAGCAGTTCTCAGAAGAGAGTTTATGGTCTCGATTTCACAGCCCTGCTCTCAAGAAATTGATAAGTCATTCTCCTGGGACTGAGTGAGAATCATTACTTTAAGACTTTAGCTCACAATTCCAGTAGCTGCCCCCAAGTGGATGGCGTTCAATCTGGCCTTACAGGTTTGGTACAATAGTGCATTTACCTAGATGAGGCTACCTTTTTTCTATGGATATCTGCCTGTTTCTAAAATTACTGTTCTAGGGGCGCCTGGGTGGCTCAGTGGGTTAAGCGTCCGACTTCAGCTCAGGTCATGATCTCACGGTTCGTGAGTTCGAGCCCGCATCGGGCTCGGTGCTGACAGCTTGGAGCCTGGAGCCTGCTTCGGATTCTGTGTCTCCCTCTCTCTCTGCCCCAACCCCGCTGGCTTGCTCTCTCTCTCTCTCAAAAATAAATGAACATTAATTTTTTTTAAAATTACTGTTCTAAAATTACTGTGTAGATATGCAAATATATCAATTACATGGGGGGATAAAGCAAATTGCAGAAAATCTACATAGTATGTTCACATTAAATAAAAAACCCACCAAACCTGTGTTTATATGTTTGCATATGAATAGGAAGGAGTCGTAAAGAATACACAACAGAGAGGCACAAGTGACTACCTGGGCTTAGGGGGGGCAGAAGTGGGGAGCCACTCTCAAATTTCACTTTTTTATAAATTTTAAATGTCTGCATTTTCCTGTTTCTGAATTTGTCACAATGAATGTATATTACTAGGAAAATATTTGCAAATAGGCCTGTTCTTTACATTGAATAAGTAATACCCACATGATCATTCGAACAGTGCAAAAGAATAAACAGTGTTCATACATGTTCTTAAACTTTTAAACGTAAATATTTAAAAATGCTCATTTCTTTTACGAGCAATGATCGTTCATTTATAGGGTGAGAGGATGCTTCTAAATACCAACATGTGTTGTGGAAATATATCTTAAGTTAGAACGAATAAAGATCTTGCACACAAGAGGGAGATAAAAAAGCAGGGCAAACATTTAACACTCATTATATCAAACCTAGATCTATATAACATGGATGCAATAAGAAGAAATACTACCACTACTTAGGCTGGCCTTTTTCGCTACGTTCAACTGTTATTAATCAGCTTAAACAAAGCTTGGTGTTTCTCTCCGTGTTCAAGAAAACGTTGAGCATTCTCAGGTACAATGCTTCGAGGCATTGAAAAGGTCTGGCACTCTGTATTTTCACAGCATCCTGACAAGGGCTGGCAGTTTTCTTAAGCTACTACTTTAACTAACAATTCTCAAACTAACAATGGTCAAATATCCCAGCTCGGCCTCCTCTCTCCTACAGGTTTCAAAAGCTGTTAACTGTCTTTTCTATCCTTTCTGGAAACAACTCACTTAGTGCCGCTAATTAGATTTGGAGAGCAGTGGCAGTCCTTTGCCTTCTTTTCTTTAATATTCACAGCAAAGGAGGCTTTCTGGTTCTCTCCCCTTTGTGTTTATTTTCCTCCTAAATGCCTTGCCTCTAATCAGAGAAAAGCTCCTTGTGGAAACCAAGTTACCAACTCATTCAATTGACTTCCCCTCCTTCTAGATGAATGGCTCATATCCATAGAAATAGGGTTCATTATCATAACGCTTCAGGTTTAATATTTTCCAATCTGCCACAGACCTTAACTAGCCCTACTTTTAATTCAGACTGCTTTTAAAATACCCTCTGACCTCTACCCTCAAAATGTTTAAAAAGACTTAAATATAACGGGCCGGTTTTATTGAAAGACCAATGTGGCCCTCTCTTCCACAGCACATGTGCTGAATTTGGAGCAATGGGGAGAAGATTAGAAGAGGAAGAATGGCATGTCAATTCACAAACAATATCACATATTTTCCTTACTGGGATAGTAACTATCTGTCCTGAATCAACAGCTAACATCGTATGCAGTGGCAAAACACCCTAATGTACTCTTGTTAAAATCAGAAACAATATAAGAAGAGCTGCTATCACTATTATGGTTTATTTGTTAATTTAATTTCCTAACCAGGGCAATGAGACAGGAAGCAAATAAGAGACATCACTTCTGGAAGTCAGAAGACATGATCAATACCTGCAAATGCAATGATTGAGAGTGAGAGTTTGAATTTACCAGTTTTCCTAAACATTTCAGTAATCAGTTATAAAACACAGTATAGAATCCATTTCCTGTAACACCTAAACAGAAAATATCTAGGCATAGTCTCGACAATAAATGTGCAGGACCCATAGGGAGAAAACCACAAAACTTTACAAAAAAAAAAAAAAAAACAAACAAACTTGAAAAACAGATGAGAATACAAATGGTTTTTAGTTGTTAAGTCCTCTCAAATTCATGGATGGTTTTAATAAAATTTACAATAGAAGTCGCAGAAATGATTTTTGTACCTTGATGAAACGAACTCCATACTAAAGAATATATATAGCCAAGAATAACAAGTATATTCTGCAAATCAAAACTAACGAGGTAGACTTATTCTAACAAATTGTGGAAGCTGGTTCAAAAATTACAATAACTAAAACAGTATGGTACGTGTACATGGATTTAAAAAACAAACAAACAAATAAATGTAACAGACCATAAAGCCCCCAAATAGTGAAAGAGAGCTTAGCATGTTTCAGGTATTTGCCATTTTGGACCTGTGTTAGCACAGTGATAAAAGGATTTGTGTTGTGGCAGCTGGCGCTAAGTCATAAATATAGGACCAATTATTTTGAAGGGGACACTGCCAGGAAATCAGAGTCCTTGACAGTCTGGAAACTCCTAGGGAAAGTTAGTGGGCACAGTTTTCATGAACAGGGATTTCTTCTCATGCTTCCTGCTCCTTTAGTGAATGTATATGCCATGAGAGTTGAATTGCTTATTTTGGCAGATACCCTTCACTATTTTGAAGGTTAGCACCACCTCTGGATTTTCTTTTTGTAGGTTTCAGGCTCAAACAGAGGTATTTCACCATTCCTACTCTCTGATCTGAAGAATCTTTTAAAATGTAATTCAAGATTTTATTCGTTTGCCGTAGTTACCCAGTTAGCACAGGTCAGTGCAACATCATTAGTCATCTTTCGGCAGGCTTCATTTTATTTTTTTTAATTTATTTTTAATGTTTACTTATTTTCTTTTTTAAGGAGAGAGAGACAGAGCACGAGTGGGGGAGGGGCAGAGAGAAAGGGAGACACAGAATCCTAAACAGGCTCCAGGCTCTGAGCTGTCAGCAGAGAGCCAGACTCAGGGCTCGAACTCATGAACCGTGAGATCATGAACTGAGCTGAAGTCGGATGCTCAACCATCAGATGTCCCTCGCCGTCTTCATTTTAAGAGCAAAGGAGGCAAATGGATCCCAATTTCAAATTCTTGGCTTTACTCTAACTACAATGTCTATAGGACCAAATATATGCTTTTGAAAAAAAATAGTTTAAAATCTACAACATTATGCAACATTATGCCTGTATAGGAAAAAAGGCAGTTATTCTCAAACAATACGCACTAAATTGAAGAGAAAGCAGTTTTAAAAGGCTTGCATTATATTTTTTTTTACAAATCAGATGTATCAAGAAATACTTGATGTTGATGCTATCTAAAAACTATATTTGTTTTTTTCTAAAACATTCCACAGTTGTACTCAAGGTTATAACTATGGTTGAAATCAGGTCCTTATTTTAGGCCAGCTAATTTAGTCTTATTTTCCGTGTATAAAGAAAACCTAAATTTTGGCAACAAATAATCTACTTACCATTTATTTAATGGAGAGATATTTATTGATTACCTACCAGGTGCCAGGTCCTATATTAGATAATAGGTTGTCAGGAGCACTGGCTGGCTTAGTAGAGCATACAACGCTTCATCTCAGGGTCATGAGTTCAAGCCCCACGTTGTGTGTAGCGATTACTTAATTTCGTTTAAGCATAAGGGAAACCCTCTCTGTAATGGCCATATTTAAACTGAGATTTGAAGAATGAGGAGCCAGCCACGGAGAGGGTGAGTGGACTAGTGTTCTGTGAAAAGGTCAGTGTGGCTAGAGCTTGAAAAGATAGTTGGACAGTAGCATGAGATGAGATGGGAATGGTAGGCAGGGACCCGATTATGTAGGGCTGTCTTAAAGTATTTGCAATTTATTTTCAATGCAAACGAAAGCCATGATAGGGTCTTAACCAGAGAAGTAATATAGTCAGATTTACAGTTTTAAAATTATCAATTTGAGGGGCGCCTGGGTGGCGCAGTCGGTGAAGCGTCCGACTTCAGCCAGGTCACGATCTCGCGGTCCGCGAGTTCGAGCCCCGCGTCGGGCTCTGGGCTGATGGCTCGGAGCCTGGAGCCTGCTTCCGATTCTGTGTCTCCCTCTCTCTCTCTGCCCCTCCCCCGTTCATGCTCTGTCTCTCTCTGTCCCAAAAATTAAAAAAAAAAAAAACATTGAAAAAAATAAAATTATCAATTTGACTTTAGTGTGGACAGTCGATGCATGTGGAAAAGAATGGATGTTCTGAGAAGTTGGCTGATAATTTCTGGCTGGTGAGAGGTGTGCCCAAAAAAAACCAAATTAGCCCTTGAAAGGAAAAACGATTTGATATCACACTACCATGTTTTTTTTTTTTTTTTTTTTTGTATAATGTTAGTTATATTTATTGGACTAGGAAAATACTAGGAGCCAGAAACTGTCCTGAGCCCTTTGCATGCATTCAATTAATTTAATCTCTGGAACAATCCTACAAGTACTACTATTTTTATTGTTCACATTTTACGGATGAGGAAATTGAGGAGCAAAGAAGTTAGATGAACTGCTCAGAGCCACAAATCCAGTAAGTGGCAAAGTTGGAGCTGAAATCCATAGTTCGTAAACATTTTGTGCTAAGAATAGCTAGAGAGGGGCGCCTGGGTGGCTCAGTCGTTTAAGCTTCCGGCTTCGGCTCAGGACACAACCTCAAGGTTTGTGGGTTTGAGCCCCCTATCGGGTTCTGTGCTGACAGTTCAGAGCCTGGAGCCTGCTTTGGATTTTGTCTTTCCTCTCTCTGCCCCTCCCTCACTTGTGCTCTGTCTCTGTCTCTCAAAAATAAATAAATGTAAAAAAAAAATTTTTAAGAAAAAGAATATCTGAAGAAAGGAAGGCTTGGTCCCCATTCTCAATGAATTCCAACCTGTCTGAGCAAGCAAAGGCAGATCGAACTGTTCTTTTGACCACGTTGCCTTCAGAGGTCCCAAAGTGAGACGGTGAGCCCCAACTCTGTCACGTTACTTTACATTGAAAGTGCCATCACGCTACTGTGTTGTTTTTGTACCCACACTACACCCATCATGGTTCTCTTTGTGGAATTATGTATTTATTCTCATAGGATTACCTAAGCTAATAAATGGTGACAACATGCTTCTTTACCTTTGCTAATGAAGTGTGTTAAGCATACTACTCTACTGAAAGGTGCAGTCCTTAACTAGCTTCTTTTTTTAAAAAAAGCTAGTGGCATAAATCAGTCAGAGAAGGACAGATATCGTATGTTTTCACTCATATGTGGATCTTGAGACCCTTAACAGAAGACCGTGGGGGAAGGGAGGGGGAAAAATAGTTACAGAGAGGGAGGGAGGCAAACCACAAGAGACTCTTAAATACAGAGAACTGAAGGTGGATTGGGGGGTGGGGGAGGGGAAAATGGGTGATGGGCATTGAGGAGGGCACTTGTTGGGATGAGCACGGGATATCGTATGTAATCCAATTTGACAATATATTAAAAAATAAAAAAAAATTAAAACATTTTTTAAAGTTTATTTTTGGGAGAGACAAAGCACAAGGCGGGGAAGGGCAGAGAGAGAGGAAGCCACAGAATCTGAAGCAGGCTCCAGGTTCTGAGCTCTGAGCTGTCAGCCCAGAGCCCGATGCGGGGCTCAAACTCACCAACCATGAGATCATGAACTGAGCCCAAGTCGGAGGCTTGACCAACGGAGCCACCCAGGCGCCCCTTAACTAGCTTCTATTGTGAAGGCTAAGTATACATATTATTTATATTCAAGTTATGCATATTCATGAATAAGAAATGAGGAATACCATTACTTTTTGGCCACATCACTCTGGATTCAATTCTGGAGGCTGTATCCAAGGAGAGGATGATTGCCCCCAGGAACATAGAAAAACCAGGTAACCTGGAATGTCCTGACCATCCATTGGGCCAAGGGCATGCCGGTGAGCTCTACTCTGAAAATGAATAGAGGACAAATGGAACTTAGTGGGCATTTCCAAAGAGTGCAGAGTTCCATCCGAAAGAAAGAGGTAAAGAGTCTCTGATGCTAGGAAGGGGCCACCATGACTAGAACATTAGGAGAAGAATTCAAGTGGCTGATGAATATGTCTTAAAAGAAGTGAACAAGAGGGGTGCCTGGGTGGCTCAGTTGGTTAAGCATCCGACTTCGGCTCAGGTCATGATCTCCTGGTTTATGAGTTTGAGCCCCGCATCTGGCTCAGTGCCGACAGCTCAGAGCCTGGGGCCTGCTTCAATTCTGTGTCTCCCTCTCTCTCTGCCCCTCCCCTGATCACAGTCTGTCTCTGTCTCTCTCTGTCTCTCTCTCTCTGTCTCTCTCTCTCAAAAATAAACATTAAAAAAAAAAAAAAATCGACGCCTTACTGACTGAGCCACCCAGGTGCCCCGCAAATTAAGTTCTACGAGAAACTAAGGATCCCACTTATCTGAAACTGGTGTCAACTTAAATCTACTCCAGAATAAAAGTCTTAATAGCTTATTCTAGCATGCTCTTTGTTTCCCAGAAAGAGTGAGGCAAAAGAAAGAAACAGATTTTTTTTTTTTTGAAATTGCACTAGCCAAACTGAGCTAAAGTGGATTTTAAGTTAGAATAACCAGTTTGGTCTGAGATATCATCCCTTGCTATATTTCTGTTTTTGCTTTATTTTCCTTTAGTTTTCTTTATAAATGTTCTGGTTACAATGAGTCACCTTATCTTGACTGGATCAAAGTAAAAGGCCTTTCCAGACATCAAACAGGATACGTGAGAAGAGAACTAAGCATCTTGCACGGCCTGGAGAAGTAGCAGAACCATCCAGAATGGAGCAGTGGAGCTGGGGTGTATGGGGGTCATGGAGATAACAAAAATTCTCAGGCAACTCTGGATACGAATGCCTACCCTCCTGGGTCATGTTGTCACCTTGTCCCAAACCAAACAGACCGAAAGCAGAAAATCACGGCTGCTTCAAACAATGAAGGAAAAACAATCCAGTGCACAAGAGCCACGATCTTCTCTCTCAGGCTGCCTCAAAATAAATGTCAAACAAAGAAAGTTCAGCTTCATGTGAAAAGTGATTCCTGTGGCTGTGAAACTCCTGACCACAGGCCTACCGAGGGTCATTCAGAAGGAACACACTAGAATGGACGCAAAGGCAAAATCAGTCAAATTGATTCTGTGTCTTAAGAGACCATTATTACAAATCATGGCCAGGGGAAAAAAAAAATCTGGATTTGATCTATTGCCACCTTTTCTGAAGAGTCTGAAATGAAATGATGCGATTGTTTTGGTCATTAAGATGCCCTAAGGCAAACCTATTCGATTTTTTTTTTCTCTGGAAACAAAGGTTAAATGCAAGACGGCGAGTCACATATTATTACATAGCTCACAGCTTAGCATGACCAAATATGCAACAAATAGTTTGGTAACATTTTTTCCTACCAAGACAATTAAGTTCCTAAAAAAATGTTGCAGCTACCTAAAAAAGGCAATGTTTCAGTTTGCATATTACAGATCCTTCCTGAAAATGCCACGGAATGCCACAGAATGTTAATGAGAAAAAAAAGCAAACATGAAACAAAATATGGTAACAAACTGTAGTAGCGTCTTAAGACTGACCCTACTTGGTTTCTAACATTGTGACCACTTCTTTGAAATAAACATCACTTACATTTACGTATAATCTATATTCCTAAAGATTTCTTTACAGTAAAGCTTTTCTGCGTTGCCGAAGCCGCTCAGTGAATGAGAGATAGCAATGTCAAGTGCTTCTTTGGGGAAACTAAGGAGGATCGTATGACCTGAGGCAGGCAATGTTTCGATGCATAGGTTTAGGAGAAATCTGGACTGACTCCAGGAGACCCTGGGCAGAATCACGTGCTTGGAGAGGTCAGGAATGCCTTAGAGATGAGCCTGGCGGCTGTGGGGGATGAGAGGGGAGTACTAGCTAGCCTCCTCAGTCAAAATGGGTCTCTTTAACTTACTTAAAATACTGAACACTGTATAGGATTCAATTTGAAGCTAGGCTACCACGGGGGAAAAAAAAAATCACCGGATGAAGTGTCCCCCCCATCAAGATCCTTTCAGGATTTACCATCTTTTGACATTCGATTTCAACTGGATTTCATGCCATTCTTTTGGATTGCAATCATTTGAATATTAGCACTATTCATTTCCCTTAAGGCAACCAGAATATTCCCCCCCCCCCCCCCCGCAGCCCTTTGAGTCAGGAGTGTGTCAGCCATCCGTGTGACAACGGGCAGTTCAGGTGCAACTTGCTTGTTCACCATGTAGTGATTTAACTCCTACCCTCTTCTTTACCACGATCATCTTTCCCTCTCTCCTTTCCTGTCACTGTGAGTGACACGCCAGCTGACAGTGTTATGAATAGGAAGGTTTGGGCAGAGTGACTGTCAGAAATATTTTTACCGTGTGAAAGGACATTTGTGGAATGTTATGGCATCGTTGCCGCCTGCCCCTCAGAGAATGTGGCATTGAGTATTGGGCTCTTGCCATGGTACCCAGCATACCAAAGTGAGTTCCTGGCCCCATCGCATATTGCAAAGCATTTAAATAATATCCTCACGTTATATATCCCAATGTATTGATTTTGGTATTCCTCCTTATGCCCTAACTCAGATCTTACACTTCGACTTAGATACGATTTACTTGAAGACCTTCAGAACACTTCAGTAAATGTTATTGCCAGAATTAGAACATGCCCCCTGAGTTGCAGCGAGATTTGTGCTAAAGTTCACAATGCGAATTTGATAGCTCTCAACTTGAGATATGTGCTTGCTGCGTTTACTAAAATCCCTCAGTCCCCTATCACTTTCCTTAGATTTCAAAGTTATGGAATTGTCCACTATGTTTGCTCAGAATGACCTGATGTGACTTAAGTGTTATTCTGGGCATGGTTCTTTTGCCAATTGCCTTGGTCTACATGTTTTAATGTGATTGGATTACCACTATAAATGAGTTGATTGCATTCAATCCCTTTGTATCTTCTATTGTGGATTTTAAATTTGAGGTATGTTTTAGTGGCAAACTCATTAACCACTAACATTTCTTGGATCATGTTTAAAATTATTTCGGGGCACCTGGGTGGCTCAGTCCGTCAAGCGTCTGACTTCGGCTCAGGTCATGATCTTGCGGTTTGTGAGTTCGAGCCCCGCGTCGGGCTCTGTGCTGACAGTTCAGAGCCTGGAGCCTGCTTCGTATTCTGTGTCTCCTCTCCTGTCCTCTCTCTCTCTCTCAAAGATAAATAAACATTAAAAAATTAAAAATAAAAAAATAAAATTATTTCAAGCCAGGATAACCATGTGATGATCTGAAAAACATTTCTCCTTTTTGGATCTCTTTATTAGTTAGCAGGGTGAGGAGCCGCCATTTATGGCTCACCATGACCATGTGAATAGCCAAGTCCCTGACTATATATTGTATTACACATATTTCTAGCTAGTTTTGCCCATTGGTGAATTAGATGACTGTGTATGTTGTGAGATTTGAGGATTCCTACCTTTTTTTCCTTTTAATTTAACTTTACATTAGTTAACATACAGTATAGTCTTGACTTCAGGAGTAGAACCCAGTGATTCATCTCTTACATATGACACCCAGTGCTCATCCCAAAAAGTGTCATCCTTAATGTCCATGACCCATTTAGCCCATCCCCCACCCCCCTCCCCTCCAGCAGCCCTCAGTTTGTTCTCTGTATTTAAGAGTCTCTTAGGGTTTGCCTCCCTCTCTGTTTTTATCGTATTTTTCCTTCCCTTCTACCTTTAAAAAACTATTTCCCTCACCAGCTCATTTGAAATTCGAAGGTCTTTGACCTCTGTGAGTAGTCTGTTGAAATGCAAGTAACTCTGGGTGGGAGGTGTATGAATCTGTCCTCTGTCATTAACACCGTAGCACAGGTTTATTTAGCAGACGTTTATTTAGATAATTAGCTGAAAAGGACTGGCAAGAACGAGATTTGATATTGGTGAGGTGGATAGCAGGTCTGCAAGATTTGATATTGGTTCAGGTGAGGAGAGGTCTGGGTACAGTAACGGTAAGCTTTGGATGGGCAAGGGAAGCAGGATGATGTAAGGTTAGACGGCCTGGTTGCCATTCTGCCATCCGTCCACCAGAGTAACTTTCAAGACGACCTTGGGTGGGATATTCTCCGTGTAGTGGTCAAAATACAATTCTGTATCCTCGTCCTCTGTTCACAACTTTCTTAGGTGTCTTGCCATCATTTTTGGAAAAGTTTTCCTTGAAAAACTTGTTGCCTAGCATTCTTAATGCTTTCTCCTTTATTTTTTTAATTAAAAAAAATTTTTTTTAAGTTTATTTATTTTTTTGAGAGAGAGAGAGACAGTGCACGAGCAGGAGAGAGGCAGAGAGAGAGGGAGACACAGAATCGGAAGCAGGACCCAGGCTCCGAGCTGTGGGCACAGAGCCCGATGGGGGCCTGAACCCACGAACCATGAGATCATGACCTGAGCCAAAGTCTGAAGCTTAAGTGGCTGAGCCACCCAGGCGCCCCTGTACCCAATTGTTAATGAATGCTGTGTATTCTCATCTCTCTGAAAGGGAAGGTTTCTTTTTTATAAATTTTCTCCGGTTCCTTGAATTAGTTGTTTCCTACAAGCTCACTTTTTCTGTTTTATTGTTTTTAGAATCTTTTTTTTTTTAAGATTGTATTTTTTCAAAGTAACCTCTACACTCAGTGTGGGGCTTGGACTCACCACCTGGAGACTGAGCCATCCAGACACCCCTGTTTTATTGTTTGCATCTCTCTTTCCTGGATGGCCCGTTTATATATCATAGTAAGAGATGAAGACGCTGATTAGAAGTTCTTTGTACATGAATAAACACTGTTATGTGGTACATTTCCCTTTGAGCTGAAAGGTTGCAACTCCACTTTTTCACTAGGGTTCTTCAAAATGTCACTATTTTTAGGTCTTTTCCACGGACACTTCAGTTTCCACAGAGAGAAATATTCCAGTTTCCTCTAAGGCGATAATAAGCCCGAGTAGTGATATTCTTGGATATAACACTAGGTAATATGCGGACTTCACATCTTTGCATCTTTGCTTCCAGCGTGGCAACTCACTCTAGTCCTTCTAAACTTTTCCAGCAAGAATTGCCCCCTCCCCCCCTCCCCGCCCCAGTCTTCTACATGCATTGTCACAGAGAAATTACTCCATGGAGGGCATAAGTGAACTTAAGAGGAGCTACATACTCCTCATAGTAACTGCCAATCTCTCTGTTTTCAGTCCTACAAACACCCCCGCCTGTAGAGGTGCATGAATTGCCTTGCTTTTCTTTTTCTTTTTCTTTTTCTTTTTCTTTTTCTTTTTCTTCTTTTTCTTTTTCTTTTCCTTTTTCTTTTTCTCTTTTTCTTTTTTTCTTTTTTTTCTTTTTTTTTTTTTTGGCTTCTACCCAGTTTCAGGCTTAGGTTTCAGTATTATCTACTCTGCTAAATCAGTTACCACCTGTCCATCTGCTTTCCAGCTTCTAAAACTTGTGCTGACATTTCTTTTCTGCTGTCGTCTCTTGTGTTCTCTTTGTCCTTTTGGGTTTTATGAGTGTTAAAATTCTTTGCTGTCACTTTAGTGAGATTTTAGAAATGAGCGAAGATAAATGTTTTTATTCAATCTGTTATGCTTACCCGGAGCTCCCTTCATTCTTTTTTAATAGCTGTATGGTGTTCTATGGTGTTCTGTGGTATATATGGACCAAGGAGTGATACATAAAGTATTTAACATCTAGTAGAACATGGGTTCCGACCAATCAGAACGGGCACCGGTCATAGTGGTAAAGCATGGCCCTGAAGCCTCTTGCTATGCAAATGTTAAGTCTTGAATTGTTAGATTGTGGAGAGTTTCAAGGTGTCCTAGGGAAAGGATCAAAATGGCCAGAGTGCCGGAGGGGTGTACTTGATATGGGAGTCAAAGCAGCAGCTATCAACAGGCTATTCTGGAATTATTTCAATAGTTTACCAGCAAGTTTATTTGCATTTGTTAATGCTGGCTAAATATCAACCATGGATGGGCCCCAAACTATTTAATCAATCCTTTACTGATGGGCATTTAGATTATTTCTCATCTGTTTTGTTGACATTCACAGCCTTGAACATACCTCTTGGGAATATTCCTGTAGCATTGCTTTTTGTAGTAGTAGATTTCCTTCATCAGTTACCTTGAAGACAACCAATGGAAATTAATCAGATCCTCATTTTTTTGAAATAACGTAATTTCACTCAATCTATTCATGTTTAAAAGTAGGTTTTGAGACTTCTGTTCCAGAGACAATAAACAGACATACTTTTCCCTATCCCTCCTGCTAAAAACAACTATATATCCAGCTCTGGAAACTGTATATATAAGAAAGAGGCATCACATCATAAAAAGAAATTCAATATGCCAGGAAGATATGATGATCTTAAATGCATACAAACCAAACAACAGAGCTTCAAAGCATATGACACAATAGCTGACAGAGCTGAAAAGAGACATAGATCCACAGTTGTATTTGGGAAATTCAAAACCCAAGTCTCAGCAACGAATAGAATTACATTTAATAGTTTTCCATTATTATTTTGTAATGTTTATTTATTTTTGAGAGGGGGAGGGTGTTGAGAGAGAGAGGGAGACACAGATTCTGAAGCAGGCTCCAGGCTCTGAGCTGTCAGCACAGAGCCTGATGTGGGACTTGAACTCACAAACCATGAGATCACAGCCTGAGCCAAAGTCAGACGCTCAACCGACTGAGCCACCCAGGTGCCCGAGTAGTTTTTTAAGTTTAACAGATCCTCTGTTTAAGAAAAGCATCAACGATAGAGAAGATATAAACAAAACCATCAACTCCGAGTATCTAATTTATATATAGAGAGAGCACTTCACCCCAAGACAGCACAATATGCATTCTTTTAAAGCACCCATTAAATATTCACCATGATATGCAATCTCCTGGATCATAAAACAAATCTCAAGAAATGTAAGAGAATTGTAATCTCTGACGACCACAAACTTGAATAAGATAATAACACAAAGGCAAAGGAAAATCATTAAATGCTTGGAAATGAAATACCACAAATATAAATAATTCATGGATCATGGAGGAAGTCTCAACTAGAATTTAAAACAGATATACAACTGAATGAAGAGGAAAAATTTCAAATTAATAATCTAGGTCCTTACCTTAAGAGATTAGGAAAGCAAAATAAACCTAAAGCAAGAAGAAGGAAGGAAATAGTAAAGATAAAAGCAGAAGTCAATTAAACTGAAATCAAAAAAACAATATAGAAAAATGAATGAAATGAAAATCTGATGCCTTGAAAATAGTCACAATAATGGACAAATCTCTGGCAAGACTGACAAAAATAAAGAGAATATACACAGATCTTCAATATCAAAAATAAGCTGGGAATATTACCAAAGATCCTGTAGCCATTCTGAACCTAATACGAGAGTACTATGAGCAACTTTGTGTTTATAGATTTGACAAGTTAGAAAATACACCCATTTCTTGAAAACTCACTAGCTATAAAATCTCAGCTAAGATAAAATAGATAACCTAAACTGTCCTGTAACTATTAAATACATTAAATTCATGACTTAAAAAACTAACATTCCAAAAGGAAAACTTTAGTTATGGTTTCACTGGAGAATTGTTAAATATTTAAAGAATTAAGCCTAATTGTACACTATCCTTTCCAGAAAACAAAGGACAGAACGCTTCCCCATTTATGAAGTCAGTATTTCCTTGATACTAAAATGTGACAAAGACACCACAAAAAAAGAAAATGAATCTATGAATATAGATGTAAAAGTCCTCAACATCCCTATGATATGCCATTTATTCTATGAATACGAGTTTAACATTGATTGCTATTTGTATATTAAACACACTTACATTCTTGGCATGTATATTTTTATATGGGCTGGATTTGATTACAAATGGCAAAAACACATCACAGACACAGAGAAAGCATTTGACAAAATTCAATACCTATTCGTGATAAAAACGCTGAGAAAAATAAGAATACAGAGGCATTCCTCAATTTTTCGAAGAGCATCTATAAAAATACTCCACCTGACTTTATACTTAATGCTGAAAGACTGAATATGTTTGCCCTAAGAAACAAAGTTAGGATTGTCAATATCATCATACTTATTCAATATTGTTCTGGAAATTCTAGCCAGTGCAATAAGGTGAGGCAAGGAAATAAAATTCATACAGATCAGAAAGGAAGAAATATAACCTCCCGGAGTTGAAGATAACATGTTTGTCTATGTTGAAAATCTCAGGGAATCAACAAAAAACCTCCTAGAATTAGTGAGTTTAGCAAAGTCTCAGGATACAAGATAAATATAAAAAAATTAATTGTAACCCTTAGTTTGTTCTCCATTTTTATGAGTCTCTTCTGTTTTGTCCCCCTCCCTGTTTTTATATTATTTTTGTTTCCCTTCCCTTATGTTCATCTGTTTTGTCTCTTAAAGTCCTCATATGAGGGGCATTAAAGAATCTACTCCTGAAATCATTGTTTCATGATATGCTAATTTTAAACTAAATTTAAACTATATTTTAAAAAATAAAAAATAAAATTATAAAAAAATAATTTTATTCCTAAATACTAGCAACAAACACATGGAAACCAAAATTAAAAATTAAAATCCAAATTGAAAATTAAACTTACAGTTGCTTAAAAAATGAAATACATAGCGGGAAATCTAACAAAACATTTATAGGACTTATATGCTGAAAACTACAAACACTGATGGAAGAAATAAAAAACCTAAATAAATACAGACATACTTTTTTCATGGATTGAAAGACTCAATATATGAAGATATCAGTTCTTTCCAAATTAATATTCAAGTTTAACTTAATTATTTTCAAAATCCCTACAAGATTTTTATAGATATAGACAAGATTATTTAAGAATTTACGAGGAAAAGAATAGCTTAATAGAATAATACATATACTAGAATAAAAGTATCTTGAAAATAAAATAGGAATCAGTCTACCCAATTCGAAGATTTATTATATAGTTAAGATTGAAGCTGTGTGGTATTAGTGGAGGCATAAACACATAGATCAATGGAATAGAATAGAGAATCCAGAAATGGATCCATACACATATTCCCAACTGATTTTTGACAAAGATGCAAAAGCAGTTAAATGGAGAAAAGGGAGCCATTTAAACATATGGTGTTGGAGGAACTGGACATTCTTAGACCAAAAAAAAAAAAAAAAAAAGGAAAAAAAGAATGTTGACCTAACACCTTATTAAAAAATTAAGTCAATCTGAGGGTTACTGGAGGGGTTGTGGGAGGGGGGATGTGCTAAATGGGTGAGGGGCACTAAGGAATCTACTCCTGAAATCATTGTTGCACTATATGCTAACTAGTTAGGATGTAAGTTTTAAAAAATAAAAAAAATAACTGAAGATTGATCATGGACGTACAAGTAAAATGTAAACTTTTTTAAAAAGTAAAGGAGAAAATCTTTGGTATCTAGGGATATACAGAGTTCCTAGATTTGTCACCAAAAGCACAGTTCGTAAAAGGAAATATTAATATTGATAAGTTAGACTTCATCAAAATTTAAACTTTTGCTTTATAAATGTCCCTGTTTAAGAGTATAAAAACAAAGCTATAGACTGCGAAGAAATATTTGCAAAGCATATATTTGCAAAGGACTTAGTACCTGCAATATATAAAGAACCCTCAAAATTCAACAGTAAAAAAAAAAATCAACTAGAAAATGGGCGAAAAACATGAAGAGACATTTCACCAAAAGGATACACAGATGGCAAATAAGCACATGAAAAAATGTTCAACATTATTCGCCATTAGGGAAATAGAAGTAAAACCACAATGAGCTATCATGACATATCTATCAGAATGTATTAAAACAGGTGACAACACCTAACGCTGATAAGGACATGGAGAAACTAGATCACATGTACATTGATAATGGGAATGTAAAATGGTACAGCTATTCTGGAAAATAGTTTGGCAGTTTAAAAAACAAACAGACAAACAAACAAACGCACAACTACAACATGACTTAACAATTACCCTTCTGGCATTTCTCCCAGAGAAATGAAAACTTATGTTTGTACAAAAACATGTACACGAATGTTTACTGTGGCTTTATGTGTACCAGTCAAAACCAGGAAGGGTCAATCCTTTAATAGGCAAATGGTTGAACAAACTGTGGTACATTCATACAACAGAATGCTACTCAGCAATAACAGTGAACTATTGGTACATGGAACAGCCTGCATGAATCTCCCTCCAGAAGATGATGCATGAAGAAGCCAATTCCACGAGGTCGTGTACCAAGTGATTCCATTTATATATTTTTGAAATGACAAAACTGAAAATGGAGAACAGAAGTAGTGGTGGCCAGTATTTAAGGAGGGAACTGGGGGAGAGGGAAGTGGGTTTGGCTATAAAATGGCAACATGGAGAATCCTTGCGACGATGGAACTATTCTGTATCGTGACTGTATCAATGACAATTTCCTGGTTGTGACATTGCACTATAGTTGGGTTTTGTTTTTGTTTTTGTTTTAAGAGAGAGAGAGAATCTTAAGCAGGCTCCATGCTCAGCACGGAGCCTGAGGCAGGGCTTCATCCCATGACCCTGGGATCACAACCTGAGCAAAACAAGGGCCGGATTCAACCGACTGAGCCATCCAGACGCCCTGATATTGCACTATAGTTTTGCAAGATGCTGCCATTGGGAGAACCTGGTGAAAAAGGGTACGTGGGATCTCTCTGTACTATTTCTTGCAACTGTATGTGAATCTAAAAATTATCTCAAAAATCAAATTTTAATTAAAAAATCCCCCCCAAGTAGATTTTGTCTGTAGTAGGTAGACCGTCTAAACTAATGGGTTTTTCTTTATTCAACTTCAAAAGAACAGTAACATTGCTCTCATTGAGGGGATTCAACAGTACCAACAGCTCCAAGTAAAGCTCCCTTTTCTACACAAATATACACGTGCATGTTTAGAGTAACCATAATTTAAAATATGAAACACCGGACAGGGCACCTGGGTGGCTCAGTCAGTTAAACGTCCGACTTTGGCTCAGGTCATGATATCACGGTTTGTGGGTTCGAACCCTGCATCGCTGTCTGTGCTGACAGGTCAGAGCCTGCAGCCTGCTTCGGGTTTTGTGTCTCCCTCTCTCTCTGCCCCTCTGCCACTCGCACTCTCTGTGTCTTTCTCTGTTTCTCAAAAATAATAAATAAACATTAAAAAAAGTTATAAAAATAAAATAAAAAAATAAAATATGAAACACTAGAAAGATCTACCTCCAAAACGAAGGATTTGGTTAAACAAATTAGGATACATTATTTGATGAATAATTTACAAGCATAAAAAACCATATTTTCAAAAAATATTCTATGTGATGTGAGTAGTGATGATATTTTGTTAACAAAAATTAAGTTATAATACTATATAATAAAACATGATCACAATTTTGTGAAACCAAAATGTGAGTATAATTATGGGGTCATGATTGAAAATGTATTTTTAGGGGCACCTGGGTGGCTCAGTCGGTTGAGCGTCCGACGTCAGCTTGGGTCACGATCTCACGGTCCGTGAGTTCGAGCCCTGCTTCAGGCTCTGGGCTGATGGCTCAGAGCCTGGAGCCTGCTTCCGATTCTGTGTCTCCCTCTCTCTCTGCCCCTCCCCCGTTCATGCTCTCTCTCTGTCTCAAAAATAAACATTAAAAAAAAAAGAAAATGTATTTTTAAAAGCACTAAAATTCTGTCTTTTCCAAATTTTATGTAATAATAATATATGACTTTTATAAATGGAAAAAAAAAACTATTTAAGTTAAAAAAACTATTTTTAAATACAGATTTCCCAATTTAAGTTAAAAGTAATGAAGTCTACTTTACAACTGAAGCCTCCAATAAGTCAGTGATTTAAAAAATTATACTTTTCATGCTAAAAGAAAATAAACTACATTCCCTGGCATTGTTGTTGAAGTAGAAACGATACAAAGTTAAATTATATTCATAACGTGCTATGTCTTGGAATAAACAAATTTCTAACAGTTGTGTATTTTAAATATATCAATTTCTGTGAAATACAAACAGAAATAAAATTAGGCTCACTTTTCCCAATTACATGGCAATCCATTCTAAAAGGATGCTGCAAAGAATAAGCATGGGCTTTGCAGCAAGAAGTCATGAGTTCCAGGGGTGCCTGGATAGCTCAGTCAGTTAAGCATCTGACTTTGGCTCAGGTCATGATCTCACAGTTCGTGGGTTTGAGCCCCACGTGGGGCTCTGTGCTGACAGCTCGGAGCCTGGAGCCTGCTTCAGATTCTGTGTCTCCCTCTCTCTGCCCCTCCCCTGCTCATGCTCATGCTTTCTCTCTCTCTCTCTCTCTCTGTCTCTCTCTCTCTCTCTCTCAAAAAGAAATAAACATTAAACAAAAAATTAAAAAAAAAAAAGCCATGGCTTCCAGTCCCTGGGCCGCCACCTAGTTAGCAGTGTGGCCCTGGTCAATTATTCTGACCTCTCATTTTCTCTTCTATAAAATGGAGACATTAATCATTTCTTCCTTAAAGCTTCTCATGTGGATCAAATTGCTAAATGCTATATACACTGTTCTTTATTATTTCTATTTCGGAGGACACAAATCGCCCCTTCTGCATTGCTTAGTGAATCCCTGGATGCACGTTACGAACTAGAAATCTGCGGTCACACGGTACTCATTTTGTAGACTGGTATTTACTCTTCAGATACATGACTATTCTATAGTGGCCTCTCTTTTCTTCCCATAAAAAAAAATCCTTCTAAAAATAATCGGAAATGGGGCGCCTGGGTGGCTCAGTCCGTTAAGAGTCCAACTTTATCTCGGGTGGTGATCTTGGGGTTTGTGAGTTCAAGCCCCGTATCGGGCTCTGGGCTGACAGCTGGCAGCCTGGAGCCTGCTTTGCATTCTGTGTCTCCGTCTCTCTATACGCCTCCCCTGTTCATGCTCTGTGCCTCTGTCTCAAGAATAAAGTAAAATAAACATTAAAAATTTTTAAAAAATAATTGGAAAGCTACTTGTGTGACGTCATTGGTCCAGATAGACACCACAACCTTCCCTCCTTTCTTTTTTTTTTTTTTTTAATTTTTTTATTATGTTTCTTTATTTTTGAGAGGAAGAGAAAGACAGAATGTGAGCAGGGCAGGGGCAGAGAGAGAGGGAGACACAGAATCCAAAGTAGGCTCCAGGCTCTGAGCTGTTAGCACAGAGCCCGATGTGGGGCTCAAACCCACGAACAGCAAGATCATGACCTGAGCTGAAGTTGGACACTCAACTGACTGAGCCACCCAGGCGCCCAGCCCCCTGCTTTAAAAAAAATTTTTTTTTATTACCCTCCCTTCTATTAGGATCATTTCTAGTTCATAGGCACATTGCATTGTTGAGAGTTTTCCCAATTTAGGTGTGGTGTTCATTTTCCATGCGACTTGATGTCCAACTTAGAACCTTGCTCAAACCTGAACGATGGCCTGTCCAGTGGCCTTCCAGTCTGAGGAAGGAAAGGAGTTAAAACAACCACTAGTAAAGTTTTTCTTTTTTTTTTCTTTCACATACTATCAAATTGATTTGTGCTAAAATGCTTAGAAAGGACCTCATATAGATCCAGCCAAGAGGATGGTTTTTGTGGGTTTGGGTAGGTAACTAAGAAACTCTTGCCAATATAAAAAAAAAAAAAATAGAGGGAAAGCAAAGAGTTTCGTAAAATTGTTCCAGATTATCAGCCGTTTCCCATAATAGCTTACGGTGTGCAGTTTTCGCTGGCAATGCGGTATTTATGTTTTCTGTTTCATTTTCTATTTGGGGCTAAAATGGCCTGGTCTTCACCTCAATATGGTGACAGAGAAGGCATTTTACTTTCCAAGTGCCTGAGAGCATACTCTGAATGGGGAGGATGTGAAATGCAGAAAAAGAATAACTCTATAGCAAGCACCAAATGGTGAGAAGATTACCTTCGTTCTGTGAAAGATGCTGTTACCAGTGCGTAGTTTTAACTCTGTTGCCTATTCTCAGAAAACAATGTGTATCAAGCAATGATGGAAACTTCTTTAGACCAGCCCTTTATCCTTCCTCCTATCCCTTTTTGTTTTTATTCGGTCTTCCTTTCCATTTCTACTCTTCCTCACGTATTCTGTCTCCCTTTATGTCATTAACTAGAGAGAAGCATGAAGTTGGTTACAAGGCGTTTTGAAAAGTCTTTCCCCGCTGCCACCAAGAATACGGAGGTATCGGAAAATACAGAACCGTCTGGGTCTTTGGGCCTTTTTCAGATTCTTCTCCATGGCTTGAAGTTATTGTGAACTGAGACGAAGCAGTATTACCTGGGGGATTAACATAAAGTTACTGTGTGGGGTGCCTGGGTGGCTCAGTCAGTTAAGTGTCCGACCTTGGCTCAGGTCATGATCTCACGGTTCGTGGGTTCGAGTCCTGCATCTTTCAGCTCAGAGCCTGGAGCCTGCTTCAGATTGTGTGTCTCCCTCTCTCTCTGCCCCTCCCCCGTGTGTGTGCGCGCTCTCTCCCATGCTCTCTCTCTTTCTCTCTGTCTCAACACTAAACATTAAAAAAATTAAAATAAAGTTACCGTCTACAGTTAACTTCAAGGCTTATTAGAGGCTGGTGAGCCAGAAGCAAAGCTGTAAAACTGTTGCACGACATATTTTTTCTTACCTGAATGAGCCTCAGTTTCTTTGTCTGTAAAACTGGGGGGGGGGGTGGTCATACTAATACAAAATGACTATTAACTATAGGAGAGAGGTTCTAAATCGTGGAAGGACCTTAATGGCCTTAAATTTCAAGATAAGAAATGCGGATTTACGCAAGAAGTCATCAAACTCTTTTTAAGCAGGTTAGTGCCCTGAGCGGAAATCAAGAGTTGAATGCTAAACTGGCTGAGCCACCCAGGTGCCCCTTTTAGGTTGGTTTTAAGAAGATTGGTGTGACGGCAGTGGGTAGCAGGGATTGGCGTCAGGAGAGACTAAAGGCAGGCAGATTATTTGCCATGCCCAGGTTATGTGCAACGATAATAACTGCTAACATCACCATATGCCGGGCACTGTGCTCATGTCTTTTTTGTTTGTTTGTTTCCGTGTTATCTCCTTTGATTTCTTCACAGATGAAGAAACTGAGGCACAGAGCAATCAAGAAATCAAATGCAGTTAAGAAATTTACCTAAACTGTTAACTTAGGATGAGGTCACCATCGACGAGCTGAGTAAGGTTAACCGAAGAAAGGCCAGGATTTGACCCCAGACTCTGTGGCCCCAGAACCCTCACGCTTAAACACTGCGGTGCACCGTCTCTAACGTGAAGGTCAATAGCTCTCCGAGCGTCATCCATACTCACCCATTAGCATGACTTCAAAGAACATTTGACAGTTTGGGGCTCTTCCACGGAGAACGATTATTCCGTTGTCTTACACGATCTGGGTATTAAGGGTCTTGGATTTGTGAGTTTTTGTTTTTTCAGAGAACTGAAGCTCTTCCCTTCAGGCGTTTGTTTTAAAAACTTTGTTTATAGTGAACATCTTCCTAAAATATACTGGAAACTTCACTGCCTTTCTAAAGAGTTTATTTTTCCTTTCGAATGTGATTGATTCAGGGTTTTTATGAATGTCAATTCTTTTTTTCCTTCAAGTTTGTTTTCTTTGATTTTTTTGTAATTTTAATTAAAAAAAAAAATTTTAGGGGCGCCTGGGTGGCGCAGTCGGTTAAGCGTCCGACTTCAGCCAGGTCACGATCTCGCGTCTGTGAGTTCGAGCCCCGCGTCGGGCTCTGGGCTGATGGCTCAGAGCCTGGAACCTGTTTCTGATTCTGTGTCTCCCTCTCTCTCTGCCCTTCCCCCATTCATGCTCTGTCTCTCTCTGTCCCAAAAATAAATAAACGTTAAAAAAAAAAATTAAAAAAAAAAAATAAATAAATAAAAAAAAATTTTAATGTTTATTTATTTTTGACAGAGAAAGAGAGACACAGCATGACCGGGGAGGGGCAGAGAGAGAGGGAGACACAGAATCTGAAACAGGCTCCAGGCTCCCAGCTGTCAGCACAGAGCCCAACGCAGGGCTCGAACCCACAGACCGCAAGATCATGACCTGAGCCGAAGTCAGACGCTTAACCAAATGAGCCACCCAGGCTCCCTGATTTTTTTTTTAATTTTTAAAAATTAAGTTATTTTTTTTCCTCCCAAGTTTTTATTTACATTCCAGTTAGCTAACATATAATGTAATATTAGTTTCAGGAGTAGAATTTAGCTATTCGTAACTTTTATATAAAACCCAGTACCTATCACAATAAGTGTCCTTAATACTCATCGCCCATTTAACCCAGCCCCTCAGTCACCTCTCCTCCTCTGAAAGCTATAGAAAGCTAAAAAAAAATATATCAATTCTTTTACTTTGGAAACTAAACCTTTAGAAACTATTAAGGTTTGGAGTATGGTGTGAACTTATAGTGAGTGACTGTCTTCAGATACATTGCCTCTTTCTTTTCTCTCTCCTTCCTCCTTTCTTTCTCTTTCTTTCTTTCTTTCTTTCTTTCTTTCTTTCTTTCTTTCTTCATTCCTTCCTTCCTACCTCCCTGCTTTCCTCCCTCCCTCCCTCCATCCTTCCTCCCTCCCTCTCTCTTTCTCTCTCTCTTCTGACTGCCCAGCTCATCGATTTTCTCAATTGTGAGGCCTTAGTTTCCCCTTTGGCTGTAAGCCCCCAGATCTCTCCTAGACGCCTCTTTTCTCCTTAAATGTGATCTGTTGCCTCTGATCACAGATGTCCGTGGGTCTGCTGCTTGTCACTCATTTTGGTTTTTGTAACATAGATCCTTTTCTCCTTCTGCTTTTTATCTCTTTCCATTGTTTTTCTCTGATCTCTCTCTCTCTTTCCCTTCCTGCCCTTTTCTTTCCCTGGGTAAGAAGTAGGGGGAGGCTGTGTAATATTTTACTTCTTTTCTCTGACCAGTGAAATAATCATTAACAACAAAGCCTATAAACATTGCACTTTTGCTTCTTAGTTATTTTCATGATTTCTTTCTTTCTTTCTTTCTTTCTTTCTTTCTTTCTTTCTTGAGGATTCTTGTTTGCTTTTAATAGCTGAGATTAGAAGACATCTGAATCTGGAAAACTTCAGCTCTATTTTATTTCTAGGGCAGAAAGTTTAAATCAAGCATCTAAGTTCGAACGACCTAAGTTGTGTTACCTTTAAATTTAATTATTTCAATAGAAATATAAATAGCAATGTAGCAGATGTATGCCAAATATTTATATGTTAAGTATTTGAATCTTTCAACCATTTTCTATTTTTAAAATATGTAAGTTCTGAAAACTTATGTCCGCACAAAAACTTGCACATGATGGCTTTTAGCGGCTTTATTCATAATTGCCAATTGTCGATTGCCAAGATGTCCTTCAGTAGGTGACTGGATAAATGCACTGGTACGTCCAGACAATGGAATATTATCCAGTGCTAGAAACAAATGAGCTACAAAGCTATGAAAAGACAGCAGGGATCTTTAAATAGGTATTAGTGAGTGAAAGTAGCCAATCTGAAAAGGCTACATAGTGTATGATTCCAACTATATAACATTCTGGAAAAGGCAAAACTATGGACACAAAAGATGACTGATTGCCAGGGTTGGGGGTTGGGAGGAGGGATGAATAGGTGGGGCACAAGGGATTTTTAGAGCAATGAAAACACTCAATATGATACCATAATGATAGATACATATCATTTTACATTTTTCCAAGCCCATAGATTGTATAATACCACGAATGAACCCTAATGTCAAATTTGGAATTTGGGTGATTGTGATGCGTCCATGGGGGTTCATCAATTGCAACAGGTATACAAACTCTGGTGTTGGAGGGTGTTGATATTGAGGGAGGCTATGCATGTTTTGGGGGCAGGGAGCATATGAGGAATTTTTGTGCCTTCCCCTTCGTTTTGCTGTGAGCCTAAAACTGCTCTAAAATAATAATCTTTTTAAAAAATTGAGATAAAAATTGACATGTAGCATTTTGTAAATTTAAGGTATAAAATGTGTTGATTTGATACATTTATATATTGCAGTATGATTATCATCATAGGGTTAGCTAATACTTGTGTCATGTCACAGAGTTATTTGATTTTTCAGGGAAACTCTTTAAGATCTAGTTTCTTACCAGGTTTGAAGTTTATAATACAGTATTGCTGACTATAATCACAAGGTTGTACATTAGATCTCCAGAACTTATCCATCATCTAACTGCAACTTCATACCCTTTGACCAACGTCTCGCCAGTGGTCTCACCCCCAGTCGTTGATAATTACCATTCTACTCTCTGTTTCTATGAGTTTGGATTTTTTAGATTCCACATATGAGGTCATTTTCCTTTGTCTTTCCCTATCTCACTTATCCCATGTAGCATAATGCCTTCAAGGTCCATCTATGTTGTCACAAATTTCAGGAATTCCTTCTTTCTCATGGCTGAATAATATCCCATTGTATAATTATATCACCTGCATTTATACATTCATCTATCGATGGACACTAGGTTGTTCGCATATCTTGGCTATTGTGAATAAGGCTGCAATAAACATGGGCATGTACATATCTTTTGGATACCATGTTTTCGTTTCCTTTGGATATATACCCAGAAGTGGGGTAGCTGGATCATATGGTAGTTCTATTTTTAACTTTTTAAGGGATGTCCATACTATTTTCCATAGTAGCTGCACCGATTTCCACTGACATCAACAGTATGCAGGTTTCTTTTCTCCACATCCTTGCCAATACTTATATTCTTTACATATTTTGGATATTAACTCTTTATCAGATATATGGTTTGCAAGTCTTTTCTCCCACTCTGTAGGTTATCTTTGCATTTTGTTGATTGTTTCTTTTGTTCTGCAGGCACTTTTTAGTTTGTTGTTGTACCACTTGTCTATTTTCGCTTTTGTTGCTTATACTTTTAGTGTCATATCCGAAAAACAATTGCCAAGACCCATGTCAAGGAGTTTTTTCCTTATGTGTTTGTCTTTTTTTTTTTTTTTAATTTTTTTTTTCAACGTTTATTTATTTTTGGGACAGAGAGAGACAGAGCATGAACGGGGGAGGGGCAGAGAGAGAGGGAGACACAGAATCGGAAACAGGCTCCAGGCTCCGAGCCATCAGCCCAGAGCCCGACGCGGGGCTCGAACTCGCGGACCACGAGATCGTGACCTGGCTGAAGTCGGACACTTAACCGACTGCGCCACCCAGGCGCCCCTCCTTATGTGTTTGTCTTAAGAGTTTTATGGTTTTCGGTCATGCGTTAAAATCTTTAATCCATTTTGAGTTAATTTTTGTAGGTGGCTTAAGATAGAGGTCCAATTTAATTTTTTACATGTGATTGTCCAGTTTTCCCAACACAATTATTGAAGAGATTATCCTTTCTGCATTGAGTAGTTTTAGCCCCCCGCCAAATATTAGTTGACTGCATCTATAGGTTCACTGTGTTTCCTATCAACATTCGAATGGCATTTTTTTCCACAAAAAGAAAAAAAAAAAAAAACTAAAATGTGTATGGAACCGCAAAAGACCCAGAAGAGCCAAAGCACTCCTGAGAAAGAACAAAGCTGGCATCACACTTCCTGATTTCAGACTGTATTGCAAAGCTATAGAAATCGAAACAGTATGATACTAGCACAAAAATACATATCGGCCAAAAGAACACAGTAGAGAGACCTAAAATCAACTCCTATGTAAAGTCTTAATAAAAAATTATGAAAGTTCGTGACTATAAGATGATATTACTTTTTAAAATTGTTACAGTTACTCCAGATGTTTAAAAAGTGCATCTCAACAGTTCTGAGACAATTGAATGTGCTTCAGTTAAGTTCACTCTTCTTGTTTAGAAAATATTTGAGTCGGGCGCCTGGGTGGCTCAGTCAGTTAAGCCTCGGACTCCAGCTCAGGTCATGATCTCACAGTCTGTGAGTTCGAGCCCCGCGTCGGGCTCTGTGCTGACAGCTCAGAGCCTGGAGCCTATTTCAGATTCTGTGTCTCCCTCTCTCTCTGTCCCCCCCCCCCCCCGCTCATGCTCTGTCTCTCTCTGTCTCAAAAATAAATAAAAACATTTAAAAAATTTAAAAAAGAAAATATTTGAGTCATACTCAAGATACTACTGAGTTAAATCTGCAAGGACCATTAACTTTTGAAGAGAGTTCTTTGGCACTCAGGATGTATTTGAGATGTAGGTGGGACTTTAATAGCAAAACAACAAAATGAAACAGTCACTCTGATTCTTTGAAACAGAAGTTTCTTTTCCATAAAGTAAAACTGCTTGCCTTTATAGATGCAAATTCTTGTTAATAAAATCACCTCCCTTTAAAACGTGCTTTCAAACACTAAAATTTATAATCTTTTCCCCTAGATTAAAAAAAAATATGATATTTTTCTGAGGACCTGTCTACTTTTGGTTTAGTTTCAAACTGACAAATGTTATCAAGGTTCATCTAAATTAAAGGTAGGAAAAATAGATGTTTCCTGGGCCTTAAACTTATTAGAAAACATAAGGCTGCTTTGTCCCTAATGGATTTTCTTAAGCACAATCATGCAGGATGGCTCTATCACTGCTCTACTTAACAAGCTGTTTTCATTTGCTTGTGAATCTTCAAATGAGAAAGGGGGTATATACTAGTCTGTTTACATTGCCTGTAAATCAGGTCAGGGCACCAGAAGCAAATCTTCTCCAAAGGAAGAGTTGAACTTGATAGGTGGAAATTGTTTAAAGTAAGGTGAACCTTCTGATGTATACATTCAATCGGAAAGGTGCCATTGCATCCAGCTTCTGGAACGATTTTGCCTGAAGAATTACTAAGAAGGTGATAGCTTTTTCAAGAATGATTTCTTCGGGAAATTGGATCACTCTAGAAAAATGGAAAATATCATGAATGGCATGTGGGATGGTCCTGCAGACTTAAACCTTAAGACACTATCCATTGTGGCTGGGTCAGCAGGGCAGTGTTACGTTACTTTAAGGTCATTGTTACGGGTCATGAGGGGTTAACCACAAAATGCAAGACCGAAGCATGGTTGGGTAGACTCTGTCAATAACTGTGAATCTATATAACAAGCTTACATGGGTCACATGATTTTGTTGTCCTTAATCCCAGGGCCCCCTGTAGCATCTGTGGGCTATGCGTTGGCACTGGGGATTGAGACTATATGGTCAACCCAGAAGAAGTTCTCTGAGGCCTCTTGAAGTCTGGGGCTATAGTTTCTCTAACAATCGCAATACAGATGGGACATATACTTAAATCACATGTGGCAACATTTGTTTGGTCAAGCATTAGTGAGCTTTGCGTTGAGAAAGATCCCCAGGTTTATCTGGACGGAACGTTGAGATTAGATAACAGTGTGCCATAAACCTGGAAGTGGGTGCAAATTTGCCAAGCAATTGCCATTTCTGGAGTGGGAGTTGCTGCTGTCTCTTAGGCTCAGTCTTGTCATCTCAGTCTGATCTCGGCTGGCCCGGTCCTTCCTGATGTTCTACCGGGTTCTCTCGCCTTAGTAAGTTATGACCAGGGTAAATTTTTCCTGTCGATTTTAGGGAGGCTTTGAGAGGAATCTGGTCTCTGAGACCAGTGTGATTACTTGTCTGCTCACTGATGAGATCACCCCTTGAAACCTGGATTGGAATGTGGTCTTACTGTCCTTCTTTTTTGTTTTTTGGTTTTTGTTTTTATCTGGGGCTCCCTATATTGTGAGACTGGATTCTGACACCATGGTGCCACAGCTTTCCATGAGCCAGGTGGATAGTCAGGCTCTACCTTTAATAGTTAATTACTTTTAACTCCCCAGACTAGACAGTTGGTTTCACTCATCTATTTGCCTGTGTGTGCATACTCTGGAATGACTGTTTTCCTAGTACCAAGTATCTGCACAGACTAAAATCAAGGTCTCTTGGGCAGTCAGAAACTCCTGTCTGTTCTCCTGTCTGCTTTGTCCCGTGCTTTTGATTCACGAGGCTCTGTTAGGCCAGAACCCCTGGCCCAGAGCTTTACTAGCTATGTTGTCATTTGGAATTTGACCACACCAGGTTCGTGTCTACCTGTTCAAACGTTGACTTTCAATTTTCTTTCCTTAAGCGTTGGTACATATGCTTTCGAGGTTTCTATTTCCATGTCCCTCACCTATGACTCATTGCCTCCTGCAACCTTTAACCTGTTAGTTCATTTAGGCTGTGATTTTCATGTGTTATGCAAACCCTTAGTTCCAGTTTCCCACCCTCTCTCCATAATGCAATTTCCCAATGTTGACAGAAAACGCAGTCAGGTGAATCAGGAGGTGGGCATGGGGTCAGGTGAATGATGTATGTGGCCGGTCCCATAGGATCAACACAATGTCCTATGGGACAGAGGAAATTTAGGGTCTTCAGAAACTAGTCCGGGCACTTAGAACAGAGTATCAAGGCTGCAGTCTCCAATAATACCCTTTTGGCAGGCCGAGAATATCAGATTTGAATTGGAATCACTTGTTTCAAACATGCACTCAACCAGACAAAAACAGAGGAATGAAACAGTGGAAATAGGCTTATAGGTTTGTACCTAGAATGAACCAGTAATTCTTTCAAATGTAGGGTTCCGTACTGTGGTGAAACCACTTTGCCTCCGTGCTTGTGTGTTCAAGACGTAATTGAAGAGCCAGAAGGGACTTTAGGGATCATATAGCCCAATCTCCTAATTTTACAGATGAAGAAACCAAAGCCTGATGAGGTTAAGTGGCTTGTCATCTTACATGCATTCCTTTCCAGGCACGACTCTGTCTCTCTCCACAGTTGCATTGTTTTCAAATTATGAGTGACTCAGCTCACTTCAAAGGGCAAAGACCTAATTTCCTCCCGATTGAAATGAGGCAGTCACAGGGTTTCACACAAGAAAATTGAAAAATGATATATGTGGCTTCTTTCTTTGTTCCTTTCTGTTTTTGTCTCTGGATCAAGAGGCAAGGGAAGCTGGGGAATCGTTGGAAGCGAGGCAAGACCATGCAAATGCTGCATGGAGCAGAGGACACATCCATTAGGGAAAGCAAACAAACAGCTGCTCATTGGTGGAGTGCAAACAGGCAATTGCAACTGTCTCTTTCACTAGAGATGGACTAGTCTGTAGCTTCAGGAACTCTGCTTCTAAATTGCTCAGAGCCTTAGAAGATGTGGATGTTGACACTAAAGGGAGTAGACTACTCCCTATTAAGTGCTCCAACTCTGATATGAAAGGAGGACAACTCGGAAGAGATTCGAGTCCAGTTGGAGGATACAGCTCTTCTTGTAACAAAGAGAAGATGAAGACTCCCGGTTTAATGGAACATTCCCTGATTTACCGTGAAGTTGTTCATCTGAGATGTTTTACTTAGGATCCCATGCAATCTGTCTGCCTGTTGCTAACCTGGGCCTGCCTTCCTCATTTGTTCGTTCTGTGGTTTTTGTTGTTATTTGTTCAGTCATCTATTCTGTCAGCACTTGTAAGTGCTTACTAAATTCTGTGCACTATTCTGGATGTTCGAGATGGAATGTGAAAACAAGTCGAAGCTCTTGCTTTGGAGAGGCTTCAGTCTAGAGCGGAGAGAAAGGATAAGTAAAAGAGCACAGTCTGATAAAAGATGCGATATAAGGTATCCTCCAGGTACTGTGGGAAAGCAGAGGCAAAGCACTTACCTGTCTGAGATAAACAAGAAAAGCTTTCTGGGAACACTGGGCTTTGGTTAATCTTGAAGGAAAGCTAGGAGCTGGGAAGCAGGTGAAGGAAGAAATCGGAGAGAACAGAGTGCACAAAGGCAAGGAGGCTGAGATAGCCTGGCGCATTCCGGGGATCCACAGGTATTCAGTCTGTCTGGCCTGTACAGATTGAGGAGTGGGGTAATGAAAGAAGAATCTGGAGAAGTAAACAGGGGCAAGGACTGGGTGCGCTGAACATGGCTGAAAGTCAGTGAAGGACACTAAGTGTTATACAATCGAAATATTCTTTTTTTTTCATATTCAAGTTAGTTAACATACAGTATAGTCTTGGCTTCAGGAGTAGAACCCAGTGATTCATCTCTGACATATGATACCCAGTGCTCATCCTGAAAAGTGCCCTCCCTAATGCCCGTCATCTCTTCACCCCACCCCCCACCCACACTCCCCTCCAGCAACCCTCAGTTTGTTCTCTGTTCTCTGTTTTATCTTATTTTTCCTTCGTTTCCCCTATGTTTACCTACTGAGTTCCTCAAATTCCACATACAAGTGAAATCATATGATATCTGTCTTTCTCTGACTGACTTGTTTCGCTTAGCATAATACCCTCCAGTTCCACCCACGTTGTTGCAAGTGGCAACACTGGATTCTTTTTCATCACCAAGTAGTATTCCATTGTGTGTGTGTGTGTGTGTGTGTGTGTGTGTGTGTGTGTGTGTACCACATCTTTATCCATTCATCAGTTGATGGACAGTTGGACTCTTTCAATACTTTGGCTATTGTTGATAGCACTGCTATAAATACTGGGGTGCATGTGCCCCTTTGAATGAGCATTTTTGTACCCTTGGGATAAATTTCTAGTAGTGCATTTGCTGGTCTTAAGGTAGTCCTATTTTTAATTTTTTGGGGAATTCCATGCTGTTTTCCAGAGCGGCTGCACCAGTTTGCATTCCCACCAACAGTGCAAAAGGGTTCCCCCTTCTCCACATCCCCACCAACAACTGTTGTTTCCTGACTTGTTAATTTCCATTCTGACTGGTGTGAGGCAGTATTTCATTGTAATTTCGATCTGTGTTTCCCTACCATTGAAATATTCTTAAACTCAACACATTGTAGAGGACAATGTGCTTTTGTGAAAAGATCGTTGTCTTTGGAGTCAGCCAAATCCATGTTCAGTCATTTCTTTATGGTGGACATTGGGCAAGTTAGTTAACGGCTTTAAGTATGCAACTTTGCCATTTAACGTGAGGACGATTATTTCTGCTTCGTGTTTGTGGGGTAGGGTTAATAAAATATGTGAAATCACCGAGCATAGAATTCGTAAATAATCGACGTGCATTCATCTTATACTCTTCTTCCATTTCTTTCTTGCTTTCTTCCATGTACATTCTGACTAATCCTTTTTTCCTTCTCTCCCTCTGGAGATTCACTGGGTTTACAGAAATTACGGGTGTCTTGTGTGGCTTTATGTCCTGGTTTATTTAGTGCATGACATTTAGAAAACAATTCTGTGCAAGTTCTGTCCTCATGGTCGTAAATGTCCCAGAGCACAGCAATGTCCACAATTGATTGGGTCTGCTTGCTGTTGACGGGTGACGTATTTAAATGATCCTGTCACAGACATGAAACATGAAACATTTTTGCAATCTGTAATCAGAACTTTACCTAACAAAAATTATTGCAGCTGTGGTAGGATTGAATTCACTCTTTCACTCCCCTTCTCCCCAAACCTATCAAACTGTCAGCAGTCTGCCTTTTGGAAAAAAAAAAGAAAAAAACGAAAACTCGACATTGTTTGGCTCTGTTGTTTCCCCAGTGTTACCATATGCAGTTCTTCTGCTTGTGCTGTAGGAAGATGTCTGAACTTTTTTATTGAGGTGTAATTGACATACAACATGATGTTAGTTTCAGGTGTACAATGTAATGATTCCTCACTCGTACACACTGTGAAATGATGTAGAATGTCATGGTTCAACACACGTATAAACTGTGAAATCATCACCACAATGTTTTGTCACTATCCATCACCATAAAAAGAAGAAAAAAAAATTCTTGTGATAAGAGCTTTCAAGATCCACTTTCCTGGCAGGTCTAGAATATGTACTACAATACCATTGACTAGCGCCTCCGTGCTGCCTACCACATTTCCATGAGGACATTTTTTTATGTGTTTATAAGAAAAGATCATTTGCAATATATTGCGTTTGGTTGAAAAAACAAAACAACCTCAAGAAGCTAAGGAGCTTAACAGGCTTGAAGAGAATGAGTTTCCATAATATTCTAAACTAGAGTGACCATCAGATACGGATATTGGCGGGTTGGGCGTGGAGTTCGCATAGATGAATTTGGAGCATTTGTCTTCTCAGTCACCTAATATAACTGGTATCCAACCTCCTGTCTAATTGCTGCCAATTAATTAGGGAGCCTCTGCTTCACCAGATTCAGTGATGTGATAGACATTCTCTATTGCTTAATAAGGGCAGAACATTCCATCTTTGGACTGCTTTTACTATTTAGAAGGTGCTCTCTGATATGAAACTAAAATGTCTTCTTAAATTTTTTTTGATGTTTATTTGTTTTGGAGAGAGTGAGACAAAATACGAGTGGCGGAGGGGCAGAGAGAAAGGAAGACACCGAATCCGAAGCAGGCTCCGGGCTCCAGGCTGTCAGCACAGAGCCCGACACAGGGCTCGAACTCATGAGCCATGAGATCATGACCTGAGCCAAAGCTGGATGCTCAAGTGACTGAGCCACGCAGGTGCCCCTAAAATGTCCTTTCATAATCATTGGTCCTATACGTATGACTTAGCGCCAGAGGGAATAAGCTGAATCACTTTTTTTCACCTTAAGACCTCTCGAATCTTTGGAACCAACTCAATTTTGACGACGTCTCTCTTCCACTACTCTTTCGTCTCAGCATAACGTTTCCATTTCAGTCAATGGTTCCCTATAAGAACTGATTTCGTGTTTCTTTACCATCCCTGTCAAGTGCTTTCGAATATGTGTACATATACTTCTCAGAGGGTAGCAGACAGAATGCTGCTTTTGTTGGCCATATCACAGTGTTCTCTCATATCAAACTTCCTATTGACTAAAACTCTGATTTAAACTTTCTATTATATATGATCTATCACAACCAGTCCTTCATGATCTTTTAAAATTTTTGGTTATGCTTCTTAATGTGTCTTATATCTCTTCTGCCTTCTGCCACCTCCAACTATGGCAGATCAACCTTCTCTTTCTTCATCCAAATAATTGATACAGTTGTTGAACATGAAATAGCAACGCCTCTAAAAAGAACCACCCCTGCTGATACCATGATTTCAGACTTCTTTGCTCCTGAACTATGAAGGAATAAATTTCTGTGAGGGAATAAATGTCTGAAAGAAAGAAAGAAAGAAAGATGAAAGAAAGAAAGAAAGAAAGAAAGAAAGAAAGAAAGAAAGAAAGAGAAAGGAAGGAAGGACCAGGAAGTTTATTGATTGGAAATATTCTAGTATAAAAGTTCTTAACCTGGGACTCATGAACCAATAGAAGCTTCATGAATTTTATGCAAATGGTGTATGTCTATTTTTTCTGGGACAAAATTCCATAGCTTTTTATCATATTCTTTTTTTAAAATTTTTTAAAATGTTTATTTATTTTTGAGAGAGAGAGAGAGAGAGAGAGAGAGAGACAGAATGTGAGTGGGGAAGGGGCAGAGAGAGAGACACAGAATCCAAAGCAGGCTCCAGGCTCTGAGCTGTCAGCACACAACCCAACACGGGGCTCGAACTCACGGACTGCGAGATCATGACCTGAGCCGAAGTCAGACACTTAACCGACTGAGCCACCCAGGCACCCCTAGCTTTTTATCATATTCTTAAAGGTGTGCATAGTCCAAAGAAATTAGGACATTGTATTCTAGAATGGCGTAGAAATACTTTGACTACACATTCATTCAATCGCTTAAAAGATCTATTTGAGCGGTTTTTAGCCAATGGTTCTGTATCTTGAGCACATGCATAGCATGAAGGACCTTGTTCGATGCTTTTGGATATGTATACTTTGCATATCACCTACCTCTGATTTTCAAGACCATTGACCATGTCGGAGAATGAAATGAAGTTACTTTAAGTTAATATCATTTGCATTTTTAGTTGCTCATGAACACTTCTTTTAATAATCTATCATAGAATCTTTCCCGTGACTCAGGTAGTCAATCATTCATTTAACAAATAGTTATTTAGTTCTTGCTCTGTACCGGGAACTATTCTAAACACTGGGGCTAAAACACAGATAAGGTCTTTGGTTACATGTAGCTTAGGTACTAGTGAGGGAGTCAGACAGTAAACAAACACAGAAGTTAGATAATTTTAGGTAGTGGTCACTGCTCTGAAGAAAATAAGATAACGACATTGGGTAAAAAGTTACTGAAATGGGGGCAGGGCAGTAACTAGATGAGTCAGGGAAGGTCTTTCTAAGAGAATGGCATTTTAGCTTCGAACTAGTTGACAAGGATTTAGTTCACAAATATGTAGGGGAAGAATAGTCCAGGCAAAGATAACAACAATGCAAAGGCCCTGGCGCAGGAAAGATCTTGAAGAGTCCAAGGAAGAGAAAGATGATCAATGTGACTGAAGCATAGTGAATAACGGGGCAATAATAAGTGATTGAATTTAAATGGGAGGCAACACAGTTTTGGCAATGGTGAAAAATGTAGACTTTGTTCTAACTGCAGTGAGGGTTGTAGGATGGCAATGATAAAGAATGTATACTTTGTTCTAAGTGCAGTGAAGTTTGTAGGAAGCAGCAGGGTTTCATGGTCTGATTTACATTATTCAAAGAGTCTAATTGTTGCGTGTGGACAATTAATTGTACAGGAGCAAGAGTAGAATGGAGACACTTTGCCTGTCTTTAAGTGTGGAATCTGCATTCTTTCTCATCTTAAGAGAGAGAGAGAGAGAGGGAGAGAGAAGAAAGGCATGCATCTTTGGCAGTCTTCCATGATTTCTTCTCTTCTCCATGAATGCTCAAAGACAATTAATATAGATTCACCAACTGTATACATTCTTGGATTTACTTCATATGTCCCAGGAGACTGAAAGATGGATTTATACACCTTAAACCATTTGTTCCATGTAAAGAGGCAGAAGGCAGTCATTGAGTAATCTACGAAGACCAGTGGAGGGTCTGCTGCACCAAAGAGTAGAAGGGTTGTAGGACAGTAATGGAAGCCAGGTTGCCCAGGGTTGTGTTCTCCTGGATTAGGTTGGCAGCCTGTCTCCAGATGAGGAATTCAATCTGGAAGGAGACCCGGTATCCTGAGTATAGGCCACACAAGAAGGCCAAGAGTAGCAAATAAGAGTCCCTGGGATGGTTTTTTTTATCTCCAAGGAACATGAGTCACTTGAAGAAGTAATGGCCCACCCAGGAATTGGTGGCCATGAATAGAGGCCATCTTGAGCCGTCTATTCATATTGTTGTACGTTCACAAAGTGACGGTGCAAAGGAAAGAGAAGTTAAAGAAAATGGGATAATCTATTTTCCTGGTGGCCTAGAGCAGGGATGGTGCAGAAACAACTTGTCTCTTTCCGTAGCATTCCTTCACCTCAGAGCACAGAGAACATGGAAGCCAGGGAGTGGGAAGACATAATGCTCCTAGCTGTGCCTCCTGGCTGTGCCAGCCAAGTCTTCACCTGGGGTCAAAGGGGAAACTCTCATGGGAGGAGTAGAGGGCCCATGTGTCCCCTCTGGGCTCCCCCATGTACGTTGCCTTCTCTCCGCCCCCCTTGCCAGGAATCTGTTGTGTTTTTCTTCTTCCAATTTGTGGAACTGTGCCAGATAAAATCACTTCTCTTTGTTCAGTTTTTCAGAAAGAAAGAAAGAAAAGAGAAAAGAAAGAAAGAAAGAAAGAAAGAAAGAAAGAAAGAAAGAAAAGAAAGAAAAGAAAGAAAAGAAAGAAAGAAAGAAAAAGAAAGAAAGAAAAGAAAGAAAGAAAGAAAGAAAGAAAGAAAGAAAAAGAAAGAAAGAAAGAAAGAAAGAAAGAAAGAAAGAGAAAGAAAGAAAAGCATTTAAAACACTAGAATCCTAGGTTTTGGCATGCATGCATGTGGTTTACAATCTTTTCAACCTTCCTAGGCTTAACTTTTTTCTTAGCAATGGTTGTGTTTTACACTTTTCAGCTTGAAAGAATTCTCTTGACAGGGAAGACAGAAACAAAATAGGATTTAAAAGAGTCTGCTTTTCTCATGTTATCCATCACCCTGGACAGCTCTCTGGTTTATGTAGGTATTCACTTTATTTTTTTCTGCTACATCAGTGTAATTTATAATGGTATCATTAGAATTGTCTTTTTGAGAGTTTCCTTGAACCATATCTTGAATTCCAGTATCCCATACTATCTCTGCCATTTACTTCCTGGGACAAAGTATTTAACCTCTCTGTGTCTCTTTACTCTACTGGATGATGGAGACAATAATATCCATCTCCTGGAGCTGTTATGAGGATTTAATCAGTTAAACATATAAAATGCTTTTAATAATGTGCAGCACATAGAAAATGCTCAATAAATGCTAGCTGCTATTGTTGTTGGTATTATTATTATATTTGGGGCATGAGATTCAGGCTCCATACTTCCTTCTATCACTTCACTATACCAGCTTTGGAATGTCTATTCTTTGATTCAATGTCAGCCTTTCTTGCCTCCTTTTTTATATTGTTCACTTTTTTGGCATCAACTCCCGAGGCAGCATTTGGGGGGAAGTTATGCAGACCTGAGTTTGAGTCCAGGCTCTGCCATTTGCTAGCTCTGTAACGTTGGAATAATACGGATTACTCTCTCCAATCTTCAGCTTCCTCTTTAGTAAAATGAGAATAATATTCTCTCTCATTATTGGGGAGGGGAATATATGTAAAGCTAGTAAAGAGCATGGTCTGTGGTAAAAGCTCAATACTTTCACATCTGCTTCACTTTTCAGTGTTTTTACACTGCCCCAACCTTGTTGTGCTATCTGTAGGGAAAGTGAGAACTGTTCTTAGACTATGATTCTCAAAACAGGATCTCTTCTCCAGCCTGGCCTTCTGGTCAGCAAGGCTGCCCCTCTCAAGTTCGCAACCTTATGCCCGTTTCTCGGCAATTCTTGGTGCTTTGATGCCCTTGAATAACACCAGTTATTTTGAATTACTTGATACTTGGCTTTTTCTCATTGTAGTGCAATCTTGAGTGGAATTCAATTTGTAATTCATACCACAATCAATGTAGTTTTCAGGGAACAGATATATATGCAGTGCACTTTAAATTTTTTTTATTAATATTTGTTTATTTTTTTAAAATTTTTTTAATGTTTATTATTTTTGAGAGAGAGACAGAGAGCAAGCAGGGGAGGGGCAGAGCGAGAGGAAGACACAGAATCAGAAGCAGGCTCCAGGCTCTGAGTTGCCAGCACAGAGCCCGATGTGGGGCTCAAACTCACAAACCTTGAGATCATGACCTGAGCCAAAGGCAGCCGCTCAACCGACTGAGCCACCCAGGCGCCCCAATATTTGTTTATTTTTGAGAGAGAGAGAGAGACAGAGCGTGAGCAGAGGAGGAGCGGAGAGAGAGGGAGACAGAATCCAAAGCAGGCTTCAGGCTCTGAGCTGTCAGCACAGAGCCCGACGCAGGGCTTGAACTCATGAACTATGAGATCGTGACCTGAACCGAAGTCGGACACTTAACGAACTGAGCCACCCAAAACAGACTCGTAAATACAGAGAAGAAACTGAGGATTGATGGGAGGGGGTGGGGAAGAGGGGAAAATGGGTGATGGGCATTGAGGAGGGCACTTGATGGGAGGAGCCCCTGGGTGTTGTACGTAAGCAGTGAATCACAGGAATCTACCCCCGAAACCAAGAGCACGCTGTATACACCCTATGATAGCTAACTTGACAATAAAATATATTTAAAAACAAAAACAAAAACAAAGAAGAGACCAAAAAAATACATAGATGCAGTGCAGACTTTTTCTATCTATGCCATTCAGTAGTGATGAATCCAATACCGTCAGTCTGACCTATTTTTTTCCCCCTTACTTTAGTTTGTCCTACATTAGCCTCAGTTTCCTCATTGGTAAAATACGGATGATTACCGTACTGAACTCACAGGGTCTTGGTGCAATATAAATAAGATAATTCAGTGACAGTGCTTAACATAGTGCCTAACTCACCGTAAGTGCTCAATAAATGGCAGATACATAGACGTAGATATATAGGAATACATAATAATGGGTGTCTGAATCATATCGACATGGACCTGGGTTCAGTTCCCAATGCTGCTGCTGATAGCAGGGATCCCCATTTCCTCTGATTATCATCGAAAAATCTATTACTCTTATATTCTGTCCACTCAACCCTTGGCCTCCCTGCTAAATAACTCCCTGCGTGTACTCAGACAGATAGCTGTTTGCCTCTGCCCTGGGGTGGGGTAAGTCCCTTTAACTCTCTGAAATAGGAAAATGTATTATCCCTCCTTTACAGATGAGGAAAACTGAAACTCAGAGGCACGTCCTATGTTATTTGGCCTACCTGCTGAATTGCAACCTCTCCTGATCAGCAGAGCTGAGCTCTGTTTCAAGGCACCCAGTTCCTACCAGTCCTGGGGCTTGGTTCCACATCCCTGTTATATTATCACGAGGCTGTGATGCTCTGCGTGGCTGTGGCCAATTCTTGCCAGTCTCTTCCCACAAAGCATCAAGTCCTGTCCCTTAGACCCATCGTTTGCTGGCTCAAGAGGTCTGCTCTGAATGAATCACTCACCCTAGACTATGCTCCACAGGGGAGACTTACTCTCCTGGCTAATGAGGCCAGTTGGAAGCAAGTACGAGGGACCCACACCCTGCCTCGGTGTCTGTTCTTCATGCTCCCCTTGGGTCCGTGCTGTTATGATCCCATCAGACCTTATGCGTGAACCCACAGGGAATGAAAAAAGAATATTTTCAGTCTGTGCGGATGAATCTTCTTTAGGTAAGGTCCCTCCTTGAGCCTTTGGAATTTCACTCTACATTTCTCTACTTATTAAGTCTATTAGGCAATGTGGAAAAGCATTATATAACCCTCTTTAATGTCTTGCCAATGTGGAGAAGGAAATTTGCCCAAATTAATGATAATTTTACAATGTCAGGATCCTCGCCGCATGCATCATGCACCTAACCTTTAAAATTCTTCCATAAATGAATTAATCTGTTAAAACTAGAGCCATTTCCTTTTAGATTTGAACCCACCTGGGGTGGGAGCGGGGGCTTAAAAAACAAATTTTTACGGCCATTGTGATGATTAATCATATGCAATTTTATTTTTATAAAGGTTTGCTTATAAGAACACATGTTATTGTTCGGTGCTGTAATTATGGGCTTTGTGATGAAAATGAGCTTACCTAGTGTGAAAGATACTGTCAGATGTTGACATTCCAGGAAGTCTCAGTTTCAATATGAACAATTCGAAATAGAAAAGAATGCCGGTTTTGAGGGAGGAAAAAAATGAGACAGAAAATCAATAGTGAAGAAAGAGTGAAGCCATCTTTCAGTCTTAGTATATGATGGAATGGAAGTAACTTCCAACTCTAAGGATTTCTGAGATGTCTTTTGCTATGGCAACTAACACCGTAGAATTTATATAGTTGATGAAAGAGGAGAATAAACTTTTATGTTCTGATCTATTAAATTGATCTAGATTTTGTAGAGACATATATCAAGGGATCAGGATAGTGAGGTTCCCAGCTTCTTGATGGGCTTTATTTATGGTGTAAAGTTTATTTTGGTACTGAAAAGAGCTTACATTCAAAGAATGTTTTATATATATATATATATATATATATATATATATATATATGTGTGTATATATAGAATGTTTTGTATATATAGAATGTTTTGTATATATAGAATGTTTTATATATATATATATATATATATATATATATATATATACAATTTAAATCTCTAAATCTTTACAGAGACAAATTGCCTTAGTTTTGTGAAACCTTCCTCTTTGGGAGTGGGTAATTTATTGCGAAATGTTGGAAGAAAGGTAATTAAAGGTATAGAAGTGAGTGATCAATCACTTCACAAGTGATTAAGTGCCTTTTATGTGCCCAGCACCGTGCTTCCAATTGTGTCAAATGCACTTTGCAATTTATTCAGGTGAGACGAGACTGAGGGAGGTGCCACTTTATGTCTCCTGTTCTATAGGCTGGCTTATGTGTCGCCAAACTTTCTGCTCCAAGTTGAACCTAAACGCAAGCGAAGGGTCAAGCCTGAAAGCGAGCTAGACGTTTGCCGAGTGTGAAATAATACAAGGCTTAGTGTCAGGACTTCAGAATTGTCAAGAAAGCCAGTGACAGGAAAAATAATCAAGCCAGGGCTCAGACATCCTCCTAATTGCGTTCACACCCCAGTGGTAGTTTCTGTTACTGTCTTCTTAATCAGGAGAGCAGAGTATTCTGCAGGGAGGGAGGCTAGAGAGAGTCGTGGGATTCAGAATACTCAACTGCTGCTTATGTTGCTTTGCTCCTCACAGGGCTTGGCACGCGGTAGGCACTCAAATATTTTTTGAATGATTCAATGGCTCATTTATGGTCGTAGTGGAGAAAGAATCAAAGACTGGAGGTAAACTGGTAAACTGTCCCGACTGTTGCATTCACTCCCCTCTCTGCGAAAAAGCTCTTTTGTATCTGTTATGTGTTATATTAAAGGTTGTGCACGGTTCATTTTCAACCATCCACACGGCACAGAAAATACAAAGAAAGTATACGTCATCTAAGATCCAGATATTTGTGAGGCCCAAGGTCTCTGCATTTGTCAAATGAGGATAATAATAGGTCTTATATCATGTGGTTGGTGTGTGTGTGTGGGGGGGGGGAATAGGGCAGTGCTGGGCACAGAGAAAGTGCTTAATAAATGTTAGTCATAATCCTCATTATTATCATCACCATCGCCATGAAAATTAACAGCCAAAGGAAGATGGAAAGAAAGAAAATTTAGTGTCAGGGATGTTTTAGCAGTAGAAAAAAGTGAGGCGGTGCCTGTTCCTAGGAGATTTCTAGGAAGGGAGAAAGAAGAACTATAGAAATAAACATGATATGTGAAGCGTTGGTCAGGGAGAACATTTTAGGGGGATTTCACTTTAAGAAAATAGATCATTTCCTGACAGCAAGAATGCAGGGAGTAGTAGGGGGGATTGAGGTTGGCAGGAGAGGAGAGGGTCGAGTCCCCAAGGTAGCATTCAGCAATAAATTGTATGAATCTGGGCTTTGTTGCTGTGGGGAATGAAACAAAAAAGTGTATTTTCCCTTTCCCCAGCTCTCTCAACTATCTAGAACACTGAAGATAAATTAAGAGAGCCTTGAGTGAAGGTTCAGGCTTCAAAAAGAAAGAAAACGGTGTGTAAGGCAAACGGCGCAGATAACCGTGTGGCTGTCTGAGCTATGGCTCAGTTTACAATTCTGCCGTAATGGCTTTTTACTGCAGCAATTAGAAAAAAAAAATAAAGCAGGTTGTTTCAGATAAACAAAAGCTGAGTAATGATGGGGCTCCTACAGAAACAGAAGTGACTGATAAAAATTGAAATTCAGCAAGAGCCCCAAGAAGAGCATATTGCCAGGCAAAAAAAAAAAAAAAAAAAAAAAAAAAAAAAAAATGCATATGGACCCTGTTTCCAAGGGTTAATGAGTGAGAAAAAGGATATGTTATTTTTGATATTTCTGTTTGTCTTGCTGAAAAAAGCAAACTAGTGGCTGGCAAAAACAAACCCGGAGAAGTGAATAAATTCGACATCGACTCTCACGTTTGACAATGGGGCTGGATAAACAGGGAGCTTTTATGAATTCAACCGATACCCTCGACTCATACCTCACTTGGCTGGTTTGGTTGGAGATAAGGGCGTTTTGGTTAGCTGCACTTGTTATTGTTTTAATTGACTGTCATTAACTCGTTTATGCAGCAAAGCTTCCTGACCTAGGGGCACCCTTGCGAGCCTGATACTTTGCCGGCTTTCTTCATGTGTGTGCAGTTGTATTAGTGCAAGTCAAGACTGTGTATTATTAAGAAATAGTAGTAATATAGTGTGATTTTTATTTTAAAGTTTTAATTTATTTATTAAGAGACAAAGAAAGAGGGAGCATGAGTGGGGGAGGGGCACAGAGAGGGGGAGAGAGAGAATCCCAAACTGGCTCTGCATTGTCAGCACAGAGCCCCGGGTGGGGCTTGAACCCACAAACAGTGAGATCATGACCTGAGCTGAAGTCAAGAGTCCGAGGCTTAACCGACTGAGCCATCCAGGCGCTCCGTAACATAGAGTTAGTTTTCAAATAGTGAATGATATAGCACTCTCCTACACTAAGTCAGACCTGTTGGTCTCCTTTCAGCTCCCTGAATGTTATCAGGGTCTTATATGCCTCAGGGCCTTCACACATGCGGGTCCTTCTGCTTGGACTGTCCTGCCTCCTTCCCCTTCCCTTTGCTTACCTAAACTTGTAATTAGCTTTTAGGTGCTAGTTAAATGGCACTGCCCCCAGAAGTCTTCCCTGATACATATGGCCTGGTGGCATTCTGAACTTGTCTTTTGGAGCGCTGAGTATGAGCGTAGTTATTTCTTAGGTATTAGTTTGATTCCATCTTTCCTACTAGACTGGTTTGCGAAAGATAATTAATTATCATTCACCGCTTCCCGTCTTGGGTTCTAACCAATCGGATATGCACACGAAGAATGGAGACTAGCGGTCCATAACCCAGAGGTACAGGGAAATTGTTAGAAGACACAGATTGGCGGCCTAAGGCTAAAACGGGCCTTCCTGGTCTCTCGCCCGCTAGGCCCTAGGGCTAATCTGACCAATCTACCCACCCCCGTGAGGACTTCAGTCACTCTGATAACCTGGCTCAGTGAGTGATTGAATCCAACCAACCTGATCAGTCATTCCTCTTCCTGTGGGAGAGCTGAATGTGTTAGTAGAGAGAGAGGTTAGTGGAAGTGAGAGTTAGGGGTGGGGTAGTGGAAGGAAGGAACGTATCTGCATCTCCCTCAGACTGTGCGCCAGGGATCTTGTCTGTCTTATTTACGCACCGCACCCCCTGTGCATTAAAGAGCAGTAGCAGAGTTTTAAAGCAATTAGCACAGTACCTGGCCCATTGTAAGCATTCAATATATGTTTGTTGAATCATGAATCAGCCTGTCCTGAATTCCTGACTCATGGCCAAATGGCCAACCAAACTTTGAAAGCGACACTGTCATGTGGTGGAAAATGTGAGGCAGGAAATCTGGTTCTAGCCCAGGTTGTGCTGCTTGGCGTTCGACCTTGATCGAGACACTTAACATTCCTCTTGAATCTCAATGTTTCTTGTATAAAATATAAGGTCGTTGGACAAGTTTAATCGTGACTGGTCCTATATAGCTCTAGATTATGATGCTAAAACGCAAGGTTCAAATGCCCCTTGCTTTAACTAAGCAGAAAAAAAAACCTTAGAGCAAAAAGTAAACTCTTTTTTTTTTTTAAGAGTTATATAACTAAAGAGTTTCTAGAGTCAATTAGAAATGCCAAGCTTCGAAGAGTAAACTCTAATTAGAAATGTAAGAAAGCTACAGGTGATTCTGAAAGGAACTCAAAACAAATGCAAAAATAAGTTCTTAAAAAAGGGGCAATTAGAAAGTGTTTTTAAATGTAATTTGCAAGACAATTTAAATCTCAAGTTTTTCTCCTGCACAATTTACTAAATGAGGATAAATCTCTGTCAATTATTACTTCTCCCCACCGCTTACACCACCGAGGTTAAAAGCAGTAAGCTCTATGATTACAGGGAAAGTTCTTGGCTATGATGCTTCTGAACCTGCAACTCAGGTTTACAGTTAATGCATGTGACTCATCAAGTTCTGAATTATGGCCCTTAATTAATATCTGACCCTTTTTATTTTATCTGAATGCTTCACACACAGTCACAGAGAGTGGTATACCTAGGTTCTTTCCTTGATTTATCCTTAGTGACTAGCTATGACTTTCCAGTTTATAGGTGTTGACACTTCCACTAACTAAGATGTTACCAGTCAGGCAGGACTTTCCTGAAGTTCTGAACTCACAGAAAAATATTTTGTCTTTATATATTTTTTGTTATTAGGCGTGTTCATTTGTAAGCCCAAATTCATGCATTTAGCAAAATATTTTAGATACTACTATATTTCAGACTTAATGGTAGACATAGGAAATACCACAATGAATAAGAAAATCTTTGGTTTTAAGGAGTTGGCAGCCTAGTGGAGGATAAAGTCATGCAGAAGTAGAAAGAAAAACATTAAGTTCTTGAAGTTGACACATGAACAAGGTGCTATGGGAGTAGAGAGGAAGGATTGAATAATTCTTTTCCAGGGAGTCAGGTAAGCCTTCATGTGCAAAACACCATTTGAATGGGTATTAAATAATGCATAGAGAGTGAGTATATTCCTAACAGAGAACAACACGTACAAAGGAATGCAGTTAGTGAAAGGAATAATTTGTTCAGGAAACATGAGAAGAATAGTTTCTTTTTTAAAAATATTTTAAAGCTTATTTATTTATTTTGAGACAGACAGGAAGAGAGAGCAGGGGAGGGGCAGAGAGAGAGAGAGAGAGAGAGAGAGAGAGAATCCTAAGTAGGCTCTGAACTGTCAGCACAGAACCCAACACGAGGCTCAAACCCACAAACTGTAAGATCATGACCCGAGCCGAAATCAAGAGTCAGATGCTTAACTGACTGAGCCACCAAGGTGCCCCAAGAATAATTTCTTCGGTAGGGAAATATTTACAAAAAAATTACAGAAGATTGAAATTCCTATATATATAAAGAACTTTTCCAACTCAATGAGAAAAGATGAACACCTCATCAGAAAAATGGACAAACATTAAAACAAAATATTGGATGCTTACTATATTTACAAAATAGTAACAACAACATACTCCCTGCCCTCATGGAGCTTGCAGTCTAGTGGGAAATGCAGATAGGTTGATAAATTATAATTTAGTGCAATAAAATTAAAATCAGAACACATAGGAGAGATACCTAACTCATAGTTGGGGATCCAGGAATAGCTTCCTAAGAAAGTAACTTCTAAGTTTTCACCTAAGAAAGGTGAAAAATGGGTAGAATGTAGACAGACACCGATAGAGGTGGACTGGGGTATAGAGGTAGATGAGTAGTCTAGTCATAGTGAATAACATACGCGAAGGCTTGGAACTGAGAGAGAGCATGGCGTATTTGGGGAAAATGAAGACACTTAAGTATGGCTGAAGCACAGAGTACAAGGAGAGAAGTCAGATGATGCAAGTTTTGAAAACCGTGTTAAGAAGTTTGGGTTTTCTTGGGGCGCCTGGCTGGCTCAGTTGGTTGAGCGTCCGACTTCGGCTCAGGTCATAACCTTGTGGTCCATGAGTTCAATGTCGGGCATTGTGTTGACTGACAGCTCAGAGCCTGGAGCCTACTTCAGATTCTGCGGCTCCCTCTCTCCCTGCCCCTCCCCTGCTCACACTCTGTGTCTCTCAAAAAGAAATAAATGTTAAAAAATTAAAAAAAAAAGAAGTTTGGATTTTCTTAAGGAAGCCATTGAGATGTTCTCAGTAGGGATGCAATACTACAATTAGATTTGGGCGTTAGCCAATCTGACTGACTGTAGTGGATTGGACTGGGAGTGGGCAAGATGTCCATTCAAGAGGATTTTTCTGTAACCTAGAAGAAAGAAGATGGTGGACTACATAAGGAGGGCATCAGTGGTAATAGAGAAAAGTGGATGGATTTGAAATTTTTTAGAAGGTATAATTGGCAGAACTTGGTGACTGATATGACGTAGCAGGAGTGGTGGTAAAAAAGAAGTGGGGACGGCTTCGTAAGGTAAGATGGTGAATAATGTTTTGGACATGTTGATTTGTAGCTGTCTAAAGGAAATGGAAATTTCTGGAAGACAGTTATATGGGTCTGGAACCCAGGTGGGAGGACTCATGGAGATAGAGGTTTGGGAATCATTAGTATATAGATGGTAATGTGTCATGAGTTTATCCACGGACAGTTGAGTACTGTAAGAAGAGAAGAGAAGAGGGTTAGGACAGAACACTGCGATAGAGCTCTGCCACGTGCAAAGGAAGAAAAATCTTTGAGATGAGAAGGAATGGTTGAAAGAGAGGTAGGTAAGAGGAAAGCCAAGGTAGCATCGTGCCATGGAAACTAAGGGCAGTTAGTGTTCAATAAAAAGGAAATGGTGAACTGTTCCAAATGTTGCTGAAAGGTTGTATAAGGATAGCACTGAAGAACGTCCATTAGATTTAGTAACAAGGAGGTTGGCGATAATCTTGTAGAGAACAGTTTCAGAGGGGCATTGCGGGAGGCATCTAACGTGTCCGCCAGTGGGTGGGAAGTAAAGTAACAGGAATCCGACACAACAACATTGACACGTCATCCACAAAACAAGAAATAGAAAAGGTCAGGGAACATAAAGAAGTTTTATGTCATTAGTGATAAAAAAAATACAAAATAAAATAAAAACACAAAACAAAATAAAATAAAATACGAAGTAAAATAAAAACTACCTATGTTTAGCCAGTCAAGCTCATCTTTCAGGTCACAATTCTGTTTCCTCCTTGGCAGAGGGAGGAAAACACGTTCTTCGTCATGCCTTTGGATTCTTATATTCTCTACTGTCACCGCGTAATAGCAGTTCGGAGTTGAGAATAGCAAGACTATCGGAGGGGGAAAGGTTTCTTGTTCTGCATTTCTGTTGTTACTACTGCTGTTATTTTGAATGGGGTAAATGGTTTATTTGGGGAGTGCAGATTATCAGGAGTCTGATCTGCTGGAGGACATGCCACCACAGACTTTTTAAAATACAGAGTAAGAGGGGCACCTGGCTGGCTCAGAAGAGCATGCGACTCTTGATCTCAGGGTCATGAGTTCAAGCCCCACGTTGGACGTGCAGCCTATTTAATGAAAAAATGAAAAAAAGCTACAGAATAAGAATAGAGGAAGAAGGATAAAAGTGATGCAGAGAGCCAGGCCACACAAATAATTTTCTGCCACAGTTTCTAAGGGACTCAGGATGTATTTCTTGGCGGTGGGAACAAAAAAAGGAGAAAGGAGAGGGAACGGTCCTTGAGAGAGTTTTTCTTCCAGTTACCCAAATGTCCCAAAAGCAAGGAGCTAAACTAGTGAGCATGAAGTGTTTGTTGAAGTTAGCCTCACAAAACCAAAGCAAAAGCGAAAGAGAAGCTCCATTAGGGCAAGGATTTATGTCTGTTTCACAACTTCATTGGTACCACGGAGAAGAACGCCTGGGACAGAGTAGGTGCTCAGTTAACAATGGCTGAAAGCGGAATGAAAATTGAAGGGGAAATTTGACAGCCTACAACACAAGAGGCTATCTTGGATTGTGGGTTGTGGATTGTGTGGATCGTGGACAGTTTGTTGATGTTTGTTTTTTCATTGTTACTTTTATTGAACAACAAGCACAGAATCTGGAGGCATCTGTTAGCAGTTGTTTCTGCGTTTTCTTTTCTTCTTTTGCGATGGGATAGCATAGCTAGAAATCATAACGGCGGTGCAAATAGTGACGTTAAACTCATTTCGGCATCTGCTGTGTGGAGAGGGGAGAAAGGAGAACACTATCCAGTCACGAAGCCTGTGCGAACATTCACTGGGGATTATTGTAATGGGCACAGCAGCGCTTACTTTTCCTAGGATGCAGCCATCTGATGAGTTAGCCCCATTTTGAGAAGAGGCGATCACAATTACAGCAAAAGGAGAAGGGAAAAAGTTTCCCACAAGTTGCATAAGAGTCCAGCTTCTTAAGGTTTTTTTTTTTTTTTCCTTCATAGCAAAATTGGATATGGAAACCCTTCGAGCGTACATGGAGGAAGTTGCAATTCTTTTCGGTTATCTCTTGGCTCTCACCGTTTTCTCTGATACCTCGGAATTCTCTTTAGATAACAACAGAGCAGTGGAGGAGTTTCCATACTGAAGCTTTCACTGTCGTAAAGCCGACAAGGTGGGGACTTGAGGAGCTTGTATGATTAACAGCAAAAAGAAAAAGCTACGCTGGCTATTTTGACACTGAGAGCCAGCGTTCTATAGTTTAAACTGTTGCCTCCTGGAAAGGATTGATTGTTTTAATTTTCCTGATGCAAGGCTCGTGGTTTTCCACCTACATCTTTGGCTTTTTTTTTTTTTTTTTTTTTTTTTTTTTTTTTTTTTTTTTTTTTTTTTTTCCTCTCTTGCCTACAGGTTCATCTTATATTACCTGGCTGGTTTTAGAACCTCTTCGCTTCTCAATCTGTGCTTTTTCTTTCGGAGAGCTCATCCAGGCCTGACACTTGAATTATCACCTTATTCGGATGACTTTAAATTTGATCTCTGGCAGAAATTATTTCTCTCGGTCCAGGCTCTTAGAGCTACCTGCATGATGTATCTCCTTACCCTCAAGGCAGTCAAACTCACCACGTTCAGAAATAAGATGATAATTTACCTGTCCGATTAATGGTCTCCAGCAAATAGGCCACCTTCTTCTGTTCTAAGTCATCTTCCTGCATCCGCCTTTGTCCCATTCGAATCCGTTTTCTGAGGTGCAGCCATTTTAAAATACACATATGAACATGTGATTGTCCTTGTCACTGATCTTGAGGGAAGTGTAACAGTTTTCACATGACCTGAACCATTCTCACCTTCTTCAGTGTCCTGTCACCCTGGACTTGATTTAGCTGTTTCCCAATTGGCCTTCCTTTCATGGAAGGCCCAGTTGGCCTTCCTTTATTTTTTTATTAAAAAAAAATTTTTTTAATGTTTATTTATTTGGGGGACAGAGAGAGACAGAGCATGAATGGGGGAGGGGCAGAGAGAGAGGGAGACACAGAATCGGAAGCAGGCTCCAGGCTCTGAGCCATCAGCCCAGAGCCTGACGCGGGGCTCGAACTCACGGACCGCGAGATCGTGACCTGGCTGAAGTCGGACGCTCAACCGACTGAGCCACCCAGGCGCCCCAAGTTGGCCTTCCTTTAATGCCTATTCTCTCTATGCTACTTCCTGTCACAGGACCTTTGAACATGCTTTAATGTCTTGGCTAGGAATGCACTTGCTTCACTTTCTCTGGCCAGGTCACAGTCACCATTCAAGTCTGAACTTGTTTTTTCTTTAAGAAATACATTTATGACTTCCTCCACTTGATCAGCTCCCCCCGGAGTACATTCTCCTGTTCCGTTGTTGCATCTCTTTATCATGCTTATCACATGGCTGTGTAGCTGGGAGGGTGGGAGCTCCCACTGGGCCAGAGAGGCGGCAAGGTGGAAGGTGTTGCCATCCGGATGGGCCGACAGGCTTTTGCTTTTCCTTCGTGTCCTCACGAGTGGTCTCTGGGAGTGAGTCTCCCCCAACTTTGGGGAAGCACCTGGCTATGACCTTTACTTAGAATTCAACCTTATTTTGTACTTGCTTTTCTTTGACCATATTCTATACTTTTCCAAATAGTTGTTCCCTCTGAAGGGGAGACCCACCGCTTCCTTTTTCATCTGGAAACACTCTACTTTCTCTATATAAACATTAATAAGCAGAATGTTTTGCTGGTGTTTACCATGTGCAAGGTTACCTCTATCTATTTTGCCATTTAATTCTCACAACAATCCTGTCCAGTACCTTCTATCATGACGTCCATTTTACAGATGCGGAAAGTGAGGCTCTGAGAAGTTAAGTAACAGCATCGGTCACAAAGCTTGTACCTGTTAGAGCTGGAGTTTGTGCTGAGAAACTTGACAAATCTGGCTTCTGATGAGCTATTCTACTCTGTGGAAAGGTACTTCCCTCCATGAAGCCTTTTTTGACGTGCTCAGCAAGAGGTCATCTCTTGCACGTTTCTCTGCATTTTGTGTATTTTTCTGTTATGGCGCTGATCATATTCTAGGCTTTATAGTGAATTCAAGTATTCCCTTGGAGCAGGTTATGAGGTCGTTGAGGGCAAAGACTTTATCTACTCACAGCGTTCTCCCCTTGGATGACTTTAGGATAGATAGTTACTTAACTTCCAAGTTGGTCCATCTCTACGAGGTAGGAAGGTTGGACCAATCGGTAGTTGCGACTTCAAATGAGTACAGAGTCCAGCATGTAGCACATGCTTGAGATGCCCATTTGGCTGTGATATACTGAAGAGCACGGCCCTATCTGAAAGGAGCAGTAGCTATTTGGTTCCTGTTGCTTGTGATCACGTTGGAATGTATGCCTTGTGTTGCCAGATGTTTTGATGTTTCAAGAGAAGTCAAGAATCTGGAGTTTTATTTTGTTATTTTTCATCCTTTTTAAAGATTTTATTTATTTGCTTTTTAGATGTTTACTTATTTATTTTGAGAAAGAGAGAGCAGGGCAGGGGCAGAGAGAGAGGGAGACGGAGAATTCCAAGCAGGCTCTGGGCTGACAGCCCAGAGCCCGACGTGGGGCTCGAACTCATGAACCGCCAGAACATGACCTGAGCCAAAACAAAGAGTCGGATGCTTAACCAACTGAGCCACCCCAGTGCCCCAAGATTTTATTTTTAAGTAATCTCTACACCCAACGTGGGGCTCAAGCTCAGAACCCCAAGATCATGCATGCTCTGCTGACTGAGCCAGCCAAGCACCCCAGAAATCTGGATTTTTATAAAACGTGTTATCTCTCTCTTTTTTTTTAAACATTGCAACAATTAAAACATAGGCTAGATACGGGCCAATGACTGGTGGATACTGTTTCTGCCCTTCCTTCAAGCTCTTATTTTATAGAATAATGGTTCTATGCAAATGGATATTCCAATACTATCAAATTTGTTCTAGAAATCACTGCTATTATGAGTAGTATCTCCTATAATGTTTGAGAGTGAGAAAAAAGAGGGAGAAGAAATATGAAACCCCGAGGTGTTACGAACATTTTGGAAAAACCAAACTATATTAAAAAAAAAAACAACAAAACAGTAATCTGAGAACCCTGTGCTATCACTGTGTATATTTATAAGCATAGATGTATATGTAATTTGCACACAGATAATTGAATATGCATATATTTATTTATATGCAGAATCTACAGATTGACATTACGTTTTACGTTTATGCAAAATTATATTTGAATTTACCAAATATGTCGATTCGTGTCAGAGATTTTTGAAAAAGTAACAAAGGCTCAGATTCAATTTTAGCTGAAAAGGGTTGAAAACTGGACAATGATCTTATTGCTTTGATAATCCAATTCCCTAAACCAGCCAGACCTTGGCAAATGAGCAGCTTCAACATGTTTTGGCCTGCAGTAGCATTTGAAATGACTGTTTAATCTGCTTGGGTCATGTCTTGTATGCTAAGAATATTTCTGAAAAGCTACATGAGGACGTGAATGAAATGCACTAGGTCTATCCCCTCCAGTACATGCAAAACTATAAACTCTTTTCAAGTTAAACTCGATTGCAAAAGCTGAGTTTCTCAGGTCACCAGAGCCTTAAACTGAAAAACGGTCTTGATCAACATCTAAAAATAGGTATAAAGAGCCCATCAGGAATGTGGCACAGCGTGAAGTACAGTAGGATATTGAAGACAGGTAACATTTTCAAGGAGCCAAAGTTTAGTCGATCTTGAGCAAGAATGTAAATATTTGGCACTATTCTGTTAGCTTCTCAAGAAGACTGTAGGAATTTCCTTCCTGGATTGGCTTTACGAATAGGCCAGACATTAATCTTAGAGATGCTCATTTTCTTTCTACCTTGTTGATACTTTATGTTACAATTCTTTTGGCGGGGGGGGGGGGGGGGGGTGGGGGGAGGGACTAGGAGTATTGTCTTAAAAGCAGATGACTTCGAGCTTCCTTCTTTTGGAGTTTCTTCTAGGTTGCAGGTTGCATTTTTAGCACAAAAGTAAATAGAGATGGCTGTATGTTACCCGGAAGAATGACTACAGGAAGAGAATATCATACAATCCTGTTGCCATTTTGTAGATTCGAGAATGTTGGAGCTGGAAGAGACTTTAGCAGTTCCTTAGCAGTTATCCTAACCCTCTTAGGGAGTTAGACTCGTTATCTCCAAGACCTTCATAGCTCATTTGTCAAATGGGGCAGCTGAGGCCTAGGGTCAAAGTTTATATTTACTGTGAATCAATCTTTGAGGGGAAAGGGAGTCGACTATTAAAATACCAAAACGAGTTTATCTGAGCTCATGAAAAATTTGCAACAATTTATATGGCATTTCAAATAAATGGAGCAGAATTGGTCTAGTACTTGAGGTTCTAGCATATGTCTTTCTATAATCTTCAACAAATTCTAACATGTCTTGGGTATCTTTGTGGAAAGAAACGAACCAATTAACCAAAAGCACCTTGCTCCGTGCTTGGTTCATTGCAAGCATTCAACATATATGTGTTCAGCGGCCGTAGGCAGTGATGGTCAGCAGAGATTTCTATTTAGGTTTTTATGTTTCTGATCGAGATGCTTCACTACTGGCAGTGGAAGTGACTTTATGAGATTAAGAGTAAATTTTCTCTGACCTGAGCCTATAACTCTTATTTGAGGCAGAAACTAATTGAACCATTCATTTTGATGTTTTTGTTTTTGTTTTTTTAATCCTGAAAGTGCTGCAAAGGGACATTTGACTGCCATATAATTTTGCTAGATATATAGAGAGAAAAAGTATTTGCCTGGGATTTTATGTCTTATTAAAATTAAATAAATGCATGCAATACATAAATAAAACCTCATTGAATGTTGGAACGTAAGGCAAGAGAATGAAATTCGTGTGTATTATTCTCATTATTCAGCACAGCTGAAAATAGGCAACGGGTGCTATTAAGTTTTAATCTTTCCCTTTTCACATCAGAACACTCATATATATGATTTAAAAAAATTGATTGGGGTAATTGTAGGTACTTGAATATTAATTGTGACTAATTTAATAGTACTCCATATGAGCCATTTAAAAATTATGAACCTTCCTTTTGTGTTCATCCTTCACATAAATGTTGGGATAATCCATTACCAATAATTGTATTTTCTTTATATTCTTCTCTCGCTCAAAATCCTGACGAGAATGCCTATAGCTTTGGTGTTGTAAGTGAGAGCTGTAGAGACGGAAGTTCTGGGTCTGAGCCTCTACTTTTTGCTAGCTGTGTGTCTTTGGGAATGTCCTTTATTTCCTCTGAGGCTCGGTGTCTTTATAAACAAAGTGGGGAAATACATTAAACCTGATAATATTGTTGGGGCACCAGGGTGGCTCAGTCGGTTAACCATCTGACTCTTGATATCGGCTCAGGTCATGATCTCACAGTTTGTGAGACTGAGCCCTGCCTCGTGCAGAGCCCTGTTAGGATTCTCTCTCTTTCTCTCTCTCTGCACCTGCCCTGCCTGTGGTCTCTGTCTCTGTCTCAAAATAAATAAATGAACTTTATAAAAACTGACAATACTGTTGTGAGGGATAAATGAGACAATTAAAAAAAAATTTAATGCTTATTTTTAGAGAGAGAGAGAGAGAGAGAGAGAGAGAATGAGCAGGGAAGGGGAAGAGAGAGAGGGAGGCATAGAATCAGAAGCAGGCTCCAGGCTCCGAGCTGTCAGCACAGAGCCTGACATGCGGCTTAAACCCACAAACCATGGGATCAAAACCTGAGCTGACGTCGGATGCTTCATTGACTGAGCCACCCCGGCGACCCTAAATGAGGCCATTTTTAAAGCTCTTCCCACTGCACCCAGCCTGAGCTAAGCCCTGGTACACAGTAGGTATTCAATAACCACTGATTGAATTAATGGATAGAGATCTGCTTAGAAGGTAACATGCAGAGCCTTCAACCTACCATTCAAGAACCGACTCCTGTATTTATCCCACCCACCAGCACTCTTAGTGTGCCATGGCCTAGTTAGGATAGGTCCCTTTGTTGTGGCCACACTGATTTCCTTTCTGCCCTTATACACTACTCAGCCTCTCAGTCCCATGCTTACACTATTTCCATTATCCCACAAAGAGTGCTTTTCACTCTTACATGCCATGATATTTCATTTACCTTCCTGATCTCGCACAAAACTCGCCTTTTTTAAGAAACTGCCTAATTAGCCCCATTATGACTTAGGTCTCACCATTATTCTGGTTCATCTTCTCAGCACTCATGTGATCTGTTTACATGATGCTCTGAGCCTGCAGGCATATAGCTTTGCATTGTTCTTAAGTCATTTTCTGTAGATTTAGGACCCTCGCCCCATCCAGCTAGTTTCCAAGCTCTTCAGAGGCGTTGAGGAACGCATCTCCTAGTTTGTTTGTAACCCCCTTTTCCTATGTTACCCTCGGTCTCTAGCCTCAAGAACAGAGTTGCAAAGTTTGCTGAATAAATGAATCAATGGCATTTAGTGGAACTGCATTTTGCAGCTATGAAAAGCAAAACATCAAGTGGATGAAATCTCGTGCTTATGATCTAAAGCAGCCAACTGGCTGTGCTGACAATGAACCGATATTTGTCACGGAATCAGTGTACAATTTAAAACAATGATATAGCTGTGTGACCTTGGGCTTGTCAGTCAAACTCTCAGGTGTTCAGTTTCATCATTTGTAAAATATATGAGGGGTTGGATTATATTATCTGTCTGCTCTCAGTTCTATCATTTTATGGTTTTTATCTCATTTTATTTTATATACTTTTTATTTTATTTTATTTTTTTGAGAGAGAGAGAGAGAGAGAGAGAGAGAGAGAGAGAGAGAGACTGCACGAGCAGGGGGGGAGCAGAAGAAGAGGGAGAGAGAGAATCCCAAGCAGGTTCCACACTGGGAGCACAGAGCCCGTCATCGGGCTCAATCCCACAACCATGACGATCATGACCTGAGCCGAAATCAAGAGTCAGACGCTCACCTGACTGAGACATCCAGGCGCCCCTCATTTTATGGTTTTTAGATCACATACTTCAGCCCAAGTCGGTAGCTTTTGTGTTGGGTAGATGACGTTTGTGATCTATTTCTTGAGAAACTAAATGGTCCTTCTAGAGCTAGGATAAACAAGATTCAGTGTTTCTAGCCGGATAAGAATTGGGGGAAAGAGAACCAGGAGAGGTTTTAGTTCAAGAATAGACTAAGGCTTAAAATAAAACAGGGCCAGGGGGAGGGGAAGGAAAAAGAAAGAAAAAGAAAAAAGAAAAAAGAAAAGAGGGTAGAGTGGGAGAGAGCCAAAGCATAAGAGACTCTTAAAAACTGAGAACAAACTGAGGGTTGATGGGGGGTGGGAGGGAGGGGAGGGTAGGTGATGGGCATTGAAGAGGGCATCTTTTGGGATGAGCACTGGGTGTTGTATGGAAACCAATTTGGCAATAAATTTCATATATTAAAAAAAAAAAAACAAAAAACCAGGGCCGGCATTTGCTTTACCAATAAGCAGAAGTATCTTTCCCCCTTCTCTCTCTCCTTCATTCCCTACACCCCAGAGAACCACCCTCCCCAAAGAAGAATTTATTATTAACTAGAATTCATGATTCAAAATCATCATAAAAATTGGTATTTTCAGGCACAGAGGTGTTGGCACCTGGGTGGCTCTGTCAGTTAAGCGTCCGACTCTTGATTTTGGCTCAGGTCACGATCTCACGGTTTGTGAGATTGAGCCCCACTTTAAGCTCCACGCTATCAGTGAAGAGCCTGCTTGGGATTCTCTCTCTCCCTCTCTCTCTCCGTCCCTTCCCACCCTCGAAATAAATAAATAAACATGAAAAAATAAAAAGCATGTAAAAATTTCATTAACACATGCAAGTAGAAAGACATACATTTATCCCAACTCATGTAAATCACTTGCAAACCTGCCAGTGTCCCAGGTTAATGAGATTCAAGAACCAAAAGAGACTTATGAGGAATTGATTCCCAAACACCAACCCAGAATCAAAAGATAGACTGTATTGATTGGTCTAGTTTCACAGAAACATTTGTTTCCAATGACTGAGTGAAAATTACTTATTCAAAAACATCATCTTCCCACCATGCCTTTTTTAAAAAAGGAAGAAGTCTATGTAGTTACAAGAGAATGCTTTTCATGAAAATAGAAATTTCGATGAATAAATGAGTATATGGAGAATATACATGGTACAAGAGACAATCTTCCACGAGAACCCGTTTTTGAGGAAATGGAGTTCTGTCAGGTACCAATAACCTAACTGGTACCTGACCACTGGAGTTCTGTCAGGTACCAATAACCACTGGCTTTTCAGAGCTTGGCACTTTGTGTAGCACACGAAACATATAGTTCTTCAGGCTAAGATATGAATTTTCTAAAACGGACTCGATTTATGTACCCCTAATGCATAAAATAGCTACAGAGACATGTTGTTGTACCCACCTGATGGACGGAGCCTAAAGGAAACAGACAAGCAACCCGAGACATGTCTCCAAGCATGTTTTATAGTGTCAAAGGGGCTCCAAGCCTTCTACCAAAAAGACTGGGGAAAAAAGAACGAGTCACTTTGAGGTCTAGAGTATGTATAGTGGGAGTGAAGCCGGAAGGGTAAAGGGTTGCTGGAACCTAAGGGATGGAGGGCAGAAGGTAGGATATTGGAGTTAAGGATTTCTGATGTAGACCAGTTCCGGTAATGGCAAGGTCTAGACGGGCTTCCATGGCTGTGAGTTAGTGAAGTAAAGTGCAGGTAAATGGCCCAGGTGTGGAGGTTAAGACCTATAAATGTAGGGCGCCGAGCGGCCTGACTGTCCACAAGGATCTTTACCGACCGGATGAAGAGTGAATACCTACTCTGTGCAACGTGTTCTGGAGATATAGCCATAAATGAGGAAAACACCATTCCTGACCTCAGAGAACCTCTATTCTAGTAGAGAAGATGCACAGTTTAAATGAGGCATTACAATAAAGTATAAGGAGTGTTCCTTTTCAGAAACCAAAGGAATACATTTAGACTGTGACCTGGCCAGAGAAAGTGAAGCAAGTGCATTCCTAGCCAAGACATTAAAGCATGTTCAAAGGTCCTGTGACAGGAAGTAGCCCCCATAAATGTATTTTCTATCCTTTTAGGAGTACGAAAGGCTTTCAGTTTATAGATGATTTCATTAGGGGATTTATCCAATGTCATACTCATTGAATGTAGTAGAGCTAGGAGTCAAAAACCAGACCTGTCAGAGTTGTAGTTCTGCTATAGCTTATGTGAGGTGACTACGGCCCTTCCTTCTGGCTGATGACAACAGAAAAATATGGAAACATGTAAACACCGCTATTTGAGGACTCTGAAGTTAGCAGAAGCAGAGGAGAGGAGTCAAAACTTGGAGAAGTGACCCGAATGGGGGGGTGAGTTTCTATTTTTTTTCCCCTTGTGCTGCTTTGCGCCTACAGTGGGTCTCAGTCACACCGTGGTAGGCTGGTGTTGGAAACTAAAACTCTGATAGAAAGCTCATGAGCTTTCCGACCCAAAGGACAAAGGATAGGAACACCACAGGGCTGGATAGTGTGGGAGGAATCACAGTGGGGACAAAGCTGGAGAAGGGGCCCCTTAATTCTGTAGAAGTCTCTGCTGGGCTCCCGAGCTATGTGTGCGTAGGGTGGACCCCACTGAACACAGCTAAGGCTTGGAGAATTGGAGCTGAGATTAGGGTCACCCACACAAGTCTCAGGTTAACCCTGAACGAGGGCTATATGGCGCAGAACCAAATAAGCAGAGCAAATTCCTAGAGAAATAAAATACGATTTAATATTGTAGCAACTTTATTGAGGTGTCCTTTACATATACAGTTCATCTGTTTTATGTTTATACTTCAGTGATTTTTTTGTTTCGAGGAAATTAAGGACCATTTCCATCACCCCCGTGAGACCTCATCTTTCTGTTTATAGTTAATCTCTGTTCTCAGCTCTAACCCCTGGAAACCACTAATCTACTTTTTGTCTCTGTAGATTTGCGTTCTCTGGACACTTCATATAAATGGTATCGTACAATATGTAATCTTTTGCATCTGGCTGTTTTCACTTAACAAAATGTTTTTGATGTCCATCCATATTATGGCATATATGAGTGTTTTGTTCTTCTTTACGGATGAAAAGTATTCATTGTGTGGCTATTCCACATTCTCAAGTAAGATATGTACTGCCACCCATGTAAGGCAAGACAGAATTTCTGGTCTAAACCTAACAGGATGATTTCCTGCTAAAACAAAAGGATCACCATTCTCAAAAAATCCCAGAAGTTTCAGGACTGTGAGTCTAAACAACCTAATAGTCAAAATATCTGAGAGACTATGCATAGCAGACATATTAAGAGCCTGGAAAATATGACCAATCCTCAAGGGAAAAGACAATTGGCAGATGCAAACCTTGAGAAAACCCAGATGTTGGAATTATCAGACAAAATATTTAAAACATCAGTTATAACTATGGTCCGTGAAGTTGAGGAAAAAACACTTGAAATGCATGGATAGATAGATATTTCAATAAAGAAATAAAAAGCAGATAGGGGGCCTGGGTGGCTCAGTTGGTTAAGCATTGGATGCTTGATTTTGGCTCAGGTCATGATCTCAAGGTTCGTGGGTTCGAGCCTGGCACCCAGCGCTGTGCTGACAGTGCAGAGCCTGCTTGGGATTCTCTCTCTCTCTCTGCCCTCCCCCCACTTGCACTCTCGTATGCTCTCTCTCTCTCTCTCAAACTAAATAAATAAACTTTTTAAAAAAGTATATAAAAAAAGAATCAAATGGAAAATTTAGAACGGAAAAGTACAACATTTGAAATGAAAAACTTCCCACATGGACTCCGCAGTAGACTAGAGTAGAACCAGTAACTTAGAATACAGGTCAATAAGAGAAACAAACTGTATGATTTTGTTTATGTGTGGAATCTAAAAAAACGTGGAGTTCAGAACCAGAGAGTAGAATAGTGGTTACCAGGCACTGAAGGGTGGAGAAAATGAGGAGAGGTTGATCAGAGGGGACAAACTTTCAGTCAGAAGATTAACAAGTTCTGGGGATCTTTTCTACAGCATGGTGGCTATAGTTAATAATACTGTGTCGTGTACTTGAAATTTGTACACAGTGTATATCATTTGTACACAGTGTATATACATATCATATATGTATATGTATATGTACACAGTGTATATGTATATCAAACCATCACATGAAACACCTTAAATACACACACTTACTTACCAATTATAACTCAATAAAGCTGGAAAGAAAAGAAAATAGGTCAATAAACCTTATCCAATCTGAGGAACACCGAAACAAAGAAGATTCGAAGGTTGAACAAAATGAACAGAGCTTCAGGGGCGCTTGTGAGACAATATCAAAAAGCCTAACATTCATATCATTGGAGTGCCAAAAAGAGAGACGAGATTGGTGCAGAAAAAAATATTTTAAAGAATATTAGCTGAAAACTTCGCACATTTTGTGAAATGTAAAATCTATCATTTCAAGAAGCTTAGTGAACCCAAAGAGAACAGCTCAGAGAAAACCATGCCTGGCCATATCAGAATCAAATTGATGAAAACCGAAGATAAATTTTTAAAAGTCTTTAAAGCAGCCAAGGAAAACATCATATGTTTGCATGTATGGGACCCGTGATTCAAACATCTGTGGATTTGTCATCAGAAACCGTGGAGACCAGAAGCCAGTGGGACATCTTTAAGGTGCTGAAAAGAAAGGACTATTAACCCCAAATATTCTCCATCTAGTGTGGATATGCTTCATGAGTAAAGGTGAAATAAAGACATTCTCAGAAAAAGGAAAACTAAGAGACTGTCAACAGCAGACATGGTCTATAAGAAATGCTAAACTAGGATGAAGGAAAAGTGTATTAGGGAAAAACTGGAATTTTCAAGAATGAAGGAGGAGCATCAAAGATGGCAAATACATGGATAAAAAAAGTCTATTTCTCTCTCTCTCTCTTTTTTTTATTTTTTTAATTAATTAATTAATTTTTTTTTTAATTTTTTTCAACGTTTATTTATTTTTGGGACAGAGAGAGACAGAGCATGAACGGGGGAGGGGCAGAGAGAGAGAGGGAGACACAGAATCGGAAACAGGCTCCAGGCTCTGAGCCATCAGCCCAGAGCCTGACGCGGGGCTCGAACTCACGGACCGCGAGATCGTGACCTGGCTGAAGCCGGACGCTTAACGACTGTGCCACCCAGGCGCCCCTCTCTCTTTTTTTTTAAAGGGGGGTGTGCCTGGGTAGCGCAGTCGGTTGAGAGTCTGACTTTGGCTCAGGTCATGATCTCATGGTTCATGGGTTTGCGCCCCGTGTTGGGATCTGTGCTGACAACTCAGAGCCTGGAGCCTGCTTCGGATTCTGTGTCTGCCTCTCTCTCTCTCTGCCCCTCCCCCTCTCACACTGTCTCTCTCTCCCTCAAAAATAAATAAGCATTAAAAAAATAATAAAGAAAAGAAATGCACTTTAAATATAAAATATAAAGATATATATAGGTTACAAGTAAAATGATGAAGCCCTCTCGCCGTGAAATAGCCCCAGCCCAGCAGAGGTGCTGGGGACCCGGCCTAGACCCGGTGGCGGAGCCTGAAAGCACGTGGGCCCTTTGCAGCTGCACTTCTTGCCCTGTGCTGTCAGTGGAGGTACCGTACTGGCAATTGCTTCAGAAGAGTTTTCAGTTGTTGCCTCTGATACTTGATTAACGGAAGGGTTTTCAGTTCACACCTGAGACAGCCCCAAGTGTTGCAAATTAACAGCCCAAACAGTCCTCGGATGCGGCGGTCTTTGTGGAGACCATCTCTCCCCGACAAAAATGATTGCAGCAAGACTAAAGATGTACGAATAAGACCATGACTACGGGAGCGATTGCTGCAATGCTGTCTACAATCATCTATTCCAGGTGCTTCTTTCCATACTGTGCTTACAACATTGTTGGAGGACCGGATGAAGAAGGGGACAGAGCTGTGCACGACTCGGCAAGTGCCATGCTACAAACCAGTGCCTGCCTGACAACCAGGTTGGTTTTAAGAACACGAAGAACGTGGAGCAGGTCCCACTCAGAATCTGCATCATGACCAAGGAGGGCATCAGGGAGGAGGAGACTGTTCCCCCGAGGAAGGATCGATGTGTGTGCTGTTATCATGAATCACTTCAAAACTGGTTGCTTTTACGCCTTGGAACTACCAGACTAGTTTGTTTTGTTAAAACATAAACCTGTTTTTGAAAAAGTAAAACGATGGAAAAGATATATGATGCCAGTAATAATTGAAAGAATGCTGTGATGCGGCTATATTGATATCAGACAAGGTAAACTTCAGAGCAGTAAATATTACCAGGAATAAAGAAGGAACTAGATAATTATGAAAGAATCAGTTCACCAAGAAGACATAACAATTATAAATGTATATGCAGCTAACAATAGGTCCTCAAAGTAGAGCTGATAGAAAGTAATAGAACTGAAAGAGGGAACAGGCAAATCCATAGATGTGTATGGTAACTTCAGTACAGGTATCCCAGATGAAGGTGAATATAGAAAACCTAAACAACATTATCACCAACTTGAATTCGTCTTCTTATCAAGTGCACACGAGACATACTCTGGGCCACAAATATACCTTAAAATTGTACGAATATCGAAGTCATACAAAGTACGTTGGCTGACGTAATGATGTTAAACCAAATAGAAATAAAAGGGATGTAAAATACCTGGAAAACCCTCAGATATTTGGAAAGCATTACTACATAACCAGTGAATTAGAGAGAAAGACTCAAGGGAAAATTAGAACATGTTTTGAATTAAGTTAAATTTAAGTGGCAACATTTGTGAGATACATCTAATGTACTTGTTCAAGGGAAGTGTGTGGCACTAAATCATCTTTTAGAAAAGGGTTTCAAAGTGAGGATCTAAGCATCTACCTTAAGAAACTAGTAAAGGTGAGTAAATGAAATTCAAAGAAAACAGAAGGAAGGAAACAAAACAAAAACAACTGAGAAAATCAATGAAACTAAAAGCTATATCTTTGACATTTTCAGTAAAATTGATTAATTTGTAGCAACACTAACAAAAAAAAAATGAATGAAGACACAGATTGCTAATATCAGGAATGAAAGAGGGGATATCACTACAGAGCATACAGGCATAAAAGGCTATTAAGGGAATAGTAAAGATAATTGTATTCTTGTAATTCTGGAAACTTAAATTGAACCAGTTATTAAAAGACACAAACTACTGAAGCTCACTCAAGAGGAAATAAGTAACTAGGTAGTCCTATATTTATTCAAGAATTTGAATTCATAGTTAAATAACTTCCAAAAAGAAGATTCCAGGTCCAGATGGCTCCACCGGAGGATCCTGTCAATCATTTCAGAAAGGACTGGTACTAAATCTATACAATCTCTTACAGAAAGAAAAGGTCAATGTCACCCTAATATAAAAGTCAGACAGGGGTGCCTGGGTGGCTCAATTGGTTGAGTGTCCAAATCTTGAATTGAGCTCAGGTCATGATCTCACCATTTGTGGGATTGAGCCCTGCATTGGGCTCTGTGCTGACAGTGCAGAGCCTGCTTGGGATTCTCTCTCTCCGTCTCTCTTTGCCCCTTCCCTGCTCGTGCTCTTTATCTCTCTCTCTCAAAATAAATAAACATTAAATAATCAGACAAAACATTAAAGAAAATTAAGAGCCCCATATCCATAATAAATGTGGATGCAAAGCCCTGAATAAAATATTATCAAATAAAGATCAATAATGAATGAAAATGATAATATATCAGAACCAAATTAAGTTTATCTCAGGAATATAAGGATGATTCATTACTGAAAATCAATCAATTTAATTCACCATAACAACAGATTAAAGAAGAAAAGCTATACTATTATATCAAAAAACACATGAGGAAGAATTTGACAAAATTCAACATCACTTCATGATGTTAAGAATTATCCACAAACAAGGGGTCAGAAGGGAACTGAACCTGATGAGGAGAATTTATTAAAAAAAAAACACCTAAAAACAAAACAAGAAAAAATTCTTCAGGTAATAATGTACTGAATGGTGAGAGACTGAATACTTTTTACCTAAGATCGGGAATCAGGAATGATGTCCACTTTAACCTCATATTTAACTTCATACTTGATGTCCTCTTGAGTGAAATGAGGCAGGAAAAAGAAATAAAATGTATACAAATCGGGAAATAAGAAATAAATCTGTCTTTATTTGTACATGTCATGATTTTCTAAATAGAACATACCAAGGTGGTGCCTGGGTGGCTCAGTGGGTTAAGTGTCCAACTCTTGATCTCAATGCAGGTCTTGATCTCAGGGTTGTGAGTTCAAGCCCTGTGTTGGACTCCATGACGGGTGTGAAGCCTACTCAAAAAAGAAAAAGGAAGAAAAGGAAGAAAACACCAAGCAATCTACAAAAATAGCTCCTAAAACTCCATAAATGAGATTAGTGATGTATGATACAAGGTCAGTATACAAAAAATAATTGTATTTCCCAATGCTGACAATGAACAGTTGGAAGGCAAAGTTTTAAAGTCCATGCCATTTATAATGGTACATACAGCATGAAATACTTATGTATAAATTTAACAAAATATACTTATCCGTTTGCTGAAAAACAGTAAACAGTGATAGAAGATTCAATAATGTTCCATTTCGGTTCTCTCCAAATTGATCTATAGATTCAATTCAATCACAATAACATCATGGCGGGATATTTGTAGATGTAGAAAAGCTGGCTCAGAAATGCATGGAGAAATGAAAAGGAAGCCAAATAGACAAAACAACTTTGAAAAGGAGAAAAAGTTGGAGGACTCACATGAGCTGATTTCAAGACTTATTGTAAAGCTACAGTAATCAAGACGTGGCGGTATTGGTAAGAGGGTAAACACACAGATTATTGGTACAGAATCTAAAGTATATAAACAGACCCACAGAGATATGGGCAATTGATTTTTGTTACATCTACTTCAATTTTTTTCATTTCATGCATTAAATGTTTTTTAAGAGAGAGTGCCTGTGCATGCGCACGACTGGCGGAGGGGGAGAGGGAGAGGGAGAATCTTAAGCGGACTCCTCGTGCTGTCAGCCCTGTGAGATCATGACCTGAGCCAAAATCAAGAGTCAGGCACTTGACCGACTGAGCCACCCAGGTGCCCCCCAAATATTTGTATTGTGGTCAAAATGCATAACATAAAATTTACCATCTTAACCATGTCTAACCTAACCATTGTTGTGCAGCTAATCTCCAGTACGTTTTCATCTTGCAAAACTGAAACTCTATACCCATTGAACAACCGGTTTTCTTCTCACTCAAACCCCTGGAAACCACTCTTCTTTCTGTTTCTATGAATTTGACTCCTCTAGATGCCTCCTATGACAAAGTTCCAAAGTCAATTAAATGGGCAAGAATAGTATTTTCAAAAATCGTGGCTGAAAAATTGAACAGTATGCCAAAAGGAAAAAAAAATGAGTATATCCAGTGCCCACATCTTGGTTACTAATACACTCTCCAATGAAAGGAAACTAGGCTTTTGCAAAAATGACTGCAGGACCAGGGAAGAAATATACGATATGAGCCTAGAACATTCTGTACTTCTACAAAGCGAGGAAACAAGCAAGCAACTAAACAAACAAACAAACAAACAAAAACCCTGGTAATAGGGATATGTCAAAGAGACACAGGAGCTAATTCAAAGAGGTCCCAGTGGCCAAAGCTGGAATAATTTAAGCAACAAGATAAATGAAATAGGGTCAGATTATAACCCACAGTATAAAATATCCATGAGTCCATATTGTCATGAATGATCAACAATAAAGAACCTAATGGCCTACTGATTTTTTAACTTTTTCAGTACTGATCCTCAAAAGAACATCGGTGGATACAAATTAATTGTGATCAGTAAAATAAGCCAGATCAAAGAGTACACACTTTATGATTCCATTTATATAAAATTAAAAAAAATGCAAACCAATCTATAGTGACAGAAAGTAGGTCACTAGTTGCCTGGGAATGGAGGTGGAAAGAAGGATGAAATGCTGCACGAGTTATCTTTTTAGGATGATCGAAATGTTTCTTATCTTAATGGTGTTGTGTTTTCATAGCTGTACACATAGGTCAAAACTAATCAGATTTTATACTTCAGCTATGTGCATCTTATTTTATTTCAATTAGGCCTCAACAGTTTTAAAAATTACCTGTTTGACCTTCAGTCTAGAGCTCTTTTCTTTTCCAATGTTTATTTATTTATTTTGAGAGGGGGAGCGAGAGAGAGGAGATAGAAAGGGAGAGAGTGAGGGAGGGAGAGAGAGAGAGGGAATGAGCAGGGGAGGGCCAGAGAGAGAGAGAGAATCCCAAGCAGGCCCCACGCACAGCGCAGAGCCTGACCTGGGACTTGAACCATGAGATCATGACCTGAGCCGAAATCAAGAGTCAGGTGCTCTACCTAGAGACTGAGCCACCCCGGCGCCGAGAGCTCTTCTGTTACAGCACAGTTGCATCTCTGGGTTGGGGATGGAATCTCCGAGGATGACGGACAGAGAGAAAGAATCAGTATTTATGAAGTGATCTGTTAGAGTTAGAGTCTCCCAGATCTTGAAACATAGTATTCGGTCAGATTTCAAACAATAGACGGAACTACATGAAATGGCTTGTTTTAATTTTTTTTTTCAACGTTTATTTATTTTTGGGACAGAGAGAGACAGAGCATGAACGGGGGAGGGGCAGGGAGAGAGGGAGACACAGAATCGGAAACAGGCTCCAGGCTCTGAGCCATCAGCCCAGAGCCCGACGCGGGGCTCGAACTCACGGACCGCGAGATCGTGACCTGGCTGAAGTCGGACGCTTGACCGACTGCGCCACCCAGGCGCCCCATGAAATGGCTTGTTTTATAAGCCAAAAGTGGTTGAATATCAGGATTTCACATGGTTCCATCTACAGGTGTTTGTATTTTTCCAGCGCGCGTGTGTACAAGGAAAGAGCTTAATATATGCGTTGCCTTTAGACTGAGATGCAAATTCATAGAGTGGTGAAATGTGACATCTGTGAGTCGATTGGAGGAAGGATATTGGCTTCTCACTTTCAGTACAAGGCCTGAAGTCTCAATAGAGCATTTGAAGTTTTTTCTTAAAATGGAAATAGCGTCAAACAATGCAGAAAATTTAAAGAAGTAAAAATCACCCAAGGAAAATCACTGTCAATGTGGTGCGAATTCTTTAGGATTTGTTTCTATACATATGTAAAGTCACATACATTATAGCGTATTTTTAAAGTGGTATTGTGCTATAGATACCCATTTGATATAAATGCAACGCATGTATTTTTATTTCGTCTTTCTTGACATCCTCTCAAGGAAATATATAAAAGAACATAATTTCGATTTTTAGCTTTCACATTGTTTTGTCATCAAGTGGAGGAATTCTAATTATTTCTTTAAAAATCTGTGTTGTTAACAGTTTGGCAGTTTCGGTTGCACTACTTGGAAGAGTCTAATGAATATTCTTGTAGCTACATCCTTGTACACATACATGAATATTTAGACAGGATAAATTGTTAGGAGATGGTCAGTGGGTAAAACATTCTCGAGACTTTGGATATACAGTTGGCAGTTTGGTAAATCCATCTTGCAACGCTGTTTCCTTGGCTTTAGGGGTGCTGTTTTCCTTTTAACACATTGGCTTTTCTTTTTAACCCGTTTCCTTTTAATCATTGGTTAATCCATTAACCCTCCCGTTTCCTTTGCTGGATCCTTTCCCTCTTCCTAATACCTAAATGCTCAGACCTTGGAGTTCTTCTTCATCTACAGTGGCTTTCTATAGGATCTCACCTCGTCCCATGACTTCCAAATTTCTATCTCCAGCCCTGATCTTTCCCTGTATTCCAGACTCTCTGCTTGGATAGCTAATAGGCATTTGAAACTTAAATATTGCCTCAAGTCAATATTTTGATTCCTACTCCACTCTTCAAAGTGCTCTTCATTTATTATCTCCCCTACCCTCAGTTGCTTAAGCCAAAAACTGAGAAATATCCTTGATTCTTCTTTCCCCCTTAATCTAAATCTAATCCAGCAGCAAATTCATTTAGGTCTACGTTCAAAATATATCCCAAATCGGACAACCTCTCACCATCTCTGCCTCAACCATCAGAATCCAAGACACCATCATATGTCAGCTGAATTACAGCATCCGGCTCCTCAGTGCTGTCCCCCTTGCCCCTCGACTCTATGCACCATAGAATGAGTGACCCTTTAAAACTGCAAACAAGGGGGTGCCTGGGTGGCTCAGTTGGTTAGGCGTCCAACTCTTGGTTTCAGCTCAGGTCATGATCTCACAGTTCATGGGTTCGAGCCCCACATCGGGCTCTGTGCTGATGGTGCACGGACTGGTTGGGATCCTTTCTCCCTCTCCCTCTCTCTACACCGTCCCTGCTCACTCTGTCTCTGTCTCCGTCTCTCTCAAAATAAATAAATACACTTTAGGGGCGCCTGGGTGGCTCAGTCGGTTAGGCGTCCGGCTTCGGCTCAGGTCATGATCTCGCAGTCTGTGAGTTTGAGCCCCGCGTCGGCTCTGGGCTGACAGCTCAGAGCCTGGACACTGTTTCTGATTCTGTGTCTCCCTCTCTCTGACCCTCCCCTGTTCATGCTCTGTCTCTCTCTGTCTCATAAATAAATAAACATTAAAAAAAAAAGTTGTCTTAAATAAAAAAATGCAAATAAAGCTATGCGAGTGCCGTTTCCAAATCCTCCAGTGGCTTCCCAGTGCATCTATTAAATTCATAGTTTTCTGTTCCACATGCCCTGGGCTCCTTGCCATCCCTTGAATGCCCCCTCTGCTCTTACGGTTAACCTTTGTTTTCTTCGTTATTTCATTTTTTCCGTTTCAGTGTTACCTATTCGGGGAGGACCTCTCTTACCACCCAGTCTAAGATAGCACCTCCTGCTACTGTTTTCCCACTATCCTGCTTAATCTTTTTGTCATGATATTTTTCAGTACCTGACACAATGTACATTCATTGGTTAATTTGTTTATTTTGTCTCGTAAGTATGTAAGCTCTCCTGGGGGTGGAGCCTTTTTGGGTTTTATTTTCTTGTTATGCATAGCAGACATTCACTGAATACATGTATACTAATTTGGATGTAAATTTTAAAAAAGAAAAAAATAAAAAAAGAAGAAGAACCACTGCTCACAGCAGGCAAGGAAGAACTTACAATTTGAACCTAGTATCTGAGTCTGTTTGCCCATACTCTTGCCAATAATGAATATTGTGGATGCTTTTCATCTTTGCGAATCTGGGGCTTACAAAATAATATGTCAAGGTAAGAAACTATGACATGATGGTCAGAATAGAGCTTTGCAAGGCAAATACAGAATAATTCGGGAACATGGTTCCTGTCTTTGAAATGCTGACAAACTAAGTAATAAACAAAATGTGCATAAAGATTTTGAATACTTCAGGAGAAAATCAGGTAGTAATCCTTTTACAATCATTAGTTTGGTTAGTGGTTTTCTGGTTCTGTTCAGTGGGTCTACCCCAGGGGTCTTAAGGCAGTGGGTAAGGAATGGAGAGCCAGCTGAACTCATATTCTAGGTTCAATGGAATAGCTCTTGTTTTAGCTATATTACATTTTGGATTTCCTTGGTCTTCCCATTATTTCCCTTGAGTGAAGAGTGCCATTGATTAGAAATGAACACAAATATTTGAAATCTGTTGTTTTAAATGTTTAAAGAAGGGCCAAAAGGGTATGTGCAAGAATTGTAGAAGAAGGCTTGAATTGAATAGAGGGAAATTAAAGAATATTTCTTTCTATTTTGATAGTCTTTTACAGCCTTCCAAATGCAATTTGTATATATTATCTCATTTAAGCTTTATCACATCGCCATGAGTTAGGCAAGTCAGCTGACACTATCCTCATTTCATAAGGGGAAAACGTGAGTCCGTGAGTTGTTCAATATTATATGGCAGTTAATCTAATCTACAGCAGAGCCAGAATTCACAAATCAGAAATCAAGGTATTCTGATTCCAAGAGAATAGCATTAGTAAAATGTAGACTCTTTCATGAGTATGAGTAAAAAAAAACCTAATTTCTCTCTAAGACTTAGATCCTTTTATAACATTTTTATTTAAAAGTTTTCCTCCTAACCATATTTATCTGACGTTCAGATCTAATCCTCATATTACATTGTTTCTACATATAGGATTTCTAGCTCAGTTTTGTCCTCTCTAATGCCCTGAGACAAGAATACTGGAGTCTATTTGTAATATATGTGACTGGGCTGATTTTTTAAAAAATGTTTATTTTATTTTGAGAGAGAGAGAGCAGGGAAGGGGCAGAGAGACAGGGAGAGAATCCCAAGCAGGCTCCACGCTGTCAGCGCAGGGCCCAGCGCGGGGCTGAATCCCACAAACAGTGAGATCATGACCTGAACTGAAATCAAGAGTTGGATGCTTAATCAACTGAGCCACCCAGGTGCCCCGGGTTGATTTTTTTCCCCCAAAATGTAGTCATTAGTAGATGCTACTATGAGATTGCAAAAGAAGGAGAAGGGGGATGGGGAGGGGGAGGGGGAGGGGGAGGAGGAGGAGGAGGAGGAGAAGGAGGAGAAGGAGAAGGTGGCTTTTAATGGTCTTTTATTCCAGAATCATAGAGTAACTGATGACGAGACTAGATTTAGCTGACTGAATTTGGCAGCTTAACAATAATTGATTCCTTACAACCTTATTTAATGAGGTGATTGATGGATGATGAGTTGATGCCTCTCAATACCGCCATCCCCTTCTTCCCTAAAGACATTCCACAGGAGATCATATTTTTGTTTTGTTTCGTTTTTGTTTCTTGTACCTGGCATTCAATATTTAGAGGCCTTTGCATCCTTTAATATCACACTTTAGGTTTTGACTATCATTTAGCTTTTTTTGCCCTTATTTATCCTTTAAAATTAGACTTGAACAGCTAAGATTTCGAGAACCTTCATCCAACAAGTAAACTACTTCAAGAAATGATACATTTACCTGTAGGGTACAGTTTTTGACGGGGTGAACTGAAGATTAACCTACTCCAGAAAGCAAGTTCTTGGGGATGAAAAGAAGATGTCAGGCTTGAAGCTGAATCTCACTGGCGCAAGAGTGAGACTTTTCTGGCTTCTCAGGAGTCTGCTTCCCTGGGCAACATGGAGTTAGACAGATTTCACATGGGACCTGCCCAGGGTTCTTCCTCGTTCACCAATCCCCACACCTGAGACTGCTTTAAACTTGCCTCAAATTCTGAGACCAGGGGCACCTGGCTGGCCCAGTTAGTAGGGCATGTGACTCTTGATCTCAGGGTCATGAGTTCAAGCTGCATGCTGGGCGTTGAGCCTACTTAAAAAAAAAAAAATTCCGAGACTAATTCTGCTTTTCTACTAGAGAAATGGAAGGAACATAATGACATCTGTCGAGCACTTTCTTGGTGCCAGACACATTATCTGAATCATTTCATTCAATTTTTCACAGTGACACTAATTATTGCCAACTCACAGCAGCGAAGACAATACATACAGTCAAGACCTATTTGTTGACTGAACAAACAGGCATCATAGATCCTTATATTCTCAGTTTATAGTTGAAGAAATTGATATTCAGGTTAAATATACAGCCCAAGGTTACACAGGTGGTAAATTTCCTCTTCCCTTCCTCTTTTTCTTCCTCTTCTTTGTTCAGTTTAAATTTTTTTCTGACAGTTATGCATGCTTTGGCATTAAAACCCTAAATATTATAAAAGTATAAAGAGTGAAAGCGAAAGTCTGTTTCTCCACCTCCTCCCTCCCTGCTTTGCTCTCCAGAGATACTCCCTGGAAGCAAATCTCACGATTGCTGCCATGATTCTGAGTTGGACCTGATAACTCGTAGATTCATGTAACTGGGCTTTGTGGTCAACTTTTTTTAATGTTTATTTAGTTTTGAGAGAGACAGGGAGGGACAGAGCCTAAGTGGGGGAGGGGCAGAGAGAGAGGGAGACAACAGAATCCGAAGCAGGCTCCAGGCTCCGAGCTGTCAGCGCAGAGCCCGACTTTGGGTTGGAACCCACGAACTGCGAGATCATGACCTGAGCCGAAGTCGGAGGCTTAACCGACAGAGCTACCCAGGTGCCCTTCTTTTTTTTTAATGTTTTTTTTTTTTTAATTTATTTTTGAGACAGAGAGAGAGCATGAGCAGGGGAGGGGCAGAGAGAGAGGGAGACACAGAATCCGAAGCAGGCTCCAGGCTCCGAGCTGTCAGCACACAGTCCGTGGAGGGACTCGAACTCACGGACCATGGGATCACGACCTGAACCAAAGTCAGACGTTTGACCCGCTGAGCCAGCCCGGCGCCCCTAACGGGGCTTTGTCTTGATCTCTGGTTGCAAGCTTTCGTCTCGTACCCCGCATTTTGCAACGGAATGTTTTTAGCATCGTATCGTCATGCTTTTGTTTCTGCCACGCTCAGCAAGACCATGTTGGCATTGTTTATAATAAAGGTATTACTCTATACACTTGGGGGCTGTGACGGACCGTCAAAATGTACTATACGGCAACTGTTTTATGACTGTGGCAGCAATGGAAAGAGTAAGCATGGCAGCAGCATGCACTAAAACTGATAAATGGATTGTAAAGAAAAGCGGTGCACAAAGAACTGGTAACTGCTTGTCGCTGCTCTCTGATTTGATGTGCTGCTGGCGACAGAGCCTCGGTCTTTCCGGAGGCAGTCTGCGTTGTTGCAGAGAAAGCTGAAACTATCTTAATAGATCTTTAGTTGATCATCACATTTCGTCTTTCATTGTGTCTTGCAGTAGTTTATCTTTAGTAAGGGATCTTTAGCAATTCGATTTCCAGCGGATTGTTCCTCAGCACGTTCTTTGTTTGGCCCTTCTCACTGTTTCTTCGGTAAGTCGTTTCTAAGAATCAGCTGTCATTACTCTCTGACCGCAATAATATTTCCTTCCTTATCCTTACTCCTTTACGCCTACCGAGTTTTTCCTTTTGCCACCATCCCACCAATAACCTCCAGTCTCTTTAGGTCTTCAGATGAATTTTTCATTTAGTTTTTATTATCATTATTTGCTCGCCTACCCATCCTGCAACCCTTGACCAGCTTTTTTTTTTTAAATTTTGTTTTTAACATTTATTTTTGAGACAGAGAGAGACAGAGCATGAACGGGGGGAGGGCCAGAGAGAGAGGGAGACACAGAATCGGAAGCAGGCTCCAGGCTCTGAGCTGTCAGCACAGAGCCTGATGCGGGGCTCGAACTCACGGACCCTGAGATCGTGACCTGAGCGAAGTCGGACGCTCAACCGACTGAGCCACCCAGGCGCCCCTTGACCAGCTTTTTTAACGGATCTCCTCATTAACGCAAATAATCCCTTATTTTCTCGATCGTTTCTTACATCTATAAAACCCATTCTTTTTGTTTATTTATTTTGAGGGTCGGGGAGAGAGAATGTGCAGGGATGGGAAGAGAGAGAGGGGGAGAGAGAGAATCCCAAGCAGGCTCTGCACTGTCAGCACAGAGCCAGATGTGGGGCTTGAACTCACGAACCATGAGATCATGATCTGAGAGGAAACCAAGAGTCAAGTGCTGAACTGGCTGAGCCACTCAGGCGCCCCTATGAAACACATTCTTAACCCAGGAAAGAAACATCTTGTTATTCTTTTCCTCCGATTTTACTCCTAGACCTTAACATCTGACGAAAATCACAAAATCATGACCACCAAGTTAGAATAAATGTGCGCTCCTAAAATTCAGCTGGATTTTGTACTTTGGTTGCTAGTTTTCTTATCCTTTCTTGACGTTTTCTGAACATTCCCTATAGTAGATGCCCAAACTTTATGCGGGCCCTGCTATCTCAGCTCTAAATATGCTCACTACTTAATTCCTTGGGTAGGATTGAGGCCATTTGATATGGCTCCCTGTCCTTTCTTCATTTCCTCCTAAGTAGGTTTTTATTGCCAAACTCTCCTCTTCACCAGTATCTTATCATTTAACATCCTGTCTTTGTCTTGGAAGAGACACTTGGTCAAGGTAGGTAGGTACCTCTTGTTCTCATCCTTCCCACACTCTGCTGACATCTTGCTGCACAGGGATCCCCTCCCTACCATGTCGATATCTCTTCTCTTCCCACAAATAAGATCAGCTTCCCCCAGAATCCTGCACAATCTTCTTCGAAACCAGCTATCTCCCCAAACTGCCATTTCATTTCCCTCCCACACCCTTTACTGCCAGTACTTCTAAAAGAATAGGCTGTACTTGTAGTTTTTATTCCTTACTGCTTCTTTGTACTCCTTAAAATCTGCTTTCTATTCTCGCAACTGTACAGAAATTCTCTCCCCAAAATCCTGATGTTCTGATAATAGTTTCACATAATGACTTTCCCACTCGTCAGCCTCTTGGTCTTACTCTGAGACATATGACTCTCTAAGGCATATGTACTTAAAGGATCAAAGTATCGAATTCGTTTCTGTTTCTATGGAGGGACTTCTCTATCATGGATCTCCTCTTACCTGTAGGTGTCCTCCACATCAACTTCTGTTATATATTGCAAACTTTTGCGTGGAAAATCGAAAGCATTTATTCATACAAAGACCTGCACCTAAGTGTTTATGGGGATTTGTTCAACATTGTCAAAAACCAAGATTCAACCCAAGAGATGGATGGATAAACAAATTGCGGTACATTCATAAGACGGAAAACTGCTCGGGAATAAAAATAAACAAACTACCGAGACACAAAACATGGGTAATTCTCAAAAGTATTATGCTAAGGGAAAGAAGCCAGACACTAAAGACTCCATACGGTAAAGTTCAATTTATATGACGTTCAAGAAAAGGCAAAAACTACAGTGACAGAAAGCAGATTAGTGGTTGCCAGCTCGGTCTGAGGTTAGTGGAGGATACTGAGTGTCAAGGTCTGAAAGGGAATGTTCTGGAGTGATGGAAATGTTCTATACAATGATTGTGGCGGTATACAACTGGATACATTTGTTTTTGGCATTTTAGAATTGTATTGTATATACATTATACCTCAAGAAAGCTGACAAAACGGTAAAATATGAAAATCTAGAACTAGATTCCCCAAAGAAATCAGTTGGTTTTTTTTAAGTGATCATTCTCTTTTTGAAAATATTTCATTATTTGCCTCAATAGATTATAGACTTATTTGGGGGATCTACCAGTGAATCCAATATTGTTAATTCCAGTTAGTCACATAGAATGTACTCTGTAAGAAGTTGGTTTGTTGATGCAGTTTTTTTAAAGGAGAATTTCAGACTTAGGAAGCAACATAGTGTAGTATTTAAAACAATATTAGAGATGGGGCGCCTGGGTGGCGCAGTCGGTTAAGCGTCCGACTTCAGCCAGGTCACGATCTCGCGGTCCGTCAGTTCGAGCCCCGCGTCGGGCTCTGGGCTGATGGCTCAGAGCCTGGAGCCTGTTTCCGATTCTGTGTCTCCCTCTCTCTCTGACCCTCCCTCGTTCATGCTCTGTCTCTCTCTGTCCCAAAAATAAATAAACGTTGAAAAAAAATAAAAAAATAAAACAATATTAGAGAAACAAGGTTAAATCGTGGCTTTGCAGCATAGCTGTGCGGGTTTGGGCAAAATTCTTTTTCTGTGTGTGCTTCTCTTTTTTTTCTGCTGTAAGAAAGGGAAAAGACTAGTAATTATGTCATAAGTTTATTGGAAGAATTAAAAGTGGTAATGCTTGCAAATAATTAGCATAGAGAACACAAAAAATGCAAAAAGCACTAGAGAGAATAAAATTTATTTCATCGCTTTAAGAGAACTTATTCACCATGTAAATTTTGCATGTATAGCGGGTTTATTCCTTAATAAAAATATAATCACCATCCCCCACCGGGACTCCATATTTCTGTAGACAGCCTTTGATGCTGGAAACAATTGCTGATACATTTTCTCTCGATCATATCCTCCCATATTACCTAGTTTTCTTCCTTTGCCACCTTTACTCCTTTGCAGTTATTCTCTGTGACATTTATCATTACTTTTTAGATATGGCATTTTAAGACAAGTCCTCCAGAAGCCATTCATTTAATTTCTATTGCTTTGTTTGCAGTGGAAGTGCATTGGTTAATGACTTGTTTAATGGATAAATTGATTGCCAGGTAATTGTGGTTTAAATATGATAAGTAGGGATGCCTGGGTGGCTCAGTCCATTGAGCATCAGACTCTTGACTTCAGCTCAGGTCATGATCTCAGGGTTCAATTCCTGGGATCCAGCCTAGGATTCTCTCTTCCCCCCTCTCTCTGCCCTCCCCTGCTCATGCTCTGTCTCCTTCTCTTTCTTAAAATAGATAAATAAATAAATAAATAAATAAATAAAAGTTAAGTGAAAATAAAAATAAATATAAGTAATTTATAAAAATAGCTAAGTAGACCATTAAACACTGACAAGTATTATTAATAAATTTTAGAGTGATAACAGACTAAAATTTAAATAAATTATCGAATTTTCTTTTTTTTTCTTTTTTAAATTTTTTTTTTTTTATTTTTGAGAGAACATGCGTGAGTGGGGGAGGGGCAGACAGAGATGGAGACAGAGAATCCGAAGCAGGCTCTGTGCTGGGAGCGGAGAACCCAAAGCGGGGCTCAAACTCGAGCTAGGAGATCATGACCTGAGCCCAAATCAAGACTCAGACGCTTGATCCACTGACTGAGCCACCCAGGCATCCCAAATCATACAATTTTCTAGCTATAAGGCATATAAATAGTTATTCACTGCATGTCCCTCATTACTTGCTGAGGAAACTGAGGCCAAAAGAGACTAAATGCTTTGCCTAAGGACATACAGCTAATTGGTGACAGAAATCCCAACTAAATCCTTCTTTCGAAAAAGTTTTTTAACGTTTATTTATTATTGAGAGACAGAGAGACACAGAGCATGAGCAGGGGAGGGGCAGAGAGAGGGGGAGATGCAGAATCAGAAGCTGGCTCCAGGCTCTGAGCTGTCAGCACAGAGCCCCACGTGGGGCTCGAACCCACGAACCGTGAGATCATGCCTGGAGCCAAATCGGTTGCCTAACCAACTGAGCCACCCAGGCACCCCCAATTAGCTCCATTCTTAACTATTCTTAAGCCGGTGGCTTCCTATTAAAACCAGTGGGCATCTGTATGAACATGATTAGTTACTTTAGTAAATCTTAGCCACTAGAAAATTTTATTGAATTTAGCTTGTATTTTGCCTATGAATTAGTAGAATACCTTTATCAACTCACACTGACTCTCATAGAGTAAGAGTCAGATGTAATGTAATTATATAATTACCCTAATGCCATGATTCCTCTCCTCTAAACTTTCATTGATCTGTATCAAAATATCCCTGCCTCTCTCTCTCTCTTTTTTTTTTTTTGAGATGGCATTAGCTTTATTGAAAATATGAGGTATGGTATTTTTTTCCCCCACAAACTCATTTTTATTTTATTCTTTCCGTTTTTTTATTTCTTCAGTCTCTGTTTCTACTTGCCTTCTTTAATCTGTTACTTTGATTTAGATGCCAACAAAGTACGACTCATGAAGTGAACTTGGAGATCCTCTGTCACACTCCGTTCCTAGGGAAGTGATGTTGCTTAAGGTCATACAGATAATAGTAAATGGGAGATCATAACTGAGGTTTTCTGGCCGTCAACACTGTGTCCTTTAGAATACTACAGGATTCAGTTTCCTCATCATTTTGAGTTCTTCTAGAATACACATACACATGCATATACAAAATGTATGACATTAACTCACTGTATCTCTGCCTTTTCTTATATCAGGCTACTTTATTCTTCACCCATCAAGGCAGCTGAGAATGACTGCGTTTGTATCTGATTTAAGACCCGTTTCTGTTATTTAACCTATCTGGCAGCCTCCTACTAAAGCAATCTTTAGAGTTCCCAGTTCCTTTGACTAATTTGGATCAGGGGGTCAGGAAACTACAGCCTGTGGGTCAAATCTGGCTCACTACTTATTTTTGTACATAAAGTCTCATTGGAACAAAGCCGTGCCCACTCGTTTGTGAATTGTTCGTGGTTGCTTTCACATTGCAATGGCAGAGTTGTATACTTGTGACAGAGACCGTAAGACCCACAAAACCTAAAATATTTACTCTCCGGCCCTTTGGAGAAAAAGTTTGTAGATTTCCCTGGTCTAGATTATGATCAAATTTTGGAAGTGATCATGAGCTTTAGAAAAGAATGTGTCTTCCTTTTTAGGGATATTTTATTAGATATATATCTAATAATTCAAATGTATAAAATATATTTTCAAATTTTCTCCAGCATTAGGTTTTTTCTACTTTCTTGTATAAAAGATTGAGTGATATGATACATCAATCTCTTCCTGAAATTATGTTTTCTCAATTTCTTTTTGAATTTTTAAAAATGTTTATTTATTTTTGAGAGAGAGAGTGAGAGAGAGAGAGAGAGTGTGAGTGGAGGAGGGGCAGAGAGAGACACAGAATCCAAAGCAGGCTTCAGGCTCTGAGCTGTCAGCACAGAGTCCGATGTGGGGCTCGAACCCAAGAACTGTGAGATCATGACCTGAGCCGAAGTGGGATGCTTAACCAGCTGAGCCACCCAGGAGTCCTTCTTTTTGAATTTATAACCGATTTTGCTTCTATGTATATGTAGTGGTAGAGATACTATGCTATTTTGTTATGGTTCATTAGTGTTACGTCTTCCTTGTAAATTATACATTTTAATCAAGACAAATTATCTTCTGTGTCAAATAATGCTCCTTTTCCTTGAATTCTACTTTGGTATTAGTATCAATTCTCCTGATTTGTTTTATTTCTATCTACATAATTTTTTGTTCTTTTATCTGATGATTTTATATGCTTGGGAAGGAGACATACGACCAGTATATCCAATATGTGTGATTCCCCTATATTTGTCTTTTCTTCCAACCAAAAGAGATTTCCTGGGACTTGCAGTGCTGGACGAGACAGCGTAAGCCTTCTATGGCCTGTTTCCCCCCATTAATGACAACTAAAAATTGTGGACAAAACACAAGATGTGACTAATTGAAGTCTCTGAAAAGTTAACAGTACTCCTTCTCTCAATGGGGAGGGAAGTAAAAGCTTGAAGAATGATCAGTAAAATGATGAGTTTACTATTTTGTTTTGTTGTTTTGTTTGCCTTTAACTCAAGGGTGATGAGTGTCCCAGAACTGGGCACTGAGTATGGACAACAGAAAATTGAGTAACCCCCTTTCTAGGCAGAGGACTGAGAAAATGGTCTGGAGAATGTAAGGAAAATCCTTATCTTCTCTTCTTTCTTTTTTTTTCTCTCCAGGCCTTGCTTGAGATTATTACTAAGTCACAAAGTTGCAGTGCCGTAATGATATGGCACTCACTTCAAACCCCGAGGCAAAAATAATTCCCATGACTCTAGACGTATCAAGGAAAGGGGCCTTGGTGGACAAAAGCATGTGTGGGGATCCTGACTATTTTTTCTCTCTCCACAACAGGCGTAAAACTATCAGAGAAACCCTTGTATTCTGGTTTTTTTTTTTAATGTTTATTTATTTTGAGAGAGAAAGAGAGAGAGAGAGATAGAGAGTGAGCAGGGGAGGGGCAGAGAGAGAGAGAGAGAGAGAGAGAGATGAGAGACGGAATCCCAAGCAGGCTCCATGCTTCAGTGCAGAGCACAACGCGGAGATCTGTCTCACGAACCGCGAGATCATGACTTGAGCCAAGATCGTGTCCTGAGCCAAAATCAAGAGTCAGATGCTTAACCAACTGAGCCACCGAGGCACCCCAAGAGAAACCCCTGTATTCCAGACAGAGGAACTGGGAAAACAGGTGTTTTGGAGTTGGAGACTGTGGGGCAAGTCCCAGATAGTAAAGTATGGAAGAAGGGGGTTCTCCAATTCGGGGTTTAAACTGAGCTTACACCCAAGCTGCACATGCAGGGAACAAACACAAAGAAGCATCGAAAAGGCTTTGAAAACTGCAATGCGATGGAAACTACTGGCCACGACCCAGAGTAAGGCTGAATGGTGCGTATGTGGGTAGACCCAAATAGCACAGCAACGATTTGGAAAACTGAACTCATATGAGGACCGTATGAGGACTTTAAGAGACAAAACAGATGAACATAAGGGAAGGGAAACAAAAATCATATAAAAACAGGGAGGGGGACAAAACAGAAGAGACTCATAAATATGAAGAACAAACTGAGGGTTACTGGAGGGGGTGTGGGAGAGGGGATGGGCTAAATGGGGAAGGGGCACTAAGGAATCTACTCCTGAAATCATTGTCGCACTAGATGCTAACTAATTTGGATGCAAATTTTAAAAAAGAAAATAAAAAAAGAAGAAGAACCACTGCTCACAGCAGGCAAGGAAGAACTTACAATTTGAACCTAAATGAATTGACCAACCAGTCATTCTCCAGAGAACCTTAACAGGATCTGAAGTAAAAATATGATATTCAGAACGTCTAGAATCAATTGTTGGTTAAGAGACAATAAACATGAGATAATGTTTACGAGATGCTAAGAGATGCTAAACCTGAGATAATCCAGATATTGGAATTATCAGACAAAGACTTTAAAACAGCTATTTTATCCATCCTTCATGTGGTAAGGCTAGACACTCTTCAAGTGGATGGGAAGATAGAAGTTTTCAGCCAAGACATACAAGCTATAAAACAGAAATAACTTAAAATTTAGTATAGAAAAGTATATTAATTAAAGGAAAAAATTCACTGGAGGGGCTTAATAGCAGAATAGAGATGACAGAATAAGGAGAAAGAAATGGGCTGAAATCTTGCCAAATTTGGTGAAAGATACAAATTTATAGATTCATGAAGCTCAGGAAACTCCAAACAAAATGAACATGAATCGTGGTCATATACATCACCATCAAAATACTTAAAATCAAAGAAAAGAAAAACTCTTAAAAACAAGAAAAACAATATATCACGTATGGGGAAAACAGTGATTTGAATGATTGTATACTTGTCATCACAAGCCATGGAAGACAGAATATAGTGGAATGGTATGTTTAAAGTGCTGAAAGAAACCTAGAATACTCTATGCATTTTGGAGTGATGAAACCATCACTGTCTTGATCGTGGTGGTGGTTATACAACCATCTCTGTTTGTTAGAAGTTAAAGATAAGTACATCAAAAAAGTGAATTTTACTGTATGTAGATTATGTAGATTTACTGTATGTAGATTACAAATAATATACATACGTATATTTCAAATACGTCTGAGAAATTGTGAATACATTGAAAAAAGGGAATGGCTTTTTCTTCTCTCAAATAAGAGAGAATCCTATCCCTTATCAACCTTAGAGATGCACCCTTTGAAAGTAGTACGTGATTTTTTTCATTTTTAACATAAATACCTTCTTAGCTGCCATTTGCACATTAAAAATAAAATCACTTTGATATATAAAAATGTGCTTTTAATAACTATCTCAGTGTTAGAAAAAATAGCTTGCTCTATATTATTTTAAAATTTTAGACATAATTATGATTAAACTTTTTTTTAACATTTATTTATTATTGAGAGACAGAGAGAGACAGAACATGAGCAGGGGAGGGGCCGAGAGACGGGGAGACACAGAATCCGAAGCAGGCTCCGGGCTCTGAGCTGTCAGCACAGAGCCCGGCGTGGGGCTCGAACTCACAAACCGTGAGATCATGACCTGAGCCGAAGTCAGATGCTTAACCGATGGAGCCACCCAGGTGTCCCAACATAATTATGATTTTTTAAAGAGTTTATATATTTTGCTCGAGAGAGAGAGCAAGCACGATTGGGGAAGGGGAAAAGAGAGAGGGAGAGAGAGAGAATCCCAAGCAGTCTCCGTGCTGTCAGCACAAGAGCCCAACTGTGGCTTGATCTCATGAACCTTGAGATCATGACCTGAGCTGAGATCAAAAGTCACCTAACTGCCCCAGGTGCCCCTCATAATTATGATTTTAAAAACAGAGATTAAAGGGACGTATCTTGTACATCTAGTCATTATCTGTGGAAGCAGGTTTCACAAGCTGGGATCCTGGACTTCTGACAGACGTGTGATGGGTGGTCCATTAAAACAAGCAAAAAGACTTCTGTGGTAGAGTGTGGTTGAGAAATAGTGCCTTAGACAATGTAAACGATTTAAAACATATTACCGTAAGACATTTTAGAACATTTTGATACGCGAATAACTACTCATTTGAAATCTTTGAACTGGTGATAGAGTCAGCAGAGTTTCCCAAACTTGGTGGATTATGTGGCATTAAGGTACACCTACTAACATCTCTCAGGACTACTAATCTGTAAGAAGCTTTGGGAAATGTCCAAATGTTTAGAAGTCCATGGATGCAGTATATACCCAATTTTCAAGCTCTGATGTGTAAGGGTAGGGACCAGACTAGGAAAGTTAATCGGGCAGAGGGGTTAATCATGTAAAAGCAAGTAGCAGCTGGGTAGGCAGATCCTGTACCTTGTCATCAGCAAAATATTTACAAACCCTCTCTTAGTTCCTTCTAGTTGGTAGAAAAATTTCTGAAGTTGGCAACCCTGTTGCTTTTTCATTGTATCCCAACTCCAGATGTTTTTTTAAAATGTTTATTTATTTATCTTTTGTGTGTGTGTGTATGTGTGTGTGTGTGTGTGAGAGAGAGAGAGAGAGAGAGAGAAGAGAAAAGGGCAGAGAGAGAGGGAGACAGCCGAAATCAAGAGTCGGACACTTAACCGACTGATTCCCACCTCCCCCTGCCCCAAATGCCTCCCAGAGGGTATTTCTTAGCCCAGCTTCTCAGGAATCTGTGATCATATCCTTTCTGATTCATTTCTTCGGCCAGGTTTTATTTAGCATGTATTGCATATATTTTGCTGAAATGGGTCTTAAAAAGTAGGCAAAAAACGTAATAAACATGTTTCTTGTTCTTGAGCAAATTATCCCACGTGTGAGACAAAATATATCACTCATGCAGCCTTCTTTCTCACTATGGACAATATAACCGTTAGAGCCGTGTCAGGATCATGGTTCTTCTCCTCCCCGTTCCGATATATTCCATGCCAATTTTGTTCTCAGCCCTTTGGCTTAGGCTATCCTCTTGCTTCAGAATGACCCCTCCCTCCTTTCTGTATTTTCATAGTATCTTATAAATGGGGCTGGGGTATGGGCTGGGAAGAAAAACACCATTTTATGCAGAACGATAGATGGTTACAATCTATTAAGCTGTAGTGACATGACCTTAATATTTGAATGCTTTAATTTATTGACTAATTATATTTCCAGACAAAAGTAACACATTTGCGATCTCAGCGCAAAGGACCCCTTTTTCGTAGGACTATCACAGAAATTAAAACGAAACTTTTGGACAAGATTTAAAAAGACTACCTTGTCACCTTTTTGTTCCTGATGCTAGTTTTCCACTTGAAATCAGCTCACCTTGTGATATATGAAAGGACACACAAAGTATGAAATGAAGGAAAATGAGCTGTGTTGTCTACTTTGGTAGAAGGATGTAGGATACGTTATTTTCATTACCAGCTGCTCTTGTAAACAACACAGTTTAGTTCAATTAGCGCGACTCATTCAAACAGGTCATTCAATCAATATCACAGGCTAACTGAACTGATGAATCAAAAATGTTTTTCATGCCTGAAAGTCACCACATTATGTAAATTCTGTCAGAGTACAACCTTGATCGACCTGAATCTAACTAACCTGAACCTTCAATTAACAGGATTTTTTGGAAACATTCACTTGTATCTTAAAAGAACAAGGTAAACGACAAGACAATTTCATATCAAGTATAGTGTCGATATAGCTGATAATCATAGGCTGCTCCAATGAGTAGGCCTATTCCGTGTATTTTGAGGACCATCGGGAAGAATTCTAGTCCCACAGATAGCATCCTGTTGATAATGCCTGAACATCTACCTTGGTTATTCATCTTCGATTGAAAAAAATGGTGAAATACAGCTGTACTTGATAAGAGAATTTCATAACCTAATAAGTGAATTACACCTCTTCAGTAGAGTTTATTAGATATTTTCCAACATGAAAGTTCACTGAGAGGCCCATAACAGATCAGTTTCGGTGAGGTAAGGGTAGGTCAAAGACCAAGGACAGGACAGTGGCCAAGAAGGGCACACCTCATATGGCTACCACATGAGGGACCCTGGTTATCTAGCAGGGAAATACGGAACGTATTCTTGGGGACAGGCAATCAAGGGAAGGCAGGAAGACACCAAATTGATTTTGCTAAGTATAAATTACTGCATTTCACTATAATAATCCATAGTAAAGGGCATCTTGGAAGTAAATTTTAAATTGACATTTTCTGGGGTTCCTGGGTGGCTCAGTCAGTTAAGTGTCTGACTTCCACTCAGGTCATGATCTCATGATTCGTGAGTTCGAGCCTCACATCAGGCTCGCTGCTGTCAGCGAAGAGCCTGCTTTGAATCCTCTGTCCCTCTCTCTCTGCCTTCCTCTCTCTCTCTCTCTCTCTCTCTCTTTCTCTCTCTCTCTCTCAAAATAAATAGATAAATAAATTGATATCTTCTTTTCCAGTGAGCTTTTGTGCATGGTAACTATAGGGAACTTCCCCCAAGAAAAAACACGAGCTCTTGGAGAGAACATAGCCAGAGAGCCAAGCTGCCTCTTGGCCTTTGATTCTGAAGGTTTCTTTAGACATCAGCCTCCCTTCAAAAAGAACAAAATACCAAATAACATCAGTCATAGGAAAGTCAGAGAGGTCATTTATTCCAGCCAGCTCCAGTTAATTTAGAAATAATTTATCTATTTATGAAATATTATAGTGGCCTTTAATTTTCACTACAACAATCTGAGCTGTGGCAATACCATGTAGAGACTCCCTTGGGCGTGGGGTGGGGTGTATAAGTCAGTAAAACTTTGTCAGACTGGAGATGCTAAGTATACTTTTAACACATTAGTACCTTAGATGCAAGGTAAAAGTTGCCATAGAATCCAAGTATCCTTTTTTTCTTTTTCTTTTTTTAATGAGGTACGATCTCAAGTGGAAAAAGTAAAAGAAGATGTATTTTTAGAACAAACTGTAATTATAGTCAGAAAAAACATTCAGGGAGAAGATGAGCTATACAGGACCCGCTTTGAATAACTCAATTAATTAATTAATTAATCAAAGAGCTATTGAGCATCCATGATGTACCAGCAACTATGCTAAATTGGTGATGTGTCTATATCTTTTCCTGTGCTTCTTCTTTGTTAGATATTCCCAGAGTGAAAGGCCTTTGGTTCTAAAGTATTTAAGGTTTAGTCTGAGAGCAATGGGTTTTAGGCATGGGAATGGCATCATGGGATTCACACATTAGAAGAGATTTTTCTTTCTTTCTTTTTAAAAAATTTTTATTGTGTATTTTTTTTAAATATGAAATTTATTGTCAAATTGGTTTCCATACAACACCCAGGGCTCATCCCAACAGGTGCCCTCCTCAATACGCATCACCCACCCTCCCCTCCCTCCTACCCCCCATCAACCCTCAGTTTATTCTCAGTTTTTAAGAGTCGTTTATGGTTCGCCTCCCTCCCTCTCTAACTTTTCTTTCCCTTCCCCTCCCTCATGGTCTTCCGTTAAGTTTCTCAGGATCCACTTAAGAGTGAAAACATATGGTATCTGTCTTTCTCTGCCTGACTTATTTCACTTAGCATAACATGCTCCAGTTCCATCCACGTTGCTACAGAAGGCCAGATTTCATTCTTTCTCATTGCCAGGTAGTATTCCATTGTGTATACAAACCACAATTTCTTTCTCCATTCATCAGTTGATGGACATTTAGGCTCTTTCCATAATTTGGCTATTGTTGAGAGTGCTGCTATAAACATTGGGGTACAAGTGCCCCTATGCATCAGCACTCCTGTATCCCTTGGGAAAATTCCCAGCAGTGCTATTGCTGGGTCCTAGGGTAGGTCTACTTTTAATTTTTTGAGTAACCTCCACACTTTTCCAGAGTGGCTGCACCAGTTTGCATTCCCACCAACAGTGCAAGAGGGTTCCCGTTTCTCCACATCCTCTCCAGCATCCATAGTCTCCTGATTTGTTCGTTTTGGCCACTCTGACTGGTGTGAGGTGATATCTGAGTGTGGTTTTGATTTGTATTTCCCTGATGAGGAGCCACGTTGAACATCTTTTCATGTGCCTGTTGGCCATCTGGATGTCTTCTTTAGAGAAGTGTCTACTCATGTCTTCTGCCCATTTCTTCACTGGATTATTTGTTTTTTGGGTGTAGAGTTTGGGGAGCTCTTTATAGATTTTGGATACTAGCCCTTTGTCCGATATGTCATTTTCAAATATCTTTTCCCATTCCGTCAGTTGCCTTTTAGTTTTGTGGATTGTTTCCTTTGCTGCGCAGAAGCTTTTTATCTTCATGAGGTCCCACTAGTTCATTTTTGCTTTTAATTCCCTTGCCTCTGGGGATGTGTCAAGTAAGAAATTGCTGCGGCTGAGGTCAGAGAGGTTTTTTTCCTGCTTTCTCCTCTAGGATTTTGATGGTTTCCTGTCTCACATTCAGGTCCTTTATCCATTTTGAGTTTGTTTTTTATGAATGGTGTAAGAAAGTGGTCTAGTTTCGTCCTTCTGCGTGTTGCTGTCCAGTTCTCCCAGCATCATTTGTTAAGAGAACGGGAGAGAGAGCACGTGCATGTGAGCAGGGGAGGGGCAGGGAGGGGGGGGACAGAGGATCCGAGGAGGGGTCCACAGTGTCGGCAGAGAGGCTGACATGGGGCTCGACATCATAAACCATGAGATCATGGCCTGAGCCTATGTCGGACGTTCAACGACTGAGCCACCCAGGCGCCCCTAGAACAGATTTTTCTTATGCAGTAAAATAAATACTTTCAGATGGCAGAAATAGTAACATGCAGTGAATGATCAGAGGGAGGACAGAGTGAAAGGGAGGACAGAGTGAAATAGAGGACGATCGGGGATGATGTCCAAGTTTCTGGCTTGGAGAATGAGGTTCATGTTGATAATATTGGCCCTCAGGCTGACCACTCAAGTGTCCATTGTGTGCCAGGCATTCTGTTAGGCACCGCTGTGTTCTAGGGAGATTCTGTGTTTCGGTGGAAAATTAGGCCTTGTTCATAGCAGACCTTCAGGGTTACCTAATCCTGCTTGAGTGGTAGCTATTTTGCAACTCTGTAGATTGGGGATAAGTGATCTTCATGCAAAATAATTCTTGTTTGTAGACAATAATGCTTGTCTAGAAACAAGCAAATCTATTTCTATGTCAGCTGGAGGGACATCTCTCCCTCTGTGGAAAAAGTAGTGTTGCCTCCCATCCATACGTTCATTTCAGCATTCCTGATCTCTAGAGGCGTCTGTTCTTTGAGTTCTGCTTTTAACTGGTGGTGACACTTGACACTTTACCAGTTGCCCCATTCCTGAGCTAAATAAAATCTCTGACACATATTTATTTCTGTTTGGGGGTGAGTGTCACGATTTTGCCACTTTTCAGAACATTTTAACCGTAGCGAACGTGACAAGCTCACCTTTGTCCTCAGGGAGCTTCAATCCTAGGGGGGCAAACAGATAAGAAACCAAAGAAATAAGGACATAAGTACAGCGTGTATTGACAAATGCTCGGGAGGAACGTGTAACAGGGAAATGGTACAGGGTGTGGGGGTGAGTGTGATGACGTAGGAGAAAGTCCTTTTAAGGCTAACTTAAAAACAAATCCTTGACTTTGGGCTATATCAGGGGCACACAAAGTTATGTGCCTGTATATACCACAGTTGCAATCCTGTAAGTTTTCCTGGTCACATGATACGTCTCTTCAAGGAGAGGAGGAAGGGTTTATTGCCCCACGCATCTTTTTGTTTTCCTCTTCCCTTTATCTTGCAGGGAAACCTACTCCATCCTCTTCCTCTCTTTCTAGACAGTATCTTATCTTCATCTAATGGAAACTGGTGGTTAACACTCAATGAACCTCTTAGTAGGAAAGGGCGCAGTCAGTTCTGAGACAGCTTTCTGAAACCGAGCTTGAAGCGAGGAAAATCGCAGTTTATGCCAGAACAGTTTTAAAAAGGTTGGGCTCTTGGGGCACCTGGGTGGCTCAGTGGGTTGAGCGTCTGACTTTGGCTCAGGTCCTGATCTCACGGTTCGCGCGTTCGAGCCCTGCGTTGGGCTCACTGCTGTTAGCACAGAGCCTGCTTCAGATCCTCTGTCCCCCTCTGCCCCTCCCGGTTTTGTGCTCTCGCAAAAATAAATTGACACAAAACGTAAAAAACAAAAAAGTTTGGGATCTCTCCCAGAACACACCAATCGATGGGAAAATATTTGTTGAATTTCTTCTATGTGGACGACATTACACTTGGCAGAGAAGAGTACTTTGGAAATAAATATTTAACCTAAATTTGACAGAAATTCAAATAATTGAAAATGGACCATTGGAATGATTTTACCACCATTTCCATATTTAGGAGGATGTATGCAGATGTTTCTTCTATGCCTGTATTTGGAGGGATAAAGAAAAACATAATAGATAATTCTTTCCAAGTGTCCCTTTCCTCAACACCCTCCAGCCCCTTTTGGCCACGGTTGAGAACCATTGCCGTTAAGTTGTGCTTTTAAGAATCTTCTTTGCAAATTCAGTTACTAAATCATGGTTTCGGAGCTTCAACCTAAAGAAATTGTTTTGTGTAATTGCTAAACTTACCATCTGGATATCAGACACAGAATTCATTAAAAAGTTCATGATCACTTCCAAAATTTGATCATAATCTAGACCAGGGAAATCTACAAACTTTTTCTCCAAAGGGCCGGAGAGTAAATATTTTAGGTTTTGTGGGTCTTACGGTCTCTGTCACAAGTATACAACTCTGCCATTGCAATGTGAAAGCAACCACGAACAATTCACAAACGAGTGGGCACGGCTTTGTTCCAACATAACCAAGTATGACCGCCTTCCTGGATTTGATTATTTGAAACACCAGCTGACTCCAGTGGTCTGATGCTATCTAGCAGAGGTGCGAGGGCAGAGGGAAAGACCCAAAAGCAGGATCCTCAGAGCATATGGTGTGATAAATACCTCCTGATTCACCCGTGTGTTCCCTGGAACCTGCACCCTCACTGCCGGAATAATCTAGCACACACAGGCATTGATGGAAGTACTTGCTGTGGTTATGGGCTTGTTTTCACACTGTACTTGTGACCCCTGAACTGCTTCATTTACCCTCCACCATTTAGTTACTGTCACCATATGCTCTGAGGATCCTGCTTTTGGGTCTTTCCCTCTGTCCTCGCACCTCTGCTAGATAGCATCAGACCACTGGAGTCAGCTGGTGTTTCTTTTTTTTTTTTTTTTTAATTTTTTTTTCAACGTTTATTTATTTTTGGGACAGAGAGAGACAGAGAGAGACAGAGCATGAACGGGGGAGGGGCAGAGAGAGAGGGAGACACAGAATCGGAAACAGGCTCCAGGCTCCGAGCCATCAGCCCAGAGCCTGACGCGGGGCTCGAACTCCCGGACCGAGAGATCATGACCTGGCTGAAGTCGGACGCTTAACCGACTGCGCCACCCAGGCGCCCCGAAGTTAGCTGGTGTTTCAAATAATCAAATCCAGGAAGGCGGTCATACTTGGTTATGTTGTTTGATTTTTGTCTCCCCAGCTAAATTCTAAGCTTCTGCAAGTTAGGGAGGACCGGGCTTTTGAGCATCACTCCATTAATATTTACGAACAGATGCCCCTTCCCTTATGCCCATTAGTCCTTTATCTCCTAGAGTCAAAACGTTCTCGCGGCTGTTGGAGGGGTTGTAAAAATACCATAGTGGAATTTATGGGTTCACAAATGGAAGAAGGGGAAGAAGCAAATGGCTTTAGGAGGAAAGATGGGTCTAAGTTTTCGAAAGCACCATCGCAATGCAAATGTGCAATCTGGTAGGAGTAATGCTTTTTTTTTTTTTTAAAGTTTTTAATTTACTAAAAAAATGCTTGACATTTATTTATTTTTGAGAGACAGAGGGAGACAGAATGTGAGCGGGGCAGGGGCAGAGAGAGAAGGAGACACAGAATGCAAAGTAGGCTCAGGCTTTGGGCGGTCGGCTCAGATCCTGACTCGGGGCTTGAACCCACCATCCATGAGATCATGACCGGAGCCGAAATCAAGAGTTGGATGCTTAACTGACCGAGCCACCCAGGTGCCCCTACTTTTTAAAGTGATCTCTATACCCAGCGTGGGGCTCGAACTCACGACCCCGAGATCCAGAGTTGCGTGTTCTTCCAACCGAGCCACCCAGGCAGCCTATGGTGTATAGGGGTAATGCTTTACATCATGACTAGCCATCAACACCTTTGCTATATAAATTGACCAAGTGAGTTTAATTAGAGCTCCTAACTGAGGACAAGTCACAAGAAGAGCAAGTTTTAGCTTGGGCAGGGAGGATGCCATGGAACATAAAATACTGGAAGGGGGTAGCAGAGAGGAGACAGCCCCATGCGCTGAGGCTTGGGCATGCACTCAAGGATTGTCATTAGTTCCGGGACTAGCTAGGGTGGAGGAGTAGAATCAGGCGAGGAGAGGTGAATGCAGAGGGAGAAAAAGAGAAAACAGACAACCTCCTTCACAATTTTGTCAAAGGCTAGCCCTTTGGACCTCCAAAGGTTATTTTTTCAGCAAACATCTTATCTCTGTCTTTGTTAGTTTGTTTTAGGCTATACTGGAAATTCCCTTATCTGCTTGTTCCTTATCTGTTCTTGATTCCTTTGCTTGTTCATTGACAGAAGGGCCGAGGGCAGCTTGTGAGATGCGTGGCTTCCTGGAAACTTTGCTTCTCTGCAGTCACCAAAGCCATTTGCTTTACCCCGTACGCTGCTTGGCTGGGCCCTGGGGATTTACATAAAGAGATATTTGAAGCAAAAACTGAGGCGCTCGCATGTTTTGGTGTTGTGTGCAGACCGAGTTGATGAGGGGGGTTAACTTCTTTTCCTGCCAAGGTCACCAGGAAGAAAGCTGTCCCCTGAGACATGCTAACATTAACCTGAGAACTACAGATTGCGGATGCAGAGGGACCTTTGAGCTATAAGGCTTTCACAGTCAAACTGCACTCAATCAGAAAAATTTAAAGAGCAAGGCCACTTGAAGGGAAAAAGCTCAAATTATACATTCTTACAGAAGGAAATGCGTCTTTGTGCCTTTGGGACTAGCACAAACCCTCATATACCTTGTCTGATTGTAACAAGCCAGTGTTTTGTAGGTGGCGCAGTATCGGAACGGCCATGCCCAGGCTTTGGTGCTGTGTAGCCTTGATCAAAGACACATAACTGCTATTGCCTCGGTTTTTGAATCTCTCGAATAGATACCAGTGTCTGTCTCCCAGGGTTTGAAGAATTAGAAATAACATAGGAAAAATACTAGCGCAGTGGTTTGGCAAACTGGATGCCCAGTTCATGGTAGGCAATATAGATACATTATGAGTGATGTGGAAATAACCCAGGTTCTTTTCTCTGCCGGGGAGGCAGGCTAGTGGATTTAGGACTGAGGAAGAGGGTCCCCCAGCTCCACACCGGTCAGTTTTCAGAGAGGTAAGACATACTGCATCATGCCAGAGAAACAGTAAAAAAAAATGTTTCAGATGAGTGAGAGGAACACACAGAATAAACAAAGTTATATTACATAATGAGAGACCCTAAATACTCCTATTTATGGGAAATTCAACTTTGGGGCAATTACTTATAATTAGTAATATCCATTTCTGTGTAGACCGTAAATATGCTAAAGAACTTGTAAATTGCTGTTCTCTTAAATTGATTAATTCTGTCCCTTGTTTACATTGGTAAGACATTTTGGTAGACACTTAAATATCAACATTGGCCTAGCCCGGGGTTGAATTAGCACAAATTCTGAACTAATCTGGTTGTGATACATACCGCCAGGTAAAATTGTTTGTTCTTCCTTTATTCAAAATTTCCGGCTTGGTGGCATATTGTTCATTAAATTGAGATAATTTCTATTTAGTCTTTCATTATCAGCAAGTGGCCTGTGGGTACTTTTTGTGGTTGTTGTTGCTACTCAGATACATTGTATTTCAAAAACATACACTGAGGAATCACTGATAAATCCTTAGGAAAACATATTCCCATGTAACTTCGAATCGCATTGAGCCATATCTGAAAGATTTTTCAAGGTCAGCTTTGGCATAATGCTAACATTGTGCCATTTGCCCGGGAATTATTTTAGTCTTTGATTAATGGGCATATGTTTAGTATGTAATATAATTTTGTGAATGCTAAATCAAATTGTAACTTAATCAGGCTGATTTAGTGGTTTGGGAGAAAGCTTTAAAATGTTTTTCCTGATTTGTTGCTAATTTTTTTAAAAAAAAAAATTCGGTCCAGTATCGTTAACATACAGTGTTATATTGGTTTCAGGCGTACAATATAGTGATTCAACAATCCTGTACATTACTCAGTGCTCCCCATGGTAAGCGTACTCTTAATCCCCATCACCTATTTCCCCCATCCCCCACCTGTCCTCCCCTCTGGTAACCACCAGTTTGTTTTCTATAATGAAGAGTCTGTTTGTTTGCCTCTATTTTCCTTTGTTTGTTTGTTTTGTTTCTTAAGTTCCATATATGAGTGAAATCATATGGTATTTGTTGTTCTCTGACTTATCTCTAGCTCCATCCATGTCATTGCAAATGGCAAGATATCATTCTTTTTTATGGCTCAATAATACTCCATTACTCCATTTTGTGTGTGTGTGTGTGTGTGTGTGTGTGTGTGTGTGTGTGTGTGTTTACTACTTCTCCTCTATCCATTCGTCTGTTGATGGACACTTGGGCTGCTTTCATAGTTTGGCTATTGTAAATAATGCTGCAATAAACATAAGGGTGCGTGTATCCCTTTGAATTAGTGGTTTTGTATTTTTGGGGTAAATACCCAGTAGTGTGATTACTGGATCATGGGGTAGTTCTATTTTTAACTGTTTGAAGAACCTCCATACTGTTTTCCAGAGTGGCTGCACCAGTTTGCACTCCCACCAACAGTGCGGGAGGGTTCCCCTCTCTCCACATCCTCTCCAACACCTGCTGTTCCTTGTGTTGTTGATTTTAGACATTCTGACAGGTGTGAGGCAGTATCCCGTTGTAGTTTGATTTGTATTTCCTTGATGATGAGTGACATTGAGCATCTTTTCATATATCTGTTGGCCATCTGGATGTGTTTGGGAAAATGTCGATTCAGATCCTCTGCACATGTGGGTACAAATATCTCCTTGAGTCCCTGCTTTCATATTTCTTGGGTGTGTTCCTACGAATGGAATTGCCAGATCATATGGTAATTCTGTGTTTAACTTTGTGAGAACAACCAAACTATTTTCTGCCGTGATTGCGCTCCTTTACATTCCTACCAGCGATGCATGAGAGTTCCAATTTGTCTACATCATTGCCAAGGCTTATTTCCCACATATTTTTTTATTATAGCCATCCTAATGCATGTGAAGTGGGACCTCATTGTAGTTTTAATTTGCATTTTCCTAATGACTGATGATATTGAGCATCTTTTCATTTGATTATTGGCCACTTGTGTACTCTCTTCAGAGAAGTATCTATTCAAGTCTTTTGCCGATAATCATGTTCCCTAAGCAAAGAGGAAGAGAGGGAGAGCAGGCAGGAGAATAAGAAAGCTGCAGGATGATGGAGAGACCACAAGAAAGACTGTTCTTTTCATTAGCTGGGATAACTAGGCAGGGAGGCTCTATCACGCTTGACGAGGTCAAGGGGAGGGTGCAAAACAACCTGATACTGAAGATAAAAAAAAAAAAAATCAGGAAGAGTGGTTAAGTGCAAGTGATAATGGATATGAAGATTAGCATTCTAATCAAACACTTTCATGGTTGAAGGTTGTGTGGTAACTTTTGAGAAATGGTAAATAAAGTTGCATTCTGGAATTCAGTTGTTTGACATTCGCCCTAAAGTATTATTTGAGGATCTAGTTGTTATTTTTTTAAATTCTTTTTAATGTTTATTTTTGAGAGAGAGACAGAGCATGAACAGGGGCAGGGGGCAGAGAGAGAGGGAGGCACAGAATCCGAAGCAGGCTCCAGGCTCCAAGCTTCAGCACAGAGCCTGACGCGGGGCTCAAACTCACGGACCGCGAGACCATGACCTGAGCTGAAGTCCGATGCTTTACTGACTGAGCCACCCAGGCGCCCCAGGATCTAGCTGTTATTTAAGTTTACAATATGCTTTTGATATGAACAAGGTGCAAAAGAATGTTTGTCTTTTATCTCAAACAAGTCTCAGTTTATATCTTACAGCTCAAGTCTTGGGGGCTGTGGCATACAACTGCCATCTGGTGTTGGTATGTTCTCATAGCAGGGTTATGTGTTTAGTACATTAAAAAAAAAACTACTTGGGGACAGATTTTGCAAAACTAAAGTGATGAAGTGATGGTAAATTCCTCAGAAATCTAAATTGATAAGGTATCATTGTTTGACAAGAAAAAGAGTTTAGGAAACAACTTTTGAGCATACTTTCTTAAAGAACTCAGAGGGATGCAGAAATTATTCCTATTTATTATTAGCAGCAGGGTTTTTTTTTTTTTTTACATGGATGTGGACAGTCTATGAATTGTGAATGAACTCATTGTCTTGCTGATTTGATTTACACTTGAATATGCTGTAAAGGTACACAGCTGAGAAAGTGATCAAATAAAAAATAAGTGCATTTGGGAGGAGCTGCGCTGTGAGCTCTAAATCGCTCATTTTATAGGTTCACAGTCCCTTAAAAAAAAAATCCAGCATTGTTTTTCTGCTGGGTGTAGTTCAGGCTTTTTCTGCATCACGTGACAGTGCTTAATGCTCCCGGAAGTCATTTTACCCAAAGAAATCAGTTTGATTAATCAAGCCCCATGATGCTTTCAGGGTTAATAGACCTTCTGTTGAAAGTGGGCATCCAGGGAGCACAATTGTGGGGGGTCCCCTGCAGACACCTATCATCAGGACGGTTGGCAGGTTGCTCAGTGTTAAAGGGAGAAATAACACTGGGGATGACTGGAGTTAGGAAGGAATGAGCATCTTGAACGCATTCCTTACTGCTGTGGTCTGAGACAGTTTGCTTAGGAAAGTATGACTTTATAAAGAATGCCGCTTCCCCCAGGAAAACAGTCTGTTTTGTTGACTAACAGTGGAAGTTGTAAATGACTTTTAGATTTTCTTGTAGTTCCCTTTGTGAGCAATTAGCTGCCTTACTTTTTCGGTTCACAGCTGGGAGTTCCAGGCAAGGGAGGAAGCTGAGAGTGGCAAGAGAAAAAGAAATTCAGTCATCTGCAGGAAACCGCACTGGGCATCTTCCTGAACCTTCACTCCATCTCGAGCAATCAGGTCTTATTAAACCTCAATAGATACTTTGCTCTTTTATCCAGTTCTACGTCTGACATCTTTAGTGTAAGCACTGAGCAACGTGAAAAATAGGCAACGGTCTTTAAAACACGAGACTGATGTCTACTTTTGTCCTTACCTTTCTTTCCATCTCTTTTCCTCTGTGTTTCTACCCACCTGAGGTGAATACTTTGAAGATGGTGCTCCCTGATAATTAGGAGTCAGGAGTCAAACGGACAGCTTGCTATTTGTAACTTAGCACCTCTTCACCAGATGTCTGGATGCCCTTTATTTTCTGTTTCTACAGCCACCACATACGTGTACATCTTGTTGCGAAAATTGCAACAACGAAGGGGTTTTTCTACCTTCTATTACTGTCCCATCAAAATCAATTTCCTCAAACCGTATTTTCTCTCACCCAAGTGCTTAGAAGGCTTCCAATTCATGTAATAGAGCAAATCCAAATTTATCGGTATGACCTTCAAAGCTGTTCTCCGTATCGTTCACACTCGCAGTTTCCATTGCGTGTTCTCTTAGGTCCCAGTGTGAGCTCTGCGGCAAACAAGCTCAACATGTTACATTGGCTTCTAGTATTGAATTTTCATAATGAGCTTATAATGCAGGTACTTTTCTTGTTACTCCTACTTTACGGATGAGGAAACTGAGGTTTAAAAAAATTGAGTACTTGGGCCATGGGTAATGCAATTAGTTGCATTACAATCAGTGCTGATTCCAGAATCAGTGCTGAATTCCCAGTAGGCAGACTTTCATGCCTTCAACCAGTTTTTGAAACAGGCACACATATATATATTTTTTTAATTTGGTTTGATGTTAAGAGGGGGACATTATGGAAAACAACTGGAACTTTCTTAATCTTTATTATATTACTTTGTTTTCACTTTCCTCATTTTTTTAAAGTTTAAAAAAATGTTTACTTTTGAGAGACAGAGAGAGAGAGCATAAGTGGGGGAGTGGCAGAGAGAGAGAGAGAGGGAGACACAGAATATGAAGCAGACTCGGGGCTCCCAGGTGTCAGCCCAGATCCCTATACGGGGCTCGGACCCACAAACCGTGAGATTATGACCCGATCCAAAGTGGGACGCTTAACCAACTGAGCCACCCAAGCATCGCTCACTTTCCTCATCTGATGCTATTGGGACTTAGTTGGCCTCTTAGAAAAAAATTGGTGAGAAAAATGACACATTATCTTTTTAAAACGTTGTGTTATGGACAATTTGGAATATATATAAAAGGTAGATAGAATAGTATAACGAATCCCTATATACCTAATAATAATAATAATATTAATAATAATAATACAGCCCCAATAATAATTGATTCATCATGCTTCATCCATACCTCCACCCACTATCCCCTCCCAGAGTATACTTAAGCAAGTCTCAGTCATCATATCTGTAAATATTTCTGTATGTATCTCTAAAAGAATAAGACTCTTTTTTTACCATGACAATTACTTCACCTATAATATTAATAATAATTATCCTAATAACATCAAAAAGTCAGCCATTGTCCAGATTTACAATTGTTTCATGTTAAATACTTTACAGATTCTATATGAATTAGGCTCCAAATAAGGTCTACACATTGTGATTGGTTGCTCTATCTTATAAGCTTGTCTATCTTTGCAATATGTTGAAGAAACCAGGTCGTTTGTCTTGTAGAGTTCCCACAGTGTGGATTTTGCTGATTGCATTCCCATGGGGTAGTTTAACAAGTTTCTTTGTCCTCTGTATTTCCTATGACATGGTAATGGGGGGCGGGGGGCCTGGGTGGCTAGGCTGGTTAAGCATCCAACCTCCGCTCAGGTCATGATCTTGCTGTTCATGGGTTCAAGCCCTGCATCTGTGCTGTCAGCACAGACCCTGCTTCGGATCCCCTGTCTTCCTCTCCCTGTCCCTCTCCACCTCTCTCTCTCAAAAGTAAATAAACATTAAAAAAATAAATATGGTAATTGGATCTAGAGACTTGATTGGATCTAGATTTGATTTTTTTCAGGACTTTATATGTGGTATTATCTTCTTCCATTAGGAAGCATACAATGTCTGATCGTCTCTCTATATCTATATCTACGTATATTTTTACATTTACTTTGAGAGAGAACAAGCAAGAGCATGGGAGGGGCAGAGAGAGAGAGAGAGAGAGAGAGAGAGAGAGAGAGAGAGAGAGAGAGAAAGAGTGAGTGCATCCCAAGCAGGCTCCACGCTCAGCACAGAGTCCAACGCAGGGCTCAAACTCACAAACTGTGAGATCATGACCTGAACCGAAGTCAGACACTTAACCGAATGAGCCACCCAGGTGCCTCTCTTTATTGATTCTTAATAAGGCATTTTATTTAATTTGCATAGAAGATTTTTTCCATCCATATTTTATCTGTTGACAAATTAAACTAAGTCATGTAATCACTTTATAAGTATACTGGAATACACAGGTTTGAGAACAAATACAACTAGCTTTTTATAAGCAATTAAACTGGGGGGGTGAAAAAATGTGTGGTTACCCATGAGTTTCAGTATGCACTGGGGATCAATTGATATGTTTTGCAATGGGAATACAGAGTTAATGAGGCAAGTTAGTTAAATAGTAGTCTATTAAAAGAGTTTCTAGCACACTGCTGTCGAACAGAACTTTCTGTGATGAGGATGTTCTATATCTGTGTTGTCCAATATGGTAGCCACTAGCCACATGTGGTTATTAAGCATTTGAAATGTGGCCACTATGATTGAGGTGAAGCTACAGACCTGAATGCTTAATTTAACTAATTTAAATAATTAACTTAAATTTAATAACCTTGGACAATTTAGTTCTAAGATACAAAATCTGCACTGGAGACTGACTCTAAAGTCTGACTCTAGAGCCTGCACTCTTAACCACAACACTATATAGCTTCTTGGCAGGGTGTTTCTCAGGATTTTTTTTTAATACACCAAATACACATTCACATTTTTTTTAGGCAAATAACAAAGACCCGGTTTACCAGCTTTACTTTTTTCAGCCTGAGTTTAACATTATATATTTAAACAATTGTCAAAGCTAAGTTGCCGGCATTCATGCATGATTTTAAAACATCCTCAATTTATATTACTTAATAATTTATAATAATTATACATTTTATAATTATTTTTATTAAATATATTTATATTAAAACTATAATTATTTTATTATTATTAAATTTATTTATTTGTATTATTTATTTGCAATTAATTTATTTGTATTGATATATTAATTATATGGTAATTAATGGTAATTAATATATTACCATTAATGCGTTAATATGTTTCACTACTAAATACTGAAAAAATGAAATTGTTTTTGTAGCAGATTCATCCTGGCAATGCTAACTACATAGCAAATTGAGACTACTTGCCTCACATTGCAAACACAGTGAGAAAATGTGTCCATGTTGGTATTAATGCATGAAAGAATCATGGCCATCTTGGATTACACTTAACACAAAAAAAGAAAAAGGCAAAGATTTACAACAGTTTTAAAGCAAAAAAAAAAAAAATAGCCCTATGAGGTCCAAACGACATACTCAAAATGTCTGACAAATAGGGGCTCCTAGGAGTTGTGGTTATAAATAGTTAAGATTAGATACAGTTACACTAAGAGTGAAGTTCATTTGAAATCTTAAAAAAAATTTCTTGCTAATCCTCACATGGTACCAATTATAGTTAACATTTGTGTTCATTGGTTGCATTGGATTACTTGTTATCCAAGCGTAGCAGCTGCTCCTTACCATATATTGTTAAGGATTTTAACTGGCTGTCTTCAACTTCTACTCTTTCTTGACCGTTCTTAACAATTCTCTTGGTAGTAATTTTTCTGCCGCTAGCAAATTTAGTAGAAGTTGATATAGATTTGAAGCCGCTTATCCCATTGTCTTTGCAGTCTAGAAGTGCAGAGAAGCTCAACATGGGTTTTTTTTGTTTGTTTTGTTTTTGTTTTTGTTTTTGTTTAGTTCATCATGTTTTAGCAGGCTGTTGGAAGGAGTCCTCTTTTATAGTTTTAAGGTCATCTATGTGGGGCCCGGGACTCGGGAGCTGGCAGCCGGCTGCAGCCCGGGTCTCCCCTCTGTTTCCTTTTGCACTGCTCTGCTGATGTTTCTCAGAATGTATTCTCATATGCAGCATTACTTTGTGCATGCTATTCCTTTAAGCGGAAAATTGCACCCTCAGAATCTCCGAACCTCTTAGCCTGGTCTGGTGACCAGTCTTCGCGTTGGTCTCGAGTAAACCACGCCTCCTTGGTTTTTACACTTATGTGTTCCCTCCCACATGGACTCGTGTAAGCAATAAATTGTATTGGCCGCAATACTGCCTGACTTAGGCTGTTATAAGAAGCCTTGCAGCCCCTACCTTGATTTCTCCGGGCAGTAGTTCCTAGAGCCGTGAGCCACCTTATAAAAGTCCATTTACCCTGCTGGAGGGATTTTATGGAGAACCCCCGAGACTTCATGGAGAGAAGGAAGGTTCTAGCAGAGACTAGTCTTTAAAGCCATCTCCTTTAAGGTACCAGGCATGTGAGTGCAACTGTCTTGCAGCCTACCAACCAACCCAGCTGCTAAGTAAGTACCCAAATCATGAGATACAATATGGTCTTTGTTGTGTTAAGCTTTAGAGATGGTTTGTTACTTTGCAACAGATAGTGGAACACCTGGCTAATTTGTACTCTTCCTTCCAGGGGTAGTTTAGGCATTGCCTCTAAGAAACATCGGATTTCCCTTTTTAATTCCCTTTTCCAGTGTAAGTTAGGTGCAGATCATCTTGGCCCCCATGCCATATTATACTTCATTCTGCATTTCTGGGTTTGTGCTATTTGTCTTCTAGACTACGGTCTCCTGGAAGGTATGTGTTAGTCTCTTTTGTGAGAGGAGCTTATCTCGGTAGTAGGCGCACAGTGGCTATTCAAAATAAATTGACTAAGTCACAGAATTGCAGGATCGGGGGGAACTGTAGATGCTATTTAACACAACCTTTTTTTTTTTTAATTTTTAAAAATGTCTTGTTTGTTTTTGAGAGAGGGAGACACAGAGTACGAGTGGGGGAGGGGCAGGGAGTGACAGAGACAGAATCAGAAGCGGGCTCCAGGCTGTGAGCTGTCAGCACAGAGCCTGACCTGGGGCTTGAACTCAGGAACTGAGAGATCATGACCTGGGCCGACGTCGCACGCTCAATGACTGAGCCACCCAGGCGCCCCCCGCCCCCCACAATCCAGTCTGATCTACAAATATTTGTTCATCCAGCCTGTGTGGAAAGCCCCCTCACTTGATGAGAATTTACTATGTCCTGAAGCAGCTTCACCCGTCTTGCAACAGATCAGATTGTTAGCACGTGCTTGTCAGTTTCACTCTTGCTTTTGATCACGTTTTCATTTCAGCTCCTCTCAGGAGCCATGTTCGTGTGTGCTCACCTGTGCACTGTAAAGTTTTTTTTGCTAGCCTTTTTAATATTTGTGTCCTGTATACCTATAACTGTTTAATACACTTGAAAATTGTTGTCTTAGATGGATTTTATTGTCGCCCACTGGATGTGTTGCATCCAGAGGCAATTTAATTTAGGCTCTTAGCTGAAGGACCAGTAAAATGTACTGGTTAAGAGTTTGGGCTCTGGAGTCAGAAGTCTCGGGCTCACCTTCTGACACTATCACATGTTAGCGATTATGTGAAAACAGACAACTCATTTGATCTAAGTTACTGGTTTCTTATCTGAAAAATAACGTCCTTGTACGTGTGTTGTGAACATTAAGTGATGTGAGGGTACCTGGGTGGCTCAGTCGGTTAAGCGTGCAACTCTTGATTTTGGCTCAGGTCAGGATCTCACGGTTCGTGAGATGGAACCCCGTGTGGGACTCCACACTCTCAGCATCCCCCCATCCTGACAGAGTGCAAGGCAGGCTGTCAGCATGGAGCCCGTTTGGGGTTCTCTCTCCCCTCTCTCTCCCCCTCCCCTACTCATGCGTGTGCTCACATGCTGTTTCTCGAAATGAATAAATATAAACAAAGGGGGTGACTGGGTGGCTCAGTAGGTTAAGCATTTGACCTTGGCTCAGGTCATGACCTCATGGTTTGTGAGTTTGAGCTTCACTTCGGGGCTCTCCTCTGTCTCCTCCTTTCTCTGTCCCTCCATCACCTGCACATGGGCGCTCTCTCTCTCTCTCTCTCTCTCTCTCTCTCTCTCTCTCAAAAATAAATATTAACAAAAGAAAAAAAAAAATTAAGTGACATTGTGCACATAAGTATTGCTTAACCAGAACCTTAAATATCAGATACTTAGTAACTATTAACGACTGGTAACTATTATAGCAATGCCGTGCTTGACCAAATTAAGCATTCTTTTTCATATTGAGCATTAGATAACTACCTTCTATGTTTTGTTTCGTCTTCCTTATCTGTTTGGCTCACTTTTGCTTGGCCACTTTCCCTATAAAACTTCATAATAGTGGCATTCAATTTTTTAAACCTTACCTGCTTTGATGGCAGACAATTCAAATTTGTAAATAACCCCATCTATACACAAGATGGTAGATGCTTTCATCAAAACCTTAGTCACATGGGGCGCCTGGGTGGCGCAGTCGGTTAAGCGTCCGACTTCAGCCAGGTCACGATCTCGCGGTCCGTGAGTTCGAGCCCCGCGTCAGGCTCTGGGCTGATGGCTCAGAGCCTGGAGCCTGTTTCCGATTCTGTGTCTCCCTCTCTCTCTGCCCCTCCCCCATTCATGCTCTGTCCCTCTCTGTCCCAAAAATAAATAAACGTTGAAAAAAAAATTTTTAAAAACCTTAGTCACAAAACCATTTGGAATCAAAGCCTGTGTTTCACGTGCAAGAGAAAAAATTGTAGTACTGTATAGACAAGTCCATGATCTCATTTCATTGGTCATAAAGTCCAAATTCATACCATAAAGAATTGAGATATTATTCTCTTGATTTCAACCTCACTGTGTGACTCATCCAGAACTCGGCTTCCTCTTACATAAAACTGGTAAAAAAAAATTCCTGTTTACCTCTCGGGGTTTCTGGTTTTAATTTTTTTTAATTTATTTTTGAGAGAGAGCAAGAGCGAGCGCGCACATGAGTGGGTGGTGGGCAGAGAGAGAGAGAGAGGGAAACGCAGAATCTGAAGCAGGCTCCAGGCTTTGAGCTGTCAGCACAGAGCCCAATGGGGGTGGGGGGTGTAACTCTCATGAACTGAGAGATCATGACCTGAGGCAAAGTTGGATGCTTAACCCACTGAGCCACCCAGGTATCCTCCCCTCAGGGTTTCTGTGAATATCCGTGAGATGAGGTCCTTGAAGGGCAGGTATTAGGGTAGGAGAACGCTTCCTCTCCACTCCCAATATTTCCTTCCCGGTAAAAGGACCTCCATTAGTGTAACACACGTGGCCTCTATTCCTTACTCATTCTTCACTGGGGATGGGTTAGGAGTAAATCATTTGGTGATTTTTGGATGTAGAAATTAAGCATGCATCTCGAAGCCCTTTCCTCCGCCCTGCCTCCTTGGGAGCAGCTGCTTACAGGGAATATGGAGACTGCTCTGTTCTTCAGTGACTGACTGTTTTTCTAGGTCTAACCCTGCTAAGTGGTTAATGTATAATTAATTCTTTGATTCAGATTATGATATGTCCTTGGCTTTAGAAACATCATATTCTTGAACATGTGTCTTATGAGAAATGAAGTTCATATTTTGGTATCTAACTTTCTACTAGATCTACATAGGACAATACAACTGGCTCAGAATTTGATCAGGAAATAGGTATTTTATTTATGCGGCTGCCTCAAAGACTCCAAAAGCAAGGCTGTAGTCCTTTTTTTTTAATTTTTGTTTTATTTTTTATTTTTTTAAAATTTACATCCAAATTAGCATATAGTGCAACAATGATTTCAGGAGTAGATTCCTTAGTGCCCCTTATCCATTTAGCCCATCTCCCCTCCCACAACCCCTCCAGTAACCCTCAGTTTGTTCTCCATATTTATGAGTCTCTTCTGTTTTGTCCCCCTCCCTGGTTTTATATTTTGTTTCCCTTGCCTTATGTTCATCTGTTTTGTCTCTTAAAGTCCTCATATGAATGAAGTCCTATGATTGTTGTCTTTCTCTGACTGACTAATTTCAGTTAGCATAATACCCTCCGGTTCCATCCATGTAGTTGCAAATGGCAAGATTTCATTCTTTTTGACTGCCGAGTAATATATATATATATATATATATATATATATTACATAATATATATATTGTGTATATATATATATACAATATACAATATATACAATATACAATATATATGTGTATATATATATAAAGAAGTTATATCCACATCTTCTTTATCCATTCATCCATTGATGGACATTTGGGCTCTTTCCATACTTTGGCTATTGTCGATAGTGCTGCTATAAACATGGGGGTGCATGTGTCCCTTCGAAACAGCACATCTGTATCCCATGGATAAATGCCTAGTAGTGCAATTGCTGGGTCATAGGGTAGTTCTATTTTTAGTTTTTTGAGGAACCTTCATACTGTCTTCCAGAGTGGCTGCACCAGCTTGCATTCCCAGGTTGTAGTCCTTTTTAAATCATGTTTATAGTTTCTAGCACTTAGCACAGTGTCTGGCACAGCATGTATTTAATGCCTTATGGTTGAATCCTTTTGAATAATATAACCTGCTATGCAAATAAATGGTAATATTTATTATTAAGAAAAACAGCTGTGCTACCACATTTGTAGATTTCAGATTTCCAGGAGAAGCTATTACCATGATCTAGTTAATGTCCCAGGAAATTTATATAACTATTGTCTTAACCATTTAGGGCTATTATAACAAAATACCACAGACCAAGCAGCTTTTACACAACATAGTTTTTTTTTTTCTCACAATTCTGGAAGCTGGAAGTCTGCGATCAGAAAGCCAGCATGGTTGAGTGAGTGACTTCTTCTAGGTTGCAGACTTCTTATATCTTCATATGGTGGAAGGGGTGACCTAGCTTTCTGGGCCTCTTTTTTTTTTTTAATTTTTTTTAAATGCTTATTTATTTTTGAGAGAGAGGGAGGCAGAGCGTGAGCAGGGAAGGGGCGGAGAGAGAGAGGGAGACACAGAATCTGAAGCAAGCAGGCTCCAGGCTCTGAGCTGTCAGCACAGAGCCTGATGCAGGGCTGGAACTCACAAACTGTGAGATCGTGACCTGAGCCGAAGTCCGATGCTCAATTGACTGAACCACCCAGGCGCCCCCTGGGGCCTCTTTTTATAAGGGAATTAATGCCATCCATGAAGGCTTGGCCTTCATGATTTATTCACCCAAAGATTTCTCATCCTAATACCATTACCTTGGGCATTAGGTTTACAAAATAAGAATTTTGAGGGATGGGGACACAAACATTCAGAGCACAGAAATTATACACTATGTTCCAGAAGTTTTGTAAACTAGAGCCCAGTCTTCCTGCACATATTACAAATCAGAAAATTTAGGTACAAAGCAGTAATGCAATTTACTTATGCTTTCACAGCAAGTTTATAGTCCCGTTTGGAGTAGAATAACAACTTTAGACCTCTATTGGCTAATCTGGGTTCTTACTATGAAATTTTGTAGAATCAGCTTCCAAATGACTAAATGTAGATGCCAGACTTGTTTACAAGTCCCTTTGTTGAACCTGAAATAGTTGGATATGTTCTGAAATCTTTGAATCACAAAGTCATTGAGCAGTTTAGATGGAGGAAGTAAGAGACTATCACAAATAAAAAGGAGGTGTGAAGTTTTTGATTGTTATCAGAAGAGTAATTACCAGCAAATTGCCACATTTATAGAGTTAGCAACAGATGTGTGACAGCTGGGTTAATTGAACGTCTGGTGGGCCCTTTTCTGTATAAGACAATTCCATGTGCATAGTATGGAAAAGAAAGCAGGTGTGACCAGTCAGTTGTCAAATGAAGAGAATAAATCTCACTTGGAGAGTGCACTGATGTACTAAACTTGTTTGTATTTCTTAGCTTGCAAGATAATCTAGCCATCGATTTTTGTTGGTGTGGTGATAAATTTTACACCCAGCGAGCACCGATTAATATAAATGTATATGGCAAAGAGTTTCCTATTTCTCTCTTTTATGTGAAGGCTCTGCAGAATGCACGTTGATGTGAATTCCTGACACTATACCCCCATCTCAGCACCACTATGTATATGGTCCTGAAGTCAGCAAGCCTGGTACTTCCACAGACATGGGCTGCCAGAATATTCACTAATTCTTGACACATGTAAGAAAGCACAGGACTGACCGGAGACGAGAAATCCAGTCGCTGCCTGTGTCACCCAATAGTAAACTGGGAACGAATGAATCGTTGATCTCTCTGGCCTTCAGTCAATTCCATGTGTCCAGAATGAAATGATGGAATTAAATGATCTCTAAGTCCCTTCTGTGGTTCAATCTCATTACAGGAAAAAACAAACGAACAAACAACCCGGTGTTTTAGCAATTTTAAACAATCATATGAGATCTCTAAGACAACAAACGATTGATGCCATTTTTCTGTGATAACAAATCTATCAGAAGCATTCTGTAAGCATTTGTTGATGGGCTGCCTATCTTGTGTAAACTGTTGAGGATGAAAAGTAGAAGAAAGTGCTTAATGCAGCCGTGAGGGTCCCTTTCGTTTCTCCAAATACATGTCATCCGATCCTATGTGTGGCATTAGTTCGTGTAATTTCTATTGGCTGCTGAGTGGAAGGTGGCTACAAGGGTTTGTTCAAGTGTGGGCGATCCATAGATTTTGAAGTTGCTGAATCCAGAGTTAGACCTCTGTCACGTATTAGCTCCACGCATAGCCCCCAGCCCTCTCAGACGTCATTGACACCTCTTTGATCTTAACTTCTCCATGCCCCCATCATAGGCTCAGGACCCACTGAGTAAGGTGGCTGTCTATTTTGCTCTCCCCTCGGCTAAAGCAAGGCCCCACAGTGAATATTATCATCTCATTCCCCTACTGCGCTGGTGGAGTTCTCCAATGTGTAGCCATTCGGTCTTCTTTTCTCCTCCTGTCCCCTTTCCTGTCCACACATGTCTACCATACCTCTGCCCCAAATATAGTTACTCTGGCCAAGAGATTCAGGGTTAAGTACTTTTCGAATTTACTCTCTTCACAACTCTTGTAGATTCCCACTCCTGAAAACAAAGTCAGATGTATAACTTCTGTGTGCAAAACTCACAGCCAATCCTATAGTTCCCTTCCAACTGTCCCAGAACACCCAATATTTTCCTGTATTCCACCTGTTGCATGTGGTAGTCATGAAATCAAGGGGGACTGCTCAGAGGAAGCTGTCTTTAGCTAGGGTTTGCAGAAAGGGGCAGGATATCTGCAGAGATGGAGAGAAAGGGCATCTAGCAAAAGGCAATAGTGTAAGCAAATGCATAAGAGAGCAGACCATTGGTTCTCAAATTTTAGTGTGCATAAGAAAAACATGGGGATTTAGGGGTACCTGGGTGGCTCAGTTAAGCGTCTGACTTCGGCTCGGGTCTGATCTCACTGTTTGTGAGTTCGAGCCCGCATTGGGCTCTGTGCTGACAGCTCAGAGCCTGGAGCCTGCTTTGGATTCCGTGTCTCCCTCTCTCCCTGGCCTCGAGCTGTGAGATCATGACCTAAGCCGAAGTTGGATATTCAACCGACTGAGCCACCCAGGTGCCCCAATATGGTCTATTCTTACACATATTGGGATATACTATAGGTTCCTATACCCCAAAACGTATCATTTGACTTAATTCAATTGATCGACTATTTACCAAACATCTCGTACGAGCTGTTACTCTATATAGAATAGCGGCTCTCAAAGTGATCTTTGGACCAGCAGTATCGGCATCACCTGAGAATTTGTCAGAAATGAACATTATGGGGCTTCAACTCAGACCTAGTGAATCAGAAAGCTTTGTGTAACGTAGCCGACCTGTACCTTCACTGTTCGATCCTCTCGGTTGAAACCAGTGTTTTAAAAATAAGTGGAAAGAGATTCACTTCGTAATTGAATTTAGCAAAATAAAAATAAAGAGCTGATATGTTATAGAGCTGATCATGTCTTTATTCACACTGGTAAAAATAGTAAAGATTTTGGAAATTGTTTCCTTAGGAGATATTACCTCATTTAGCTGTTTAAACCAATGGATATGATGGCATGATTTTATTTTCCTGTGAATATGCAAATTACACGTTTGTTACTATTTTCTCAGCATAATTGTAACTAATCTGTGGAAATGCAGTTTTACTTTAGCTGAGAGCAGTGGTTTTTACCCTTTGATACACATTAGACCCACCTGGGAAGCTTTTAAACGTAGATACCTAGATATGCCCCTTCCTCTCATTCTGATTTAATTGGTGTACATTAGGGTACCAGCATTAGGTATCTTTTAAGAGCTCCTCAGAGGATCGTTATGTGCAGCCAAGTTTGAGAACCACTGGCCTAGAGTTTTCTACGTGGCTCTTATTTTGCTTCAACCTCTAACCTCTGTTTCAAAGTAGAGGTATCCTTAAACAATGTGACATTAAAAGTGTCCACAGAAAAAGAATTCTACAAAAGCAGCAGTGGTTATTAGGTTAAGAAATTATAATTCAGACCTCTTCCATTGGACAATCAGCGGATGATTTCATATTCTTTGGTGGTAGGGATCTGGACAGTAGAGTCCTTGAAATCAAGGACGATGTCTTGTCACTTAAAAAAAAATTTTTTTTAACATTATTCATTTTAACATTATTCATTACTCTGTTGACCAGAGAGACAGAGTGCAAGCAGGGGAAGGGCAGAGAGAGAGAGAGGGAGACACAGAATCCGAAGCAGTCTCCAGGCTCTGAGCTGTCAGCACAGAGCCCGACGTGGGGCTCGAACTCACGAACTGCGAGATCATGACCTGAGCCGAAGTCGGACGCTCAACCGACTGAGCCACCCAGGTGCCCCTCTTGTCACTTTTATGTCCTCACTGCCAGGCACAGAATAGACACAAAGTATTTGTTGGATAAATAGAAGGGAGGTAAGGGAGGAGTGAGCCAATTAACCAGCAAGTATCTGTGTTCTTATCTACTGTCTTCAAATACTATTCTAGGATTGTGTTCTTATCTACCATTTTCACGTTTGGTCAAGGATTGTGAGTAAAGCAAAGAAATAACAAATATGTTCCTGTACTCAGTTTACAATTTTGAAATAAGATAAATATATATTAAAAAATACGAGGTAGGTTATACTTTGCATCAAAAATATAAAACTTAAGTGAGATTGGATTTTGTAAGAGGAAGAGTTTATAATGGGTTGCAGCAATCAGGATGAACTTCATAGAGAAAATGGAACTTGAGCTGATGGGTAAAGTAAGTATAATAATCCAGTAACGAAGAACATTATGAGCAAAGATGCAGGAGAATTTTCAGAGCTAAAATTGAAAAGATAGGTTTGGGCTAGATTTTAGAGAGTCTTGGATGCAAATTAATGTATTGGAAATTTTGGATTTTGTCCTATAGATGAAAGAAAGGCATCAGTGTGTTTTATCGGTTTTCATTTTAACAGGACAGAGACCTGACAAAAATAGTATCTTAGACTATTATTCTAGTGATAGAATAACTAACAGGTAGACAGAGTTTGGCATTGATGATGTCTGAGGCAAGTTATATGATGGTGTTAAAGGTACTTCATTGAAAATCATGCATGGAATTATGTCATGATAGTAGGAACAGACAGGAAAGGACAGATGGAGAATTTGTGAATAATTGCAATAGCAATATATATATATATATATATATATATATATATTATATACATGCAATATATATGCAACATATATATATGCAATATATAATGTATATTGCATAGCACATAGCATATATATGTATATATATGTATGTGTGTATATATGTATATATATGTATATGTATATACACATATACATATATATATTAGGAATATGTATATTGAATGCCTAATATGTGCTAGGCAATAGGCATTGAGAATACATACAGGAGTGATGTACATTATTTTTATTTTTATAGTTTATTTTTGAGAGCGAGAGAAGGAGAGAGAGAGAGAGAGCATAAGCAGGGGAGGGAGAGAGAGAGAGAGAGGGAGACAGAGGCTGTAAAGTGGGCTCTGTGCTGACAGTAGAGAGCCCAGTGTAGGGCTTGAACTCATGACCTATGAGGTCATGACCTGAAATGAAGTCCGATGCTTAACCAACTGAGCCACCCAGGCGCCCCAGATTTTTAAACAGTTGTTACAACGTGGACATCCTTGGCTTCCACCAATCTGAGCTCATGAAGTCCTGTAGGTTGTACCAGTGTTTACTGACTATCAGTTCTAGACTAAGCAATGAATAAAACAGTCTGTGCCTTCATGGAACTTACGTATGTAAAAAAGAATGTTTGGTACCAGAGTATTTCTCAGTGGGGAAAAGGTAGCCCACCTAAAGTTGTGATGCTAAAAATGGTCCTCTGGGCAATCAATACGTAGAATTAGAGTTGACCCCTGAATAACCAGGGTTTTAGGGGTACAAACCCCCCATGTAATTGAAAATCCACATACAATTTTTGACTCCCCCAAATTTTACTAATAGCCTACTGTTGACCAGAAGCCTTACCAATAACATAGTCAGTTAGTTAACACATATTTTGAATGTTTCTATGTATCATGTTGTATTCTTAAAGTAAGCAAAAGTATTAGAGAAAAGAAAGAATTTATTAGAAGAAAGTATTATTAGAAAAGAAGGTATTATTAACAAAGTCGTAAGGAGGATAAAATATATTTATAGCACTGTACCTTATTTATCAAGAAAGATGTATACATAAGTGGGCCCACACATTTCTAACCCAGGTTTTCCAAGGGTCAATTGTAGTTGGATCACTCTTTGATTATATTGAGTTTATCTCTCTTTTTTATTTTGCAGTAAACTACCACTTTTGGTACGTCCTCTATGGCTCCTGTGGCATTTGAAATTCCATTCTTTGCATAGATTGGACCTATTTAATACTTGAAAGCTCATAACAGACTAATCACACTCTAGTTGCAAACACTTCCCAAATCTAAGTTGTGCCACACATGACAGGGCCACCAGGATTTAGTCATCTTTGAGGCCATGTCATGGCAATCATTATAACAAGATTTTGAGATTGAAGGGGAGAGCGAGAGAAGAGGCACACCGAGTTGGTACAAGTTTACTGTTTGCTACAGAAGAGAGGTTTTTTTTTTTTTTTAGGTCAAGTTTTTTTCAGACCTAATGATTGCACATTTGCATAATCAATGGGATCACCTTTGTAGTAAATCCTTTCTGCTTGTTAAAATGTCTGAAAACACCAGACTGACCATTTTTCAGACTGTTTCTTAATCACCTTTAATCAGGTATAATTTTTCAAATCATTCATTAAAAGTGTGATCTGTTACACAAAGGACATTCTTAATCATTAAATGCTGGCAAAATGAAGTGTGTTGTTGAAACACTAGGGAAGGTCAATTTTTCAGAGTACCAACATTTAAGACCGTTTTATTGTGTAAGACTTCTGTTTTACAAACAAAGAAAAATAACCTCTAATTTTTATCTTATAAAAATAAGGATTCATTTAAAAAAGTACTTTGAAGATAGGTAATTTAAAAATTTTCTGTAAGAGCACTCTTATATGTACAAGAAGACAACAAAATGTCAAGTAATTATTTCATCTCAACACTTTTTTCTAGCATCGAACGCTTTGTCTATAATTTTCTATCTCAATATTTTAGTTAAAATTATGCCTAAAGCATTTTTGTATGCCCCAAAATATTATTCTAAAATATAGTTATAATAGGTATACCATTCTTTGACGATTTCTGTACTATAGGATGTTTAGATTGTTCTTATATATGGCATGTTGTAAACCATACTGCCATAAACAAAACTCACTAATTTATAAAAAAAAATTTGCATTTATTTTACCCCAATAAATAAATATTTATAAGGCTTCTTATACATTTTATTATCCAGGAAGAGTATACCTGTCTATATGGCCACCAAAATAATATAGTGAGTATCTGTCTCACTGTATTCTTACCAGAATTGAGTATTACAACACGGAAAAAAATGGCTATCATTTTTGTTTCTGTAAATGGGCAAACTAGGTGCCCAGACTGACTCCCTCACAGAAAACAAATAAAAACACTTTATAAATCTTGAATACATCCATAAGGTGAAAAGAAAATAAGAAATTATCATCCAGTGACCAAATGAAGGTAGAGACCTAAAGAAGCTAAGCAGCTCTCCAAAGCCAACGTTTACCTTAAGAGCATTTACCGAACCTAACAAATTTGTTACACACAGCCCTCTGGAGGTCAGGGAATAGGAGACAAAGCCCCTGGTCCACCTAAGACAGAGAATCTAACAGGAGATACTTCCACAAAGCTTGGATCCCAAAGGGCCATACTCACAGTTAAAGGTTTAACTAGAAATAAATCTGTTCCTTATCCATGAGACTTCAAAGAAAACTATACTATCTGCTATGAACATTGGTGGGAATTTGAGGTAATCCTTCCTTGAGATTTTGTAACAGCAAGCTAACCCTCAAATAGTTTTATAGCCCAAATTGACAACACGTGAGTGCCTGGAAAACCTAAAGCTGAGTATTTACTTGAAAGCCAATCCAGACCGTTGGTTCCTCCAAGGGCCTGACAGATCCAAACTCCTATCCTTTCTTGATGGAACCCACCTTTTATCCCAAGCACATGATAATTTCCACAGATAGAGGTCGAAGGAAAATAAGGGGAAAATAATCATTGAATTCAAGAGGAAAAAGTCACCATGAGTAAGAGCCAGTAGAAACAACAGACAGAATAAGATCCACAAAACTTAATCTGTGTAACTATCAAATTCAGAAGTTTTCTCTATTTCAATAAACAAAGAATTAAAAATGTGAGTAAAGAACAAGTGGGTGGGAAAATAAACCATACAGAACCCATAGAAATGGAATATGTTATAACTGAAACTGAAAACGTAGTGAATGGCTTTAACAATGGGTTACACAAGGGGTGCCTGGGTGGCTTAGGTGGTTAAGTGTTCGACTTCGGCTCAGGTCATGATCTCACAATCTATGAGTTCGAGCCCCACATCGGGCTCTGTGCTGACAAATCAGAGTCTGGAGCCTGCTTCGGATTCTGTGCCTCCTGTTCTCACTGCCCCTCCCCTGCTCGCGTTCTGTCTCTGTCTCTCTCTCTCGAAAATAAATAAACATAAAATTAAAAAAAATGGGTTACACAAAATTAAATAGATATTTAGTGAACTCTAACAAATAACTGAAGAAAACATACAGCCCCAAAAGATAAAGAGATGAGAAATAAAAGAGTGGTTAATGGACTTGTAGGACAGACTGAGAAGATCTACTATACATTTAAACAGATCCAAAAGGAGAAGAAAAAGAGTAACACAGAGGAAATGCATGAAGACACAACGGTTGAGCTTTTTGTAAAACTATTAAAAGGCATCAATACATGAGGCACCTAGGTGGCTCAGTCAGTTGAGCATCTCTTGATTTCAGCTCAGGTCATGATCCCAGGTTGTGGGATGGAGTCCCTGTGTTGGGCTCTGCACTAAGCATGGAGACTGCTTGGGATTTTCTTGCTCTCTCTCTCTCTCTTACACTCCCTCTGCCCCCGCCCCCACTCATTCACACTCTCTCTCTAAAAAAATAATAATTAAAATTAAAAAAGACATCAACGCATGGATTCAAGAAGCTTAACTAATCTCAAGCAAGATTTAAAAAAGAAATCACCTAGAATATTATGTTGAATTTATAGAATTTTGAAGAAATCTGAAACTGACAAACTGAAACTCTCTTCCGAACAAAAACATCTTTCAGGCAGAACAAATATGACCCAAGATGGAAGGTTGGAAAAGCAAGAAGGAATAATGAAAAAGCAACATGGTAAGTCTATAGGTAAAAATAAACATTCACAGAGTATTTAAACAATACTAATAATGACGCTTTGTGGAACAAGAAAAGATAAAACTAAATAGTAGATAATAATAGCATATAAATCAAAAGAAGTTTGATCAAATTAGATCAGGCTTATGGGGTGCCTGGGTGGCTTAGATGGTTAAGTGTCATGCTCCTGATTTGGGCTTGGGTCATGATTTCACGGTTTGTGAGATCGAGCCCCACATCAGGTTTTGTGCTGACAGCATGGAGCCTGCTTGGGATTCTCTCTCTTTCTGTCCCTGCCCTACTCATGCTTGCTGTCTCTCTCTCTCAAAATAAACATTTTTAAAAAATGGAAAAAATTAGATCAGCCTTAGAGTATTATAGGGCTCTTGTGTTATTCAGTTTGGGGGGTAAGTATTGAATAATTTTGGAATTTCAAATGATATTGTATAGACAGCAGTTTGATCACAATGTGTTTATGTTAAAAATCAATAAATAACTATGAAAACCCCATATATTTGGCTGGGGCGCCTGGGTGGCTCAGTTGGTTAAGCGTCCAACTTTGACTCAGGCCATGATATCACGGTTCCTGAGTTCCAGCCCCGCATCAGGCTCTGTACTGACAGCTCAGAGCCTGGATCCTGCTTCAGATTCTGTGTCTCCCTCTCTCTCTGCTCCTCCCCTGCTTGTGCTCTCTCTCTCTCTCTCTCTCTCTCTCTCTCTCTCTCTCTCTCAAAAATAAACATTAAAAAGTTTAAAAAGAGAAATATAAAATTTGAGTAATACTATAATTAGTAGATATATTGATTAATTTAAATCTTCCTACAAATAAAATTCTATGCTTGCACATTTTTTATAACGAGTTCTACCAAATATCTAAGGAACAAATTATTTCCATCTTCTACATACTCTACCAAAGTATATAAAAAGAAGGGATACTTCCTATTTCATTTCCTGAAGCTACCATAACTTTGATACCAAGTCCTCACAAGAATACCTGAGGAAAATTCTAGAACGATGTCACTCTGAATATTGATGAAATTCCCAAACAAAATATTAATAAGCAGGATCCAGCAATGGTTATAAAGGGAAATACAGTATCTGTATCACATTGAGTTTATTCCAGAAATTCATGACTGGATTAACATTAGAATTAATGAATTCTGGATTAACAGAAGGAATTAATATAATTCACAACATTAATTTCAATGCAAATCATTGCAAATAGAAATGTTGATAAAATTCTTTATCCTTTGATGGTGGAAATTTTTAGCAAACTAACAGTAGAAGTGAATTCCTCTAATAATGAATACCAAATTAAAACTTATGGTATACATTATTTCATTTTATTCTTTAGAATAAGACAACTGTTCTTATAATTACAGAGAATGGTCATTCTTTTATAAACATTATTGTCTCTGTAGAAAATTCAAATAATTTAGATACGTATGTTAAGAATTATAGAGCGTGCAATGTTTCTGAATTCAAAGTAAGATACTGAAATGCATTCATATACTCCACTAAAAACACAGAAAATGAAAGGAAAAGGGAAATATACCTTCTGATGCTATTTAAAAATATAGTGCTGAAGAATAATTTTAACAAAATCATGTAACCTTTATAGAAAAAAATGTAAAAATGTATTAAATGTATTAAGACTTTAAATGCCATCAAATGGTAACTTAAATGCATATTAAGAAATTAAGAGAACCAGGAGCACCTGGATGACTGAGTTGGTTGAGCGTTTGACTTTTGATTTCCACTCATGTCATAATCCGAGGGTCATGGGATTGAACCCTGCATTGGGTTCCATGCTGAGCATGGAGCCTTCTTAAGATTCTTTCTCATTCTCCCTCTGGCCCTCTCCCCAGCTTGTGCTCTCTCTCTAAAAAAATAAAACAAGAGAACCAGAAATGGTCGATAAGGTTAGAATAGCAAATTTTATAAATCTATACTTTGCCTCCTTTCTCCTTTTAGTTTTTTAAATGATATGTCCTATAAAGTACTAATTATAAAAATACACTTTTGGATTTGTTATATAGATGAAATATGTGCAACAAGAACACATAAAAAGAAGTAAGAGGGAATAGGTGTAATGGTTTTATATCCCACAGAAAATAACATAGTACAAATATGAAACGGATTCTGGTAAGTTACAATGTGTATTTTAAGCCATAGAACAACCACCAAAAGAAAAATAAAAAATATTTTTATGAAGTATTTAAGGGAATGAATATATCACACTAGGAAATAATAGTCCATGAAAAACAAAAAAAGCAGTAAAGGAGGAACAGAGGAACAAAAAAGCCAGTCGACATATAGAAAACAAGTAAAACGGCAGATGTAAATTGAACGTATCAATAATAACATTAAATGTGAATAGATTAAACAACCCATCAATAGATGAGTGGATAATGTGATATCCATATCTATATAAAATGGAATATTACTCAGCCATAAAAAAGAATGAAATCTTGCCATTTGCAACGACATGGATGGAGCTAGAGAGTATCATGCTCAGCAAAATAAGCCAGTCAGAGAAAGACAAATACCATCGGATTTCACTCATATGTGGAATTTAAGAAACCGATGAAAAAAAGGCAAAAAAAGAGACCAACCAAAAATTAGATTCTTAACTATAGAGAACAAATAGATGGTTACCAGAGAGGAGATTGATAGGGGGATGGGTGAAATAGATGAAGCGATGAAGTACCTTAATGAGCACTGTTGAATCATTATATTTTATACCTGAAATTAATATAACATTGTCTGTTTTTTTTCAATATATGAAGTTGATTGTCAAATTGGTTTCCATACAACACCCAGTGCTCATCCCAAAAGGTGCCCTCCTCAATACCCATCACGCACCCTCCCCTCCCTCCCACCCCCCATCAACCCTCAGTTTATTCTCAGTTTTTAAGAGTCTCTTATGCTTTGGCTCTCTCCCACTCTAACCTCTTTTTTTTTTCTCCTTCCCCTCCCCCATAGGTTCCTGTTAAGTTTCTCAGGATCCACATAAGAGTGAAACCATATGGTATCTGTCTTTCTCTGTATGGCTTATTTCACTTACATCACACTCTCCAGTTCCATCCACGTTGCTACAAAAGGCCATATTTCATTTTTTCTCATTGCCACGTAATATTCCATTGTGTATATAAACCACAATTTCTTTATCCATTCATCAGTTGATGGACATTTAGGCTCTTTCCATAATTTGGCTATTGTTGAGAGTGCTGCTATAAACGTTGGGGTACAAGTGCCCCTATGCATCAGCACTCCTGTATCCCTTGGGTAAATTCCTAGCAGTGCTATTGCTGGGTCATAGGGTAGGTCTATTTTTAATTTTCTGAGGAACCTCCACACTGTTTTCCAGAGTGGCTGCACCAGTTTGCATTCCCACCAACACATAACATTGTTAACTGCCCTGGAATTTAAAAAATCCAGTCACAAGGTAGGGATTAGTATCCTAAATTTAAAAGAACAACAACATCAACTATATGCAGTCCACAGGAGGTACACTTTAGATTTTTTTTCCTGTTAATTGTTAGTATTTTTATTCTTACAGTTATTCTTTCAAGTCTTCTACTTTCTTTAGGTTTTTCTCTTCCTGTCTAACACATTGAGATCGGTATTTACATCATACATTTTTGTTTTTTTCTCAATTCTAATATGTGTGTATGCCTATAAATTCCTCATGAGCACACCTATAACAATCCAGTAACTTTGAAATGTCACTTATCTCTTGTTCCAAAATGTTTCCTAATTTCCAATGCAATATTATATTAACCCATGCATTATTTAGAAGTGTAGTCCTTAATTCCCAGATATTTTATTTTTGTTGTTGACTAACTTAACATACTGAATACAAACATGTCAATAGCAAAACCATGAAAAAGATCTATCCTGCAACCATAAAACAGTTGGAGTGGCTATACTAATAAACAAAAAAAGAGCTTAAAACAAAATATGTTACTAGAAATAGAGACCTTTTATCATGACAAAAGACAATATGTTAGGAATAAACAGTAATTTTAAACACAGTGTTAGGTTCTGAATTGTGTTCCCCTTCAAGATTCATATGTTAATGACGTAACCCTGACTGGCTTTGGAGATCTGGCCTTTAAAGAAATAATTTCACTGAGTTATAAGGATGAAGCCCTAATCTAATGTGACTCTAATCCAATGTGGCTGGAAGTGGAAGAGATCTCAGAGACGTTCAAAAACAGACAAAAGGCCATTGAACACACAGGAAGAAAGTGGCCAGCTGTAAGCCAATTGAGAGGGCCCTCCTTGTAGCCTCTCACATCTTGGACTTGCAGCCTCTAGAACTGTGAAATAATGAATTTCTATTGTTTCAGCCACCCAGTCAGTGGTATTATTTTGTTGTAGCCCTACCTGACTAAAACAAGTTTGGGTACTGTGAAGTGAGGTGCTGCTGTAACAAGTCCCTAAAAATGTGGACATGACTTTGGAAGAGGGTAACGGGTAGAGGCTGGAAGAGTTTTGAGGTGCATGCTAGGAAAAGGCTGGGTTGCCTTGAAGAGACTGCTGGTAGACATATGGACTTTAATGGTGATTCTGGTGAAATCTCAAAGGGAAATGAGGTACCTGTTGTTGAAAGCTAGAAGAAAGGCAAACCATGTTATACAGTGACAAAGAACTTGGCCACTTGGCCAAATTATGTTCCATTATGTTGTGGAGGCAAAAACTAATAGAACTGAAAGGACAAATAAATGAATCCACTGTTGTAGTTGGAGACCTCAACACCTGTCTACCAGTACTTGACAGACTCAGCCAGCAGAAAATCAGTAAGGACATGGTTGAACTGAACAACTCCATCAGTCAACTGGATGTAATTGACATTTATGGAATACTTCATCCAACTGCATCAGAATAAATGTTCTTTTCAAGCTCACAGAGCATTCACCGAGATAAACCACGGTCTCGGGCACAAAACACAGCACATTTAAAGATTATGAATCACACAAAATATGTTCTCTGACCACAAAGAAATTAAACAAAAAATCAATAGCAGAAAGATAGTTGGAAAACACCAAGTCTAGGAGATAAACAAAACACTTCAAAATAACATGCGGGTCAAGGAAGTCTCAAGAGAAATTTAAAAATAGTTTTGAGATGAATGAAAATACAACTTATCAAATTTGTGGGATGCAGTACAAGCAATGCTTAGAGGGTAATTTGTAGCATTGAATGCATATATTAAAGGAAATATCTAAAATCAATAAGCTTCTACCTTAGGAAACTGTAAAAAGAAGAGCAAATTAAATCTAAGCAGAAGAAAAATAACAAATATTAGAGAAGAAATATCTACTAGAGGGCAAGAGAGAGAATACCTCCTAACCCATTCTATGAGACCAGTAATACAAAAATCAGACAAAGTCGTTACAAGAAAGGAAAGCTAGCACCATTGTCTTTCGTGAACATAGATGCAAAAATATTAGGAAACGAAACCCAACAACATATAAAAAATTGCACACTGTGAATAAGTGAAATTTATTCCAAATATGCAGGCTGGTTCAGCATTTGAAAATCAATTAATGCAGTCGATCACATCAGCAGAGTAAAGAAGAAAAATCATCTGATATCAATAGATGCAGAGAAAGCACTGACAAAACTTCACAGCTATTCATGATAAAACCAGCTGGAAATAGAGGGAATCTTCCTTAACTTGATAAAGAACATTTACAAAAAGCTTTCAGCTAATATCGCATTTAACTATGAGAAACTAGATTCTTTCCTGCTAACATTAGAAGCAAGGCAATGTTGTCAATTCTCACCACTCTCAGTCAACATTGCCCTGGAAATCCTAGCTAATGGAATAAGACAAGAAAAGCAAGTAAAAGGTTTATAGATTGGGAAAGAAAAAAAATAAAACTGCTTTTGTTTGCAGATGAAATGATTGTCTATGTAGGATATCCCAAAGAATTAACAAAACTCCTGGAACTTATATGCAGTTATAGCAAGACTGTAGTATAACAAATTGCTTTCCTATATTGCAGCAGTTAAAAACTCAACACAACTTATGTATTACCTGGTTTGCTTTGCATATATTTTGTTGAGGACTTTTGTGTCTACATTTATGAATATTGATCAGTAGTTAATTTTCTTGGCATTATTTTGTCAGTTGTGGTATCAGAGTCTTATAGAATGGTATGGGAAGCCTTCTATTTTTGGAAGATTTTGTGAAGGATTGGTGTTAAGTTTTTAAATATTTGGTGGAATTTAGTACAGCCATTGAACCTGGACTTTTCTTGGTCTGAAGGTTTTTTATTTAATAATTTCATGCCTTAATATAGGTCTATTCAGATTGTCTATGCCTTCCTGAGTCAGTTTCAGAAGTTTGTGGGATATTTAAAATATTAATATGTTTTATGTTTTAGAACAGTTTTAGGTTTATAGAAAAATTGACTCGTATAGATTTTCCATAAACCCCCATGCTCTCCTCCTTCATAGTTTTTCCTATTATCAACATCTTGCATTCATGTGGTATATATGTTACCAGTATTGATAAATTATTATTAACTAAATACCATATTTTATATTATGGTTCACTGTTGGTGTTGTGCATTTTCTGAGCTTTGACAAATGTATAATTATGTGTATCTATGATTACAGTATTATATAGAATATTTGTGCTGCCCTAAGCATCCTATGGGCTCCCCTATTTAATCTCCCCTCCACTATCCCTGATCTATTTAATCTCCCCCTCTGCTCTCCCTGATCTTTTTAATCTCCCCTTCCGCTATCCCCCTCCGCAATACCACTGATCTTTTTATTCTCTCCATAGTTTTGCCTTTTTCAGAATGCCCTGAAGTTGGAATCATTAACTTAGGGATATGCATTTAAAATTCCTCCATATCTTTTTGCGGCTTGATAGCCAATTTCTTTTCATCCCTGTGTATTATTCCTTTGTATGGATGTACAACAGTTTATCCATTCACCTACTGAAGGACGTCTCGGTTGTTTCCAAGTTTGGGCAATTATGACTAGAGCTGTGGTAAACATTTATGTGCAAGTTTTATGTGGACATGTTTTCAATTCACTTGAGTAAATATCAAGGAACAGAATGGCTGGATCATTTGACAAGCCTGTGTTTAGATTTGTGAGAAACTACCAAACTGTCTTCCAAAGTGCTGTATCATTTTTGCATTCCCACTGGTAATAAATGAGAGTCCCTGTTGCTCTACATCCTTACCAGCATTTGGTATTGTCAGATTTTTGGATCTTAGCCATTACAATAGGTCTGTAGTAATGTTTAACTTTTTTTTTTTCACATATCTTTGTTAGTCATTTACATTTGTTGTTAGATGAATTGTCTAGCCAGAACTTAAGATTTTGTAAGAGACACACATACGACCTAGATGCTTTACATTAAGTAAAACTCCTTAATAAGGTTTCATTTTGTTAACAAAAACAGGTGAATATGACAGGGTGTTTTTTTTCTGGACAGGATTCACGCTTGGGTGCAACCCATGATCTGCACAGAAAATTTGCTATGGAGGGAAACACATTTCACCAGCAAAAGTACCGAATTTTCAGAAAATGATGGGCATTTATATAAACAAGTTTTACTGAGTAATTCCTCTGGTATTTTGTCTTTTAGTAAGACGACATACAACTATAAACACATTCTATGACTCTAAGACCTCACGTTTCTTTCATCCTTTGTATATGAACAAAGGTTTCTGGTCTATGTCTAACCCCAACTGTGTTGTATTGACCCCAAACAATAGATTTGACTAACATTCAGTCAAGTATAACAGAGATGTTTGGTTTTCACTACAAAATTTTATTAGCTTCGTTATCATCCCTGGACCAAAGAAATTACAATGCATTTACTATAGGTAGGAGTCAAAATAGTCACTCCACACCTGGCATCTTCTCATTATGAACAATTACCAGGAATATACTCCTCAGTATTTACATAAATTTCTTTCTCTGCACACCACTCCCTAACCTTTCATTTGCTTCTAACACTGAACCTCCTCTTTTTTGTTAAATGTGAGGTAAGCCTCATGAACATTTCCATGCACAAAGAGATCTAGAAAAGTGAACTACAGTCTTAATTAGCACCTCTGTAAAAACCATTGGTTTGCATTAAAGATAGTAAAAGTTCCTGAAAGCTGAAAATGATCTGTAGACAATCAAGCCTACACCTCCCTGCAGGATTACCTTTGAATAATTCTCCCACCAGCAGCCCTAACTCATTATCCATCATGTTTTATAGATTTCCAGAGAAGGCTTTTGAGACAACCTTGCAGTGTTAATGTTTAATGTTCCATAAACTATTGTCAGGATAAAATCCTCTTTTCTAACCTGCAGTTTTTTCTTATTTCCATTTAAATTCTCTCTGAAAGTGGCTACTGTTCATCAAGTTCATTTACATTCTGACAACTGTTATTAATAAAGGGCATGAGGCTATGTTTTCAACTCCGATGTCAATTTTCAGCTGTCATTTACCTGACCTCTCAGCAGCGTTGGCAGAGATGAATCACTCCTTCCAAGTTGATATTATTTATTCACTTGGCTTCCAGAAAACTACATTATTCTGTTTTTCTTTTATGTTTCTGTTGCATCACTAGCTGTTTCAACTGTATTATTTTCTAGATTCTCCTTTACTCCCACCTTCTAAAATGTTGGAGCACTGCTGGACTCAATCCTTAGTCCTCTTCTCTTCTCTAACTACATTTGTTCTATCAGTGATGTCATTGCTTGGCCTTAAATATAATCTCCACACTTAAGGCTCCCGAATTTATAGCTTCATCACAGACCCATTCCATGAGCTCCTGAATGATATATTCCACTGATTACTCGGCAGCTTAAATTTAACATTCTCAAAATTGAGCTCCTCATTTTACCCTCTTCCACCCAAACCGTCTTTTCCCAGTATTTCTCGTTATAATATATGGAGCTAACATTCTCCTGGCTGTCTAGGCCAGAAGCTTTGGAGTCATTCTTGACTATTTTCTCTCCATAACCCACATACAGTTTATTGTCAAGTCCTGTGAGCTCTTCTCCATAATGTGTCTAAAATGTCACCACCTTTTACCACTGACAACACTTCTACCCATGTCCTTAGCCGCTGTCATCTCTCACTTAACATTGTTACAACAGATTTCTGGCTAGTTCTCTTGTTTCTACTCTTGTCTCCTGATAGTCTGTTTTCCATACAACATTCAGACTAATCTTTCAGCTGTTAACTGAATTGTGTCCCTCTAAAATTCATGTTGAAGTCATAATCCCCAATGTGATGGTATTTGGAGATGAGGAATTTTGGAGGTAATTTGGCTTAGAAGAAATCACAATCGTGGAGCCCATATGATGGGATTAGTGCCCTGATAAGAGACATCAGAGACCTTGCTTCCTCTGGCTGTCTCTATCCACATGTATCGAGGAAAGACTATGCAAGGACACAGCAAGAAGGCAGCTGTCTGAAATCTAAGAAGAGAGCTCTGAGTAGACACCTACCCTACTGGCTCCTTGATTTTGGATTTCCAGTCCACAGAACCGTGAGAAATAAATTTGTGTTGTTTAAGCCACCCAATCTTTGGTATTTTGTTACAGCAGCCTGAGCTAAGACACTTCCTAAAAATATGTAAATTATGCCATGTAATTTTCCTGCTCCAAACTTTCAGATGACTTGCTATCATTCCTGGAGTCAAGTCCAAAGACCTTCCTATGACCTACAAGATTCTATATGATCTAGACACCTGCTACTTGTTTGATCTCATCTCTTAACCAGGATCCTCCTGGCTCGTGATAGTCCAGCCACTCTAGCTTCTTAACTGTTGCTAGGTTATCACAAGTTTTTCCTCAAGCCTGGGCTTTTGCACTTGCTTATCCTGCCCCTGTTTCTCCCGATGTGGGCATTGCTCACTTTCTACCTTTAGATTTTTTTTTTCAAATATCATCTCAAAGATGCCTCGCTAAAATAGCCTTGTCTTTATCCATTACTTTTTATCCTCCTGCCTGATAAATTTTTGTTTATATATTTATCACTAGATGATATTATCTATCTCTAATTTATCATCTTCTCTCCCACCAGATGGTAAGTTTCTTGAGGGCAGAGAAGAATTATGTCTGTCTCACTCACTGTTGTAGATTTGTACATGGTAGGTATTTGATAAATCTGCAGTGACAAAATGAATGAGTTTGATCTCACAATCACTGCTGTCCATCTGGCTCTTCTGTTTAACTCTGAAAGTTGAGGTGAGGAAAGGATGGCCTGGAGTGCCTTTCAAATTCAGACATGAGAAATGTAGTTAGGAACTCATTTTCAGTATAACAGAATAACAACTTTTTTATTTTGATGTTTCCTCACACAGCTAACTGTTCTGTTCTTTTACCCTAAGAAAATACATGTTTGTGGTTAGGTAGTCTTCATGGTTTAAGATAAAGCAGCTCTGGGGCGCCTGGGTGGCGCAGTCGGTTAAGCGTCCGACTTCAGCCAGGTCACGATCTCGCGGTCCGTGAGTTCGAGCCCCGCATCGGGCTCTGGGCTGATGGCTCAGAGCCTGGAGCCTGTTTCCGATTCTGTGTCTCCCTCTCTCCCTGCCCCTCCCCCGTTCATGCTCTGTCTCTCTCTGTCCCAAAAATAAATAAAAACATTGAAAAAAAAAAAGATAAAGCAGCTCTGATATCTGTGGAAGTGAATTCAGATCCTGTTAAATTTTCTCTTCAGGCTAATCCTTTGATATTTTTTTTTATTCAGCAAATATTGAATATTGCGGGGGGGGGGGTGGAAATAGGCTGGGAAATAAAGATGAATGAAGTCTAGTCCATGCCATTGAAGAACTCAGTCCTCTGGGGATAGGCACACATATGGTACTTTCATTAATGACTTCCCAGGGTGAAATTCAAGACATAGTGTAGGAACCTAGAAGAAAAGAGTACCTATGGCTGCCTGGAAAAGTCAGAGAATGCTTCATAGAGGAGGTAGCATTTGAACTGATAAAGGATGGATGAGGCATGTTACTGGGCAAGACATGCAGAGACTGTTTCTTTGAAGGATGTGGTGCATGAACTTGGCCATGAAAAAAGGTATGGTATATAAGGGAATCTATGGAGGAGTAAATGGCACGGGCAAAGGCACCAAGTCTCATGATTTAAAAAAAAATTCCTTGGGGCGCCTGGGTGGCGCAGTCGGTTAAGCGTCCGACTTCAGCCAGGTCATGATCTCGCGGTCCGTGAGTTCGAGCCCCGCGTCAGGCTCTGGGCTGATGGCTCGGAGCCTGGAGCCTGTTTCCGATTCTGTGTCTCCCTCTCTCTCTGCCCCTCCCCCGTTCATGCTCTGTCTCTGTCCCAAAAATAAACGTTGAAAAAAAAATTCCTTGTTTGAATGATTGCAAATAATGTAAGTGTATTGGGAGATATGGAAGATAAGATAATGAAGCCAATCCAAGCTGATTCTGAGATTTCCAGAGTGGCTAATTAGCAGAATACACTATTAGAAACTCCATAACCACTGTGCACGGCTAGTTATCAGTTAAGAAGGAAATTTGATAAACGAGTCTAAACTGTAGTATAATGACTCATTTGTTATTTCTCTCAGTGACACTTAAATTTTATAGGAGGATGCCCAGAGAGGACAACACATTACCTAGTAGAATTCTGGCATGGACCAGTAGATCAGACTTAAGCCGAGGAGTTTCCAGTAAGTTCTCCTGCCCTTTAAAATTTCTTTCTGCCACGTCAACTCAGTGCCTGAGCAGATTTTTAATTTTCCTGCAGTACTCTGTCTAAAATGGACAAGAAAATGAATGAATTTAGTTTTTGAGAATGTAAAATATTCCCCCTGATTGGAATTCAAATACCCAGAAGAGATAAAAAGAAATAGTGATTTAGAAAATACTTGGCTAGGAAAAAAAAAAAAAAAGGAATTGAAGCAGCTGTTCTTTACCTAAGTAAAGAATAGTACATAAAGGGGGAAGAAAATCCATCTGTTTTGAGTCATGAAATCATCCTTCAGGCTCCAAGGAGAGCTTATAGTCAAGTGGAAGAGAAAGTGATTCTCTCCGTGAAACTCGATTCTAAAGAACGGCATCTTTTCCTTGAGGCCTCCTGGTGGGATAGATCGTCCTCTTTCATCAGTCCTAGGTTACTGAACGACAGATATGTGCAAAGGTTAAATTGCAACACCTCAGTCGGAACATTTAAGGCCTGATGGTTGTTCATGCCCTCAGTGCTGTGCTAAAAAAACCAGAGCTCTAAAAACCGAACTTAAAGAACGTGTTCTTTTTAAAAAGAAAGTAAAAGGCATCTGGGCATTTAAAAATGCTATATAATTATACAGAGGAAAGAAACGTTCTAGCAAGCCTACCGCTGCATGTCAAATTAACCCTAAAGTCACTTAAAAACAGGCTTCTGTTTGTTATGGATGTGAAGATACATATGTATCTTGAGTACTGTCTTAAGGACTGTGATGATGACAAGAAGATCTTTTGTCAATTGCTTAGAATCTAATTATGGAAGCAGCTCCTATACTTGAAGACATTAAGGTATGCGAGTGTTTGGTACAGACATACAAATTTATGTGGTAGGCATTTCAAGCAAGGGAATGGTCCCTGAAGGACCGAGTTAAACTGGATGGCTCTTATGGAAAAGACGAGTCTTGAACTCGGAGCTTTGAAAGAAGGAAATGTGGTGTTTTGAATGGTGGAGAGAGAGGAAAGAGAGCATTTTAGATATAAGGAAGTGGAGTGAGTGAAGGTATGGGGGCAAGAATGTGGTACGTGATTTTAAGGGGGCCAGTCTGACAGAATTGGGGCCAGGGATCATGTCGGGGATTAGTGGGAGGTTAGGATGAATAGGTAGGGTGGAGTCACTTGATGGAAGACCCGGAATGCCAGCTTGATTAGTTGTGACCTTATCCTACGGGCAAATGGATGCCCTGGTAGGGGGGGGACATGCCGAAAGTGGTTCCTTAAGATTAATCTAGCAGTGGTTTTCAGGAAGGATTTGCTTGTCTGCGTGTGGCAAGTGATTGATAGGTGTGGGATCAGTGACAGAGTTAACTCTCAGTTATTGCATTAAGGCTTATCAGAAGCAAATCTTTAAATTCTTCTCTAAGTGATTGGAATGGGGAACAAAGCCATGCTGTTTTGCCCCCTTTCCAATTAAATTGTTGACATTATTATATTTACTCTAATTCTCCTTTTCTAATTTAGCATGCTGCTCCGGGGAGTTGGAAAGGAGGGAATGTTCAGGGTGTGTGAATGTTTCCCCTACCATCTCCCCCCTACCATCCATGCTCAATGGTCAGGAGAGGTCTTTTAAAACAGCTTTGTGATTCATTCTTTAATTCTCTGGGGAATATGTGAGTCATTCAGCCTGTAATTGTCAGAGGCCCCAAAGTCTGGGAATGGTGCCTTGCTCTAGTCCTCAGCATGGGTATAAACTGGGTTACTTTCCATTTTCTTCAAAATCACCTCTTCCCAGTGTGACTTCATTATTTGAAATTATGCAAAGTCCTAATAACCCAGACGGATCCCCATTGAAATGGAAATACAAACACACATCAAAATGCCAAATAGGGAGGAGCTGGAGATAATCGATGTTATTGCCCCCCCTCCCCACCCAATTCAATTCAGGTCAGCTCAATGATTATGTATTGAGCACACTCATCAGGGATTTATGGGCTATATAGGAACAAAGTCTTATCCATGTAAGACTTATCCATTTATTTGACATTAAAAAAGAAAACTTGAAGCCCTGCATCGGATGCATGCTACAGACATTGAATCAATTTTATGTATGTCCTCTATACGTTTCTCAGATCTGGTATGGGCAGAGATGAGAACTGACAGCTGATTGACCCAATATCAGAACATCATTTCCAGATGGACGTTTTCTTCTTGGCTTTGGGTTTTGCCTTTACGGCATCCTTTCCAAGTAGCTGAGTTATCCTTTCATTGAGTACCATTTTCTCTCTTACAACTAAGGGGATCCGTTTCTCACTGGAAAAAAAAATATTATCTGAGTGTGTATATGCAAAGATCTTACTTTGGTTTCAAGAGTAGGCTGTAGGGTGATGCACGAAGTTACTATGTTTACTCCATCTGTAGATTGATGAGGAAGAATTGGAATATCTCACGGTGCTGCAGTCACATTTGGAGATGAAGTTTGCTTTTTGTGCCAATAAGAACATGCCTCTGCTCGTAGAAATATTTTGAGGATGCTGAGTTTTTGTTGGCAGGTTTGAGAAGGGGTGGGATTAATTGGAGTAGCTCTCTAAAGGGAAACTATGCTCTGGAATCATTCTAACAAGGAAGGGATATGCTGGGATACAAGGAGGAGCATTGGGTTACTTGGCCAATCAACCCATAAGTACTGCTTAAGATCGGTCTGCTATTTTGTGTGTGCTGCCTGATTGAGAGCAAGGGCCTGAGGGAAGCAGATCTAGAGGATGATGGGAAAGCAAAGAAGAGAAAAGGAGAGAGGGAGGGAGAGAGAGAGATGGGGGAAAGAGAGAAGAAAAGAGAGCAGGAGGGATGGAGAGGAGAAGGGAGGAAGGTGGGAAGGACAATATTAATAAATGAGAAATTGAATGGGAGAGAGTTGTACATACTTGGGTTTAGACCATTGACAAGGCAATAGAGCAGCATATTCATGGTATATCAGGAGAATGATTGTTCAAAAGGCAGAGAGTAGGGGGTGGCTCAGTCGGTTAAGCATCTGACTACGGCTCAGGTCATAATCTTGCAGTTGGTGAGTTCGAGCCCTGTGTCAGGCTCTGTGCTGACAGCTCAGAGCCTGGAGCCTACTTTGGATTCTGTATCTCCCTCTCTCTTTCTTCCCCTCCCCTGCTCACACTCTTTCTCTCTCTCTCTCTCTCTCAAAAAATCAATAAACACTAAAAAATAAAAAAAAAGTATGAGGAAGGACATAGATGACAAAAAATGACTCATCTGGACATCTAAAATAGTGCTTGATTTTTCAAAGACCTTTACTCCTTTTCCATGTCTAGCATGTAGAGTGCATTGAAATCACATGAAGGGAGGGGTGCCTGGTGGCTCAGTCTGTGAAGCACCAGAGTGTTGGTTTCGGCTCAGGTCATGTCTCACAGTTCGTGAGTTCAAGCCCCACGATGGGTTCTGCGCTGGTAGATTTTTTTCTCTCCCTGTCTTGCTGCCCCTTGCCTTCTCTTTCTCTCTCTCTCTCTTTTTCCCTTTCTCTCTCTCTCTCTGTCTCTCTCTCTCTCAAAATACATAAATAAACCTAAAACAAACAAACAAAAAGAAATCACATGAAGGGAGGATGTTCCAGGGCTAGGTTTACTCTTGGTCTTTGCAGCTGAGGTGTTTGCAGCTACTTAAAGTATTAAAACAGTGTAATTCAAAAGCAATTGAGTGTTTTTGAAAATGTATTGCTCAGTAACTATATTATATATGGTGATGTAGGCATATTATATATGATGGTGTAGGCAATCCCTATACTTTTGCTATAGCAAGAGACTTTTAAAGGTAATTAGGCAACTATGTATCATGTGTGTAAAATACCCATTTATATATAACCTAGCTACTGAGTCATTACTCAGTAATATTTTGAAAGTATTCTAGTTTTTTTTCTCTTTTATGTTTTTGGGGAAGAGCGCAAGCGGGGGAGGGCCGGGAGGTGGGGACAGAGGATCTGAAGCGGGCTCTGCACTGACAGGCTGACAGCTGTGAGCCTGATGTGGGGCTCGAACTCACAAACTGTGAGATCACGACCTGAGCTGAAGTCGGACGCTCAACCGAGTGAGCCAGCCAGGTACCCCTGAAAGTATTCTATTTTCAAATAATCCTGAATCCTCTTCCTCCAAAGTCTCATTTTCTACTGTTCCAAAGCAGGGCCCCTAATAAGCTCTTTTTTCTGCTTCCTCCAACCAAGCTTTGTTTACCGAGCAGACATGGAGAGGCAGGAGGCAGTCTTGGCACCCGGGGAAAGCCTTACTGGAAAGGTCCTTGTTAATTTGTATGGATTTCTAGAAACTCGACGCAAAAGCCAAGATACACTAGTATTTTCCTATTTGGTATAAACAACTAATTATTTTACTATTGAGTTGACCCAAACTGGTGCTAACCTATGACTGTAAGTCAATTTTTAAAAGCTGCCTCCCTACCATTAGACTGGGCATCTTGCCCTACCTGACAGCATTTCTAGCTGTAGCATCATCCCAGGGTGGTTATTTGGAATTCCCAAATTAAAAATCCTTAGAATCACATCGACAGAAATGAGACCTAAAAGATCATACAAGGCATTTGAAGGATGTGCCAGGGTAGTCTGTTAGCATTGAAAGGCTTTTACTTGGATGAATGTGGTAGATGTAATATTCTAAGTCAGCAGTAAAAATGTTTGTTTCTCACTTAATTTTTTTTTCAATTTTTTTTTCAACGTTTATTTTATTTTTTGGGGGACAGAGAGAGACAGAGCATGAACGGGGGAGGGGCAGAGAGAGAGGGAGACACAGAATCGGAAACAGGCTCCAGGGTCTGAGCCATCAGCCCAGAGCCTGACGCGGGGCTCGAACTCACGGACCGCGAGATCGTGACCTGGCTGAAGTCGGACGCTTAACCGACTGCGCCACCCAGGTGCCCCTGTTTGTTTCTCACTTTAAACACTGGAAAGAGCTTTCTGCATCTTCTTGGTTTTTTTTCTTCTTCTTAAGAATTGCAGTAGGATTGCCAGGATTCACACAGAACTCTGGAGTCTCCAGGAACTCTGGAGGCAAGCTAGCTATGTATTTCTCTGCTTTCGTAAGAAATCTTCCACACAGAGCTGGATGTAACGATTTTTTTATATTACTTCTAAGATGATTTTTTCCAAGGATTTAATGACACATGTGGGAGAAATAACTTTTTTTCAGAGGAACAGGCTACACCTATATAAATGTCTCAATAAGACTCAAAATGGAAGTTCTGATTTTAACCCCGGTAGGAGAAATAACTCTCATCTCTTGTTGATCAGATTTCATCCACTGTAATTTTACCTTCTTTTCTTTGGACAAAGAAGCATTTGTTAAGGAAGTGTAATAGGTGTTTCTTTTGTGGCCATTGAGCAAATGGAAGCCTCTGGTATAAAGAGAGCAACAGTGTTCCCGTAATTTCAAAGGACTAAGTTCATCTCAGGAGCTCCAGGAAAGGTTTCATTCATTTATCAAGGAAACTCTCCAGGAAAGGTTATAAAAATTTATCAAAGTACTGTGTGTAGCACTCTACCTACTATAGTGAATAATCTCTTACAAATGCTCACTTAGTGGAATAATCTTGACCCAGAGTTGCTATTAATGGGAATATTCTTTGAAGAATTCAAAAAAGCTAGAAGAGGATAAAACCTCTTTATTATTCACTGTCCTTCCCAGAACCCAGTAGGAAACTGATCTAATTCTTTCTTTTCAAGAAAGCAGGGTACCCTGGTATGATATTCTACTGAGGGACAGTTTGGTGACCAGGAAGTGTCCATAGAACTTAAGGTCAGTTCTCTGCAAGCACAAAGGTGAGGTTGGTAAAGCTCATCTTTCGAATCCCCTTACCTTCTCTTCCGGTGCTTTTGTCCCCGTGTAACGCCCCCGGTTTCGAATCCGAGAGACCACCAAGGAGCCGATACCGATGCAAACGCACGAGGGTGTATTTGCAAGCTCGAGCTTGGGCCCAAGTATACCCGACACAGCGGAGCAGGGACTTGGACCCCTAGGTTAAAAGGTGTAGCAGTTTTATAGGGGCCAGTGGCCAATGAGATTGTAACACACACAGAAAGTTGCATAGTCATGTCAGTCCACAGTTGAATTACAATTTACCCTATAGTAACTGTTTGAACTAGCCTATCACTCTGGTCAGAATTGGCGCGCAAGTTTGGCGGGCAAAAGGCAGGGTTTACATTCTTTGGCGGTTAGGGGTTCCATATTCCTATATGAGCCGGTTTCCAGTAAGGGTGTGCTCAGTGGCTTGACTAGGGTGGGGGAGTGTCTTAAGCAATAAGTAGGTCATGTGGGGGTTATACATGAGATGGTGGGTGTAGCACAAAATGGAGTTAGTCTTGCTCTGCTTGCCCAGGGGTAGGAGATTTTTGTTACATTCCTTGGGTCCCACACCCATTGTGATACTTTTATGGTTAAAGTGTGACTGATATGCGTGCAGTATTTTACAATCAATTTCAAGTGCACATTTTAATGAATTTTGGTAATTGCATACAACTGTGCAAACACCACCACAATCAACATATATAACGTTCCATCGCCGCAAAAAGTTCCCTCATGTCCCATTAACTTGATTCCCTCTCCCCATCCCTGACCCCAGGCAATCATGTATCTATTTTATGTCGCTCTAGTTTTATGTCACTATAGTTTCTAGAATTTCATATAAATGGAATCATACACAACGTACTATTTTGTGTTTGATCTTTTTCACTTAGTGCAAGGTTTCTCAGCTTCGACACTATTGTTGGGCTGCATCGTTCTCTGTTGTGGGCATCTGTCCTGTACTTTTTTAGGACGTTGAGCAGAATTTCTGACCTCTACCTATGAGGTGCCAGTATCACTCCCCAGCTGTGGCCATCAAAAACGTCTCCGGGTATTGCGAGCTATTCCCTGGGCGGGGGGCAAAATCATTCCATGTCGTGTCTATGAATCATTCACTCTTTTATTGATGACTAGTATTCCAATCTATGGATATAACAGTTTATTTCTTTAGTCATATGCGGACGGACATTGGGTTATTTCCAGTTCGGGAATATTACAAATAAAGCTACTATGAACTTCCACATATCTATTTTTGTGTGGATATATGTTCCCCTTTTTCTTGGGTAAATACCTATGAGAGGAATTGCTAGGTCATATGGTAACTCTGTACCTAGCCTTTCAAGGAAATGCCAGACTGTTTTCTAAAGTGGATGCACCATGCGGTGCCTGGGTGGCTCACTTAGTTAAGTGTCTGACTTTGGCTCAGGCCGTGGTCTCACGGTTCTTCAGTTCGAGGCCCACGTCGGCCGCTGTGCTGACAGCTCAGAGCCTGGAGCCCGCTTAGGATTCTGTGTCTCCCTCTGACTCTGCCCCTCTCCTGCTCACACTCTGTCTCTTCCTCCTTCAAAAACAGATAAACATTAAAAAAAAAAAAAGAAAGTGGATGCACCATTTTACATTCCCACCATGTTCCACATCTACAACAACAGTTGTTATTGTTCATCACTTTGAGTATAGCCATCCTTATGGGTGCATTGTGGTATCTCGCTGCAGTTATGATTTGCATTTCCCTAATGACTAATAATGCTGAGCATTTTTCATGTACTTATGGGTCATCTGTATATCTTTGGAGGAATGTTTATTGAAATCTTTTGCCTACATTTAAATTGGGTTGTCATTTCGGGTTGAGTTGCAAGAGTTCTTTATATATTATTGATGCAAGGGCCCTTTGTCAGATAAATGTTTTGCCAATACTCCCGGGCTGTGGCTTATTTTTTGTTTTTCTTAATTATGTTTTTCAAGGAGAAAACTTTCTTAATCTTGGTGGAGTCCATTTCATCATTTTTTTTTTTTTTTACACTTTGTGTCTTCAGTGTTCTGTTTAAGAAACTTTTTCTAACCAGGGAGCCTGGGTGGCTCAGTCGGTTAAGCATCTGACTCTTGATTTCGGCTCAGGTCATGATCTCGTGGTTCATGAGTTCAAGCCCCACATTGGGTTCTGTGCTGGCAGTGCAGAGCCTGCTTGGGATTCTCTCTCTCCCAGCTCTCTCTCTGCCCCTCCCCTGCTTGCTCTCTCTTTCTAAACAAACAAACAAACAAACTTAAAATTTTTTTTAAAAAGAAACTGTATCTAAATGTCACAAATATTTTCCTCTGTTTTCTTCTAGGAGTTTAACTGTTTTAACTCTTACATTTAGATATATGATCCATTTTGAGTTAATCTTTATGTCTGCTGTGCAATACAAGTCAAGGTTCATGTTTTTTCTGTACAGCTGTGTAGTTGTTCCAACATCCTTTGTTGAAAAGACCATCTTTTCTTTATGAAATTACCTTGACACATTTATCAAGTATCAACTGACTATATAAGTATAGAAAAGTACTATGTATTCTTGAAAAGAATGTGTATTCTTCCATTTTCATATGTGTTCTTATAAATATGGAGTAAATTGAAGTGACTGATACTTTTGTTCATATCTAAGTTTTTGCTGATATTTTTTTGGTCTGGTTGTTTGTCAGTTTCTAAGAGAGGGCTGTTAATAGCCCCAACTATGATTGAAGAATTGTCTGTTTTTCCCTTTAATTTTATGATTTTTGCTTCACCTATTTTGAAGCCTTTTATTGGGTGAATGCACTTATGATTGTTATGTCCTATTCAATGGATTTTTTTTTATTATCATCTCTGGTTATACATTTTCTTTTAAAATGAGTTTGGTTGACTATTTTTATAGGTACTCTAGGCTTGTGCTCACTCTGTGCATGGATGTCCCTTCTAAGCTTAATCACAGGGCTGTTGGCTGAGGCTTTGGTTCCTCACCACGTGGTCCTCTCTATAAGGCTGTTCATGACATGCCAGCTGGCTTCCCCCAGAGTGAGTGATCCAAGAAAGAAAGCATGAAAGACCAAGGTAGATTTTCAAACCGAATCTCAGGAGTGACATAGCCATCATTTCTGCTATGTTTTGTTTTGTTTTTCATTTGATTTTATCGTTGAAGTATAGTCATCATACAATGTTCTATTTGTTTCAGGTGTACAATATAGTGATTTGACAATTCTATACCTTACTCCGTGCTCGTCATGATAAGTGTCGTCACCATCTGTCATCACACAACACTTGCCTCTCTGTGACTTACTTACCTTATAACTGGACGTTTGTACCTTTTAATCTCCTTCATCTGTTTAGCCCTTCCATCCCCTCCCACCCCCCCTGCCCACCTCTCCTCTGGCAACCACCATTTTGTTCTCTGTATTTAAGTCTTTTTCTGCTACTGTCATAGTGGTCACCCAGATGAATCCTGACATAATTTGAGACTATACAAGAGTGCGAAATGCTAGGAGGGTGGGGGGTCATTGGGGCTGAGGCTGAATAATTTCTTTTCTGCCCAGTGTTCCCCAGGAGCCCAGAGTTGTTGCACTCAGTTCTTTCTCAGAAGACATTTCGTGAACGTGCACAATAGACAATAGACACTTCTGACACTCTCAGCATTGTGCTAGATCCTCTGGTTGGGGGAGAAGAGTATACGAACTGTAACATTTAGCAAAATGTTAGCTTGCAAATAAGTCATTCATTCCGTTGAGACAATACCACCGTGTCTGTCATTGCTGTTAATGTAGGGCACATCCTCCTATTACTTCCCATTGCAGTAATATCTCAACTGATATCCCTGGTTCCAGACCCTTGAATCCGTCCTTTATTTCACTGCCTGACGTATCTTTCTATACGTCTGATTATATGACTCACTTTTATAAAATATTTAAGGTTTCTCTATTGCCTATAGAAAAAGAAATCTAATATCCTTCGAGAATTATTTGAGGTACTTCAAAATTTGACGCACCTGTTTCTAGCTATATCATTCATCACCCTTAACTTTCCCAATGCCGATTATGTCACAGTCTATTTTTTTTTCCCCTAAAGAATTATCCACAGAACCTTAATTCCATCAGCTCTGGGAAGAAAGGTTTCATGGTCATATAAGTTTGGGCAGTGCTGTATACTATATTGCCTTCTTAGAAATGTGTGCAAAAGGGGCGCCTGGGTGGCGCAGTCGGTTAAGCGTCCGGCTTCAGCCAGGTCACGATCTCGCGGTCCGTGAGTTCGAGCCCCGCGTCAGGCTCTGGGCTGATGGCTCGGAGCCTGGAGCCTGTTTCCGATTCTGTGTCTACCTCTCTCTGCCCCTCCCCCGTTCATGCTCTGTCTCTCTCTGTCCCAAAAATAAACGTTGAAAAAAAAAATTAAAAAAAAAAAAAAAGAAATGTGTGCAATGTAGTATGTTAAAAACGCTGAAAAAATACTGTCATCAAGAGGTCTATTCAACATCAATCAATTGCTTCCCAATTTATTTGACTGTGGAACCAACTTCTGAAGACTACTTCTTAGCACCCTGCCCTGCATAAAGTTCTCTCATGGAACGTGTTTGAGGGAAACGCTGCTCTGTCACAGGGTTTATTCGCAGTTTCCTAAATGACCGTATTTTGCTGTTTTGTTTTTGCTTTTGTTTCTGCGTGGGGTGAGGAGGACTCATCTGGTAGTTCTTTCCTGGAAACGGAGACCCTGAAATGCCTTTTTGTCCCCCTTACCAGCCCAGAAAGCTTACTCAGCCTTCAGAGCCCAGCTCATGTTTAATCTCCTATAAAACCTTTTCTGTCACACCGTATGCTTTTTCCTAAAGCAAATGTAATCGATTGCCTGGGTTATCACAGAACTTTCCTTACAACCCTTTCACGTTATGTCTCGCATTCTGTGCGTCTGCTTCCTCCCTGGTAAACTGTGAGCTTGGGGAAGGGGGCCACGTCTTATGCATTTTCCTATCTTGAGTGCCTCCCATAGTGCCAGACATTTGAGTGGCATATTCAGGTAATATTCATTGCATGAATACACATGAAATCATTAACCCAATACCAGCTGATATATAATTAAAGACTGCCTTATAGACTGTCTATGAAGCGCTATAAGAATTTTAAAAACCGTAATCAACGAAGACTGACATCATTAAGGAGTTTCATGGGGGAGGTGGGTCTTGAACTAGAGTTTGAAAGACGAGTAGAATTTGTATGAAGTAAACACTCTAATCAAAGACAGAGCCAGGCATCGTCTGGCGTGTTCGTGGGACAGTCAGGGAAAATAATGGATGCTGGAGTAGACGACATTAAAGTCGGGTAGTTAGAGTGGTTTCAGATTATAAAAAGCTTTGAATTCCAGGTATAATCGTTTAAAAGCTGTTGATGAAAGCGGCTAATCAGGCTGAAAGCAGGATTTGGCAGAGATTAGACAAACACACCAAAACATGTACTGATTTAAATTAAGGTCTGTTATTCGAGTCACCAATTCTGTCATGTTTGTTAACCGGCCCACTGGCTTTCTTTTTCCTAACATAAATTTGGTAATTTACAGATGAAGTAGTATCACGAAAGCAGAATCTTCCTCCCTTCCCCAACTTTTTTTCTTTCTGATAAAAATGTTTCTTCCTAAAATTGTTCATTCGAGGAAAGATATTCCTTTACAGCGAAGGAAAACTCAAATGGCCATTCATCTATCTCTCTTTAGCTCCGACTCGTTAAAATAATGTGAAATTAGTTTGTAGCCATTGTACTGAGTTTTTGATACACCTATTATCAAAAAATGTTTTTTTCTTTTAATTAGATGGGTAGCTCCAGGAGAACATTTCAAATCTAATAATTGGATTTTGGATTGGCTTATTGTGGGAATTACCTAAATTTTTGAGTGCTTCTGAATGAAGTTTCTTAAACTTTTTCAATCTAAGTTTTACTTTATTGGCTTTGATGACTCCAAATCTGCTTTCTTATTTCTAAATCAAACTTTGACTTTTGATATCTTCAAGGAATGTTATGAAGAAATACATATTATTTTATTTTTTATTGAGATATAATTGACCTATAACATTAGATTAATTTCACTGTACAACGTAGTGATTTGATATTTTGTATATACTGGGAAATGATCGCCACAATTAGTCTGGTTAACATCTGTCACCACACATAGTTGAAAGTGTTTTTTCTTGCGATGAGAACTTTTAAGATCCACTCTCTTAGTAGCTTTCAGATATACAAGACGGGCAAATTAAAGTACATGGGAAGGCCCTAAAGACAAGCTGGTTCTGTTTAGCAGCTTGCCTTAAACCAGCACAGAACCAAATGTTTCTGTAGATCCTATCAGATTATTTTCCTTGTCAGATTTCTGGTGCACTGGGTATTTCAGAGAGGTAAAATAAATTTTAAAAATTACTAGAAAGTAACTTTAAAGGCAAATAAAATTGGGGCTCCTGGGGGGCTCTGTGGGTTAAGCACCCAACTCTTTGATCTTGGCTCAGGTCATGATCTCAGGGTTGGGGAGATCATACTGACAACAGAGTCTGCTTGAGATTGGCTCACTCTCCCTCACTCTGCCCCTTCCCCCCTCTCAAAATAAACAAACAAACTAACTCGCTAAATAAATAAATAAAATTTGAGATTAAGGAATAGTTACTCCAATTCTGCCATTCTGCTCAAATGTCACACAAGGGACAGACATTCACGGCAGATTAGATGACTCTTCCGGCTCTAATGCAGCCCCTGGCCTTACCTCCCCATGGGTTGGCTCTGGGTGGAGTGGGAGTGGGGGGAGTATGGACTCGCGCCTCACCCTTCCACCCTGATCTCTGGGAGTGGGCAGGACTTTAGTCCTCTGAGGCATTGGACGCTCCCTGGCCTCTTGGCGGTGTCCGGAGTGACCCTCCCAGTGGAGGACAGTGCCGCCTCGTGGCTTCAGGCTTATAGCTCTTTGACACACCAGCAAGATGCGCCTGGCCCTTCGTGCTTCTCCTGAAACACTCCAGGTGGCCCCAAGCCAACCCACTGTCGTTTCAGGTTCCCAGCGACCCATCCCCCGCTGGGGTCACCGCTGTAACTAGAGTGTCTGAAGAACAGGTTTCAGTAGGTGAGAATGTATGTAGGTCCCCTTCCTGGGGCGGATCCCTCATAGTCCCACTGTGTGCCCACATCACACACCCCACCCCCTCCAAAGCCCTGGCATCTATGGAGGCCTTTGCTGGCCGATTTGGGGACATTAGTAGGGACCACACACCCTTGGTGAGAAAGGCTTCTCTAGAGATCAGAGAGGATACCCTGCAGTACAAAACCCCATCCCCCCAGTCACCAGTCACTTCTCTTCCTCTGCTTGTGGGTCCACATTGAAGCCAAATGCTCTTTCCCTAAAATGCTTAAACAAGCAAACTGTTTTGGTGAGTCTTTTGAGGAAAACACACTTTCCTAAATTTAACACACTTGCTCTATAATGTTACATTACTAAACAATAATTACATTAGATAGTTAAAAATTGAGCTAGGTAGAGAGACAGGTTGAATGGACCCTCTGTAGTAGCTGAGTACCAGCCCAGTTGGCAGAATTTGGGATTGCAGAAATTCTTGGGTATAAATCAAGGAGAGTCTTTTTCTTGCCTAAAACGTGGAAATGATTTCATCCCTTAAAAATTGTTTTGGGTGTGTCTGGTGGCTCATTCAGTTAAGCATCCAACTCTTCATCTTGGTTCGGGTCATGATCTCACAGTTGTGGGTTCAAGCCATGCATGGGGCTCAGTGCTGGCAGTGTGGAGCCTGCTTGGGATTCTCTTTCTGTGTCTCTTTGCCCCTTCCCTGCTTGCACTCTCTCACTCTCTCTCTCTCTCAAAGTAAATAAATAAACTTTAATGAAACTCAAAAGAAAAAATAAAAATTCACTTTGCAATAAGCTTGTCGTTTGAGAGCCTAGAGCATTTACGCGGATGCGAAAGAAGGCTTCCATTTTCTTTTCATTCACCTCCTTTTCTCCCTTTCTCTTAAAAATGCCTCCTGCCTCTGTTTCTCTAATTAATTAATTAATTTTCAGGATAGCTAACATAGTATTCTGGTTTCAGGTGCACAATGTAGTGATTCAACAATTCTGTGCCTTACTCAGTGCTCATCATAAGTGTACCTAATCTCTTTAACTTATTTCACACATCCCCTTCTCCCCCCAACCTGTGGGGTAGCTATCACCTGTGGTAGCTATCACTATGTTCTCTGTAGTTGAGAGTCTGTTTTGGGGCACCTGGATGGCTCAGTCGGTTGAGCATCTGACTCTTGATTTCAGCTCAGTTCACGATCTCAGTCATGGGATCGAGCCCTGCATCTGGCTCTGCAATGACAGTGTGGAGCTGTTTGGGATTCTCTCTCTCTCTCTCTCTCTCTCTCTCTCTCTCTCTACCCCTCCCTGAGTTATATGCTCTATCTCTCTCAAGTTAAATAAAATGTTAAAAATAAATAAATTCCCCCAAATGATTCAAATATCTAGTTCAAGTTTGCATCAGTAACTCAGGTCCTGCTCACCTATTAAAAAAAAAAAGTGTTTTTTTGGTGTGTGTCTTTTGTTCGTTGTTCATTTGTTTTGTTCCTTAAATTCCATATATTAGCGAATCATATGCTATTTGTCATTCTCTGACTGACGTTACACTTAGCATAGTACTCTCTAGATCCATCCATGTCATTGCAAATGGCAAGATTTCATTATTTTTTTATGGCTGAGTAATATTCCAGTGTGTGTGTGTGTGTGTGTGTGTGTGTGTGTGTGTGCGCGCATATACCACTTGTTCCTTATCCATTCATCTGTTGATAGACCATTTCATAGTTTGGCTACTGTAAATAATCCTGCGATAAATATAGGGGTGCATGTATCCCTTTGAATTAGTGTTTTTGTAAATTTGGGGTAAAACCCAGTAGTGTGTTTACTGGGTCATAGGGTAGCTCTATTTTTAACTTCTTTTTAATGTTTATTTATTTTTGAGAGAGAGAGAGAGACAGAGCGTGACTGGGGGAGGGGCAGAGAGAGAGAGGGAGACATAGAATCCGAAGCAGGCTCCAGGCTCAGAGCTGTCAGCACAGAGCCCGACGCGGGGCTCGAACCCATGAACCGTGAGATCATGCCCTGAGCCGAAGTCAGTTGCTCAGCCTACTGAGCCACCAGGTGCCTCAATTCTTTACATATTTTGAATATTAAGCCTTTATCGGATATGTCATTTGCAAATATCTTCTCCCATTCCAAAGGTTGTCTTTTAGTTTTGTTGATTGTTTCCTTCACTGTGAAGAAGCTTTTAATTTTTTTTAATGTTTATTTATGTTGAGAGAGAGAAAGTGTGAACAGGGCAAGGGCAGAGAGAGAGGGGGCACCCCAGAAGCTTTTAATTTTGGTAAGTCCCAATAGTTTATTTTCGCTTTTGTTCCCGTGCCTCAGGGGACATATCTAGAAAAAAGTTGCTACGGCTGATGTTAAAGAAGGTACTGCCTTTGTTCTCTGCTAGGATTTTTACGGTTTCAGGTCTCACGTGTAGGTCTTTAACCCATTTTGAGTTTATTTTTGTATATGGTGTAGAAAGTGGTCCAGTTTCATTCTTTTGCCTGCTGTTGTCCACGGTTTTCCCGGCACCATTTGTTGAAGAGACTGTCCTTTTCCCATTGTATATGCTTGCCTCTTTTCTCAAAGCTTAATTGACCATAGAATAGCGGGTTTATTTCTGGATCTCCTATTCTATTCTGTTGGTCTATGTGTCTATTTGTATGCCAGTAACGTGCTGTTTTGATCACCATAGCTTTGTAATACCACTTTCACTCTTGAATTGTGATACCTCATTTTGTTTTTCTTTGTCAAGATTACTTTGGCTATTCAGAGTCCTTTGAGGTTCCATATAAATTGTAGTAGTGTTTTTTTCCTAGCCTTGTGCAAAAGGCCGTCGGTATCTTGATAGGGATTACATTAAATCGCTGAATTGCTTTGGGTAGCATAGACGTTTTAAAAATGTTTGTTCTTCCAACCCATGAGCATGGAATGTCTTTCCGTTTCTTTGCTGTGTCTTGAATTTTCTTTCATCGGTGTTTCATTGTTTTCAGGGTACTGGTATTTTACCTTTTTAGTTAAATTTATTTCTAGGTATCCTATTATTTTTGGTGCAGTCGTAAATGGGAATATTTTCTTAATTGCTTTTTCAGCTGCTTCATTATGGATGTAGAGAAATGCAGCAGATTTCTGTATATTGATTTTGGATCCTGTAACTTTACTGAATTCATTTCTTTTTTTTTTTTTTTTAATTTTTTTTCAACGTTTATTTATTTTTGGGACAGAGAGAGACAGAGCATGAACGGGGGAGGCGCAGAGAGAGAGAGGGAGACACAGAATCGGAAGCAGGCTCCAGGCTCTGAGCCATCAGCCCAGAGCCCGACGCGGGGCTCGAACTCACAGACCGCAAGATCGTGACCTGGCTGAAGTCGGACGCTTAACCGACTGCGCCACCCAGGCGCCCCTATTTCTTAATTCCGGTAGTCTTTTGATGGAATCTTTAGGGTTTTCTCTATGTGGTATCATGTCATCTGTTTTATTTCTTCTTTACTTATTTTGATGCCTTTTTTTTTTTTATCTCATTGCTGTATATATCACTATCCGGTTTTTCCTTTATGTGTGTTAATAGTTGCTTTTGTATTTGGGGGTTGTGTATTGGGTGCATAAACATTTACAATTTTTATATCTTCTTGTTGGATTGTCCCCAGTATGATTATGTGGTATCCTTCTTTGTCTCTTGTTATGGTCTTTGTTTTATAGTCTGTTTTATCAGGGCACCTGGGTGGCTCAGTCTGTTAAGCGTCTGGCTCTTGATTTCGGCTCAGGTCACAATCGCGCCGTTCTTGGGACCGGGCCCCGTGTTGGGTTATGTGCCGACTGCACAGAGACTGTATGGATTCTTTCTCTGCCCCTCTCTCTGTCTCAAAATTAATAAATACACATTAAAAAAGTAAAGTCTGCTTTGTCCAATATAAGTATTGTTACCCCAGCTTTCTTTTCAATTCCACTTACACAATAAATGTTTTTGCACCCCCTCATTTTCAATCTGAATGTGTCTTTAGGTCTGAAATGAGTCTGTTGTAGGCAGTGCATAGGTGAGCCTTGCTTTTTGATGCATTCAGTCACCCCTATGTCTTTTCATCAGGGCATTTAGTCCATTCACATTCAAAGTAATTATTTATAGGTATGTACTTACTGCCATTTTGTCAGATGTTTTATGGGTGCTTTTGTGGGTCTTCTCTGTTCCTTTGTTCTCTCGATCTATTTTCTTGTGGCTTGTTGGCTTTCTTTTTTTTTTTTTAATTTTTTTTTCAACGTTTATTCATTTTTGGGACAAAGAGAGACAGAGCATGAACGGGGGAGGGGCAGAGAGAGAGGGAGACACAGAATCGGACACAGGCTCCAGGCTCTGAGCCATCAGCCCAGAGCCTGACGCGGGGCTCGAACTCACGGACTGTGAGATCGTGACCTGGCTGAAGTCGGACGCTTAACCAACTGCGCCACCCAGGCGCCCCGCTTGTTGGCTTTCTTTAGTGATACACTTGGACTCCTTTCTCTTTATGTTTTGCATAACTATTATAGGTTTTTGATTTGTGGTAATCCTTTAGTTTATATATAGTGTCCTAGGCATATAGCAGTCTAAAATGATGGTTATTTAAGGCTGAACCCATTTTCAAAGCACTGACGTTTTACTCCCCGCCCCCACCCCTTCTACTCTTTAACCTTTTTTGAATTATTTGACTGATTTTTGACTAATTTTTATGTTTATACTCAATTTCACTGCTTTTGTACTTTAAGCTCTCTACTGGTTTGATACGTGATTAATTTACTACTATTATTATTTTTATATGTACCTGTGAAAGTTTTTCTATTCCTACTTTTCTTACGTTTGCTTATGGTCTTTTCTTTCCACTCAAAGAATCCCTTAACATTTCTCTTAAGGCTGATCTGGTAGTGATGAATTCCATTAACTGTTGTCAGGAAACTCTCTGTCTATTCTGAACGCTATCCTTGCTGGTTCAAGTATTCATGGTTGTAGTTTTGTTTTGTTTTGTTTTTTCCTTTCATCACTCTGAATGTTTCACGCCATTCCCCTCTGGCCTGCAAAGTTTCTGCTGGAAAAGCCACTGATAGTTTTATGGGGTTTCCCTGGTACGTAACTGTTTTCTTTTCTCTTTCTGCTTTTAAAGTTCTCTCTTTAACACTATTTTTTTGCCAGTTTAATTATCATGTGTCTTGGTGTGAACCTTCTTGGGTTGATTTTGTTGGGGGCTCTCTGTGCCACCTGGATCTTGATTTCTGTTTCCTTCTTTAGATAAGGTAAGTTTTCAGCTATTATTTCTTCAAGTAAATTTTCTGTCCCCTTTTCTTTCTCTTCTCCTTCTGGGATCCCTATAATGTGAACATTATTATGCTTATTGATGTCACTGAGTTTCCTTAACCTCTTCTCATTTTTTATTCTTTCTTTTCTTTCTGTTACTCAGCTTGGTTGTTTTCTGTTGTTCTGTCTTGCAGGTTGCTGATTCATTCTTTTGCTTCCTTTGGTCTACTATGTATTCCCCCTCTAATGTATTCTTAATTTCAGTTAGTGATTTCTTCATCTCTGATTGGTTCTTTTTATATTTTCTTTCTCTGTTGAGGGTCACACTGAGATCCTCCACTCTTTTCAAGTCCATTGAGTATCTTTATGACCATTTCTTTAAATTCTCTCATAACTCTCTAGATGTAGCTGGCATAAATAATATGATTGAAGAAAGCTCTTTTTGAAAAGCAGAAGCACCTTGATAAGCTGCTCCCTACCCCTTCTATTCATGCAACCATACGAAATGGAAAATTCTTAATTGGATTGTCAGAGTTCAGTTTGGATATCTTTGATGATTTCCTGATTATTTTGGCAAGGCAGAATATCATAGTTACTCTCAAAAGTGTGAATCTTGGGACGCTTGGCTGGCTTAGCCAGTAGAGCTTTCAACTCTTGATCTTGGTGTTGGGAGTTCAAGCTCCACATTGGGTGTAGAGATTATTTAAAAATAAAATCTTTTGGGGCGCCTGGGTGGCGCAGTCGGTTAAGCGTCCGACTTCAGCCAGGTCACGATCTCGCGGTCCGTGAGTTCGAGCCCCGCGTCGGGCTCTGGGCTGACGGCTCAGAGCCTGGAGCCTGTTTCCGATTCTGTGTCTCCCTCTCTCTCTGCCCCTCCCCCGTTCATGCTCTGTCTCTCTCTGTCCCAAAAATAAATAAAAACGTTGAAAAAAAAAATTAAAAAAAAAAATAAAATCTTTTAAAAAGTGTGTGATTCTCTGAGTATCTATTGTTTGATATTGTTTCAGAAAAGAAATTGCTATAATAGTTCACCTTTGAGTGTCAATAGCTGAGTTAAATCTTCTATTTCACTTTACTCTCTGATCAAAAGAGTGTCCCTGGACTAAGCTGACTGTTATACTGTGAATGCTTTGCTAAGATAGCCAAGTTTATTTCTTGAGTTTTGCTCTTGCCTACAAGATCATTCAAGTGTCTCGTATTTCCTATCCTAAGTGATGGATTGTTCGTTGTCTTTCTTCGTGGAATGCAGTTTGTCTTTTTCCTTCATTTCAGTTTTGTTAGAGTCAGCAGCAAATGAAGCTTACCTAAGCTAACACTCTTCTTTCTAATACCAACTATAACAACAACAACAATAAAGATCCACAGATGGAAGGGATATCTTATTTATCTAAGATCTGGCAAGTTTGGAGACACAGTTATGGTGACACACGTGACTGTGTTTTGTTCCCCTTTACCCGATCCATTTGTTGGATGCTATACTTAGGGATCGGTTGGAGGTCAACCTAGAGGCAAAGGAGCAGAACAGAACTTTCTTATGCCTCCTTTGTAGATGATAGTCTATAGATATAGTCTGAGTGGCTTTTATTATTTAAAAAAGGGCAGTGAATATTCTTCAAATTCACATGTTTTATAGATTTAAATGATACGTTTTCTTCTGCTACTTTTATATTTAAATTTTTTTCCAGCTTTATTTTTTTATCTCAGGACTTCTTTATACTCTTAAAATTATTGAGGACCCCTAAAAGCTTTTGTTCATGTAGGTTATATATATCAGTGTTGGCCATGTTAAAGATTAAAACTGAGAAAATATATTTATATATTTAAAAAGAATATTGTTGGGATGAGCACAGGGTGTTGTGTGTAAGCAATGAATCACGGGAATCTACCACTGAAACCAAGAGCACACTGTATACACTTTATGTTATATAACATGACAATAAATTATATTAAAAAAAAAAGAACTGGGGTACCTGGGTGGCTCAGTCGGTTAAGTGTCTGACTTCAGCTCAGGTCATGATCTCACCACTTGTGAATTCGAGCCTTGTGTCAGGCTCTGTGCTGGCTGCTCAGAGCCTGGAGTCTGCTTCACATTCTGTCTCTGTCTCTCTCTCTCTCTCTCTCTCTCTCTCTCTCTCCCCTTCCTCTGCTCACGCTCTTGCTCTCTGACTCTCTCAAAATTAATAAACATTAACAAATAAAATAGAATAAAATAATTGAAATAAAATTAGAAATAATAAAAAATTAAAAATTTAATAAAGAATTTTAAATCTATTACATATTAATATATACCTTTTCAAATGCAAATAACTGTCTTTCTCAAAACAAAAATTAATTTAGTAGGAAGCGTATTGTGATTTTACACCTTTGCAAATCTTTCCAATATCTGGCTTCACAAAAGACACATTAGGTAGCCTCTGAAAAACTCCATAACACACACATAGGAGAATAAGAGTAAAAATGACAAATGATGCCTTAGTGTTTTTGTGAAAATTGTTTTTCATCTTGTGGGCTCTCTGAAAGGTTCTCAATAGCCTCTAGTGGTCCTCAGGCCACACATTGAGAACTATTGTTTTCATCCAGTTGGTTTATGATGGAAGATACATTGTTTTCTAAATAACCAACTTTACGTAATGATATTCTTTTTTTTCCCCAACACAAGATTTGAATTGCCATCAGTATTTGCTCAATGTAAAACACACACACACATACACACACACACACAGAGTATCTGCACCACTCTTCTATTTTAGGTTGATATTATATTATTTTAATACCAGCAATATAAATTCCACTTCTCATCCTCACTTCCTTTCATTTCAGTAGGTTTTTTTTTTTTTTATCTCCAGAACTCTGTTGAAACAACTCTTATCAAGTATACCAAAAAACTGCATATTGCCAAAGCCAACAGCCCATTCTCTGTCATTATTTTCACTTTTCGAATGTGTTTGCCACGATGGACCATTTCCTCCCTTTTGAAGCATTTTGTTTTCTTGGCTTCCATGATACTATACTGACATGGTTCTTTCTATGTCAGTAGCTACAGACTCTAAGTGTGATTTGATGGATTATCCTCTCATATGACTTCTAACTGTTAAAATGGTTACGTTACATCCTGGGACAACTTCTCTATCTACACTCTCTCCTTGGACGTTGCAAGCAATCCTAGAACTTAAAATTCTATCTGAAAGCCAGTGACTCAAATTTTCACCTCAAAGGAATAGCCATGACAATCATAAAGAAACAAACGAACGAACGAACGAACAAATGAGAATAAAGCGTAAGAATTACACTACCAGGTATTGGGACCTATTATAAAACTATAGTGATTGAAACCGTGCAGAAATAGATAAACTGTTTAATGGGACAGAATGGAGTAAAAATATATATATATATGTAGATATATATATATATATCTACATATATATAGTCACCTGTGTCATGACAAAATGACACCATAGTACATTAGGAAAAGGACGCTTTTTAAAATAAGTGGTGGTGGCTTGATCAGATATCCAAGTGGGGAAAATAGATCTTATTTCACATCATATACAAAACTAAATTTTAGAGGGGTGCCTGGTGACTCAGTTGGTTAAGCGTGTGACATTTCCATTAAGAGAATTAAGAGGTAACTTACTAAACGGGACATATTTGTGAGACACACAACTAACACGTGACTAGCATTGAGAATAAAGAACTCTCACAGATTAATAAAATGATTGGTAACAAGAAAGAAAAATAGGCAAACAATTTAAACAGACACATCACAAAAGAGATGATCCAATGGCCAGGAAAAAGAAGAAAACTTGCTCAACTTCATTAGTCATGAGGGAATGCAAATTACAACCACAATAAAATACCATATACCCCCTAGAATGGCTAAAACAATCAAAAGCAAAAAGTAAATTTAAAAGAGAATGGTTAGTGAGGATACAGAGCACTGCTATTTTCAAACTATGCTAGCATGGGTATTTTTTTTTATTAAAAAAAATTTTTTTAACGTTTATTTTTGAGACAGAGAGAGACAGAGCATGAACGGGGGAGGGTCAGAGAGAGAGGGAGACACAGAATCCAAAACAGGCTCCAGGCTCTGAGAAGTCAGCACAGAGCCCGACGCGGGGCTCGAACTCACGGACCGCGAGATCATGACCTGAGCCGAAGTCCGCTGCTTAACCGAATGAGCCACCCAGGCGCCCCTAGCATGGGTATTAACTAGCATGGGTATTCATTGCTTTAAACACTTTGAAAAACTGTTTGATAGTATCTAGTAAAACCATAAATTCATACCCTGTGACTCAGCAATTCCACTCCTAGGTAAATACCCAAAGGAAATTCATACATAAGTTAAAGTCAAAGCCAATACTAAAATATTAATAACAGACAAAAGTACCGAGCGCACGCAAATTACTCAAATTCTCATGACCGGTAGAGTGAATAAATGTGGAAAATTCACCAATGTAATACTATATTGCAATAAAAATGATTGGCAATACATATGGATCTCACAGACATGTTGAGCAAAAGAAACCAGACACAAAATATATTCTCTATGATTTTCTTAATCTAAAGTACAAAACCAGACATATGAGCCAATATATGCTGCTTAGATATCAAGACAGTGATTGTCCTTTGGGAATGAGAAGACTGGGTGGGGCCACATGGCATACGTCTGTACACGAGTCATGCTCTGTTTCTTGATCTTGGTGTTGGTTACACAGGAATGCTTGAAAATGTATTGAGAACTTATGTACACTTTACTGAATGTGTATGATACTACAATAAAGGATTGTTTTAAACGTACATCTCTGGTCCTAACCTCCACTTTAGATATCACTGCTTGCTCATCATCTCTGCTTAGGTATCTAATGGGCATAGCAATCTGGCCATGAGCAAACAGAACTACTGAATTCTTTCCACCTTCCCCTCTTTCAAACCCATTCTCTCCAAACATTCCCATTTTAGTAAATTTTGCTTAAGCAAAAAACCTGGTAGATATTGTTTTTTTTTTTTTTTCTTCATAGTGCACATCCAATCTTTCAATAAGTCCTCTTGGTTCAAATTCCAGAACGTATCCGGTTTATGACTACTTCTCACCAATGTTAAAATATTACTCTAGGACACCACCATCTTGTGGACCTTGCTCCAGCTCTCTAGCTAGTTTTCCTGCTTTTATACCTGCTCTTCCCTATCCCACAGTGGATCTTTCTAAAGAGTAAATCACATCATATGACTGAAAACCTGCTACTGACTGTCTTTTTGCAGTACTAAAATAGCTGTAGTTGAGTGAAAACTTTCCTTTTCTAGCTAAGAATCCCACCTAACAAATAGGGAAAGAGTGAAGGATTAGAAAATCAATAGTGTGCAACATTTAATGAGAAAATTGATTTAGGAAACAATCTTTAAAGGATGAAAGCATTGAGTGAAGGATTTATGGGGGACTTTACAATGGAGGGATCAGGCTGCCATCACATGAGTCTATTGATCAATCACTAAAAATTACACCCAGAAATTGAGTGTCTTCTCAAGATTAAAAACACAGCACAGCATATATATATATATATAAAAGTTGAACTTGAATCTCATTAAGGACTAGCTTCCATTTAAAGAAATATGGGAACTAGATGAACAAATTAAACAGCATCACAAGGAAGTGAATCCACTATATTGGGGCATTCTCCAGTCAAATGGACTTACATTCTTTTACAACTCAATGACATGAAGAAAAGGAGCAGGGGGAGGGTGCATGGGTGGCTCAGTCGGTTGAGCGTCTAACTCTTGATTTCAGCTCAGGTCATGATCTCAGGGTCCTGGGAGGGAGCCCCATGTCTGGCTCTGCACTGAACATGGAGCCTTCTTAAGGTTCTCTCTCTTCTTCTCCCTTTACCCCTCCCCTGCTTGTGTGTGCACATTCTCTCTCTCTCTCTCTCTCTCTCTCTCTCTCAAAAAAAAGGGGGTTTTGCTTTAGCATGAAAAAAGAAGAACAATGAACATAATGTGCAGAACTTATGTGGATCCTGCTCTGAATAAACCAATGGTGAAAAGCTATTTGTGGCATAATTGGATAAATTTGATTATAGATTATTTATTATATGACACCAAAGACTTAATTGTTACCAATGTTAGGTGTGATAATGGCTTTGTAGCTATGTAAGAAAATATCCATACTTTTCAGAGATGCATACTGAATTATGTACATAGAGATGAAGTGATATGAAGCCTGGGAGATTTGCTTAAAATACTTAAAGAAAAAGGCACAGATGAAGCAATATGATAAAATATTGATAATTAATGAATTTAAATGATGGTCATATGGCATTTATTGTATCATTCTTGTTATTGAATATATTTTTTAGATTTTTTAAAATAAATCGCTGACGGCTACCCAAATCTTGTAAGATGTATATGTTTGTTTACTTCTCTGAATCATCTCTCTTGTATCGTTCCCCCCACCCCATTCACTAACTTCAGCCATTCTGCTAATCATTTTGCTTTTGAACACATGCACACAGCTCTCTTCTGTTTCAGAGTATTTGAATTTGTTGGCTTTTTTTCTGTTTGAAGTGTTCCTCCTCCAAATAATCCCCTGGCTACTCCTCTTTCCAACATTGGGGATGCAACTCAAATATTACCTGCTTGGAGAGATTGTCCTCAACCATCCTAGCTAAAGAAGAAGATCAGATGATTGTTCAGCAAATATTTACTACCTACTCCTTTTCCACTGGAGGAGTATATTTCCTTTCTCCAATGTTGTTGGGCTTGGCCACATGAATTGTTATAATCAATTTGGCCAGTTGGATATGAGCAGATATAAACAAGCAGACTTGAAATGTGTTTGCATTGAGGCACTCTTACCCTTTTTGAGAGAGCCATGGAAAGAGATTTCTCAGGGTAGCTGCTGCCCCTTCGTTATCGATCTCGTTACTAATAGCTCTAAAGTACTATACAGATATTTGTTGTAATTGTCAAAATCTATCACAGTGACTGGCAAGTAATAGGTGTTCAATAACATTTTATTGAGTAAATGAATCGAAACCAGGCCATGAAGATTTGGAAAGGGCTTGGTTTAGGATCTTTTTGGCCATCTTTTAGGGCCTCTAATTATAGTACAGAATCCTATGTATTGGGAGGCAGGATTTAAAAAAAAAAAAACAACCTATCAACCAAAGCAAAAGGTCATATTTCATGGCTGGTCATAGTTTGCCTTATGAACTTTATTTACCCACTACAAACCTTCTCAAAGCCTTGCTGTGGAGAAATATAGTTTCCTTCTACCAAGGGAATTTCTGTGCCTGCTAGAAATGGCTGGAAGAGAAAAGATAATGTAGGTATAAATAAGGGTAGGTCTTTCCATGACTTAGTTCTCTTATGACTTGTATTTTCTATCTTAATGAAAAATTTTACAGCAGCCACAGAACAAGGAGCACCATGTCCCTTATTTTACAATTTGTGAAGTTTTCATATATTTTGACCTAATTTTTTTCCTCTGCGATATTGAGATATTGTATTGGGAAGTCATAGACACTATTACTTTTGACCTTTAGGAAAGTTGTATCCAGGAGTCGGGTCCCCCATATGAGTGAAGGATGAGAAATTGCCTATATTTCCCATGAATCTCTGTTCATTCCAGAAGGACAGGAGAAGAGAGAGGTAGATAATGAGGTTTTATTGCTCCGATTGAGCTGCTTAGTAAACCTCACACATCATGGATGAGTATGAAGGGCAAACAAAGTTTATACCTTGTATGTGCTAAAATTATAATATGGGCTAATGCATCATACATTTATAGTTATGATTATTTTCAAATATAATCCTTGGGTATCATGCTTTACTTTGAAGTTAAGTTTACTATCTCTTATGATTGTGTACCATGGCCTGTTTCTTCAACGTTTTTTTTTTTTTTATTATTATTTATTTTTGGGACAGAGAGAGACAGAGCATGAACGGGGGAGGGGCAGAGAGAGAGGGAGACACAGAATCGGAAACAGGCTCCAGGCTCTGAGCCATCAGCCCAGAGCCCGACGCGGGGCTCGAACTCACGGACCGCGAGATCGTGACCTGGCTGAAGTCGGACGCTTAACTGACTGCGCCACCCAGGCGCCCCCCATGGCCTGTTTCAATCAGTTACTAGTAATTGTTGTTATGCTTTCATAGCATTCTAAATCTGGTTTGTTTGTTAATTCTAAATGCCATCCCAGGGAAGTCCTCAGTTCTCTTTATTTAATATGATAATTGGTCTGTTTATCTGTGTGCATTTCTTACCATTTTACCTTTCTCCTCTGCTCCCTACAAACCCTTTCCCTCTAGAGTTATTATTATTCTGAAATTGAGTGTATATCCCAATCTAACGTCCCTTTATACGTTGCTCACTAGAGTCTGTTTTTAAATTTTTATTTGCTTATTTTGAGATAGAGAGAGTGCAGAGGAGGGCCAGAGAGAATGGGAGAGAGAGAAAATCCCAAGCAGGCTCTGCAAGATCAGTGCAGGGGCTTGATCTCATGAACTGTGAGATCATGACCTGAGCTGAAATCGAGAGTTTGACGCTTAACTGAGTTACCCAGGCGCCCCTAGAGTCTTTATACATTCTAAAGTATATTTATGGAACACTTGTTACAGAGCACTGCTGGAGACTGGATTTTGAAAAACAAACAAAACAAACAAACAAAAAAAAGAGTTTTGGTGTTCCATTACTGGGTCTTTTCCAATATGTCTTTTTGGTTAAAACTTTAATGCTTTTCTGGGCCTATCACCTATGCTAATCTTCTTTTAGTTACTGGAAGTTCCTTGCTGAGATTTCTTCCTTAATATTTATATGGCATATCCCCCAAATTAATCAATGATCGTGTGAGTTAGGAAAAAAGTCGTGCCGAGTGTGAATGCGGGCCTGAGTTGTGGGCTACGATGGGGAGGAATGATAGTGTATTTTAGAATAACCTATAGCTGCTAGTGAATATATAGTATTTCCCATGGACTCTACTACAGGGCTTGGCTGTGGACCTACCCCAGGACTGTTCCATGATATCTTGGTAGAAGATCAACCTTTTTGAAAACAAACTCTAGATTAACTCATATCAGAAGCTATGAATTCTATTTCTGACTCTGTCAATAGCTAATTATTTCCTCTTTGGCCATTCTTTTCTGTGAAATGAGGAATGAACTCCAACACAAATTCCAGCAATGGTATTTCATGATTCTATGACTATGTAATGAGCCCTGGAAAGATGCTAGTTATTGTATATATTTACATGGCACGTACAATCCGAGTTAAAGAACACTGACAACGGAAAGCCGTGGCTAAAGAAGTTAGATACCATAAGAAGTCAGAAATTTATCACTGCCCTCTGTAGTCATTTTAATAAATGATTTGTACCTTAAATACATGTGTATCTCTTTAGTTATACAACTGCTCAATAATCAAGCATAAATGCCCTGTGGTAATTAGGCAGTGTGCTTCTTGCCGTGGGATCATAAGATATGAAAATTGGGATGGTTAATTATTGCTACAGTAATTGAAGAATGACATACCCTGATTAGTTTTTTTTTAAACCGTGCCTTTTTTCCTCTTTAAGAAAACAATGAGTAAGAGCTTTTATTGCACATAGAAGAGAAAGCATATCAGATTTTCAAACCCTTCCAAAGGCTTTCATTAAAGGAAATATGTCACCTTAGAAATGGCAAAAAAAAGACTTGGTCACAAGAAAATGGAGAATCTGAATGCTCTAGTTACTTAAAATATCCAGCCACAATGAAGCAGAACTGATCTAAAGTCTGAATGACCCAGCAAGTCACAATGAAGCAGAACTCATCTAAAGTCTGAATGACCCAGCAAAGTAGAAGCTAGCATTGTCTCCCTCAACAAAGCGTAAACAAGTCTTCTATGCTGATAGCTGAGACCTTGTCTCTTTCCCCCCTTTCCCCAATAAGTATCTGAGGGCTGGAAATACATTGGTGTTCTCTAAAAGTTCTACTTTGATGTTCAGTTGACATGGGAAAAATACACTTTTCTATGCAATTTTTGTGCTGTTAAAAAGGCCCAGAAAATCTTACCCACCCTACTCTTTAAGGCTCAGTTCAAGTCTTATCTGTTGTGAAGCATTTTTGGATGAATTCTCCCTTCTTTACTCCTTTTTTTTTTTTTGCATTTATTATGTGTGTCACACAGATGAGATCTTATTGTTTAGTTCTGATATCACAGACTTTAGCATTTTAGTATATAGTCTCTCATTCTTTATATAGTTTATGAGCGTGTCGTGTCTCTCAGCTAGTTTTCAAGTACCTCAAGAATAAGATTCCCTTTCTCTACTCCTATGATTCCCCACAACATCTAGCATGATTCTGGGCACATAGAAGGTACTTGATTAAGTGATTGATTAATCAATGTGGTTTGATGAAAAATGATTCCGAGTCACATGGACTGTGTGCAAATTTGAGAAAACAAATGTGACACTTGGATGTCTTGAAAGATGTGCCATTATGATGCCTGATTAATGGATAAACTTTATTTAATTCATCATTTTCTCACCATTTGCCAACAGGCATACAATACCAACATTAGTGTAGCAGAAAATTTTGTTTTAGGAGCAGCAGTGTCACTAATAATATAAAATAATATGTGATCAGACTTGGTCAAGCTGAATTTTTTTTTTTGCTTGCCAGGGTATTCGTGTTAATTTTTACAAAATTTTAAATATCTATATATTTTTAGTTTCAATGTAAGTTCATTTGGTCCACTTTAAAAATCCTTTCTCTTGGGGTGCCTCGGTGGCTCAGTCAGTTGAGCGTCCGACTTTGGTTCAGGTCAAGATCTCACAGTTTGTGGGTTCGAGCCCCGCGTCAGCTGACAGCTCAGAGCCTGGAGCCTGCTTCGGATTCTGTGTCTCCCTCTCTCTCTGTCCCTCCCCCCACTAACCCCCCCGAAATATAAATAAATATTGACAAAATTAAAAAAAAAATCCTTTCTCTACAAATGTAACAGAGCTATAATCTCATGGTCATTATCTTATATATTATGATAGGGTTTGCGATGGCTAATTTTATGTGTCAACCCTGACTTCTATAATGTCTCAGCTGTATTTGACCTTGTAAAGAAGAACGACCCTTGTCTGACCCCCACCTTGCTTTAGGCTGGCTGAGCGCAATGTCACATCAGAACTAGGTAACCCAATTAGAGCCCAATTTGATGTAAATTTCATATACCAGTTCTCATATTCCAGTTCTTCCTTGCTTTCCTGACACTGACTCCCTACTAACGCCCGTGTAGTTGTTTATCTTGTTAGCTTCATTCAAGCACCAGGATGAGGGGGACAAGGGAGTCTGGCATGGGACTCTATTGCCTGCAAAAATAAGATCCTTTTAGTAATTGGGACCTGGCCTGGCCTGACTATGGCTTAGTTTTCAACTTTGGGTTAGTTTTAGCCTTGATCACTACGTATCACTTGAAACTCCTGTCTGTACCCTTTCAAACTGGGCCTCTCTGTACTCTGTCTACTTGGTTCACTTACTGTGCCCATTTAGACAGATCCCCTTTATTGCACTTACTCCATGGTGTGCACTAAGAGCCCAGTTTTTCTGCACAGTATGGTAAGTGCCAGCACAGCGTGCTCTCCCCGCTAAGTGGAGGAATTATCCTGGTCGTTGATGTATTTGTTCCCAGCCCTTTTGTTTATGTATCATATATTTACCTTATAATGTCACAAAAAATGGAATAATAGGAAAAATACTATTTGATACTTTTCTTAAAATCTTATTGTGAATAGCTTTCACTGTCTTTCAATACACATCTATGGTATAATTTTTCATGACTATAAAATATTCGATTGTAATAATGAAATATTTTTATGTAACCAATTCTTTATTATTGTTCAACTAAACAACCATTTGTTTATATATATTTACAACAACCATATATATATATATATATATATATATATATATATATGTTTTACTTTCAAAATTATTATACAGCAAAATTGACATTTTACCCTTTGGATTTTAGTAGATGCATAGATTTGCACAACCACCACCATAATCAGGATACAGAATCACAAAAACCTCCTCTATACCAGTTCTTTCTAATCATTCTCACTACATCCATATCCCCTGACAACCATAGACCTGTTTTCCATCACTATGGTTTTTTGCCTGTTTCAAAGTGTCAAGGTTTCTACTCCTGAAACCAATACTGCAGTGTATGCTAACTTGAATTTAAATAAATAGATTTAAAATGATGAACAAGCAAACAAATGTGTGACATATATGGAATGTAGGTATGTAACCTTTTGACGCTGTTTTCTCTCACTCAGCATAATGTCTTTAAGATGCATCTAAGTTGCTGTTTGTAACTTTTTTTCAACTCCTGAGTAGTATTCCATAGTATGGCTATACCACAGTGTGGCTAAGCATCCATCCATTAAAAGATATCTGGTTTCCCTCTGCCCTCATCCTGCTCCACTGTGACCCTGCAAAGCCAGTGGGTGAGCACCTCACCCCCCATGCTCTGTTCAAGCTTGACCAGCACCTGCAGCTCATACAGGGGTGCGCCTTGAGTGCCTGGCTCGGGTGACCAAGAAGGATTGTGTTTCTGGGTCCTATGGGTCTGAAACAATTGGAGAGACAGCTCATGGCAGGCTCCCGCCCCCCCCACCCCCCGCCACTATACAGATGGTAGACTGAAACACATCCCCCGTCTTCTGGTGGAAAAAAAAAAAAAACCCTGTCTACTTGGCCTGGAGCCTCAGCTTGAGGGTCATCAAGACTTTATCACACATCTGGAAACTATGGAAGTGTTCTCAGGGAATGTAGGCCAGGGGACACCATCTTTGAATTCTCAGCCTCGCTATAGCTCACCAGTATTTATCTGAAGGAAAAAAAAACACTAATTTGAAAAGATATATGCACCCCTGTGTTCACTGCAGCATTACTTACAATAGCCAAGACATGGAAACACTCTAAATGTACATCAATGGATGGATGAATAAAGAAGATGTGGTCTTTATACACAATGGAATTCTACTCAGCTATTAAAAAATGAAGTCTTGCCATTTGCGAACAACACAGATGGAGCTTGAGAGTATTATGCTAAGTGAAATAAGTCAGACAGAAAGACAAACACCACATGATTTCACTTATCTGGAATCTGAAAACAAAACAAATGAACAAACAAAACAAAATAAAAACTGCTAGGTACAGAGAACAGACTGGTGGCTCCCAGAGGGGATAGGAGCTGGGGAATGAACAAAAGTGGTAAAGGAGATCAAGAGGTAAAAACATCTAGTTATAAATTTGTAAGTCATGGGAACGTAACATATAACATTGGGACTAAAGTCAAGAATACTGTATTGTAAATATGAAAGCTGCAGAGAGAGTAAATCAAACACACAAGAAAAACTGTCAATTTGTATGGTAACAGATGATAAGTAGACTTAATGTGGTGATCGTTTCTCAATGTATACAAATGTCGACTCACTGTGCTGTCCACCTAAAACTAATATAATGTATCTCAATTATACTTCAATAAAAAATAAGGATATAGGGGCTGTTTCCAGTTTGGGGCCATTGTAATACTGCTGTGAACATTCATGTGCAAGTTCTCTGTGGATGTGTTTTTGTTTCTCTTGGGTGTATACCTACAAACAGGATTTCTGGCTCATACGCTATGTTTACCCTTTTAAGGAACTACCGGACCATTTTCCACAGCAGCCACCTTATTTTCTCTTTCCACCAGCAGTGTACGAGAGTTCCAATTTCTTCACATCCTTATCAACATTTGTGATTGTTCATCTTTTTTTACTATAGCCATTCTAGTAGATGTGAAGGGGTATCTCATTATGGTCTTTTTTTTTTTTTTAATTTTTTTTTCAACGTTTATTTATTTTTGGGACAGAGAGAGACAGAGCATGAACGGGGGAGGGGCAGAGAGAGAGGGAGACACAGAATCGGAAACAGGCTCCAGGCTCCGAGCCATCAGCCCAGAGCCCGACGCGGGGCTCGAACTCCCGGACCGCGAGATCGTGACCTGGCCGAAGTCGGACGCTTAACCGACTGCGCCACCCAGGCGCCCCCCATTATGGTCTTGATTTGCATTTTCCTAGTGACTAATGACGGTGAGCGACTTTTCATGTGCTATTAGCCGTTTGGGTATCTTCTTTGGAGAAATGTCTGTTCTTTCATTGCCCCTTTTTATGTTCTGTATTTTCTTGCTGCGTTGTAATGGTTCTTAATATATTCTAGATACTAACCCTGATCAGATATATAATCTGTAAATATTATCATTGTCACTAATGTCTGAAAGTATGAACATTATACTTGGCATTGAGGATAAAGGGACACAAGAAACACAGTTCTTTCTCTTTAGGAGTTGAAAGTACTGGAACAGTAAAACTTGAGGATGTCTTTTCTATGGAAAGGGCCGGAGGGAAAGTGGTTAATATTTAAAAGCCTCAGGAAAGGGGAAGCTGATTGTTCAACTAATAGTGATGGGTAAATAGGGAAAAGATGGCTTGGGAAAGAAAAATTGTAAGCATTGTCCACTTTATTTGATTTAATAATTGTCCTCCGAGGCCATCTCTTAACGGATTCGTGTCTTTTTGGAAAGTTGTGACAAATATGCAAAGATCACACTTGAGTCAAACTGTATATTTACTGTAATTTTTTATACCAGTGCTTCCCAAACTAAGTATGTGGATATGTGGCTTAAAGGATACATTACGATCTGGTGGGATGGCCTGGGTGGCTCAGTCGGTTAAGCATCTGACTTCGGCTCAGGTTATGATCTTACGTCCATGAGTTCGAGCCCTGCATCGGGCTCTGTGCTGACAGCTCAGAGCCTGGAGTCTGCTTCAGATTCTGTGTCTCCTCCTCTCTCTTCTCCTCACCCACTTGTATTCTCTCTCTCTCTTAAAAATAAACATTAAAAAAAATTTAAAACATACACACACACACACACACACACACACACGCACACACACTGGGCTCCATACTAATTTTACTATAATATACACTTTGAGAGCAATATCTGAGAATATGGATTTTAAATCTGCTTCCTCAATGATATGGAAGTATGGCTAGATTTAACAATGACTATACAAGATGAACAAATGCCATCAAGGTAGATTTATTCTGCAAAGTGGTCTACCCAATGAAGGAGGGAAGACTGTTTCCTTCATATATTTATAAGTTCTGATAAAGAATTCAAAGGCCATTTAGCAATCTGTCAACTTACTGATTGAGTGAATAACAAACGTGGCAGAGAAGGTACAATTTAAGATCTACAGTTTAGATAGACTCAAGTGCCCCTCCCATGTGTAACTGAGGCCCACGGTATGTAGAATTGTGTTGATATGGCCTTTTAGCATACTTGCATTAATAGGGACAGCTACATACACAGGCAAAGTAGGCCACTGCTTTTGTCAGATGATCTACCCTCTCACTGTTTGCTAACTGAAATTCAGCAACAGAGCTGAAGGCTTTGATTCCTTTAAAAAATACAAATAAAGGCTATCGCAAATTTTCTGATAATTCGGGTTTCTAGAAACTGGTAAAGCAGATCACATCCAGCAGCTGCTTCCCCCTTAAGCAGTTTTGGTTCCTTAACTCATGGAAATCAGTTTGGAAGGTGTGTGCCAAGTATTTGCTTATTTAACTATTCATGAAATGCACATCAGATGATTTCACTTAATTTTTTTCTTTGCAGATTCAAGCTTTCATAATCAATCTCCATCACTCATCATATCAGTTAGGGTAAAGTTAAAGCTGCTATAACAAAGGACTCCCCCAGTTGAGTGGCTTACAGAAGAAAGAAATTTCTCATGTAACAACAAATCCAGATACCAGGGGTCCAGACTTGACTGGTGGACATTCAGGGACTCTGAGGTTTCTTTTTTCTTGTTTTCTTGTATATACCACCCCCTAGAATAGGGATCAGCAAATCATAGCCAGTGGGTCAAATCTGTTCCACCAACCATCTGTTTTTAATAAATACACTTTTATTGGAATGCAACTATTTTCATTTGTATATGCATTGTCTATGACTGGTTTTGTGCTACGATAGAGTTGAGTAGTTGCAACAAAGACCCTGTATAGTCAGTACAACTTAAAATATTTACTGTTTGGCCCTTTACAGAAAAAGTTTGCCCATCGCTACTGAAAAGAATTGCCTTTATCAGCATGGTCAAAGCTGAGTCTCAGGCCTTTCATGTTAGAATTTAGGAGTAAGCAAAGACCTAACGTTGTTGTTGCCGTTTAGTATATTGGAGATCATGTGGAGGTTATACATATCTCACGAATTCACATCCCATTGACCAAAATTAGCCACATGACCCAAGGTAACTGAAGAGAGGTTTGGAAATATATGGTCTACTTATTCTTTTTCCTATTCCACTGGGGAAATAAGATAACTGGTTTGGTTGGACAGTTAGCAGACTATCATACTTGTATTTCTGTAAACATATTTTTTGTAAGCATACTAAACTTATTAAAAAGGTCGATGTAAGTAAGCATCTGCAATGATGACTTCAGCCTCAACTCTTGGCTAAATACTGATGGAAATAATCTGTTCAACAGTCTCAGAAGGACTGTGCAAATCAACTAGTGGCTTGTGGATCCTCATCTGAAAATGATCCCAAGTCTTAGAACTTTCACCACAAGGAGTTTTTCTTATAGTGATTCTCAGAGTCTCGGGAGGCATCCAAATTGGTCCTTTCACTTTGAGGTTCTTTTCCTTTGCACCTTTGATCACGTCAGTACATACCTTCTCCAAAGATTTTACATTGCAGCCGGTTAGAGTAATTCTAATTCAGTGAGTCGCCACCCCTGGTTCCGCGGGTGTCTTCCCAGTGTCTTTAAAAGCCATGGCTACAGTGCGACTTCCTGACCGACTTGTTCCTCCAGGAGAGCGAACAGTGGTGAGTCGGTAGCAGGACCGTGGGGTCCCCAAAGTTCCGCTGTCGCTGTGACCATGTCTTCCTCAAAGAGCAAGAAAGGGGTAAAATAAAAGATCCTGAATCACAATGCTAACGGGAGTGTGTGCCATTGCGAACCTGATCTACTGAGTGATTTTGCAATGGAAAAGAATAGAAGAAAAAGTTGTGTACAGTATCCATGATTTCTTTGTTACCTGCAGTGACACTGGCTCTTGTGTGGTGGTGTGCTGGACTCGTACACTTGTAGGGGAGTAGCAGGAGATTAAAAGCCAAAGACTAAGCAAGGGTCTCAATAAGTACAGGGCTGGTTGGGGCACCTGGGAGGCTCAGTCAGTTGAGCCTCTGACTTTGGCTCGGGTCCTGATCTCTGGTTTGTGAGTTCGAGCCCTACGTTGGGCTCCTGTCAGCCCAGAGCCCATTTCAAATCCTCTGTCCCCCTCTCTCTGCCCCTCCCCCACTTGTGCTCTCCCCCTAAAAATAAAAAAAAAATGTATGTATATATGTGTGTATATATATACGTATACACACATATTATATATATATATATATATACACACACACACACACACACACACACACACACACACATTCTCCTTTGCCATCCCAGATCCTCTTAATCAGAATCCCCAGGGGAGGGGATTATCTAGGTTTTAAAAAAAATTACAAGTAAAGGACTGGGGTAATATGAATATGAGGATAAAGAGTAGAGGATTAGAAAAGGATCCAGGAATCAAAAAGGCCACAATATGAATGTGGCATTATCAGTTAAATCTGTAAAATGAGGATAATAATAAGCTAGTGTTTATGGTTGTTGTGATGATTAAATTAGGCGATGCATATGTAAATATGTTAAGCAAGGGGGCTGACAAGGGTTTAGTATTTAAAAGTGTGAATGACTGTTATTAGGCAGTGAGGTGCAAAGCTGCAAAAAGGGGAAATTTACAATTGTGAATCATCTACTTTGTGTCAGGAGTTGTGATAGGCAGTCTACTTGTGTTATCTCAATGAATACACCATACACTGGGGATACATATGTTTTTTAGCACTTTTAACGTCTTTTCAGTCATTTTCGCCTCTGTATGAGTGTCATAAAATATTTTAATGGGGCAAGTGTAGAAACTAGAGAGCCCAGAGTAAGAAAGGGAGCATGAGTGAAGGGAAGGAGAGAGATCAGATGAGGAGGCGAGAGCCAATTACATTATTTTGCCAAGGGCCGGAAATGATGTTCTACTTTAATAGTATGAATGAACTCACAATTACTAATGTTGAAGACAAAATAAACTTTATATTAGAAGTCAAATAAAAAAAAACGTATAAACATTTTCTTAAATGACATGATTTCTGAAAATTAGTGTCGTGTTTGTTTGTTTGTATTATAAGGAAGGAGTATTGATCTTCTAGCTTGGTTTTGGTTATTTATTCTTATTAACGTTACCTGAATAACATATCTGTGTGATGATTAAAATCATCTTTTGCAATTATTTTAATGTATTATTGCAGTTCATCAAATATTTGGCATTAAGAATATTGACATTTCACATTCAGCTTTCATCATCTTTGAGAAGGTTGATGGTAATAAAAAAATCCTCATTGATTTTTACTTTTGAAGTCTTCACTCTATATTACTACCTGATTGCCCAGAAAAAGGAAGCCTGCCTTCAAACATTTATTTTTAGAATGTAATAAAGTATAGCTACAGGAAAGACTTTTTGTGTAGAAAGAGCCAAATATATAGTGGAAAACATAGTGGTATATTTAAAATACCTTTACCAAAGTTTACTTATTTGAAGGAAAAATAATACTAGGATTATGCAAAATTTTCCTGACAGTTAAATATGATTCATTAAATAAGCCGGCGTCTTGCCTCGTTAACGAAATCAATGACTCTTCATGCTAACTCAGGCAGTGAGTGATAATTACTTATGCTTGGAAAAATATCATATTTGCATGAAAAATTTACCTGAAGAGGGTGGACATTCAGTAGACATATCAAAATATATCAGAATATCAAAATATCAAAATATCAGGCTGTCTGTGATAGCCAGCCTCACAAATGGCCACCGGTGACGATCCCTGATTCCTGGTACTCACAGACTTGTATAGTTTCCTGTCATCCTGTACCAGGTTTAGACTTCAGATATTAAGCTGTACAAGACTGTGGCTTCCTTGGTGTTCTCTCTATCTGAGCTCACATACTCTGGACAAAAGCCAAGTCATGGGCAGGCCTGTGGAGAAGCCCACATGGCAAAGAGCTGAGGCGTCCTTCCGATACTCACATGAGTGTGATTGTCAGTGAATACTTTAGTCCCTTTAGAAAGTGCATCCCTTGTCAGAATGTGACCTCTGCCTTATGGGAGAGCCTGAGCCCGAACCACCCAGCTATGCTGATCCCAGATTCCTGATTCTCAGAAACTGTGTGCGATAATAAATGTTTTAAGCTGCTCAATGCTAGAGTAATTTGTTACACAACAATACGTGATCAATATAAATAAAGCTTACGTTTTGCTGGTCTGCTGGGCAAGCCTAATATTTTGGTGATGATTGTTTACTATGTCACTTATTGCTTACTATGTGCCAAACCATATACTGGGCATTTTATATACGTTATCTCATTTAATTATCACAAAAATCTTGTAATGCAGTATTATCTTCAATTTATAGGTAAGGAAACTGGGGCTAAAATTGCTTAAGCCACCTGCCAATAGTCGCATACTTAAGTCGTACAGCTGGGACTCAATCCCTGTTCTCTTTGATTCCAAAGTCTGCCCCTAACAAGTACGTAAAAGAAGCTCACCAGATGAGTGCCTATAGTGTGGTTGGGGGAGATCCTCCTGCACCCCAAATCGTCACCTACCCACCTACCCCAGTGTTTTCCAAACTTGTTTTTATTAAGACTCCCAGTATAGTTTACATCGTGTCCAGTGTTCTCGTTCTCTCTCTCTCTCTCTCTCTCTCTCTCTCTCTCTCACACACACACCTGAAATAAACACTTGATAAAATAATACCTCCCCTTAGGTACTCTGATACTTTCCACCCTAGTCTATTTTAATCAGTTGGATTATAACACGGCTGGTCTCAATTTCTTAAATATCAAAACTTAAAAAATTTCATTTCTGGCTGACGCTTGGAAATTTTTCTCCAAGGATAAATTCTAATGTTTAAAGAAGGCTTTTTTAAATGTTTATTTATTTTGGAGAAAGAGAGAGACACAGCACAAGTGCGGGAAGGGCAGAGAGAGAGAGAGAGAGAGAGAGAGAGAGAGACACCAAATCTGAGGTAGACTCCAGGGTCCGAGCTGAGCTGTCAGCACAGAGCCCGACATGGGGCTTGAACCCACGGACCATGAGATCATGACCTGAGCTGAAGTGGGATGCTTAACTGACTGAGCCACGCGGGCCCCCCAAGAATGCTTTTTGTTAAACTGCAGATGGGACATAAAGCTGCGCATAAATATTCACTTTGCGTTACAAGTTAAATCCATTCATTTGAAAGGTAGGTACATATGCTGGTGCGATATTGAAAACTTTTTTAAAAATGTAAATGCCTTTAGGTGAGGCCTGTTTTCTCTAGTTTATCACAAGCCCCACAAACCCTATTGCTTAACATCCATACATTTTCCTCATTTCTACGATCTCTTAGATACCTGAAGGCACTTAATCTTTCAGCCTCTGTTACCTTGTTTTGGAGCAGTGGTTACCCAGGTAGGCAGTCTCATTCCTAGGGGGTGTTTTAGAAATGGAGGGAATGGCATTTTCTTTTAGTTGTCCTAGTGCTTCGGGATGGAACTGGCATTTGATGGGTGGGGACTGGGGATTTATTGTATTGCCCTGCGAACAGGGGATAAGCCTACCCAATGAAGATTTTCCCTGTATCTCATATGACTTTCAAACGTCCTCAGACATTCATGCAGGGAATTTTATTTATTTTTTTGAAGTTTGTTTATTTGAAGTTTATTTATTTTGAGAAAAAGAGACAGTGTGAGTGGGGGAGGGGTAGAGAGAGACAGAAAGAGAGAGAGAATCCCAAGCAGGTTCCTCGCTGTCGGCACAGAGCCCAACGCAAGGCTCAAACTCACAAACCATGAGATCATGACCTGAGCCGAAACCAAGAGCTGGTCGCTTAAACGACTGAGCCACCCAGGCGCCCCTCTTTTATGTTTTAGTTCATACGCTCTATCGATATTTTGAAATTTTCTGTGTAGACAAGTTGTATTATTTATGGGTTTCATGAAGAAAGCATTACAAAACATTTAAGACCAAGAGGCGTTGGTCTGATAGAGGCGAAAAACCACAAATCTATACCTATGCAACAGTGTTAACTTGAGGAGTTATTTAAATATACAGGTTTGTAGGCCTCAACTAAGGCCTGCTGAATTAGAACCTGTGAGGGCTAGGCCCGGCAATTCACCCTTCTAATAAACTCCTACCGTGATTCTGACATTCTTCTGCCTTCATATTCTTGGAATCTTAATCCTACCTTCATCTCTTCTTAGGAAAGGAAATAAATTATTCCTTCCTGCTTTTATTCTAAATATCTCTCCACTGGTTCCTTTATCTCTGTCTACACGTGTGCTTAAAGAGTCAGTGGCTTAAAGAAGTCCTTATTTGACCCCATTTTCTTCCTAAAACTATGCTTTATCATTCACATTTAACTTCCTGAATGAATGTCTTGAAAGAGTTGTTTATCATCTCTTATCTCCACTAATATTTCTCTGTTCTCAACGACTTGTAATACGTCTTCTGCCCTCACCACTTTAATGAAACTATCTTTCAAACCGTTCTGACAATACAATTACATTTTCTCGGTTCTCATGCTGCTCAGTTTCTTTGCTGAACTCCTCCTGCTCGAAAATTTTCTTGGTTTCTAGAACACTGGGCTCTCCTAATTCTCCTCTTACCTCTGTGATAAACACTGGTAAAGTTTCCTTTTCTGACTCATCTTGTATCCACTCATTATAGCTTCTTTCAAAGATTCAGTCCCCAGATCAGTTTTCTATACATATATGTCCCCCATGATGTGTTACTGGCCATTTGTTTTTAGGGCCCAGGCGTATATTTTCACTTGCCTTCTGGAAATTTATTTATACGCAATGAATCTTCTAGATATCTCAGTTTTATGCATTTGAAATTGAACTCATCTTTCCCCACAAAGCAGCCACAGTTCCTTTCTCTTAGGTTAGCTAATGTCAACACCAGATTACTCAGACTTGAAACTTCCGTCAAGGTAAACAACTCTTTCTCATCCTTCATGTATAACATGCTAACAAATTCTACTCCTTCTTCTTCTACATCTCCTTTACGTCTTTTAAATTTCTACTGTATCTGCCATCATTTCAAGCTTTTGTAACACTTCCACTTTGACTCTGATCTCTTAACTAGTCTCCCTTCTTCAAAACTCTCTTGTTTCCAAGCCTAAATGTCCATCAGCTGATGGATAAAGAAATTGTAGTTTATATACACAATGGAATACTACTTGGCAATGAGAAAGAATGAAATCTGGCCTTTGGTAGCAACGTGGATGGAACTGGAGAGTGTGATGCTAAGTGAAATAAGCCATACAGAGAAAGACAGATACCATATGGTTTCACTCTTCTGTGGATCCTGAGAAACTTAACAGAAACCCATAGGGGAGGGGAAGGAAAAAAAAAAGTTAGAGAGGGAGGGAGCCAAACCATGAGAGACTCTTAAAAACTGAGAACAAACTGAGGGTTGATGGGGGGTGGAAGGGAGGGGAGGGTGGGTGATGGGCATTGAGGAGGGCACCTGTTGGGTTGAGCCCTGGGTGTTGTATGGAAACCAAGTTGACACTAAATTTCATATTAAAAAAAAAAACACCTCTCTTGTTCCCATCTATAGCTCAGCATCTAATTACTTGGCCTCCATACCCAGGCTGGCAGTGTTTTGTTTTGTTTTTGTATAATGATTATTTATTTTCAGAGAGAGATTCCAAGTAAGGGAGGGACAGAGACAGGGGGAGAGAGAGAATCCCAAGCAGGCTCTGCACTGCCAGCGCAGAGCCCAAAGGGCTCGACCTCTCAAACTGCAAGATCATGAGCTGAGCCAAAATCAAGAGTCAGACGCTCAACCTACTGAGCCACCCAGACACCCCCAGGCTATCAACATTTGACTTCACCATTCATTGCATGACCTTGAACAAGTTACTTAGCCTCTGTCTGTGCTTTAATTTCTTTCAGAAAATGAAGCCAACAAGAGTATCTGCCACATACAATATTTTGATGACGAAAAGAGATGTTGTATTTATAGTGCGCCAAAAAGCACCTGAAACAGGCTAAGAACTCATTAACTATCCACTGTTATTAACTCTTTGACTCACTAGCATTTTTACCCAGGTTTATATTTTCCATTGAAAAGTCCTTAGTGTACTCTTAGAAGTCTTTGCAATTGTAAGCAACGTTAATTATTTAGGGTCATTTGATGCGATGTTTTGCATAAATTAAGCATGAGGAAATAGATTGCCTTTCTTTGCTCCCTTTGGAGTATTTTGATAAACTATATCATAATGTAAACTGTATCATAACATAAATTACTCTCTGTTCAGGTCAGAACATGTTAATTATTCCTATATTATATTATTTGTATTTATGGGATCATTTATAGGTCATCTGTGAAATCTGACTGATTGATGTGAGCTCACACTTCTGAGTAAGGAACAGAGTACTTCATGAAGTCGATAAACATTTCTTCGATGTGTACTCTCAGTTTTGCCTTATATGTTGTGCTTTTTGCTCTCAGCTAATGGAATTGCTTCTTGGGAAGCAAAGGGAAAAAAAATGTAACTATAATCCAGAACTGTGGTGCTGGCTTTGAGAATGATGTTCCGGGAAAAATCCTATATCCAGTAGGTTAGGGAAGTCTGGTTTTTTGGAGGGGGTGTGAAAATTTACATAAGCTCTTTATAGTGTGCTTCTCTTCTACGTTGATTTCTTTGACCATTTTATGTGTATTTTATGCAGTGCAAGTTGACTTTTTCAGGCTAAGTCCATCTCTTTTCTCTGATTAGGTTTGAGTTTTATATTCAGGATGGATGGATTCCCACTTCTACCCTCACACTCTTGTCCTGGACAAACTATGGGTTTTAAGTAGATCGAAGTAAGGTGTGAGTTCACAGAGCTCATGCCCAGTATAGCTGGCCCCATGATCCATTTAGTGTTCAAACGTGGCTACGAGCAAGAGGCAAAGTACAATGCATTCGCCGTGTTGCCCTTCGCAGTGTTAAAAATAAGACAACAGGCCCCAAATGGAATCACTTATGCTAAGCCTTATGTCACCAAACCTAGACTTAATTGCAGTTTCAGCTCCTCCATAACTTGAATCTCAAACCAGTCAGTCAAGAATCTCCTGATCAGCACCAGGTAAGTAATCTGCTTGACAGACCCCTCCCATCCCCTAAAGGAAAGCGATCTTGCAATAACCAACCCACGTTTTTTTGCCCAGTAGAACTTCCTTTTGGCTGCTCCCTTCTGCCTATAAATGTTTTTCATTTTGTACAGTTCCTCAGAGCTTCTTTATATCTGCTAGATTAGAGGCTGATTGATTCATGAATCATTGAATAAATCGAATAAGATCTTTAAAATTTACTCAGTTGAGTTTTGTTTTGTTAACAACAATTTTAAGAGTATTTTCACATACAGGCCAGCAGGATGGTAGGAAAAAAATGGAGAGTTGAGAGGAATGAAAGACAAAGGGCTGGAGAGAGATCAGCAGATGGAGAAGAGGGCAAGGGTATACTGCAGAAGAAACTTCTCAGCCTCCTCAGCTGGGCCTTGGAAAATCTGTTGTTTTACGTGTCTCCATACAAGAGGATGTGGTCTGATCCTAGGTATAGGCTCCCTTCAACCACTGAGGGCACCTTTGAAAAACAACTAACTTCTTAATGCAGTACAAGAGATCTTTAAAATTACTATACTCTTGACTTTACTTGGAATCTTTTCTCCCGAATACATATTCCTTACCCCTCACCCCTACTTCAGTTCCTTCCTTTTTTTTTTCTTGTTACTCGCTCCCCTGACCTGCTGCTAAAGAAGCTATGATCTTTCCTCATTAACAGCTGCTAAGGCAGGAGACAGGGAAGCAGTTGGTGGGGGCCTACCTATACTGTGCTTAGAGGTCAAAATATGAATATCATGGAACAAAATGATGACAGACTAGTAAATGAGCATGAAGTGTTGCCCCTTATGTATTAGGACTATATTTTAAAAAAGACCTTCTTCAACTTCCCCATACATCATTTTCCTTCCACAACTTGTTTGTTGCTCACCAGCAACCCCTCACTAAGCTGGTTGACCACCTGTCTCCTATCTTGCCCTTTTATAATCTACCTGGCCCTTCCTCTGCATAGTCATTCCCTTGGAAATTATACTTTTACATCATTGAAGCTAATGGAAAAGCAGAATGATTACATTGCCTTTGACCGATGAGGCAGTCATATGAGGTAAATCCAATTGGCAAGTAGACAGAATGTTGAAGCATTTATTTATGAAGAGAAATGTACAGGGCACCTGGGTGGCTCAGTCGGTTGAGCATCCAACTTGTGATTTCAGCTCAGGTTGTGATCTCATGGTTCAATGGGATCCAGCCCCGCATCTGGCTCCACACTAACGGTGCAGAGCCTGCTTGGGATTCTCTCTCTCTCTCTCTCTCTCTCTCTCTCTCTCTCTCTCTCTCCTCTCTCTCTGCTTCTCCCCTGCCCCCTGCTCATGCTCTCTGTCTCTAAATAAATAAATAAACCTTTTTTTTTAAAAAAAAAAAGAAGGGATATGTAAAACATTGTGTACTGTGGAGTACTAATTCATTGTATTACGCTTTACGGCAACTCCTCCCAAAACTGAAGACGTGGCCTATCACAAAAAGTTGATCGTCTAGTTGCTGCAATTGAACATAAACAATGGGAAGCATTTTAAGAATGAAATATCAACAACTGTAGGTTGATTTTGTAATAAATGTTCTCCCTCAGAAAGGTGGGCCACTCTTTTGGGGTCAGTGAAGGAAGATATCTGATGGGTACTGGTTAGACTTTGAAGAGGCATCCCATGGAATTGGATGAATTTAGAGAGAAAAGAACAGAGAGCTTAGGACTGAACCATGGTGAATTCCAAAAGTCAATGGGTAAATTTCGATTTGGATTCAATACCATTCAGTGATTGGTCACTGTGTGCTAGGCTTGGTATTTTTACATACGTGATCTCATGTCATTGTCATCACAGCTCTGTAATGATATTGATGCTCAGAAGGATTGGAAGATCACACAGTTGGAAATTGATAGGTTAGATTCCAACACTTGACAGTTTATTCTAAATCCAGTGATTTTTCCAGTGAAAAAGAAAGGAAACCTGGGAAATAAACAGAGAAATAAAATCTTGAATGGTAGACCAGACAATGCAGAGAAGAGTGAAGCAATCTGAGAAGTGACCATTGAATTTAGCTAAGAAACATGTTTTGTTTTGTTTTGTTTTAAGTGAGGAATCCACATGGAAGCAAGCTAATGGGTACTTGCTGGCTCTCACATGGGGCGAGCGCTTTGTTGAAACTTCAGGAACATTTCTGCGTTATTTGCATTAAGAAGGATTAAATACAAATGATTCAGGCTACAGTGTTTTCTTTGGTAGGTTATGATTAGTGTCTTTCTCCAATAAAGATGTGTGTAAATTGAATTCACAGTAATGTGACTTCTATTTGTAATGTACGTTGCCATTGCATTCTGACAACTTGAGATCTGTCATGAGGAAAGAAAGAAAATAATTAGTAATCAGCAGTGGGAGTTTAATATTTTAATTCTCCAGCTGTTGTGCAAAATGTCTTTGTGCATGTAGATTCAATTAGTCATAAAGTAGGGAATCAGAATAATGCAGCTACATTATACAGCCTTTGAATATGCACTGTAGGTAGAAATGGATTGGTTCTTTAATTTATTGCCACTATTTAGGGGGAACACAGACAGAAAAAATCTTTCAAACAAAAGATTCTTCATATTGACAAGGGAACATTAAGAGAAACCTCATGGCCGTGGTAGAACTATAGAATATATTGAAATTATAGGATATAAATTGAGATAATTACAAAGGAAATATTGGAACGTGACTATTTACAATTTAAAAATAAACATAAACAAATCAAAACACTTGCCCATCTAAATGAACCATAAGCAAAATTTCAGAACTAATGACAATCTGGGGCAAAATTTTCACAACTGTATGGCAGACAAAGGGCTGATGCATTTAATATGTAAAGAACTTTTGCAGATCAGTGACAATGAAAAACCATTTTTCATACTAGACACGTTTATCCATATAAAGAACTCACCAGTAGAAAGTACAAACAACCTAATAATTAAATGGGCAGAAGACTCCAACTAGCACATCACTGAAGAAGATATATGGAGAGCAATTAAGCACGTGAAAAAATACTCAACATCATTAGTCACTAAGGAAATGTGTGCAAACCACAATGAGATACCACTACATACACGTTAGAATGGCTACACTTTAAAAGACTCATTATAGGGGCGCCTTGGTGGCTCAGTCGGTTGAGCGGCCGACTTCGGCTCAGGTCACGATCTCGCAGTCTGTGAGTTCGAGCCCTGCGTCGGGCTCTGTGCTGACAGCTCAGAGCCTGGAGCCTGTTTCAGATTCTGTGTCTCCCTCTCTCTGACCCTCCCCCATTCATGCTCTGTCTCTCTCTGTCTCAAAAATAAATAAATGTAAAAAAAAATTAAAAAAAAGACTCATTATATCAAGCATTGGCAAGGATGTGGGGTGGGGAACCTGGATATTTGCACACTGCTGAAGAGAATGCAAAATTGTACAGGCACTGGGAACAAGTTTGCCACTTCTCGTAAAAGTTAAATGTATACACCTATCATGATCTAGCCGTTCTACTCACAAGTATTTACCTAAGAGAAATAAAAGCTTCTCCCCCTGTAATTACCTGTACATGAATATCCACAGCAGTTTTATAGGTGATTTGCAAAAATGGGAAACAACTCAACTGTTCACCGACAGGTGAATGAAAGAACAAACTATGGTACATTCACTGTTGATACATGCAGCAACATGAATGAATCACTAGGCTGAATGAATAAAGTAAAAAAAGAGCTCATACTGTACAATTCCATTTATATAAAATTCTAGAAAATAAACACAAATTTATAGGTACAAAGCACAGATCATCGGTGCTTGGTGGGAAGCATTGGAGGGGGGCGCATAAGAAAGGGATAACAAAGAGTCAGAAGGAAACAATTGAGGGAGGCAGATGTGTTCATTGGCTCGATCGGAGTGCTTGCGTAGATATGTCAAAATTCATCAAATCGTGCCTCCTAAGCATGAAATTTATTGTATGCCAATTATAGTTTAATATAGCTGTTTAAAAAAAGGATAAAAAAGTGTGGCCTGACGAGAGTTCACCCCCACTGGGGACCAGGACCTCACACCGTGTAGAACCTAGAATCGTGAAGATGGAAAGCACAAAGTCCTCCTCATTGGAAGTGATGATAGCAGGACCACTCCTGCTTTGAACCCCTGTCCTTTTGGACTCATGTAGCCGTCCTCTTGAGGACAGAATGCCACAGAGGTCTCTAATTTAATACATTTCCTACTTCTTGGAAGATGGCACTCCTTTGCAGAGCATTGCATCCGGGCTTTTGCTTTAGCTGTGCCCTTAAAAGACTATTCCAGTGCTCTATAAAGCCGGTTCCCTCTGGATGGTGCAGTAATACAGTATTAACTATGGATACCAAGGTCATGGGGCCATTTCTGCACCTCCTTTGTTTTGAAGTGTGTACATTGGTGATATGTTGGATGCTATATTGTTTAGGGTTCCATGCGCATGGGTTGAGCTTTCCTTAAGTCCCTGGATGGTAGTGCCGGCTGAGGCTTTTCAGACAGGAAAGGCAAACCCATACCTGGGATAGATACACATCCCTGTGAGAACAAGCCACCTACTGTTCTCAAATCAATGGGACTTGATGTAGATGGCTTTCCACTAAGTGGCTGGCTGGAGCCATAGACACATAGAACCATAACAGGAGCTCAGCATTGGTATCTGTTGCTGAAACGATAGCGATTCAGAGACATCACTAGCGAGGCTAGCTTTGGAACGTACAAGTGCACGCTGTTAGGCCTATATATAGCCTTCACCTTCCTACTCTGTTCTTGTGCCCGTTGTGCTATTTCCAGGGTGACTGATGACAATGGCTGGCTAACGACAACTGGCTGAGGTATTTTGTCTGCCTGGTTTTTCAGTGTGTCTTCCTTGGTGGATGCATTCTGCTGGGCAGAATGTGTAATAAAATGTGTAATAAAAAAAGCTGTATATTTAGTGCCCACTCCCATATGTTCATATTCCTCTATTCCAGACCTTTTTGCCTCTGAGTTTCCAGTCCTTTTCCTTCCAGGCTCCTCACCAGATGGCCAGAAATGTATCATTTCCTTTACAGACTTTGTTTTTTCCTTGCTCTTTCTAATAATTTGGATGCAAATACACTCTATTTCCATTCTTTTAGTGGTTACTATTAAAAATGTATGATGAATACTCACCGGAACCTAAAGTCAATCACTATTTTTAGGTTTCTCTTGAATGCTTTGACGCTGATCACTTTATCTCCATCTTACATGTTTCTACTGTCCGGTATTTAAGTTTTACCTTATTTTTCTTTTTACTCCCCGGATAAGATCCTGCTTTTTTTTTCATTCAGTTAACATTTGTTATAATTATACAAATCCTTATTCTTTTCTCATCATTCCTTTCTGTGTCTTGAGCCTTCCTTCTGGAAATCGTCCTTTTCTTTATTCCTGAAGTACATTCTTTAAAATTCCCTTTTCATGGTCTGTTTTATGCAAATGTTCTCCGTTTCTGTTTTTCAGAAAAGTGAAGTCAAAAAAAAAAAAAAAGAGGGGGGTGGTGTGAACAGGGCAGGGGGAAAGAGAGAGAATCTTCAGCAGAATCCATGCTCAATGGGGAACCCAACGTGGGGCTCAATCCCACGACCCTGGGATCAAAATCAAGAATCAGATGCTCAACCACTCCACCTAAGTGCCCTTCAGAAAAGTAACTTTTAAATGGGAGCTAATCTGAATATCAGAGAATAAATTAAGAGTTTATTCTGTCAGCATTTTGAAGTTATTGCTACCCTGTCATGTTTGCTGTTACTGGTCTGGTGAAGTCTGTGAATTTAATAGCCATTCATTCAAAGTACTTTGTCTTTCCTCTTCCATCTTTTTGGTTGCATGTTCTGCAGTTTCACTGTAACATGTCAGATGCAGACTTTTAAAGATTCATCCTGTTCGTGATTCATTGCGTTTGTTCAACCTGGAGGTATCAGTCATGACCTTGCTGACTCTTGTGTCTCTCCCATTCTCCAAACTCATTCCTTCTGGGGCTTCTTTAACATACCCATTGGACCTTGTCATTATATTTCCAGGTTTCTAAACTTGTCTTTTAATAATTTTCAGTCTCTTTGTCTTTCTGAACTGCATTTTTGGGTAGTTATTTTTCAAATCTAACGGTTCTCCGATCTGCCCTTTATTAGTGTCTATCAAGCTGCTTTGCCTATTTATTGAGATTTAATGTTTTAGCTCACCTTTTTTCATTCTAGTTGTTTTATTTGGTTTTGGAATATAGCTGGCCTTTGAAAATAATGCCATTTTCCTCAAGTTTTGATTATTATTATTTATTTCTCGAATGTATTTTCTCTATTTTCTATGCTGTGTCCATTAATTTCCATATTTCATGTCCTTAAGGATCTAATTCTATTGTGTCTTTTATCTGCTTACTGCGGTGGCTAATTTGATTGCCTTATAGTTTGGGGTTGTGTGGTCACGTGCCTGGGGCAGGTCCATGGTTCCTTCTTTCGCAGAAATTTGTATTTGTTTCTGCTAGTCACATCAGGGCCCTACTGATTGAGGGCCATGTTAAGTTAATTTCTTAGCGTGGGGCTTTCGGGATCATGCAAAAAGTGTCAATTTAGCCACAAACTTGTTTTATAGGCCTGCGGTTTTGAGTTCTCAGAGGAAGTATTTTTCCATCAAGAGGCTAAGTGGGAACAGACAAGAATTCTTTTCAGTGGGTGGATTTTTTCCAGTCTGCCATTTCACTGAGGTGTGGAACTTTGAGATTCCTAGTTTTATGTGGTGTCTCGATTCCCACTATCCACTTTATATAAACTTCTTTTTCTATTTGGCTATTAAGCCACATATTTTGGAGTTTTTTATATTAATAAATCTGAGCTGCTGCAATTTCATAATCGGCTTATCTCATATTTCCGTGTGCGTGCGTGCGCATGTGCATGTGTTTATCTCTTCTTCTCTTTCCCCCAATCCTTCTCACTCCCTTCCTCCATCACTCTAAAGTTTGCTCTATTTCTTGGGATTATATACATGAATATTTTTAACTTTATAGTGTTATCAGCTATGAATTTAATAGCATGCTTATTATATTTTTAATCCAGAATTTCTTGGAGTTTTTAATGGATTTTTTCAAGATGTCCAATCTGCTCTATTTCTAGGAACAGAAGTTGACATGCATGACCTTTTAAAATAAAAAAGTAATAAAATTAATTAACAGCATATATACTAACTCAATGTTATGAGTGAAGCAAATTTTTCTCGACTTCAATCTATATGGTAATAACACCAGGCAGTGGTAGAGGGCCTGAAACTTTTTCAAAGCATTTTCATATTTTATCTAAATTTGACTCTCCCATAACATTTGTAAGGTTGAATATCTGTACCAGAGAGGTGAAGTTACTTGTCAAGGTCATATAGCAAGTTAGGAGGAACTCAGACCATTAGACGCTAAGACCATTGCACTCTTATCTGTGGACAGATTGTGCACAAAGTATGAATGTTTGTCTCTGCGCTGACAAAACCTTTGATGTCAGAAATCCAGAGAGTTACACATAAATCTTCCTATTGAAAGCACATCTTGAACTCCAAAGTTTGTGCTTCAGGATTGGGATATAGAAGAGAAACTATGCTGGAAGCCCTGGCTACAGCTCCCTCTGGGTTATGAAGGCAGAACAATTTGTTTATACTTCTCTTTTGGTAGGCATCATGTTATAGCCTATATTATCATTACTTATCTAAACAAATAAAACGGGGAAGTGTAAAGCAGCAATTGTCCTTCTGTCCCTAAGAACTTTAATCAACAAAATCACCCGGGCTTAGCCTTGTGTCCCTGCTTTTCAATATGCAGAGCTATCTTTAGGCCAACCATTCAGTCACTGGTGAAATTCTGCACGGCCTGCTATGCAGATGGGTGTTTCTTTGAATATAATCCCGAAGGAATGGTGTTTCCTTTTTATCTGAAAATGTAACCTCCCTTGGAAGGTAAGCTGACGCAAACACAGCTGGGCAAGACCAGAGATATGTTTTGTCGCTAAACAGCATGAGCTGGTTACAAACTAAACAAATCTATGTAGGTGGCGCCTAGAAGCTTATTTGCTTGAGACTTGCCAGCTTATCTTGTCCGTGCTCGTAGGAGAGGCATCAGAACAGAATCCTCCCTATGAAAATGGATGAGGCGATTGGAAGATATTCCTGAAGGTGAGTGGGAGGGAGAGGCCTGAGTTGTAGGGAAGGAAGGAATGAAGACTAAGCTATGACGTTTTTATTTTCCTTTAGTTTGCTGGAATGGGGATAGAGGTACAAAGTCTTGCCAAATGAGTTTATGTCTCTTGAATTGAGAAGCCATTGAGTATGTAAAAATGGCAAATATGGATTGCATTACTGTAACGGTTTAAATTTTTTTAATGTTTATTTTTGACAGAGAGAGAGAGAGAGAGAGAGAGAGAGAGAGAGAGAGAGAGAGCAAGTGAGCGCAGGGAATGGGCAGAGAGAGAGGGAGATTCAGAATTTGAAGCAGGCTCCAGGCTCCGAGCTCTCAGCACAGAGCCCCATGCGGGACTTGAACTTCCGAACCGTGAGAGCATGACCTGAGCCGAAGTGGGACGCTCAACCGACTGAGCCACCCAGGCACACAAACTATGCGCTTTAGGCAGTATGTTCTCTGGATCTTAAACACTGGATTTGGGAACAAGGCTCAATATATTGTTGCTAAGTATATAATATAGCAATAATAATATAGTGACAACTAATATTTACTGAGCACTTACTAGGTGAAAGCCACTGTTCTAATTCCTTTACATATGTGAACTAAGTTAATTTTCAGAACCACTATTAGGTAATACTGGTGTTTATATTAGTATCCGTATTTCACAGATGAGGAAATGGGGTCTCAGGTCAAGTAACTTGCCAAGGTTACCAATCTAGAAAACAAAGCTAGAATTTGAGCTCAGATATCTGTTTTCTGTGCTCTTTGTCACCTCCATTTCTTCAGAATTCTCATCTTAACCTTCTCCTTGTTGGGACACCTGGCCGGCTCAGTCAGTAGAGCCTGCGACTCTGAAGCTCAGGGTCATGAGTTCAAGCCCTACGTTGGATGTGGAGCCTACTTTAAAAAAATATGGTAACCTAACCTTCTCCTTACTCTCACATGAAACCTCTGCTGCTTCTGTAGGTAGAGGTGCTATGGTGCCCATTTAATGGGGATTAAATGCAAACTGGCTTTAGAACGCTCTTGGGAAGTGCCAGTAACCAAAAAGCAGTTTCCACGTTCTGGGTGAGTTTCAACTGTTCCTCAAAAAATCCGTCAAAAATAGCTAATAATTACAGATCCTGGGAGATGACACTTGTACCATAAGAGTCTGGTGATGCAAGTTATCTTGGTTCAGTTGAACTTTATCCGCATTTGCCTGAAAGAGGACACAGGAGGCATGAACACTTTTCCAGTGCAAGGCTCTGAGTTTAGGAAGTTCTTTCATCACTTAGATCTTTCTTGTGGTCCTTCATTCAGCGAATATTTGTCAAGTACCTACTACTTTCCAGGCACTAAGATAGGCACTGAGGGCATTTCGGTAGGCACAGACAGGTCTGTCACATCCTGTCATAGCATCTGTAGTCAAACACGGGAGGCAGACAATCTAACAACCCCACCAACACGTGTGTAATTATAAACCGAGACCTGCGTCACGAAGGAAAAGAATTTGGGACTGTAGGGGAGATACTATCATGGAGAGGATATGGCCTCATCTGGAGGCTTCCGAAGCACATCTCTAAGGAGATGACATTCCAGGTGGAGAAAGCGGCATGCAAAGGCCCTGTTACCCTCGTGGTTAGAGCTTAGAATGAGAAATAAATGATTTATTCATAGAACGACGACTCTGCTGATGACTGTATACTGTTCGTAATTTTCATAGTTAGACATGCTCTTCTAGCTTCTTGTTGGCAAGCAAAGAAAACACAACTTTCTTTTGGTAACCGGTAAGGTCACTTTTTATTTTGGTAAGATCCTCAGATTCACATAACTGGAGACACAGTTCTCTCTTCTACCTCTCGCAGTAGTTATTTGTTATTTTTTTCTGGCTCCGCTCTCTCTACCCAATACTTCAGTGTTGTTGCTTTCCAGCTCATCATCCTCATGCTTTATTCTTTCTGACATGTGTATTCTCTCGGGGTAATCCTGTCTACTTCTATGGAACCCATAGGAATCTGTATTTTTGTCCAGCAGCCTCCTTTGTCCAGAGTCTGAAATCTTTGTACCGAGCAATGTGATCTCTCTCCCTGATTTCCTGCAGATGTTTCATATCTAATAGGGTTGAAAGTGAAACCATTGTCTCATTTTTCCTCCCTTCAATTCTATCCCTACCATAAATCCACAGTGATCTTTGTAAAATACAAGTCTGGTTGTTAATCATGTCTCTGGTGGAAAGACTGCTGTCCTAAGTAGCTTATAGTTGCAATGTAGTTTCATCTCTACCCCTTCCCCATACCAAACTGCTCTCCAACCCCCAAACCCATCTGAATGACGTCTTTGCATGGGCTGCTCTCTCTACCTGGAATGCCTTTTTCCCAGTTTTCTTTTCTGCTTACATTTCACCTTACTATGTAACTTTTACTTGGCTCCTCTAGGGGGAAATAGTTGGTTTATTTCTGATATGTTTGGGCTTTCATGGCACGTGGTACCTATCTCTGTTGTAGTATGTGGACATAAACATATCATGTAAATTCAGCATGAGATCTCTTTCAGTAGACTATGTGCTTAGGCAGGAATAGGATCTCTTTTTAACTAATTAATTAACTTCAGTTCAAGTTAGTTCATATCCAGTGTAGTATTGGTTTCAGGAGTAGAATTTAGTGATCCATCCCTTACATATAACACCCAGTGCTCACCCCAACAAGTTCCCTCCTTGATGCCCATCACCCATTTAGCCCATCCCCCCACCCAACACCCCTCCAGCAATGCTCAGTTTGTTGTCTGTATTTAAGAGTCATTTGGGGCGCCTGGGTGGCTCAGTTAAGTGTCTGACTTCGGCCCGGGTCATGATCTCACGGTTTGTGGGTTCAAGCCCCACATCAGGCTCTGTGCTGACAGCTCAGAGCCTGGAACCTGCGTCAGCTTCTGTGACTCCCTCTCTCTCTGCCCCTCCCCTGCTCATGCTCTGTCTCTCTCTGTCTCTCAAAAATAAATAAATGTTGAAAAAAATTTTTAAAAGGACTCATTTATGGTTTGCCTCCCTGTCTGTTTTTATCTTATTTTTCCTTCCCTTCCCCTGTGTTCATCTGTTGTGTTTCTTAAATTCCACATATGAGTGAAATCATATATTTGTCTTTCTCTGACTGACTTATTTCACTTAGCATAATACACTCTAGTTCCATCCATCCACCTTGTTGCAAATAGCAAGATTTCATTCTTTTTTGATTGCCGAGTAATATTCCATTGTATATATAAACCACATCTTCTTTATCCATTCATCAGTCAATGGACATTTGAGATCTTTCTATAATTTGACTATTGTTGGTTGCAATGCTATAAACTTTGGGGTGCCTGTGCCCCTTCAAACCAGCATTTTTGTATCCTTTGGCTAAATTCCTAGTAGTGCAATTGCTGGATCATAGGGTAGTTCTATTTTTAATTTTTTGAAGAACCTCCCCAGTGGCTGCACCAGTTTGCCTTCCCACCAACAGTGTAAAAGTGTTCCCCTTTCTCCGCATCCTCGCCAACATGCGAGTTTCCTCACCGTTAATGTTAACAGTTATTTCCTGAGTGTTAATTTTAGCCATTCTGACAGGTATTAGGTGGTATCTCATTGTGGTTTTTGTATGATAGGCCCACAGCTAATATCATCCTCCATGGGGAAAAACTGAGAGCTTTCCCCTTAAGGTCTGGAACACGACAGGGATGTCCACTCTCACCAGTGCTGTTCAACACAGTACTGGAAGTCCTACCTTCAGCAATCAGACAACGAAAAGACAAGGCATACAAATTGGCAGAGAAGAAGTCAAACTTTCTCTCTTTGCAGATGACATGATACTCTACATGGGAATCCTGAAAGCCTCCCCCCAAAAACTGCTAGAACTGATATGTGAATTCAGCAGTCACAGGACATAAAATCAATGTACAGAGACCAGTTGCATTTCTGCACACCAATAACGAAGCAGCAGAAAGAGAAATCAAGGAATTGATCCCATTTATAATTGCACCCAAAACCATAAGATACCTAGAAATAAGTGTAACCAAAGAGGTAAAAGATCTATATGCTGAAAGCTTATGAATGAAATGGAAGAGAACATGAAGAAATGGAAAAAGATTCCATGCTCCTGGATAGCAAAATCGTTGAAATGTCAATACTACCCAAAGTAATCTACGTATTCAATGCAATCCCTATCAAAATAACACCAGCATTCTCCACAGAGCTAGAACAAACAATTGTAAAATTTGTATGGAACCAGAAAAGACCTCAAATAGCCAAAGTAACATTAAAAAAGAAAACCAAAGCTGGAGGTGTCATCTGGACTTCAAACTGTATCACATAGCTGTAATCAGGAATAGAATCTTCTATGCAATGTGCAAAATAAAGCAGTCTTTAATACATATTTGATGTAGAAATAAATCTGGGGACTCCAGGAGAGGCCAAATATAAAGCATTAATTAATGGCCATAGGCTGAAAATTGAGAATTTTGCCTTACTACGTCATTTACTTAGACACTTAATGCATCTTGATGAGCAAGAATTAACCATAATTACATAAAGTATGTTTCCATCTTCAAGTCATGGATGATCCATTGTCTCTGATTAATGACTCTTACAACCTGTAATTAAAAAAGAGTAGCCCATCATTCAAAGTGATTTCTCGAGTCACTTTTTTTTTTCTTTTGGCTGACGTCTAATAAGAGATAATCTGCAGTAGAGTATAGTGGTCTTGATTTTCTCAGACAGACTTTGCCAGTTTGTTAAAGAGTTAAAAATCTATAAGGCATGTGGGTTCTTTGGGGTTCATAGTGAAAAGCAGAGATTTTTTTCCCAAGGAAATGAACACATACACATGTTATTTTGAATGTAATTATCAATTGACCTGTTTTTTTAAAAAAAACATTTCCATACCAAGTATTTTAAACAAAAGTAAATTTATTTAAAAAGGTGCTTAGGTGCATATATTATAAAGAGATCAGACATTTACAGAAAATGTGGGAACATAAATCTGCTTTTATATTAAATTTAAAGGGAATATATCTGAAAATTGTATTCAAAAGACTCAAACTCCACAGTAAAAAGAAAAATGAATGTTACATACACTGAGATGAGCCTGTTGTATAAAATAGGTGTTGAAGAATACAACCAACACTTATTTTAAGGCTATCTTTGAATGAGGTGCTGTAATCTTCAGTATATCTTAAACTCCATTTGGGAAAAACGGTGCTTTCTGACAATAATTTAAAACCCTTTGGCCAGCATGTTGATAGTGCTTATCTACATACATAGATACAGTAGAAAGTTTTCTGCCAAAATTAATCTAAATACCAACCAGACTACAATGGATTGGCTTAGTGTTTTCATTCCCCCGACTCTGTTATTCTGAGAGGGAATAAGGGTGATTTGGCTTTTCTAAGCACTGGTGATTTTGGCATTTTAAATAACTGCCTTGCATTCATTCATTATAAACAGAAAGAGCGATGGAAAAGTAAAGGCAAGACAATCTGATGAGTGTTCTTAAATATCGTTGCACATTACAATCATCGGGAGAACTTGTTGACAATGAGAACCCTAAAGCCCTCCCTAAGATTGTGCTTCTGTGGTTCTGGAATAGGGCACAGGAATAAGAATTTTTAATCAGCCTTCAGGAGATTCACATGCTCCAATTTCAGAAACATCGCCCTATTACCTGCCCCATCAAATTTCTCCTTAGTTTTTCAAATGATCTTCACCTTCTGCAGTACCAAGATTTTGCAAAGTTATTCATTCATTAGACCTCCAATGCCTTCCATCTCACGTTACTACCTGGTAGAGTAGAATTCCTATTTATCCCTCAAGACCCCATTCATAGGTGACTTTCTCTTCAGAGCCTTTACTCAGCACTTTGTATGTATTTCTGTTTTAATACTTCTACAATGTATTACATCTACATATATTCATTGCACTGATTAATATGATAAATTTATATATACAAAATAATATGTACATACATATATATTAACAATATAGCCATAACTTTATTAACGATAGAAACAGTACAAATTTCAAACCAAGCTGCAGTCATTCTTTTGAAACACCAAAACAGGGTCCTCGTTTTTCAGACGGTTACATTGTTAATTCCATAATAGCGTTTACAATATCATTACTGTTGTTCTTCAGGGTTCGAACTGCCTTTGCTCTTAATACATTTGCTTGTGACATGACCAGTTCTATGTCCTTAACCTCTACACCTGTTTCATCAACCTCTTCCTCTTCACTCTCTTCTTGTACAGTTGGAGTCTGTGTGTTTTCTTGAGTGTTTGAGACAGCTTCACCTTGAACTTTGAATTTCTCAGCAGCTGCTAGTTGTGCCTGCTGAGATAAATCCTCGATCTTGGCTTCCCCCAAAACTATGTGGGTATCTGAAGCTGGGCTCTTGGAGACATCTGGTTTTGTGATGACAAAGAGGATAGTGACTCTTGTAACCCCTGTAACCTGTCGAAGACCTAGTTTGGACATAGCCTTCCGTGCCTTCTTTTCACTCCGGCTCTGTTTTGCTTTACTGACTGGTTTTTCATCGATTTCAGCTGCTGCCGCCAGCTGGGCTTGTTGGGTGGTTGCCTGTGTGGAATCCTGTTCCTCAAGCTCTGGTACTGATTCATCACTGTCGGATTCTGTTCCAGACCCTGTCTCAGCCTGGGGCTGTGGCAACTCCTGCTCTGTAGCAGGCACGGTTTCTGGGGCTTCACCAGGCATTTTGTGCGGGGAATGCAGAACCAAGATGGCGGCAGAAAGAGAGCCCATTGAATTTCTTTTAAGGAGGGAGGCTGTGTTTTAGTTTTTATGTATCAAATATAAGGGCTAAGGACAGAGCCTAGTATAAAACAGGTAGTACTCAGACATTAGCATGCACAAGAATTATCTAATAAGTTTGTTCAAATTTTTTTTAATGTTTATTTTTGACAGAGAGAGAGAGACAGAGCATGAGCATGGGAGGGCAGAGAGAGAGGGAGACAGAATCTGAAGCAGGCTTCAGGCTCTGTGCTGTCAGCACAGAGCCCGATGTGGGGCGCGAACCCACAGACAGTGATATCATGACCTGAACTGAAGTCCGACTCTCAACCGACTGAGCAACCCAGGTGACCCTAAGAAATTTGTTTAAAATGGAGATACCTAGCACGCCCACCACCCCCATTCCCAAATCCCAGATTCTCATTCAATAGATCTGAAGATGATACTAGGAATTCACATTTTTATAAACTCTCCAAACATTTCATATCCTGAAAAATTCTGAATACCAAGGGGACATCAACTAGCCTTTAGGCTAGTTCTATTTATCTCATTCACTCTCTAATATGATAAAATTTTCTCAAGCATTCTAGTATATTTTGGACACTCCAGCGACTATATTCAGGCCCATCTGAATAGTAGTCAGAGGCGATGTAGGCAGTTTTACATAGGGTCAGAGTGTTTACAAATGATAAGGCTCATGAGGCAACTTGGATGAATTTCACTGAGGATTTTCTTTATGGAGAGGGCATATCAAGAGTAAAAGTACACGTGAAAAGATGTCCAACATCACTCATCATCAGGGAAGTGCAAATCAAAACCACAATGAGATATCAGCTCACATCTATCAGAACGGCTAAAATCAAAAAATCAAGAAACACCAAGTGTTGGCGAGGATGTGGAGAAAAAGGAACCCGTGTGCACTGTTGGTGGGAATGCAAACTGGTGCAACCACTGTGGAAGACAGTATGAAGGTACCTCAAAAAATTAAAAATAGAACTACCCTATGGTCCAGCAATCACACTACTGAGTGTTTATCCAAAGAATATGAAAACACCTATTCAAAGGGATACATGCACCCCTGTTTATTGCAGCATTATTTACAATAGCCAAATTACGGAAACAGCCCAACTGTTCCGTATTCATTCATAGATGAATGAATAAAGACGTAGTATGTATATACAATGGAATATTATTCTGTCACAAAAAATGAAACCTTCTTATTTACAATAGCATGAATGGATCTAGAGAGTATAATGCTAAGTGAAATAAGTCAGAGAAAGATAAATACCATATGATTTCGCTCATGTGGAATTTAAGAAACAAAACATATAAACAAAGCTAAAAAAAAAACAAAGAGACAAACCAGAAAACTATAGAGAACAGATGATCATCAGAGGGAAGGCAGGTGGGGGGGATGGGAGAAATAGGTAAAGGGATTAAGAGTGCACTTATGATGAGCACTGAGTGATGTGCAGAATAGTTGAATTGCTATATCACCTGAAACTAATATAATATTGTATGTTAACTACACTGGAGTTAAATTTAAAAAAATAAAAAATAAAGAAGAGTAAATAAAAGTCCATAATTACTTTAAAAAAAATGAAAAGAATTCTTGGGGCTACTGGGTGGTTCAGGCAGTTAAGTGTCTGACTTGGGCTCAGGTCATGATCTCACAGATTGTGAGTTTGAGCCCCACGTCAGGGTCTGGGCTGACAGCTCAGAGCCTGGAGCCTGCTTTGGATTCTGTGTCTCCCCCTCTCTCTCTCTTCCCCTCCCCTGCTCATGCTCTGTCCGTCTCTCTCTCTCTCTCTCTCTCTCTCTCTCTCAAAAATAAACAAACGTTAAAAAATTTTTTAAAATGTACAGTTTATATCTTGTCATTTATATCTCAATAAACTTTTAAAAACCATTAGACCTTTTTTCTTCAAATAAACTCTTGCTGGAAGTCCAGTAAATATAACAGAAAACAGAGAAAAGGACTCCTACCGTCTTATTTCTGAAGAGATGCATGGAACTGTAATTTGCAAGCTTCTGTTCTACAACCTCTGACTTCCAGAAATATATTTGGATGTGTAAATAGATACAATATTTTACTTTAATTGGAAACCTCTTATCCAGAAGTCTTGGGTTGCCAGTAGTCTTTAGATACAATTGGGATAAAATCTGAACCATTCAGAAATTCTCTGAAAATGAGCTATTTGGATACTTGAATTTACCTTGTATGTTAGATGCGTCTCTTTACAAATTATTTTTTTAATATTAAAAATGTTTTAATAATACCTGACTCACTTTTCCATCACCTTAAAGAGAGTAAACATACCCTTTTTTTTTTCAACGTTTTTTATTTATTTTTTTGGGACAGAGAGAGACAGAGCATGAACGGGGGAGGGGCAGAGAGAGAGGGAGACACAGAATCGGAAACAGGCTCCAGGCTCTGAGCCATCAGCCCAGAGCCCGACGCGGGGCTCGAACTCACGGACCGCGAGATCGTGACCTGGCTGAAGTCGGACGCTCAACCGACTGCGCCGCCACCCAGGCGCCCCAACATACCCTTTTATGTAGTCTGCCTTTTATTAATGATTCAGGGCTTATTAGCAAAGAGCTTACATTATGCTGGGATGTAGTGATAGTCTTTGGACTTCGTTAAATGTGCATCCATATTTGCTCCAGTAATAAGTGGGTTAAGACAAGAGCAAAGTTTATTTTTTTCTTTTTATGGAGAGAAATGTTGGTTACATCTGCCACTCCTATATTCTGTCTGTTCCCTCTTGCAGAGAGTGACTTCCGGGATCAGCATACCTTCCTTCGTAATATATAGACTTAAACTAGTAAAGCACTCAACCAAGGTTGTTAGCATTGTATATAGACATGGACCGTTAATACAGTACTGGAGAGTTTCCCTTTGAATAAAATACACGATTTTTAGTGCACGGACTGTTTTCACTGAGTGAGGTAATTCATTTTTTATCCTCTGGTTCTCGGCTCTGAAATGGATCATTTGGTTTGCTGCAGAACTCAGTTCCAAACAGGTGAGATACTATATCGTATTACATTTTCAAACACCTGCAACAGAAAGGCTATAAAATAGGCCTTTCACCACCAGAGTCCTTGCTGAAAATCTTTATCACCTCAATTGTTGGTAAAAGTCAGGACCTTTTTGGGGGAATCTGACAAGTGGAAAATACCACTCTGAGGAAATATGTCTGATGGATTTCTTGCTCCTGCTAGTTGTCAAGCTAGCAGGTGGTGCTGTTAGTTGATTTCTTGGTCAGTAAAAAATTTCCCCTGTTTCTCCTCTAATATTAAGTATCTATCATCTGTTAGAAAAAAGAGATGAACAAAATATGGAGGCTTCCTAAAGTGTTGAAATAGATTAGTTTCCTCTTCGTCAAATTTCCTTTTTCAAAATAAATCTGACTTTTTTTTTTTTTCAAAGTCATTCTTTCTGTTCCTCAGTTCTAAAGGGAGCTTTGGAAAACACTGACAGAATCAGTGGCGGAATTCAGCGACTCATTTGGGAAAATGCCATTTTTTTTAATATTGAGGAATCAGAGAGGCTTATTTTTGAGAATAGTTGGGAAACCTTGTAGGCCCGTGAGAAGATTATAAATATGCTCTTCCTTCCTTCCACAGTCTACTAACAGAAGTCCTGTTGAGTGCTGAAAAGCCTAAGAACTTAGTATTTGCCCTGATAAATTCACTGTGGCCTAGGGTTTGGCCAACAGAAATTTGATTGTCTTAGCATACCAAGAGTAGTTATTTCCTTTTGTGGGGAGGGGAAGGGACGAGAAGAGAAAGCTTGGAGTTACAGGAACCAAGTTAGCAAAATGGATGTATAAAACACAATGTCTATTTACTCCGAGGGAAAAAAAAAATCCAGAAAGCTAGAATGCTCGTATCCCCAGATCTAAGTAGTTTCTCCCTGTCGTGAAGACAAATTGTCAAATTGAAATTTTTTTGAATGAGTGTGGAATCAGAACAAGAGGAGCGCCACAGAAAACTCTCTTCCCCAGATAATATTTGGGTAGGCACTACCACACCCAGCGTTCTGGGCTTTACCGATTCTGTAATTTCAGCTGACTTTTCTGATCACCCAGTCTCTCTTTAAATAGAATACTGAACAGTTCATTAAGTTTCCAAGCAAGATAAAATTCAGTTAATTATGTTTCCATTTAAGTTAATTAAAATTTCCTTCCTGTCTTGCCTCTTTTGGTCATCTTGATTAGAGTTTTTGGTGTCTCCAAACTTTTCTGAATCATCCAGCTGCACATAATCCCTTACTTATTTTCCAAGGTGGTTATTTATATAATATTAGTGGATTTTACTGAATTATGTTTCAAAGGACTTATTTTCTTATTTTCCTTTTTTTTTCTATTCTTGTTCGTCACCTCACAGTCACCACTGATACTAAAAATGAAAAGTATATGGTGTTCCCCCAAATCTATAATAGCTGTACGTTTCATCTGTCAAATTTTAAGAGTTTGACTTATTTTTATCAGCTGGATGATACCTTCAAAATGAGTTCATATTGAAAACCTACCTGAATATATTATTGGTTCATCACCGTAATTGACAACACACTGTGGAGAATGCGTGCTATTAAATTTTGAAAGTTACAAAGTAACTCTCATAGAATGTAATAGGCTATAACGAAAATCTCAAGATACCACTATTTGTTATGGAAAAGATTTTTGTATAGGACGTATCTCTCTTTGACTCTTTTTAATTAAATATAGTTACTTAAATATCCAAATGACTTATATCCAAGTGACTCATTCTATGGAAGTCTTCCTTCTATGAATAATTTCCAGCATGTACTCTAGATACAGAATACCAAGGTACCTTACTGTGTTATGATTATCAACTGTCAGTTAACAACATCCATGGTCAATTTTGTATACATTACTAGTTCCTCTCAATTATACCTAATATGCCACTGAAAAGCCTCTCTTCTTCATTAGTTGGTGTGTGTTTGAGGAAAGGTAAACTAGTTTTAGTATTACCCTAAGTAAATATATTCTTAGAATGTCCATTCAAAGGGACCTTGGAGTACTTGAGTCCTTGATAATTGCTCTGTATAGTATGAATGAATTACCTTTACATCATTGTCTATTAAGTAATAACACAGTCTTTGTTTAAACCCATTCAATGAAGAGGGATGCCTGGGTGGCTCAGTAGGTTAAGTGTCTGACTTCTGCTCAGGCCATGATCTCGTGGTTCATGATTTCCATCCCTGCGTCAGGCTCTGTGTTGACAACTCAAGCCTGGAGCCTGCTTTGGATTCTGTGTCTCCCTCTCTCTCTGCCCCTCCCCAACTCACTCTCTCAACCTCTTTCTCTGTCAAAAATGAATACACATTAAAAACTTAAAAAAAACACATTCAATGATGAGAAACTTCATCCCTCATAATGTCACCCATTCTACATGTTTAATTGTCAAAAGTTTTATTTCTGTTTGGCTAAAAATATACTTCTTTTAAATTTCATCTGTTGGTTCTAATTCTGTAGTCTAGAGTAGTATAGAAATAACATCCAGTGAAGTGTTTATATCCTAGAAAGTGTTTATATCCTAGAACTCCCCAATATCCTAGAAATTAAGAATGCGACATTTTGAGCAACTGAATACATTAATTTCAAAACCCAATAAATAATACTTGCAGCAATTTGGTGGTTTGGACAACTGGAACCACTAATGTTTTCAAAAAACTAAAGCATATAGATATATACATAAAAGCAGTAATAGAAATATATGATAGTAGCAATAATATGGAGAAATATATATACATGGTCCATGACCTATATAGGAAGAAGAGTGAAAATGGGACTCCATCAGGTCAAGATGAAACCAGGTAAGACTATCCTACAAATATAATAATATAATATTCAAGAGTTATTAGAACTATTAGATATCACTAATACCTAATTATTTAATTTTGTGGGTGAAAGTTCTATGGACCAAAGAAGCAGAGTGGCATATCCAGTGACTCTCAGCATATGACAGAATTTGAACTACAATCCAGAGCTGGGAAGTTTCATACGGAAGGGAATTTAGGCATAAGGACATGCTTTACCACAGAGGTTATGCAGTTATGTAAAAAAAAGTGCAGAGGGGCACCTGGGTGACTCAGTCAGTTAAACATCTGACTTCAGCTCAGGTCATGATCTTGTGGTCTGTGGGTTCGAGCCCCACATCAGGCTCTGTGCTGGCAGCTCAGTGCCTGGAGCCTGTATCTGATTCTGTGTCTCCCTCTCTCTCTCTGCCCCTCTCCTGCTCACTGTCTCTCTCTCTCTCAAAAATAAATAATAAAACATTAAAAATTTGTAAAAAGTACAGAGAACAACAATTTACCGAACTCAGGAAGAGAGCATAATGTAGGTTGCAGCAGCAAGGAAGAGTATCAGGTAAAGAGTGTTGGGGTTGATGTCTCCCCAAACAAGAATTTATATTTGTTGTTAGAGATATCAGGAACTACTATAAAGATTACTAAGAACTTTGTATGCAAGTTAAGTTAACAGCTTAAAATATGCTGCTATAAGATATTTGATGTAAGTCTCTTGATAACCACAAAGAAAACACTTACGGAAGTAACACAAAAGAAAAAGAGACAGGCATCAAAATCCATCATTCAAAAACAAAAGAAATACAAAGGAAGACCACAAGAGTGAAAAAGAGGAACAAAGAATTACAGGCAAACAGAAAATAGTTAAAAAAAGGGCAATAGTAACTTCTCCCCTATTAATTTAAATGTAGATGGAATGAACTCCCCAATAAAAAGATAGAGTGCTTGGGGCGCCTGGGTGGCGCAGTCGGTTAAGCGTCTGACTTCAGCCAGGTCACGATCTCGCGGTCCGTGAGTTCGAGCCCCGCGTCAGGCTCTGGGCTGATGGCTCAGAGCCTGGAGCCTGTTTCCGATTCAGTGTCTCCCTCTCTCTCTGCCCCTCCCCCGTTCATGCTCTGTCTCTCTCTGTCCCAAAAATAAATAAACGTTGAAAAAAAAATTTAAAAAAAAAAAAAAAAAAAAAGATAGAGTGCTTGAATGAATAAACAACCAAGATCCAATTGTATGTTGTCTGCAAGAAACTCATTGTAGTTTCAAAGACACATGCAGGATGAAAGTAAAGGAATGGAAGAAGATATTCCATGCAAATGGTAACCAAATGAAAGCAGAAATGGTTATATTTATATCAAAGTAGACTTTAAGTCAAAAACTTTCTCTACAAAGAAGTTCATTATGTACTGAAAGGGTCAATTCAACAGAAGATAGAACAACTGTAAATACACATGTACCCAACATTAGAGTACATAAAAATATAAAGCAAATATTGACAGATCTGAAAGGCGAAATTGACAGTAATAAATTAATAGTAGGAGATTCCAATATCCCACTTTCAATAATGGATAGTACATTCAGATAGGAAATCAACAAAGAAAAGTAGACTTGAACAACCCTATAGACCACATGGATCTCATAGACATATACAGAATATTTTACCAAACAGGGGCACCTGGGTGGCGCAGTCGGTTAAGCGTCCGACTTCAGCCAGGTCATGATCTCGCGGTCCATGAGTTCGAGCCCCGCGTCAGGCTCTGGGCTGATGGCTCGGAGCCTGGAGCCTGTTTCCGATTCTGTGTCTCCCTCTCTCTCTGCCCCTCCCCCGTTCATGCTCTGTCTCTCTCTGTCCCAAACATAAATAAACGTTGGAAAAAAAAATATTTTACCAAACAGCAAAAGAAAACACATCTTTTCAAGTGCACACAGAACATACTCTGGGATAGATCACGTATTGCATAGCAAAACAAGTCTTAAATTTAAGCAGATAGAAATCATATTAAATATCTTTTCCACCCACAATGGGATGAAACTAGAAACCAATAACAGCAGGAAAACAGGAATATTCACACAGATATAAGAACTAAATGACACACTATGGAGCAACTACTAGGTCAAAGAGAAAATCAAAGAAGAATTTAAAAAGAAATATCTCAAGACAAATGAGAATGAAAGCACAACTAACCAACACTTTGGGGATGTAGCAAAAACAGTAGTACTAAGTGGACATTTTACAGTGATAAATGCCTACATTTTTTTTATAAATGCCCACATTAAAAAAGAAGAAATTAAAAATTAAGAAGCCTAAATTATAAAACAATTTAACTTTGTACTTAAGGAATTACAAAAAGAACAAGCTAAATTTAAAATTAGAAGAAGAAAGGGAATAATAAAGATCAGAAGAGAAAAAAAAGAACAGAAAAACAATAGAAAAAAGTCAGCAAAATTAAGAGTTGTTTTTTTAAAGATAAAATGGACAAACTCTTTGCTAGGCTAAGAAAAAAAAAGGAAAGACTCAAAATCAGAAATGAAAGTAGAGACATCATAATGTTTGCCTCTGAAATAAAAAGAGTTGGAAGACACTATTATGAACAATTGTATGACAACAAATTGGATAACCTAAAAGAAGTTGAGTAGTAGGCATTCACTTCCTAGAAATATACAACCTACCAAGACTAAATCAAGAAAAAAATAGAAAGCCTGAGCAGATCTATAACAAACAAGGAGATTGAAGTAATAGTCAAAAATCCCTCAGCCAAAAAAAGTCCAGGACCAGGTGTCTTCATGGCTAAATTCTACCTAACATTCAAAGAGGAATTAATAATAATACTTCTAAAATTCTTCCTGAAAATAGAACTAGAGGGAATACTTCCAAACTTACTGGATGAGACCAGCATCACACTGATGCCAAAGCCAGGCAAAGCTGCCACAAGAAAAACACAGGCCAATATCTTTGATGAACATCAGTGCAAAAATATTCAATAAAATACTAGCAAACTGAATTCAGCAGTACATGAAAAATATCATACGCTATGATTAAGTGAGACCTATTCCCTGAAATCACATGATCATCTCAATAGATGCATAAAAAACATGTTACCAAATTCAACATCCATTCATGATAAAAATGCTCACCGAGATAGGTACAGAAGGAACTTAGCCTCAACACAACAAAGATCATTCATGTAAAGTCCACAGGTAACATAATCAATGGGAAAAAACTGAAAGCTTCTCCTCCAACGTACAGTAAAAGGCAAGTATACCCACTCTTGCCACTTTTATTCAACAAACTACTGGAAGTACTAGCAAGAGCAATCAGCCAGAGAAGAAGGAGAAGAAAGGTGAGGAGGGAGAAGGGGAGAGAGGAGGAGGAAGGGGGGGAAGAGGAGGGGGGGGGAAGGCATCCAAATCAGAAAGAAGTAAGATTTTCTGTTTGCAGGTAACATGATTCTGTATGTAGAAAACCCTAAAGACTACACAGACACACACACACACACACACACACACACACATGCACACACACACACACACAAACTTAGAATAAATGAATTCAATAAAGTTGCAGGATACAAAAACAACATACAAAAAATCAGTTTTATTTCTTTACACCAGTAGCTATGTGAAAAGGAAATTGATGAAACAATCCCATTTATGACAGCATCAAAAGAAGAAAATACTGGGGAATAAATTTAACCAAGGAAGTGAAAAATCTGTCCACTGAAAATACGACATTAATGAAAAAATTGAAGAACACACAAATAAATGAGAAGATACCCCATATTCGTGCATTGAAAGAATTAATATTGTTAAAATGTACATATAACCCAAGCTATATACAGATTCAACACAATCCCTATCAAAATTCCAATGGAATTTTTCACGGAAATAGAAACCTCAATTATAAAATTCATATGGAATCGCAAGACACCGTAAATAGTGAAAACAATCTTAGGAAAGAACAAATAAAGTTGTAGGCATTACATTTCCTGATTTGAAATTATTTATACAAAGCTATAGTAATCAGAATAGTATGGTACTGGCATGAAAACAGATGTATAGATCAATGCAACAAAATAGTCCAGAAAGAAACCCAAGTGTATACAGTAAACTAATTTTTGGCAAAGACATCAAGAGCACACAATGGAGAAAGGATAGTCTTTTCAATAAATGGTGCTAAGAAAACTGGATTTCCACATGCAAAAGAATGAAACCAGGCCTTTATCTTACACTATATACAAAAATCAAGTCAAAATGGATTAAAGACTTGCACGTAAGACCTGAGACTGTAAAACCCCTAGAAGAAAACATAGGGAAAGAACTCCTTGACATTGGCCTTGTCAATGATTCTTTGGATATGACACCCAAAGCTATAGCAACAAAAGCAAAAATAAACAAGTGGGACAACATCCAACTTAAAAGCTTTTGCACAGCAAAGGAAACAAAGTGAAAAAGCAATCTACAATTGGGAGAAACTGTTTGCAAATCTTATATCAAATAGTGGGTTAATACCCAAAATATATGAGGAATTCATATAATTCAATAGCAAACAAACAAAAAAAAACCTGATTAAAAAATTGGCAAAGGACCTGAATAAACATTTTTCCAAAGAAGACACACAAATGGCCAATGGATATATGGATATATGCAAATATGTTCAATATCACTAATGGTCACGGAAATGCAAATGAAAACAACAGTGGTGTTGGCCCGGTTATGGAGAAATTGGAACCTTTGTATACTGTTGGTGGAAATGTAAATTAGTATAGCCATTATGAAAAAAAAGTATGGCGGTTCCTCACAAAATTCAAAATATAGCCATCATATGATCCAGCCACACATTTTGGGGTATACTTTGAAAGAAGATGAAATCACTGTCTTGAGATATCTGCACTCCCATATTCACTGTAGCATTGTTCACAATAATATGATATAGAAACAGCCTGGTGTATGTTCACAGATGAGTGAATAAAGAAAATGTATATACACACAATGGTGTAATATTCAGTCCTTAAAAAAAGGAGAAACTGGAGGGCAGTGTGAAATACGCCAAACACAGAAAAAAAAAACCTACTATATGATTTCACTTACATGTGGAATCTAAAAAAAAAGTCTAATTTATAGAGGCAGAGAATAGAATGCTGGTTACCAGGGGTAGGGAGGTGGGGAAAGACGTAGGTATTGTTGAAAGGGTTCAATGTTACAGTAATATAGGATGAATAAGTTCTAAAGATCTAATGTACATCATGATGACTACAATTAATAATACTGTAGTGAACAGTGAGAATTTGCTAAGAGAGTAGATCTTAGATGCTCTCACCACACAAAAAAAATGATAACTAGGAGGAGATAGATACGCTAATTAGCTTGACTGTAGTTATCACTTCCCTATGTATGTGTATATCAAATCATCATGTTGTGAACCTTAAATATACACAATTTTTGTTTAAAAAAAAAAAAGGCTTATTTTTAAAAACTCTCCAGAGTCTCTACTCCTCTGTCTGGTCTATAATCCCCATTATATGCAGAGCCTTGCCCTCTGCTATTCCTATCAGCATTTAACTACTCACACCAGAAGGGCTTCTTAGACTTGGAGCAAAGGACAGACACCAAATTCTATACAAAGGAACAGAAATCCTCTTAACCCTTTTTATGTTAAAAATGGGGTTGCAAGTGCAGATAACCTATAGAGGACAGACAGATAAAATAAAGCTGGCAATAATAAAGCTCTAGTCAATTGCTGCCATAGCATATACATTCATATATTCAGTGTTGCCATGTATTCCAGCTTTTCAGAAAAGATAGAAATCGTGACTTTTATGTGACCGTCCAGGTTATTCAATGTTGACAACTCATTTTGAAAACAAAACCCAAACCAAACCAACAAACAAAAAAAACACCCCAAACACGGTGTGAAGCCAAACAAAATATGTCTGCAAGCTGGATTTAGCATGTGGGTAGCGAGTCTGTGACCCATGACATAAAGGACACAAGGAGGCAATTTCCTAGATACCTAAGAGCAGGAAACCAAAATACAGTTTTGCCACATGGGGCTTGAAAACGGACAGTTACAAACTAAAGATACTCTTTCTGTCTTTTATGGAGTCAAATGATCTGTTATCTACATATCAGCTCTGTTCCCCGGTGTTGCACAGCAAACTTGATATTCTTCTGTTACTAATGACTTCTTTGATCTCATGTGACTTTGGTTTGTCATTATACCTACTCTGGCCTTAAGTAGCCAGTCCATGAACATGGGAGGTGTTTCCATTTATCGAAGCCTTCTTTCATTTCTTTCTGCAATGTTTTGTAGTTCTCAGTGTGTAAGTCTTGCCCCTCTTTGTTTAAACTTATTCCTAAGTATCTTATTCTTTTTCATGCTATTATAAATGGAATTGTTTTCTTAATTCCCCTTCTGGATTTTTCATTATTCCTATATGGAGATGTGACTGATTTTCGACTGTTGGTCTTGTGTCCTGCAACTTTGCTGAATTTGTTTATTAGCTAATAGGTTTTTGGTGCATTCTTTAGAATTTTCTATATATAAGATCATGTCATCTGTGAATAGAGGTAGTTTAACTTCTTCCTTTCCAATTTGGATGCCTTTTATTTCTTTTTCTTGCCTAATTGCTCTGACTCGAAATTCTAGTACCATGTTGAAGAGACGTAGTGAAAATGGGAGTTCTTCTCTTGTCCCTGATCTGAGGAACAGGATCTTTCATCATTGAGTATGACGCTAGATGTGAAGTTTTCATAAGTGTCTTTTATCAGGTTGAGGAAGGTTTGTCTGATGTTTTGCTCCGACACTCGATGATGGGGGTGCCACTTCTTCCCTTTCCTTCAGTGTTTATAACTCACAGGATCTGAAGACCGGCACCTGAAGAAATAATGAAACCAGTGAATTATGGGGGAGGACGAAAAGAAGGAAGAACAAATTGGAGGTCTCCCTTCCTTGATGACCATCAGAAGTGGGCTGGATGTAGCATGATAGACGGTTGTATTGGAAATATAAATAGTATGTGGTATTTGTTTGGACTCTATATGTATGTGGACATCGTTGGGGGGGCTATTATTTTGCTTTCCATGATTATTGGCAGCATCTGAGGAGGCTTCGTTATTATTTCCAACAGCAATGTATATCATTTAAAAAGTAATATGCCGCATGCCATAGCCTTCCCCGGATATCTTATTCATAAATCTATGCAAATGCAGACTTACATGTTTTCGTTTGTTCTATGACTATTTTAAGGCTTCTGCTCTAATTTCCACACTCTTTATGTATCCAGAAAGAGATAATACATCCTTTATTGGTATTTTACACCTGTCATTTGTCAATAGCTTTTAAATAAATGGTTATATTAAATGTGGCAATGCGACATAATCCTCAGTGATCAAAAAAAAAAAATAAAAAGCAAGGATTTCTACATGGTAATAAGCTGTATTTTAACAGCCCTTCCATTCATTAGTTACATAACTCAGAGGCTATAATTGCTTCTGGAGAGGTGGGGAAGAATTGGTAATCACATGGTACATAGTGCTACCACTTGTCCTACTTAATTTATTGGTGACTTAATCAGCCTGCCCATGGTAAGTTGCAGAAACCTATTGGACACCCAAATGTAGGCAACTGGCATTCATAAAAGCTATCAAGGCTGAAAATATAAATTTGAGAGTCATCAGTATATGGATAGCTGTTACTCTGCAATCTCAGAAACTTACCAGGTATAATCTGAAACTGGTACCTGTTCATGGGAGGCAGGGAGAAACCAAAGAAAGAGGCACACCTCTCCAGACTGATAGGTGGCAGGTTTAAGAAGCGAGGAAATTTGCATATGAGGCTTATATTAGGAGGCCACAAGACGAGTAGTTCTCTGTACCTACCTGCCAGAATATTCAGGTTCATACAGAGGCCTTAACTGGGTTTCATCACGTATACCATGCAGACGGTCTTAAAATCACCTTACTGTCGCAAGGATATGTCACTGGTCAGTTTCTAGCATGGGGAAGGCAAACAGGGCACACATTCCAAGGACAGTGAGGAGGAGGAGGAACCTCTGATTTCCTGGGACAAGCTCGTGGATCAACCAGCAGTCACGTCTTCTCAGTGACCTCCTCTGACTATAGTATAAATTCATAAGGCAGGATGATGTCCCCAAGGAGGTGAGTGAAAGGTAGAGAAGAAATAAATCTAAGGACTAAGCCCTGGGCCACTCCAATATTAGGGAGGAAACAGCAAAGGAAACAGAAAAGGTGTGGTTAGTGAGTTGGCCTGAAAACCAAGAGAGTGTGGTGGTCTGGAAACCAAGGAAAGTAACTGTTTCAAGGAGGAGGAGTGAGCAATTAACTTTCTCATATGCTGCCGATTGTTTAAGGTAACAAAGAGGGATTTTTGGATTCAGCAACACGTAATCACTGACAACTTTGACATGAACAGTTTCCTTGGAATGACAGGAGTGAAAGTCCAGTCTGAATGGTGGTGTATTAGTTTCCCAGAGATGAGATAATAAACTGGGTGGCTTGAAACAACAGAAATGTATCCTTGCACAGTTCTGGAGGCGGGATATTTGAAATCCTAGTTGGCAAAGTTCAATACTTCTGGGGGTTCTGAGGCAGAATCTGTTCCCTGCCTCTCTTTTAACTCTCAGTGATTACTGGCAATCCTTGGTGTTCCTTGGCTTATAGGCACACCCCTCCAATCTCGGTCTCTGTCTTCATATACTGTTTGTCCCTGTGTCTCCTGTCATTTTACCACTGTACATATGTCTCCGTGTTTCTTCTCTTCTTTCTACAAGGATGCAAGTCATATTGGATTAGGACCCACCCTAATCTAAACTGGATTGCATCTGTAAAAACCCTATTTCCAAGGAGGGACACTATCACAGGTACCAGGGTTAGGACGTCAGCATTATCTTTTGGAGGAATGTGACTGAACTCATAATGAATGAATTTGAGAAAGTATAGGAAGATGAGAATCTGAAACATTAACTAGCCAGTACTTTCACAAGTAGGAATAGAGAGGCAAATGGGACCAAGAGAGAGTTTTTGTTGCTGTTATTCACTTTTATTTTATTTTTTGTTTTTAGGATGGTGACAATAACATATTGAAACGTTGACGGAAATGATCTGGTAGAGTGAAAATCCAGTGATACAGAAGAGAGAGGCAGTGTGAGAGAGAGAGAGAGGGAGAGGGAGAGAATTGCTCGATTAATATTTTTAAGTGAGACTGGATGGGATCTAGTGAATAAGTAGAGACATTGGCTTTAGCCGGGCATGTGGACAAGTTATCCGTAGTAATGGGAGGAAAGGCTCACTATATGAGCCCTATAGCTGCTGCTAGGTGGGTACATTTCGTATTGGACACTTGTGAAAGATCTCTCTTTGCTTCTCATTCCCCAGTGATATTCTCTCAGGTGCAACGTTGTGAATTTACTACCAATTTTAGTATTATCCTAAAATTGATTTTTTTTGTATTAGTTATCTGTTGCCGTGTAACAGTTTTTTTTTTTTTTCCAGTTCCTGTAGGTTACGATTCTCACAAGGCTTAAGTCAAGGTGCTGGGCCAGGCTTGCGGGAGAAAAGATTTACCTACTTAGTAATATTTGGCAGGATTCCATCTTTTGCAGGTTATTGGACTGAGGGCCTCAGTTTCTCACAATCTGCTGGCTGGAACCTGCCTTCAGTTCCTTGCCATTTGCTTCGTCAAAACATATAAGCCAAGAAGACAATAGTGAGAATCTGCTGGCAAGACAAAAGTCGCAATCTTTTTTTTTTTTAAGTTTTTTTTTTATTGTTTAATGTTCACTGATTTATTTTGAGAGAGAGAGAGAGAGGGAGAGAGAATCCCAAGTAGGCTCCGTGCTGTCAGCGCAGAGCCCGATGTGGGGTTTGATCTCACCACCTGTGAAATCATGACCTGAGGGCAAAATCAAGAGTCGTGGCTTAACCCACCGAACCACCCACGTGCCCCCAAAATAAATGTTTTAAAGACTGAATTGATACAATGCGTATTCTCCAATAATAATACATCGAAGCTAGATATCAACAACAGAAGGAAAACTGGAAAATTCACCAAAATGTAGAAAGTCAATAAAACACTGACATTAGACAGCGCATTGAGATAAGTGGGGGAAAAGTACAACATACCCAAACTTATGAGATCCAGTGAAGCAGTGCTCAGAGGGAGATTTATAACTGTAAATAGCACAAATCAATAACCTAACTTTACACCTTAAGGGATAAGAAAGTGAAGAGAATGTTTTCTTTCTCTCTGGGTACATGATTCCATTTTAGCTTAGGAGAGAAGTTTCTTTAAAAGTTCCTATCAGGCTTTGAATACCAACTTCCAATTAACCCAGCTTCTGACAATAGTGCCCTTTTTTAAAAAAAAAACCCTTTGAAATATCTTAACAGATTTCAGCCAAAACAAAGAGTAAATATTCCTGACAGCATTAAACTTCTTTTTTAAAAAAAATATTTATTTTTTAATTTGAATCCAAGTTAGTGCAACAATGATTTCAGGAGTGGACTCCTTAATGCCCCTTACCCATTGAGCCCATCCCCCCTCCCACAACCCCTCCACTAACCCCCTGTTTGTTCACCATATTTAAGAGTCTCTTATGTTTTGTCCCCCTCCCTGTTTATGTATTGTTTTTCTTCCCTTCCCTTATGTTCATCTGTTTTGTATCTTATGTCCTCATATGAGAGTCACAATCTTTTTTTACTCACTCATGGAAATGACATCCCATCACCTTTGCTCTTTTCTGTTGGTTAGAAACGCCCACAAGGGCACACATACCTGGGGGCCATCTTAAAACTCTACCTATGATGGTTGCTTTGGTTGCCTTTGTTTCTTAATCACCCCCCTCATCTTTGTCCTCCCTTTCTGCCTAGTTTCTGGGCAATGGCCCAGTTTGCCTACAAGCTCTAAGCTGTGTTGACTATTGTACAGAGTAGTAACAGTGTTTCTTAATTCAGTTGGTCAGCAAATAAGGCCAAGTGGAAAATGTGCTGGAAACAACCTGATCAATCTAGCAGTGTACTATTTAGATTTGCTATTGTGCTACCAAAGTCTTCGAATTAGCCAAATGGGGAGATTTCCCTATGTGGTCTCTTCTACATTAATTTTTTTTTCTCAAATCCTATCAATTCTATAGAATTTCTACACAAAAGTGAAGAAACACATTTTACAAATGGGATTTTCTTCCACAGGCTGACCTTGTGCCTTTCCACAAGCTAAGTTGAATAGATAAGAAGGTTAATTTTCCTTTTGCAGATAAGGAGTTTGTCACAGCAGTTTCCACGAGAAATAATGTGTTTTGACTGCCGAAAAAACTCATTCTGATCAAACTATATCTTTTAACACATCAGGACTGAGCCTCAAAGAGTTCTTAAGAATTTTGTTTCCTGCAACTGCTTTTTGTCCTTTAGAGAAAAGATTTTGCTTATTACTCATTTTCATTTTCTATTATCTAAACATTAATGGTCTATTTTTGCTTTCTTTTCCTCATACTGATAAGTAATTCAAATAAAAAGTTATTTATTGCATGTGTGGAGAAAAATAAGAATAAAATGTCAGGAAGCTTGTATCTTTTACAAATACTACCCTGTGAGGGAACCTCAATGGTTCATTGAGTATAAAAGTACTCTCTAGTTTCCTTCAAGTTAAGCATACTGAAAATGATCTATTATTTTGCTAGAATGTTCTTGAGGGAATTCATCTTTTTTCTCATCTCCTCTTTAAATAGTGTCTTCACAATAGAAACTTTCACAGAAATGTGAATATTGTGGTCTGGTGTGTGTGTGTGTGTGTGTGTGTGTGTGTGTGTGTGTGTGACTTTAGACCTCCTATTAAATTAAAAAAACAAAAGCTTTTAGCTACATTTTGTTAGACCAGGCTTCTAGAGTCAGAACTGTTGACCTTGTAACTATTTAAAATCTCTGTAGAGAACAATGAAGATACAGTAAATCTGAAGATACTGTCATAGAAAGTAAAATAAAGGCAATCTCTAATTATATATACCAGTACAGATGGTCACCCGACTCTAGCACTTAATGTGGGATCATGTTCAAGGAAAATGAGGAATTTTAAAGGTGACAACTAATGTGACTATTAGTTTTTTGCTTTTTCCATTTTTATGACATACATTAAAAGTCTAACTCAGAGAAGCCATGAATACCATCCCTTAAGGAAAAGGTAGTTCGGTAACCGTGCATTAGCTGTTTGCCCTTCTTTAAGAATTATCTAGAAGTACCAACTAAACCAAGAGTCAGGACCCTGGGTGGTTTTGTTTATTTTTATTTATTTATTTATTTATTTATTTATTTATTTATTTATGCCTCTGCTTTAAGCTCTATCACTGAGAATTTCTGCGATAGGAATAGTTGCTTAATCTCTTTGAGCATTGTTTCTGTTATTTGATGCTGTATGATAGGTTCAGATAAGATGAGAAAGAACTCTGAAGTTGTAAACCAGTGTGTGCTTGCATATGGGACTGAGGTAAGATGATGGTAGTGGAGGATGACATAGTTGTTCAACATGGACCTGCTCAGTTACCGATAAGTCAACTTCCTTAGGAGAAAGCAAGTCACATGAAGGCAACTTGGTCTAGAACCAGAACGGGCCAGATCCAAGCTAAGAAACTTTATCACGGTGAACTTGGGGCATACACATATGTGGTCCCCAAAACATAGAGGGCTGGGTCGCCTCGGTGGCTCAGTCAGTCAAGCGTCCGACTTCAGCTCAGGTCATGATCTCACGGTTTGTGGGTACAAGCCCCACGGCGGGCTCTGTGCTGACAGTTCAGAGCCTGGAGCCTGCTTCGCATTCTGTGTCGCCCTCTCTCTCTGCCCCTCCCCTGCTCACACTCTGTGTCTCAAAAAGAAATAAACATTAAAAATTAAAAAAAAAAAACCTATAGAGGGCTGACCAAAAAATGTGTATCACATAAGACACTCTAATTGGTTTAATGAGATGAGATCTAGGTGTGGTGACAGGCTTTGAAAAATGCGGCTCAGAGACCTGTCGCCTAGATTCACCAGCTGAAGTGGTCAGTTGCCTTTGCTTTTGCTTTTGTTGTTTTTAGCCTATTGTGAGTTTGTGTTTTTTAGCTTGACTGAAAAAATTCAATGTAACATGTCCCTGTAATAAACTAAAGCAATATATGAATTTACTTTCCCTGAAGTCCTCCCCTCAATTCCAGATGTAACCTCCCTCAAATGTTTGTAGTATATTCTCCAGACTATGTGTTTTTATTTTTTTATCTTTGGCTCCTAAAAAAAAGCCTTCTTGTTAACTGTGGTATATGCTGCTAATTGCCTACTCGTTATCTGTTTTCTTTTTTCATTATCTACAGAACTTCTTAATTCTGGATAGTAAAATCTGTAGCTCAAAACAAGTTGACTTCCCAGGGCCCCTTGAAGTTAGGATTGGCTATGTGGCCCAATTCTGTCTAAGGAGCTGTATGTGGACCTTTTATTGGTTGGGGCTTTTGTAAAACTATAGTTTTCCTAATTAAAAGGGCCAAGACTCAATTAGCATGTGCTTTTTGCCACTCTCCCTTTTCCTTCTTCCTGCAGCCATCCAGTGAACACAAAGATGGAAGTCTGGATCCCTGATGATATTGTAAGGCTGTTACAACAGTTCTAGAATTCTTGTTACATGAAAAAAAAAAACACTTACATATTTAAACATGCTACTTAGATTTTCTCGTACATAAAGCGTAGCACTATCAATTGATGTAGAAACCATTTCCCACTACATGGCTTGCAAAGTTCTGGAAACTCCCCAAATGGAAACTACATGTATCTAAACTATGATGGCCTCGCCTCGATCCTTACAGGAAAGATTTTGTAACACCTGAACGATCTGTGCAAAGACAAATCTATATGGCAAGACAGGAAGGAGCTGATAGGGAGATTTGTCATCACTCTGGGATCTCTGTGAACTGATGGGAGAGTCTTGAAGTTGTATGGCCATATTTCGGGTCACAGGCAAACCTCTGGAGGAAAGGAAGGGTGCCTTTGATGCTTCACTTCATATCAGAGCTAGTTCTTAGGCTACAGTAATGCGATGAATAAATCAGTTGCAGAGTTCTACTGATGGCTAAGCTTTTCTTTCCCTTTCTTTGAGAAAGGATTTCTGGGATAGATGTCACTTAATTCACTTAATTGATGTCTATCAATGTCCATTGATACACAATGTCTATCATTGATAGATGATAGATGACATTGATAGATCAATGTCAATTGATGTCTATCAATGTCCATTGATAGAAATTTCTTTTGGTAGAAGTGCAGGGGTCTGTGCCACCAGGTGGAGGGACTATTCTGGATCAGAGGGTCTTTCTGTGATGGCTAAATTCACACAGCAGCGGTGATATCTTAATTTGCCTACACCTGGTCCCGTCTTTAACAGTGTGGATGGGGAAAAGAGTTTGACTTCATTTCTTGTTGATCTGGCAGTCACTTTATGAATTTTTAAGGACTAAAACATACTTGCTAATGAGAGTATCTCTTTTAGCCTTCAGCCTCCTAGCCTTTCCAGCCTTCATTTTCAGATAAAAGAACTTAAGTTCTGCAGATTTATGGCCTCGGACTTCTGCTGGGTCCTCAGCATTGCTTGGTAATCATAGTACTCACCCCTAGGCAACCTAATGATATTTCATGTGGCTATTCCAAGCTTTAATGACTATCTTCCATGAGCCTATGTCATGTCTTCCTCCTTGCCTCATTATTTCTGACTTCAAAATATATTATAAAGTGACAATCATCGAAACAGTATGGTACTAATGTAAAAACAGACATAAAAACCAATGGAATGGAGAGCCCAGAAATAAATCCACACATTTGTCAGCTCATTTTCCACAAGGGTGCCAAGAACACACAATGGGAATAGGATGGATGGTCTCTTCAACAAATCACGCGGGAAAATGGAGTACCTGCATGCAGAAGAATAAAATAGGACCCTTATCTCCTACCACATTCAAAAAAGCAACTCAAAATGAATGAATTCAAGTCTAAAAAATAAGACCTGAAACTATAAAACTAGTATTAGAAAACACAGACAAAATAAAAAATGGAAAACATGATAAAACCGTAGGTAAAAGTCTTCTTGACATTTGCCTGGGCAGGTTTTTTTAATATGTGACCCCCAAAACACATTTAGCAAAAGCAAAAACAGACGGGTAGGATTGTCTCAAACCAAGAAACTCAGCACAGCAAAGGAAACAACACGGTGAAAAGACCAACTACAGAATGGGAGAAAATATTTGCAATACAAACATCTGATGAGTGGTTAATATCCAAAATACATAAGGAACTCAACAGCATAAAAAAAAAAAAATTAAAGGCTTTAGCAACAGAGTGACATGGTCAGATTTACGTTTTAAATAGAACATGTTGTGTGGATGGTGGTGACACCAGAATGGAAAAATGGGAAATAAGTGGAGAGGCTAGTGTTAAAGTCCAAATCAGAAACGATGGTCACTTGAAACTTGGGTTGTTGAAAAGTGTTTGGATGCAGCATAGACTTCAGAGGAATAGGGAAAATGGATTGTATTTGCTGGTGGTCTGTATATGAAAATGAGAGAAAGAGACAAGTCGAGTATGTTGCCAAGGTTTTAGGCACGAGCCACTAGGTGAATGGTGGTCTCATGTAGTATGATGAAAACCGCTGCAGGAGTTACAAATTCTAGAAGGGAGTAAAAGTTCTGTTTTGCACATAGTATATTTCAGATTTCTATTAGACACCCGGGCGTATACGTAGGGTATCATATGTATAGGATATAAGAATCTGGATTTTAGGAGTGCCTGGGTGGCTCAGTTGGTTGAATGTCCAACTTTGGCTCAGGTCATTACCTCATGGTTCGTGAGTTCTAGCCTCACATGGGGCTCGCTGCTGTCAGTGCAGAGCCCTCTTCAGATCCTCTGTCCCCCCCTCTCTCTCTGCCCTTCCCTCGCTTGCCTTCTCTTTCTCTCAAAAATAAATAAAAAAAAAAGAATCTGGATTTCAGAAGTGAGATTGGAGCTGATGATAAAATACTTGTGAGATACAGGCAAAGCTACCTATCAGCTGCATTTCCTTTTGTCTTTCCCTAAGGTATACCTCAGGCTGAGATCGGTGTGTATTCTTCTGAATTTTCCTTTATTTGTTTTTCATTTTCCTATATAGCTATATCAATATCTGGTATTTTATTGTATGCTTTCAAAATTAAAAGATATGCCATATATGTATATTGCAATTTTCTTTTGTAACTCAATTTTGTTTTTGAAATTTACTCAGCTGATCCAAGCATCTATGTTTAATTAACTGTTCTCTAGTAATTTACTGTATGACTAAATAAGATTTTAATTATCATTTCTTCTCTTGAAAGTGTTTCTGATTTTTTTCTTAATCCAATCAGCATGGCAATGAACAGCTTTATGCATGTTTTCTTCATGTACCCACGTGCAAAAGTTACTCTCGGGAGTATAAATAGAAATGAAATTGCTGGGGTAGTAGGATAGTCACATATTCGGCTTTATGGGATGTTTTCCGATTTATTTCTGAAACAGTGCACCAACATACATATCCTATGTCAGGACTCTATAGTTCCTTCTCACAGTATCTGGAGTTAGAATGACTGTGCTGAAGTATGATGTTTACAGTATGTTTTGTTAGATACATTTCATCTAGTTAGAGAAAGTCTCCATGGATTTCTGATTTGCATACCTGTATTGGCAAGAGTTAATACAGAATGTTATCAAGCACGTTTTCTGCATCTCTGCATGAATTCTACTTAATTATATCCATCTACTCATCCATCCACCCACCCATCCATTCATCTAACCTATTTATTTAAGTATCTTCGGGTAGAAATCAAGGCTAGTGTTTTGCATAGATATCCCTCCTATTCTATTATCTGGAACACAGTGATTAATATAAGAATTGTTCACTAGTTTGGTGGGTTTACCTGAAACACTGTGTGGGCCTTATACCTTGTGTAGAAGTTGTGATGAGTATTCTTATATGACTTATACATTTGTAATATCTTCTAGTATGTTCTTCTCTTACTTTTTAATGACATGATTATTTTGCCTGCTTTCTTTAATTTGTGAGCAGTTTCGCCAGAGGTTTGTCTAAGTTAAGAGTTTATTCCAATGGAGCAGCTTTTGGTTTTGCTCATGCCCTCTGATTTCTTTATCTTTCCATTGCATTAATTTTGGCTTTACTTGTTATTATTTTTTGAAAAATTAAGTTGAATGATTAGCTCCCCAATATTACATTTTTGCAATATTTGATCTATTCACATATACTCAGATATGTATATTATATAATATGTATCATATCTATGAGAGTACTTGAAATGCATATGTGAATTACGAGGCATGAAAAAATAAAATCATCATCTGTGGATATGCTGTCCAAACCAATAAATAGAAATAACCAATAATGCTAAAAGAAAAGTTCTATCCTGTTTTTATCCTTCATAACTCACTAAGTAATTATTAGGAAATATTTCAAACATTTAGACAAAGATATAGATTTATATATTCTTTTTTCCCCAGATTTATTGAGATACACTTGACATATTATGTAAATTGAAGGTATACGATGTGATGATTTGATACAAGTATGTATTGTGAAGTGTTTATCAAAATAAGGTTAGTTAACATATCCTTCGCCTCATATAATTACCACTTTTATTGTTATTGATGTGGTGACAACATTAAAATGTTACTCTCATAGCAACATTCAAGTATACAATATGGTATTATTAACCTGTATCACTATATTAATAGTCACCGTGCTGTTCCTTAGATTCCCAGAACATCATATAACTGAATGTTTGCACCTTTAACCAACACCTCCCCATTCGCCCTACCCCTCAGTTCCTAACCACCAACATTCTGTTGTCTGTTTCTATGAGTTTAATGTTTATGGATTCCACATGTGAGGTCAGACATTATTTGTCTTACTTATTTCATTCCATATAATGCCTTCAATGTCCATCCACACTGTTGCAGATAGCAGGATTTCCTTCTCTTCTATGGCTGAATAATATTCCTGTGTGTGTGTGTGTGTGTGTGTGTGTGTGTGTGTGTATGTGTGTGTGTGTACACCATGTATTTTTGATCCATTCATCCATCAACGGACTCTTAAGATGTTTTCATGTCTTAGCTATTGTGAACAGTGCTGCAGTGACTGTGGGTGTGCAGATACCTCTTTGAGATAGTGATTTCCTTTGGACACATACCTAGAAGTGGAATTGCTGAGTCATACGGTAGTTCTATTTTTAATTTTTGAGGAGCTTTTTTAAAAAAAAATTATTTTGAGAGAAAGCAAGCATGAGTGGGGGAGGGGCAGAGAGAGAGGGGAGAGAGAGAATCCTAAGCAGGCTCCACACTGTCAGTGCAAGGCCTCACACCGGGCTTGAACTCATGAACTGTGAGATCATGATCTGAGTCAAAACTCAGAGTTGGATGCTTAACCTACTGAGCCACCTAGGCACTCCTCGACATTTTTTATGGATGAGATTATCCATTCTTTACTGATCACTTTTGGCTCTCCTTTCAAATATTAGTTGACCATGTATACATGGGTTTATTTCTGGGCTGTTGATTCACTGTTCCTTTGGTTTACATGACTGTTTTCATGTCAGTACCATACTGTTTTGATTACTACTACTTTGTAATATAGTTTGAAATCAGGAAGTGTAATGCCTCCAGCTTTGTTCTTTCTCAAGATTTCTTTGTTTATTTGAGGTCTTTTGTACTTCCTTATGAATTTTAGTATTTTTTTTCTATTTCTGTGAAAAATGCCATCGGAATTTTGATAGAGATTGCATTGAATCTATAGAAGGCTTTGGGTAGTAGTAACATTTTAACAATATAAATTCTTCTGATCCACGCAATATCTTTCAACTTAGTTGCATCTTCTTAAATTCCTTTCATAAATGTCTTATGGTTTTTGGTGTATAGATCTTTCATTTCCTGGGATAAATTCATTTCAAAGTATGTTATCATTTTTGATGCTATTGCAAGTGGGATTCTTTTCTTTATTTCATTTTCAGGTGGCTTATTATTAGTAGATAGAAAAACAACTAGTTTTTGTGTATTTATTTTGTATCCTGATGCTTTATTGAATTTATTTGTTAGTTCTAAGTTTTTTGGTGGATACTAGAATTTTCTATATATGAGATCATGACATCAGCAGATAAAGGCAATTTTACTTCTTCCTTTCTGAGTTGGATGCCTTCTGTTTATTTTTCTTGCCTAATTTCTCTGGCCTGGACTTCTAGTACTATGAAATTAAAGAAAAAGCTTTTAACCTTTCACCATTGAATATGATATTAGATATAGATTTGTTACATATGGCCTTTATTATGTTCAGGTGTGCTCCTTCTATACCACATTTGTTGAGAATTTTTATCATGATATTTTTATTATGTTGGTTTTTGTCAAATGCTTTTTCTGCATATATTGAGATGATCATATGATTTTGTCTTTCTGTTAATGTGGTATATCATATTTATTGATTGGTATATACTGAAACTATCTTTGAATCCCAGGGATAAATCCCACTTGATCATAGACTGTGATCCTTTTAATGCGCTGTTGAATTCAGTTTGCTAGTGTTTTGTTGACTTTTGTATGTATGATCATCAGAGACACTTGTCTGTAGTTCCTTTTTTTGTAGTATCCTTATATGGCAATATTTTGTGTTGCTGTGGCATGGGTTTTACTGTATCCCGTTTCATGTATAATTTATAGTTCTCTATTGAATTTTTCAGTTCAATCATTTCTTCAGCAACAAAATTTCTCCTCTGTGCTTTATCATGTTTTGTGTCTCTTTGTTGGACTTCTCACTTTGTTTTTGTGTTGTATTCCTGATTTCTTTAAATGGTTTGTGTTCTCTTCTAGATCTCTGAGTATATTTAGAACAATTATTTTGAATTCTCTATTGGGCAATTCATGTATCTCCACTTTGAGGGGTCAGTTACTGGAAGTTTACCATGTTCCTGTGATGGCATTGTTTTTCTGATTCCTTGTGATTTCTGTAGCCTTGAATAGGTATCTGTGCCTTTGAAGAAGCAGTGACTTCTTCAAAACTTTACGGACTGCCTTCAGTGAGGAAAGACCTTCACCTGCAGGTGGGGGCATTCTAGACTGTGTGGTTTGACCCCAGGTCTACAAGTGCAGGATGCCAAGTTCAGGGGTATACGGTGGCTGGCTCTGGCTCTGGGGAATGTGATGTCTCATTGACTCAGGCTGCTGAGGTTCACGGCACTGACTACTACATGGTCTTCGGCAAGCACTCCAGGGATTCCACGGTGGCTACAATGTCCACCGGTGTCCTCAGCAGCTAGGTCCGGCAGCTACGGGCAGGGCAGGTCACCGTGGTGGACAGAGCCAGTCATGTGCACACACTTGGCTGTGAGGCCAGCTGCAGGTGCCTGTGCCGTGGCAGAGGCGGGTTGCAGACACATACGAGGCGTAGCAGGGGCCAGAGCCAACTTGGCTACCCTGTTAGTTCTGGGGCCCTGGCTTTTGACGCGCACTCCCGCGGCTGCAAGGTCTTGCCTTGGGCATGTGCACAGCAATGGAGGCTAGTGACAAGATTCGGGATGGCAGGGTGTAGGTGCATGGCTGTCAGCGTGCACTGCTGTGGCTACAGTCTGCAAACGGGTGCGCATGCTGCTGTGGAAGCTGGTGAGGGGGGTCAGACCAGGAGCGTGCCGGTGCACCGCGGTGGGGTTAGCTGCAGGCGAGCCCCAGTGGTGTAGACCGGGGGGTCTAGGCTGGCATCTTGTACTCAGGCAACTGCAAAGGCCTTGGTCCGATGCTGGGCTCTGGAAGGAACAGGGTGGGAGGAGGCCGGGAGGGACCTAGGCGGCTGGTGTCTGGGAATGTGAATACCCGTGGGGTGAAAAGTGGGGAAATGCGTAGGTGGTTCCTGACAATGCGCTGGCCTTTGGTTTCTTTAGTGGAGAAAGTTGCTGGAGCCTTCTGCAGAGTGGCTCACCGGGAACTGCCCTTGCTCTTGCTGCCTGGTGATATTGGGAGCCCCTTCTCCTCTTCCTTGGTCCTAGCCCTGCTGTGTGTGTCCGCTTTGTCAGTTGCTGGGTGGGGTGAAGCCAAAACAGGTCATTTGTGTCATGCCCCAAAATACTGGCGAAGCTGGTCTCTCACCCTGGTTCTTTTTTGTTTGTTTGTTTGTTTAGGGAAAGACCTACCTGGGCAGTTCCCTCTTCGCGGTGAACAGTGTCGGTCTAGGAGATGAGGTGATGCGGGCCAAATCACGTGATTCTTCATTCCCATTTTGTGCGGTTGTTCTCAGCTATTTTGTTCCACTGTTTTTGCTGAAGGGTCCTCCTGAGTTCTCCCGGAGCTGTTTTTATTCGTGGATAGCTCTCTTATTGCTGCGCTTTGTGGGGGAAGAGAGGCTAGGGTCTTCTACGGCACCATCTTGGTGATGTCACTCCCTCTATCCTGTTTAAAATGTACCCAAGATTCAGGGCGCCTGGGTGGCTCAGTCAGTTGAGCGTCCGACTTCGGCTCAGGTCACGATCTCGCGGTTTGTGGGATCGAGCCCCGCCTCGGGATCCGTGCTGACAGCTCAGACCCTGGAGCCTGCTTCCGATTCTGTGTCTCCCTCTCTCTCTGTGCCACCCCCCCCTCCACTCACACCCTGTCTCTCTCTCTCTCCTTCAAAAATAAATAAACGTTAAAATGTACCCAAGTTCCATCCAGGTATGGTGGGGCCCATTGAAAATACAGTTTATTACTCACAGTTCCCAAGAGGAAGGCAGCATGCCATGCTCCACAGGGTCACAAGAGAGAACCCTGGGGGTGGGTCATGGGCAGAGAGAGACAGTGAGGAGAATTGTGGGAAAGTCTTTATGGTGGTTTTCTTGGGAAGGAATGGGCAAGGCACTGTAAGTGGGCTGACCAGATTTAGGATTGGATGGTTTGAGTACTTTCAGTGTGCTCAGGGATATAGGAGCTGCCCTAGTTGTCTCATACCTGAGCCGAGATTGAGTAGGGCAGGAGGTTCGTGTCCCACAAGTGCTCCCACATGATAAAGCAGACATTTGGTGTGGTGGGGGATGGGCTTTGGGCTCTGGATTGGTTTGTTTATTTTTTTTTTAATTTTTTAACGTTTTTTAATTTATTTTTGAGACAGGGAGAGACAGAGCATGAACGGGGGAGGGGCAGAGACAGCGGGAGACACAGAATCTGAAACAGGCTCCAGGCTCTGAGCTGTCAGCACAGAGCCCGATGCGGGGCTCAAACTCATGGACTGTGAGATCTTGACCTGAGCTAAAGTCGGACGCTTAACCGACTGAGCCACCCAGGCGCCCCCTTGTTTCTTTATGAAAACCGTGTTAACTGTGTGGTTGCTACCATAGGAATCTTCTCCCTCAGGGAAAGGTACTTCCTCTCCAGTCCGCAAGGCCCTATGATGACAAACTGTCAGATACAGAAACTAAAAACCATGGTTAATATACATACCTACCATATTCTCCTGATTTTTAAAATCATTACTTGATCGTCTGTGCTACATTCACTAAGACGCAATTTGTAGAAGATCCAAAACAATACAACTAATAAATATATTATTTACGTACGTACACATATGTAAAATAAAATTTTAGATCTCATTAATTTTGTAAACTTAAATTTTTTTTCCTGACACACGCAAATAAAGCTATGTATCTTTCATTCTTTTTGTTAATTTTTTTTAACGTTTTATTTATTTTTGAGACAGGGAGAGACAGAGCATGAACAGGGGAGGGTCAGAGAGAGGGAGACACAGAATCCGAAGCAGGCTGCAGGCTCCAAGCTGTCAGCACAGAGCCGGACGCGGGGCTTGAACTCACGGACCGCGAGATCATGACCTGAGCCGAACTCGGCCGCCTAACCGACTGAGCCACCCAGGCGCCCCTATTTCATTCTAATTATAGCCATAGCTGCACCTCCATATTTTTTCCATTTCGTTTTTAATGAAATTCAGATATGAATATATATTTTTTAAATGTTTGTTTATTTTTGAGAGAGCATAAGTGGGGGAGGGCCAGAGAGAGAGGGGGACAGAGGATCCAAAGCAGGCCCTGTGCTGATAGCAGCAAGCCCCGTGTGGGACTTGAACTCATGAACGGTGAGATAGATCATGACCTGAGCCTAAGTCGGACACTCAACCAGCTAAGCCACCCAGGTGCCCCTGAGTATTTTGAACATTTTTATGGTTTGCACTTTGGCACACGACTTATTTAGAAGTGTTCTTTGTTTCTATGAAGGTACTAGGTTAATTTGATTATCTTTTATTGTTTAATAATTAAAGGAAATTCGTCTGCATTCCTACATGGTTTCTTGTCAAGACGTTTTATATATTTGTATTATTGCACCTCAGGCTCTCCTTGTAGGTTCCGTTTCCCTTTTTGCTAAAGTGTGTCTCTGATAGCTCTTTCTGCAAGGATTCATAAGTGGTAAGCTAAGTCTTTGTTTTCAAGTGTCTGTTTCACTTTTGAATGGTAGTTTAGCTGATTGTGGCATTTAAGGCTGACAGTTACTGTCCTTCAGCTTTCTGTTGCTGCCCAAAAACTATGTTGTCGTTCTAGGTATTAATCCTTCCTAGGTAATCTGTTCTCCCTCCCTATTTATGTTTTTTTTTTCTCCTTTGATTTAGTTTTCTGAAGTTTCACTGTATTTCACTTAATAATGATCGTTACTGTTGTTGTTGTTATTATTATTTAGTAGCAGTGGAACCTTGCTTGGAAGCTGGCATACTTCAATCTGAGGTTTCTTTCTTAATAAGTTTTGGAAATTTCTAGTCACTGTCATTTTGGATATCATCTCTTTCCCAATTTCATTTTCTACTTTTTTTTTTCCTTCTGGAACTCCTAATAAAAATATTGTGTTTTCATTCCATATTCCATGTATTTTAAATTCTCTTTCAGGGGTGCCTGGGTAGCTAGTCAGTTAAGTGTCTAACTTGGCTCCGGTTATGATCTCACAGTTGGTGAATTCGAGCTCTGCGGCAGGTTCTTTGCTGACAGCTCAGAGCCTGGAGCCTGCTGTGGATTCTGTGTCTCCCTGTCTCTCTGCTCCTCTCCACCACTCACGCTGTCTCTGTCTCTCTCTCCAAAATAAAAAACGAACATGAAAAAAATTCTCTTTCAATTTCTTATCTTTCTACTTCTCAATACTACATTTCGGTACTTTTTTTTCCCAAATTATTTTCCAGTTTTTAAATTTCTCCTTAACTTTGTTTAATTTGTCACTTACCTGTCTATTGGCTTTTTCATTATGATGACAATATTTTTAATTTCTAAAAATTCTCTTCGTATGTTACCAATCTATCTGTTCTTTTCTTTTTCTTGTTGTATGTTCTTTCTTTTTCATAGTTTGTATGCTTCTCTCTCTTTTATCTTTTAACTACATTTAGTTCACAATTTATCTATGTTCTATTTCCTCAATATATTTAGAATCAATTCTCCTGTTTTCTGAGTCCATCAAAGTGGGCCATTCTTTTCATGTGTTTCCATTTTTATTGTGAGCTATCGGAAATTTGCTTTCATTGTTGACACCCACCTGCTCTGAAATTTAGCAAAGTTCTTAGAAAGAAGACTTACATGTGTATTTTATAGGTGTCTCCAGAATATCACCGATCTTGGAACAAAATTTGTATTAATTTCCCTGCTTTGGATTTCCTATGCAGCATACTTATTTTTAAATTCAGACTATCCATCATTCACAACTGGCATTTTGATTTCTCACAGGTGCTTTTTTTTTTTTTTTAAGTCCCAAAGTTTCCTCTATAAATAGATTACCTTGTTACTTCCATGTACAAATGAGTAGAGGCTCCCTTTTCCCTGTACCAGCTTTATTTGGTAGTTTTGCTTAAAAATCTTTATCTTAAGAGGCCCATGTGTAGACATTAAAACGTGATTTCCTAGCTATCACGATGTATATCTGTGCCTTGAGACCCTCTGTGTTACTAAGACCATAGCTCATTATCGTAAAACTTCGCTTCTTTCTGCCCCCTGGGAATTTCCCTTTCTCTTTTTGAGCTCCACTAGTATGTAAATTTATTTTATGATCATTCATACAGCATTTCTAGATCTGTAAGGGGAAGTCCTTATTAGTACAGTGTGTACTTTGCGCCCTATTCATTCTTTGACCTGTTGTCATTGGGTTTCCATTGCCAACACTCCGCTGAAATGATTTCCCAATTCTTAATTTTGGTGACTTCATTGCCATTATCTCTGTTATTTGACATTATTGACCCTTAGATCTGAAATTTTTTGTTTTTGATTCTGTAAAACCTCTGTCTCTCTCTTATGTATCTGACTACCTTTTGGAACTCCGTCAGTCTTTTTAAGAAATTTTCAAAAAATATTTAAAACATTTTAAAAATGTATAAGAAGTGATACAATGTACACCAGGATATTTAATATTGAGCTTAAGCCATAAAACATTACGAAAACATTTGAAATATCCTCTGTTCTCTCTTTGGTGGCCTCTCCCTCATTTTCTCCCGGAGGAGAAATTGGATGTTTATCATTCTATGTATTTCTTTATATTTTATTACGTATCTATGTATCCATGAATAATATATGTTGTTCTTTTAATGTATATATAGATTATGTACACGTTGCAAATCGTTTTGCTTAATATTATATTTTTGCATTTCATACAAGATGATATCCGTAATTCTATTAATTTTCACTGCTCTATAGTGTTTTATGAATGTTACAATTCATTGAAAGTTGACTGTAGGGCCCTTAGTCCTTTGTTGCTTTTAGCATATCATGATGTGTTACTGTTTTCATGTGCCTAGTTAAGTGGATTTATGGATATTATAACCTAGTTTTGAATCAATTCTACTTTACAAAATGGAAAGCATCTTAACATTCTTGGAAAATTCTTGGATTTAAAACAATGCTAATAATGTAAACTTCAGTGAACAAGCAGAACATGGCATGTCAGCCATACTAAGTAATAAAAATATGTCATAATGCAGATAAACGATATTAAGCATATCAAAAAATGATGGCATAATCAAATATGAAAAGAAAGTCAGCTGAAAAAGTTTTATATTATCAAGAATATTTTAAGCATGGTTTATATCTGCTGTTAAAAACAATGACCTTGACTTAGGTGTTTGTGGTGCCTTGAGATAGTAGGATAATCGTATAAAGTCACAATGATTACCGGGTTATTAAAAAAAAAAAAAACTAAACATCCGTAACATTAAAATGGTAGTAATAATTGTGTCAATGATAATAATAATAATTTATGTCATTATTTCACTTTCTTCTTTCTTTTTAATTTCTATTCTTGTCAAATTTCAATGTACATCATGTTCAGTAGAATAGAGCATGAATAATTTACAATAAATATATGTGTTTATCGAGGATTCATGCTTAAATGTTTTTTTCTGGTAAGAGCAGTAATCAAAAATTATGGAGATCCTGGGGCACCTGGCTGACTCGGTCGGTTGAGCATCTGACTGGCTCAGGTCATGATCTTGCAGTTCATGGCTTCAAGTCCCACTTTGGGCTCTTTGCTGTCAGTGCAGAGCCTGCTTCAGATCCTCTGTCTCCTTCTCCCTCTGCCACTGCCCCACTCGTGCTATAAGTAAGTAAGTAAGTAAGTAAATAAATAAATAAATAAATAAATATTATGGGGATCCTATAAATAAATAAATAAATAAATAAATAAATAAATAAATAAATAAATAAATATTATGGGGATCCTTGTTCTAGAGGAAAAACATGACTTGTTTATATTAACAAAGTGTTTTACTTTTTAGTCTCTGACCTTACATTTTCATCTGGAATGACACCTTAACTACTGCTCTCTTCCCTCCATGACTGTCCCTGAATGTTTTAGATTGACCTTCATAATAGCTATTCTCTAAATATATTACATATATATATATATATACATATATATATATATATATATATATATAAATATATATAAATTCTCTAAATATACTCTCTTCCTTTATGGATTTCTTTTTAAATTTTGTTAATGTTTATTTATTTTTGAGAGAGCGAGCGAGACAGAGTATGAGTGGGGGTGAGGCAGAGAGAGCGAGGGAGACACAGAATCCGAAGCAGGCTCCAGGCTCTGAGCTGTCAGCACAGAGCCTGACGTGGGGTTCAAACCCACAAACCGTGAGATCATGACCTGAGCTGAAGCCGGACTCTCAACCGACTGAGCCACCCAAACGCCCCTTTATGGATTTCTTTTTAATCCAACTTTTTGTGTTATGTCAGGTAAACACTTCCTTCCTTCAAGACCCCATTCACATTCTACCTTTTTTTCAAAGGCTTTGACTTACTTAGAGTTATGTGCTATATTAGTATTATTGTTTTCACACTACAAGCACCTAATGGCAGGCATTTCATATCTTTTTTCCCTTCTTGCTCCTACTACTGGTTTGGGGTTTATATATTTGCGTTTTCTTTTTACTCATTACCATTCAATGTTGTAATGCATACTTCACTTAATAAAATGTAATACTAACCAGTATTTCTACTCTTTTGTATAATACAAGGTCCTTAGGCTGATTTAACTTAGGCGACCGATCTCCTTTCTTTCATGTTATGTCCAATATTTTAGTTCCATATTGTTTTTATATCCTCCCAAGTTTGTCATTATGACTTTTGATCTTGTTTTAGGCAGACATTGTTTCTTCAGATTTATCTACCTTGACTTAGTTTTCTCTTTTTACTGAGTGTTCATTCTTTTTGTTTGTCTGAATATGTCTTTTTTGCCCTCATTTTTGGGTACTGGTTTAGCTTAATATAAAATTATAGATCTGTATTTCTTTTCCTTAGCCTATAACACCCTCTGTGTTCTGGATTCCATGCTTGCTGTTCAGAAGTCTATGATCAGTCCAATGAACAACCCTTTGAAGTACATATGCTTTATTCGTTGCTTTTAAGATCTCTTTCTCTCTGAGTTTCTTTAGCTTCACTATGATTCTTCCTGCCTTCATTCTAAACTCTGATTGAAACTTCACATCCATCTTCTGTCTAAAGATACACTTCTTAGCAAATTCTGGAACTTTCTGCCTTATCCAACACTTCCAGTTGTTCTGTAGAAAGAGAGATTGAAAGTTGTATAATCTGCTTTGTTACCGGAAATTGAACTGCTCTGTATAACTTAATACTTCAAATTTTGTTTAAACATTTCTCTTCTGCTAGACTGTGAGTTCCTTCAAGTGGGGGAAAGATGTTTATACCTTTTGTATTTTTTTAATGTTTATTTATTTTCTTTTTTCTTTTTTTTTTTAATTTTTTTTTCAACGTTTATTTATTTTTGGGACAGAGAGAGACAGAGCATGAACCGGGGAGGGGCAGAGAGAGAGGGAGACACAGAATCAGAAACAGGCTCCAGGCTCTGAGCCATCAGCCCAGAGCCCGACGCGGGGCTCGAACTCACTGACCGCGAGATCGTGACCTGGCTGAAGTCGGACGCTTAACCAACTGCGCCACCCAGGCGCCCCTAATGTTTATTTATTTTTTGAGAGAGAGACAGACAGACAGACAGAGAGTGAGCAGGAGAGGGAGACACAGAATCCGAAGCCGGCTCCAGGCCTTAAGCTGACAACACAGAGCCCATTGTGGGGCTTGAACCCATGAACTGTGAGATCATAACCTGAGCCAGAGTCGGTCACCCAACTGGTTGAGCCACCCGGGTGCCCCTGCCTTTTTGTATTCTTAACATCTGTCACAGTACCAGGGGCATAGTAAGGTTCAATTATTGTTCATTTAAGTACCATTTATTGTGGAAATTTAAAGCAAAATAGGGCTATTTCTGAATTATCTGAATGTTTATAACAAAGCAGGCTTGCTTTTGTTGTCTATTACTTGGGCCATTTTGCTAATCATACATTTTATATTGGCTATAAAGACCTTGATTGAATTTCTTTCCTTCCCTATTTTCATCTAAATGTTGTTACATGGTTATACATGGTTATAAGTAGAATTGATAGTTCCATCTCTCCTTAATGATATATTTCAGCCTCATAGAGCAACTGAAACTTGTTATGAAACTTTATTGGGAAACAGCATCTTCATTTATTCCAGAGAACAAAAAGAACACAAAATTTATCTTTAAAATAAACAAAAGAAGATAAATTTTAGAAACATCTTCTCATACCATTTGGAAGTCATTATCGTGTCCTAGCCTGTTCTTTAAAGCTGTGGTGCTCAATGCATATACATAGATATTTTGGATAACTAGAAAAACTCATATTAGTATTTATTTGAAACAACAACTCGCCCTGCCAATGTGTTCAGAAGTCTATTATGTCAAGTGCCATTTGTTGAACTAATGCCTAATGACCTCTCCTTATGATTCCATTAGTTACTACTCAATGGAAATTATTCATTGAAATGAAAATAAGGAAATAAAATTCATGCATGGTAGCTGCTGATTCAGTACTGCATCAAAGCTTAGCACGTTTACAAAATCAATAAAGGTATTCTAAATGGCTACATTTCCCAGAGCCCTAATAGCAAATTAAAGGCTACACATCTCTCTTTCATCATGCCAGCTAAGGATACATTATTCTCCAGGTGCTTTTGTCTATTTTCATCAAAATATGATATTCAATTTGAACTTCCATATGGATGAACAATTAAGAAATTGGCACTTGAGTAGGTCTGGTTTTTTTGTACCGTGAAGTTAAATCAAGTTTCTCAATTTTCTTCAGAGGAAGAGCAAGACAATATATATGTGAGAACAGACTTCATTTGTGAATTAAAATGTGGCTGGGAATATACCCATGGCAGCAGAACCAATATAGAAGAAACCTTGCAAATGTAACTTTGGCCAAAATAATCACCTGCAATCTGATTACAGTAAGACAAAAATGGCAGTGGCATAGCTCTAGAAAATCTATATGATGGCAGTAGAATACCACGTCAGCCCAGTGGGTATTTACTAAGTTCCTTCTATACGTTTAACACATTGTTAGCAGCACAGGAGGACATGAAGTGATATTTCCTTTCAAAAAGATTGAAGTATTCGTAGAAGGAGAGAAAATGTTAAAGCATGCCATGTATGTATCAACTTATGGACATATGTGTGTGATATTACCTAGAAGGTTCAGTGGATGACCATATCAAAGGGAGCTGGTGCAGTTGGGAAAGGATTCTTGGAAGAGGGGGTAATGTTACGGTGGGGAAAGACATCAAGAAAGAACTGAGTGCACTGAGCGTACAATGTGTGGGACAGTTTGGCTGAAGGAGAAACCTATATGAATTGGAGAAAGAGGATTCTTACTTAAGGGTTGGTTGAGGCAGATTATAAATGACTTTCTTTTTTTTAATTTTTTAATGTTTATTTTTGAGAGAGAGACAGAATGTGAGCAGGGGAGGGGCAGAGAGAGGGGGAGACACAGAATCTGAAGCAGGCTCCAGGCTCTGAGCTGTCAGCACAGAGCCCAACGTGGGGCTCAAACTCACAAACCTGCGAGATCATGACCTGAGCTGAAGTCAGATGCTTAACTAAGCCACCCAGGTGCCCCTAGGCAGATTATAAATGACTTTAAATGACAAAATAGTCAGAACATGGTTAGTCAACAATACGCCATTGAGTATTTCTTCAAGGCTTACTGTGTAATCATCAGGATTCTTTTGTGAAGAACTGGTCTCACCTCAGGAAACCATCAAAACCCTAGAGGACAAAGCAGGAAAAAACCTCTCTGACCTCAGCTGCAGCAATTTCTTAGTTGACACATCTCCAAAGACAAGGGAACTAAAAGCAAAAATGAACTATTGGGACCTCATGAAGATATAAATCTTCTGCACAGCAAAGGAAACAATCAATAAAACTAAAAGGCAACCAACAGAATGGAGAAAGATATGACATATCAGATAAAGGGCTAGTATCCAAAACCTATAAAGAACTCACCAAACTCCACACCCCAAAAAACCCCAAATAATCCAGTGAATAAATGGGCAGAAGACACGAATAGACACTTTTCTAAAGAAGACATCCAGATGGCCAACAGGCACATGAAAAGATGCTCAACGTCGCTCCTCATCAGGGAAATACAAATCAAAACCACACTGAGATCCCACCTCACGCCTGTCAGACTGGCTAAAATGAACAAATCAGGAGACTATAGATGCTGGAGAAGATGTGGAGAAATGGGAACCCTCTTGCACTGTTGGTAGGAATGCAAACTGGTGCAGCCACTCTGGAAAACAGTGTGGAGGTTCCTCAAAAAATTAAAAATAGATCTACCCTAGGACCCAGCAATAGCATTGCTAGGAATTTACCCCAGGGATACAGGAGTGCTGATGCATAGGGGCACTTGTACCCCAATGTCTATAGCAGCACTTTCAACAATAGCCAAATTATGGAAAGAGCCTAAATGTCCATCAACTGACAAATGGATAAAGAAGATGTGGTTTATATATACAATGGAATACTACTTGGCAGTGAGAAAGAATGAAATCTGGCCCTTTGTAGCAACGTGGATGGAACTGGAGCGTGTTATGCTAAGTGAAATAAGTCAGGCAGAGAAAGACAGATACGGTATGTTTTCACTCATGTGGATCCTGAGAAACTCAACAGAAGACCGGGGGGAGGAGAAGGGGGAAAAAAAGTTACAGAGAGGGAAGGGGGCAAACCCTAAGAGACTTCCAAATACTGAGAGTAAACTGAGGGTTGATGGGGTGGGGGAGGGAGAGGAAAGTGAGTGATGGGCATTGAGGAGAGCACCTGTTGGGTTGAGCCCTGGGTGTTGTATGGAAACCAATTTGACACTAAATTTCATATTAAAAAAAAGAAGTGGTCTCACCTTGATCATGTGTATGCACATCCGTGTGCACACACAATTTTTCCTTCTCAACGCTTGCTCCTTTACTTGCCACCTCAGGACACTGAGTATGGACTTTTTGATTAGAGGGATTTGGCTTAAGGAAGAAAGAAGTTGGAATCAGGACACTGGTAAGAGGAGGCAGGTCCAAATAAGGCAGACCAGACCAGTTAATATCTTCGGGATCTAGTGAGTTAGTTGTATGAGATAGGAAAGGGAAGAATATTCTACCACCTGCTGCCCATCCAAAGAAGATTTAAAATTTTTAGTATGAATCCGGAGAATGGCACTGCTTTCTTTATCTCAGAGAAAAGATCATCTGTCCTATGGCACTTTGCCTCTCAGCTCCTTCATAGTTAATTTAGGTGAATTACTCTCTTTACTATGGTAAAAACACTTGACATGAGATCTATCCTCTTAACACATTTTATGTGCACATACAGTTTTCTTAACTTTAGTCACTATATTGTACAGAAGAACTCTAGAACTTGTTCATCTTGTGCAACTAAAACTTTTTAAAAAATGTTTATTTATTTATTTTGGGAGATAGAGGGGAGAAAGAGAGAGAGAGAGAGAGAGAGAGAGAGAGAGAGAGAGAGAGAGAGAATCCCTAGCAATCCCGATGCGGGGCTCAATCTCAAAAACTCAAGATCATGACTTGAGCAGAAAGCAAGCGTCGGATGCTTAACTGACTGAGCCACCCAGGCACCCCATGCAATTGAACCTTTATACCCATTGAATAGCAATTCTCCAATGACTCTTCCCCCCATCCCCTGGCAACCGCTGTTCTGCTTTCTGCTTCTATGAGTTTGACTATTGGAGATACCTCATGTACGTGGAATCATACAGTGTTTGTCCTGTGAGCGGTTTATTTCAGTTAGCACAATGCCCTCTGGTTTCATCCGCGTTGTTGCATATGGCAGGATTTCCTTCTTTTCTAAGGCTGAATAATATTCCATTACGTGTATATACTATATTTTCTTCTTTCATCTGTCAATGGACATTTAAGTTGTTCCCATGTTTTGACTATTGTGAATTATGTTGCAATGAACGTGGGAGCACAGATATCTCTTCCAGATACTGATTTCACTTTCTTCAGACATATACCTAGAAGTAGGATTGCTGGTTCATAGGGTAGTTCTACTTTTAGTATTTTGAGCATCCTGCATACTATTTCCCATAATGCTTGTACTAATGTATATTCCCATCAATAGTGTACAAGGCTTCCCTTTTCTTTACACCCTCACCAACACTTGTTTTTATTGATGATAACCCTCTTAACAAGTGTGAGGTGATATCCCATTATGGTTTTGATTTGCATTTCCATGAAAATGACTGATGCTGAGCACCTTTTCATATACCTATTGGCCATTTGCATTTTCTCTTTGGAGAAATGTTTATTCAAGACCTTTGCCCCTTATTGGGTGTTTCTTTGTTTATTTTTGCTATCCAGCAGGGTTTTTTTTTTTAATGTATTTTGGATATTTACCCCTTGTAAATATTTTTTCCGAAAGCATAGACAGGTTGCATTTTCATTTTCTTGATTGTTTCCTATGCTGGGCAGTATGATAAATCTTCACATAAAATGTGTTTCTCACATGCCCTGGGAAACACTGAGCACAACCTCTGACTTTGGCAGTAATGTTAGGAGGCTTGAGCCACTTTAACTCCATTTTATAGAAAGCCAATGAAAACTTCAGATGCAGAAAGGTGATGAACAAATTCTTAAGTATAAATGAGATAAATTATGAAATTGATCAAATGGTTCAGATATATATCCATTCAGAATTTGACATCATGCATTACAGTATATTGCTATAGTATAAGCTTGGGAATAGGTATCTGCTATAATACATTTTAACAACAATAATCTCTGTAGAATCAATAACTGTATGATTTCACTTTAGGTATAGGGTTGGCTATAAAATTGATTCCCATAGTCTAGTGTGAAAAGTTGAGGAAAGGGAATTAAGATTGGCTAGCAGAGTCAGTATAAAGGAAAGGGTTTTATTTTGTTTTGTTTTGTTTGCAAATGTTACTATCAAACAAATAACCAAAAAAGCAATCTGTTATCAGAGTAGGAAGTTCACCATAACACTTGTCACTGCAGAATAGGGTATAAAAAATAGTTTCTGATTATTTTCTCCTTCCCTGATTTTATCTCCTTAGTCTTTTTTCCTTTCTTCCTTTTTCCTTCTTTTACTTCCCACTCCCTTTATTCTCTCCTACTGCTTGCTATTCAGTTGGCCAATAATATGAACACGTATCTTAACCCTTATGAAAATAAGAGTGAATAAACATAATCACAACGAACGATAGGAATCAAAGCATTGTTTTTTTTTTTTTAATTTAAATGTATTTATTCAAATTCAAGTTAGTTAACATTCAGTGTAGTGTTGGTTTCAGGAGTAGAACCCAGTGATTCGTCACTTCCATAGGACACCCAGTGCTCGTCCCAACTGCCCTCCTTAATGCCCATCACCCATCTAGCCCATCCCCCCACCCACCTCCCCTCCAGCAGCCCTCAGTTTGTTCTTTATGTTTAAGAGTCTCTTACGGTTTGTCTCCCTCTCTGTTTTTATCTTATTTTTCCTTCCCTTCCCCTATATTCATCTCTTTTGTTTCTTAAATTCCACACATGAGTGAAGTCATATTATATCTGTCTTTCTCTGCCTGACTTACTTCACTTAGCATAATACCCTCCAGTTCCATCCATGTTGTTGCAAATGGCAAGATTTCATTCTTTTTGACCGCCGAGTAATACTCCATTGTGTGTGTGTGTGTGTGTGTATGTGTGTGTATACATATATATGTGTGTGTATATATATATATACACACACACACAATAGAGTATTATATATATCTATATATCTATATCTATATCTATATCTATATCTATATCTATATCTATATCTATATATCTATATATCTATATATCTATATATCTATATATATATACCACATCTTTCTTATCCATACATGAGTCGATGGCCATTGGGATCTTTCCATAATTTGGCTATTGCTGATAGCGCTGCTATAAACAGTGGGGTGCATGTGCCCCTTCAAATCAGCATTTTTGTATCCTTTGGATAAATACTTAGTAGTATGATTGCTAGGTCATAGGGTAGTTCTATTTTTAATTTTTTGAGGTACCTCAAAAAAGCACTATTGTGACTTCCTTATGGATGGCATGTTTATGCCTGATCTATAAAGCCCTGGGATATAAAGAAATACAAGGTATTCTTAAGCGTAAAAAAACCAGATTGCTCAAACTTAGCTTTAGCGTTCTTTGTCAAATGACTAAAATATCCACTGGTTCCTTCCTTACCTCTGCCTCTTCACTAAATCTTATACCCTCTTTCTTCTAACCAGGTAAGCCACAGACACTAAGGCACTGACTTAATTCTATCCTTTCAGCTTCTGAGAATTCCTTGACTTGATGAAACACTTCAAAAGGGTAAAAATCACGTTATCTGAAGTCTGTCTGTACCAGTGTTATTTGATATTGTCTTTGGCTACAATATTCACCTCTCATTTATTAGAATATAGCCATTATATTAAAGTCTTCTTAGTGCCTGCAAAATAATATCAGAATATACGCTCTTGTTAAATGCACTTTTATGAGGGAAGGAATAAAGTAGGTGGCAAACTTTCCAGGTATGGTCACCAACAGTAAAATGTTTACAGCTAGATTTACGGAAATCCAGAAGTCAGTAGATAAACACTGCAGCTGTAATAAAAACTTATTTTTTACACAGGAAAAGAATGGCAATGACAATAATATTTTCCCCCAAAGCACTTTACGATACATTCTTTATCTGTATCGGTATGCAATCTCCCAGTGAGGGAGATTGTTATAAATACTTAAAATGCTTTTTCAAGTGCCAAGCAAAAACAGGCCCTTCTTACATCCCAAACCTGAACTGAAAGCTCTCGGGGGGGGGGGGGGGGGGGGGGTTGTCAAAGTCATACGACACTGAGTTAACATGAGTGGGAAATAAGCAATGTTTTTTTGCTCAAATCTTACTTAGAAATCTTGAGTTTGTGTATCTAAAAAGAAGCTCCAGAAAAACATTCCTATTTTTTAGATCAGAAAGGAACTGGGCTATTGAACCTTTTTCCAACATGGACGTTTCTAGGAAAGTATGCACTCCCATGTGGGGAAATCAAGCTAATTAGCCTTCAAGGTACCTCCCCAAATTGGAGAGGGTTTATCTGGCATGATCATTCTGCATGCCATGTGGGGTGCCTTGTGGAAATTTAGATGTTTAAATGGGTTTGGGTTTCAATGTGTGAACTTTTCTCTTGAGCTCTTTTATTTTTGGGTTCCAAGGCATTGGACAAAGTGCTTAGGGGGAACAAACACTTCCGCTACGACCAAATCATATGTAACAGTGGTGCTGAATAAAAAACCTGACTCTGAGCTCTCAGCTAGTGATTATGCATGTAAGGTTATTGCTCAGCAGAAATTCTTTCTGGGGTACCTGGGTGGCTCAGTCGGTTAAGAGTCTGACTTCAGCTCAGGTCATGCGCTCCTGGTTCAGGAGTTCGAGCCCCACTTCGGGCTTTGTGCTTGTGGCAGGGTCCCCTCCCTAAGGAATGTGAAGAAGAAAAAACACCCTCAAGGCAACCTGGCTATCTCTCAGGACCTTGTAACCTGAGACCACTTAATCAGACTACATGTTTTTGTGTTACTATATATGGGAGACAGAGAAATAGAAAATATATTAAAAAACTACACCATGTGGTGTTCGGGGCTCAGTTCTTTGGGTAAGAAGCCAACTGAGCCGTGCCGGCACGAATAAAGTTGCCTCCTGGAAAGAAAAGCCTCCGTGTCATGACTCTCTGTGCGAGAATCCTGCTGCATGCTGCCAGCTCAGAGCCTGGAGCCTGCTTCGGATTCTGTGTCTCCCTCTCTGCCCCTTCCCCTGCTTGCTCTCTGTCTCTCTGTGCCTCTGTCTCTGTCTCTTTTAAAAATAAATTAAAAACTTAAAACATTTTTTAAAAAGAAATTCTTTTGGAGTCAAGGAACAAAAATATAAGTAATGCAAGTAAACTTATATAACTCTACCATTCATTTATTTGTTTACTCAACACCTACCATATGCCAGGCATGGTGTTCTAGAAATTGGGTATAAATCAGTGCACCAGACATTTTTAGGGTTTGACCTCATGGGACTTGTAGTTTACTGCCAGAGACAGGCAATAAATATGTGATTACAATAACGTATGGTGAGCGGAATCCTAGGGAGATGACACAGTGTTATGGGAGCACACAGCCAGGGAGTTTATTCTAGTATAGAGTACATAAATATAGCCTCGAGGAAGGAATGTTTAAGAGACAGCTAAAGGATAAAAAGATGCTCGCTAGATAAAGAAGGCTCCGGGAGAGTATTGCAGGTAGCAGGACGAATATGTGTAAAAATCTCTAGGCAAGGGCAAGGGTGACATGTTCTAGTGATTCGTGATATAAAAAAATGGCAAGAAGACAGAGCCAGATGCAGGGCTCGAACTCACAAACCACGAGATCGTGACCTGAGCCTAAGTCAGGTGCCTAACAGACTGAGCCACCCAGGCACACCAGAAGGTCTTGGCTTTTCCCTACTACTGGCTGCTCTTGTGGTTGTCATCTCTGTGACAAAGGTCTGTGCGCATAATGACTTTGCGGCCACTTTTCTTTATGAAGGCTGTACGTTTTGTCTGAGAGGACGAGCTACTGTAATCATCTTGGAGAATATTGGGTTAACTTCCTTCTTTTAAAGGGCTACCTTTCTTTTAAAGGGGATTTGATAACAGGTTCTTAGTTGCTATATGGAAAGCAAATTCTAAGCTTTGGAGATCTTTAGGAAAATTGACTCATCTGTCTTCTAATCTTAAGATGAATATTCATTATTTGCATTACCATACTTTTGAAGAGTGCTTATGGTACGTGCACACATTTAAAATCTTTAACTTCTGACATTTATCTATAATTTAGCCATTTAATTATGTGTACATGATGAAAATCAAAGTATTCTGTATGAGGCAGTTAATCACTGGCAGGTGAGAATACAGTTACTATTTTTTAGCTGAACATTGCCTCGGTGAGTTGAAGACCAGTTACTTATATAGCACAGGTTTTAAAAGTAAAGGACTAAGGGGCGCTCAGTTGGTTAAGTGTCTGACTTCAGTTCTCACAGCTTGTGGGTTCAAGCCCCGCCTCGGGCTCTGTGCTGACAGTTCGGAGCCTGGAGCCTGCTTCGGATTCTGTGTCTCCTCTCTCTCTCTGCCCCTCCCATGCTCAAGCACTGTCTCTCTGTCTCAAAAATAAGTACATATTTAAAAAAATAAAGTTTTATTGTATCTCAGGCCAAATACAAAAAAATAACTCAAGATGGATTAAAACATAAATGTTAGAGCTAAAACTATAAAACTCTTAGAAGAAAACATAGGAGTACGTTTTCACGACCATGGATTTTGCAATGGATTCCCAGACAAGGCACCCAAAGCATCAGTAACAGAAGCACAAAATAGATAAATTGGATTTCATTACAATTATAAAATTTTGTGCATCAAAGGACAGTATTAAGTGAAAAGACATTGCCAGTTAAAAATAATGGCAATTACTTTATTCTATTTGTACCGATGCAACAAAGAAAAATAGAGTGTGAAACTTTATCATGTATTTACCCTTGGTTCATAAAAGCTAGTCATTTTCGATAGACTATATAAACACTTACATATAGTTGATGCTAAATAAACGTTGCTGAATGAACGTATACACACATAAATGAATAGGTGGTGCCCTGCATGCATACATAAATATACCAACTGATCATTGTTAAAAAAAAAAATAAAAATCACACTTCACCTGGTTTAAAAAAAAAGTGAAAAGACAACCTGTGGAATGGGAGAAAATATTTACAAATCATGTATCTGATGAGTCTAGCATCTAGAATGTATAAAGAATTCTTAACACGCAACAACAAAGAGACAACACAACTAAAACGTGGACAAAGGACTTCAGTAGATATATGCCTATGGGTATACGAGAGGGCAATAAACACGTGGGAAGCACATCAGTCATTAAGGAAATGTCAGTCAAAACCATATTGACACACTACTTCATATCCACTATGATGACAATGACAATAATAATAATAATAGAAAGTAACAAGGGTTGTTAACTAGGATGCGGAGAAACTAGAACCCTCACATATGCTGGTGGGAACGTTCCTCCAAAAGCTACATGTAGAATAAGCAGTCCCACCCTTAGTTGTTCGCCCCAGAGACTTGAAAACAGATAGTCAAACAGATATTCACCCATGAATGTTCCTGGTGAATTTTCACAATAGCCAAAATGAGTAAACACCTCGAACGGCTCTCAACTGTCGAAGGGATACACCGAATGCGTATCATTTACGAAAAGGAATGAAGTACATGCTACAGTGTTAATGAACCTCAAAGCCCATTATGGTAAGTCAAAGAAGTTAGACACAGATTGGTTAACTCCATGTGTACTAAATGTCCAGAATAGGTAAATCGGTTGTGACAGAAAACAGATTAGTGGCTGCTAGAGGCTGGGAGACGGGAAGAATGGGTGAGTGACTGCTTACTGGGCATGAGGTCTCTTCTCTTCTGGAGAAAGACTTCTGGAACGAGATTGAGGTGATAGTTGATCAACATTATGAATGTACTAAAGCCATTAAATTTTTCACTTTAAAACGGCAAGTTTTGGTTATGTAGATTTCATCTCAATAAAGTGTAGGTCTAATCGAAGTTTGTTCACTTTGGACTATGACAATATGAGAAATCTAAATCCATTCCTCCTCCTCTCACATACAAATTCTATATTATTGGTATGTTGACTAAGGATTGTCCTTTAGACTTTCCAGAATTTTCATGCAATGCTATTTAATTGATAATAAATCATTAAACGTCATTAGGATCAGGGGTGCTTTGTGCTAATATGACTGTTCTCATGCTCACTTTGGCAGCATATAGCCTAAAACTGGAACCACACAGAGAAGATTAGCATCACCCCTTTGCGAGGATGACACACAAATATGACTGTCCTCAGTTGTTATATTTGGAAAGTGTAAAGTGAGCCAGATGTGGTGGAAACCCAATGATCCCTTCCTCTCCACCTCTAGGGGCCACATCATTCGTTTGACCTTAAGCATGAATGATTGCTTTTGTTGCTTAAAATACTCACTACTAGGTCGTTGCCAAGATTGATTCTGACGAGTGATGAAAAGGAATGCTATCTTCAAAGCCTTAAATTGTGTAGAGGATGTAGTAAGGAGATATACACATTCCAGTCAACAAGAATCATAATCTTTCTTCCTTCCTTCCTTCCTTCCTTCCTTCCTTCCTTCCTTCCTTCCTTCCTTTAACGTTTAGTTATTATTGAGAGACAAAGAGAGACAGAGCATGAGCAGGGGAGGGGCAGAGAGAGGGGGAGACACAGAATCCGAAGCAGGCCCCAGGTCTGATCTGTCAGCACAGAGCCCGACGCAGGGCTCCAACTCACAAACCGCGAGATCATGACTTGAGCCAAAGTCGGCCACTTAACCCCCTGAGGCATCCAGGCACCCTAAGACTTTTAATACTCTTTCTAACACATGATTCTGCTTCTCAGACCTTCATTGGCACTGAAATGTAAATTTTTCAATGAGTCTTAAATATTCTGCCTCTCCTATAAAGAATTTATTAATCCCTAGAAAATCTGTTCAGTACCTATCATGTGTCAGAAACTGCTCTAGAAATCAGAGACAAAGGTAAATCGTTCCTGAAACCTTGACCTCAATGTGCTTATATTGGAGAAGGGGAAAACATCCAAAGGGGGGGGTAAAGGTGTGAGAGAGAGTTTCACATTCTACTGGAGATGTAAGAGCAGAAAAAAATGTGATTAAAAAACAAGTAAAATTTTACCTGGACAATGGGTGTGAAAGGGAATAACTACATAGATGAATTCAGGAAAGGCTTTAAAGAGGCAATGGCCTTATAGTTTATTCTTGCAAGAGGTGTAAGTGTTTTCTAAGTATAGTGTAGAAGGGTGCATTCCAGAAGGAAGGAACAGAGGGAAAATGAAACAAGGAGGAAGAAATAGCATGTTATATTTGCAAAACTGAAAATATTTCAGTATGGCCCAAGTCCGAGATGTCCAAGGCTGAAGGTCAAGTCGTGGACTATCCGGTGAGAGAGCCCAGAGGGGCAGATACAGCACATGACGTTTCACTCTCTCCTACTGTTAATGGATACCCACTGAAGGGTTAGAAGTGATGAGCAGCTCTCGTGGGTTAAATTGCGTCTCCCGGGGCGCCTGGGTGGCGCAGTCGGTTAAGCGTCCGACTTCAGCCAGGTCACGATCTCGCGGTCCGTGAGTTCGAGCCCCGCGTCAGGCTCTGGGCTGATGGCTCAGAGCCTGGAGCCTGTTTCCGATTCTGTGTCTCCCTCTCTCTCTGCCCCTCCCCTGTTCATGCTCTGTCTCTCTCTGTCCCAAAAATAAATAAATAAAACGTTGAAAAAAAAATTAAAAAAAAAATTGCGTCTCCCAAAAATGTTATCCTGGAGCCCTAACTCCCAGTGCTTCGGTTGTGGTGTTTTGTTATTGCAGCCTATGCAGCCTAGCCAACTACTACAGATTTTAGCACCGGGAAACGGAGTGGGGTGCTGCTGAAACAGACACCTGAACATGTGGAATTAGCCTGGGAATTCCCATGTTTTGAGGCGATTGATTAGAAAAAGCCTAGATGGCCTTGAAAAGATTGTTGGTAGAAATATGGACATTAAAACAGAGTCTTGTGAGGGCTCAGAAACAAAGGAGAGCAGTGGGGGAAGCTTTTTTCATCAGAGAGAATCTGTATCTCTCTCTGTATCATTATCATGATCATAATCCTGAACAGAATGTTGCTAAAAATAGGAATGTTAGAGGTGCTTCTTGTGAGGTCTTAGATGGAAATGAGAAACATAGTATTGGAGACTGGAAGAAAGGCAATCCTTATTATAAAGTGACAGAATTGTTAGCTGAATTACGTTTTGTTGGATGGGGAGTATCTCTTGTGAGCAGTACACTTGAATATTTAGCTGAGGAGATTTCTTAAGCCAAGTGGTAAGGGTGCTGCCTGGGTTCTCCTAGCTACTTACAGTAAAATTCGAGAGGATATAGGTAAATTGAAGAGAGAATTATTAAGCAAAAAGGGAACAGAACTCGAGGAGGTGGAAAATTCTTAGCTCATCCACACCACAAAAAAAAAAAGAAAGAAAGAAAGAAAGAAAGAAAGAAAGAAAGAAAGAAAGAAAGAAAGAAAGAAAAAAGAAAAAGCAAGCTTTCCAGAGAATTCCACTTCAGAGACCAGTGGGGCTGCCCATGCCACCAAGAGCCCAGAGTGCACAGGTCTGGGGGTTAGGACCTTCTCCACTTCAGTTGAAGATGGCAGGGCCACCTCATTGATATGGTGAGCCCAGACAACAGAGCATTGTCCCAGTGAGGATTGTTCTGGATCCTTAAAATCTAATGGAATTTGCCCCACTAATTTTCAGACTTGCTTGAGACCCATTACCCCTTTCTTCTTTCTTATGTGTCCATTTTGGAATGGGAATGTCTATCCTATGCCTGTCCCACTGCTGTATTTTGGAGGCAGATAACTTGTCTGCCTTCACAGGCACACAGATGGAGAGGAATATTGCCCCAAGAGGATCATACTCCAAGTATCACCCGTATGTTATTTACATAACAGTAAATTTGGACTTATAGTTGATGCTGGGATAGGTTAAGTCTTTGGGAGATGTTGTGATTAGGTAAATATATTTTGAATGTGAGAAGGACGTGAAATTTGGGGAGCCAGGGGCAGACTATTATGGGTTGAATTATGTTCCCCCAAATTTATATGTTGAAGTCCTAACACCCATAACCTAAAGACTGTGGCTTTATTTAGAAATAGGGTCATTGCAGACATAATTAATTAAAATTAGGTCATACTGGAATAAGGTGGTCCCCTAATGTAATATGAAGTTATCGTTATAAAAAAATAATGCCAGATGAAGAGACAGATGATGTGAAAACATAGAACAAAAATATAGAAACCACAAGATACCTGAGGCTACCAAAGGCTAGGAGAGAGGCACGGAACAGATTCTCCCTCATAGCCCTGACAAAGAACCAACCTTGCCAACACTTTGATTTTGGACTTCTAGCCTCTAGAACCGCGAGACAATAAATTCGATTTTTAGGCTACCCTGTTCGTGGTACATTGTCATATACCCTGCCAGTTGCCTCTTTTCCAACCCCCCATCTCTACAAGTTTCCTGAGGAAGAGCTATGTAAACGCAGTGGTGCTACCTTAAGATTAAAGGTATACCAGGGCCACGTACCCCAATTATGACATTTCTGCCAAAGATGGACTTAAAGTGTTCAACTTAGCAAAAGGTTAAACAGGATAAAGGAGTTAAAAGGGCTGATAGGACCTGATAAGGGTAGGCTTTATTACCATGTATCGAGTCGGGGCCAAAGAAGATGAGACATGAAAGGCTGTGAGCTAAGAGCAGAGTTCTTGCCTTTTCAACATATTGTGATCATGCCAGTAAGAGTAGGTCACAGTGAGACCCTTAGCCCTAGGAGCAGAGCCCGGGGAGATGTGGAGAAACACCTAGTATGGGCAAGGGTGTTTCTGAGTGTTCCTTTCTTTCTATATTCTTTTTTTTTTTTTTTTTAGTTTATTTATTTATTTCGAGATAGAGACAGCGAGAATGGGGGAGGGGCAGAGAGAGGGAGGCAGAGAATCCCAAGCAGGCTCTGCACCTGCCAGCACAGAGCCCCATTCAGGGCTTGAACTCACGAGCCCTGAGATCATGACCTGGACCAAAATCAAGAGTCCGACGCTCACCCAACTTAGCCACCCAGGCACCCCCTGTATTTTCTATATTCTATTAATGTTTTTTCTCTTAATCTGTTGGGATTAATAGTCAATCCTATGGGAAGACAAAGATAAGACTGACTGTTCCCCTCACGGAATGAGGCCCGCAGATAACTTCCTCACTCCTACTGAAGTTGGCTCCTGGAGGACTCTCAAACAGAACAAAACAGGAGTTAAGTTTAAGGCCATGCCTTAAATGCCAAAACCCATCACTGATTCTATTTCCCGACTTCAGTTTTGCCAAACTCCATTGTCCAATTTATTTTGCCATAGGTTTTACAATGAGGACAGCATGCTAACATAGCCCTAATCATGCATTGACAGCAATATGGAAAATCTCACAATCTGAATATGAACATCTTGATATGAACCACCTTGAATTATTAAAATGCTCCAGAAATTATGGCAAAAAATGAAATTTCTTCTCCCCAGAGAGAAATTAATATGCCAATGAAACTAAAATGGAAAATTCTTGCATCCCAATTTATGATTCTGTTCAGATCTAGCCGGGAGAGCCTTTCACAGATATTCGAGTGGAGTCTAGGTTTTCCTTTCCCGCAGTCCCATAAGGCCTATCACAACTTTTCTTTTATTTATTTATTTATTTTTTTCAACGTTTATTTATTTTGGGGACAGAGAGAGACAGAGCATGAACGGGGGAGGGGCAGAGAGAGAGGGAGACACAGAATCGGAAACAGGCTCCAGGCTCTGAGCCATCAGCCCAGAGCCTGACGCGGGGCTCGAACTCACGGACCGCGAGATCGTGACCTGGCTAAAGTCGGATGCTTAACCGACTGTGCCACCCAGGCGCCCCTCACAACTTTTCTTAAAATGGGTAGTTCCTTTGAGTACCTCCAAAGCTGACAACTCCAAGTTTCTCACTGCGTTCTCCTCTTCGACAGTTTCAAAGAGGTATTAGGACAAAGTGACATCACAGCCAAAATGTGTGAGACCCCCAACTTAATTCTTCTTTCCATGATTGTTTTGACTATTCAGGGTCCCTAGAATTTTCCTATGAATTTCAAGGTCAACCTGTTAATTGCTGCAAAAAAAAAAAAAACAGCTAATTCGATAGGAATTGTGTTGAATCTGTACATCGCATTGGGGTGTATTGAGACCTTACCTATAAGTTTTCCAATTCATGAACACAGGCTGTAGTTTCAGTTATTTAGTTCTTCAATTTCTGTCAGTGATGTTTTGTAGTTTTTAGTGTACAAGTGTAGCACTTGTCAGCTTTTTGTTCGATTTGCTTTTATGTACTTCATTCTTTTTGATACTGTTGTAAATAGAGTTGCTTTCTTAATTTCCTTTTCAGATTGTGTATTTCTAGTTCATAAAAATTCAATAGATTTTTAAAATATTGATATTACATTTTGTAGTCTTGCTGGGCTCATTTGTAGCTCCAAGTGGTGGGTGTGTGTGTGTGTGTGTGTGTGTAAATTCCATAAAATTTTCAGTGTTCAAGGTCATGTCATCTACAAATACAGTATTATTTCTTCCTTTAAAATCTGGGTGCCTTTTATTTCTTTTTCTTGTCTAATTGCCCTGAGAACAACCTCCAATGCTGAGTAGAAGTGATGAGAGCAGGCATACTTGTCCTGTTCCTGATCTTAGGTAGAAAGCTTTCAGTCTTTCACTATTAAGTATAATGTCACCAGTAGGTTTTTCATAGATGCCCTTTATCAGGTTAAAGTTCACTTCTATTCTTCATTTTTAAAATTTTTTTTTCAACATTTATTTATTTTTGGGACAGAGAGAGACAGAGCATGAACGGGGGAGGGGCAGAGAGAGAGGGAGACACAGAATCGGAAACAGGCTCCAGGCTCTGAGCCATCAGCCCAGAGCCTGACGCGGGGCTCGAACTCACGGACTGCGAGATCGTGACCTGGCTGAAGTCGGACGCTTAACCGACTGCGCCACCCAGGCGCCCCTATTCTTCATTTTTTTACTGTTTTTATCATGAAAGATGTCAAAGTTTGTCAAATGCTATTTCTGTGTCTATTGAGATGCTCTTGTGCTTTTTAATGAGATAGAATTCACATAAGTAAAATTCACCATTTCAACCAATTTAATGCATATAGTATAGTGGCTTCTAGTATATTCACGGTGTTGTGCAATCATCACCACAACCTAATTATAGAACATTTCCAACACTTCAAAAAGAAATTTTGTACTTTCCAGCTACCTCTTTTCCTCAGTCCTTGAAAACCAGTAACCTACATTCTTCCTCTAATGGATTTATCTAATGTGGACATTTCATAAAACTGGAATCATACAATCTGTGGCCTTTTGTGTCTGGCTTCTTTCACTTGGCATATTTTCAAGGTTCATCTATGTAATTAGCATGCATCAGTACTTAATTCTTTTTGTGGGTGAATGTTATTCAGTTGTATAGATAGACCATTTTGTTTTTCCTTGCATCTGTTGGTGGACATTTGGGTCATTTCCACATTGTTATGAATAATGTTGCTAGAAACATTTATATGCAAGGGTTTGTGTGAACCTGGTTCCAGTTCTGGTGCGTATACACATAGGAGTAAAATTGCCATGTTGTATGGTAAACCTACTCTAAATTTTTTTTTTTTTTTAAATTGAGCGCGTAGCTCAATTTAGACCAAAGAGTCTTTTTTTTTTTAATTTTTTTTTTCTCAACATTTATTTATTTTTGGGACAGAGAGAGACAGAGCATGAACGGGGGAGGGGCAGAGAGAGAGGGAGACACAGAATCGGAAACAGGCTCCAGGCTCCGAGCCATCAGCCCAGAGCCTGACGCGGGGCTCGAACTCACGGACCGCGAGATCGTGACCTGGCTGAAGTCGGACGCTTAACCGACTGCGCCACCCAGGCGCCCCAACCTACTCTAAATTTTTGAGAAACTGACAAACTGTTTTCCATAGTTGCGTCACCTTTTTGCAATCCCACAGCAATTTATGAACGTACCAATTTCGTCACCTCTTTGCCAACATTGATTATTTTCCATTTTTGAAAAATTATAGTCATTCTAGTGGGTGTGAAGTCTCATGTAACTTTGAATTACATTTCTGTAATGACTAATGATAAGCATCTTTCCATGTGCTATGGGACATTTGGATATTCTTTGGAGAATTATCTATTTGAGCACTTCTTTGCTCATTTAAAAAATCGAGTTATTCATATTTCACTGTTGGATTGCAAGAATTCTGACTAAACCCTTATTGCATATATGACTTGCCAATATTTTCTCAGTGCTGTGGGTTATGGTTTTTTACTTTCTTGACAGTGTCTTTTGTCATGCAAAAACTAATTTTGATTAAATTAACATACCTATATTTTCTTTTGTTGCTTGTGCTTTTGGTATTATATTTAAGAAACCATTGACTATCAAAGGTCATGGATATTTATACCTATGTTTACTGCTAAGAATTTTGTGGATTTATTTGTCACATTAAGTCGTTCATCCAATTTGAGTTAATGTTTATAAACAGAGTGAGGCAGGAGTCCAAATTAATTATTTTGCCTGTGGATTTTGGGTTTTTTTTTTTTTTAGCACTATTCATTAAAAAGACTATTTTTCCATTTAATTATCTTGACATTCTTGTTAAAAATCAATTGACCATTAATATGAGAGTTCTAAACTCCTAATTCAATATATTTTATCTTATATATTTCATATATATGAATATATTTTTATATCTTATATATTTCTTATATATTTTCTTATATATTCTTATATATATTATGAATATATTTCATCTATATTTCATATATTTCATCTAGATGAAATATGTATATTTCATCTTATATATTTCATATATATGATCTAGATGTGTATGTATGTGTATCCTTTACCAGTTCCATGGTGAACTTGTTTATTATTTCTTGTATTTGTTGACTATTTAGAGCTTTTTATACAGATAACATAATTATTTTCTTTTTTAAAAAAATGTTTATTTTTGAGAAAGAGTGCACACATGAGTCAGGGAAGGGCAGGGAGAGAGGGAGACAGGGAATCCCAAGCAGGTTCCAGGCTCTGAGCTGTCAGCGCAGAGCCCCATGTGGGGCTCAAATTCACAAACCCGTGAGATCATGACATGAACCAAAATCAAGAGTCAGATGCCCAACTCAGATGCCCCCAGATAATATAATTAGCAGATAGAAATAGTTTTACTTCATCCTTTCTAATCTGGATACCTTCTATTTCTTTTTCTTATTTAATTACCTTGGCAAGTATTTCCAATACAATTTTGAATAAACGTGGTGAGAGAAGACATCTTGTATTGTCCCTGGTCTCATGGGGAATGCTTTCAGTCTTTCACTATTAAGTATGATATTAGCTGTTGGTTTTTGGGAGATGTCCTTTATTAGGATGAAGATGTTCCCATTTATTTCTAGCTTGTTGAGTGTTTTTATCATGAAAGGGCGTTGAATTATTTATGATGGTTTTTTCCTGCATATATTCAGATGGTAATGTATTTTTCATTATTTTATTAATATAGTGTATTATATTTATTGTTTTTCATATGTTGATCTGTTATTGCATTCCTGGGACAAATTCCAGTTAGTTATGGTATATAATCCTTTCAATATGCTGCTAGATTCAGTGGGCTAGTACTTTGTTAGTGATTTTTGAACGTATGTTTATAAAGAATTTTCATCTATAGTTTCCTTTCCAAATGATATCTTTCTCTTGTTCGGTTATCAGGGTAATACTGGTCTCATACATTAGGAAGTGTTCCATTTCCATTTTTTGGAAGAGTTTCAGAAGTACTGACATTAGTTCTCTTTAAATGTTTGGTAGAATTCATCAGTGAAGCCATTTGCTCCTGTGTTTTTCTTTGTTGGAAATTTTTAATTACTGACTGAATTGCCTTACTTGTTATAGGTCTGTTCAGTTATCAATATATTCATGAATCAGTTTTGGTAGTTTGTGTATTTCTTCAAATTTATTTTATCCAGGCTACTAATTTACAGTTGTCCATTTTATTCTCATAGTGCTTTTTATTTTTATAAGGCTGTTAGTAAGTAATGTTCCTGCTTTCATTCCTGATTTTAGTAATTTGATTTTTCTTTTTTCTATTTGTCAGGCCGGTTAAAATTTTGTCAATTTTGTTGATCTTTTCAAATAACCAAACTTTGGTTTCATTGATTATCCTCTTGACTTTTATTTTTCCTATTTCATTTTTGCTGGTCTGATTTTTACTATTTACGTCCTTCTTGTTTGGGGTTTAGTGTGCTCTTTTCTCGTTTCTTAAGTAACATGTTAGGTTATATATAGACTTGAGATATTTCTTGTTTTTTAATGTAGACATATACAGCTTTTAATTTTCTTCTTAGAACTCCATTCACTGCATTCTCTACCTTTTGCTATGTTGTGTTTTCATTTTACTTCATCTCAAAGTATCTTCTAATTTCCCATGTGATTTCTTTTTTGACCCATTTGTTATTTATATTTCATTTGTTTAATTTTATATAATTGTTTTTCCAAACTTCCTTCTGTTATTGATATTCAAGTTATTTCTCTCTTACTGCTTTAAAAATTCTCTGTCTTTGAATTTTTACAGTTTCATTATGATGTATCTTAGTGTGGGCATCTCTTTGAATTTATCCTGCTCAGAGTTAACTGAGTCTTTTTTTTTAAACGTTTTTTATTTATTTTTGAGACAGAGAGAGACAGAGGATGAACAAGGGAGGGGCAGAGAGAGAGGGAGACACAGAATCCGAAATAGGCTCCGGGGTCTGAGCCATCAGCCTAGAGCCCGACGCGGGGCTTGAACTCACAGAGCATGAGATCATGACCTGAGCTGAAGTCTGACATTTAACCAACTGAGCCACCCGGGTGCCCCTTAACTGAGTCTTTTGGGTGTTGTACATTTATGTTTTTCATAATATTTGGAAAATTTTCAACTATTATTTCTCTAAATCTTTCTACCCTGTTCTATCTCTCTTCTGTTTCTGGGATTCCCACTATGTGTATATTGTTGCATTTGATACTGTGCCACTAGTCTCTGATGCTCTGCTCATGTTTCTTATATTTTATAATCTCAATTTACCTATCGTCAGACTCCTTGATTCTTTTTTTTCAGATGTTCTGTTGAGCCCTATTAGGAACTGACTTGTGTCCCCCCAAAATTCATATGTTGAAATGCTAATTCCTATTACTTTAAAATTTGATTGTATTTGGAGAAAAAGTCTTTAAATAGATATTAAGATTAAATGAGATCATAGGGGGGTTCCCTAATCCAATATACCTGATGTCTCTATAAGAAGAGGAATAAAGAGACCAGCGATGCATGCACACCAAAAACAGCCCATGTGAGGACACAGTGAGAAGGCCAACTTTGTTTACACCTTGATCATGGGCTTCTAGCCTCCAGAATTGTGAGAAAATAAATTTCTTTTCCATTGTTTAATCCATCCAGTCTGTGGTATTTTATTACGGTAGCCCTCGCAAACCAATATAAATCTCTCTAGTAGATGTTTCATTGTTGTAATTGTATTTTTGATTCCAGAATTCTTATGTCTTTTAAAAGAAAATAATTTATGTGTCTTCATTAATATTTTCTATTTGGTGAGACATTATTCTCATACATTTCTTTAATTATTTAGGCATCATTTCTTTTAGCTCTTTGACTATATATACTTCATTTAAAATCTTTGTCTAGTAAGTCCAACTTTTGGGTTTCCTCAGGAATAGTTTCTGTTGGGTACCTTCCCACCTACGTATGGGCATACTTGTTTCTTTGCATATCACAGAGTCACTTTTTGTTGTTGTCCAAAACCCCACATTTTAAATAATATAATATGGCAACTCTGGATAGATATCTTCTCTGTCTTTGTTGGCATTGCTGATTGTTGTTGTTATTGTTGCTACTTTATTATTGCCATCGTTGTTTATTAACTTTTCTGAACTAATTCAATAAAGTTTGTATTCCTTTTCAAATGTGTATTTGTATTCCTTTTCAAATGTGGCTACTGAAATCCTTGCTTGGTTAGCTTAATGGTCTCTAATGATTGGAAAGATATTTCCTTAAGTCTTTGCAATCAATAATTCTCCAAGTCTTTGTCAAGAGGCTTTGTGTGTGTGTTGGGACACACTTTCAATGCTAAGTCAGGTAGTTTACAACTACCTTTGTCCTTCACTTTCTGATTGTGCATTACCTCAAGGTAATCCTAATGTGAGAGCTTGGGGCCCTCTCAGGTCTTTCGTGAACCACCTTACATATGTGCATGGCCTGCATCATTCCCCAGAATTTATTTAAGCTTTTTCAACATGCTTCTGAACCTCTCATTCCCTATCTTTTCTTAAGATTTCTGGTTAGCTCATTGTTTGCTCCAACTGTTATCACCACTGCAGGCAGTTCTGTAGTTAAACAATCATCACTGCTTGTCTTTCTTTGATAAACACTCTCAGGAAAAAGGCTATTTCCACTAGGTGACCTCTGGGTCAGGTCAAATAAAGAAGTCTTGTGAGTGACTTTTTTCAGGGGACTGCCAGGCAGGTCCAATCATGTCAAACACACTGGAAATTGGCCTTTGGAAGAGGTCATACCTTCTCCAGTGGCTACTAGACTTCTGTTTTTCACCATGATTGTAGCATACTGGTTTTTAAGGCTACTTCAGGGCTGAGAGGAGAGAAATAGGACTTGGGCAGAATAAAACACCACAAAGCTGGCTGTTTTTACTGAGATTCAGAGCTTCTCTTGAATCTCCCTGGATTCTCCCTCGAATCTCCCTGGATATCTGTAAGCCTTTTGTTCATTTCCCAAACTTTTAAAAATGTCGATTTGATGGGGCTTTTTTTTTGCCAATGTTCTTGTTGTTTTTATAAGACGATTGCTTTTAGGAGTTCTTACTTTGCCATTCCTGTTATCACTCCTATTAATTTCTTATTTAATATGTTCGTGGTCACCAAATTTATTCTTCATGCTTTCAATCATTCTAAAATTATTGAGCATTAGTTTATGGCTTCTCATGCGATCCATACTATTGTATATACTACGGATAGTTGAAAAAAATTGGAATTTTGCCGCCAGTTCTAATGTTCTTTTATGGCAAATTGTTAAAATTGCTGCTAAAATATTCTATGTCATTACTAATTTATCTAATTATCATATCAGTTTATAAAAAAGGAATGTGAAAATACTTATAATTTTGAATTCATCTAATTTTCCCTTTAGTTTCTTATATTTTTTGCTTCACATGTTTTAAAGCACTATTTGTTGTTAGTTACGTACATTTTCATGGGTTCTTGATCGTTTGACTTTGTATGTCTAGTCATGTTCTTTCTCTTGAAGGGCCTTTTGTCTGATATACACATAGAACGTTAGTTTTCTTTTGGTTAGTGTTTGTGTACTGTAAAGTTTTCTATCCTTGTACTTTCATCCTGTGTGTGCCTTTACATTTCAAGGGTTTCTGTAAACCCCATGTAGTTAGTGTTTATACTCTTTTAGTGAATCTCACAATCTCTTTTTTCTTTTAAATTTTTTTTAACGTTTATTTATTTTTGAGACAGAGACAGAGCATGAACGGGGGAGGGTCAGAGAGAGGGAGACACAGAATCTGAAACAGGCTCCAGGCTCTGAGCGGTCAGCACAGAGCCCGACGCAGGGCTCGAGCTCACGGACGGCGAGATCGTGGCCTGAGCCAAAGTCGGACGCTTAACCGACCGAGCCACCCAGGCGCCCCTCACAGTCTCTTTTTAATTACAGTGTTTTTTTTTTTTTTTAATTTTTTTTTCAACGTTTATTTATTTTTGGGACAGAGAGAGACAGAGCATGAACGGGGGAGGGGAGAGAGAGAGGGAGACACAGAATCGGAAGCAGGCTCCAGGCTCTGAGTCATCAGCCCAGAGCCTGACGTGGGGCTCGAACTCACGGACCGCGAGATCGTGACCTGGCCGAAGTCGGATGCTTAACCGACTGCGCCACCCAGGCGCCCCTTAATTACAGTGTTTGATTCATTCACACATAATGTAATCACGTGCTTGCGTTTCAGGCTACTTGATAGCTATGTTTTATTTCACCCATGTGCTCTTTCTTTCTCCGTCCTTCCTTACCTTCTTCAGCATTTCTCAACCGTGTAAAAAATATTTTATTGTATCTCGTCTATTTACTTAATTTTATTTTGTATAATTTTAGTGGTTTCTAGGGAGGTTACAGTATCTAACTTATTACAAGATGCCTTCAAATAACTTTATACCATTTCATGAAAAATCAAGGTACATTACAATAGGATAATGCCATTTAGACTTTCCTTCCTTTGCGGCCTCAAAGTTTTCCTAGTTTATTTTGTATATTTATGTTATTTTATAAACCCTCAATACATAGTAACTTTTTTTCATTTCGATGAGTTACTTACATTTTAAAGGAAAGCAATACTCACGTATAAAGCATAAAATGATAAACAATTAAAACGATCTGCTATTTTTCATTCCTTCCTGCTTAGAAAGCTTCTTTTAGCATTACTTGCGTTGTATGTCTGGTAAAGATGAATTCTTTTAGCTTTTGTCTATCTAAAAGTGTATTTACTTTGCTGTCATATGTGAAGGACGTTTTTGCTGAATATAGAATTCATGGTTGACAGCTTTTTCCCCTCAGGACTTTACAAAGACATTGCTCCATTTTGTCCTGTGTTTGGTCATTTGTATCAAGAAGTCGGCCAACATTCTTGACATTGTATCGCTTTATCCAATGTGTCTTTTTTTCCTGTTTGTCGGGTAAGAACTTCTTTTCATCTTAGCTTTTAAGCAGTTCTCTGTGAAGAGCTTACATGTGGGCTCCGTTGTATTTTTTCCTTCATAAGCTTGGCTGAATGACTAAATACCATTTATCATTTTTAGAAAACGTTTTAGCTGCTTTCTCTTCATGGATTTCTTCTGCCTCATCCTCTGGCTACTCCTCTCTGGCACTCTAATTACATATATGTTATGTCATATAACCTATATTACCCTACCTATTTCACTTGCTTGGTTTGCTTTTCTTTCACCTTTATCCAAATTCAATGACGTTTTCCTCTGCTGTGCCAGTCTGCTGTTAGGCCCATCAAACTTACTCTTCCTCTCTGATATTGTCGCTTTCACTGTTAGTGTTCCCATTTATTGTTATTATCTTGTTTTATTTTATGCTTACAGTTTCCACTTACGCAGTTAAATCCCCTCTGGTGTCTGCCTTTTCCACTGGATCCTTTCCTATAATATTTATTTTTGAGGCACTTTTTGTTCATCTGAACACCTTGGCCGTCTTTTGATCTGTTTCTCTTAACTACTTTGGCTTTGTTTCAGTCTCATGTAGATTCAGTTTACCACTGGATGTAATTGGTTTTCAGGATGGGGTTCTGGTTTCCTCCTCAGAATTGCTGGAAGTGTGAGCAGTTGTATGATTCTGGGGCTGTTAATGCTTTACAGCTTTGCTGAGAGTTTTTGGGTCTGTGCAAACTTCTCTTCGCTTTGCAGCGCCCCCCTCCACCCTCCAACCTTGCATTCACCACTATAGGGAGTCTCAATCCGGCTGATTCGTTGCTGGCCTTCAGAGAGTCACTGCAGCACACTCTGTGAAACCAGAGTGCATCAGAAGGATTGATCTCAGCTCCCCGGCCTTGACTCTGCTTTTTAATGTATTTTTTTTAATGTTTATTTATTTCTGAGAGAGAGAGAGAGAGAGAGAGAGAGAGAGCGTGAACGGGGGAGCGGTAGAGAGAGAAGGAGACACAGAATCCCAAGCAGGCTCCAGGCTCTGAGCCGTCAGCACAGAGCCCGAGGCGGGGCTTGAACTCACAAACTGCAAGATCGTGACCTGAGCCGAAGTTGGCCACTTAACTGACTGAGCCACCCAGGCGCCCCACGCCACCTCTGCTTTTAACATATTTCCTTTGTGTTATCAGTGAAGGTCCATGGCAAAGAGTTGGTGGGTGACTAGGGCATGATTGTAAGTTTACTTAGTGTTTGATATTTTTTGCAAGACATGCTGATCTATCACGTGTGCCTATACTTTGGCATCATGGTTTTTTATAAGTCTTGCTGGCTTCTCTTTACCAGTCTCTGTTTGATTATGTCTGCCTCCTCTGGCCTATTTAAGGGTAAATGTAGCTATAGGTTTCTTCCCTACTTGGGAGTACTTGTCACTTTCTGGAGATTATTTAATTTAGTTTCGCTTTTGTTTCAGGTCTTCAGTGAATTTTGAGTCTGATTATTTTCCGGCTTACTTGGATTGTTTGCATCATTAGGGTAGGAATATTGGCTTTTGGCAATTTTCTGTATTGTATGTGTAAGTCCATTATATTTTAATAAAGGATTTATCAAACTTAAATTTACTTCGATTTACAAGTATACGAAATTTATTATTTATTGCTTCTCTAACTGGTGAAACCCGTGGAATCCATAAAACCACAAATGGCATAAACCCAGGGATCATCCTAGGTGGACCTACTCTTCAGCTCAGCCCTGTATATTATAATTTGTTTCCTAGATCGTGAATAAAGAGCAGATAAGAGTTTGAATCCTGTCAGGGCTTGAATGCGGCACCCTTTAAAAGAGGAAAGCAAAAAAGAAAACTACACTCTTTTTTTGCCTCACAGCCTCCTTAGAGCTATCCGAAGTGTGTCTCTGAATTTAACAGTTATAAATGAGGACATACCTCACCTTCTTTTAAGTTTCATGTGATGATTTGCACAATGTAGGGAATCGCTAGCTCAGAGACCGTAATGCCCATTGAACACGCTCATTTCTGCCTCTCTGCTTATCCAGATCTTACCTTTCTCTCAAGATCAAAAAGTCTTTCTTTGCTGAAAGTGGAGACCTTATGATTTTTTTTGATCTGGGTCAGCGACCCCTCTTTGTACACATGTCCACACACACATACAACTCAAGTGCTTACCTATTTTACATGCCAGACTCGCATATTTAGGGTATAAGAATTCATGGGAGTCCGTGAACATCTAAGGCATTCATTATAGTTATAATAATGTGAATTTTTTGATAATATGAAATTTAAAAAATACATAGTTCACATTATCTAGACATATCCAGAATAGTAAAATATCAAGCTTATGTTAGAAGTTTCACATTTTCCTTACAAATTTCTCTAAACTAAAACTGTTATAGTTTAAATACCAACGGATAGGGGCGCCTGGGTGGCTCAGTCAGTTAAGTGTCCGACTTCGGCTCAGGTCATGATCTCACGGTCCGTGAGTTCGAGCCCCACGTCGGGCTCTGTGCTGACCGCTCAGAGCCTGGAGCCCGTTTCAGATTCTGCGTCTCCCTCTCTCTCTGCCCCTCCCCTGTTCATGCTCTGTCTCTCTCTGTCTCAAAAATAAACGTTAAAAAAAAAATAAAAAATAAATAAATAAATACCAACGGATAGATTCTCAGTATACATATTTAAAATTGGTTTGTCTTGGGGCGCCTGGGTGGCGCAGTCGGTTAAAGCGTCCGACTTCAGCCAGGTCACGATCTCGCGGTCCGTGAGTTCGAGCCCCGCGTCAGGCTCTGGGCTGATGGCTCAGAGCCTGGAGCCTGTTTCCGATTCTGTGTCTCCCTCTCTCTCTGCCCCTCCCCCGTTCATGCTCTGTCTCTCTGTCCCAAAAATAAATAAACGTTGAAAAAAAAAAATTAAAATTGGTTTGTCTTTTATTAACTTGAATGCTGAAGGTTTCTCTGTTGCATATTTTAGACAAATAAAATGATGAAATATGGTTATAGTTTTCTTTTAATCATTTCCAGAATTAATATTTGCTTTCTCAAGTCCTTTATACATCTTTCCTTTTTATCTTGACATTGTGATCTTGCCTGGCTTGTGTTTTGCTTGGTTGCTATAGAAATAGAGTGTATGCAAAATCTTGTGTTTATTTTTGCATTTTGTTTGATTGGAAAGGGCAGAAAGCAGATCTCTCTGGATGTGTTAGGACAAGATGTTAGGTCTTTTCATCACTTTAACATGCTCACCCCCAGACATTCGTTGTGCCTCCATAAATGAAAAGCGTTCATGATGGTTGCTACTAATAATGCAACTCAGAGTGAATACCAAGAGACCTTTCTTTTCCGTGAAGAGCGATAACTCATTCGCAGAAACTGGTTTGGAGGGTAAAGGAAAGGGGAATTGTATCAAACTGGCCGATTTGGTAGTAGGTATTTGAATTGATTCTGGTATTCAGTTAGTAGTGGGTTGTTTTCAAAATGGCCAGTTGTTGGACAGAATTTATCGAGTTATAAATGAGCTCAGTCTCAAGATTCATTTGGCTCCTGAAATCCACTGTGCTTCTCCAGGGATGCTTTAGGTCAATACAGTCAGATTGTGTTCACAATTTCTTGAAGGTCTCTGTGTTTTCTGTAAGTTAGGGGTTACCGTGAGAAGTAGCTTGATTTTCTGTAGAGAGAGGTAATTCAACAAGGCTGACCATTTCTATCACAAAGATAGCTAGAAATAATTAGAAAAAGCACCAATCTATTCTAACTTCTCCTTGATGTTTTTATGATAAGAAAACCAATTTAGGACTAATAGAATACTGAGAGAAGCCTTTTGAAATCTTCTCTTGATGTAAAGTAGATCAATTAAATTAGCTTTAAGATTCTTTATTTGGTACCCCACTGGGCTCCTTTCACATGGCCTTATAAAAAAGTATAGAACAATCCAGTGATTTTCTAGGATCCACACATAGAGGGATTACATTATGGGACAATTCCTGGTTGTGATTTCTACTTTTTGTTGTTGTTGTTCAGTTTAGAATCATAGGAGTGGTACCTCGGCTGAATTTTAAGTTACCAATATTAGAGACTGTGGCTTTGAGCATACATATTTTCTCCTAGGGGATCCTAAACTTAAGCGATTCTGCAGCCGTTATTGATTTCAGGAGCTAAAACTTGTAAGTTCTTCAAGTGGCCAGAAGCAGTGATTTTAGGTGCAAAGACTCCGGCCTTCCTAAAATGGCTGCCTAAGGAAAGAGAACCATCTGAAATGATTGTAAAGAACGCTGCAGAACATCAGCAATTGCCCGTGGCTGCTGAAAATGACCTAGACAGGCCAGCGAGTGGCGCATCTAGGTGAAAGGTATTTACCGTGGGGAAGAAGAGAAAAATAATTTGTTTTATGAAAATAATAGTGGTGCGACCTCTCACAGAATTAAGAAGACAGAGACCACTTCTTTTTTTTTTTATTTTTTGTAATGCTTCCTTATTCTTGAGGCGGGGAGGGGGGGGGCGGGCAGAGACAGAGGGAGACACAGAACCCGCAGCAAGCTCCTGACTCTGAGCTGTCAGTGCAGAGCCTGACTCGGGGCTTGAACTCACGAACCGTAGGATCATGACCTGAGCCGAAGTGGGACGCTCAACCGACTGAGCCACCCAGGCGCCCCGGCATGGACCACTTCTTAATTCTTGCACCTGACTTGGTTGGCTTTGGACCTGACAAGCCTGAACCAATTCTGTGAAGATAGTGTTGCTTTGGTGCCATCATAAAACAAGAACAAGTGAAATAAAATCTAGGGAGGGTGGAACTTCCCGAGGAAGAAGTGCCCGGTGCATCCCAGTGAGTGTGCTACATGTCTGGGAGGGTGTGCATAGTTTAAACAAATACGAAAAGTCATTTGTTAGAGCAACGTTTTTTTTTTTTTCCTGAATCTTGGGAAAATCTCACAATGTACCCTGGAATGTACTGACAGCATTGTTACATTTTTCCTTTGGGGAGGAGGGGGCCAACCATTTCCATGTCTTATTTAAAACAATAAAAATAAGATAAAAGCAAAGTTTTATTCTAAAGGCTCAAATGAAATTTATAAGAGGCAAAGTAAGTGCAAGAATACGTTTTTTCTTCCCCCAGCGGCTTAAAAATATCCCTGAAGACCCTCTAGCAACGGCTCACCAGGCAAATTAAAACAATTAAGAGAGCTTGCTCACCAAATGCAAAGCACATGTCTTGCTCTGTAGTCAAGAAGAAACCTCTCAAAGGTCTGGTGTTGTGGGCTGAGGCAGTCCCACAGAGATCCATAGGCAGAGAGATTTTGTTTCTTAAACCAGGGATTGACAACCTTTATCTGTGAAAGACCAGAGAGTAAATATTTTAGTCTTTGTAGGACATACAGTCTCTATCCCAACTCCTTAACCCTCCCACTGTAGCATGAAACCAGCCATAGACCCTACATCAACAAATGGATGCAGCTGTGTTCCAATAAAACTTTATTTATAAAAACAGGCTGCGGTGAGGATTGGCCCTGGCTGTAGCTAAGTGACTTCTGCCTTAAACCAAAGGCCTGGGGATAATTTGCTGTAAACAGGCAAGGATACACTCAGCATATAACACAGTTACACATTTTTCTTTTCTTTAATTTTTTTTGATGTTCATGTATTTATTTATTTATTTATTTATTTATTTTTATAATTTTTTTTAATGTTTATTTATTTTTGAGACAGAGAGAGACAAAGCATGAATGGGGGAGGGGCAGAGAGAGAGGGAGACACAGAATCGGAAGTAGCCTCCAGGCTCCGGGCCGTCAGCCCAGAGACCCACGCGGGGCTCGAACCCACGGACCGCGAGATCATGACCTGAGCTGAAGTCGGACGCTTAACCGACTGAGCCACCCGGGTGCCCCGATGTTCATTTATTTTTGAGGGAGAGAGAGAGAGAGAGACAGAGCATAAGTGGGGGAGGGGCAGAGAGAGACGGAGACACAGAATCTGAAGCAGGCTTCAGGCTCCGAGCTGTCAGCACAGAGCCCGACGCGGGGCTCGAACTCATGAGCAGTGAGATCACGACCTGAGCCGAAGTCAGAAGCTTAACCCACTGAGCCAGGCAGGCGACCCCACCCAGTTACACCTTCTTACATGAGCAAATAAGCCTTTCCTTGGCTCCCTCTTCCTCTGTAGCCCCATACTTGATTCACAGCCTAAAGGAAATTTTAGAAAGCTGTGTGTGCAGTGCTGAATTGTAATCAGAGCTCCGCAGCTGTTCGGAAAGAAGGCGCCATTTTTTAGTTTTCCCGGGGTGTGCCAATTTACATGAATGATAAAAGACATCCTAGTTGTCTTGTGGGAGAAACAAACTCATTCCTTTATACGTGACTCGGAGTAGCAGTCCACTGAACCTCAGTTGAACTTCAGAGGTTTTCATGAGTCTCTACAAAAAGCTTTGGATTCAGAGAGACTTCTGAAGGCCTTTGACCTATCCTCATTTGCTCGCTTCAGGCCCAGCTGACCTTGAATTGTGATGCGTATGTTTGGAGCATGAGCCCAGATCTCAGCTTTAAAGCATAGTATCTGTGAAAGGGGAGAATGGTCATGACCATTTCACAGGATTACTATGAAGGTTAAATAATAAAAAATAAGCGAAACACAAAGAGCCCAGTGTGTGTGTATGTGTGTGTGTGCATGTGTGTGTGTGCATATAAACTATTAAATCAGAGGTCTGCTTTATTCAATTCTTGCTTTTCTTCGTGGCCATGACAACACCTCTGAGAAACTACTGGAATATTTACAAAGTTGCTATGTAATATTATCTATCCTCATGAAGCAGTGGGTCAAGATGAACCAGTTGTCAGCATTTTGTTTTAATTTTTTTAACGTTTATTTATTTTTGAGACAGAGAGAGACAGAGCATGAACAGGGGAGGGGCACAGAGAGAGGGAGACGCAGAATCTGAAACAGGCTCCAGGCTCTGAGCTGTCAGCACAGAGCCCGATGCGGGGCTCGAACTCACGGACCGTGAGATCATGACCTGAGCCGAAGTCGGCCGCTTAACCAACTGAGCCACCCTGGCGCCCCATTGTCAGCATTTTAAAATTAAACATGGAGTTTCACGATGGGTACCTGGTGGGGTCCACATCATGGCTGGCCACATGACAGTTATGTGCCTTCATGAACAGTTCTCTTTAAGAACTTTGAATTCTAAGACTCAAGTGGACTTCCCTGGGCAAGGAGAATTCCCACATGTCCCTGAACTTTACAGTTGGAGAAGGGAAAAAAAAAGCATCTGTGTGATCCCCATAGGGGGAGAACAAGAAACTTGGTTTTGACCCCCTACCTTTGCCTATGGACACCTTTTTCCTGCTGTTACTGTATCCTTTGCTGTAATAAATCTTAACCATGGGTATAACTTTATTTGAGTCATGTGGGTCTAAGTGGGTGATTGTGGAACCCCTGAGATGTGAGATCTGATCGAATATTTCTATCTACCTACCTACCTACCTACACATACATGTATATTTTTCTCTTTTATGCCCCAAAAACCCAGAATGTGGTGATATGGTAACCATTTTGCTTACAGAACATCAGTAGATTGAAAATCCAGAGGAAAGGACTGAAATTTAAGTATAACTCTGCTTTGCCAAATGCATTATAATGATAATAGTAATGAACTGAGGTTTGGAAATCTGGATTCTAGAACTGTGTAACTGATAGAAACTGGGCATAAAGGGACCTAAATACAAAGCAAAAGAGATATAGGTCATGTTCAGATATTGCCTATCAAAGCAATATTCAGAAAGCTTCAAAAAAATGTAAGTATAATCTCATGGCCAGAAACTGAAAACAAAAGATGGTTCAAAAAGATGGTTATATTCTGAAAATTATAAATTTTGTGAAGGAGAGAGAAGAGGAAACCAGAATTGTTAGCTTAGATTAAAAGAATCTGAAAGGAACAGATAGGGTGAAGTTGATGGTAGTAACACATAATCAAGGATGCGTTCAATGAGTTTGTGGATTTTTCGTGGGAGTTAAAGTCCAGAATAGGTTCAAGATTATATAAATTGCCAAAGACAAAGTCAAAAACCACGATATCACCTATGCGTACAGATGGAAGATGGTGTGGGCTAGGTCTTCTGCTTGTGGCAGACGGTATGACTTTAGCAGATAACAGAGAAGGAATCTCTAATGGTCAGCTCTCTTGTTCTCATCTTTTTCTTTAAGGCAAATGTTCTTCCAACTGTAAAATGTATGAGAGACATCAGAGAAAAGGAGTGATTAATACATGGGGGAAAACTGATATAAGAGAATTTAGAGCTAAAATTGATGGCAACATTAGCTGTGCCAGGGAACATACATTAGGGAAATGTTGTAAACAGATTATATATTGCTGCACAGAAAGCAATTGACAAGGTGTCTCACTCGTCCTTGGACAATGACCTTGGCTCATCTTCAAATAATAATTGTATCAGCCTCCTATCTCCAAACCTGTCTGTACCCTTACTAACTTCTGTTTCTTCTGTCTCGGATGATATATTTTTCTTCCTATTCTGCTGATGATACGTTTTTGGTTTTTCTCAACTGACTTGTTTTATTCACTTATTCACCTATTCACAGATTCATTCAGTAGATATTTATATGTGCTGGGTACCATTCTAGGAGCTGAAAATACATTAGCAAACAAGACAGGCAAGAATCTGTCTCTTGTGGAACTTACATCTAATTGAGGGAGAAAGACAGTAAATAAAGGAGCAAAGAAATATATGATATGATTTCAGAGTGTCGTAAAATTCATAAAGGAAATTAAAAAAAAAAAGAGATACACAAGAGAGTGATTTGAGTTTGGTTGACTATTTTAGGTGTGGTGATCCCGAAAGGCCTGTCTGAGGAAGTGACATTTGAGCTGAGACCCAAGGAGCTAAATATGTGAAGAGTTGGAAGAAATCACAAATGTACAAGTCAGGGGTTGGCATGAGCTTAACAGTAATGGAACAGAAAGATCAGTGTGTTCAAGTCTAGTGAATACTTGGGAGAATGGGAGCAAATGAGATTGAAGAGGTGAGTAGAAATCAGATGGACCTCTGCAGACCATGAAATATGATTTCTATTATAGGGCTTTAGGAAGACATCAAAGTCATAATATTTTTAAAAGAGAATTTTAGTACCCACGTAGAGAATGAATGGTAAGATAATACAAAAGCAAAAACAGGTAGCTCATTCAGGAGGGTATTACAATTTAGGTGTGAGATGTGGGTATCCTGGGCACAAGTGAGTAGCTATATAGAATGGTTGGATTTGGATTTTACTTTATGGATGGAGTGGACAGGATTTGCTAATGGCTTCTATGTTTTCTAGATTTTTGACTTGAGAAACTTGGGGGGAAGGTGCAGAATTTTATGAGATGGGAAAGACAATAGCATGAAAGTGGTGTGGGGAAAGAGGCACCATGTGGAAGAATAAAATAAGTGTGAAGTCTTAGACATTATCAACTTCTGTCTCTCTTTTGTACTTTTCGCTTCTCTGATCCCTCCATTCTTAGCCTCTAAGCATGCTAAGTCTTTCCCGCCCTAACTCTCCTAATCTTCCCTTAGCTCAGCTTCTCCTTTGGAATATTGCTCTCCTCTTCTCTTCATCAGTAAGTTTCTTGAAATAAATAATCAACACTTCTTACTACTTCCTCTCACATGATTTCTTCATCTACCATTTGCAATCTGAAGTGTGATACAAAAGCACAAAGAATCGACTCTGTTTTCCTACTTCTGTACTGACATAATGATGACCATGGGTCTATAATATGTAGGCACAAGCGCAAGATGCTGAGAAGGTCAAGCTCATACCGGCGTTCCGCTCAGTCGGCTTCTTCTTGTGCTACTGTCGTAGGTGACACTCCAGCCTCCAGCCACGGTGGTCTTGCAGACATCTGTGACTGTCCCAGAGGAGGCTGAGTGTAAGTGTACTGCTGGACCATCACAGACAAACTAGAAGAGGCATATATATGCTCAAAGTATTAAGTGATCATCCGTGGGATTCATTGACCGTTTGAGTCCCCATCAACTCTTAGTCGTTCAGTTCTGTTAAACATTTTGGATTGATTTGCACTGCCTTTGCTCAAGAAGACTCCCCCCTTTTTCTTCTTTAATGTGACAGTTCACCGTCCTGCCTAGGTAACAAGATAATTCTCAAGAATAGCATTACAATTGCATGCCATTTACAAACAGTCAGAATGTGTGTTTCCTCAAATGTAAGGATAAAGTTAAGTAGAGATGTTTATCGTGGTGCAAGAAATTTCATCAAGTAGAACTAGGAGAGTCAGGCTCTTGAAAAGAAACCACCCAGTTAATTCAGGTCATTCAGATCGTACAAAAGTTGTGGAAGTAATAAATTGCGGTATTAAAATGTCCACTCACAAATGTTTCAGATTCAAGTGGTTTTTACATCAGCTTTTTCTTTGACATCAAATTTTAATGTATCTTTTCTCAGTAGCAATATCACAGCTCATGAAGTTTATCTGAGGCACAATTATTGCCGATTGAAACTTTTAAAGTAACGATTTTTTCCCCACATAATGTTAATTATTTCCATAATATAATTATGCATTTTGCTTTAAGAATTTTAATGAGTATTGGAAGCAGATATGTGACTTGGAAGTTCATTAGCTATCTAGTTTTCAAGGCGTGTTCAGAGGAAGCAGAGACTACACTTGAAGTTGAAAGAACACTGGCGTAGAAGACAGGACACGTGGGCTCTACCCTAGGGTCTTTGTCCTAGGCTTCCTCTCCTAAATCTTTCTAGGCTTCCATTTCCTCATTTGACAAATGGAAAAAATAATACCCATCGTACATTCCTCATGTTGTTGGATTTTTCAGAGACAGTTACAATTTCAAATATTCCAACTCCTTGACAGGACATTTGTCTTAATTTCTGGCTCACAAAGCACAGTTACAGCAAATATATGTTGTATAACTAAGGTCATAGGGAACTAGAAGCTACAATTCAGCCTGGCTTTTATGTCTCTCGTTTTATGTGCAATTATTGTTCTCTTTGTCTTTATGGCTTTTAGGCTCAAGATAAAAGTTCCAAGGCGTGAGCGTGTGTTGGAACACATCTCCTAGCAACCTTCTTTTGCAGTCTTCCAGAGACTGAAAGTATGGTTGAGAGAATCACAGGCTTAACAGATTTTAGAGCTGGAAAGACCACCTTGCTTTCGAGTGAGGGAAAAGAAATCCTGACACATTCACTCACAGCTGCCCTTCCTGTGTCCTTTGCAGAGGAAGAACAATCAGTAGAAGAAAATGGAGTAGGGGATTATTGGCAGAGATTGCCAAAGGATAGGAAAAGCCGGGCAGTTGTTAGGGTTTGCACACATACACTACACAGAAAAACAAGAGTTGTGTCTCCTGTGGATCCACAGAATCTGGAAGCAGGAACCAAAGGAATTAGGGAATTAGGGTTCACATGAAGAATTAAGGGGAACAACGTAAAGGCCTATTTGGAAAGACAGTGATGCGACTACTACCTATTAACTGAAGAAAAAGATGGAGGCACCTGGGTGGCTCAGTCGGTTAAGCGTCTCACTTTGGCTCAGGTCGATCTCGCGGTTCATTGGTTCGAGATCTGCGTTGGGCTCTGGGCTGACAACTCAGAGCCTGGAGACTGCTTCGGATACTGCGTGTCCCTCTCTCTCTGCCCCTCCCTTGCTCTTTCTCTCTCTCAAAAATAAATAAACGTTAAAAAAGGAAAAGAAAACCCGTCTGAAATATCATACAACACACTTCAGTCTCTAGGAAATGCACTTCTGAAAAATAGCCTGACATCAAGATCATGCTTAGTTCAACAAAACTTCATCAGGTTCCGTGGCTGCAAAACTTCACAGGCTCTGATAGTTGCAGGATTACGATGACCATGTTAGAATGACGTGGAGAAGGACAATCAAAAAGTGGAGACAAGTGGACTCAAGTGCAGGCCGAAAGAAATATATTAAGGGTCACTCAGGAGTAAGTAGTCTTAGAAAATTGAAATTAATTATGAATGCAAGGGAACTATACTGGTGATGTACAGAGATTAGTGGACGTTTCTCAGCTGAACAAAGGTATTCTTCTGACTGGGACAAGTTCTTGGTGGTGGTAACATTATTAACTAGTGTTTTGCTATCCCCCAGGATGTCGAGGGCCATGAAGATATGGTAGTTCATTAATAGCTAGAGAGAGTTTTTCTTTTATTTTTTTATCAGTCGGATGATCATTTATTTATTCAACAGACATATTTATTGACTTGTATATTTGATATAACATAAAAACAGAGATGAATATGACACAGTCACTCGCCCTTGAACTTTTCAGCCATAACCGCATGTAAAATTATAATTCACTTGCAAGAAGTTTTATCGTTGAAGATAGGCCAATTAACCTCAAGATGACGGAGTTAAAAACAATCAGGGTGTTCGCCAGAGGGGTGGTGGTTGCGGGGGGAGGATGGGTCAAAGCGACAAGAAGGATTAAGAGGTGCAAACTTCCGGTTATAAAATAAACAAATGAGTCCCAGAGATGAAAAGCACAGCATAGGGCGTATAGTCAATGAGATTGTAATAATGTTGTATCGTGACGGATGGTGACCGCACCCGTGGTGATGAGCGTTGAGTAACGTACAGAATTTTGAATCGCTATGCTGCACACCTGGGGCTAATACTATGTTGTATATTAATTATGCTTCAATCAAAAATAATAAGTAAATAAGATGAAAAAATAATCAGCAAGTTGTCTTCTGACGCTTATTGCCAGATAGTTATCTCGGAGACTCTGCATTTTCAAACATCCCCTTATTTTCCTATCTACGTGGAAGAGAGGGACAGTGCCTCATGTGATTTTCCATAAAAATCCAAAGTTTGGCTATGTTTTGTTGCAGGACTCTCTTGGGTCCAAGTACTTTGTTCTTTGTAATAATGGTTGTTTACTTTGCTATAAGCAGAAGATCTGCTTGAATGTGTTTTCATTGATTTTGTTTTTCTACGCACCTTCAATTTGTGATGAGAAATGAATTATAATGCTGATGCTGTGCCAGAGTGGACTATTTCCATTGACAAAAGAAATAAAAGAATAGAACCAAAACACTAGACGGAAATTCGGAATGTTATCAATTCATTCTTGCTACAGTCCGTACCTGTTCAAGAGATGGATGAATCTTTAACCATTTTAAGGACGTTCAAGGAGGAATTTCTTACTATTTCCTTTCGTTACCTGTGCCTAACATTTGTTGCTGACTCAATAATATAGCCAAGCAAGACGTGCAAACTCAAATGGTTTTCTTTCTTTTAAAAACTTTTGGGATTGTTTACTTACTTTTGAAGGGGAGAGAGACAGAGCATGAGCAGGGGAGAAGCAGAGAGAAAGCCAGACACAGACTCCAAAGTGGGCTGCAGGCTCTGAGCGGGGCTCGAACTCACAAACCGCGAGATCATGACCTGAGCTGAAGTCAGCCGCTTAACTAACTGACTGAGCCACCCAGGCGCCTCGGTTTTTCTCTCCCATTACAACCATATGTGTTTAAGTAAATGGGACAAAGTAAAACCCACAGGCAGCAATCCCTTATTGTTGGAATAGGATTTTACAGTTTGCAACCCTAAAGAGATCCAACCTTCTCCATGAACAAGCAGGGGTGAATGTACTTTTTAATTACTACCCATCCGTTAGCTTCAAGAGGTCATGCTGATAGTGTTGTATGGTGACAGTTGCTATGGTTGTGGTGAGCGTAGCATGATGTATGGAGTTGTGCAATCATTATGTTGTGGACCTGACAGCATTGTAGCATTGCGTGTCTGCTCCACTCTCATAGAAGAAAGTTTTAAAAATTTTAAAAAGAGGGGCGCCTGGGTGGCTCAGCCGGTGGAGCGTCCGACTTCGGCTCGGGTCACGATCTCGCGGTCCGCGAGTTCGGGCCCCGCGTCGGGCTCTGTGCCCACAGCTGGGAGCCTGGAGCCCGTTGCGGATTCTGTGTCTCCCTCTCTCTCTGCCCCTCCCCCTCCCCCGCTCATGCTCTGTCTCTCTCTCTGTCAAAAATAAATACAAACATTAAAAAAAAATAAGAATAAATACAAATGCCAGGCTCATGTAATTCTGAGGGGAAAAGAGTTCTATTGCAGTCAACTTATCCCAAAATAGAACTTACTGTTGATTTTACCTTTCCTTCCGTATTAGTTAGGGTTCTCTAGAGAGAAATTATTTTAGGGGATCAGCTCACATGATTGCAGAAGCAAGTCCAAAATCTTCAGAGTAAGATGGCAGACGGGAGAACCAGGGAGGAGTTGCATTCTGAGTGCAAGGGCAGTGTGCTGGCCCAATTCCTTCTCACTGAAGGAAGTCAGTCTTCGTTCTATGAAGACATTCAACTAATGAGATGAGGCCCACTCACGTTATGGAAGGTAATCGGTTTTATCAGAGTCTACAAATTTAAAGGTTCATCTCATCTGAAAAACATTTTCTCAGAAACATCCAGAATAACGTTTGGCCAAATATCTGGGTAGTGTGGTGCAGCCAAGTTGACTCATAAAAATTACTCTCACGCCTTTTCTGTTTCGCAGTCCTAAAGCTCTTATGCTGAAATCCTTGAGTCTGCTACTTAAACAAGCCACACAAAATCACTTGACGGATAGGACTGGAACTGAAGGCACGACACGGAAGAAGAATTCATGATACCCCCTTTAGGACACACTGTAAAACCTCAAATTCAGACAGCAGTTTGTCAGTTCATTCAATAAAATAGTTTTGAGCACCTAAAATATGCCATTACAGGATTATGCTGTATGCTGAAGATACTATGGAAAGCAAAGCAGGCGTGGCCCCTGCCCTTAGGGAGTTGTAGTCTGGTGAACTAAGACCACCGGATATTAACCGAAGGTCACACAGATACATGTAGTCCTTTGAAATAGTTTGATGAAACCTCATGTAGTCTGAGTGGTTCAGAAATGATATTGGAGCTGAAATATGATGGATGATTAGAAGCAAACTAGGCAGGGGCACCTGGGTGGCTCAGTCACTTGAGTGTCCAACTTCAGCTCAGGTCTTGATCTCACAGTTCCTGGTCATGATCTCCCATTCTCACTGACAGTACAGAGCCTGCTTGGGATTCTTTCTGCCTCTGCCTCCTCTCTCTCTCTCTCTCTCTGTCCCCTTCTCTCTCTCTCTTTCTCAAAATAAACAAACTAAAAAAAAAAACCCAGAAGTTAACTAGGCAAAAGGAGAACCAGCTTGTGGTATCACTGAGATGAGGAAGGGAGCATGGTGACTATGGGCGTCTGAGACGTCAATGTGGTTAGGAAAGAATGAATAAGAGAGAACATGATTTGAACGAGAATGTAGATGTACTTAGGGATGAGATCATAGGAAGTGTTGAGCATATTAAGGAATTTTGCCTTTACCCCAAGTGTTAAAGGAAGGCACTGAAGATTTTTTTAGCAAAGGGAAGACATAATCAGATTTTCTTTGAAGACCTCATTCTGAGTGTGGAGAACAGTCTGGAGGGAGAGAAGAACGGATGAGGAATAGACCAATTAATAAGTTATTGATTTTTAGGGCAGGAGAAGATGAAGGCATAAACTACAGAGGTAGTGGTAGACATCGAAAGAAGTAGATGGATTGTAGAGACACTTAAGTGGACTCGGTGATGGATTGGGTATATGGGGTAAGGGAGAGACTGCTGAACTGAATGGATGGTGATATCACTTGGAGGTTTAAGCAGCACATGAATAGGACTAGGTTGGGGAGGCAAAAGAGAAGTATCAAGTATTTGTTTACATTTTTTAAATATGGAATTTATTGTCAAATTGGTTTCCATACAACACCCAGTGCTCATCCCAACAGGTGCCCTCCTCAATGCCTATCGCCCACCCTCCCCTCCCTCCCACCCCCCATCAACCTTCAGTTTGTTCTCAGTTTTTAAGAGTCTCTTATGTTTTGGCTCCTTCCCTCTCTAACTTTTTTTTTTCCCTTCCCCTCCCCCATGGTCTTTTGTTAAGTTTCTCAGGATCCACATAAGAGTGAAAACATATGGTATCGGTCTTTCCCTGTATGACCTATGTCACTTAGCATCACACTCTCCAGTTCCATCCACGTTGCTACAAAAGGCCATAATTCATTCTTCCTCATTGCCAAGTAGTACTCCATTGTGTATATAAACCACAATTTCTTTATCCATTCATCAGTTGATGGACATTTAGGCTCTTTCCATGATTTGGCTATTGTTGAAAGCACTGCTATAAACATTGGGGTACAAGTGCCCCTATGCATCGGCACTCCTGTATCCCTTGGGTAAATTCCTAGCAGTGCTATTGCTGGGTCATAGGGTAGATCTACTTTGTTTACATTTTTGAGGTGCCATTGAGAACTCTAAAAAAAAGGTATAAAGTAAACAGTAGAACACACTGGCTTGGAACACAAAGAGATTTGTTCTAGAGACAATATTTTGAATAATTTCCCTACAGGTGGAAAATATTTCAGCAGTTTTGCTCTCTTCATTTTCTTAATCAGAAAAGTCAAGAAATAGGTAGATTGACTTGTCCATAGCTACACAGCTTAAATAGCCTACATTGAGATTCTTTTGTCTTTTGAATCCATATTTGGTAATTAAATACCTACACATATATTTTTCTTATTTTAGGACTCTTGATCATACTTCAGGTGTAGATAAAGTTTAAAATAATCTTTTAATGTACAAAATATGTGGGAGAATGCCTCTTTTTATAATGTAACATATTGATTCTATACTAAGTTATATAATAAATGAGAACCTTCTAGTATGAAAACCATAGGGCCTTTTTTTATGTCACTAAAATAATCATGTCACTAGCTTTGGAATTAGGCTCTTTAAATGAAAACACAAATCATTTCACCATGATCTGACATAAATTAACCTCAGGAGAAATCTCTTCAAATGGCAATTTTCAGGTTTCTTTGAACTGACTCTTGTAATTTCCCAGGAGACAACAAATGAATAGTGAGATCTACCTATGGAAGAATTATTTAATTATACATCCATCTGCTCAATGTCTTGACTTAGGCAATTTGTTTTGAGAGGCGACTGCTTGTTTTTCTCCTTAGCCTGAGAATGTAATCACATTATAAATTCCACCCTTTTAATATCAATAAACTTATTAGCTATTTGCTGAGTACCCAACATAAGGTTAGTTATTATGAATAATTATAAAATCAAATGAAAACAAAACAAAAACTGATGACGTGGCTCTTGTACTTAATATCTATTTAAATTATAGGTTATATGAGGCTAGGCTTTGGTTAAAAATCAAGGCTAGACTTTGGTTAAAAATTGGGATGCCTGGGTGGCTCAGTCGGTTAAGTGTCTGACTCTTGGTTATGGCTCCAGTCATGATCTCACGGTCGTGAGATGGAACCCCCGCGTTGGGCTCTGTGCTGGGTGCGGAGCCTGCTTAAGATTCTTTCCCTTTCCCTCTGCCCCTCCCCCCCTCTCAAAAATAATAAAAATGATTTAAGAATAATCTGTAAATATATATTCTAAAACCTAAGTAGTGGTATTGGCTATCCATTGTATTGAAATTCCCAGAAGGGAGACTACCCTCTCATCTCTACAAGTTGTAGATGGCTTCATAGAGGAAGAGGGATTTGAGCTAGGTAGTAAAGGAAAGAGAGTTGGCAGTTTTAGTCTCATTGTCTGCTTGCCCTCATACCCCGTAAGAGAAACTAGCCCATCCATATTGTGTTCTATGCGTCCCCTCTGTCCTTCACCCTACCCAGCCACTTGGTTGACTATCTGATCCATGTTGCATCCAAGACTGTTTAGTGACTTGTTTTCTTGTAGGCTGATGCAAACAGGTCAGCTGTGTCAACCAGATTCCTGGACTCTGAATTTTCCCTTAAGAAATATTGCGAGATTAATATGATGAGTAGTAAAGGTCTTAATATATAGGATAGTAAAGGAGGCAGAAATTTTGAGGAAGCAGAAAAGCCTATTTGGTGGAAAAAAGAAAAGAGAATAAATGCAGAGTGACATTGAAAGTAGAAGATGAGAAGTAGAAAGCCCATTATAACCCATGAGAGATAAATGGAAAGAGCTAATTTCAATTCCAGTTTCTAGAACTTCCTCAGTTACTGGAGGCTTCCAAGTTACAACTTTAATTTTAGTTTACAGATTTCCTTACAATGAATTCCCCACTGCTTTATTTGTATTAATTGGACAAGCTACATTTCTTGCAACATAAAGAATCTAATTAGAATAGAAAGTTTGGATTAAGATGAACAGAGAGGAGGGGCATTTCTAGTGGGAGGGACTAAAACTTGCCAAAGGAGGGAATAATGAGCAGAGTATGCTAGAAGGCCTGATGATCATGCTGGCAAATGTTAGAGGTACTCGTTGGAGGAGTGAAAAATATAAGATTAGATACATAGGATGGGCTTAAATTCTGGTGGCATCACAAAATCAGTTGAATAATTTGGTTGAGATCTTATAGGCTATATAATAGCCAGCTCAAGTGATGTGATCAATGCAGTGCTAGAAGATGGCTCTTTTAGAAGATGAATTGGTCGGAGCAAAGGTACCAGCTCAGAAACTACTGCAGCCATTCAGGCACAAGCTAAGATATGGCCCACAATGGCAAATATGTGCTAGGCATTCCACTGTTCCCTATTCCTAGGCCCATGATGCACTGCTAATTCATTATCGCACTCTTCACCTGTTGAGCATGGGTGGTACCTTAGCATTTTCTGAATGGTACTCCAAGCAATGAACGGCCTTTGGTTAGTTACCAAGTAAAATGAAATTTATTCGCACCCCCTGCACTGGCACATTCTACTATTTTGGCAAAGAGAGTTTTGATAGGTCTTAACACTCATGATGCAAATCTAAGCTTACAGAATATCTATGGATGTCCTGGGTGCTATGTTTCTCTGCATCTGGGGCTCAAATCTTGCCATATCAAACAATAAAGAATGGATTGATGGTTTGTACTGGAGTTTACTTGTTTGAAATACCATTCTGGTAAGTAGAGCATTAATGGAGCGTGGGAAATTTTAGTTGTTAGGTCTTAGTTGTGATGACAGAGATCATTTAAAATAGGTAATCCCGGGACGCCTGGGTGGCTCAGTGGGTGAAACGTCCAAGTTCACTTCAGGTCGCGAGCTCACAGTTTGTGAGTTCGAGCCCCGCGTTGGGCTCTGTGCTGACAGCTCAGAGCCTGGAGCCTGCTTTGGATTGTCTCTTTCTCTCTCTGCCCCTCCCCCACTTGTGCGCTCTCTCTCTCTCTCTCTCTCTCTCTCTCTCTCTCTCAAAAATAAGTAAATGTAAAACATTTAAAAAAAATAAAATAAAATAGGCAATCCCTACTGTTTTCCACTTCCTGGGATACCTTTTACTATAAACATAAAGTCGTAGTAGTAATTGTGCTTTTAGTATATGTTAATTGAAAAAATACATAAGGATAAATAACCATAGTGACCTTAGTTAGCCTTTTATAGAAATTTATACTTTATTCATTACAAAAGCATGCATTTTTCAACTTAGAGTTAATACACAGAAACGGCTTACATATTTATTCAGTTCACTAACACTGCCGGGTGCGTGTGGTCTCAGGGCCACAGCAGAGAAACATTGAATAAAAGTATGTTCCCCCGAGAGCTTAGAGATCAAATCTGAGTGGTGAACAAATGAGGAGGCAGGGCCCCCGGAACTCCAGGTTGTGGAGAAGAAGCCAACAGAAAGACCATGAAGAGTGTAACATATCTGCCTTCAAGTGGGTTCCTAACTTTCCTCTGCTTGTCCTGGAAAATATCACTTCTGGCTAATTGAAATGTATGGGCATGACTATTACCTAATAGCTTAATCCTGTAGATCTTTTCACTCATAAATCTGTTTCTCATGACTTAGCAGGAGTGCGTTTGCAGGAAGCCCGGGCAGACATGAGATGGGGAGACAGAATGAGGAAACCAGCCACATCATGTCATGTATTCCATCTATAGACAATGCTTGGTCTTTTTACGCATTTGCAAGCTCTGTTTAAAACTGTACACTCTTTCCATCTCCTTTATCCACTCGCTGCTGCCAATGAATCTACAACTCATATTCGGAATCTTTGACCTAAAGTGTCTTAAAATTGGCCTTGGGCCACCTGGGTGGCTCAGTCTGGGCATCTGACTGCATCGTTTGGGCATCGGACTTCGGCTCAGGTCATGATCTCATGGCTTGTGGGTTCTTGAGTTCGAGCCCCGCGTCAGGCTCTGTGCTGACTGCTCGGAGCCTGGAGCCTGCTTCGGATTCTGTGTCTCCCTCTCTCTCTGACCCTCCCCCGTTCATGCTCTGTCTCTCTCTGTCTGGAGGGGTTCTCAGACTATAGACATTGTCCTTGGGTTCAAGGAGTCTAGAAAGAGAAATGAACGTGTCAGGAAAATAATTATAATATATCTCGGGTTCCCCATTAAAGAAATATTTATTGAACACCTACTATATGCCAGATACCATGTTATTCCATAGGGTTAAGGTATAAGGATAAGCAAGACAGGCATGATTCTCAGCCTTATAGAGCTTGGAATATAGCATGCTATAATAGAAAGCTCTTGTGTATTGAGGAAGGTTCTAGAATCAAGATGATATACATAAAACTTAACTACTAAGCAGTAGTGGCTTGCCTATTCAGCTCCTATGTGTGTGTCGCTTCTCCCTCACCACCAAAAATAAAAATCAGTTTACATATGCATCCATCCTTTCCTTCTTATTTCCTATTATAACAGACGTACCCCTGAAACTACCTTGCCATTTACTTTAGCCTATTCTTTAGAGAAAAATTAGACTCTGTTGCCATCAATGCCTTATTGCCAAGGGATAGAAGGTACCCGTGAGAAATGGTCTGTGTTCATTAGGCTGTCATCACCTTGTAAAGAAACTCTAATCCTGAGTTTTTAGGGGTGATTGTTGATGTGCTTCAGAGAATAGACAACTTAAGAACTGTCAGTAAAAGGAGGCGATAATATCTACTAAGCTAAAAGCATGACTATTATTAGTATGTATGTGTTTTGGCTCCTCTTGGGCTTTGGCTCTGTTTAGAGTATGATTATTTGCAGAATGCAAAGCATAATGATCAAAACAGTAGAGTGGGGTCTCTTAAACAATCTGCTAATGCATGTTTGAGTTCTTAACTTTGGAACAAAAAGAGTTCCAGATGAGATGTGGATGTATGGTATTGAGGGCAAAAGGACAGGTTTAGTAGACCTATGGTATTAGTTAAAATGGCACTTTGTAAAGATGAGATTGTGGTTGAACCCACTCATCTCTTATTAACTTGGTGACGCTACAGACCTATTTGAAGACCAGAGAAAGCCAGAGGCTTGAAGCTGTGACAGCTCAAGACTAATGAGACGTAAATGGATAGATGCTATGAATCCGTTCTTAATTTCATTATCAAGGCTTTGATCACAGCAGCAGGCCTTTGTGATGTGATATGATGTGAATTCAGGTCGCCACCAAAAGGCCTTCCATATACTTTTGACTTCCCCAAATCCTGCAAGGTCAGCTTTTAAAATGAACTAAGGCAACGGAACGTTTTCCCCTTCATTATTAGATGGCCTCCAAGCCTGGGAACGTGGAGAATTAAATGGGATGGGATAGGGGAACGAGAAGGAATTTTTGAGTGAGAAGCATTGTCAAGGAAGATAAAGCAGTTTACAGGGCTACAGTGGGGGTGCTTTGAACAGTATTGTCACATAGTAGAGACATCATGGAATGAACTGGGATCATGATTCAAAATTTATCTTTCTGTGTTTGAAGGAAAACATCCTTGCCAACTGGTATCAAACCATTGGTATGTACATTGGTATGTAATTTTATCAAAGATATGTACACAGCAGCTTCTCTCTCCTGACCTTAGGATAGGAGACAACAAATTGCTGATGACTGCTGTTTATTAGGATAAAGGGGAAACATATATCTTGCTGAACACCCTCTTGAAAGGATCTTTCAAGAACATCATTGGGTCGCCCCCAAGTGGCCTCTTCGCCCTGGACTTTGGGGCAGAACTGAGACAATCAAATATTTTATTCAGGATAGTTGTTTGGGCATCATGCCTGACTTTCTCTTGTAGGAATATAAGGACATAGCCATGGAATACACAAAAGTTTGCTCCTATAATACTTCTATCAAATTGCTTTGGCTGGCAAACAATATACTTTAGATTTGGTGAAATTTCATTTGTATATCCCTTTCCTGGAATATGTAGTGCATTTTTCAAGAATGCCTGGGTTGAAAATTCACTCATTGATAAGAGACCGTGAGCAATATATTATAGGGTGCAGCAATTCTATAATGTGCTCACTGTGGCGAATGCAATAAAGAAGGACTTTATAGGACTATTGCTATCTAATTATGTTTCATCAGAGCCTACAAAGTATCTGCACAGCTCTGGCACTTATCCTGAAAAGGCAGCTAAACAGTAACAAGTGCCAAAAAAATTAAAGCCTTCTGTCTTAGGAATGTGCACGTGGAGCCCATATGTTAGAAAACTGGAGTGAGTTTTGTTTACCATAATCAATTACTTTGCAACACTTAAACATGGGATTTAGGAAGAATTCTGAAGCAACTAAACCAAGTGTTTCTCATAAAATGAATTCGTTAATATCTTTATGAAATCTTGAAGAAAAAAACAAATTTTACTTAAGAGTTTACAAGACTAATGTTGACAGCAGTGTCTCTTTTTTTGTGGATATCAAAAAAGATTTTATTTCTTTAGAACTTTTTTTCCTTGCATAACTGAGACCCACTGAACAGCAATTTTCCATTTCCCTGTTCTCACAGCCCCTGACAACCATCAACCTACTTTCCGTGTCTATGAGTTTGATCATTAGCTATCTCTTGTAAGTTGAATCATGCTCTATTTTTTTTGTGTGTTTGGCTTTTTTTACTTAGCAATAAGGTCTTCCTGTTTCATCAATGTCATAGCATAGGACAGAATTCCCTCCTTCTCTTCATGTTGAATAACATTCCATTGTATACATGTACCATATTTTCTTTATAGATTCATCCATTGATGGACATTTAGATTTTTCCCACATATTGGCTATTATGAATAATGCTCTGCAAATGATTATGGTTGTGCAAAAAAAAATACTGTTTGAGATCCTGATTTCAATTCCTTTGAATATATACGTAGAAGTGGGTCATTTGGTAGTTCTATTTTTAATTTTATGAGGAAACTCCATACTGTTTTCCATAGGGGCTGAAGTACTTTAAAATCCAACTAACAGTTTGCAGAGTTTCCAAATGTTAAATGTACTCCCAACACTTATTCTTTCTTCCTTTTTTTAAAGAAAGTGATCATCCTATGGGGGAAAAAAATGAGAGCCTTTTCCCTAAGGTCAGGAACAAGACAAGGGTGTCCATTATCACCACTTTTATTCAACATAGTACTGGAAGTCCTAGCCACAGCAATTAGACAAGAAAAAGGAATAAAAGGCACCCACATTGGCAAAGAAGAAGTCAAACTTTCACTATTTTGCAGACAACATGATACTCTATATACCAAAAAACTAGTAGAACTGATACACAAATTCAATAAAGTCACAGGATACAAAAACCAATGTGCAAAATCTGTTGCATTTCTCTACACCAATAATGAAGCAGCAGAAGGAGAAATTAAGAAAACAATACAATTTATAATTGCACCAAAAGAATAAGATACCTAGGAGCAAACATGACCAAAGAGGTAAAAGACCTGTACTCTGAAAACTATAAAACACTGGTGAAAGAAATTGAACAGGACGCAAAAATTGAAAAGTCATTCCATGCTCATGGATCGGGAGAACAAACATTGTTAAAATGTCTATACTACACAAAGCAATCTACACGTTTAATGCAATCCCTATCAAATTACCACCAGCATTTTTCACAGAGCTGGAACAAACAATCCACAAATTTGTATGGAGCTACAAAAGACTGATTAGCTGAAGCAATCTTAAAAAAGCAAAGCAAAGTTGGAGGCATCACAATTCTGAACTTCAAGTTATATTGCAAAGCTGTAGTGATCAAGACAGTATGGTAGTGGCACAAAAATAGACACATAGATCAGTGGAACAGAATAGAAAACTCAGATATGAACCCACAAGTATATGGTCAATTAATCTCAAAAAAAAAAAAAACAGGAAAGAACATGCAATAGGAAAAAGACAGTCTCTTCAACAAATGGTGTGGAGAAAACCGGACAGCAGCATGCAAAAGAATGAAACTGGACCACCTTCTTATAACATACACGAAAATAAATTAAAAATGGATGAAAGACCTAAATTTGACACAGGAAACCGTCAAAATCCTAGAATATAACACAGGAAGTTAGTTACTTCTTTAACATCAGCCACAGCAACATTTTTCCTAGCTGTGTCTCCTGAGGCAAGGGAAACAAGAGCAAAAATAAACTATTGGGACTTCGTCAAAATAAAAAGATTCTGCACAGTGAAGGGAACAATCAACAAAACTAAAAGGCAACCTGTGGAGTGGGGGAAGATATCTGCAAATGACACATCCAATACACAGTATTCAAAACATATTAAAGAGCTGATGCAACTCAACACCCAAAAAACAAATAATCCAATTAAAAATGAGCAGAAATGATGAATAGACATTTCTCCAAAGAAGACATACAGATGGCCAACAGGCACATAAAAACATGCTCAACATCACTTAGCATCAGGGAAATGCAAATCAAAACCACAATGAGACATCACCTTACACCTGTCCAAATGGATAAAATCGACAACACATGAAACAACAAGTGTTGGCAAGGATGTGGAGAAAGGGGAACCCTCTTGCACTGCTGGTGGGAATGCAAAGTGGTGCAGCCACTGTAGAAAACATTATGGAGGGTCCTCAAACAATTAAAAATAGAACTACCCTACGATTTAGTAATCACACTACTGGCTATTTATGCAAAGAATACAAAAACACTAATTCAAAGAAACACATGCACCCCCATGTTTATAGCAGCATTATTTATAATAGCCAAGATATGGAAGCAGCCCAAGTGTCCATCCATTTATGAATGGATAAAGAAATGGTGTATACACACACACACACACACACACACACACACACACACACACACACAATGGAATATTATTCAGCGATAAAAAAGAATGAAATTTTGCCATTTGTATGACATAGATGGTGCTAGAGAATATAATTCTAAACAAAGTACATCAATCAGAGAAAGATAAATACCATATGATTTCACTCATATGTGGAATTTAAGAAACAAACAAGCCAAGGGAAAAACAAGACAGACAAAGCAATAAGCAGACTTGATTATAGAGAACAAACTGATGGTTACCAGAGGGGAGGGCAGTGGGAGATTGATTAAATAGGTGATGGGGATTAAGGAGTCTACTTGTTATAAGCACCAGGTGATACATGGAATTATTGAACACTATATTGTACACCTGAAATTAATATAACTAAAATTAAATTAAATTAAAATAAAAACTTTAAAAAAAGTGGTCATTCTTGGCATTATACTCTCTAGCTACATCCATGTCATTGCAAATGCCAAGATTTCATTCTTTTTTATTGCTGAATAATAATACTAAGTGAAATAAGTCAGAGAAAGAGATACCATATGATTTCACTCATATGTGCAATTTAAATTTTTTTTTAACGTTTATTTATTTTTGAGACAGAGAGACACAGAGCATGAACGGGGGAGGGTCAGAGAGAGAGGGAGACACAGAATCCGAAACAGGCTCCAGGCTCTGAGCCATCAGCCCAGAGCCCGACGCGGGGCTCAAACTCACGGACCGCGAGATCGTGACCTGGCTGAAGTCGGACGCTCAACCGACTGAGCCACCCAGGCGCCCCACTCATATGTGCAATTTAAAAAGCAAAGCAAAGCAAGGAGAAAAAAGAGAGAGAGACAAACCAAGAAACAGACTCCTAACTATAGAGAGCAAACTGGTGGTTGCCAGAAGGGAGATCGCTGGGGGTTGGATAAAGTAGCTGAAGGGGATTAAGGAGTGCATTTGTTGGGATGAGCAGTGGGTGATGTATGGAATTGTTGAAACAAGATATTGTACACTTGAAGGTAATATAACACTGTATGTTAACTATACTGGAATTAAAATAAAAACTTAAAAAAAAGTGGTCATCTTAATAGGTATGAAGTCTGCACTTCCCTGATGGTTAGTAACATTGAGCATTATTTCATATGCTTGTTGGCCATCTGTGTATCTTTGGAGAAGTGTTTATTCAAGTCCTTTGCTCATTTTTTAATTGGGTTCTTTGTGTTTTTTTGCTTGTTATTTAGTTATAGAAGTTCTTATGTATCTGGAGATCTACCTCTCATCTGATATGTTTTGCAAATATTTCCTCTCATTCTGTCGGTTGCTTTTCACTCTGTTGGCTATTTCTTTGCTGTGCAAAAGTGCTTAGGTTTGATGTAGTCTTTGATTTTTGCTTTTGTTGCCCCTTGCAACATCCCAAGAAATCACACCCAAGAAATCATTGCCAAATCCAGTGTCATGAAGCTTTTTCCCTATGTTTTCTTCTAGGAGTTTCATAGTCTCAGGTCTTACGTTTCAGACTTTCATTCATTTTGAGTTAATTTCTAGTATGGTGTAAAATAAGGATCCATCTTCATTTTTTGTATGGAGATATTCAGTATCCCAACACTATTGTTGAACACTAAGTCCTTTCCCCGTCGTATATTCTTGGCACCCTTGTCAAAGATTATTTGACTATATACATGAGGATTTGTTTCTGAATCTCTATTCTGTTTCATTGATCTATATGTCTGTCTTTATGCCAATACTATATTGTTTTTTACTTGTTTTATTGAGATAAAATTGACATATACCACTCTATAAGTTTAAGTTACAATGACTTGACTTACATATATTGTGAAATGATTATCACTAAGGTTAGTTAACATCCATCATCTCATAAATACAAAATAAAGGAAAAAGAAAAAAAATATCTTTTCCTTGTGATGAAAACATTTAGGATTTATTTCTTAATAACTTTCATATATATCATACAGCAGTGTTAATATGATCATCATGTTGAACATTACATCCCTAGTCCTTATTTATCTCATAACTGGAAGTTAGTCCCTTTTAGCTGCCTGCATCCTATTCTCCCTTCCCCCACCTTCACCTCTGGTAACCACAAATACTATATCTTCTTCCTATTCGTTTGGTTCTTTTGTTTTTTAAACTGCCATTTATAAAGTGAGATCATCCAATATTTGTCTTTGACTTATTTCGCTTAGCATAATGCCTTCAAGATCCAGCCACGATGTTGCAAGGGGCAGGATCTCCTCATTTTTACGGCTGAATAATACTCCATTTGTACCATACTGTTTTGATTACCGTAGCTTCATAATATGTTCTGAATCATGATAGGTACAATCTCCAACTTTGTACTCTCTCAAGATTGCTTTGAATATTCGGGGTCTTTTGAGGTTCAATATGAATTTTAGGATTTTTTTTTTCTATTTGTACAAAATATGTCATTGGGATTTTGATAAGGATTGTGAAAATCTGTAGGTCACTTTGAATAGTGTGGGCATTTTAACAACATTAAGTCTTCGAATCCATGAACACAGATAACTTTCCATTTGTTTGTATCTTCTTTAATATCTTTCAGCAATAGCTTGATTTTTTGGTGTACAAGTCTTTTGCCTCATTGGTTAAGTTTATTTAAAGGTGGTTTATTCTCTTTAGTACTACTGTAAATGGGATTATCTTCTTAATTTACTTTTTGGCTTGTTCATTGTTAATGTATAGAAATGCAACTGATTTTTTTGTGTTGATTTTTGCTGAATTCATTTGTTAGTTCTAACAGGGTTTTTTGGGCAATCTTTAGGTTTTCTACATACAAAATTATGTTATCTGCAAAAACAAATAATTTACATCCTTTGCAGTTTGGATTCTTTTTATTTCTTCTTCTTGACTAATTGCTCTGGATAAGACTTCCAGTACTGAATTGAATTAGAAGTGGCAAGAGTGAGCATCTTTGTTTTACTCCTAATTTTAGTAGAAAAGATTTCCGTCTTTATTAAATATAAGGTATGAGCTTTTTATGCATGGTCTTTATTATGTTGAATTTCCTTCTATTCTTAGTTTGGTGAGTGTTTTTATTATGAAAGTGTATTCAATTTTTTCAATTGTATATTTTTTATCAATTGAAATGATGGTGAGATTTTTATCCTTCATTACACTGATGTGGTGTATTACATTGCTTGATTTGCATATGTTGAAGTATTCTGTTTCCCAGAGATAAATCCCAATGGTCATGTTGTAGAATCCTTTTAATATGCTGTTAGATTTGGTTTGTTAGTATTCTCTTTAGGGTTTTTGCATTGATATTCACCAGAGATATGGATTTCCAGTTTTCCGTTCCTATAATATCTTTGTCTTGCTTTGGTATCAGAGTAATGATGGCCTTATACAATGAGTCTGGGGGGGAAGCCTGAGTAGCTCAGTCAGTTGAGTGCCCGGCTCAGGTCATGATGCCAGCATTGTGGGATTGAGCCCCACATTGGGCTCCATACTGAGTGTGGAGCCCGCTTAAGATTCTTTCTCTCTCTCCCCTGCTCACGCTCTCTCTTTCTCTAAAAAAATAAAAACACAATAAAATGAGTTTGGAAGTATTCTCTTATATTTCTGAGAAAAGTTTGAGAAGGTTTGGTGCTAATTCTTTCTTAAATACAAAGAACAAACTGAGGGTTGATGGGGGTGGGGGAGAGGGAAAAGTGGATGATGGGCATTGAGGATGAGCACTGGGTGTTTCATGGAAGCCAATTTGACAATAAATTATATTTAAAAAAGTAATAAGCATTAGTCCTCTCAAAATCCCATTTTCCTTCATAAGGCTGTGGTATCCCATGTGTTAATGTTCCTGAGGAGATCAGGGATTGGTTCTTTCTTACTCTTATAAATAAGTAACAAGGAAGACTGGCATACAGTAACCTGGCTTGGATCTAATTTTTTTTTTTAAATCAGACTTGATTTTGGTGACACAAGCCAAGTCACCAAGTTCTCAGAATTAAAATGGAAAAAAGATTGTTTTCCCAGATATCTTCTCTACGCCAGAAGAGACAGTTCCTCAAAAGTATTGTCATTCTGAATGAGTTCAGTAGCAGCTGTCACATTTTAGCCAGTTTCCTACAGTCACATGGAGGAACAATGATACCACAATATTAAAAAAAAAGCCACTAATTATTTCTGGAATTGACACAGGCCACTTGTAATATTTTCATTAAAATTTGTTTTATTCCCTAAAACCTGTGTTATTTAAAATAAAATAGATGGCCAGTCTGAGGCATTAGTAAGAAGGCTTTGTTTAGGCAAAGGTAACAAAAGCAAAATGTGTAATTCCTCAGATAAAACATTGTGTCTCATGTTTAACAACAAATGAATATTTCTTTTTAAGTGATGAATGAATGAATGAATGAATGGATGAATGTTTGGTAGAATTCTCCAGTGAACCACCCAATCCTGAGTTTTCTTTGTTGGGAAGTTTCTGATTACTGATTTAATCTCTTTGCCAGTTATAGGTCTATTCAGAATTTCTGTTTCTTTGCTATTCAGTCTTGGTAACTTGCATAATGCCAGGAATTTATCCATTACTCTAGGTTATCTAGTTTGTTGGCATTTGATTATTCATCATAGTCTTCTCTAGTCCTTTTTATTTCTGTGGCATACATTGTAATGTCTTCCTTTTCATTTCTTGTCCTATTTTTTGAGCCTTCTCCCTCTCTCTCTTTTTTAAGTTAGTCTAGCTATGTGTTTGTCAATTCTGTTTATCTTTTCAGAAAGCCAACTCTTAGTTTTATTGACTTTTTTCTTCTGTGGTGTTTCTATTCTAACATGTGATCTATCTTGGAGAACGTTTCGTGTTCACATTAGAAAATTTGTATTAGCTGATGTTAGGTGCAATAATCAATATATGTCTTTTGAGTTCCATTGGTCTATAGTGTTTTTCAACTTCCTTGTTTTCTTATTGATCTTTTCAGTTGTGCTCTCCATTATTGAAAGTGAGGTATTGAAGTCTCCTACTATTACTGTGTTTCAATCTATTTCTCCCTTCATTTCTGTCAATGTTTGCTCTATTTGGGTGCTCTGCTGTTAGGTGCATATGTATTTACAATTATTATGCCTTCCTGGTGAATTGACGCTTTATTATTATATAATGTCCTTCTTTGTCTCTTGTGACAATTTCTGACTGAACGTCTACTTTATCTGATGTAAGTATGGCCACTCCTGCTTGCTTGTAGTTACTATTTGCATGGAATACCTTTTTACATAATTTCATTTTCAGCCTGTGTGTATCTTCACATCTGAAGTGAATTTCTTGTAGACAGAATATTCTTCCATCTTTTCTTTAAATCCATGCAGCCATTCTCCATCTTTAGATCGCGGAGTTTTATCCATTTATATTTAAAGTGATTCCTGATAGGGAAGGGGGGTTGCTATTGCATTTTGCTTATTTTTTTCTGTTTCCCTTATAGCAATTTCGTCTCTCTTTTGTTGCTTCTTTCCTTTGTGTTGTGTTGACTTTTTTTGTATTGACATGCTTTGATTCCTTTCTCATTTTCTTTTATGTATCTTTGATAGGTATTCTCTTTGTAGCTACCGTGGGGCTTACATAAAGCTACCTAGTGTTATAATGATCTCTTTTAAATTAATAACAAATTAACTTCAATTGTATTAAAAAAAAAACTCTATTCTTGGGGTGCCTGAGTGGCTCAGTTGGTTGAGGATCCAACTCTTGATTTGGGCCCAGGTCACGATCCCAGGGTCATGGCACCAGGCCTCATGTTGGGCTCCATGCTAAGCATGGACTTAAGATTCTCTCCCTCTCTCTCTCTCTCTCTCTCTCTCTCTCCCTCTGCCCCTTTCTTCCCTTATGTGCACTCTCTCTCCTTAAAACAAACAATTAAAAAACACATAAAAAACCCTCTGTTCTTCTTATATCTCCATTCTCCTTTATTATCAATAGCATAAGCTATATCTTCATATATTCTATATCCATTAACACAATTATGTTTTTATACTTTGTTTTATGCTATATTTTTATGCTTTTAACATCTATATCATAATTATTTTTATGCCTTGTTATATTGTATGCTTTTAACTTCTATCCCCAAATTAAAAGCTCTTTATATTCCACTATTACAGTATTCTATACTTGAGTATATATTTACCTTTACCATTGAGCTTTAGATTTTCATAGGTGTTCATGTGCCTTGAAAGTATCCTTTCATTTTAATTTGTAGGATTCCCTTTAGCATTTCTTATAAAGCAAGTCTAGTGGTAATGAACACATTCAGCTTTTGTTTTTCTGGGAAAGTCTCTATTTTCTCTTTTGAAGGACAGTTTTGTGGACATAATATTCTTGTTTAGTTTTTTTTTTTTTCTTTCAGCACTTTGTATATATCATCCCACTTTCTTTTGGCCTGCAAGGTTTCTGCTGAAAAATTCACTGGCAATCTAATGGGAGCTCCCTTGAATGTGATGAGTTGCTTTTTTCTTGCTGCTTTCAAGATTATGTCTTCTTCTTTGACTTTTGAAGTTTGAATATAACATGTCTTGGTGTGGGCCTCTTTGAATACATTCTGGTTGGAAACCTTCGAGCTTCTTATATTGGGAATTTCATTTCCTTCCTCAGATTTGGAAAGTTTGCGATCATTATTTCTTCAAATAAACTCACATGCTTCCTTGCTTTCATTCTTCTTCTAGAACTTCCTGCCTGACAGTTTCCCATGGATCTCTTAGTTTTATTTACTTTCCTTTATTCTTTTTTTTTTTTTTTTTCGTTTGCTTCTCTGACATAATGATTTCAAATGATCTGTCTTCAAGTTCCCGGAGTCTTCTGATTGATCAACTCTGCTCTTGGATCTACCTAGTGAATTTTTCAACTCAGTTATTGGATATCCTTCAGCCCCAGAGGTTTGTTTTTTTTTTTTTTTTTTTTTTCAAATTGGTTTCTTTCTCTTTGTTGGTATTCTTTTGTTCATGCATTATTTTTGTTTTGTTGTCTATCTGTATTTTCTTATAGGTCATTGTTTTTCTTTAAGACAATTATTTGGAATTCTTTGCCAGGTAACTCATAGATTTCTTTTTCTTTAAAGTTGGTGTGTGGCTGGGGCGCCTGGGTGGCGCAGTCGGTTACGCGTCCGACTTCAGCCAGGTCACGATCTCGCAGTCCATGAGTTCGAGCCCCGCGTCAGGCTCTGGGCTGATGGCTCGGAGCCTGGAGCCTGTTTCCGATTCTGTGTCTCCCTCTCTCTCTGCCCCTCCCCTGTTCATGCTCTGTCTCTCTCTGTCCCCAAAATAAATAAACGTTAAAAAAAAATCTTATAAAAGTTGGTGTGTGGAGATTTGTTTTGTTCTTTTGACTGGGCCATGTTCGTTTCCCTGTTTCTTCATGTGCCTTGTGTTTGTTTGTTTTTGTTTTTCTGAGTTTTATATATTTGAAACAAACAGCCACCTCTCCCAGTCTTTATAGACTGGCTTCATACAGAGGAAGACTTTCACCCCCATCAGTCCTGCTAGAGATTCTGGGACCTCTCAAAACTTTTTACGGGGATGCAGCTTTTCTGGGTTTATGTGTGTAATTTCACAATTGGCAAGGTTTGCTGTTTTTGTTTGTTTTGTTTTTTTTTAGGAGTTTATAATCCCTTGCTCTCTCTTGTCTGTCTGTGGTACTGAAGGCTTTTGGGTACTACAGAAGCAAGCCACCTGGCTCTCCTTTGTTGTCAGTGGCCACCAGGAATCCAAAGTATGCTGACTTCCTATTAATTTCTTAAATTAGGAAATACAGATATCACTCCCTGCGGTGTCTCCCTGAAAAGCTGGAATGCCCGACTCAAGCTCCCCTTTTCTCGCTCCCACCTAAAGGAGAAGCCATGAGTTGGCTATATCTCCTGGTTGTGCCAAATTGTGCCAGCGTCTGTCTAGGGCACTGTAGGCCGCTGGTTTTGCCACAGGCTACCTCACCTCTACTTTGTTTTCAGTGGTCCTTAGGCATTTAAATTGTGCTGATCCTGTTAGCACCCTGAGTCACGCAAGAAAGAAATCAGTCTCTTAGACAGCCCTCTGAAAAGCCGGAACAATGGATACACACACCATTCTTCTCTTGTCCCCACCCTTCAAGGGAGAAGCTCTATGCCAAGATCAGCTGTGCCAGCTTGGAGGTGGGGCTATCATGGATCAAGCAAAACACCCCTTCTTTTCAGCTTTAACGTGGCTGCTCTCAGTTTTGCACTTGCTGGGGGTTCTGCAACTTAACTGGTTTCTGGAGTTGTCATGAAAGTATTTTACTCTATATATTTTGAATTCGGTATGTCTCAGGGAGAATGAGAGATGGGGCTTCCTATGCTCCCATTTTTCTCTATTGAAACTGCTTTAGAATTTTTTTTCAGAAGAAATATCTCCGAGGAAGGTTTATTATGAAATCTTTAGTTCTGATGAAAGCTCTTTCTTCATTTTGCCAAAGCCATTATGTAAAAAGTAAACATCGCAGACCATCACGTTTTCTCAGGTTACCAAAATTCTTCTGTTAGGCCGGGTCAGATTTACTTTTTTTTTTTGTTTTAAATTATTGGAACAGATAACTGGGCCTTTCCCTCATGCTATGTACTCCATGATTCTTCTCTTTCCCATTGCCACAATTTTTTTTTCCTCCGCATAGCTCTTTGTCCTTTGTACGATTATGTAAACCACCCTCCCACACAAATATACCCCTGTGTTTCCTCATTCCAAATATCTCACCTAATCCCAGCACTCTCCAAGATAAGCTCAAGAGAAAAAGATAGCAAAGTTAAATCCTAGCTAGTCAGGCCTCTCAATACCCAATTTATGGCCTCCCTCACCACCACATATCCAATGCCCACTGCTGCCCACTCAGTATTTGCTTCTAGGCTGATTGCGGGGGGGTGGGGGGTGGGTGGGGTGGGGACGGTGTTCAGAATGAACAAAGACAGTAAAAACACTTGCCCTCTGCAAAATAGGGTAATTTTATTCAGTCGTCTGTATCCCTCCAAATTTCCCTCTATGTCCTACTTGGAAATCTTATGAAAGGCTTGTAATTATGGAATGCTTACTATATGCCAAGTTCTCTTTTCAATACTGCACATGGATCATGTTATTCAAGCATGTAAGTTAACCGCTTTCGGTATTCTTATTTTACTGGTTAGAAAACTGAAATTAGAAGAGGTTGTGTGTTGCCTCACAACACACAACTAGTGTGGGGCACAGTAAGATTTAGAAAAAAGAGATTCATCCATGAACCAATAAACCAAGAATTTCTAAGCCATGAAACATGGATTCTTATTGACCGTATTCTTGCATCTAAAGGTAAAAAATAAAAAGCCTAGAATAAACCATTTCTTCAGGGAGTCCTGGTTCATTTGTTTAGAGAATAGGATTAGAAAAAAATACCTGGGCAATAGATGTGCTTATTGCTACTGGAGTTTCAGTGCTTTGAGGCCATTTTAGCTGGTGGAAAATGTACACGTATAAACTAATCCATGTATATACACATATTTACAAACTTTTATATGTAACCATTTGTATCTATATTAGGCTAAACATGAGTTCATACTGATATCTTCTCCTCTACTCAATTACCACAATTAATCATTCTAACTTTCCTCCCTTTGTTTATCTGTAACCTCCTATATCAACACTGGGAAATGTAACTCCAACTAACTTCCATCCATCTATTTAATGTTTCAACTCCAGTACACATGTATAGCAATATCAGAATTGCTACCCTATGCCCTCGTGTGGGGAAAAACACCTTATCAACTATAGTTCAGTATTTACAGGCAGTTTCTTTTGCCATTAGCGTCACAATCTCTACTCATTTTCAAAGTTCCTTTAATCAGCAACTGTACCCCCAGCTCCCTTTAATGAGATTATTTCATGCACTTATAATACAGTTAGACTGATGTGTCACTTTCTGAATTTCATCCTAGAATCCTCTGGTCTCCTGGATAATGTTTTAAATTTTGCACATACTAAGTTTTACTCTTTGTGCTATAAAGATCTGTGGGTTTTCACAAATGTATACTGTCATGAATCCACCACTATGTTTACATGCAGATGATTTTCATTAACTTAAAAAAATCCCCCGTGCTTCACCTATTCCATACTTGCTTTCTCCCATTGAACCCCGGACAACTATTGATATTTTTATCATCACAATAGTTGTTTGTTTCAGAATTCCATATCATTGTGATCATATAGTATGTAGCTTTTTTAGCCTGGCTTCACTTACTTAGCAATATGCATTTAAGATTCATCCATGCCATCTCAGAGCTTGATATCTCATTTCTTTTACTGATGGATAAAATTCCATTATAGGGATATGCAACTATTTATCTTTTTTGCCTATTAAGGAGCTTCTTGGTTACTTCCATTTTTTTTTTATTAAGAATAATGTTGCTATAAAGTTTTGCATGCAGGTTTTGTGTGGACATAGTTTTTAAATAAGTTAGGCAAACACACAGGACTGAAGCAGGAAATATACAAGATGGGCCTAGAGTATCTTGTAATACCAGCAAATAAGGACTTCCTCAAAAGAGAAACCAAACCCCACAGTGATGGGGGTATGTCAGAGGGACACAGGAGCCAACTGAAAGAGATCCCAATGACCAAAGCTAGAATAATTTGAGTAAGAAAATAAATAGTAATAGATTATAGGTCAAAGTAAAAAAAATATTCATGAGTCAATATTGACAGAAAGAATTTATTGCATACATAACCAAACATGGAAGAGATAAATCTTCCATGCAGAAATATTTCAAATATTTATGTAGATATTCCTCCATCAAGGAGTTAGAGCATGATTCTCCACTCCTCAAGAGGGACCTGCGCATAGTGTAATGCTTTCCAAAGAGTACAGTTGGAAAGAGAGAAAGAGTAATTTCACAGTGGAGAAACCTGACAAACAGCATCTCAGCCACATGATCAAGTCAACATCGATAGTGGTAAATCATGTTGATAATACGGACTTTTTTTTTTAATTTTTTTTTTCAACGTTTATTTATTTTTGGGACAGAGAGAGACAGAGCATGAATGGGGGAGGGGCAGAGAGAGAGGGAGACACAGAATCGGAAACAGGCTCCAGGCTCTGAGCCATCAGCCCAGAGCCCGACGTGGGGCTCGAACTCACGGACCGTGAGATCGTGACCTGGCTGAAGTCGGACGCTTAACCGACTGCGCCACCCAGGCGCTCCGATAATACGGACTTTTGGTATGAGGTGACAAAAATAGCACTTTACTTTTGTGGGTTTTTTCTTCCCATTCTTATAATCATGGACCGATCGTCAGAAAATTATCCTATATGACTCATGCTCATATCATGAGCATACCATATATGCTCATTAAGGGACACCCTTACAAAACGCCTTGCTGATAATCTTCAAACCTTTCAAGGTCGTCAAAACAAGGAAAGTGTATGAAACGTTCTGTTTCTGTTACAGCCAGGAGGACCATAAGGAGACACGGTGAGTAAATATAATGCTTTAACCTGGATGGGATCCTGAAATAGGGAAAGGACATTGGGCAAAAAGTCAGGGAATCTGAAGCAAGTGTAGACTGGAGTTAATAACGTTCATTAATATTGGCTCATTAATTGTGACAAATGTACCATACTAACATGTTAACAATAAGGGAACTGGATGTAGGTTGTCAAGAAATTATTTGTACGGCTTCCACCATTTTTCTGTAAATCTGAAACTGTTTTAAAATTTTAAAGTTATTTTTTTATTTTTTTAATGTTTGTTTTTCAGAGAGACAGACAACGAGACGGAGTATGAGCGGGGGAGATGCAGAGAGAGAGGGAGACACAGACTCTGAAGGAGGCTCCAGGTTCTGAGCTGTCAGCACAGAGCCCGACACGGGGCTCGAACTCACAGACTGTGAGATCGCCCCTTGAGCTGAAGTCAGCCGCTTAACTGACTAAGCCACCCAGGTGCCCCTTAAAAAGTTATTTTAAAAAAAATGCTTCAACTTGGAGATACTATATACTGATCATTGAAAGGAATTGGTTAGGTATCTCAGAAAGACAGGGGAAAAAAAAGTGACTTGGTATCTGAACTGGCATTAATATTATTGGAAGGCACCGACCATCAGTAATCTTTGACTTTGGGCTCTTAGTATGCTTTTTCCTTTTTTCTCCTTGCAATGTAGCCTGTCATCCCCATAAAGGAGCTACCTGTGACTAGGAAATAGATGAGCTTCTTTATTTCCTGTCTAGATTAGAGAATTAATTGTGCGATAGGACACTTTCTAATTTCGTTGCCAATACCCTAAAGCTTAATCCCAATTTGGGGAGAGGTCTGGTGTTCATGTGGTTTGAATAGTGGAATATGGTTTCCAGTTGTTTCTGCCATTGCCAGGGGGGATTGGCTTTCAATTTGTAATTGTTTTTAGCCACCTTCAATCGCTGTTCTGTTAGTAAAACATTATCAAAGATTGGCAATTGCATTTTATTCATCCTAATATAATGTCAAGAATAAAAGAGAATCGACATTTACTGAGCACTATATTAAGGCTTTACGTAGATTATATAATTTAAACCCCATAACAACACTATAAGATTAGTGCTATTAATATCTCTATAGATGAGGGGCTCCGGGGTGGCTCAGTTGGTTAAGCATCCGACTCTTGATTTTGGCTCAGGTCATGATCTGATGGTTTGTGACTCTGAGCCCTGTGCCGGGTGCTGCACTGACAGTGCAGAACCTGCTTGGGATTCTCTCTCCCTCTCTGTGTGCCCCTCCCTCTCTCTCTCTTTCTCAAAATAAATAAATTCACTTAAAAAATATCTCTATCGATGAGGTAAATAAGTCTTAATGTAGTTGTCCTATGTCATTCATATGGACATAAGAAACATGATTCAGATCCCCTTCTTTTTTTAATGTTTATTTTTGAGAGAGAGAGAGAGAGAGAGCACGAGTTGGGGAGGGGCAGAGAGAGAGGGAGACACAGAATCCGAAGCAGGCTCCAGGCTCCGAGCTGTCAGCACAGAGCCGGACGCGGGGCTGGAACTCGTGAACCGCGAGATCATGACCTGAGCTGAAGTCAGATGCTCAACCGACTGAGCCACCCAGGAGCCCCGATTCAGATCCACTTCTGATGCCCAAACTGATTTTCTGTTGACTGTAGCATGCCGCAAGAGGAAAGCCATCTATGTCTGTCTTATGTACATATACTTCCGAAGGTCTGTTACATTGAAGAGCCACCTATTGGCAACAGGTGTACTAGCCTTTTTTTTTTTTTTTTTTTTTTTTTAATTTTTGTAATGTCCAGCTCTGGATTAGCCTACACAAGTGTAGAAAACTATTGATGTTGAAAGCCATACTTCCTCTTCGTTGGCATGCTCTAGGCAGTGACATGAACTATAACGTTGTAAAAGCATTTCATGGTGGTATGTGGGACATCCCCTCACCCCTCTGGTACATGGAATAACATAAGGGATGTCAGGCTAACAGTCTTGTCACCTTTTATCTGGCCCGTTGGTCTGAGGGTACATGGGGAGGATAGGTGCATCTATCTTTAAGGTTATTGAAAAAGGTTGAACTCTGGAGTCCTATATGCAGCTGCTGGCTTGACGTCTTCATTAGGATCTTGAACAAGCACCTTAAGCTTAACACATCCCAAAACGTTTCCATCATCTGCTGCTCCTCCTACCACCTCCCAGACTGCCGTCTCCTCCTCAGTCTTCCTCATCTAACTTAATGGAAATAGCATTTCCTCAATTTCTCAAGCCTCAAATTTAAGAATCTTGATGGATCTTTTTATCCCACTCACTATATCTAATCTATCAGCAACTTTTATTAGCGCTACGTTGAAAATACTTTCCAAAGCCAACTGGAGTTGACCAGTTGTACAGTTACTTACACTGCTCCAGGCCACCATCACCTCTCATCTACATGAGTGTCTTCCAACTGTTTTCCCTGCTTCCACAGCTGCCCTCTTCCAGTCTATTCTCCCCATGAAATCCAGAAGAATTTTAACTTTTTAGTGTGAATTAAGTCGTAACGCTTCCATGCTTAAAGTCCTCCCGTGATTTCACAGCACAGTATAAAATCCAAATTCCTTCCCCTGGTTCACAGGACCCAGTATAATATGTCTTTATCTCTTGTCACTCTTTTCCATTGGCTGGTCCCTTTACTAACCAAATAGTGACATCGTTGCTAGTTCTCCAAAGTGGTGAGAGTAACCTTTCTCAGGATATCTGTCTTTGCTTTCCCCTCAATCTTCCCTTTGTTGACTCCTCCTAATGGTTCAGTTTTGTTCAGGGGTTACTTCCTCAGAGAGGTTGTCTTGATTTGATAACCCTCATCTCTGTCCTGCAGTCACTATCCCAGTATTCTATTTCATTTTCTTCACGAAAGTTGTATTATCTACAATTATAGTAGGGGCGCTTGGGTGGCTCAGTTGGTTAAGCGGCCGACTTCGGCTCAGGTCATGATCTCACGGTCCGTGAGTTCGAGCCCCGCGTCGGGCTCTGTGCTGACCGCTCAGAGCCTGGAGCCTGTTTCGGATTCTGTGTCTCCCACTCTCTCTGACCCTCCCCCGTTCATGCTCTGTCTCTCTCTGTCTCAAAAATAAATAAACGTTAAAAAAAATTAAAAATAAATAAATAAAATAAAATTATAGTATATATTTATAACGCCCCTAATGAGATTAGGAGTTGGCAACAGCTGGTACCAAACATCACTGCAAACGTCCACAGAGGGAACGTAGCGTAATGGAAAGATCACGGGATTTAGAATGAAACAGGTAATTTTAAATACATTTTGTCACCATTTCTCTTTCTGACTTTGGACCCGTTTCTCATTTTGTTGGCTTTTAGTGTCCTCGTCAGTAAAATAGAAATTAAAATGACACTTCAAAATGTCAGTATGAGGATTAAATCAGATAAGGCTAGTGTCTCAGTAGAGGTGCTACTCCATAGTAGATGATCGACTTTTTTTCCCCTAGGGTTCTGATACCTTACATATCTACATATCTACTCTTTGTTCTCATGTGCTGGCCTCATCTCATTTTCTCATGCTAGATTTAAGGCCACTGGAAAATGTTGTCCTGGTGGGGATGTCCCTTGAAATGCCTTCCATTTTCCCTTTTACATATTCAATTCTTAAACTGTGTTTGAAACCATAGACATAGCATAGACTCTCCCAAGTGAGCTAGTTTTCAGTGAAGTCTTCTTTTTCATAATTTCTATAAAAATAACTTTTGCAGCCACAAGAGATGGATTATAAGACCTTTAAGATAATCCTTAAGTTCTTTTTTTAAAATGTTTTTAAATGTGTATTTACTTTTGAGAGAGAGAGAGTGGGCGAGAGGCAGAGAGAGGGAGACACATAGTCCAAAGCAGGCTCCAGGCCCTGAGCTGTCAGCACAGAGCCCGACATAGGGCTCGAACTCACAAGCCATGAGATCATGACCTGAGTCGAAGTCAGACACTTAACCGACTGAGCCACCAAGGTGGCCCAGGTTCCTTAAATTCTTGAATGTTTCCAAGTGTGGCATGGATCCCTGGCTGTTGGTTAAATTCACTCGCTAACTGTGTGATTTGCTCCCACGTGCCTGCCTCCCAGTAAACCATACTTTATATACATTATTATTTAATATTCACAACCCTATGATAATGTATCAGGATCGTCACTACAAATGAATACATGCCACGGACCTGCCTGCCTGTAAAGAGACAAAAATGCAAATGTTAAATCCATGTATATGACAGGCTTACTGTGCTTTAACGGACACCTGTCAGTCCCTGCCTTGTCAGTCCTCTCAGCAAAATCTTGAGTACATTTTTTCTAAGATAGGTATATTTTTGTTAGTGCACATGAACTAGTTGTCATTGCCTTAGCTCCTGTCCCCTAGCTAATGAACGAGATTCTATTTCAGATCACATAAAGCATCTAAGCATTACAACTTACTTAATACTTCCTTTCAACATTTTATTTATTTTTTTTAAGATTGAAATTCTGCTTTTCTTTCTGTTTATTTTTTTTTCAATATATGAAATTTATTGTCAAATTGGTTTCCATACAACACCCAGTGCTCATCCCAAAAGGTGCCCTCCTCAATACCCATCACCCACCCTCCCCTCCCTCCCACCCCCCATCAACCCTCAGTTTGTTCTCAGTTTTTAACAGTCTCTTATGCTTTGGCTCTCTCCCACTCTAACCTCTTTTTTTTTCCTTCCCCTCCCCCATGGGTTTCTGTTAAGTTTCTCAGGATCCACATAAGAGTGAAAACATATGGTATCTGTCTTTCCCTCTATGGCTTATTTCACTTAGCATCACACTCTCCAGTTCCATCCACGTTGCTACAAACGGCCAGATTTCATTCTTTCTCATTGCCATGTAGTATTCCATTGTGTATATAAACCACAATTTCTTTATCCATTCATCAGTTGATGGACATTTAGGCTCTTTCCATAATTTGGCTATTGTTGAGAGTGCTGCTATAAACGTTGGGGTACAAGTGCCCCTATGCATCAGTACTCCTGTATCCCTTGGGTAAATTCCTAGCAGTGCTATTGCTGGGTCATAGGGTAGGTCTATTTTTAATTTTCTGAGGAACCTCCACACTGCTTTTCAGAGCGGCTGCACCAATTTGCATTCCCACCAACAGTGCAAGAGGGTTCCCGTTTCTCCACATCCTCTCCATCATCTATAGTCTCCTGATTTGTTCATTTTGGCCACTCTGACTGGCGTGAGGTGATATCTGAGTGTGGTTTTGATTTGTATTTCCCTGATAAGGAGCGACGTTGAACATCTCCTTTCAACATTTTAAATTTGGCATATCATCATGTCCTGGAGATTCCTACATTCGCATCTCCTTCAACTATTTGGATATTTGGAAGCAAGCTAAATTGTGGTAGAGTAGTGGGCTCAATCAGCCAGCTATGTCCCAATGTTATCTCTAAGTCCTGGGAAATGGACTTAAATCACTGGATCCATAGTTTCATCACTGAACAAGGAGGTTACCATTACTCCTTGCTGTCGTTTTGGGGATTAAATGAGGTAATTCATATAGAGATCATAAAACAGTGCCTGGCATGTAGGAAGGACTCAGTAAGTTGTAATTCTATTTACCACTGAACATACTCCTTTTGAGAGTGGGGCTAGGAAGAAAACTGTTTTTCTACATCACACAGTGGTCTCTTCTAAGGGTTTCTTGTGTGAATTCTCAAACTTTAGTGCGTGAGATTCTTCTAGGGGAGCTTTGTACAAATACGGACCCCATGGCCTCACCCCTAGACCCATTCCGAAGGTCTGGGATGTGGCTTATTTATCAAGCACTTGAGTCGATTCTACTGTTGATAGTCCGGAAGTCACGTTGTGAAAAAAGCAATGCAAATTGACATTCCTGATTTTAATCGCCCTTGAGAATTAAGAATTTAAGCGTTTTGTCACCATTAAAGACGAGAGGTATTTTAAGTCTTTTGGGCATTCTGAAAAAGTCATAGAGTCCCGTTTTATTTTCTGCTCTGCAAATTTGAAAGAGTGCTATTGCTATTACATATCATCAGTGAAGAAGAAGCTACTGACGTAGAATTGAAAAGCCTAGAGGGACATTTCAGCAATATGAGTGATGGCATGGTTTGTCTCTGTGTACTTATATCTGATGTCTCTTTGGCAAATAAAAAGCAACAGCGACTCCTAATGCATCATATATATTTTGAGTCTAATAATTGATGTCGAGTTGCCTCTTTACAGGCAAAAGCATTCAAACATTCGGACATGAAAGGAGACTGGTTGAAAAGTGAGACAATTAGTAAAATTGCTAGAAGAGCAGTTGTGTTCTAAATTACCCTTATGATTTCTGGGGCTTTAAAATTGATCCATTTCACATTCTTCCTCTTCAAACAGACTTGCAAGGTGAAAACATCAATTTCAGCTTTATGGCATTTTTTTCCCACCACAGGCTTCCAGACATACTATCTGATTGGCTCCCTGGTGGACTCCTTTATTGACACAGATTTTCTATTTGGAAGCTGCCTTCCATAGTTTCTTAACGTGACTTTTGCTTCTGCTTTTGTTTGGGGCAGTTCATGTTAGGCTAGGCGGGAAGTCATCACAGTCTTTCCCTTTCTCGAGAACAATCTTATCTTGTGGCAGCTCTTGTTATTGAGAACATATGAAATGGACAAACTCTGTGTGTGTGTGTGTGTGTGTGTGTGTGTGTGTTTGTGCGTGTGTGTGTGTAGCTTCCCATTGCAAACAAATTGTGGAGTATTTTGAAAATCTTGTGGCCATTCCTTAGGATTGAAAGCAAATGGAGGAAGGAAGGAGGATGTAATACACATCCCATCAATGTATATTACAGTATCTGTAGTGGTTAAGATCAGGGATTTTGTCAACTCTGGTAGATCCCAATTCAAGTCTTGGCTCCAAACTCTTTGTGACTTTGGGCGATTATGCATATTATTTAAAGCCCAGTTTTTCTTGATCTGTTAAAGGTGATAATAAGACAACCTATCTCATATACCTGGAGTGCACAATAAATGGGATTATGCATATACGTAATCGTATTATAAGTATGCGTATACATGAACATATTTAAAACCCAGTAAATATGAACTATCATTACCTTATACATATGTGTGTACTAAGGTATTGTTATTTCTGTTTTGTACAAGAGAAGCCCGTTTCAGACACAGACAATGATGACAGCAAGAGGGCAGACTATAAGGTTTCCCAAGAAACATCAAGTAAACAACAGCAGACTGACTGAGACAGTTTTATTGGTGCTCAGAAAACCAGCCAAGGATCGGCAACAACCGAGCAAATAATCAATCGAGAAAAAGCACACATAAAACAGGAAAATTTGTGGCAGTTTTGCTTGCCCTTGTCCTGCTTCCTCCCCACACGGCATGACCAGGAGGAAGTCATTCAGCTTTGGTTCTCTCTCTTAGGATAGAAGGAAAAGAGCAAAACTTGTCTGCAACATTCTGGCCTGTCTACAGACTGCTTAAGGCACTGGTTTCCGAATCACCTGACTGAAGGCCCAGACAGGAATGATGGTGGCATGATTTGGATCTCAAGTTGGAAGCTGCAGAAGGTGTGTCCCATGAAGATTGTAGGGAGTCTGGACGCCTGTGGATACCTGGGGGTAAGTGATTAAGAACACAGGAATATAGGATAACATTCTAGATGCCAAGAAGAAACAGAGGTGAGACTCGTAGAGAAATGAAATCGTTTAGAGGCAGCTTTGTACATGGCAGAAATGGAAAAACACACCCTTATACCCCCAGCACTAGAGAAGACGGAGGGCCATAGAAGGCCTAAGAATTCTTTAAGCCTTCATTCTAAGGCCAATTAGTGACGTTCTTCCCCAACGCGGAGCCAGTCTGCAAAGGCTGGCAGAAAAGACTCCCTTTTCAAATGCCAAATGTTCTTTTTTAAGTTTTTTTTTTTAATTTGGACAGAGAGAGAGAGAGAGAGAGAGAGAGAGAGAGTCCTAAGCAGGCTCCGTGTTGTCAGCACAGAGTTCAACATGGGGCTCAATCTCATGACTGTGAGATCATGGCCTGAGTTGAAATCAAAAGTTGGGCACTTGACCACCTGAACCACCCTGGCACCCCTCAAATGCCTGGTTTCAGCCAAAGACCACAATGCATACAAAATAAATAGGGAAATGTGAGAATCCAGAAAATTATATATGAAAAAAAATGATGTCAACAAAGGGAGAGAAATTAAGAAAAATAACCAAACAGAAATTTTGGAGCTGAAAAATGCAATAATTGAATTGAAAAATTTATTAGAGGGGTTCAACGGATGATTAAACAGACAGAGTAAAATTGATGACAATTGATTTGAAATTATAAAGTTTGGAAGACCAAACGGAAAAAGGAATGAAGCAAGGTGAACAGAGGCTCAAGTGGTTTATGTAACATCATCAAATGGACCATTATCTACATCATGGAAATCCCAGAAGGAGAAGAGAGAAAGGGCACAATGAGCTTATTTGGAGAAATTTTGGACAACCATGTTCTAAATTTGAGGAGAGAGATAGATATGCAAATCCGAGCTGCTCAACAGATCCTAATTCAATAAACAGAAAAAGACCCACAATAAGACACATTGGTTTTTTTAAAGATTTTATTTTTAAGTAATCTCTACACCCAGTGTCAGGCTTGAATTTACAACCCCAAGATCAAGAGTCACGTGCTCTACCAACTGAGCCAGCCAGGCGCCCCAGTAAGACACATTGTAATGAAACTGTCTAAAGCAGAGAAACAAAGAATCATGAAAGCAATAAGATTATAGACTGATTTCTCAGCAGACACTCTGGAGGGCAGGAGGCAGTGGAATGATATATTTAAAGTGCTGAGAGAAATAAAAAACTGTCAACTGAGAATTCTAAATATTTAACATTTTTAATGTTTTATTCATCTTTGAGTGAGAGAGAGACAGAGCATGAGTGGGGTAAGGGTAGAGAGAGAAGGAGACACAGAATCTGAAGCAGGCTCCAGGCTCTGAGCTGTCAGCACAGAGCCCGACGTGGGCTCCAACTCACAGACCGTGAGATCATGACCTGAGCTGAAGTTGGACGTTTAACCAACTGAGCCACCCAGGCACCCCCTAGAGAATTCTATATCCTGCAAGACCGTCCTTTCAAAATGAGGGGGAAATTAAGAAATTCCAATATAAGTAAAAACTGGAGGAGTTCATTACCATTAGATCTGCCCTACAAAAAAATGCTAAAGGGAGTCCTTCAAGACAGTAACTGGAAGCCATATGAAAAGTTCTCTAGGAAAGGTACATACATGGATAAATAGAAGAACTTTATTGTAATTTTGGTTTGCAACCCTACTTTTTGTGTGTCTATAGAAATTAAAGTACAAAAGCATAAAATAAGTATAAATCTGTGGTAATGAGTCCACAAGATACACAGTGTAAGCGGTGACATCAATAACAAAAGAGGGGAGGTTGTGAAGGATTAGTGATGTTTTATGCAATGGAAATTAAATTGCCATCAATTTAAAATGGTTTTTTATAACTTTCAGCTGTTATATATAATCCCCATGATAACCACAAACACACACACAACAACCCCACAATGGGTTAAAAAAAGAAACCAAAAGAGGAATTAGAGAAAACTTCGGAATGAATAAAAATGAAAACAAATTATGTCAACATATATGGGATGTAGGTAAAGCATGTTTAGAGGGAAATTTACAGCTGCAAATGCCTACATTAATAGAGGAGAAAGCACTCAAATCAACAACCTAAATTTAAATTCTAAGGAACTAAAAAAGAACACACTAAACCCAAAGCAAGCAGAATGAAACAAATAACAGAGTGGATATAAACTAGAGAATTGAGAAACAATAGATAGAAGCAATAAAACTAAAAACAGGTTATTTGAAAAGATCAACGAAATTGATAAGCCTTTAGCTAGATTGACCAAGAAAAATAGGGAAAGACTAAAATGATTAAATTGATAATTCAGAAGACATCATGATTATTGATCTTACAGAAATAAAAAGCATTATAAAGGACTACTATGAATAATTGGATGCAAATAAATTAACATAAATGAAATGCTCAAAACCTAGAGAGACACAAACTGTCATAAGTGACACAAGAAGAAATAAAAATCTGGTTATACGTATAAAAGTAAAGAGATTGAGTTAATATTTTAAAACTTCTCACAGAAAGAGGCATAGGACAAGATGACTATTCTAGTGAATTCTATCAAGTTTTTTTTTTCTTTTTTAACATTTATTCATTTTTGAGAGACAGAGAGAACAGAGTGTGAGCAGGGGAGGGGCAGAGAGAGAGGGAGATAGAATCCAAATCAGTCTCGAGGCTCTGGGCTGTCAGCACAGAGCCCGATGCGGGGCTCAAACTCACTGACCGCGAGATCATGACCTGAGCCAAAGTTGGATACGCAACAGACTAAGCCACCCAGGCGCCCCTATCAAGTGTTTAAGGAAGAATTAATACCAATCCTTCACTAAATGGATGGATGAATGAATGAATGTAGAGAACATTCCCACACTTACTCTATTGCCCTGATTCCCAAACCAGACAAAGACATAAGAAAAGAAGACAAAAAGTCAATATTCCTTATGAATATACATGAAAAAGCTCTAAACAAAATACTAGCAAACTGAATTTAAAACATATAAAAATATTTTTTATGATTGTGTAATGGGATCAAGTGGCATTTATCCAAGAAAGGCAAGGTTGGTTTACCCAAGAAATTAATCAGTGTAATGCAACATATTCATAGAATAAAGAACTATAACCAACTACTCATTTCAATAAACACAGAAAAAGCAGCTGGCAAAATCCAACAAGCTCTCATGATAACACTCGATAAACTGAGATTAGAAGATTATCTTCCAGGCCTGCCTGGCTGGCTCAGTCAGTAGAGCATGTGACTCTTGATCTCAGGTTTGTGAGTTCGAGCCCCATGTTGGGTGTGGAAGTCTACTTCTAAGAATTAAAAAAAAAAAAAAGGAGAAGATAAATTCCATTGAACTGTTACGGACCATTTATGGAAAACCCACAGCTGACATCAACTTGAGGTTGAGAGAGGTAGTGTTTTCCCCATAAGATGGGGAAAGCAGGAGCAAGACAAAGATGTCCACTCTCACCATTTCTATTGAACATTGTACTGTAGGTTTTGGCTAGGGTAATTAGGTAATAAACAGAAATAAAAGGAAATAAGAAGCAAAACGATACTTACAAATGACATGGACATGTAAATAGAAAATACTAAGGAATGCACCACAAATCTACTAGAACTAATAAATGAGTCGAACATGGTTATTGGGAACAAGATCACTATATAAAAATATATTCGAATTTTATACACTAGCCGAACAAAAAAATCCAAAAGTGAACCCAAGAAAAAAAATTCATTTAAATTAGTATCAAGGGGCGCCTGGGTGGTTTAGACAGTTAAGCGTCCAACTTCAGCTCAGGTCATGATCTAGTGGTCGGTGAGTTTGAGCCCCGCGTCGAGCTCTGTGCTGACAGCTCAGAGCCTGGAGCCTGCTTCAGATTCCGTGTCTCCTCCTCTCTCTGCCCCTTCCCTGCTCACACTCTGACTCTCTTTTCTCTCAAAAATAAGTAAACATTAAAAAATAAAATAAAATAGTTATCAAAAATAACAAAATACCGCAAAATAAACTTAACAAAGTAAGTGCAAAACTTGTACTTTGAAAAACCCATATGTTGTTGAAAGAATTTAAAGATCTAAATAAAGACCAAGATAGCCTATGTTCACGGATCAGATTTAATATTTTTAAGAGGGCAGTACTTCCCAAATCTACAGGTTCTTTTTTTTTTAAACTTTATTAATTTTTTAAATGTTTTTTTTTTTTTTGAAAGAGAGAGAGAGAGAATGCAAGTAGGGGAGGGTAAGAGAGAGGGGAGACAGAATCTGAAGCGGGCTCCAGCCTCTGAGCTGTCAGCACAGAGCCCGACGCGGGGCTTGAACTCACAAATGGTGAGATCAGACCTGAGCCAAAGTTGGACGCTTAACCAAATGAGCCACCCAGGTGCCCCCCAAATCTACAGATTCAATGCAACTTATTTCCAAATTCCAACTTACATTTTTCAGAACTTAATAGCTTGTTCATAACATTTTTACGAAGATGTCAGGGATTCAGACTAGACAAAACAATCTTAAAAACAACAAATTTGGGAGACTCACACTTCCTAATTTTGAAACGTACTACAAGGTTACAGTAATAAAAACAGTGGTATCGGCACGAGGAGAAATCAGTGGAATAAGGGTCCAGAAATAAACCCAGGTTTTTATGGGCAATTGGTTTCTGACAAGGATCTCAGGACAATCCAATGCAGGAAAAGATAGCCTTTTTCTAAAAATACTGCTGATATCCATATGAAAAAGAGTTAAAGTTGGACTCCTTTCTTAAGCCACACACCAAAATCAACTCCGAATGGATCATAGACCTAATGTATGAGCTAAAATTATAAAAACCCTTAGAATAAACTATGCTAGTAAATCTTTGTGGCCTTTGATTATTAAATATTAAATATATGCATTTAATATATTAAATATTAAATATATATTTATATGTCTATAAATAGTTGTGGGAAACTTTCTTCACTGTGTCCTTTGTGAAAAGATAATGCTCTGAATGGGAGAAATCATTTGCCAATCATATATCAGATAAGAAACTTTCATCCAAAATATACGAAGAGCTCTTACAACCCACCAACAAAAAGACCCATGACATAATTAATAAAAGGGTAAAGGATTTCGATAGACATTTCTCCAAAAAGATATACGAATTGCCAGAAAGCACATGAAAAGATGCTCAACATCACTGGTTGCTAGGGAAATGCAAACCAAAGCCATGATGAAATATTCTTTTATATGCACTAGGGTGGCTCTATTAAAAGGCACAGATCATACAAAGTGGGGGCAAGGCGAGCCTTGTTATATATCCATAGGATGAAATATTATTTGGCCATAAAGATAATGAAATATTGGTACATGTTATGGCACAGATGAACCTTCAAAGCCTTATGCTAAAAGAAAAAAGACAGATGCAGATAGACACATATTTTATGATTTCAATTATGTGGGACATCCAGAACCACCAATGCTAGATGGAAATTTGATTGATGGTTGCCTGGGTCTGTGGGACTCCTTTTTAGGTGATGAAAACATGTTAAAATTGATTGTGTTGATAGTCACAGAACTCTGAATACACTTGAAAATACTAAACGATACACTTTACGTGGGTGATTTTATAGTACGTGAATTAGATCTCAATAAACTGTTTTTAAAATAGTGGCATATGAGCTGAGCTGGATGCCCCATGACTCTAATGAAACTAAAACCTTGAACAGGAGTCAGTACTGTGTTTTTTTTTTCCATATCACAGGTAGAAGTACAACCCCTCAGTAGGTACCAAGGGAGAAGAAATTAAAGAGTTAAAAAAAATCTATCTCCATGATCACAAAGCAACCCCAAATATATAATGTAATGACAGTTGGATCGACACTTCCTCCATGTAAACAAAGTATTACACAATTTTGATTTGAAAGAAAGTTCCAGGAACGATTAGTGAGTATAAACCGCCAGAAAGTTGTTTTGCTAGCTTTTTGTTTTGCTTTATTTGTAACAATTCCATTTTTTTGTGCCAAAGGGATCTTCCAAAACTGAATATCTCTATTAATGAAAAGACACTGATGTGTTAAATAAGGAAGAGAAGGAAAGGGAAAGGAGACCAAGAAAATTGATCTTTGTCTTCCAGGAGCTTATACTGTATTAGAACTCGAGTACGTGTTCAAATATAAGGGCTGTCACACTTTTTTTCTGTTACATCACTTATAAAACAGGAAGGGTGGGCCAAAGTGCTGATGGAGAAGAATTTTGACTTTGGAGATACCGTTTAATCAGGTTGATTTTGAGTAAGGTCTTTAAAGGCGAGACATTGTGTGAGGGAAAAAAGATGGGAGAGCGTTGGGGATTAGGAGAGATACCATAAGCAAAAGCAAAGTTAAGAGGGTAAGTGATGTGTTTGGACAACAGCTCCTTGGCTTGGGTGGCTGGGATGGATAGGGCAGGTCAATATCAGATAAAACCGAGAGTGTGTATGGGGATCCTTTCATAGAAGACTGAGAACCATGGGTTTTATAAGCGTTGGAGAGCACATTGAGCATTTCTGAGGAAAGGTGTGATATGAGCAGGTTTATATTTTAGAAATATAATTGTGAGGCACACCTGGGTGTCTCAGTCAGTTAAACGTCCCACTCTGGGTTTCGACTCAGGTCATGATCTCATGGTTTGTGGGTTTGAGCCCCACATTGGGCTCTGTACTGACAGTGCGGAGCCTGCTTGGCATTCTCTCTCTCCCTCTCTCTCTGCCCTTCTCCTGGTCTCTCTGTCTGTCTCTCAAAAATAAGTAAATAAATAAACTTAAAAAAATAAATATAATTGTGATAACATATAGGGAGGAACTGGTGGCAGGTAGCCAGATAGTCATCCAGTGCAATATTATAGATGTGAGATAACATGAGCTTGACCTTGAACTATTAGTGACTAAAGGCCAAGGCCTGGGAAATTTACACAGAAAACGTGTGTGGAGAAGTACGATCCCTCTGGTGAAGGTGCAGGAACACTGAGCAGTTGTGATCAGACTGATAGGAGTAAAACAAGAAGAGCAGAGAATCATGGGAAGACAAGGGAAGAGAGAATTTCAAGAATGAGAATGTTCCACAATGTCAACATAAGGACCAAGGCAGTACTATTAAAGTGGTGGACTTGAGGATCAAAAACGATTTTTGACAGCTGTTCAATGAAGGGCTAGAGGCAAACAAAACAGAATTCTAATGATTATCTGTGGAAAACAATTTTAAAGCTCATTTATATATCCTGCTTGTTGTGTTCGCAGAGCCTTCATACGGATGCAGATTATTGTCAAACTCTTACAGGAGGGATAATTGCAATGTAAATTACCTGCCTTCAAAAAGCATTTTAATTAGATATGATGAGACATTTATTGTCTTTTAATTAAATAGTAGCTGATTTACAGAGAAGCATTGCTGAAGTATATTCAGTTTAGAAGAGTTAAACATTATTGAGTTTTAATTACGTCCAAGTCACTTAAGCAGTGAACGCCAATGCAGACAAAAAGCTCAGAGGAGGGTGTGCAGTGCTAAGGGGCATAGCATCAACACTTTCAACATCAACACTAGTTGGATTACTCTGGGCAGCATATTCAGAGCAAGTGAAAACATCAGTGTGGGTAGCAGATGGGCTGATATCTACAATGTCAAGTCCAAACATTAAATGGGCCCCGACTCTCTTCCAGCCCAGTCCTCTGGAAAACGGAGTGCTTGAGAATGGCAATGAGACAAGAGGAATCTCAGGCTGTTGCTTAAGGACATGCTGCTCCCTGCTTAGTAATGGTATGATAACTATTTTTCACAAAGAGCATTTGAGAGTAACTTTTCCTAGTCTGCATGATAAAAACAAAAAGACCTATCTATAGTTCTTCACCTGGTTCCTCTATACATTTATGAGCTCTTTGGGGGAATGAAGGTGAAGATACAGCCGTGACCCAAGAACAGAGTAGACGTAACTGACCTTTAACGAAGATTTGTAACTCACAAGTTTGCCATCATTAGAACCAGTTCAGCTCAGGTAGCAATTGACAAATTCATTTCAGAATGGTAGCAGGGCATGAAATGATTTTGTCTACAGTTTATCCTTAGTCTATCAAGAAAGTCAATGCCGACTTCCAGTTAAACATGGCAGAGTGAACCTGCATGAATTTCTGCTCCCTTCTAAACTTCACTAATAGGATAAAAAGATATAAATCCTCGTGGGAAAGGGGAGGAGCAGAGCAGATGAAATATTAACACAATTTTGGAAGCTGGAAAGCAGACGAAATGAATGATAAGTCATGGCAGAGGGGAGAAAACAAAAAGTTGCAAAGGAGAAAAAGGTAATTATAGCACCCTGCATCCCTAGCCGTTTAATAGTAATTATATAGTCCTAATAGTTATGTAATTCAAGCACCGAATACTGACTTAACCAAAATTAATTATATAAATCTATGGTGAGGATAGCTCAAGGAGGAATGTGTGTGTGTGTGTGTGTGTGTGTGTGTGTGTGTGTGTGAGTCCTTGTCCTCCACAGCAAGAAATGACAGAAAGCATATAAAACTGAAAATTAAAGAAGTGTTATAAGCATGTTATTTGCAATCATGGGGGTAAATACCAAAAGAAACAACTAGAATAGATAAACATTCCTATGGGGAGAGGAATCTGGGATGTGAAGGGGAGGGGTAGGGGACCACTGTTTTTCATTGTAAGCCTTATAGAACTATTGGGAGTTTCGAATGATGTAAATATACTAATTTAACTAAAAACACAATATTGAAAAATGTAAAAATACAGAAAAAAAGTGAATGCCACGTTTCTTTTGCTTCTCAGGTAGGAGGGTAGGCAGTAGATAATTAATAGATACAGGCTTATATTTTGCCCCTATTACATTGTCCTTTCTCCTATACTGCATGGAATTTTTCTTTGTGTGAAGGTGACTTTGAAATCAGTGGGAGATTTGTACTTAAAAGTTCTGCATGGGAGTGTTGTCTGACCTCCAGAATCTGACTCATGAATAGAAAGCAATAAGATGTCAAGCATGCATGCTGTTTCTTCAGAAAGCAAGCACTCTTTTGAAGTTGTTGTAGCAAGTAATGGACCATTAGCCAGAAATTTCATTTATAGAACATCTTAATGTTCAACTGGTCATGTTAACAAATGCCTCTTGATCATGTTGATGGTACTATTATATTTTTTTTGTTATTGACATTAAGAAACCAACATAAACTTATTTTCTGACATAAAATAAGCTTGCTCTATTCAAGGAAAACTACTTTTTTTTCACTGTTTAGGAAAATTAAAGTTGTTTGTAACTAAAATCAAACCTAGTTCTTATTGGTGTTTACCTCCATCTCTAACAACTTGCTCTTAAATAAATACAGTTTTCAATATTTTAAAGAATTGCTTTTAGATCTAAAATAAAACGTTTCCTTCTTGGATCCTTTGAATTATTTATTTTTTTTCCTGACCATTTAGTCCCTGTGTCTAGTTACATTTAATAAGACTCAGGAAAATCTTTTTTTTTCTTTTTATGAACAGTATCAAATGTACTAAAACAAATATAAGTTAAATTAGAATCAGGATAAGTGTTAATGACATATTGGCGTACCTGTGGACTTTTCATAAATACAAAGACTATAAATTTTTCAATTCTTTCTTGTTTGTTTTCTGTTTGCAATGAGAGATCATCGAAATCAGCCTTTCAACATTGTGTTGCATTTCTTTCACATATTGAAATTCACGTATATTATTCACTTGTTGACCAATATTGGACCACTTGCAATGCGTGGCTAAGACAGTGCTAAATGGTGGAGATGTGATGGAAAATGAGAACTACCTGATTCCTTCTTCATTAAGCTTACATCCAAGTCAAGGAGACTGGAAAAAAACCTGACAATACAGTTTTTAAAATTGCACATTGTATTGAATACAATGAAGGAGAGAGGGAGCTACGATTAAAAAATAAGGAACAGACCTCCTTTAGAGCAGGTCATTAGAAGAGGTCTCTTTGAAGGGGTGATATTTAAACTTAAGAATTAAGGAGCTGCTGGGGTGCTTAGGTGGCTCAGTGGGTTGAGCATCCTATTCTTGATTTCGGCTCAGGTCATGATCTCATGGTTCCGAGGTTTGAGCCTGCTTGCGATTCTCTCCCTTTCTCTCTCTGTCCCTCCCCAGCTTTCACTCTGTCTCTTAAAATAAAGAAATAACCTTTTAAAAAAAGGAAGGAGATGCCTATGTGAAGACTGACATGGAAGTCGCAGAAGGAACATTCCTGACAGAGGAAACAGAACCTATAAAAGACAAGAGGCAGGAAAACGCTTGGTGCTTTGCAGAAAGTGAAAGGAGTGTAAAAGAGCTGTGCTATATTTTATAAGAGGAAGTTGATAGATAATATCTAAACGTGAATCATCGGTGAATAGCAGTATAAGCATGTTTATTTATAAATATGTGGATAAATACTAAAGAAAATGTCACGAAAGTGATGGGATGAAAGGAGCAAGGGGCAAGGGGCAGCAGATGAGGTTGGAAAGTTGGTAGGGGCAACATGCTGCAGAGAATTCTAAGCCTTAGTAAAGAGTTCAACTTTTAGTCTAAGTCCAGTGGGGGGCCACTGAAGGATTTAAATCAAGGGAGTGACTTGAATGGATTTCTATTTTGAAATAATTTTTGTTTCCATGAGTAGAATGGATATGGGGAAAAGTAAGACTAGAAAACAGGGCGACAGGGATGCTGTGGCAGAGACATGAGAGTGGTCTGGATGAGAGCAGTGTCAATGGAGAAGGAGAGAAATTGAGGGTTCAAGATACATTTTGATGGTAGAACCACAGGTCTTATTAATGGATTGGATTTAGAGGTAGGAGACATGGCGGACCTGATGATAATGGCTAGATTTCTAGCTTGGAGGAATGTGATACCATTTACTTAGATGAAGAAGACCAGTATGAGATAGGGAACAATCAAGAGATTCATACAGAGGGCGTTAAATATTTGATGTCTGTGAAACATCCAAGTGAAAATGTCAAGCAGGCATTTGATTTTGAAAGATTCAGGCTGTTACTGACGGTTTATTTCTGGGGAACAAAGAACACACTTGACTTTTTAAATTAAGCTCCATACAGTGGTGAATAATGTACAAATACCATTTGTTTGCCTTTTTAAGTACTAATTATTCAACCATCTGCCCCCACATCTATGCTAGACATAAGAATTGTCTGCCTGTCGGTCTGTCTATCTATCTATCTATCTATCTATCTATCTGTCATCTATATATCTTAGGTCTTTCTAGCTATTTAGTTATCTAATAATTTTACCCACCTGCTACTAAAATTAATTGGAGGTAGCTTATGTTAAAAGACACAGATACAATAGGGTTGCTGAACTGAATCATCAGGGTTCTATGGAGGAGAGGGGAGAAGTTGACAGGGTAACAATTAAGTATGATCCCTCTAATGACTGTATCTTCTGAACCAAAAATCATTACTTGACACAGAATCCAGCAAAGGCAGTTTTTCTTCCCAAATTTGTGAAAGTATTTACACCAGAAGTTTTAGAAACGTAGAAGCCCAAGTATGTATCTTATGCATATACATATATCTCTAGGTATATATTGCTTATATGTGTATGAGAACCTTTATCTTCTTTATGTATAATATATGCATATATTACACGTATATGTATGAAAGTATGTATATATAAAGCACAAACTTACATGAAGTCATGACTGTCTTTGTATATAGCAGCAGATCATTTCTCTGTTATGTGGTCATGACTGAAGAAACAGAACATGAAGTTGGGAAGATGCCTAAAGAGAACAAGTAGGTGGGCCCGACACAAGGTAGCTACACTTGTAATGAGAACAGCATAGTATTTAGAGTACTTGAACCACTATTCTATACACCTGAAACTAATGTAACATTGTGTGTCAACTATACTTTAAAATCAAGAAAAGAATAAGAAGTGCAGTAGAATTTCAGATAAGGGAGGGCCTGGGGCAGTGGATAAAATTCTTAATTGGGTCTTGGCTATACTGAAGATGTAAAGGTGAGTAAAGCATTTCCTTTAAAGTATAATTGCATAGCCATAGGGTACAGGAATCCGCAGATCTATTTCATAGCAGAAAAAAAAAAAAAAAAGAAAGGGGCATGATAAATGTCTTAGGACAATTTTAATTCACACTGCTTCCTGAAGCATAAAAAGTTCCCAGAACTGGCTGTCTAGCCATAGAGTGTGATATTTATTGGCCAAACAGAAGCAAAGGAGTGGTGTTTGCTCAGATGAATCTACCTAAATATCCACCTCTCGTATCATCAGGGTGATGGGTGCTCTACCAACAAGACTTCCGCCTGCCTGAGGGAGGACTTGGTGTCCTTTAGTTCATTCATTTCTTTATTCATTCATACATTTAGTCGACATTAATTTGTCACTTACCTTGTACCCAGTACTCAGCTAAGAAGTGGGAATACAGAGATAAATTTACAGCCCTTGCCTTCCTTCAAGGACTTCACAGTCTAGTGAAGACATAATAAAATCAAATGGTTAACATTTATTGAACTCATAATCTGCACTAAGTACTTTCCATAAATCATATCATTTCACCGACACAACAAGCCTATTAGGTAGTAACTAAGTATATTTTTGAAATAGCAGGAAACAAGGGCACAGAGAGGGCCCTGTTCAAGGTCAACATCAGTGATGAATTCGGGCTTCACATCCAGGCAGTGGGTGTTGCTCAGGAGAATGTCTGATTACCCAAAGGTCCTGAAGAAAGAGAAAAGTGTTAATTACATTTTCTTGAGAGAAACTCCACAAACCATTTTGTTTTTCCCCTTTCATGCTGCCAAATCTCATCGCCAAATGAAAAACAAAAAACAAAAAACACAAGCAAATATATAAACAAACATACAAACAGAAAACATGATCAGTCTGCTGTGATCAAAGACAAAACCTGGGACACATTTGCCCTGAAATAATTGCAACCCCTGAAATCATTGAATTCTTATAACAGAAACAAATTTAGACCACTAAATATTAGAACAATCTTCTATAATTAGGTAGCGTGTGCTTTTGTGTAGATGTGATTAGAAAGATGGCAGGAAAGCCCCGTATCTCACCCCAAATCACATTCCCCACCTTTTATCAACTCGTCTGAGGTCGCATTTTTAGTATCATCCCTTTGGGAAAAGGCATTGCCATTTCCACATATTAAGCAATTACCATTGCAGCATCTTAAAGTATGTGAAGCTATTAGATGATCCTTCCCTGAGAACGAGGCTCAGAGACTATGGCGGCTATGATGGTGGCAGGTAGAGGGTGGTCAGGTAATTTACAGCTTGCACATTTTGTGTGTTTTCAAATGCTTTCTAGGGTTGATTCCTATAGGAAAACAATAGCCTACATTTATTTCATAAAGATATGTATCAGGTTTCCTGATTCAGTCATATATTTAATAACCCTTTGCAGCATTATTTGTAATAATAACAGAAGATGGGAACAAGCCATGCCCTTCACAAAGGGCCCAGTGATGTAAGTTATGGTCCATACACACAGCCGCTGTAGGACAGAATGACAAAGCACTCTGTGTACCAATACTGAAAGATCTTCAACATATAATGTGAAAAAAGGCAAGGGTCAGTACATTGTTCATTGTATTCCATCTTTTTTGTAATGAAGTGAAATGAGAATATGCATTCATATTTTCTTACATTTGCACAATGAAACACCGAACAGATAAATCAGAAAATGATAGGGGCAGTGGGGGGAGGGAGGGGAATGGGGGGGTGAAATTCATGGACTGGGACAGGGGTGGGAGACAGACTTTTCAAATTTATTTTGAAACTCATGGAAGAATCGCTCTTCAAAATGTAAAAAAACACCAAAACATTAATTGCTTTGTGAAAATCCTACCTAAAAATTGGATTCCATTAGACAAAGCAGTGTGGTCTGGGGGTTAAGGGTCCTCGACTTAGAATCAGAATATCCACGAGGAGATAAAGTTACTAAGAGGTGCTTTCATGGAGTGATATCGAGCATGGACTCTGGAAACTGACTACATGGGATGAAATCCTAGCTCTCCCATTAATTAACCATTAATTAAATTAGATATTAATTAAGAAAACACCTGTCGGGGCGCCTGGGTGGCGCAGTCGGTTAAGTCCGACTTCAGCCACGTCATGATCTCGCGGTCCGGGAGTTCGAGCCCCGCGTCGGGCTCTGGGCTGATGGCTCGGAGCCTGGAGCGTGTTTCCGATTCTGTGTCTCCCTCTCTCTCTGCCCCTCCCCCGTTCATGCTCTGTCTCTCTCTGTCCCAAAAATAAATAAAAAACGTTGAAAAAAAATTAAAAAAAAAAAAGAAAACACCTGGTATGGAGTAAATGTACATTATAAAATGAAAATCTAAGAAACCCTGACATTAAAAAAAATAATAATAATGGGGATATTTTAGATCCCATGGTAGAATCAACTCAGGTAGGACAAACTTACATTCATGCAGTATAATTTAAAATTCAAAAAGTGATTCCCATACACAGGACAAATGCTGGGGTCAGAAGATATATATAGCTGGCTTGTCTTCATCTGCTGAGTTCCTACTTGAAATCCACTTAAGGGTCTTTTCCTACAACCATACAGGTTGCAAAATTATCTGTAGTGTGGCAGGGAGAACCATTTCCATGGGATCGCTTTGCCAGATAAGTATAGTGCTACCCAATTCCCGCCAGAATAAATCTGCTCTGGTGTTTCATGGTGACTAGCTTCTCTGTAGCACCTGTGCTGACAACAGCTGAGGAGAAGAGTATTCATTTCTGATGTTGAGTAAACTCTGCACGATGTTTGCAACTTTTCTATAAATCTAAAATTATTTTGAAATAAAATGTAAAATACGTGCACCTTCACAAAGTAGGGATATACAAATGCTACAAAAGCTATACAACATAAGGAACGATGCCCAAGTTCGTGTAGAATCATGGGAGTGCAATTTAAACAAAAATGAGATGCTATTTATCACTCCTAAAGATAACACCGAGGATTGTCTTGGTAAAGATGTGGAGAAGTAGGAACTCGTGTAATGATGTTGGAGAATAAATCAGTATATTCGCTTTGGAAAAAATGGTTGGGAATCATTTAGAAAAGTTGAAGTTATGCAGATGCTATGATTTAGCAATTATACCCTTAGGCGTATACTCTGGAGAAATTTCCTATAGAAGAAGGTTTATAGCAGCCTTGTTCATGATAGCCCCCAAGGAGAAACTACCCAAATCCATCCACAGTAGAATAAATAGGTTGTTTTTAGGGATGGCATTAACATCAAGATCTTATTATCTACTCCCCACTGGACCCACTGGACTCCCTATGGGTGGCTATTACTTCCCATCCTATTTCTATCAGGCTCGGCTATGTGATTTGCCAAAGAAATGTGAATGGAAGTGACATTGGCCGCTTCCAAGCAGAAGCACTGAGAGTCGTGTAGACTTCTATCTTCCTCTTTTCCTTTTCTATGAGACCAGTAATGGTTTATATAGGGTCTGCTTTCTCAGCATGAGTCCTAAAAGGAAGAAGGCATAGAGCAGACAGGCCACCAAACTGCAGAGGACATATGTGAGTGACAACCAAAACTTTGGTCTTGAAAGGTCCTAAGGTTTGGGATTCAATTGAATTAAGGGTACCGCCGATCATTTGAGTCAGTTTGACAAATATCACATTGAGGGAAAGAAGTAAGCTCAGAAGAAAACAGAGAATATTCCAACTATAAAGCTCAAACCCAGGCGAAAAATAAGCTATACTGTTTGGGAATGCATACACAGCTCGTAAAAGTAGAAAGACAAAGAAATAATTATCATAAAAGTAAGAATAATGGTTACGCCTAGGGAAGACACAGGGGAATATGTTTGGGAAAAGAAACAAAAGAGGTTTCTGGCAATGTTCTGTTTCATCATCTGAGTTACTCAGACGTCAGCTTTGCAATTATCTTTGAACTTTGCATATATGTTTCATGAACTCTTTTGTATGCATATATCTCACAATTTAAAAAGTAAAAGAATATGTATGTACTTGTACAAATGCTTGTGAGGCACATTCTACTTTTATTCAGCATGCATATAAGAGATTTTCTGGTATTTTTGAGGTAGATACAATAGATACAATATTTCTCATCTGCAAAATTGCACTGAGACTCTGGACTCAACGTGCCATTCTAGAGGGAGATGTGATTACATTAGCCTATCACTGTCTTGCTTTTCAGACAGTGAAGAAATTAAAGTCTCTCTCTCTCTTAAAGAATTTTTTCAATAAACAAGTATCTTCTTCATTAATAGTAGAATGACTTTTGTCTAAAAGTACGGTTGCTAATTTGACACATTTTAAAAATTAATTTAGCTTTATTTTCCAAAAAAACAGTAACAGTGTAAATGAGATCAGTTAATCAGTGGTGAGAAAGATAATTGCTATAGTTCTCCAATAATGGTTTCCCTTTGCAAGTGAAGTTTAATTTCAGGTGTACCAGAAGTAATCTAAATATTGTCATTTGCATTATTAGATATGGACAAAACCATGATTTAAACAAATGCAAATCACTGGTATGGAAAAAACTCATTACAATAAAACAGTATCTACCAACTATGTGAACTTTTCCACTTACTCCAAAGAGTTTCTTTCAGAAGGTCTTTTCAAGTTAATAGCTGTTAAAACAACGACAAAATAAACCCACATTTGGGAGTAATATTCCTGGGTTTAAGTGCAACTTGAATGTAAATCTTGAATAAGGAGCCTCATCTTTCTGAACCCCAGGACCTCATCATCCTTAAAGAAACCTGCTCTTTCTTTGGTGGGGAGAAAGAAAGGTAGTGTGGGGGCACCTGGTCAGCTCAATCGGTTGAGCGTCTGACTTCGACTTAGGTCATGATCTCAACGGTTAGTGAATTCGAGCCCATCATCGGGCTTGCTGTTGTCAGCGAAGAATCCGTTTTGGATCCCCTGCCCCCCTCTCTTTCTGCCCCTCCCCGCTCATGTGCTCTCTCTCTCAAAAATGAATAAACATTAAAAAGAGAGACAGTGTATATGGGGGGGGCTGTGATGAGAAGGGCCCACCACCTCGTGATGTCTGCTTGGTGTTAATTTCCTTTCACTCAATAGATATCCACCCAGAGCCTTCCCATTAACCTTTCTGCAGTTTCCTGGTCCTTATGGACAGACAGTTCTGTGTGTCCTTAATTGACATCCCAGATACCTTGTGGCTTCCGAGATACCTTATGGTTTGCAAATGGCAGTTAGGGTTCAAACCCAACCAGCTGACTGATGACTCCTTGGAAACGTAGTCCCTCCCTAATTAAGGCATAAATACTTTCCTTCCATAAGCCTGCCTCCTCTCTGATTACCCTGTCACTTATCAACCTCTGGCTGGTCAAGCCCTTAATTTGAACTTCTCTGTTTGATGTTGGTTGCTTAGCCATCTGGTAAATTCCTGACACTCAGGTTACGGGGCAAGGGAGCACTTTGGAGATGTCCCCCTAGGGTCTATCAAAAGAAGGACTGTGTTCTTCCCCTCCTAACTTCAAGAGCTCTCCTTTATTCTAGAGAGGCAATGGTGGTTAATGCAACTAGGGCAATCCTTCCAATCCTGGCTTTGCCATGTGCTAGCATTTTATGAACCTTCTTGTTGGTTTCTTCCTCATCAGTATAAGGATGCTGATACAGGATTTCTGTGACGATTAACTGAGTGAGTACACGTGCAGAATTTAGAACAATTTCCAGCGAGTATGCTGCTCAGATGTCAGCTGTTATATAGTCCTTACCATTAACGTCTATTTTACATTTATGGCTTACATGTTAAGTAATGTTTGAGGAAATAATTTCTCTTTTACAGGTCCTTGGAACCCTTTGGACTAGGCGATAGGCAAAGGCTTTTCTTGGCGTAACATTCTGTGGACTTCGCTTACTTTAGGCCACGCTTCTCTTTCATAGTGAGCTGGTTAATTATGTTAAGATGATGTCATTTGGTGTGAGCAGGTTTCAAGCACAAGAATGTGAATATGAAAGAATGAGTACTAAAAGGTTTGCTGCCTTTTAATTAAATTATATAAACCACATCACTACCTAATTGCTCCGATGGCACATTTTAAGCTAGTTTCTTTTTTTAAAAAAATTAAGTTTTTTTAATTTTTGAGAGAGAGAGAGAGAGAGAGAGAGAGAGAGAGAACAAGTGAGCATGAGTCAGCAAGGGAGGGAGACACAGAATCCGAAGCAGGCTCCAGGCTCCGAGCTGTCAGCACAGAGCCCAACGTGGGACCTTGAACCCACGAGACCGCGAGATCATAACCTGAGCCGAAGTCGGATGCTTAGCCAACCGAGCCACCCAGGCGCCCCTAAGCTACTTTCAATTGGAGAACATATCCTATTCTACCTGTAGCTTCTCCTTTGACTGATCACAGCTCAATCTAATGAAAGTTAGCCAAAGGATATTAAATTAATATGATTCTTAAAATTTGTTACTCAAAAACACTTCCCATCATATCGAGGGCAAAGTGATACCAGGGCTAAAAAGTTAATGAAAAGCCTAATTATCTTGGCTGGGCAGCTTTCTGTTGTCAATCCAGGGCAAAAGGCTTACAGAGTATCAGATAATGAAAGTGTTGATTTGGATGGCAACAGACACTTAGGCAGCCGATCATTAAACATGTCATAAAGGGACACCTGGCTGGCTCAGTTGGTTAAGCTTCTGACTTGAGCTCAGGTCATGATCTCATGGTCCATGGGTTCAAGCCCCACATTGGGCTCTGTGCTCATAGCTCAGAGCCTGGAGTCTGCTTTGGATTCTGTGTCTCCCTCTCTCTCTGCCCCTCCCCTGCTCATGCTCTCTCTCTCTCTCTCTCTCTCTCTCTCATAAAATAAATAAACATTAAAAAAATTTTTAAAAAGTCATAAAATGGGTGCCCCCAAAATCCCCTCTAAAACTCATCTAGGCCAGGCTCCTGCTTCCCAGGCCCTAGATGCCACAGTTAAGCACAGTATCTGTCCTCAGTGTACTTTCTACACTTCTAAGGACTGAGATGCCATTATAAAGCATAAAGAAAATTCTAATTTTTTAATAAAATGTGGCTGTGGATACAAATACAAACCTGTGTGTGCGTGTGCATGCGTGTTTGAATTAGAACGAAGGGTTAACTCAGAGAAAGTACTCGTTATGGAAAACAATTAGACATAAAAAGCAATTTCATAGATAATGCAGGGTGAGCAGGCCATCACAGTATTGATCATTTTTAAGAGTCTCACTGGGAATGACTCCCTCTGTTTTTGATTGGATTATGTACAAGACACACATGCTAAAAGGGCAAAAACACGTATGCAGATAGCTCACCCAGAAAGCCCTCACGAAATTTTTTTTGTGCTGTTCTTATGAGGTTATGAAATGGTCGTGATCTATGTGAAAATTAAAATATTTGAGCCATACCCTCTGATTGAAATGAGAATGCGTTTTCACCCTCAGCTAATTATTTTATGTGTGGGAAATCAATATGCATAATTGCCCCTATTCGTGAAACACATAGTTATTAATACGTATCATGTCGTTACTTCTTCCTTTACCGAGTCATTTAACAAATATTTATTGAATGTCTCCTGTGCGTCAGGTGCCATGGTAGTGCTAAGATATGGTGGTGAATAAAACAGTTATGATTCCAGTTCCCATAGACAGTATGTTGTGGTGTAAGAAACCAACAAGAAACAAGTATGTGAATCAGTGTGCAGGTGCTAATATGAAGAACCTACTTTAGATTATAGGGTCGTAGCAGGAGGTTCTGGGGAAACGACATTTAAGCTGAAGCCTGATGAAATAACCGTGTTTCAGGCAGAGCCCTAGTATGTGCAAAGTCCCCAAGGTGACAAAGGGCTTGGCATGTCTAAGGAATGAAGCCCAGTGTGGCTGGTGCAAAGGGAGTATTGGAACAGAGGCCCAAGGTGAGGCTGAATCGTAGACAAAGGCTAGATTTTACAGGAACTTGCGGAACCACCTTAAGAAGCCTAGGTTGTATCCACAATGACTTAGAAACCGTTGAAGAGCTTAAAACAAGGTGACACAATCCAATCTATACGATGAGGGTCACCCTGGTTACTCTGTGTAGAATCGAAGAGTCTAGAGAGGAAGTACAGAGAGCAATTCGGAGACTTTTGCTGCAGTCCAGGTGGTGACAGTGTCAGTGGGAATGAAGGGAAGGCATAAACGAAATATATTTTGGAAGCAGAATAGAATGGATTTCGTAGCGGAGTGAGTGTGGGGTGGGCAGGAGGAGGAGGAAAGAACGGCGGTGTGCTTTACTGTCATGTAGACGATTTGGGGGAGGAGTGTATTTAGGAGGAATGTTAAAGAATTTGTTTAGAACGTGTTAAACTTAGGGGAAAGTGGCTGATGGGCATTGAGGAGGGCACTTGTTGGGATGAGCACTGGGTGTTGTATGGAAACCAAATTGTCAATAAATTATATTAAGAAAAGATGCCCATGAGCTATCAAAATCACTTGGAATTCTTTTTTTCCTTTTAGATGTTTATTTTGAAAGAGAGAGAGAGAATGTGTGATCAGGGAAGGGGCAGAGAGAGAGGAAGAGAGAGACAATCCCAAGCAGGCTCCGTGTTGTCGGGGTAGAGCCCAATGCGGGGTTCGAATTCCTGAACGGTGAGATCGTGACCTGAGCCAAAATCAGGAGTTGGATGCTTAACGGACTGAGCCACCCAGCTGCCCCCCCCCCCCCCCCCCGCCGACCCCAAATCACTTGGAATGCTGATTTCCTGCAGGAGACTTGATGATTTCAGCTAGGTCGAATCACTCGGGCTAGGCTTTCATTGCAGTTACAAAACAAAAATCCCTCCCACAGAGGATTTGTTCTCACAGCCATCACCGGCAAAGCCACTTTCATTACTAATAGCAACACTGTGTTTGCATCTCATGCTCATTGTAAAATATAAAGGGATAAGTACCCTAATCACATACTGTATATTAGTAGGCGTCAGACACGTTAGATTGCAATTGAACTTCAAATCAACCCTGTGGGGCTTGGCAGGGCGATACGATCCCCATTTAGCAGATGATGACGACGACGTGAATGTGACATGTTTGAAAGGGATAAAAGTATTAAAGTATTATTATCCACAGTTGTTCTGCCTTTCCTTTTTCAAGTTTTTATTGTGGCAAAATATACATCATATCAAGTTTTGATTTTGACCCTTTTGAACTGTACAATTCTGTGGCATTAAGTAGGTTCACAGTGTCATGCAACCATCACCACACCCATTTTCAGCATTTCTTGATCATCACAAACTAAAACTTTGCACCCAGCGAGCAAGAACTCTTATTCGCTCCCTTCGCTTGACCCTTATTCCTAGTAACCTCTAATCTACTTTCTGTCTCTTAGAATTTAGCTATTTCACGTAAGTGGAATCGTACATTGGTCCTTTCGTGTCTGGCTTATTTCGCCCTACTATCATGTTTTCCAAGTTTACCCATGTTGTCGCATGTATCAGAATTCCCTTTTAAATATTTTTTCAACGTTTATTTATTTTTGAGAGACAGAGAGAGACAAAGCACGAGGAGGGGAGGCGCAGAGAGAGAGAGAGGCACTGAATCCGAAGCGGGCTCCAGGCTCTGACCTGTCGGCACAGAGCCCGACGTGGGGCTCGGACCCACAAACGATGAGATCATGACCCAGGCCGAAGTCAGACACTTAACGGACTGAGCCACCCAGGCGCCCCCAGAATTCTCTTTTAATGGGTGAATTAATATTCCATTCTGTGTTTGTGTCTGTGTGTGTGTGTGTGTTGTGTTTTGTATTCATTCATCTGTTGATAGACACTTGGGTGATTTCCACCTTTTTGCTATTGCAAATAATTCTGCATGAACGTTGGTGTACAAGTATCTGATTCCCTTGCATTTAGTTCTTTTGGGTATATACCCAGGGGTAGAATTGTTGGATCATATAGTAATTCCGTAGTAAATTCTATATTTAAATCTTTGAGGTACCACCAAACTGCTTTCCACAGCAGCTGCATCATTTTACATTCCTACCTGCAATGCACAAGGGTTCCAGTTTCTCCACACCCTTGCCAACACTCGTTAATTACCTTTTTTTAAAACATGGCTTAGTTACTTAAAATGTTTTTCTAGCTTTACTGAGATATCATTGACATATGACATTGTATTAATTTAAGGTGTACAACATAATGATTTGATATATGCATGTATTGCAAAATGCTCACCACCATAAGTTAACATCCATCACTTTTTATTTTATTTTTTTTAATGTTTATTTATTTTTGAGACAGAGAGAGACAGAGCATGAGGAGGGGAGGGGCAGAGAGAGAGGGAGACACAGAATCTGAAGCAGGCTCCAGGCTCCGAGCTGTCAGCACCGAGCCCGACGCGGGGCTCGAACTCACAGACCATGAGATCATGACCTGAGCCGAAGTCGGACGCTTAACCGGCTGAGCCACCCAGGCGCCCCCATCCATCACTTTTTAAAAAAAATAATAGCCGTCCTCATGCGTAGGTAGAAATATCTCGTTGCATTTCCATAATGACTAATGATACTGAAAATTTTGCCATATGATCTTCGGTCCTTTTTATATCTTCTTTGGGGAAATGTCTGTTCTATATCTGTGATTGTCATTGGAGAACTGTCTGCCTATTTTCGAATGGGTTGGTGTTTTGTTTTTTGATGAGTTGTAGGAGTTGTTTATGTTTTTTGGATTTTAATGCCTCATCAATATATGATTTACAGATATTTTCTTCCATCCCTTACCTATTTTTAAAAGAGGAATCTTCTGTAATTTATAGCCATTAGGCCTTTAGGTATGGATCCAGGCAACGGAAGGGGAGGGGAATTGAGAAAACCAAAGCGGATCAATTGGTTTATTAAAAAGCAAAGGGAAATAAGGAAAAGATAAGAGATCCAGAGGGTGACAGATGAGGACAGGAACAGACCAAGGGAGGGGGAAGAGAGTGACAAATGATGAGAGTAATTTATGTGAGGAGAGAGAAGAGAGATTGAGCATGCGGTTTTGAGGAGACTCATGTATAAAGCAATTTTTTAAAAATATACTTTATTTATTGAAAAAGCTGAACTGCGTAAATTACAGTCAGAAAATTTTATTCTTTCTCCTTGTTGGGATTATGAGGATACCCCAATTTTCCCCACCTGAGTTGGGAAGTCACTAAAATATCTACAGATACAAACAAGAAAGAGATACAAAAACAAATCATCTCTATAACTGGTAAACCTCATATTGGATAATGTGGCTTATATCCTTTGGCAAGAAGCCTTTCTTATACCATAGTGCAGATTTAGACAGAATTATCCTCTCAGCCCCAGGTAGTGGTGGAGAATCTCAGGCCACCCTACATCGGGGGGATCTGGCTTTACGTGAAAATTACTGCATCGAGGAGTACTCCCTATGGGCAGCACAATCCCAAGTGAAAAAGGAGAGGCGGAATCTGAGCGATACATCTAGTTCCTTATCCCAAATTTACCACTCACATAAGTCACAGCCCTGATCTTCAAAAGTAGAGTACGTGAGGACAGTGGAAAGATTGTAGGAGTGGTTTGCAAAACCAGCGTCCCATTACATGGAATAAAATATCAGGTGGGGAACTAAACATTTCTCTCCTGTTATGTAGCCCTGCCTACAAGCCAAGTCCACTGAAGAGTTCTTTCCCACTTCCTGTATGACCTTCCAGGAAGATTTCACGGGTTTTCTGGTCATTCTTGAATAACAAAAGTCCAGTTTATTAGAAAAATATTTACGTATTTTTATATTTAATATATATTTTTATATTTAATATTAAATATTAGAAAAATATTTACATTAAGTATAGTTAGGAGCCACAAAAACATAAAGGAATAATATCCATAAAGGAAATATATATTAATATATATGTTAATGTATATTGATATATATAAATTTATATATATTATATTATATTACATTATATTATATTATATTATATTTATTATATATAATAAGAACAGAATCAAGAGCCCCAAAATAAACCTGGTATATTTTCAGTTCAACTACCATCCAAACAGCCAAAGGTAAAGACATTTTCAAAAACACAAAGATTAAGATACATAGCCACATAAAGCCTCTCGTTGGTAGACGCTCTAAGCGTCTCACTCTTGACTTCAGCTCAGGTCATGATGTCGAGATACATGAGATTGAGCCCCACCTCTGGCTATGCGCTGACAGTGCAGAGCCTTCTTGGGATTCTCTCCCTCCCTCTCTCTCTGCTTCTCCCCTGCTTGCAGGCTCTCTCTCTCTCTCTCTCTTTCTCTCTCTCAAAAATAAATAAACTTTAAAAAAAGAAAATACATTGGCAAGTTAGATTCACGATTGATTATAAAACAGCATTTTGCAATTAAAATCAAAGATAAAACAAAAATATGAGATGACAATAACAACACTAGGGTTTCAATCACTGCCCTGGGGCTTAAGGAGGACACTTGTCATGAGCTCCAGGTGATGTGCGGAATTGTTGAATTTATATCATAGATTCACTGTATCATACACCTGAAACTAATATTACACTGTAGGTTAACTAACTGGAATTTCAATGAAAGCTTCAAAAAAGGAAACAGAAAAGCAAGCGGAAACTATTTTGTGTGGGGGGCGGGGGGAGGAGGAGAAAAGACGTACTGAATAATGTTAGCTACTATTAGAAACACTTTTAGGTAAGGATATGGGGGGAAATGTAAAGTCGTAACTATTTGTAAAATAGGAATGCAAGCCATGGGTTTCAGAGTACCACAGGAAAGAAAAGGGTTTCTGGAGAATTTTATGAATTAAAAAAATCAGTGAAAGGTGGACATGAGTTATTAAGAAGGGAAAGTAAAGGAGAAACACAAGCGAGTGAGTGAAATACAATCAAATATATTGTAATCAAAATGAAGTAAATAAAAGGATCAGCTTGGACTTGAGAAAAATGAGCTATATTGTAGATATAAGAGAGGCCTAAAATAAAACTGACTATAAAGTTGGAAAATAAATATATTAGAAAAGTGGTTTTGACAAAACTGTCATTTTGTACTTGAAATGATTACCAACATAAAAACCTGAAAAAAATGTACAGAATTAATCTGCAGAATGAGTAGAATAAGTGAGACAGGTTGGCAACAGCATCGGACACAAAAATCCAAGTACACTTACATTCTCCAGAAACCAAGAGAATGTATAAGAAAAGATACCATATTGGGGCCCCTGGGTGGCTCAGTCGGTTGAGCGTCCGACTTCGGCTCAGGTCATGATCTCACGGTTTGTGGGTTCGAGCCCCACATCGGGCTCTGCGCTGACAGCTCGGAGCCTGGAGCCTGCTTCGCGTTCTGTGTCTGCCTCTCTCTCTGCCCCTCCCCCACTCGCATTCTGTCTCTCTCTCTCAAAAATAAATAGATGTGAAAAAAGTTACAAGTAAAAGATACCATATTTAGTAGCATGAAACATTTACAAATATTTTAATGTTACTAGTGAATTGTAAATACATATGGAACAGCAAAGGCCAAGGAGAGTCAAGACACTGCTAAAGAAAAAACAAAGTGTGGTGCCGTGCCTTACCAGATATCAATAATTGTTATGAAACGATGCTGATTAAGATAGTGTGATATTTGGGGGTGGCTGGGTGGCTCAGTCGCTTCAGTGTCCGAATATTGATTTTGGCCCAGATCATGATCTCACGGTTCGTGGGATCGACCTCTGCATCGGGCTCTGCGCTGTCAGCGGTGAACCTGCTTGGGATTGTCTCTGTCCTCTCTCTGCCCCTCTTCCCGCTCTCTCTTTCAAAATAAGTAAATAAATCTTTAAAAAAAAAAAAAGACGGTGTGTTATTTGCGCAGGGATAGATAACCTGGCCAGAGGAACAGAAATAACATAGGAAAAGATGTTCAAGGCAACTGCTTCAGGAAACTGTATTATCATTTCCCATAATTGATCTTTCTGTAAAAGGACTTTAGATGGGCCCACTCTTTGCCTTACAACTTTCAGTGCCTCTCCAGGAGTCGAGTGGATCCTGCGTGTGATGTCAGGCTTGGCCCTATGATTCGCTTTAGCCAATAGAATGGGAGCAGACATATGCCGCACCTGACAAGCTTTAACTATATATAAGCTATATAATGCCAGAAATTTCATCCCAAGATTTGACAGTTCTTTTCCTTCTGCCAAAAAAAAAAAAATGCCATGTTCCAACTAAGGACTGCTCTTTCAGTTTGAATCTCGAAATAAAAAATAGAAACGTAGATGAGACCTGGTGCTGACATGCTGTCGCTAATGTAAGCAAGAAATAAACTGCGTCAGCCACCGAGATTTGGGGGCTGTTTGTTATTACAGCATTAGTTGTCTGAGAACCTCACGTACAACAGGATCAGTATTCCAGTTCAAGGAGAAAAGAGGAGAATGTCCAAGAGAAAGATACGAAATTGTGCTCCCACATCGCGTCGTGCATGAGAACAGATTCCGAGTGGACTAAAGACTTCTGGATAATATTGTGAAAATGTTTAGAAGACAATAAAAGGGACAAGAAGTACACACAATTTAAAAAAAAAAGGTAGATTAAGTTCGGTTTGAAAGTCTCTGCTCAGCCAACAAGCCACAGACTGAGAAAATATGTGCAAGGTGTATCACTCAGGAGGGACTAATATGCAGGACAGAAGACAAAGCAATCTATTTGAAAAATGAGCCAAAGACCTGAATAGTCATTGCACAGAAGAGGAAACCCAAGTGGCCAATAAACATATGAAATGAAGTTCGGTCTCATTAAGTTAAAATGACAACAAGATACGATTTCACATTCCCCATGTTGGCAAAAAATATAAAAGTCTGACAGCTGGCTCATCCCTGGCTATTTACTCTGCAGGGGTTGGTAAACTATGGGCCATGGACATGTGTGTCCTACAGCCTGTTTTGGTCAGGCCCTGCAAACTGAGATATTTTTTTTTTGTTTACATACTTAAAGAGCGGTAAGGAAAAGAAAGAATATGCAACTAAGACCATATGTATTCCACAAAGCCTAAAATATTCACTAACCTGGCCCTTTACAGAGAGTTTTCCCATCCCTGAGAGAAAGTCTAATGTAGGCATCTCAAGAGATATTAATAAAATTGTTCCTCACTGCACTATTAGTGGCCGCCATCCCGAAACAATATAAATTTTTATCTATTGTGGAACAGATAAACTTTCATATATTCATACAACGGGCTATTGTAAAGCGATGCAAATGAATGAACTAAACTATGCAATAACACAAAGGAATTTTAGTCATAATGTTGAGTGGTGGAAGGAACTCACAAGAGAATATGATTTCACTTGTCTAACGTTAAAAATATACAAAATTAAAGGGGTGCCTGGGTGGCTCAGTCGGTTAAGTGTCCGACTTTGGTGCAGGTCATGATCTCGCAGTCTGTGGGTTTGGGCCCCGTGTCAGGCTCTGTGCTGACAGCTCAGGGCCTGGAGCCTGCTTCAGATTCTTTGTCTCCCTCTCTGCCCCTCCCCTGCTCACGCTCTCGCTCTCTCTCTCTCAAACATAAAGATTAAAAAATATACACAAAATTAAGTATTATTTTAGGATTGAAATATAGTTAAATAAGTTAAAACAAAAATTGAGGATTGGGACTACATGTGACAGCAGAAGGGAGGGATGCGTAAGGCTTCTTTTGATAGAATTTAAAGCATAAAGCGTTAACAAGTGTAAGAAGAGGTAGCACATCATAACAGGATCAAGCTAAGAAGATGTAACTAGTATGAGCTTTTTTATAAAAATATTTTAGGGGCGTCTGGGTGGCTCGGTCGGTTGAGCATCTGGCTTCAGCTCAGGTCATGATCTCACAGTTCGTGAGTTCGAGCCCCGCGTTGGGCTCTGTGCTGACAGCTTGGAGCCTGTTTCGGATTCTGTGTCTCCCTCTCTCTCTGCCCTCCCCTGTTCATGCTCTGTCTCTCTCTGTCTCAAAAATAAATAAACGTTAAAAAAAAATTAAAAAAAATATTTTAATGTTTGTTTATTTCTGAGAGATAAAGAGAGAGAGACAGAGAGACCGGACATGAGCAGGGGAGGGGCAGAGATAGAGGAGACACAGAATCTGAAGCAGGCTCCAGGCTCTGAGCTGTCAACACAGAGCCTGATGCGGGGCTTGAACTCAAAAACTGTGAGATCATGACCCGATGCTTAACCGACTGAGCCACCCAGGTGCCCCTGTATCAGCTTTTTTATTTTAATTCTTTTTTATTTGAGAAAGAGAGAGAGAGTGCGAGTAGGAGAGGAGCTAAGGGGGAGAGAGAGACAGAATCCCAAGCAGCCTCCACACTCAGTGCAGAGCTCCTTGTGGGGCCCAATCCCACGACCCTGGGATCATGACCTGAGCCAAAATCGAGAGTTGGACATTCAACAGACTGAGCCACTCAAGCACCCCTTTTTAGGTTTTTTTTGGTATGAACTTTTATGCACTGAAGAAAAGAACAGTATCTTCAAAGACACAATATTAACTGACAGATTTACAAAAAAAAATTGACAAAACTGTATTACATTGGGAGATTTTTACACGTATCTATCTGAAACTGACAGATAAAGCAGACAGAAAACTAGTAACTACGGAAAAAACTAAAAAATTTAATAACAAGCTTGATCTTATACATGCACACATATTTCTTCAGAGAAGAAGTATGGAATATGTGTGGTTTTGAAGCTTACATACAACATTTATAAAAATTTATTATGTGCTAGATCCTGAAGGTAACCCAAACACATTTTATTTATTTATTTATTTATTTATTTATTTATTTGTTTGTTTATTTGTTTATATTTTTAAATGTTTTATTTATTTTTGAGACAGAGAGAGACAGAGCATGAGCAGGGGAGGGGCAGAGAGAGAGGGAGACACAGAATCTGAAGCAGGCTCCAGGCTCTGAGCTGTCAGCACAGAGCCCGAAGTGGGGCTTGAACTCGTGACCACGAGATCGTGAGCTGAGCCAAAGTCAAACACCAAACCTGCTGAGCCACCCAGGTGCCCCTGTAACTCTTTTCTGATGGATGTTTTATAATCCCCCTCTCTGGTGAGCTATGTTGGGCAATTTTGCTGGATAGAGCTGAATATGACAAGTAGAATGGAGATACTTCCTTGGCTTAGTTTGTGGATAGCTTAGGATTTAATCTGATTACAGTAAAATCTAGCCAGAGTGGGTCCCACTGGAAAGAAAGCAGGGAGCTGTGGCCATGGGGACAAGGCGCTTTCTGTGAGTTCACATTCTCATGCCTCCTCTTATTATCGGCAATCTCGGCAGGTTCAGCTCAGCTCAGTGGGTAGGTAGTCATCAGGAGGTATTGGTTAAGAACTTAGCAAATAATAGAGTGTGTGGATATTCCTGGAGTTTTCTTGGTACTGTGTGTGGGTATGTAGCTTGTAAATATACTATAGGAATAGACAGCTGGTTGAAGAATCAATCAGGAAGGTGGGGTCTGATCAAACCTCTCTTTCATCCCAAAGTATGATGAAGAAAGTTAAGCATCCTTTTCTTTCTGGAACTCTCTCCTCTTGGCTACAGATCTACCGCCCTTTCCAGGTTCTCCTGCAATCGGCCAACATCATTTCAGTCTCTTGCTCCGATTCCTCTTTCTCAAATCCTTTTCCAAATATCTGTGTCCTTTAAGGTTTTTCAATAGTCTTCCTGTATTTTTTTTCTGTGGACAGTTTTACCCTCCCACCCTTGACTTCTAAATGCTGTATCTCTACTCATATCTCCAGACCTCTATCTCCAGCTGGATGTCACACAAATTGTCCCAAACTGAATTTATCACCCAATGAACCTGACCCCCTACTCTTTTCTATTTACATTCATTTTGCTGATTAAAAATACAGTGCTTTCTGCTAAGTAAATCAAACTAGTAACCTACGACTTATAGCTGCTTGATTCTTTGCCTTTAGTCCCAATATAAAATGATTGTCCAAGTGCTGTTTCTATTTTTTTTTAACACTTTTGTGTTTTTATTTATTTTCCATCCACAACTTCTTTCCTAGTTCAATTTCATAACCTCTCCTGCCAGCTTTCTAATTGGTCTCTACATTTCTATTGTTTTCCATCCCCAGTACTTTCTCCACACTTCTGCCAGACTAATCTTTCCAAAACATAACTCTCAGCATGCAATTCCCTTGACTAAACATTCCTGGGGCCTCTTTGTTGTCTAAAATATAAATTGTATGTTCTTTTGTTTGGCATTAAAGACTGTCATAATTTGGCCCCAGTTCACTCTTGATTCTTGGTATTCAGTTTGCTCTTGCTTGCTTATTGTGTAACGTTATGTTTATTTTCTTTAGTGTTTTTATTATTTTCATTTTTGAGAGAGAGAGACAGAGAGACAGAGCATGACAGGGCTCTGACAGAGCATGGGCAGAGAGAAAGGGAGACACAGAATCCGAAGCAGGCTCCGGGCTCCGAGCTGTCAGCACAGAGCCCGACGCGGGGCTCGAACTCACGGACCGTGAGATCATGACCTGAGCCGAAGTCAGCCGCTTAACCGACTGAGCCACCCAGGGGCCCCAATGCATTTTATTGCTAATGAAATCTTTTAGCTGGGAAAAACGTATCTTCAGATTTTTTTGAAATGCACATTTAGCACTCAAGAAGGCTTATACAAGATGTTTTCTAACATTAGTCTCATGTAATGAAGAAGTGAATTTGTGCTAAGGGAGTATATGTAAGCAGACTCTGAAACCTATTCCGAGAGGAGCTAAATGGCTCTCATTCTGTTAATTAGGAACACTGAATTCCAAACCAATCTTTAAAACTGATCACTAAAATGCAGAAGTACATGAAGTATACAAAAAGATGAATCTAAAATGCAGAACAAGAGTCTGAAAACACTGATCTTAATTAGGCGCCATCGAAACGAAGGTGAGTTAGTCAATAAAGACTCAACTTCAAGCGGTAATGGAGTACAGAATGTCACCACGATCTCCGAGGTCAGAGAAGAAGTGAAGACCAAGCAACGAGAGAGAATGCTTAAGGAATGGGAACCGTGGATCAGACTTCTGACAGAAGATTCAGAGACTCCTCCTCTTCCAATTTTCTGCATTCAACAGCTTTGGACAGTCTGAGCCATATTTGGGCTCCCCTGAGACTTTATTAAGTACCTCTGGACTTGGTGGCATTTTGGTCTTTTCTTTTCAGTTCACATGTTCTGTCCGAAGTCTCTGGACTTTGTATTAAAAGATTCACGTATTCGCGTGCTATTTCTTAAATATCAGAGTTATCGTCCCAAGTGAGATCATCTTTGCATTTCTCTACCAACAGGCAAGAAAAGCGTGTCTACTCAGATTTGATGCACAAGGGCATAGCAGTAGAAATGAAGTAGTTTGTTTTTTTCAAATATATAATTTCCTTTTACAGATGGCACTTTTTCTTGAAACCCCAGCAGATGGAAAGAAAAAGTAACCCTCTGTTACATGGTTTCAATAGGAGGGCTTTATCCTATCCTGTCTGGAGTGTGCATTCCCATTAAAATATTAACTCTCTCCTGACTTCATTCGTTCATAATAAGAGATTTCTCAAAGTAGCCAGTTTGTACTTCTTGTGGCTAGACTTGGATGTTATTAGGCAATATTCTGTTAGTAGTTGCTTAATATGCTGTATCTTCACAGAAAAATGAAACTATTTGCTGTATATATACACAGACTTAATCAAGATGTGTTAGAACAGACCAAATAAGTTTTGGTAGATGGAGCATTTGGAAAGAGAGAATTTTGCAACATTTTTGGAAGTAGACTAATTAATATGCTCCATCTCAGTAATTGTAGATAATATTGGGAATAAGACACTCTTCCCTTTTGTAGCAACATGAATATTCTGCTACAGCCAATATCCCCTCGAAATACATTGGTCATTGGCATGTCCTCTCTGCACCTTTTTCTCATTAATTAATGAATTACTATATTAATTCATTTTCATTAATGTTCATAATTACAATAACTTTATAATAACAATAATTAAAAATTGTAATTTTCATGAAATTAATTAATACACATTGCCTTCGCTGTCTCTAGTTGCCTGAATTTTCCCATCCTTAAAGCGATCTTCTTCTTACTGGGTTGATTCAACCTCTCCATAAATCTTGTATCACAGCCTGGTCTGTTTCTCAAATACCAGATGCCATTTTCATCTGCCCATGGGCTATGGCAGAGCCTCGCAAAGGAACTGGTGCTGATCAGATAATGCGACAGCCTCTTGACCGCAGAGAACAAACTGATGGTTACCAGAGAGGAGGTGGGTGGGGGGATGGGTGAAATCGGTGATGGGGATTAAGGAGGGCACTTGTGACGAGCGCCCAGTGAGGTATGGAAGTGTTGAATCCCTCATCCCTCTATTGTAGGCCTGAAACTAATATTACGCTCTACATTAAGTAATTGGAATTAAAATCAAAACTGAGCAAAAACCTATTTTTACTATAACCAGCTTCACTGACGGAGTCTATAACTTGATCTACTCTCCTTATGGCTTTCTGAATTAAATTCATCTGCCCTGATCTCCACTGCCACTTGACTATAGCTTTGAATCATATCTTGGTATTGATATACCAGCATTAGAAACCTGGGACTATGCTCCAAGTTCCTGTCTTCCATCCATTGTAGTCATTTAGCAAGTCCGTAAGTCTGTCCACTCGTCTTCATCTCCGCCAAATGTAGTGTCGTTGAGGCCGACACTTCTCTTCCCTGTACTACCAACAAGTCTCTTAACTGGTCTCCTTACTTCCAATGTTTCCCTCATCCAGAGTGTTCTTCACACTGTTGCCATAGTTACCTTTTTTCTAACTAAAGAAAAATATGACATGTAAGTTCATGAACCATTGGTTCTTCCAGATCACCGTACCTAAAGCCAGCTCTCTTATTCGTTTCTATTACATTATTTAAAAAAAAAAAACAACTCTTCCATCATGGCCCCAACAGAGTCAATCATTTATACCATTTATCAGATTCAATCTTTAAGAATGTAAAGGTCATGAGGGCAGGATCCTCGTTTGCCTTGTTCTCTGCTGTATTACCAGTGCCCAAACTGGTACCTTTAAGCTTCTATTGAACGAATATGTGAGTGTATATGAATGAATGCCTACCTAATCTTCCAGCCTGACGGTCAACCATTTCTCCCCAGTCCTTACTTTGCATCAGTCATAAGGAGAAAACAGATTTCTTTGAAGAATTATGGTGTTTCAAATTCTCTACTTTCATAAACACCATTCCTTTACTGGGATTGTACTCTCTCCCTCACCTGCTCGTCGTCTAATGACTGTTCGCATTCACTCATAATAACGTCTCCTGAACCCCTAGTTTTCTACAATGTGTGTGCCCCCATATGACACTTTATGCTTATTTTGATTATGTCATGCTTTTCTTTTCTCACATTACGTTTTCGTTACCCATTTTCTCGTCTGTTTGCCCCATGATACACCAAGCCACTGGAGAGTAGGCATGATGTTTTATGTGCTTCTGTCTTCCTGTTGCTTTGAAACGCAGGATACGTGATCAATAACTATACGTTGCATGAAGGGGTATTTTTTTCATCTTGGTCTTTACCTGGTGTTGTTTTCCCATAATACCGCACTGATGCTGTTCACCTGAATTATTGAATTCACTACTTCTAAAGAAGGGGTTACAAATGCAGTTTTCCACAGAAGCCATGCAGGTAGTATAAATCAGTACAGCGGGCGATAAAACACAATAGGGAATGGTGAGGACTGTGGGGGAGCTAGACATTCTACACTTGTTTGATTAAATAGAGCAGCTGCTGCTTAGTTGCACGTGGTTTTTGGCACATAGAAATAGAGCCAGGGTTTCCAGATATTCTACTTTTTGAAACAGAAAGCCGGGAATCTCCTTTAGTAGAATGTCCCGAGACTTAGAAACCCTGTACCTGCCAGGGCGCCTGGGTGGCTCAGTCGGTGAAACCTCCAACTTCGGCTCAGGTCTTGACCTCAAGGTTTGTGCGTTCGAGCCCCGCAGCAGGCTCTGCACTGACAGAGCAAAGCCTGCTTTGGAGCCTCTGTCTCCCTCTCTTTCTCTCTGTCCCTCCCCCACCTCTCAAAAATAAACAAACATTTAAAAACAACCTCTGTGTATGCCACAAAAAAGCACATCTGTGAGCTCAATGCAGCGTGAGGGCCTGCCTCTTTGGGATCTCTGTAATTCGACGCTTTTGCAGCTCTGTGGTGGACAATGGCCGAACTAATACACAGAACTGAACCTTTGTGTGCTAGACTTATTTCGTGAGCTTCCTTACACTACATGGCTTGTAATGATGTCATTCGTCTCTGAAATCCTGTGACAATGATGGGGGTTGGAGGCGCAGTTTGATGCAGCAAGACCATGGACTTTGGGAATGGACAGGCATGGGTTTGAGCCCCTTCTCTGTGGATTTTTAGTTATGTGCTTTTATACAGGTCACTGAAAGTCTCTGAAACTCAGTTGCCTGCTCCATAAAATCGGGACAATGATGCCATTGTCATTACTGTTGTAAAGATTTATTGCCATAATGGATATGAACTGCCTGGGACTAACCGTGCTGCCTTGTCTATGCAACCGCCCTGAATGGGCTCAAAACTATTCTTTCCTCCCTAGATACTTATATTGCTCATACTCTATGTGTCCGATTTCCCCCAAAGAGAGTAAATCTTAGTGAACACAGTGAATGTATACTTCTTTTTCTGTTCCCAAGGATCATCTCCAAATACTGCCTTATTAAAATATTAGTTTTTTAACTGAAAAGAAATCTTAGGAGGAATCTCAATATATCAAAGGATAAAGGAGGAGCTACTCTGGTGACCAAAACCACATAGTCAACCTGGCTTGAAAAGGCATGACCATGAGCTGTCAGGACAGAACGTGGGGCTTGAACTCACGGACTGTGAGATCGTGACCTGAGCCAAAGTCCGACGCTCAACCAACTGAGCCACCCAGGTGCCCCCCAAGGTGTAAGTACAGTCATGCTGACTGATGAAGGCTGAAGACATTTCACAGAAACAATGTCTTTTGAATTGCTGTTGAATCACTGATGAATCACTGATGATATTTTAGTATGGTTGGTTGCTAAATTTTAAAATGAGTGTACCAATGCCAAGACTGGATCCCACAGAGAAGTCAAATTAATTTTGAAGCAAGAGCATGGTCATAACTGAAGTACTGAAAAATTATATCTTCCCATTTGAAAGTAACTGCCATAGCACAATGATTGCTTCAGTGGGCTAATGTCTCTGAAAACATTTAAAGAATATTTTAATGCACCATGTCAGGACTGGGGAAGTTTCATTGACATGGTGACAATTCTGCGTCTGCTATGTATAAATGACTTGCTGGGGAAGGGAAGGTAGTTAAGGCGAGCGTGCAAAGTTGAGCCAGCAAACGAGGAGGGCCTTCTGAAAAAGGGAGCAGGAAGCCATCAGTGACTTTTGAGATCCTGGGAACACCTCTGCCTGTCCCCCACTCCAAACACAACCCTCATCCATTTGTTGAAGGCTGGAGTTCCTTTAAAAAGAGACAAAACTTTCCCATTTTTGGAGAGGATATATCTCATCTCCTATAGAGGAATTATAGAAACAGAAACTCAACTGCATCTTGAGGATCAGTGTGGCTTAGTGGTCAAGTACGTGGTTTCTGGAGACCCTGCTCGGTGTCTTAACTAGTTCTGTGACCTTAGGCAAATCACTTTGCCTATCTGTCTCCGTTTTCTCTTCTGTTGAATGGTGATGATAGTGATATCTCTCAAACACTTGGTGAGGATTCATGTTTAATTGCTTAGATGTATATTATCTATTGCTTATATTTTGAATGCTTGTTCTACACCAGACACTGTGTGGAGAATATATATACATCCCCATGTTTAATTCTCACTGAAGTTCTGTTGGGTGGGTACTATCAATGTCAACCTTTAACAGATGAGGAGATTAAGAAACAGAAATGGTGATGAGCCTCTCTAGTAGGTGATGAAGGCAGGATTCAAGGTCAGAGCTATCTAGCTCCATAGCCTATATACTTAGCTACTCTATCATATTCTCCCCTCATATTTCCTGGAAATGGCTTAGCAGTTGACATTTATGGAAGGAGAAGCCACCTCTTTCCAAAGCCCTGTTACTATGTTTAAATTTATTTGGTTTTCATTTCTGAAAAATCCACAATTCTGAATAAGCCTTAAAAGGGAACTCCCCAGAGCAAAATTATAATAATCTTTCTCCAAGAACTCCCTGCCCACCTGTAGTGGCAAGGCTAAAGCACACATGAAAATTAAAGAATATTATTTTTAAAAGTCTTACAATATGGAATAACCAATAATTTCCAATTTTCAAGCATAGAGGAGCAAGGCGCCATTTTTTTTCAAACCAGTTTTCTAGACATGGCTGCAGTTTATGTCCTTTTTCCTGATTTCTTGCTTATTGTAGTTAGGGTCTGAGTATGGAGAAAATAAATTGTTAACTGCTTGTCTACAGTAAAGTTTGATTAGAGAAACACTGACAACGATTCAACAGTGTATGTATGATTATCTATTCAACAGGGAATTTAGACCCAGTCAGCAATAGGATTTTACTGAAAGTAACTCAATGCCATTTTTAGAACATATGTTCCACATGTCATATCTCTTTTTCTATTTAAAAATTATTATTATTGTGTTTTAATGTTTATTTGTTTATTTTGAGAGAGAGAGTGAGTGAGGAAGGGGTAGAAAGAGAGAGAGAGAAGAGAGAGGGAGAGAAAGATTGCCAAGCAGGCTCCATGCTGTCAGAGTGGAACCTGATGTGAGGCTTGATCTCACAAACCATGAGATTATGAACTGAGCTAAAATCAAGAGCCAGATGCTTACCCGACCAAGCCCCATCATATCTCTTAAAAAAAAAAATAGAAGAACAGGGATGTCTGGGTGCCTTGATCGGTTAAGCATCCAGCCTCAGCTCAGGTCATGATCTCACGTTTCGTGAGTTCAAGCCCCACATGGGGCTCTGTGCCGACAGCTCAGAGCCTGAAGCCTGCTTCGGATTCTGTGTCTCCCTCTCTCTCTGCCCCTCCCCTGCTCTCTCTCTCTCTCTCAAAAATAAATAAAAAAAACTTTTAAATTAAAAAAAAAATAGAGGAACAAAGACATTATGGCAATTGTGTTTCAGATACAGAAACAAATAAAGAAACAAATGAAAAACAACAACAACAGCAAGAAAACCCAGACCCTGAAGAATATGGTTGACTACATTTTGGGACATCAATACTAGGGAATATTATGTAGCCATTTAATAAAATGGGAAAGTCTTTCCAAGAATGATAGTTAAGTGAGAAAAAGTGAAATAAGATAGAGATGAAATGAAGAATTTGATCTATTGTTCCCAACAGAAATAAAAAGATCGAAAGCCTTTATATATGTATTAATTATTATATTAAACAAAAGAAAAACTCATGATTGATGCATATCATGGGGATGAAATGAGAAAGAATATATTATGGATCCATCTTTTTATTTAAGATTAATTTGACAGCAAGTGGCCGATAACTTATTTCAAGCTGGCTAAATCCCAAAAGGAAACTTATGAATCTGAAGTGTGGAGGGTTTTAGGTACAGCTTGATCCAGATACAAATGTCAATAGGAGTATGTGTGTGTGTGTGTGTGTGTGTGTGTGTGTGTGTGTGTGTGTATCTCCTTTGTTGTCTGTGGTTACTTCTGCCTTCATGTGGTTGCACATTTGAAAATATCTATATCCATATCTTTTTTTTAATATTTTTTTAACGTTTATTTATTTTTGAGACAGAGAGAGACAGAGCATGAACAGGGGAGGGTCAGAGAGAGGGAGACACAGAATCTGAAACAGGCTCCAGGCTCTGAGCTGTCAGCACAGAGCCCAACGCGGGGCTCGAACTCACAGACCATGAGATCATGACCTGAGCCGAAGTCAGACGCTTAACCGACCAAGCCACCCAGGCGCCCCTATATCCATATCTATACATAGATATATGTTGTTCTGTATATGATGTTCTATTTGGGCCTCAGCAAATTGCACAGTGCCCACTCACATTAGTAAGGGTGATTGGTTTTGCTCAGTCTGATTCACATGCTAATCTCTTCTGGAAACACCTTCAAAGGTGTACCCAGAGATAATGTTTTACCAGCTATCTGGACATCCTTTAGCCCAGTCAAGATGACACATAAGATTAACCCCCACACTCCCTCTTTTTGCTATACCATCATCTATACTGACTGCATTTTAAGCCAGATGTAACAGCTCCAACATTTCTAGCATAGACATTTTTTATCTCGTAAATCAAAGTGAAGGCCTCCATTAATTTAGACCTCCCTGTATATTTAAATGGCTACATTTGGCAAACATTCTTTTAAATAACATGCATATTTTTGGAGTGCCTGGATGGCTTAGTGGATTGAGCCTCCGACTCTTGATTTCGACTCGTGTCATGATCCCAGTGTCGCGGAATCGAGCTCCGTGTTGGGCTCTGCACCGAGCAGGGAACCTGTTTAAGATTCTCTTTCTCTCGCGCACGCGCTGCCCCTCTCCCCCACTTGTGCACTCTCTCTTTCTCTCTTAAATAAATAACATGCATTTTTTGAAAAAGTATTTAATTGAAACATATCAGAATAATTACCGAGCTAGGCAAGAATAGATACTAAATTTGGTGTCTAATCATATCTCTTTGAAAGGCAATATAGCATGGAGAAGCCTGAATTCAGACTGTTTGGGTTCAAATCCTGATCCTGTCACGTGTTAGCTGTGCTAGTGTAGCTAGGGTTACTGTGTAACCCTAGGCAAGTTATATAACCTCTCCATACCTCAGTTTCTTCATCTATAAAACAGGGATGATAATAAGAGTAGTTTTGCCACAGTGTCATTTTTGAGGATTAAAAAGCTAAAGCATTGTAACAGTGCCAAAAACACAGCAAGCTCTCAAACAGCATTCGCTATGATGATGGTGATGGCAGTGACCACAAGGGTATTGTTTAAAGATTTCATTTGAAGAAGGTTTTACGGTTGTGATGGTTAATTCTGTGTATCACATTGAAGGGTGTTTGGGCAAGAGAGTAACATTACAACTGGTGACTTTAAGCGAACTGCCCTCCATAATGTGGATGGAGGCCAATCACTGACCAACTGAACACTGAACAGAACGGAAAAGACTAGCTTCACAAACAAGAGGGAATTCTCCAGCAGACTGCCTTCAGACTTCATCTGTACCATCAGCTCTCCTGGGTCTCCAGCCTGCCAGCTTACACTGCAGATTTAAACTCATCAGTGTCCATAATTATGTGAGTCAAGTCCTTATAATAAATCTTTTTATATGTATATATCCTTTTAGTTCTTTGCCTCTGGAGAACTCTGACTAATATAATGGCTAATAAAAATTTTAACACAAATGGACTAAATGTTCTCTAAGGATTCCTTCTACATTTGCGATTCTATGAGTATAATTGACTGCATTATAAACACTGAATGTACGTAAAGGACCACAAATTGTGATAACCATAGGTCGGTGAAATCGGATTTCTTGGGGAATTAAGGTCAAAGAAGAAATGGAAAGAAATTGATAGAAGAGAGGAAGAAAGGTCCTCCAGGCAGAGGAAAGTGTAAAATAAGGCATGGAAATGGGGGGGGGGGGGGGAAAGAATGATGTATGTGGGTCAGGGGATGGATATATGTGTGGTGTATGTGTAGAATTGGTGTGACTAGAAGCAAGCCTAGCCATTAGAGATGAACTTGATAGGTATGCAGTCAGTGATAGTCATTGTTAACAGCATGCTGAGGTGCAAGCCTTCAGCAAGCATGAGACAAATGTCTATTTTCGAGCAGTGTTCCGCAACGGAGTGTTTTTGTTGTTAATTCTGTTCTTAAGAAAATACCGCTAGGCTTTCATTTCGTCCAGGAACTACCAATATTGGAAAAATAACAACGCTTACTGTTTTTCAAGTTTTTGTTTACATTCCAGTTAGTTCACATACAGCCTAATATTAGTTTCAGTTGTACAACAGAGCGAGTCAGCACTTGCATACAGCACCTAGTGCTCATCACAGGGGCACTCCTCAACTCTCATCACCTATTTCCCCCATCCCCCCCACCCCATCCACCTCCACTCTGGTGACCATCAGTTTGTTCTCTACAGTGAACGGTCTATTTCTTGGTTTGCGTCTCCCTCTTTTTCCCCCCTATGATTGTTTCTTAAATTTCACAAATGAGTGAAACTGTAGGGTACTTGTCTTTCACTGACTGATTCATTTCACTTAGCATAATACTCTCTCACTCCATTCATGCGATTGCAAATAGCAAGATTTCATACCTTTTATGGCTGAGTAATATTTCATTTGTATATGCCACATCTTCTTTATCCATTCGTCAATGGACACTTGGGCTGTTTCCATAATTTGCCTATTGTAGATAATGCTGCTATAAACATCGGATTATAAGTATCTCTTTGAATTCATATTTTTGTAAATCTTGAGTAAATACCTAGTAGTGCAATTGCTGGAGTGTAGGATAGTTCTATTTTCTAATGTGCTTTCTACTTAACAACATATCTTGGAGATATTTGAATGCCAGTATTTTATAGTGCTACTTTATTCTTCTAAATGCTTCTTAATGTTTCATAAATTTCAGAGTCTCTTATGCTTTGGCTCTCTCCCACTCTAACCTCTTTTTTGTCCTTCCCCTCCCCCATGGGTTTCTGTTACGTTTCTCAGGATCCACATAAGAGTGAAACCATATGGTATCTGTCTTCCTCTGTATGACTTATTTCACTTAGCATAACACTCTCCAGTTCCATCCACGTTGCTACAAAAGTGAGAACAATCTGAGGGTTGATGGGGGTGGGAGGGAGGGGAGGGTGGGTGATGGGTATTGAGGAGGGCACGTGTTGGGATGAGCACTGGGTGTTGTATGGAAACCAATTTGACAATAAATTTCATATTAATAAATAAATAAATAAACATTAAAAAATTTTAAAAAATAGAGGAAGAAGGAAATCTTCAAAAAATAAATAAATTTCATATACTATCCATTTTTCCTTATTGATTTGTAGTAATTCTTATATTTTGGTTGCTGATCCTTTGTCTATTATCTATGCAGCAGGTATATTCTCCAATTATATTACTTTTCCTCTATTTTATAATAGTTGCCTTCCTAATAGAAACTATTTTAATTTTTAGGCCAAAAAATCATTCCATCTTCATATATGGATTTAGAACTTGGTGACTTTTTCTCTTCTAAAATATATATACATATATTAACTTACAGTCTTGTAATCATGTTTAACTCTCTAATCCATCTGTGTTTTTTTTTTTTGCATATGAGATGAAATAAAGGAAGACCTACATTATTTTCTTTCTAAATGGCTAGTTAATTGTACCGATTCCATGTGTTTCTATGCCAACACTACATTGTTTTAAATACCAGGTGGCTCTAGTGTTAATATGACACCTTCCTCTTCAATATTGTTCTTTTACCAAATGTGATTGACTCCTTGGATGGATTTCTCTCTTCCATATGCATTTACAGTTATCTTGTTATGCTAATATTTTGACTGAGTTTAAGTTCACAGATTAATTGTTGTACAGTGTCGTTTGATATGTCGCCAATGCGAAGGAGTGGTAACAGATACAGGCAACTAGATACAGTTCCAGTGGTTACCTGAGGGGGCCAGACTGATAGACATTTCCCCTTGGATTGAGCAGATATTTGAATAAATTTACAGGGCAAATCTTATACATAGTAGAAGAAGAACCATGTCATGGAATATTAGGAATGCTCTCTTATCTTGTCTAATATGGTAACCACCAGCCATATGTGGGTATTCGGCATGAGGTATTAGGCGCCTGTTGGCTCAGTCAGTTAAGTGCCTGGCTCTTGATTTCAGCTCGGGTCATGATTTGTGAGTTTGAGCCCCGTGTCAGGCTCTGTGCTGACAACGCAGAGCCTGCTTGGGACTCATTCTCTCTCTCTCTCTCTCCCCCTCCCCTTTCCCCACACATACATGTGCATGTGCACTCTCTCTCAAAATAAATGACCAAACATGTTTTTATATTTTAAAAAGTAAACTGAAGCCTTGTAAACTTTCTTTTCCATTACACACAACTTAATGTCTTGGTAGGACTACAAATCACTATTGCCGTTGCCTTGCGTAAGATATTCTCATATGGTAATGTGTGTGTTGTGTGTGTGTGTGTGTGTGTGTGTGTGTTATTCCTAGTATTATACATGATTACATTATCAATGTAAGCAGTGTCAAGAGAATGATTTATGCGAAGAACTGATACAAGATTGTAATGTATTTATTTGCATATTTTATGCAGTTGATTTATAGTGATACCTATGTAAATCAGAATTGGTTATTAAATTGAAATCCTTATTAGTTTTAATGTAACATGATTAAGTCATCTCTCTAGTTTAAAATAGTTGGATAAATTTGAAATTTAAAATGAACACATGCGGGGCGCCCGGGGGGGCTCAGTCGGTTGAGCGTCCGACTTCAGCTCAGGTCACGATCTCGCGGTCCGCGAGTTTGAGCCCCGCGTCGGGCTCTGGGCTGATGGCTCAGAGCCTGGAGCCTGCTTCCGATTCTGTGTCTCCCTCTCTCTCTGCCCCTCCCCCGTTCGTGCTGTGTCTCTCTCTGTTTCAAAAATAAATAAACGTTAAAAAATTTAAAAAAAAAATTAACATATGCTAGATTGGAAGAAAGCGCGCTGGAAATTTCACAATAAGTGGTGATTGCCATCTGCCATGACAGGAAAGAAAACACAAGAAGACTATTTATTGTGTAAAAAATGATAAAGTGTATCATACTGAGTGACATTTTCAGCAAAAACAAAGTGAATTTGATAAAAAATGTCTATATTGATGAAAGAATCAATACAATTAATTGCTTGATATCAGAATTAAATATCCAACACAACTATAGGAATTATTCTTAGTAGAATCTGAGTTTGTAACTTTAGCCAGCTATGAAAGAAGAACTGTGTTTAGATGAAGTCTTTTCACAAAAAAACAAAAACTGTATTAAGATGGAGAAATGGTAAAAAAAAAAATTGAGGTATATAAATTTTGCTGGAAGTGGATCAGAAAAATAATTAAAAGAGATTTTTTTTCCTCCCTTTACTCTGCATTATTTCTCCTTGCAAACTCTAGCCCCATTTTGCCTATTTGGACCCTCATATTTCTCTCCTTAACTCAGGGAGATCCCTGAGCTTGGCTTGGGGTTGCCTTTCCGGTGCTTCAGGCATGACTGTCTTTATTTGGTGACTGTTTTCTGAAAGTTCCTATGTTTTCCCTGGTTTTTACCTGCAAAAGGGTGGATTTTATCCCTGGTACTTCATCTCAGCTATATCTGAAACCTTCAGATTGTGCTCTTAATTAGAGAGCTATGCTGTATGTATGTATGTATATATAAGAACTATACTGTAGCTAACTATATGTATAGACATGGATGAGATCATAAAGGTGCGTGCATATGTTTTATGTGCATCCAAGTGTGTGTGCTGGTGTCTTGTGTATTCCAACAAACACACACATGTGTACTGCTAATCAGAGAGAGACAAGGAGTAAAACTAGTCCTGGAAGGAAGGAAGCACTCCCAGTCAAAATACCATGGATAGTGTAAATGGAATCCAGCTCTCTTTCTTTTTGGTCCCAAGCTTGGGGACAGATGGTGGTGGGAACTTAATCACATTCCTGAAAAGGGTTTTGGTTATCTATAACAATGAAAATGGGGCCAAATTCACACAGTGAAAAAATACAGTATATTGAATTTGCACAAGGAAGCACAGAATTCTTTAAAATTATTATATAGCATATGACACTGATCCTAGTTTATCATATATTTTTAATGTTTTTTTAATGTTTATTTATTTTTGAAGGAGAAAGAGAGAGACAGAGCATGAGCTGGAGAGGGGCAGAGAGAAAGGGAGACACAGAATCCGAAGCAAGCTCCAGGCTCTGAGCTGGCAGCACAGAGCCCAATGAGGGGCTTGAACTCACAAACCGTGAGATCATGACCTGAGCCAAAGTCAGATGCTCAACCGACTGAGCCACCCAGGCACCCCAGAGTTTATCATATATTTAGACAGAGGAAACCTTTTTTTTTTCACTTGCCTACATACATTTAATTTTTATTTTTTTATTTTGAAAAGGCAACTCTTTATTGGATAACTATAAATGATAGTGGGGGTTTTTCATGATACACGGACGTAATTTTTAGATGTGGCTTGCAAGGTGTATGCCCATGAGATGAGTTGCTTCTGAGGAGCTTCTGGAGATATTATGATGATTATTTCACTCACCATACTTTTTTTTCTTCAGGACAGTTAGCCTTTAGATAGAGGAAACATTTTTTAAGAAAAAGAACACTACAGAATCATGCTACTCCAGAAGATATATACTAAGTTATTCTATCAATATTCATTGTTATGCCTTGTGGTTTTGATTTTCATTTCCCTGATGACTAATGATGCTGAGTACTTTTTCATATATCTGTTGGCCATTTATGACTGTTTGGATTGCTATTATTAAAAAAAAAGCAGATAAGTATTGGCAAGGATGTGGAGAAATTGGAACCCTTGTGTGTTTTGTTGGTGGGACTATAAATTTGGTGCAGACACGATAGAAAACAGTATGGGAGCTCCTCAAAAAACTTAATCCACTTCTGGATTTTTATGCAAAAGAATTAAAATCAGGACCTTGAAGAGATATCTGTACTCCCATGTTTATTGCAGCACTATGGACAATAGCCAAGATATGGAAACAATCTAAATGTACATCAGTGACAAACGGATAGAGGAAATGTGGCGTATACATACAGTGGAATATTATTCAGCCTCAAAAAAAAGAATGAAATCCTGCCACATGCAATAACATGCAGGAACCTGGAGGACCTTCTACGAAGAGAAATGAGCCAGTTACAGAAAGACAAATACTGCGTAATTCCACTTACAGGAGATATCTAAAACAGTCAAACTCCTAGAAGAGAGTAGAACAGTGCTTTGTCAGAGTCCAGGAGGAGGCTGAAATGAGACATCGTTGCTCAAACTGGTATAAAGTTTCAGTTATGCGTGATGAATGAGTTCTAAAGATCTGGTATGCAACGCAGTGCCTGGAGATAACAATGCTGTATACACTTAAAATTTTAAGAGGGTCGGGACACCTGGATGGCTTAATCTGTTGAGGGTCTGACTCTTGGTCTCAGCTCATGTCATGGTCTTCTGGCTCATGAGTTCGAGCTTGCGCTGAGCTCCAGGCTCGCAGCGCAGAGCTGGCTTGGGATTCTCTCTCTGCCCTCCCCTGCTCTCGCTCTCTCTCTCTCTCTCTCTCAAAATAAATAAATGAACTTTAAAAAAAATTAAGAGGGCAGATCCCATGTTACGTGTTTTTACCACAATAAAAAATATATCGGTGATTACATGTTCTAAGCTGTATAGCAGTATCATAATCCCCCAAGTTTCCCTCTTGTGCCTTTCCATTCCAACCATGCCCTCGCCTTCCGGAGGCAATACTTCCTGAATTGTTTGGTTGTTCACTGTGCATGTGGTGTGCCTTTTCTAAAACTCCACATAAACGGAGTCATACCTTTATACTTTTTTTGTGTACATCCTCCTTCACTCAGCATGTTTTGGAGAATCATGTATGGTTGCACATCTGGTGTCGTTTATCGCTGGCTAGTGTTGTATGAATAAACCGTATCACGGTTACCCAGTTTTCTTTTAACAGAAACCTAATAGTTGTGAAATGAGTGTAGGAAGCACTCTGAAAAGTCTTTTTCACCTTCACACCATATGTTTTCATCACATTTGAAAATGTGCCATGTAGTGGTTGATTCGCGGGCTTCTCATCACCATAGGGAGGCAAACATGGGAGTTTAACCATGGGAGTTTCTGAGCTGCCTAGTTCAAATGTGTGGGGTAGCCAAGCGCTACGATGGATTGTCCAGCCAAAAGTCAATCATTTCAAATTGTCCTTTTGGCCGAAAAAATGCACATTTCTTTTTTTTTTTTTTTTTGGAAATAGGAAGTAAGGAAGTAAGAATATAACAATACTTTATTCATTCTATCCCATGACAATAATGCGACAATTTGCTCTTCACCTTGTGTTTGCGTGAGATCCTGATCTTTGTTATCTACTACTGACAATCATCCTTTATCTTTGCTACCTTATGTAGCCAAACTACCTCTCTGTCATGTTTCATCAACACTAAACTAGAAAAAAAAGACACACACACACACACACACACGCACGCACACACACAATTCAGAAGATGGAAGAGAAGGTGGAGAGATGAAAATGTGTTTGTAGGGCTTCCTTTATCTTACTGAGTCTAGAGCACTTATCTTGAAACAGCATTAGGTGCTAAGGATATAGTAATGAGAATTACAGAGACTGTGGTTCTTGCCTTAAGTCAAGGGGGCTTACACTGCAGTGAGGAGAATTGACCATGTCTGTTACTAAATAGTACTGCTTATGACATGAGTGCATAGAGACAATTTGGGGGAGCATGGGCAATAAACAGTGGATTGCACGGGGCAGGTCAGTAAAGGCTTTATGGGGCAAATGATGTGGGTTTCTTTTCTTTGGGAGTTAGGTAGACTCTGGTATGTGGTAAAGTAGCAATACTGTGCTAAAATGAAAACTTGTTGCTTACTAACTTCCACAAAGCTCATTATAAAAAGTTTTCAACCTCTAATTGCTTGTTGCTTTAAAGATAGTTAATTTTTCCTCCTCTGACACAGAACTGAACATATGATTTTCCTTAAGGTGCAAGAGATTAATGGTAAACTACTGGGTTATTATCACAGACATTATGCTCTGAAACACTGTCTCAAATAATGAAATTCACGAGGTTTATGTTCTGCTACTTTGTGTCTTTTTTCAGTTCTTTAACTGATGTTTGCATCTTTCACTTCTGTGGTCAAGCACGTCAAATCAGTGCCATAGCAATGGGGTCATTGAAAGAAGCATTTTAGATTAAAGTAGATAATGTGTTGACGGTTGGCATTATTTTCATAATGATAACCCTTGTATAACAAGAAAATTTTTATGTTCTAGCTATCGCTAATATTGTCCCATTTTGGTCATTTAAATGGTGTGAATGTGCTTTGGAGTAATTACTGACGCCTCGTTACATTGTAAAGCATGTTTTATCTCACTGAAGGTTATGACATGCTCTTACCCTGAACAAGCCCTTTATTATGTTTATTCAGTTGACGATATCGTTCCAGTTCTGGAAGATCAAGGCAGCATAAAGTCTTTAAAAGTATTTGAATCACAATTTGAGGACCAAAAAGAAAAAGGACAAGAGGAAAAAATGGCAATAAAGACAGAGCAACGAGGATGATATATTTATTTAAAAAATTAAAATTTCTATTCTTTTTCTTTTTTCTTTTTTCTTTTCTCATTTTTGCGGGGTGATCATATAACGTGAGATAGAAAACATATGACATTTCTGGAATTTATGAAGGTTAAAACAAGTAGCTGTTACTTTTGACCTCCTCTTTGTACTTTTCATGGACCATTGTTATACATATATAAGAAAAAAATGTTTCTGTTGTGGTTGAGGCCTCAAAACCCCAAACTGTTTTCTAGTTACATTGACCCTGTTGAGAAAAACAGCCACATATTTTTCCTAATGGGGTTTAACCCCATGTGACCCTGACACCTTGGGCATAATGATTAGTAGACGGATTGAAGCCAACTACCATTGTATGAGTGGTCCAGGCAAGAAAACTATCCAATAGAGGGAGCATCCAATATTGGATAGGGACCAATTGACTTCAACACACCCTTTTCTCTGCAGTATTCAAATATTGACCATGTGGCAAAAATCCAGTAGAAGGAAAAGAAAAAGAAAAGTTAGAAGCTGAGTTCCAGAAATGTTCAAGTGTTAGGGATTTTCTTGGGACACTACGATTGCTGTGGTATCCTGAACGATGCTTCAAGACTCACGAGACCAATTATTATTTTGTTGAGGCCATTTCACGTACAATCTTCGCTCTCTATGTATGTAGCCTTGCAGAAAGCACTCATCACCTAAGATGACATATCAGTGCCTTTGTTCTTCCTTTCAAATCTAGCACGCCAAATAGTGCAAATTTTCAAAGATAACCCATTATTATGGATTTGTTTCTAATTTTTCTGGTTAGCGGTGTTTTATTTTTCTTTCAAGATTTTATTTAAATTCGAGTCAGTTAACATATAGTGTAGTATTGGTTTCAGGAGTAGAATTTAGTGATTTATCACTTACATACAACACTCAGTGCTCATCCCAACAAGTGTCGTCTTTAATGCCCATCACCCATTTAGTCCTTCCCCCACCTACCTCCCCTCCAGCACCCTCAGTTTGCCCTCTATTGTTAAGAGTCTCTTATGGTTTGTCTCCCTTTCTGTATTTTCTTATTTTATTTTTCCTTCCCTTCTCCTGTTTGTCCCTTAAATTCCAGATAGGAGTGAAATCATATTGAATTTGTCTTTCTCTGACTGACTTGTTTCACTTAGCATGATATACTTGAGTTCCATCCATGTCATTGCAAATGACAAGATTTCATTTCTTTTGATGGCTGAGCAATATTCCATCACACACACACACACACACATGCACACACACGCACACACACCCCCCCACACACACACCCCACATCTTCTTTGCCCATTCATTGGTTGGTGGGCATTTAGGCTCTCTCCACAATGTGGCTATTGTTGATAGTGCTTTTTAGCAAGGTTCTAACATGACTATTTGATAGCTTTATTGGACCATGGAGACAGAGAGCAAAAGGGTGAAGTCCTGATCCCCATGCCCTCCTCTCTAGATTTACGATGATGCTTTCTCTGGCTTACAGGGGTCATTTTCTTGGAGTCTACCTATGAGACCTGAGTTGTCTAGGCAGGGAGAACCATTATATCTAACAGGTCCTGTGGCTATACGTTTTCCTAATTCTATTTCATGACTATGAATTTGCTGGTATATGATTGTTCCTTGAATTGAGAAAAGACTGAAAAGACTGACTTCCCTTCACACTTTTTTCATAAGAAAAGACCATTGATTTTTAACAAAGCCTAGGACGGACATAGGCAATTCTTATCAGAAAATCCATATTGGCTTTTTCAGATTATAAGTGTCTTAAAATGAAGGATTCGCAATAAGATAGAATTTGATTTTCAATTACACATACACACACACACGTATATGTATATGTATATGTATATGTATATGTATATGTATATGTATATGTATGAGTGACATCAGCAAGGTGGATAAGTAGGAAGCTCTGGACCCTCCTTCCCACTAACAAAATTACTGATTCAACAATTCATGGACAAACTCCCTTTGTGAGAAATAAGCTACTAATTGAAAGGCTCCTGTGCCCCGGGAGAACATGAAACCAGACTCACCAAAGCTGGTAGGAAGGTTTGGGACAACCTCTCACTGAGGACCCTGCCCCCATCACAGCATCATATGATCCAGAAGAGATCCGTTAGCATCCAGCTTCACGCAAGGGAAGAAAGGGATTGGTGAATGTGTGCAGTCCCCCCCAATTTTTCTGACAGGGCTCCCCAGGGGGCTGGCTTCTGTCTTGCCAGTCTTGGAGCTTGGACATCACTGGTAGAGTCCAGCCACCCAGAGAAGAACGGAGACATAGCTTGGGCTGGTAGACTCCCCTGGTCCTTCATGGCGCTCAGCACAGAGACAGTAGATGAGAGATCCCAGCTCTTAGCTTCCCCCTGGAGAGGGAAAGAGTTGATCCATTCACCTAGCACCCTAGCTTCACCGGAACTATCCAAAGAACTAGCATCTGTATCACCATTCTTAGAGTTCTGATGGATCTACTGTAGCCTAGCTGCCTGGGGGAAAACAGAAGCAGAGGCTCTTGCAATTAAAACAAACAAAAAAAGGCATCAAAAATAACTATAACCGTTTGAACTATGTTAATGGATACAGAATATATAAAGATGTAATTTCTGACCTCAATAACATAAGGTGGGAACGGAGAGGTATAAAATAGTGGAGTTTTTAGACAGTTGAAGTTAATTCGCTATCAGTTTTCAAAAGTAGTTTTCCGTCAGCCCCATGGTAACCGCAAGAAAACACCTGTAGAAATTACACAAAAGGAAAAGAGAAACTAACAAAAGTGTACCAATACAACAAAACAAAACAAAACACAAAGACAGCGAGAGAAAAAAGAGCTATAAGACTGACAGAAAACATCTAGCAAAATGAAAATGAGAATCCTTTCCTATCAATAATTACTTCAAACTAAATGGATTAAACTCTCCAAAGATAGAGAGTGGCTGAATGGATAAAAAACAACCAGGGGCTGGGGTGCCTGAGTGGCTCAGTCGGTTAAGCGTCTGACTTTGCCTCAGGTCATGATCTCGCAGTTTGTGGGTTCAAGCCCCGTGTCGGGCTCTGTGCTGACAGCTCAGAGCCTGGAGCCTGTTTCGGATTCTGTGTCTCCCTCTCTCTCTCTGACCCTCCCCCATTCATGCTCTGTCTCTCTCTGTCTCAAAACTAAATAAACGTTTAAAAAAAATTAAAAAAAAAAAAAAACAACCAGGGGCGTCTGGGTGGCTCAGCCGGTTAAGTGTCCAACTTCAGCTCGGGTCATAATCTCACAGTCTGTGAGTTCGAGCCCTGTGTCAGGCTCTGTGCTGAGAGCTCAGACCCTGGAGCCTGCTTCCGATTCTGCATCTCCCTCTCTCTCTGCCCCTCCCCCACTGGAGCTCTCTCTCTCTCTCTCTCTCTCTCTCTCTCTCTCTCATTTCAAAAAATGAATAAACATTCAAAAAATGCAAAAAAAATCTATAAGAATAAAAATATTAAAATCAAATATAAAATATGACAAATTCTGCCACCCATCTTATATCTATTTAATGCCTATATTATATTCCTGGTTGACGAAGGAGTTCGGTCTTCTGATGAAGTAAGGGTTGTTTTTGAATACTGTTAAGTCATGGAGGAGACATACCTGTGCCTTTATATAAACCATGCTGGGTGGTTTTAACACAATGTTAAGAGCCACCAAGAATTAATTCCAAGGGAAATAAACGTCCTACAGTCCTGAGTATGGTACCTAAACTTGACTTTCTTCATCCACGTTGCTACCACGTCTGCTTCCTGAGGCCACAGCAGTCATAACATTGAGCTACCGAGCTGAGTGGAGATGCCCTCGAAGGACTTAGGAAAGTTGCTATCCCTAAGGTGCAGTAGATTGAGGGGTTTGCGGCTCAACTATGGCATTAAGGAATTCTCATTGCTTTTGTTCCCTCATCTGTAAAATGAGGAGAGAATTGGCTAACCTGAAAAACATTTTAGGGGGATTAATTTATTAATTAAGGTGACTGAAAAAGGAAGAATTACACAGAAGTTAAATTTGGCAATGAAAATGGCACATTAACAACGGCCCATAACCAGCTCTACTGATATGAATTATATGCATAAAGAACTGCTACAAGCTTTGATTAGTTATTCCCTTAATCACTGGAACACAGTGTAGTGCTCGCTGATATTTGAGGCTGCGTTGCTGAGATTGTGTCGAGAGAGAGCTAGAAAGAGGGAGAAACACATTGTTTTCTTTATACGTCCCAACGGGATTGGTTCTGCGACCTTCGTTTGTAACGATTCACCAAGATAATTCACATAAAGTGCCAGGCATAGAGCCTGGCATGGAGTAATTGTTCAGTAATTGCAAGTTCTTCCACTTGACCATGAAAGCAGTACCTTCTCTTGCGACAGCGTCATCCCAAAAGGATCAGACTCACCCTAAGTGGCATGGCTCCCTTTATCACAGCATCGCCACCGCCGTAAGCACTTTGCATCTTTTAATGTATTAATGAGCTAATCTTACTAGTCATTTCTCACAATCACCTTTTGCAGATGAAGAAACTGCAGCACAGTGAAGTTCAGGGACTTGTCAATGTTCACATGAGCCAATTAGTGGTGTTCATCACTGTCAACAGCCATGTGCCAGGCAATGCGCTGGAATCTGGGGATACGATGGTAAGTAAATTTGACATCGTGTTTGCCTTTATGACACTTGCAACCTGGTGAGTAGGGAAAGGGTTAACATTAGGCAGGGAGAGATAAGGGACCCAGAGTGGGGGGCGGGCAGGGGTGCAGCATGAGTGGAGTCTCACAAACTTCCTGATAAGTTCCCGATAAAATTTAAGGGACAGGGACACCTGGAGGCTCAGTCGGTTAAACTTCTGACTTCGGCTCAGGTCATGATCTCACAGTTAGTGAGTTTGAGCCCCGCATCGGGCTCTGTGCCGGCAGCTCGGAGCCTGGAGCCTGCTTCGGATTCTGTGTCTCCCTCTCTCTCTGCCCCTCCCCTGCTTGTGCTCTGTCTCTTTCTCTCTCAAAAATAAACATTAAAGAAATCTTTTAAAAAGTCAGAGATAAAACCCCCGGCGGCTACCCAGTCGGGACCCCTCTCACTCTTGAGAGCTTTGTCATTTCTCTCAATAAATTCAATCGCTTTGCTCACTCCCTGTGGCCCGCAAGATTCATTCTTCCGCTCCATAAGAGGACCAGTGTCTCTCCCACCCTCCCATAACACGGCTGGCAGAGAAAAGAGTGATCAAATGATCACGTGCTCAGAGAAATGCGAAGCCAAACCTCCGGTAAGTGCTATGATAGAAAGGCATGTGTGCTTTGAGAATCCGTGACAGAGGTTACTGGCGTGGTCTGAGGCCTCAGAGAGGACTTATCTGAGGAAATTCCATTGTAGATCAGAAGGATGCTCCGATGTGAATTTAAAATGGTGGGGAGGATGCTACAGGAGGGTGAGTCCATCAGTGAAATTGCCACACAATTCGTATTACAAGGCTCTAGGCGCAGAAAATGCGCACACACTTACACGCAGAGCTAATGGGACGGGAGCAAAGAGGCTCGGCTACGAAGATGGTATTGCAGATCCAGGCATCAAGGAGGCTAAAGCAAAGCCTGGAGGCTAGGTCAAGAAGACTGCGTGTATGCTAGAGCAACGAAAAGTCACCGAAAGGTTTTAAGTGCAACAGGGGCCGGAATGGGATGGAGGCATGAGAGACACATTTTCTGTTTTGCAAAGTCAATGTGGGGGCGCCCGGCTGGCTCAATCGGTTAATTGTCCGACTCTTGATTTCGGCTCAGGTCATAATCTCGCGATCCCAGGCTCAGCCCTGACAGCAGGGGGCCTGCTTGGGATTCTCTCTCTCCCTCTCTCCTGCCCCTCCCCCACCTACATGCACGGGTGGTATTTAACATAAATTAATAGAGGCACCTGGGTGGCTTGGTCAGTTAAGTGTCCGACTTCAGCTCAGGTCATGATCTCGTGGTTCATGAGTTCAAGCCCCGCATGGGGCTCTGTGCTGACAGCTCAGCTCCGGAGCCTGGAGCCTGCTTTAGATTCTGTGTTCTCCCTCTGTCTGCTCCTCCCCTGCTCGCACTCTGTCTGTCTCTCTCTCAAAAAATAAATAAACATTTAAAAAAACTAACAGAGGGGCGCCTGGGTGGCTCAGTCGGTGAAGCGTCCAACTTCGGCTCAGGTCGTGATCTCACGTTTTGTGGGTTCGAGCCCCGCACAGGGCTCTGTGCTGACAGCTCAGAGCCTGGAGACGTCCTCAGAATCTGTGTCTCCCTCTCTCTTTCTGCCCCTCCCCTGCTCGCGCTCTGTCTCCCTCTGTCTCAAAAATAAAATAAACATTAAAATAAAATAAAAAAAACTAACATTAACATAAAGAAAAGATTTAGTCATGCAGCTTTAAACAACCACCTATGACTCTATACGTTTTTTTTTTTTTTTTTGATCAGAAAAATTGACCTCAATAATTAACTTCCCATCTTCTTCCAACTGAATGGCTTTGGTGTAAGAGTTTGTTTTTTCTTTTCTTTTTCTTTCTTTTTTTTTTTTTAGGAAATGGCAGAAATTTTAAAAATGACAGACTCTCTTACAACTGGTAATAGATATTGGTACATTTTGTGCTAGAAATAAGTTACTTCTGTTTTTTTAAGTTTTTATTTAAATTCCAGTTAACATACAGCATAATATTAGTTTCAGGTGTACAATATAGCGATTCAACACTTCAGTGCAACACCTGGTGCTCATCACAAGTGCCCTCCTTAATCCCTATCACCCATTCAACCCATCCCCTAACACGCCTCCCCTCTGGTAAGCATCAGTTCTCTATATGGTTAAGAGTCTCTCTTGGTTTGCCTCTCTTTGTTTCCCTTTGCTCATTTGCTTTGTTTCGTAAATTCCACATATGAGTGAAATCACAGGGTATTTATTTTCTCTGACTTATTTCCCTTAGCAATATTCTCTCTAGTTCTGTCCATGTCATTGCAAGTTGCCAGATTTCATTCTTTTTTATGACTGAGTAATATTCCATTGTATATAACACTTCTTTATCCATTCATCAGTTGATGGACACTTGGGCTGTTTCCATAATTTGGCTATTGTAGATAATGCTGCTGTAAACATCAGGTTGTATGTATCCCTTTGAATTTGTATTTTTGTATTCTTTGGGTAAATACCTAGTAGTGCAATTGTGGGATCCTAGGGTAGTTCTATTTTTAATTTTTTTGAGGAGCTTTCATCCTGTTTTCTACACTTTGCCTTCCCATCGACATTGCAAGAGGGTTCCCCATTCTCCACATCCTCTCCAACACCTGTTGTTTCTTGTGTTGTTTTTAGCCTTTCTGACAAGTGTGAGGTGACATTTCATCGTACATTTGATTTGTATTTCCCTGATGATCAGTGATGTTGAGCACCTTTTCATGTGTCCGTTGTCCATCTGTAGGTCTTCTTTAGAAAAATGTTCATTCGTGTCTTCTGCCCATTTTTAATTAGATTATTCATTTTTGGGCGTTGAGTTTTGTAAGTTCTTTATATATTTTGGATACTAACCCTTTATCAGATGTGTCATTTGCAAATACCAAAAAGTTGTTTTATTTATTATTTTTCTGATCTGGCAAATTTTATCAACTAAAATGCACTTTTTACCGTTTCTGTTCTGTTTTTTAAAATCTATCTATTTTGAGAGAGAGAGAGAGAGAGCATGAGCTAGGGAGGGGCAGAGAGAGAGGGAGAGAGAAAATCCCAAGCAGGCTGTGCGGTGTCAGCGCTGAATCCGACACAGGGCTTGATCCCACGAACTGTGAGATCATGACCTGAGCCAAAATCAAGAGTCAGACGCTTAACCTGTTGAGCTCTCCAGGTGCCCCATCATTTCCTCTTAAAATGCTATGTTGCTTGTTGAAAATAGTGAACACACTAACTACCCTGTCAATGTTTATTTTTAAACTATTTTACTGTAGAATATCCACATTGCCATACTCGGGGCCACTAGTTTTTTTTTTTTTTTTTTTTGCATTTATTTTGTTCTCATCTAACAATTTGAAGGAATGGGACATGGGCCCCTATTGTCACTATGATTAGGCTAGTTTGATTTTAGAAAGAAACAGGGATTAAGAAGCTCAAATCGAACCATTAAATTAAAGGAATGATTAGAATTTTGGAATCAGGTTACAAAATTGAGGTCAAATAGATGGATATCAGAGCAAAGATCAGTCATTCATTTCTCTATCTCTCCATCCCTAGATCATTTATCATGTGTCAGGTAAGCACTGAAGATATGCATATTAATAGAGGCGAGCCCCTGACCTCAACTAGTTCATGGTTTGATCCGGAGGTCTGGCTACCAAGGCAGAGTCAGAAAGGTTAGATATTGGATGAGATGTGGCCATCTCATCTCATGTGGTCAGAACATACTTTTATTAGGTAGAGACTTCATGTTGAACACATAGTATACGTGCTAGGTATGTAGCCGTATATGTATGAGATGAGTCTATGTATATAATGCACTGACTGACTACTTATTTGGACACTTGGCCAGAGAAGGATCAGGTACATCAAACTCTCTTGGACACTGCTGGACCCTGTTGAGTTTAGCATGACTGCACTTAAGGTACATATCCCTAAAAATCATTTGGAAAAGTTGAACATAGAAAGGTTGTTATTAAAAGTGTGACATTGCCTTTTAGTCGGTCTGTCTCATAAATACAGGAGTTGACTAAAACATAGACTAAATCCATGCTAGAAGTCCATTTTCTTAAAGCAGCTCTCCCTTTATATTAGCCGGTCGTTCAGACTCTGCTAAGTTCCGTGCTTTAGTGTGAGCCGTAAAACATTCATTTGTCGTATGACTTGCACTCATTGTCAGATACAGACTGGATGAATATTTTTTTGCGGGGGACCCGTGTGCATGCCTCCCATGAAACCCAAATGCAATTTCTGTGTAGCCTTGGTAAATTAGCATGTACTACAATGGTGTTTAATTGTAATTCACGCTTTTCATAATCTATTTTGATTTTGCAAATGTAAGTTGGTTTTTTGGTCTTGCACTGGGGCAGCTGTTAAAGGCTTCCTATTTTAAGTATATACTGTCACAATGTTTTCCTCCCCACTTCCAGGAAAATCATACACATAGATCTTATTGAAGACACCAGGAGGCTGTGTTAAATGACCTTTCCCCAGGCTTTGAATTCAGAATCCAGATGATTGTCAATCACTTGAAAGCTGTCAGCCGCAGCGCAATAAATGAAAGAGCGGAAGTTCTTCACTATATGATCTGAAAATGTTGAGCTCAAGTGCTCATTGAAAAATGCAAAAAGATGATTCTGTTGTGCAGATGTTAAAACTAAAGTTCCAGTGCTCATTTTTATGTAAGACAATTATTTCCATTGTTCCTTCATAAGCTTTTTATTACTCAAAGAATTTCCCCCTGGAATACAGCTACCTTGTTTTTCAAAATGCGGGATGAGCCTTTAGAAATTCATGATTGAGCCTAATGAGAAATCTGACGAGTGAATCATCTAAGAAAAACAGCTGCAGAAACCCATATAGTACAGGGAGGATGGAGAGATTAAAAACATATTTTTAAAGCTTAAAAACAATCATAAAAAGTAACTCAGGACATTCAAAGTCTGTCACATAACTTACTGATGAAAACGCTTGTCTCCAGTTGGTATCAGAAGGTATGGATGCTAATTACATCAAGACATTCATAAGACATCCCCCATTTAGAGTGCAGTTATATATAAATCATCAAGTCTAAAAGATTTATCTGATGCTTTATTGATGGAGCCGTTTGATAGAATCTTATAAAAGGAATCAAGGGGAGCTGTTAACATAGCTGTTTCTGCTGCTGAAACTCATCAATTTAATATAACAGAAACAATACAAACTTCTGACGGGTTCTTGTCACTATCATGGTAGACCAGATCATGCCTCAGGTAATTAGTCTTGGTATCTTTCCCTTGCTTGCCCAGCTATAGATATGTTTGTGGAAACGCTTCTTGAAAGATTAACGTGGATATGAGTCCAGTAATCATTCTGCCTAAGCTCCATTTATGAGGTCTAAACACCAGCTAATATGTGATGTAAGGTGTCACGGAGTCAACGGGGTCAAGTTGTCACAGAACGGCCTAAGGACACTGCGAGGCTCCCTTGGTGGTTTACCGATTCTTTTCTGGGAAAACCAAAGATGACTCTGGTGGTCAGGTCAAGGAGAGTAGAGTCGTGAGGCCAGATTCAGGAACTGAGGTGCGGAGAAAAGCGAGATCACTGTGGGCTGGCATACATATTCATGGCAGTTAAGGCTAAGAGTCCAATAACATGAGTCCATTTTGTTCATTGCATGTGTGCTTAGGTTGTTTGCTAGTATAGTACTAGGTGGCAGACAGAAATGCTTGTGTGTGACTTGACTTGTCATCCTCAGATTACTTTCAGTGACACACAGACAAGTATTTTCCTATGGGCTCAAGTCTTAGCTCTCCCTTGAAACCTTCTCTAAGTAATCCAGCCTCTCAATTGAATTACTATTATTCCACCATCTATACCATTTAGTTTGTATTTTTTTTAATATTCACTCTTGTATAGCTCTTTGTCTCACATGAAAGTCTTTTGTCCAATGAGACTCTTAACTCTTTGAAGGTAGGGATCTCATACTTATTCTGTATCTTTCATAGTGCACAAAACAATGATGCATACATACATATTAGACAGTCTTGGCTGATGTCCATTGTTCTAGCATATAGTACATTTAGCATTGATCCCAAATTTCCTTTTTTAAAGAAGTATAATTATTAATAATTGCATGAAAATTAGGCATGATGGGTTTGATAGATGTCCACTTTGTATTTTCAGCTTCTACCATGATCTCATAGTCATGTGACGAGCATGTGCAGAGCTCTCACTTTATTTTTCATTTTTTAAAAAATATTTTAGAGAGAGGGAGAGCATGAGTGGGGGAGGGGCAGAGGAAGAGAGAGAGAGAGAGAGAGAGAGAGAGAGAGAGAGGATCTTAAGCAAGTTCTATGCTCAACACAGAGCCCAACATGGGGCTTGATCCCACGACCCTAGGATTATGACCTGAGCCAAAATCAAGAGTCGGATGCTTAACTGACTGAACCACCCAAGTGCACCACAGAGTTCTCAGTTTAAATTGGAAAAACAGCCAGCTTGAACCTAGGTCTCTCTTTATCCTAATTATTTCTACGTGCACTATAGTTAATGCCTCCCTTTTATGACATATAAAGGCTCTCGCTGGTAAAGCAAAATGTGTTTAGAAAGAATCAGCTATGGACAGCTACATCATTCTTGTCTTCACTGGCAATGAGATTAGACTTCAGTGTCTTTGTTCCATTTCACACACTTAAGAGTTCTTCTATGGCCATGGACCCAAGTTCAAAAGATGCATGGAACTCACAGGCTACTAGACAGTGGGGACATAGGAATAAAAGTTTAGATGTATGTGAAATATTTATGGGAAATAGAAGCTGACCAGTCCTATAGACTATATAGAACATATAGAAAGGAGTCTGAATATTCTACCCACTGTGGATTTGTTAATACCTGTATACTGAAAGTCTACAAACATGTATTTACTTTATTATTTGGAGTAGCTTTATACATAATAGAGTTATAAATTATTGTGCTTTTTAGAAACTATTTTATGTATTCCAGAGGTATGAATTATATGTTCTTTTCACACTGGGGAGGGAAAGAATATTTGTGTTAGGAATGGGAGGGGTTTCAGTTTTAGAAAAAGGCTTCCCAGAGAGGGTGTTTTTGATCCAGTTTTTGAAGGATGAGTATGAATCTCACAAGTGGACAAGAAGGGTAAATATATGTAGAAATGAAAGAAATGGTGTGTTATGAGAATTGAGTTATTTCATATTTGGGGGGGGCATGGGATGCCTGTAGAAAAATTGGAGGAGATGAGGTTTGAAAGGTTAAGCAGTAGCTAAAGTGCAGAGTCCTTTGTATGTTAGGGAGTCTGGCTGTACTCAAATAATTCATACAAGGCCTCATATGGTCCTATTTTAGATAGATCTCTAGCCATTGTACAGAGAATGTGTCAAAATGGGAGAGTCTGGGGCACCTGGGTGGCTCAGTTGGTTAAACGTCTGACCTCAGCTCAGGTCATGATCTCATGGTTCGTGGGTTGGAGACCCGAGTCGGGCTCGGTGCTCATAGCTGGGAGCCTGGAGCCTGCACCCTGCTTTGGATTCCGTGTCTCCGTCTCTCTGCCCCCCACCCCTCCCTTGTGCTCTCTCGCTCTCTCTCTCTGTCTCTCTTCCAAAAGTGAATGCAAGTTTTTTTTTAAAAATTAAAAAAAAATAGGAGAGTCTGAAGGTAGAGATTGCAATTAGAGATTTACCCAATAGCAAGTGATATTGATGGCCCGGATTATGATAGCAACAGTAGGTATGAAGAGGAAGGAACTAATTAGAGGGATATTTAGAAGGTAAAATCTACAAAAAGGGGTGAGTTATTTGTTGTAGGATAAAGCAAGGCAAAGTTAAAAATGACACTGAAGTTTCTAGTTTGGGAGATAAGATGAATGGTGAGGTTTTCAAGGGAAATACAGGATAAAAGCAAGGAACAGTTTAGGAGAGATGTGGAAGAATCTGATAAAATTGTTCTTGGACGTTTGAGGTTTAGGTGCCAGTGGGACATCGACCAGAGGTATGTTGTTATTGGCAATGTCAGTATGATGTTCTGGAGGGGACCAGAGGTGAGGATAGGGGGAGGACAGTGAGAAGAGATGTGTACTATACGTGCATTCCTGAAAACTACTGACATTTAGTAGGGGATGGTGAAGAGAAGATTTTTTAAAAGTTATTTTATGTTTATTTATTTTTGAGAGAGAGAGAGAGAGAGCAGGGGAGGGATAGAGAGAGAAGGAGACACAGAATCCGAAGCAGGCTCCAGGCTCTGAGCTGTCAGCACAGACCCCGACGCGGGGCTCAAACTCACAGACCGTGAGTGAGATCATGACCTGAGCCGAAGTTGGACGCCCAACTGACTGAGCCACTCAGATGCCCTGAGAAGTAGATAAATATATAAACCTTCCTTCTCTCCTCTGAGTCTGCTGGGCTACAGGTGTTTCAGTGACAGTCTGTCTAGTGACCAGATGGTCCCTACATTCAAACTAAATTTAGGTATTTTTATTCTACGCAATCTCCAATTAGGGATTTTTAATTGAAATGTCAAACTGAAAGGGAATTGAAATTAATTTAAGCATAACGTGGATAAATTATAAACATATTTACTAAGTAGGTAAGTTTACTGCTTCAACTCATTATAAATATTTGTATGAGAGGTTTCTTAGATCACTGTGGGAGTCAGTTTTTTTATTTAAATTTTTTATCTTAATTATTTTAATTTTTTAATGTTTATTTTTGAGAGAGAGAGAGAGAGAGGAGGAGGAGGAGGAGGGGCAGAGAAAGAGCAGGACACAGAATCCAAAGCAGGCTCCAGCCTCTGAGCTGTCAGCCCAAAGCCCAGTACAGAGCTCGAACCCACAAACCTTGAGGTCATGACCTGAGCTGAAATCAGAGGCTTAACCAACTTAGCCACCCAGGCGCCCCTGTGGGGATCAGTTCTTTAGGGAAGCATGACTAGGTAAGGATCATAGTTTTATTCTTGACTTCTCTCCTGCCTTTTTTCCTTTTCTTCATACGAACTTTATGTGTTGCTTTGTATGTGGGTTGACAGGGGCCTTTGGGCTCCTCCTGAAGTTTAATCAATGTCACATTCTGCTATTAGTCTTATTATGTAATAATGTATCACGTTACTAACCTCTTCTGTACATCTATCTCCCTATTTCCCATCACCCTTACGCTGCCATGTATTCCTGGGGTTTTCCCTTCTAGCAGACAGCAGTGAGACTCTGACGTTTCTCTCTTACAATAGCCACGTGCTGCTTTTGTCTGTCCTCAGCCTAGAAGGTGCCTCTGTCTTGTGCTGTCCTTGCTGTGCTGTTACTGCACTTCCGCATCCTTTGTGCTTCGGTGACCCCTCATTTCATGCAGTATCTCTGCTAAATGCCACACAGAGTCATAGCATTTTTGCTTTCTGCAGTGCATTCTTGAATGGTTTTGTGTTTGGGGGGCAAAAGACTGGCTGCCTTACAGATAAGCACTGAGATGATGACTTCTCAAGTGGAAAATCCACCTACATGCATACAAACAACCACACCCACACACACCCACGCGCGCGCGCGCACACACACAATTTACCGCACGATACGGTATCCTCACATTTTAAAACATCCCCAGTCTGGGGGCGCCCGGGTGGCTCAGTGGGTTAAGCGTCCGACTTCAGCGACTTCAGCTCAGGTCATGATCTCGTGGTCCGTGAGTTCGAGCCCGGCATCCAGCTCTGTGCTGACAGCTCAGAGCCTGGAGCCTGTTTCCGATTCTGTGTCTCCCTCTCTCTCTGCCCCTCCCCCGTTCATGCTCTGTCTCTCTCTGTCCCAAAAATAAATAAACGTTGAAAAAAAATTTTTTTAAAACATCCCCAGTCTGGAAAAAATTCCACCTCAGTGCTTTGCTCACATTTGGACCTTATACTGCCTCTTACCTGTGAGTTAAAGTGTGCATTTTAGGCGATACTAAGTATACAAATAAAAACTAAGAAATCATTAAATTTAGGAATTTAAAGTATTTATGATTTTTTAAAAATATAATTAGGATAAATCTTACCTCTGAATCAGAATGCATTTAAAAATGTGAAGGAAAGCTTTTAGAGTAGGTACCAGAAGTCTCAAGATCAGAAATAGAAAAGAACGATAAAAATGCAAATTTCTCCCTACCTTGTCAACATAGTGCTTTTGTTTTGCAAGAATTAATCATTCCTGTCATCCTATTTCAGTGCTCTCTTATCTCTGTGTTATTGAATTTGATAGACTCGTTTAAGGGGGCATATAAATTTTGGTACATAATGGTATGTGGTAGAAACTTGTTATATTACCTCGTTACATAATGCCAAGCAACTGGTCACTTCATTGGGAAATCAATCAATATGACTTTTACTGTAGGTAAAAAATAGCATTAACAACACTGCCCCACATATTTAGATCAGCATTTTATTCCCTTTAAAGCCTTTAGAGAAGGAATCTCTACTTTGCTTCAAAAAAAAAATCTTGGCTCAGATCAGGGTCATAGTATCAAGCCCCACCTAGGGCTTGTGCTGAGCACGGAGCCTGCTTAAGATTCTCTCTCTCTCTCTCTCTCTCTCTCTCTCTCTCTCTCTCTCCCGCTGCCCCTCTCCCCCTTCTCTCTCTTTCAAATAAAAATAAATAAATAGATAGATGGATGGATAGAAATTTAAACATCTTATAAAGGGGCAGAATGGGTAATACTATTATCATTTCAAAGGTTAAAAAATTATGTCCATAGTTATTTATCTGGATTTAGACAAAGTTCAAATCCAGTGTTTTCTTACTGGTAACCTATTGCTTATTTGTTCATAGCCCGAACCATGAGCTGGATCAAAGAGAATTTTTTTATATAACATTATTTTATCGGGGGATTAGTAGATGTTGAAAAAAATGGGAACTCAAAGAAAGCTAGGAAGCATAACTAATACATTACACTGCAGAATTAGAAACCTAAGAGGTTGATGTTTCCCTGGGCAAAAAATGAAAACTTTATGTTTAGGTCATAGAACAAAACAAAAAAAAACTTTATGAATATAGAACTAAAAAGAGAGCAGAAATACCAGCCTCCCTCTCCCCCCTCAAATCCATATTTACTAGTTTCAGTGGAATGTAAATTCAGTATGAGTCAATAGAAGAATGCAGGGGGTTAGAACACCTAACGTGATATAAAACTTTACCTGCAAAATGATAACTTTAGAATGAGCACTGTCATGCACTCATTCTACTCTGTGTTGGTCAGATCACATGTGAAAACGTCTCCATTTCGAGACTCTCTTCTTGAAGAGAAGGAAAATCAGTATGTGTTCAGAAATGAACAATGATGATGGACAATAGCCTAAAAATCATAGTATATTAAAAATAGTTGCACAAACTGGGAAGTTCTTCACATATTTAGGAGGATGTATTGCCTAAGAGGGCAAGGGGTAGGTTTTCAATAATGGAATGAGTCACATCTTGGAGTGTTCATGCAGAGGTAGAATGACCATTTGGCAGGGTTATACAAGGTATGCCAAACCATGTTATCAATGGGCTAGACTAGGAAAACTGGTTCTTTCAAGATATAGGATTCTTTCAGAGAATGATTCTAAAAGATATGATCCGCAATTCTCAGAATGTGTAAAATTATGTGTCAAAGCATCCCCATTGAGGGACTCAACCATAAATACCTATGCCAGCTCCTTGAGCTCATGAGAATACATTTTTATACAGCCCATAACCCAGGAAATATTGTAAGTGATCCCCAAAGAACTGATGGATTATAAGTTTAGGGACCACTTTCCTAACGAATGTGAGAATGAAACACCATTTCACCCCCAAATCTGTATGAGATATCTTTCTTTCCCTAGGTTGTAAGAAGCCAACTCTGACCTGACGAGGTAGCTGAAAGAATTGAGCTAATGGAGTAAGTCGTGTTTCTTGTTTTTTAGCTTTTAGAATACCCTTTTCTCCAGGGCCTTGGTTAGTCATCAACACAGAAAAAAGCAGGAACGTTGAAGAGAGCTACATAATAATATTTAATTTTTACTTTCTTCATTAAATACTAATATACTTTAAAACAGTGGCTGGGTAAATGAAGAAAAATTTCTTTATTTTAATCATTTTTTAAAAATCCACTGGAGTAAGCCACTATATGATTTTTATATAGTATTTCAAATGCTTTCAAAATATATTTAATTGTAATAATATAATTCTATTAGATTTGTATCAAGGTCAGTGAATTCTCTACAGATTGTTTTGTGATTAAAGATGCTGTAAGCATCAGTAATGATAATCTCTTACAACTCATTTATGTTCATTAAAAAGAATGTCCCCATACAAGAAAACTAAGCCATCGGCTCTGTATTTTAGGCTGAAGGAGTAGCTTCTAATTATATTGTTAGTAGCAAATGTGTAATTTTTCATTAGATTGAATCTATCAGATTGTCTTTAAAAGCCTTGAATATAGACTTCAAAATTGTTTTTGTACTTGTTTTTAACTAGCTTTCAATGTTTATTCCCTTCATCAATATCTACTTATATATCAAATGTTATGTAGGATCTCAGAAAACTTCTATAGTTTAGAGCAACACTGACAATTTCCATGCATTAAAATTAGCTTATCAACATTGTTTGAAGCTCAATAAACACAAATGTAAAAGCAACGTGTTAAGGGCAACTCACTGATTATAGAAACTCACTCTGCCTCCTATACATTCCCTCAAACATATCAAAGGAACATAAATTGTTTCATATAATATGTACAACATCAAAATCCTCAAATCTGGTTTCTTAAGTCATAAAGTTTATTTTTGGTTTATACTGCATGTAGGCCATTGTGTGTGAGCTGTGGCTAAATGCCATGTACCTTTATTCTGAAATCTGGGAGAAAGGCTCTCCCATGAGATATGTAGCTCTTGTAGGAGATTGCAAATGGGCTGTGTCTTCATCATTTTTGTTCTAAAATGATCACATATTACACAAATACTGATTTGAAGGGGCACATGCAACCCAATGCTTATAGTGGCATTATCCACAATAACCAAATTATGGAAAGAGCCCAATGTCCATCGATTGATGAATGGATAAAGGAGATATGGTGTGTATGTGTGTATACACACACACACACACACACACACACACACACACACACAATGGAATATTACTCAGCCACTAAAAAGAATGAAACCTTGCCATTTGCAATGACATGGATGGATCTAGAGTGTATTATGCTAAGCAAAATATGCCAGTCAGAGAAAGACAAATACCATATGATTTCACTCATATAGACAATTCAAGAAATGAAATGGATGAACATAGGGGAAGGGGAAAAAGAGAGAGGGAAGCAAACCATAAGAGACTCTTAACTATGGAGAACAAGCAGGGTTGATGGGGGGGGATGGGCTAGATGGGTGATGGGTATTAAGGAGGGCACTTGTGATGAGCACTGGGTGTTGTACATTAGTGATGAATCACTAAGTTCTCCAACTAAAATCAATTTTACCATATATGTTAACTAACTAGAATTTAAATAAACATTTGAAATAAATAAAATGATCCCATATAATTGTCACAAACTGACAATGAAAATAAAGGCTATTTTAAAAATGAAAAGGCTGTGTTTTCCCAAGAAAAATTTAGTACAGTGCAACGATGTCAAAATATTGTAATCTTAATATGTGGCAATGTAGCATTTAAATAAATACAAGTGGAGCTTTGAATGGAATCATATATAAAAAGTGATAATATTATAAAATTTTATCAGGATCCTTTTGATGCTCTAGGCAGTATGGCATTCTGATCAACCCTCAGGATCCTGCCAGTCTCCTTTGCAAGAAGATAAATATTGTAAGGAGAATTTCTCATAGTTTGGTGACACTCCTTTAAGATTGTCCACTTCTCTCATTAACAAACTAATATCTTGGTTTCATCTACTACTTTTAACAGATTTTTTTATTAAAGTATAATGTAGAAGAAAAAAGCACACAAATTCTAAATGTACAGCTTGAAGGATTATGATGTAAACACAGCTGCATAACCACTATCCAGATAAAAACATAGAACATGTGACCAACTCAGAAGTCCCCTTTTTGCCACCTACCAAGTATTTCCAATTCTCCCCTTCCAGAGGAAACTACTATCCATACTTCTATTGCCATACATTATTTTGCCTGCTTTTGAACTGTATAGAAATGAAATCATGTAGAATGTATTCATTTTTTTTGGATTCTATCACTCTGTATTATGGTTGTGAGATTCACTCATGCTGTCACACACAGTAGCGATTTGTTGGTTTTCATTGCCGTATAGCATTCCACTGTATGGATGTGCCACGGCTAATGTAGTCTGCTACTGATGGATGGGTGAATTTTTTTTCCAGTTTTGGCTTTTCTGAATAATGCTATGATGATCACAGCCAACTTACCAACAAGTTAATGAAGCCTAAGCTTCAGGGTCCCTCATTTGCATAGGTCTCTCTGAGAGCTATGAATTGTTGGGATTTGTAGAGGATTCTAGGTAGGGAGGGGAAGCCAGATTCCATGAGATATCTCTATGAAAGCATTTCTGGTAAGACATCTAAATATGTTACAGAGAAAGAGACCTGAATCCCCAAGCCTACTATAGTTGTGATATCTTTTATCATTCTAATTAAACATTCATTTCTGTACTTAATTTTACATTCATAATTTTGTATTTTTTATTAATCACAGCCCCTTAAATTGTATAAGCTTCACATCAGTGAATCATGGATACACATCTGGGTAAGGACTTTCTGCTTATGTTTTTGGCATATATTATGTAAAGTGTATACTTAGGAGTAAAGTACCAGATCATTTGATATGCTCAATTCAGCTCTAACTACCAAATAGAGTTCAAACTTTGTTGCACCCTGTTTTAATCTCATGGTCAGTGTTTGAGAGTTCCTTTCACTCACATTCTGGCCAATAATTGGTATTTTGGTGGACTGCAGGGTTACACCACCATAGTTTTAATTTGCACTTTCTCCGATGACTATGGAGGTTGATCATCTCTTCATGTGCTTATTGGATATTTGGATATCATCCTTTGTGAAAGTCTGTGTATGTCTTTCACCCATTTTTATTGAGTTGTTTGTCTTTTTCTTATTGGTTTGTAGAAGCTTTTGTATATATCGATTACAACACTTTTGTTGGTTACCAACATATTTTCCCACTCAGTGCTTGGCTTTTTCACATTTTCAGCGGTGTCCTTTAATTCACAGAACTTTCTGATTCTAATGTAGTATGATTTGTCAATCTTGCCTTAATGGGTAGTATTTTTTGTATCCCATTAATTAAATTAGTGTCTGCATCAAGGTCAGAAGTACGTTCTCCTATCTTATCATCACTAAGTTTTATTTTTGTATTTTTACCATTTATATCTCTAATCTACCTGAATTATTTTATTTTTTGTAATAGAATAAATTTGGGGGCAAGTTACAAATTTTCTTTCTAGAAGTCTTTCATATCTCTTGCTAATTTATTCCAGGCTATTCGATATTTTTCATGACAGTTGGTAAGTGGTATATTTCATAATTTTTTTCTAAATATTTATAGAATCTGATTAATTTCTATGTATTGACTCTGGTAACGCCAACCATGCTGTATTCATTATTCTTTTTTTTCATTTTATTTTTTAAATTTACGTCCAAATTAGTTAGCATATAGTGCCACAGTGATTTCCGGAGTAGATTCCTTAATGCCCCTTCCCCATTTGGCCCATCCCCCCTCCCACAGCCCCTCCAGGAACCCTCTGTTTGTTCTCCATATTTAAGAGTCTCTTCTGTTTTGTCCCCCTCCCTGTTTTTATATTATTTTTATTCTAACAATTTCTCTGAGATTCTATTGGTTTGACTTCATAAAAACACAATTGGTCTGTGAGTGAAAATAAATTTCTTTTCCATACTTAGGATTTAATTTTCTTATACTACTGTACTGACCAGGATGTCTAATACAATGGTAAACAAAAGATATGTCATGGGGATTTTTGCCTTGCTTGCAATCTCAGAGTGAAATCTTTCAGCGATTTGCCATTTGTATGATATTTGCTTTATATACATTATTTGTAATTGCAATTTATCAGGTGAGGCCATGTGTCTTTGTATTCCTAATTTGCCTGCTGTCAAGGTTAAGCTAGCCTCCCAAAACGAGTTGGAAATTTTTCTCTCCTTATTAGTTTCTGGGGGGTTGGTGTACGTTTGGTATTAGTTCTTCACTGAAAGTTCCACAAATGATGTGAGCAAGATGGTGAAGTAGGACTCTCCAGACCCTTCGTTCCCCATGGAAACATTTAAAAAAATTGAGAACAATTACAGTAACTTTTTAGCAGCTCTGGAAGCCAGTCAAAATTCTGCTGCAGCCAAGATAACATTCAATCCAGAAAAGCCACATTCAAAGGAATAGGAAATTTTGTGGCCCCCTGTCCCTACTCCCTCCTTTATTGCCATGTGACATGGTTGTGAGGAGGTGGCCCAATTCCCAGTTCCTTTCACTGATCCAGTAGGAGCAGAGCAGAATTGATTTGCAATGTTTTAACCTGTCTGTGGGCTGTGTCTGGAGGACTGGTCCTCTCTGCCTTGGAATTTGGATGGGGAAAGGTGGCATAGTTCAAATCTCAGGATGATAAAGGGGCAGAGGGCAATAGTGAATGTCATAGTATGCAAAAACTGGGGTGGGGGGGAGCTGCTGATCTATGGAGGCCTAGGACAAGAAGTGATGGTCAGAGAGAGAATAAAATATCTAAGGTCCCAGGGCGCCTGGGTCGCTCAGTCACTTAAGCGTCAAACTTCAGCTCAGGTCATGGTCTCACAGCTCGTGAGTTTGGGTCCAGCATTGGGCTCTGTGCTGACAGTTCAGAGTCTGGAGCCTGCTTCAGATTCTGTGTCTCCCTCTCTCCCTTCCCCTCCCCTGCTCATACTTTCTCTCTCTCTCTCTCAAAAATAAATAAACATTAAAAATTTTTGAAAACAACCTAAGGTCCTATGTAGAAGATAAGGAAAGAATGTTTTGGAAATTAATATATTGAAGGGCATGAATACAGAAGTAACTGAAAAACATACACACACTCCTAGGCAGTATGCATGGCCAAAAAATAACTGAATAGACCATAAGCCTTCACCCCGGGTTGATCCCAACACTCTGAACATATTCTGCTAATGAAACCCTTTTCCACCATTCTGCAAAAAGTAGGAGAGGTGGCTGTTTTTTCAAGTGCCAAATTCTTACCAAAAGAATACAAGGCATAGAAACAAACAAAAAAGATGGCCCATTCAAAGAAACAAAATAAATCTTCATAACCCATCCCTGAAGAAACACAGGCACTGGTATTATCAGACGAAGCCATTAAAACTACTGTCTTAAATATGCTCAAAGAGCTAAAAGAAAACAAGAACAAAGGACTAAAGGAAATCAGGGAAACAATACATGAACAAAATGAGAAAGTCATCAGGGACAGAAATAAAAACCGAAAATAACCAAACAAATTCTGGAGCTGAAAAAAGACAAAAAACTGAATTGAAAAAATCACAAGAAGGGTTTAATAGCAGATTCAAACAGGAAGAGGAGAAAATCAACACACTTGTAAACAGGTCATTGGAAATTATTGAGTCTGAGAAACAAAAAGAAAAGGGAAAGAAGACATGTAATCAGAGTTTAAAGAACTTATAAGAAATCATTGAGCAGAAAAGTGTACACATTCATTATAGGAGTCCCAGAAAGAGAAGAAAGGGGCAGAGAGATTATTGAAGAAATAATGGCCCAAACTTCCCAAATTTGAAAAATACGTGGACGTACAAGTCCCAGAATGTGAAAGATCTCCAAGTAGAATAAAATAATAAAATGAAGGAGACCCACAATGAGACACAGTATAACAAAATTGTCAAGAGCCAAAGACAGAGAATCTTGAAAGCAGCAAGAGCAAAATTGCCACATACAAGGAATCCTCAATAAGGTTAATGACTGATTTTTCTACTTTAGAGGAGAGAGAAGGCAGTGGGGAAGTACATTTAAGGTGCTAAAGCAAACAAAGCTATCAACTGAGACTTTTATATTTGGCAAAACTGTGCTTGAAAAACAAGGGAAAATTAAGACATTCCCAGATAAACAGGACCTGAAGGAGTTCATTATGAGTAGACTTGCCCTCTGAAAAATGCTAAAGGGAGTCCTTCAAGCTGAAATAAAAGAAAAATAGGCAGTAACTCAAAGACAAGTGAAAATACAAAGTTTCCTACGACTGGCAAATACAGGAGCAAATTAAAAGCTAGTGTTGGGGCGCCAGGGTGGCTCAGTCGGTTAAGTGTCCGACTCGTGGTTTCGGCTCAGGTCGTGATCTCACTATTCATGAGACTGAGCTGTGAGGCTCTGAGCTGACAGTGTGGAGCCGGCTTGGAATTCCCTCCCTCTCTTTGCTTCTCCCCCAGTCATGTGCACGTGCATGCTCTCTTTCTCTTGCAACATAAATATCCATTCGTCAGTTGATGGAAATAAACTTTAAAAAAAATAACTAGTGTTATTGTAATTTTGGTTTGTAATTTCTTATTTTTATAGAATTTCAAAGACAAAAGCATACAGATGATAATCTATTAACGGGTACACAACATACAAAGATGTAATTTGTGACATCAGCAACCAATTGTAGGGTACAGCTGTGAAGGAGTAGAATTTATTTTTAAAGATTTTATTTTATTTTTTTTTTCTGTTTATTTATTTTGAGAGAAAGGGAGCGCATGCGGGCAGGGGGGGAGGGGCAGAGAGAAGAGAGACTCTGCACTATCAGTGTGGAGCCTGACGTGGGGCTCGATCTCATGAACTGTGAGATCATAACCTGAGCTGAAATCAGGTTTTGGGAGCTTAACTGACCGAGCCGCTCAGGGGCCCATAAAGATTTTTATTTTTAAGTAATCTCAACACAAAATGTGGGGCTTGAACTTACAACCCTGAGATCAAGAGTCACGTGCTCTACCAACTGAACCGGGGAGGCACCTCAGGAGTAGAATTTTCATGGACAATTGGAGTTAAGATGGTTTTAACATAGATTATTAGAACTTTAGAATGTTATATATAATCTCCATGGTAATCCCCAAAAAAAAAATGTGCAGATTCACTGCATTCTCTATCAAAGCCTAAATACCATTTTTTTTTTGTGGTAATAGAAAAATCTTCCCTAAAATTTATCTGGAATCTCAAGGGACACCACATAGCCAAATGATCGTGAAATAGAAGAACAAAATTGGAGATGTCACACCTCTTGATTTCAGAATTTACTGGAAAGCTACACTAATCAAAACAGTGTGATAGTGGTATAAAGACAAACATACAGACTGATGGAATAGAATAGAGAAGGCCTAGAGTCAAATCGAATGAAACCCAATCGAATTGAAAAGAGAGCACAGAAATAAACCCTCACCTCTAAGGTCAAATGATTTTTGACAAGCATGGCAAGATCATTCAATAGGAGAAAGAACAGTTTTCCCAATACTATTTGTTGGGAAATATTACATAGCAATATGCAAAAGAATGAAGTTGGAAAAAATAACATACACAAAGTAACTCAAAATGAATGAAAGACCTAAATGTAAGAGCTAAAACCATAAGGCTCTCAGAAGAAAAAATAAGAGGAAGTCTTATGACATTGGGTTTGGCCATTATTTGCTGGGTATGACACCAGAAGCACAGGCAACAAGAGAAGAACTCGATAAAGTGTATTTCATCCACATTTGAAACTTTTGTGCATCAAAGAACATCATCAAGTGAGAGAAAAATCAACTCATAGAATGAGGAAAACATTTGCAAATCACCTATCTGATAAGGGATTAACATTCAGAATATATATAAAGTACTCCTACAACTTAACAACAACAACAAAAACTAACTCCATTAATACATGGCAGAATGACTTGAGTTGATATTTTTCTAAAGCAGAAATGCAAATGGCCAATAAGCACATCAAAAGATGCTCAATATTACTAATCATTAGGGAAATGCAAATTAAAAGCACACTGAAATATCATTTACACCCACTGGGATGGCTATTTAAAAAAACATAAAATAGCACATGTTGGTGAAAATGTGGAGAAATTGAAACCTTTGTGCACTGATGGTGGGAATGTAAAATGGTGTAGCTGCTATGGAAAATGTTATGACTATTCCTTACACAATTAAAAATAAAGTTACCATCTGATCCAGCAATCTCACTTCTATATAGATACCCAAAATAATTGAAACACAGATTTGAACACATATTTGTACACACATGTTTATAGCAGCACCGTTCACCGTAGCCAAAAGGTGGAATCAAACAAAATGTCTATCAGCGGATAAACAATGCGTTGTATCCATAGGCAATGAAAAATTATTCAGCCTTTAAAATTTGTTTCATTGATTTATTTTTGAGAGACAGAGTGAGACAGAGCACAAATGGGGGAGGGGCAGAGAGAGGAGACACAGAATCGGAATTAGGCTCCAGGCTCTGAGCAGTCAGCACAGAGCCCGACGAAGTGCTCTGATCCACAAACCGTGAGATCATGACCTGAGCCAAAGTCAGTCACTTAACCGACTGAGCCACTCAGGCGCCCCTAAAAATTATTCGGCCTTTAAATGTCAGCACAGAGCCCGACGAAGTGCTCTGATCCACAAACCGTGAGATCATGACCTGAGCCAAAGTCAGTCACTTAACCGACTGAGCCACTCAGGCGCCCCTAAAAATTATTCGGCCTTTAAATGAAAGATATTCTGATACTGCTACAACATGGATGACACCTAAAGACATTAGGCTAAGGGAACTAAGCCAATCACAGAAGGAAAAACACTGTATAATTCCACTTTCATGAGGTACCTAAAATAGTGAAATTCATAAAGACACAAAGCCAAATGGTGGTTGCCAGGTGTTTGGGGACACAGGGTGAACTAGGGAGTTATTGTTTAGTAGGAATGGAGTTTCAGTTTGGGAAGATGGAAAATGTTCTGGAAATGGATGGTGGTGATGGTTACACACAAAATATAAATGTATTTAATGCCATTAAACTGCACCCTTAAAGTGGCTAAAGTGACAAATTTTATATCATGTATATTTTACTACAAAAAAAAAAGGTTTCCAAAAATTCACAATGAAGCTGTCTGGATCTGGAATCTTTGTGGGAAGGTTTTTATTTAGGGAATTTAAACAGTGTTTCTAGGATTATTTTAATAAGTATAGGAATATTTTTAAATGTTTACATTTTTCTTGTGTTAATTTCAATGTTGCCAATGTCTAGGAATTTGTACATTTCACAGGAATTTTCCCAATAAAGTTGTCCTGCATAGACTGTAAATATTTATTGTTGCCACCATGAAAATAACATCCCATTTGTCATTCTTGATATTGACTAATTGTGCCTCCTCTCTCTCTCTTTTATCAATTCATTCTTACCAGTCTTTTATTAATTTCCTGATTTTTTTCAGATAATCAATTTTTGGCTACGTTTCTCCTTATTTTAGGGTTTTGCTTAATTTTATTAGTTTCTGCTTTTTTGATTTCATTTTTTCTTTCTTCAGGTATATTTCTAACTTCTTGAAATGGATTGGTGATTTTCAGTGTTTCTTATCTTTTCATTTTTTCAAGTTTATTTATTTTGAGAGACAGGGAGAGCAAGCAGGAGAGGGGCAGAGAGAGAGAGGGAGAGAAAGAATCCCAAGCAGGCTCTGCACGTTCAGGGCGGAGCCAGATGTGGGGCTCCAGCTCATGAACCGTGAGACCATGACCTGAGCCAAAACCAAGAGTTGGAGTCTCAACTGACTGAGGCACCCAGTGCCCCAGTGTTTCTTTTCTTTTAATGCATGGATTTAAGGACATACATTTATCTATAAGATTAGCATTAGGTGCATCTTACAGGTTTTTGAAATGATGTAATTACATTGTCATTTATTCAAAATATATTTTAATTTCCGTTGCAGTTTCTTTTGTGATCCTTGGCTTCTTTAGAAATATGTTGCTTAATTTTTAAGTATTTGGAAATTTTCTACTTTTTGTATATTTCTACCTTTATCACACTGTGATCAGAAAGCAAATTCTGGGGGCACCTGGGTGGCTCGGTCTGTTAAGTGTCAGGCTCTTGATTTTAGCTCAGGTCGTGACCTCACAGTTCATGAGTTCAAGTCCCACCTCAGGCTCCACGCTGGTACCACAGAGCCTGCTTTGGATTCTCTCTCTCCCTCTCTCTGCTCCTCCCCCACTCTCTCAAAAAAACAATAAACATTAAAAAAAATAGAAAACAAATTTTGTATGATTTAAGTCTATTGAAACATACTGAAATTTACAGCCTACCATACGTTAAGTTTTGGCAAATGCTCCCTGTGTATTTGAAAAAGAAGTTTTTTTGTTTTGCGTTTTTTTTTTGCAATTTTGGGGTTCAGTGTTCCATATACATCAAATTGGACATTGACTTTTTGGCCTGTGTAATTTTCTACTTAATAAGAAAGTTGCATTAAATCTCTTTATGATTATGGTTTTTTTTTCGTTTTCTTTTAGTTTGCCTGTTTTACGTCATTATTTTGAAGCTATGTTATTATGGTATACTTAATTATATATTCCTATGACTAATCATTTTGTAATTACTAAATGTCCCTCTTTATCACCAGTGATGGTTTTCACATTGATGTCTATTTCATCCTGTACTAATATGTAACCAAAACAGCTTATTTTAAGTTAGAACATTTAGCATCTATATTTTCCTGTCTTTTAACTCTCAACCATTTTGTATTCTTACATTTGAAGTATGTCTCGTCTAAGAAGCATAGTTTTTTTTACCCTGTTAGATAATTTTCATATTTTAATTGTGGTTTATTATCCACTTATATTTAATGTAAACAATCATCTATTCATATTAAAAATATATTCTTACCACTTCTCTTCCATTTGCTTAAACATTTCTATATCCTTTTTTTATTAGCTACTTTATATTAGTAAAAGTAATTAGAATTATATAAAGATTTTATTTTTTCGAGTATTAGTTTTTGAAAGTTTATTTATTTTGAGAGAGCGGAGGGGGGAGGGGAAGAGAGAAGGAGAGAGAGAAAATCCCAAGCAGACTCTACGCTCAGTGCAGACCCCAATGCAGGGCTCGATCTCACGACCGACCATGAGATCATAACCTGAGCTAAAATCAAGCATCACGTGTTCTACCAACTAAGCCAGCCAGGTGCCACTATTATTTCTGCACTAGGTCATTCTTTGTATATACAGACACAATCTTACTCTGTTATGGTGACTATCATCAAAATTAAAGCATGCCTCAATGACCCGTTAAGTTCTGATATCAATATGTACTTTTACCAAAATGGACATTTTTATTCCTGTAGAGTATGTTGACTCCATTTTTCCTACCCCACAATTTTGTTGTTCTTATGCATTTTAGTTCTGCATACGTTCAAAACCTTACAAATTATTAATGTTGTTTTATACAGTTGTATACATCTATTTTGGTGCCTGTCATTCTTGATTGTTGTTGCTTGCATCTCAGATGGTGTTTTTTTCTGCATAAATAACTCATTTAATATTTCCTTTAGTGAGGAGCTGGTGGTGAAAAATTCCCTTGGTATTTCCTTGCCAAAAATTCTTTTATTGGGGCGCCTGGGTGGCTCACTCAGTTAAGCATCTGACTTCGGCCCAGGTCATCATCTCATAGTTTGTGGTTCAAGTCCCTCGTCGGGCTCTGTGCTGGCAGCTCGGAGCCTGGAGCCCGCTTCGGATTCTGTGTCTCCCTCTCTCTCTGCCCCTCCCCCACTCACACTCTGTCTCTCTCTCCTTCAAAAATAAACGTTAAAAATTTTTTCAAAAAATTGGTTTTTTTATTTCATCTTAAGTTTTGCTAATAGAAGCATTTAAACCTCTAATCCCCTGCTAATAACTGCTTTAGTTTCATCCCATAAGTTGTGATACACAGTCTTTTCTAATATTCTTTGGGAGTTCTTTTACCTATTGATTATTTAGAAACTGTGCTAATTTTTTATTTTATTTTATTTTTTAAATTTAGTTTTATTTTTGAGAGAGAAAGAGTGGGAGCAGGGAAGGGGCAGAGAGAGAGAGGGAGACAGAGGATCTGAAGCAGGCTCTGAACTGACAGCACAGAGCTCGATGGGGGGCTCGAAGCCACAAACCGTGAGATCATGACCTGAGCTGAAGGCAGATACTTAACCGACTGAGCCACCCAGGTGCCCCAAAATTTGGTTAATTTTAAAATATTTTGGGGTTTACTAGATATCCTATTGTTATTGATTTCCAATTTAATTCTTGTTGTGAGTTGAGACTACATTCTGTATAATTTCAGTCCTTTTGATTTATTTTTATTTTTTAATGTTTATTTATTTTTGAAGGAGAGAGAGACAGAGCATGAGAAGAGGAAGAGCAGAGAGAGAGGGAGACACAGAATCCAATGCAGGCTCCAGGCTCTGAGCTGTCAGCACAGAGCCCGACGCTCAAACTCACAGGGCTCAAACTCACAAACCATGAGATCATGACCTGAGTCGAAGTTGGACGCTTAACCAATTGAGCCACCCAGGCGCCCCAGTCCTTTTGATTTATTGAACCTTGATTTATGGCCTAGGATATGTACTCTTTGTTTGCTAGGAGTCCCCTTCAGTAAGTGTCAAATTGGTCAAGGTAGTAGATAGTATTGTCCAAATCATCTTATGATTCGTTTTCTTTTGTCTAGTTGACTAGCTTGGTTTGTCTAGTTGTTCAATGAATTGCTGAGAAAGTCACGTTAACATCTCCTAATGTAATTGTAGATTTGCATACGTCCCCTTCAAATTCCATCCAATTTCCCCTACATGTTTTCAAGTTCTGCATTGTGATTCTTGTCTTTTCCTGATGTCTTGACCCCTTAATTATTACGAAGTCTCTCTCCTTAGTGATGCTCTTTATCTTGAAATCCATTTTATTGATATTAATAGAGCCATTCCAGACTTCTTTTACTTGCCGTATGCACGGTGTACTATTTTTCATCCTTTCCTTTGCAGTTTGTCTGTGTTCTTTTATTTTGAAACACATCTCCTATAGACAGCATATAGTTGAATCTTGCTTTTCAAAAAATTCCATTCTGATAACATGTGGCTTTTAATTGGAGTACTCAATCCATCAATATTTCCTGTTCTTATTGATATGGTTGTATTTATATATTTAGGTTTACCATTTCGATATTTGCTATCTCTTTGTGCCCTCTTTCTTTTGTTCCTCTCCCCTATTTTCTCTTGGACTACTTGAGTAATCTCTGATGATTGAGTTTCGTTTTAGTTACCTATTGATTATCTTTCTATACTTGCTCGTGTTGTTTTTTTAAGTGGTTGCTCATGCTTACAGGTAATACTACACCACTACATATGTTGTCATATGTATTGCATCTACATATATAAGTCACAATGAAATGTTACAGTTTTGCCTTTAAGTTGTTACATACATTTAGAAAACTTAAGAAACTGTAGACTTTTATAATTACCTGTTTACTATTTTTTTCATATCATTTCCTTTCAATGTGAGAATATTTTAAGCATGTTTCATGGTTCCAGTCAACCAGCAACGACTCATCTTAAGCTTCTGTCATCTTAAAATGTCTATATCTCTCCTTCATTCTTGAATGATATTCTCATCGTATATAGAATTCTGGGTTAAGAGGGTTTTTTTCCTCCCTCGTATTTTAAAGATGGCATTCCACTGTTTTCTGTCCACGTTAGCTTTTCGTGACTTCTGTCTTTGAGGGTAATGTGTCAATTTTCGCTGGCCGTCAAAGATTTTCTCTGTCATTCGTTTTCAGTGATTTGACTAGGAAGTGCAGAGGGGTAATTTTGTCTCTCAGCTATTGCTTGAATATTAGTTTCTCAAGGGAAATGTCAGATTCACCTGTGTGTGTGTGTGTGTGTGTGTGTGTGTGTGTGCGCGCGCGCGCGTGCGTGTTTCTCCCAGGCTTTGGCCCTGCAAGCTCACTACCATGGTAACTTCTTGATGACTTCAAAAAGTTTTTAAAAACATTTTGCCCACCTTTTCTAATTGTTCACAGCAAAAAATTCATTTTGCAAAAGGCTACTCCTCCACTAGAGGAAGTGGAAAATATCAATTTATGTTATTATATTTCTCATTGTGAAATGCTCCAAATTTATTTTCTTTATAAAGTTTCCTATAGAGGTTAGACAACAAGAAGCTGAGTAATTTTTAAGAATATGGTCTCTGGATTCTAGCTACCTAAGTTTAAATCTCAGTTCTTCTGCGTAGTAGCTTTGTTTCTTTGGGATGTTTACTTAACTTCTCCGGACTTCTGTTTTCTCATCCATAAAGATGGGATTCTAAAAGGAATGAACTTCAAGATGTGGATACATGAAATAAATGAATTGATATATATAACATGCCTAAACTAGTACCTGGAAACTAGTAAGTGTAGTACAGTGTTTCTAGAATAAATTACCTTACATCATAAGACTACGTTTACTAAACACTAGTCAACTGACTTCTTTTCATCTGTTACACATGCAACAAAGGTGACTATATAACTTGATGAAACATAAGACAGGGTGAATAGCTACCATGGAATAAATTTTTATAAAGTAAATAGTGGTTGAGAAGAAAGGGATGTTATATAGTCAAGGGGGGGGCACTAAGGCTTTACGGAATATGTAATATTTGAAATAGACCATTAAGATTGGATAAGTACTTTGGATAGATTTTCAAGGAGTGGAGAAAATAGGCAGGAGCACTTTCTGCAGAGAGCATGAGTAGAATTTTGAAACAATAAAATGCGCTGAGAGGCTAGAAATAGCATGAAATAGCAGAAATAGCATGATTTGGTAGGAATATGAAACAAAAGTATGAAAGTAGACTTATAGAAAGCCTGAAAGAGAGTTTGAAGTAATTTCGATGCCAGGCAAAGGAGTTTGCTCTTAATTAAATATGCAAATGAAAGTCATTTGGTGACCTAGTGTCTAACAGTAGGGGAACACTTCAGTAAATTATAGAACATCAAATCAATGGACTATTATGTAACCATTAGATTAGATCATTTGGAGATCATATAAGAATATTCACAAGTTCTTAAGAGAAAATAAGTGAACCAAACAGAATATAAAGTTCTACTGATGCTAGCTCAACATATATGGTAATCATTTCACGATATATGTAAATAAAATCATCATGCTGTATACTTACGCAATAATGTATGTGGATTATTTCTCAGTTAAACTGGTAAATAATATACAAAGTAACAACAAAAATAAACAAAATTAATAAGGAAACATTATATTTATGATTTATTAGTAATTCAGAAAAGTTGTATATTCCTGGGGCACCTGGGTGGCTCAGTTGGTTGAGTGTCCAACTTCGTCTCGGGTCATGATCTCGTGGTCCATGAGTTCAAGCCCCACATTGGGCTCTATGCTGACGGCTCAGAGCCTGCAGCCTGCTATGGATTCTGTGTCTCCCTTTCTCTCTGCCCCTCCCCTGCTTGTGCTCTGTCTCTCTCTCAAAAAAATAAATAATCATTTTTAAAAAGCTAAAAAAAGAGAAAAGCGGCAATCAAAAAGAATGAAATCTTGCCATTTGCAACTACATGGATGGAACTAGAGGGTGTTATGCTAAGTGAAATTAGTCAGAGAAAGACACATATCATATGACTTCACTCATATGAGGACTTTAGAAGACAAAACAGAGGAACATAAGGGAAGGGAAGCAAAAATCATATAAAAACAGGGAGGGGGACAAAACAGAAGAGACTCTTAAATATGGAGAACAAACAGAGGGTTACTGGAGGGGTTGTGGGAGGGGGGAGGGGCTAAAAGGGTAAGGGACATTAAGGAATCTACTCCTGAAATCTTTGTTGCACTATATGCTAACTAACCTGGATGTAAATTTAAAAAAATGAACAAAACAAAAAAAAGAGAGAGAGAGAGAGAGAAAAGTTGTATATTCTTATGAGTAAGGATTGGAGGAGAACATTATAAAATAAATTGTTTTAGAGGAGGTGATATTACAGATTATTTTTCTCTTTGTTATGCTTATGCCACAAATAAAATAAAAGATAATTGCAATCAGTGCTATCCTTTAGGAGATTTAAATCATCTTGGAGGTATGAAATAAATAAATTGGGATAAAGAACCATTAAGACTGAGAAGAAAGGTCATGAGGACTGGGACCAGAGTGACAGTCCTAAAAGTGGAGAAAAAGGCTTCAGCGGCAGCAAAAATGGAGAGTTCACATACCCAGAAATCTAAAGGGGTGTAAGATGTTGGGGGAGTGGGTAAGGCACATAGGAGGGAAATTTTCTGAGGGTACATTTTCAGAATGGTAGAGGCAGTAGGCAGGTTGTAAACGACTTAAAAAAGGCATGTCTGGGGCACCTGGGTGGCTCAGTCAGTTAAGTGTCTGACTTCCGCTCAGGTCATGATCTCTCAGTCCGTGGATTCGAGCCCCGCATTGGGCTGTGTGCTGACACCTCGGAAGCTGGAGTCTGCTTCCAATTCTGTGTCTCTCACTTGTTCTGCTCCTCCCCCACTCATACTCTGTCTCTCTCTTTCTCAAAAATGAATAAGCATTAAAAACAATTTTTTTTAAAGCATAGTTGGAGAAATAGGCAGAAAATTCAAACGGTTTTGTCATGGCAGTTTGGTGGTAATGGCAATGACAAGAGTATGTCAGTTTGAGGGGCGCCTGAGTGGCTAGTAGGTTAAGCGGCCGACTTCGGCTCAGGTCATGATCTCGCGGTCCGTGAGTTCGAGCCCCGCGTCGGGCTCTCTGCTGACAGCTCGGAGCCTGGAGCCTGTTTCCGATTCTGTGTCTCCCTCTCTCTCTGCCCCTCCCCCGTTCATGCTCTGTCTCTCCCTGTCTCAAAAATAAATAAAATGTTAAAAAAAATAAAAAAAAAGAGTATGTCAGTTTGAGTTAGGTATGGGAGCAGAAGGAATCTTGTTCGACTGAGAAAGATGGAAGCATCTTGGTAGGTGGAAAAGGAAGAGAAGTACAAGACTGAACGTATCAGGGAAAACCTTGATAATTGAAGAAATAAAATCATTTTGGTATCGAATAGGTCTGATCGTAGTGATATTTTATATAAATGAAGCTCCTTGGCATCTATATTCTAACATTTTTATGCTAGCTGAACTTATATGGTAATCATTTCACGATACAGGAAAATAAAATCATCACGTTGTATCCCTATGGAGTAATGCCTGTCATGTTTTATAAGACTTTTTTACAGGACCTGTTCTGCCCTACCTACTTCTTCTCTGAGGCCATACTCTATTTTCCCCCGTCCCTCCTCACTTACTCTCTTCTAACGACCTTGACCTCCTGGTTGTTCCCCAGACACGCCAATTAATCTCCTACTTGAATGTCCTTATTCGTGCCGCTCGTGTCCCTGGAATGCTCATCCTCAAGATGTATTCAGGGCTTCATTCCTTACTTCCCATAGTCTGTACTCAGATGTCCTCTTGCCTGAGAGGCCTTCCCTAATCACATCCGGTCACCCTCTTACCTTACCCTGCTTCATTTTCATTCAGAGCGATTGCCACTGCCTGAAATTATATTCTAAACTCTTTGTTTAGGTGTGCATTGTCAGGCCTCACTAGGAAGGAAGCTCCTGAAAACAGTCCATTTAGTAACATATCCCTAGGATCTAGAATAGCGTCTGACATACAGTAGATGCTAAATAAATATTTTTTTTAATGAATGAATGAAGTGATGCCCATGAAAAACCTGCTAGGTAAGTAGGACAAAGGATGATCCAATTATCCCTGTCCCATCTCTCCATTTGTTGAACATGAAAACGGAGATTAGAATGGATAAGTGACTGGGGCGCCTGAACGGCACAGTCGTTTAAGCATCCAACTTCAGCTCAGGTCATGATCTCTGGGTTCGTGCACTTGAGCCCCATGTCGGGCTCTGTATTGACAGCTCAGAGCCTGGAGCCTACTTTGGATTCTGTGTCTCCCTCTCTCTCTGCCCCTCCCCAGAGAGACTCTGTCTCTCTGTCTCTCTCTCTCTAAAAAAATACACATTAAAAATAATTTTAAGAAAAGAATGGATAAGTGACTTGCCCAAAGTCAAGCGGCTTTCTTAAAAGTGTATTTATTTTGAGAGAGAGAGAGAGTGTGTGTGCGTGTGTGCATGCACGCATGCGTAAGCAGGGGAGGGGCCGAGAGAGAGGAAGAAAGAGAATCCCAAGCAGGCTCCATGCTGTCAGTGCAGAGCCTGATGCAGGGCTTAATCCTATGAACCGTGAGATCATGACCTGAGCCAAAGTCAAGAGTTGGTCACTTAACCAACTGAGCCACCCAGGCGCCCCAGTCAAGCAGTTCTTAAGTGATAGGGTTGGTGGTGGGACCAAATCCTTTGCCATGGATTTTGAATCCCTATACCAGCTGACCACAAAAAGAAAGCTTATCCTTGGAGATAGGAGCAAAGTTAGCAGCAGGATGAAGACAGAAATTTTAAAGTGTAGAGGAGGCAAGTTGAGGGAACTCTCATCAAGTAGGAGGGAAGTTTATCTGAGGAACCTGGAAAGCAAAATCATGAGAGTGATGTTTGAAGATAATGGGAAAGATGAACCGTAGCAGAAGGGACACCTTGAGTAACGGAAGCTGATGAGTTGTAATTCATGTAGCTTAAGTAGAAATTGTTAAGAATGGCGAATGGCCATTTAAAGAGATAGGAATCGGGGCGCCTGGGTGGCTCAGTCAGCTGAGCGTCTGACTTTGGCTCAGGTCATGATCTCGCGGTCTGTGAGTTCGAGCCCCACGTCGGGCTCTGTGCTGACAGCTCGGAGCCTGGAGCCTGCTTCGGGTTCGGTGTCTCCCTCTCTCTCAGCCCCTCCCTCGCTCATACTCTGTCTCTCTCTCTCTGTCAAAAGTAAATAAACTTTAAAAAAAATATTGAAAAAAATAAAGAGATGGGAATCATCTATTGTCTGGAGCATGCAAATAATGATGGTCCTGACATCAGGAGAAGGAAATTGTACGCATTTTGGCATGAAGTGAGGTGGTGGCCGTTCTAGAAAGAGAAATACAAGAAATATTCCTAAAGATCAATGAGCATAACTCGGTAACCATAACTCAGTAAATGGAATATCTGGAGTGAATGACTAAATGTTCTGAGCCTGGGCACCCAGGAATATATTGTTTATGCTTCGGGGGACAGAGGAGTAAGAATTAACTATCATATAGGGGCACCTGGGTGACTCGGTCAGTTCAGCGGCCAGCTCTTGATTTCAGCTCAGGTCATGATCTCACAGTTCATGGGATCGAGCCCCCTGTCAGGCTCTGTGCTGACAGTGCGGATCCTGCTTGGGACTCTCTCGCTCTCCCTCACTCTCTGCCCCTCCCCCACTCATGCTCTCTATCTCAAAATACATAAATAAACTTTACAAAAAGAAGGAACTATTATGTAAATGTATTTGTTCTTTGTCATATTTCTGAAAAAAGAGTAGTAGACTGAATATTAAATCCAATCCTGAGATCACAGTCCGAATTTTATAATACATAAATGCGAGAGCCAAATAGAAGTACATTAGGTATGGATATACGTTTTGGACCATTACATCAGAATAATTTTGTGTCTCCGCTTTGTTTAAGGGGAAATATTAGCCTTATACATTTCAGTTATATTAACTCAAATTTACTCCTGGCACAGTGAATTTCAAACAGAAAACAAGATAGCACTTCAGACTTAATATCCCCTAATGTTGTTAAATTCGCCTAATTAAAAGATAACAAAATATTTAATAATGGGAAATTATCTCTGAAGCAAAGTCTTTGACGATCTCTTTTTATGACTAGAATTAATAGCAGACTTTCTCTCTTTCTCACTCTCTGTGTGTCTGTCTGTCTCACACACACACACAATCTTGATGAAGTTACGTATTTTTAGAACAATAAAACAAGTCCCCGGAACATTCATTTGCATTTATATAATTTAAAGTGCCTTGTTGTGACTGTTGTCCTCAAATACTCTGCAAATGGAAGAGTTTATATTTGTATTCATAAATAAAGGAAAGGTGACTATACACTGTGCCTGGGGGCTTATTTGTACTTAACAGCTCAGCCTTATTACTTGTAGTACTCCCTACAGGGATGAGAAGTAACACATTCAGAGAAGATGATGGTAACTAATATATTCATTCAAAAGGGATTACACCAAGCACACATACAGAGTTTAGCTGCAAACAGAAATGCGGGGAGGATATTACAATTTGCAAAGGACCGAGCTAGAGCAAAGAAATGAGCAGAGATAGGAGAAAAGTAGGTCTTTTCCACGCGCCAAGGCAACGGAGAAGCCTAAGTGGGAGACGACTGTAGATTTGGCACTGGACTGAACAAATAAGTGGCAGAAAGCATTATTGGCATGCAGAGGAGGAAGTTGCAGGTAAAATCTGAAGGTACCTCTTTCCTCTTTGTATAGAGTCTAATCAACATACAAAAGAGTTGCAAAACCTTCCCAGCATTAACTTATCTAAGTAAGGAGCATCCAGAACAACATGTAGAACATTATCAGGAACCGCCCCCCCCCCAAAACCCTCCTCATAATCCCTTCCAATAACAACCCCCATGCCCTCACCGAGGATAAAAAACCTAACTTCCAACACCCCGTATGTTTTTGTTTGTGATACAAATGGCATCATAACTACTAGGCGTTTTGGTTTCTGGCTTTCACTCCAACTTTCGTGTATGAGATGGATACAGATTGTTGTATGCAGTTGCGATTTATTTATTTTTTTTAATATGGGATTTCTTGTCAAATTGGTTTCCATACAACACCCAGGGCTCATCCCAACAGGTGCCCTCCTCAATGCCCATCACCGACTCCCCCTCCCTCCCATCCCCCATCAACCCTCAGATGGTTCTGTTTTTAAGAGTCTCTTATGGTTTGCCTCCTTCCCTCTCTAACCTTTCTTTTTCTTCCTTCCCCTCCCCCATGGTCTTCTGTTAAGTTTCACAGAAGAGTGAAAACATATGGTATCTGTCTTTGTATGACTTATTTCACTTAGCATAACACTCTCCAGTTCCGTCCACGTTGCTACAAAAGGCCAGATTTTTTTTTTTTAATTTTTTTCAACGTTTATTTATTTTTGGGACAGAGAGAGACAGAGCATGAACGGCCGAGGGGCAGAGAGAGAGGGAGACACAGAATCGGAAACAGGCTCCAGGCTCCGAGCCATCAGCCCAGAGCCCGACACGGGGCTCGAACTCCCGGACCGCGAGATCGTGACCTGGCTGAAGTCGGACGCCTAACCGACTGCGCCACCCAGGCGCCCCCAAAAGGCCAGATTTCATTCTTTCTCGTTGCCAAGTAGTATTCCATTGTGTATATAAACCACAATTTCTTGTATTCTTAACTGCTGACAGCGTTCCCGTGTGACTATATATCATCCTACTGTTGATGGGCATTTGGGTTGGTGATATCTTCTGGAGATTATAATAAAGGGAGTTAACTATGAACATTTTAGTACATGTCTTTCAGTCAATATGTGTGCTTATTTCTGTTGGATGTATACTTTGGGCTGTATTTGCCGCGTCTTGGGTGTGCATTCATTCAGTAATTACTGGCAAAGATTTTTTCCTCAGTGGTTCTATCTGTTTCATTCCTACCAGCAGTATGGGAGTCCTAATTCCACATCCTAATACGTGGTATTATTATTTGTCAAGTCTGCGATTCTGGTGGATGTGTGTTAGTATTCATTGACTAATGTGGTTGAGTTCCTTTTCATATGTTTATCATTTGCACATCTTCTTTCATAAAGTTTCTCTTCTAGTCTTCACTCTCTCTCGGCTTGTCTTGTTCATTATCGATATCCTACAAATATTCTGGATAGAAGTTCTCCCTTGAATATGCATATTGTGAATATCGTTGATTCTGTGAGTTCCTTTTTACTCTTTTAATGCTGACTTCCAATAAATAGGAGTTCTTAATTTCAATATAATCCAGATTATCATGGTTTCATTTTATGATGAATGCTTTCTGGATGCCATTTCCGAAATCGGCGACTGCCTCAAGTTCACAAAGCTGGATTTATTTTAAATTTGATTTGCAGTACATTTGAAATTGATTTATGTTTATAGTGTAAGACATAGGGAGCTAGATGTTTTTTCTTTCTTTTAAATGTTTTTCAATGTTTTATTTATTTATTTTAAAAATCTCAATCAGTTGTTTATTTGTTGGCAAACAAGTTTCACTTTTACAATATTAGTAATGAGGTCATCCAACTTTGAGACCATACAAAATGGATCATAAATTAAAAAAAAATTATGTGTTGCTAATTTACCACTTGTATTCCTACATTACTTAAAATCCTGTCAAATAAATAAATTTTCCTGTCAACGTTTCATTTATTTTTGAGAGAGAGAGAGCAAGAGACAGAGCATGAGCGAAGGAGGGGTAGAGAGAGAGAGGGAGACACAGAATCCGAAGCAGGCTCCAGGCTCTGAGCTGTCAGCACAGAGCCCAATGAGGGGCTTGAATTTATGAACCGTGAGATCATGACCTGAGCTGAAGTCTGACGCTCAACCGACCGAGCCATTCAGGTGCCCCTAGATATTTTTTCTTATGTGAATATCTGATTAATCTTGCACTGTTTATTGAAAAGGTCTCCTTTGTGCACTGCACTTGCATGACAATTTTGTGTAAATCAGGTGACCATATATGTGGGAGGCTTTTTCTGGACTCTATTTTGTTTAGTTGTTCAGTTTGTATAACCTTTTGCCAATATCGCATTGTCTTACTATAGCATTGTAATGGACCTTAATATCTGAAAGTGTAAATCCTCCACCTTTGTTGATCTGTCTTTGTCTCGTTGCCTTATAACCATCAACAGAGGCTAAACACCTGCTATTGTATGTTCGAATACTACGATGATTTTGACCAAATGTGCCAAATTTGGAGGTCAGCTCTAAACTGTCAACTTCAAATAGAATTTTATCTTTTTCTAATGTAGATGAGACTGTACAGAATACTGTTCGAAGAAATGAAAAACATTTAGCTACACCAAACACATAAATCGGTGGGGCTGACCCGTTAAAAACGTTTTGAATAACGACAACAAAATTCTGCTTTCCTTGAAGGAGTTGGGCCAAAAGAAGAGGCTAGAGATCTGGTGTCATGTTAATGTGGGAGGAGTGCTACTCGCATCATGCTGCAATGCACAGGGTAGTTTTCCACAGCAAAGAATTATCCAGCCCCAGATGTCAAAAGCGCCATTATTGTGAAACCCTGATCGGAAGATAATGAGAGAACTGGAGAGACCTGGTTGGAAATCAGCAAGAAATTTGTAGGCTAGAGGGAATAGCTACACAAAATGACTTAAATCACTGCCCGGTCTGAGAAGGCAAAAGAAGCCTTCAGTCATTTCTTAGCATTAACTTTTGCTGAGGCTACTCCTGGCGACACTGATTATAGGTTATAAGGAACGTTGCTGCCATTACACTTCAGCCTCAGGCCATTACAATACTTTGCAGAGTCTTCAGGAACTACCTCAGTCATTCAGACTAGAAAGAGGAGAACTCAATGCGAGTGTCTACTCCATCAAAGGAACCATTTTGGGCGTTTTGCCTATGTAATACCAAGTAATTCTCACAATAACACCGTGAAGAAGATGTCATATATTTTAAAATGTGACGATATTTTAGATATAAGTACAATGGAACCCAGAGGAAGTATTTCCTTTGGATACAGATATATAATTGAAACTCATGTCTGTCATAAATAACTCACAGTGTAATTGGATGTCATATTCTACATAATATATAAGGTATGACTACAGTTTGTAATTAATATTTATATGCCTTGCACTTACCACATGCCATAGAATATTTTTAATATTATATCTTAATATTCCCCTGGTAAGGATGGCAAGGATATTGAAGTTCAAAGGGGTGAAATTAATTGTACAAGGATGTACAGCTAATAAGTGATGGTCTGTTAGATTCCAAAGTGCTCTTTGCCACTATTCTGCTATATTAGCTGATGTATGCGTGTAAATGCAATTTATACACCATGAAAAGGTACAAATATTGTTATTCCAAAATTCAATCTGGAAGCAACTTAAGGAAATTATGTCTTTAGCACTGTAGATAATAATAATGAGAGAGAGCTATGTTTAGTATTTAAGATTAGTATGTATTAAGCCTCTTACAGACAGGAACTATATGAATTCTTGTGGGGTTTTGTTTTGTTTTTTAATTTTTTTTTCAACGTTTATTTTATTTTTGGGACAGAGAGAGACAGAGCATGAACGGGGGAGGGGCAGAGAGAGAGGGAGACACAGAATCGGAAACAGGCTCCAGGCTCTGAGCCATCAGCCCAGAGCCCGACGCGGGGCTCGAACTCCCGGACCGCGAGATCGTGACCTGGCTGAAGTCGGACGCTTAACCGACTGCGCCACCCAGGCTTCCCTGGGGTTTGTTTTTTGATAATGTAGTTGAAGTTTCTTTAGAGAGTCTCTAATCTGAACTTCTGAAATCCATTGGACCGAAAGCTATCGTTATCATAATTACGTCTATTAGCTAATCAACTTGAATCATGCAACATTACTTGAAACAACGTTTAAATAATTTTTCTCAGTTATTTAACTTTACTCCTCATCATAGAATCACTGAGCAACAGCCTGTCTTTGGAGATTGTGACTGTCAATATCTTCTCTAGGATTGAACTGTTTAGAGCAACAGCTTTCAAGTGTGGATTATTTGCATTTGACAGTAATTGTTCATGTTTTAGCTAAATTCTTTTGGAGGTTTATTGGAAATTGTCTGTCTGATCTATAGGCAAGTAGAAATTTTCTTATTTTCTTCTTAAAGTAGTTTTGAGGCTTCAAAGTGTGTGCATAATTTTACACAGAAAAAAATGTCAAATTTCACCAAAGTTTCAAGCAATGCACTCCCTATTGTAGAGTACCAAAAATATCATTCTCTGCATTCGTAATATAGCATTGACTTATGCAGCATACCAGCACAGGATGACAGATTTTTGTAGCTTCTTAAAAATTATTAGAGGCGCCTGGGTGGTTCAGTCGGTTAAGCATCAGACTTCGGCTCAGGTCATGATCTCCCGTTCAGGGTTCAAGCCCCACATGGGGCTCTGTGCTGACAGCTCAGAGTCTGGAGTCTGTTTCAGATTCTGTGTCTCTCTGTCTCTCTCTCTGTCTGCCGCTCTCCCACTCATGCTGTCTCTCAAAAATAAATAAACATTAAAAATAATAAGAATAAAAATGATTATATGTATAATATTACATATTTTGTTAAAGTATTTATATATATAACATCTTAAGAATATTATGCATATATATTGAAATTCTATTTTACTGAGGTCTGATTTATGCGCCACAATATTCGACCATTATGCATGTTTAATTCAAAGGTTTTGAGTAAATTTACAGAGTTGTTCAGTAATCACCACAATCTGTTCTAAAATATTTCTGTCACCACACTTGGCCATCAGCCCCCATCTCCTCCCCCCCCCCCCCCCCCCCGCCAAAAAAAACCACATTGATCTTGTCTTTGCCGCTATAGGTTTGTCTTTTCTGGACATTTCATACAAATGCAATTGTATAATGTGTGTGTGTGTGTGTGTGTGTGTGTGTGTGTGTGTGTGTTTATGTCTCAATTATTTCACTCAGCATAAGGTTTTCAAGGTTCAGCTACGTTGTAGCAGGGATCAGTGCTTCACCCCTTCACATGGATGAATAATATTCCACTGTATGGATATTGACCAAAGTTTATTTATCGATTCTCAGTTGAGGGACACTTAAATCATTTCTACTCTTTTGCTATCAAGAATAATGCTTCTATGAGTAGTCATGTGCAAGTCTGTAAATACTTACTGGTTTTTTTTTTTTTTTTTTTTTTGTATGTACTTTTTGGTGTGAACAGAAGTGAAATTGCTGGGTCATATGGTAACTCTGTGTTCAACATTTCAAAGGACTGTCAGACTGTTTTCCAAAGCAGTTGTACCATTGCACATTCCCACCAGCAACATGTAAGGCTTCTGGTTTTCCCACATCCTTATCAACACTTTTATTATCAGGCTTTTTAATTACAGCCATCCTAGTGGGTATGAAGTGGTATCTCATTGTGGTTTGGGTTTGCATTTCCCTAATGGCTGGGAGGTCGATTATCTTTTCATATGTTAATTGCCCATTAGCCCATTTACTTTAGAGATATGTCTATTCAGATCCTCCGTCCATTTTCAAAATTGGGTTGTTGGTACTCTTATTACCATGACATAAGGGTTCTTTATATATTCCAGATGCAAGTCCCGTGGCAGATATATGATTTGAAAATATTTTCTGACCTCATTTTTTTTTTTTTTTTTTTTTTGTCCATAAAACGGGGAAAAAGTGACTTTTGCTGAGCGGTCTAGGCATGCCATTTCGTCATCGGCCATTCTGTGTCCCCATTTCCACATCCGAAAAAGAAATTCGTATTACATACTTCCAGCAAAAGGTTAAATATAGCACAGATTCCGGATGCAACAATTTTACTAGAAGAACTCAGGCAGAAAACATTATTTCTATCAAAAATAACATCTTAGCTTTTCAAATGAATGTTAATCCTTTCTTCTGTCTCCTAAATGTAAAGAGTAAATTTTCATTCACTCCTATTTTTTGTATGTATGCTTTAAAAGTGCTTTTGTTTGACTAAACTGTGATACATTGGAGGTTTTTATAACCTTTAATGTTCTGTGACATCTAATGGGGGCTCTGACAAATATCTCCGGCTTCCCCTAAGAAAGCTCTACTAGAGACCCTTATGTTCTAGCCTTTTGTGATGTATTAACGGTGGGTAAACATTCAACTGCACCAGAAAAGATGTTTAAGATAAACTGGCAGTAATTTTTTTGATAAAATGAAAAACTTGTGTAAACAATCTTTATGTAAATTAAATCTTTTTCCAATTTTAATTATATGGTTGTCATGCTTTCTTCAAGCAGAATAGAACTATCTTACTTTGTGTGTGTGTGTGTGTGTGTGTGTGTGTGTGTTTTCATGGAATCATGGAATCTTATTGCTAGATAGAGAAACTCAGGATCAGAGAGGCTGTCTTCTTCAAGATCACTTAGCTACTTAATAGCAAAACCGTCATAACGAAAGTCCCCATGGATGGTTATAATTGATTGCTACAATGCTTTTACGTTACTGACAACTCAAGGTAGAGATAACAGTAAACTAGAATGTATCAGCCTACATGAAATTCATTTCCTATAAAGCATATTTAAATTGGACTTTGTGAAATATTGTACCCTAGATAAATCCTGTTATTATTTCCTTTCTGTATGAGCTTTTCATAATTCAAAGGGGCATTTCTAGTGTTAATATTATGAATGATAATAGATTAGAGTGTTTACCCTGAATATTTGAATTGATTTGCTAACTTTTCATAATGTAGTTCATTCTTACTTTCTTTGTCAAATAGGTATGGTGTATATTTTTGGAAGAGATTCATGAGTAAGGATAAAATGTGACACCATATAAAGAAATATAAACAAAACTATAAATAAATGCATTAACATTTTTTTAATGTTTATTTATTTTTGAGGGGGGGGGGCAGAGAGAGAGGGAGACACAGAATCCGAAGCAGGCTCCAGGCTCTGGGCTGTCAGCACAGAGCCCGACACAGGGCTCGAATCCATAAACCCCAAGATCATGACCTGAGCCGAAGTCGACACTTAACCGACTGAGCCACTGAGGAGCCCCTACATGTATTTTTTTCTTCATTTGATTATTAGTAGATTTTTATGGCTCGAGATTTTATTTTGGTCATTTGTACATTATTTAAAAACAAACTTCAATATGACTTTTTAAAATATGTGAATTTTTAATCAAGGATATTCAAAGAGCTGGGATTGAAAAAGAAATCTAAACATGCGTAAAACTTAAAGAACAATTTACATAAGGCTAAGCGCAATCATTTCGTTTTCAATTCCACGGGCAATTAATTCCTTCAGAAAATTGATCATTTGTAAAATAAGATAGGAATATTGCTTTGAGATTCATTGAAATGTAAAACTGAAACCTTGGTGTTCAAATGTAACACCTAAAATTTATAACTACTTGAACATCCTCCTTTTGTCCTTGGCTAAAACATTTCCCCAAAAAGATAGACAAATCTATCTATTGTTTTTGTGGTTATTTTCCCAAAGAGCATCGTGTGCAGGCTGGAATTGGTTCATTTAGTTTAAAGTCTTAGTGTTTGGACAAAATCTACTGCATGTTTACTAAATAAATCAGTCATCAAAATCTCAGAGATAGATGAGTTAATTAGCTGAAGAAAAGGACTGATTTCCCACTTTCAATAAGAATAAATGTGTTTGCTTTCCAGTAGCTCATTAGCAAAGTTGGGAATAAAGCATATCCTCTCATTAAGGGGAAAGTGCTTCCAGGGAAGTTTACTTCTATTCTTTTGTGAATTAAAAGGGTGATCTTAGGCAATGAAATTAATTTTTTTTCCTCAGAGCATCATAATATAAAAATGGATTTTCTGACACAGAGAATGAGCAAACATCAACAGTTTGTGATTCAGGCTGCAGACAGATGTTTAAGCGAAAGGGCAATGAAGTCATTTTATGGGATAGAAATCTGAGGAAAAATGAAGTTATCTTCTAATGCTCCTCCGGAAATTGTAGCACATTCGTATTTTCTTCTTTTGTGTTCACAAAGCATTAGCTGAGATAATACAGCAAGAGGCAAAGGGTGTGCTTTTTTAGTGTGTTACTGCAAAATGAAAAGCCCTATATATATATTGTTTTGTATGAAATGACTCGTACTTCGGTTTAAACATGGTGAAGACAATGAGAGCTTGAGCTCTGGTCCAAGGGGTGACATAGGAGGCTTTCGAACTCCTCCTCTTCCCGCAGTCACGCCAAATTTACAGATACAAACAGAACAACTCCCTCTGAACGAAATGCAGAAACCAGCTGAGAGACCCTAACCTCGGGATAACTACATCCCTTCGGAAGGGAATGCCCCATCTTTTAAGGCTTTCACCTGAGGGATGGGTCCCCCAAACACCTAGATCTGAAGGCCAACAGAGCTGGGTCCAAGATACCCACAAGACTGCAATAACGTAATAGGCCCGTAAGGATTCCCTATGGCCATTCCCTCCGAGCTTGGCCCAGAGGCTGCAGGCACCAACACCCATTTCCCAGTCTTGCCCAGAAAGAGGCCTATTTATTTACTTCAAAAGCTGCTGCCTGAGGATCGGGACTCCCGGAGACTTCTCAACCCGGGTCTCGAAATAATGTCACAAACTTCGTGGACGCTACACTTCCTGTCTCAGCACTGCGGTGTCACCTTGACGTTTCGTGGCATCAGGTAAGAACACCCTCGGCATTGACATTGGCATTCCTGTGAAGAAGGGCCATCGGAAATGGCAGATGTGAAGCTTCACGTGGCAGCTTTGTAAATAAAAATGGCAAACGTTGATCGGGCGCTTACTGTATCAGATGAAGTATATACCTTCTTTGATCTGTTAAGTGGAAATAATAAAAACACCTTCCCTACCTAATAGTGGTTTTGTAAATCAGAAGGAGGAGGACGAGGAGGAGAAGTGTATATTGAGTACTAAATATTCGCCGGACATTTTATATGCATTACTTTATCCGATTTCCTGCCGTCCTGATCTCCCTCTCTTCTTGCAGTTTCTGTTCCCACGACAAATTTCCCTTTTCCTTTAGAACAGCTTTCCACAGCGCACGTACCACACTTAGCATCTCTTGCCTTTTGTCCTGAAGCAGATGGCACCTTTTCCATTTAGACACGTGGGACCTGAGGCATCGAGAGGCGGAATCGCTTACTTGAGTTGCGCAGTTAGGGAATAGTCAGGCTTATCTGACTCCAGGGGTCAGGCTTCAGAGCTTACCTTCGATGTCAATAAATGTCAATGAACCTCCCACGAGAGCCATTTGGCGGATTTTTTTTCCTAGTTTTATTGAGATATAATTGTATACCCGCTTATACAGCAGTGTATGCGTTTGCGATGTATCATACAATTTGATTTATATATGTTGTGAAATGATTTCCACAGTAAGCGCAGTTAACGCCCATCATCTCACGCAAATACAAACATAATGTTTTGTCTCCGTGTGATGAGAACTCTTAGGATCTCTCTTAACCACTTTCGGATGTACCATAGCGGTGTTAACCAGAGTCATCGTGTTATATATTACACCCCCAGTACAAACCGGAAGCTTGTGCCTTTTGACCACCTACATCTAATTCCCCCAACCCCAACCCCCCCACTTCTGTTAACTCCAAAGCCGATCTCTCTTTCTGCGAGTTTGTTGTAGATTGCACATATAAGCGAGATCGTACAGTATTTGCCTTAGAAAGTGACTTTTTAAATGGTGCTTGGTTTGTGATGATTTTCTTTATGCATTCTGCTTCTCGAGGCTGAGCAGGAGAGAACGTGTCACACAATATCATGCAGTGCATATCTAAACATAATGCCAGGCTGCTGAGACTGTGCCATGTGTTTCCAGATAATGTGGGAAATCACTTTCATCAGAAAAAATCAATCCGTGCCCTGGGTATTTGGCACAGTCATCAGGTTGCAAGCTTTTGTTTCCGTTGATTGACGTAGCCGTGGAGGGAAACAAACAGGAACCTTGGAGAAAGTACTTTTAAGTTGCATTACGTCTCTAATGGTAAATGGCACAACTTTGCAGACCTAGGCGATTTTTAGCCACTTAAGTGTGCTATAGGACACTGGGCATTATGGGACAAAGAAAAACTGAGTCATAACTGTTTTACAAAGTGCTATACTACAGTAACAATGAACTACACTCCTTTCAAAATTAAAAAAAAAAAATTTAATGTTTATTTTTGAGAGACAGAGAGTGTGAGCAGGGGAGGAGCAGAGAGGGAGACACAAAATCCGAAGCAAACTTCAGGCTCTGAGCTGTCAGCACAGAGCCCAATGCGGGGCTCAAACTCAGACCGTGAGTTCATGACCTGAGCCAAAGTCGGATGCTTAACCGACTGAGCCACCCAGGTGCCCCTCAAAAATTTTTTTTAATGTTTATTTATTTTTGAGAGACAGAGAGAGATAGAGAGAAAGAGAGACAGAATCGACAGGCTCCAGGATCTGAGCTGTCAGCCCAGAGCCCGACGCGGGGCTCCTTTCAAAGGCAAGACCCTCCTTGGGCGCCTGGGTGGCTCAGTCAGTTAAGCTCCCTGGCTCAGGTCATGATCTCGCGGTTGGCGAGTTGGAGCCCACATTGGGTTCTCTGCTATCAGCACAGAACCTGCTTCAGATCCTCTGCCACCTCCCGTCCCCCTTCCCTGCTTGTGCTCTCACTCTCTCTCTCTTTCTCAAAAATAAAATTAAAATTAAAAAAAGATCCAAAGGCAAGCTCCTCCAAATGTGCTCCATGTTCTCTTCTCACACATTGCGAATTTTGCTTCTCAGTTATTCCTTTTTTTTCTGCTGCATCATCAGTCTCTCATTGACTACTGGATCATTCAAGTTAAGGGCACCAAATGCTGTATTAACTCCAGGATTAAATCAACTAAGTAAATCTCTCTTGACTCCTTTGCACACCTTCAGCTATCATGCTATTTCTCTCCTCTCTTTAACGGCAAATGGTATGTTTGGTCCCCATTTCTTCACAGTGTGCTTCATTTTTTTATTATTATTATGACATACTTGAAGTACACAGAAACCTAGACAGTACCATGTATATAACCATGCATCTATCACATATCACACAGCTTATCAAAGCTTAATATGGTGCCATATTTGCTCCAGATTAATCTTTCTCTCGCCTTTGTTTTCTTCTTTTAAATTTTTTTGTTAACGTTTATTTATTTTTGAGACAGAGAGAGACAGCATGAATGGGGGAGGGGCAGAGAGAGAGGGAGACACAGAACCGGAAGCAGGCTCCAGGCTCTGAGCCATCAGCCCAGAGCCCGACGTGGGGCTCCAACTCGCGGACCGCGACATCGTGACCTGAGCCGAAGTCGGACGCTCAACCGACTGAGCCACCCAGGCGCCCCTCTCCTTTATTTTCAAAACTAAATTTAAGAGATTGATGTAAGTCTATGTATCTCTATCTCATTCTCTCCTTCTTTAAAAAAAAAAAAAAATCAGCCACTACTGTGGTTTTGTATTAATAGGGCCACTTTTATTTTTTAATAAATTGTTAATGTGTTTATTTGCTGTTAGATGCTATGCTAAATAGCCATTCTTCTCTAAACTTTACTGTATAGTTAACATTAAGTAATCATTCATATATATATCTCCTGATAAGTAAACCTATAGTGTATGTACTAAGTGATATTGAATGGGTCATAATGTATGCACATTTTTACCTACCATCCGCATATGGATGATACAGCATATCCACACCTTTGTTTACACGGTGTGAAAGAACATATTTTTTAAAAACTATGGGTATTGGGGAGCCTGGCTGGCTCCGTCGGTTAAGCGTCCGACTTCGGCTCAGGTCATGGTCTCACGGTTGGTGGGTTCCAGCCCCGCGTCGGGCTCTGTGCTGAAAGCTCAGAGCCTGGAGCCTGCTTCGGATTCTGTGTCTCCCTCTCTCTCTGCCCCTCCCCTGCTCATGCTCTGTCTCTCTCTCTGTCTCTCAAAAATAAATAAATGCAAAAAAATAAAAATAAAAAACAAAACTATGGGTACAATTATATCTACTTTTGGTTTTATTTTGATTCTCCTCGTTATTATTGAGTAACTTTTCATATGTATATTAAACCCATCAGTTTACAATTCTCTGAATGTCCTATACTTTAGCTAAGTTTTCTTCTGGGTTTTTAAATGTTTTATTTACATTATTATTTGAAGCATTTGTGGATACACTCTGAATACTAAAACTTGGCCATAACTTCTCCCTGTTTATGTTTTTCGTATTTCTTACATATGTCGTCCATTTTGCTTGATGAGAAATTTTTCATTTCCATTTGGTCACATTTGTTAGTATTTTACTATACGTTTTGTAGTTTTTATGTTTTGAGAAATCATACGTTCTTACACTTTATTCTAGTCTTCTCTATGTTTTTTAATAGCTTTCAACGTTTTCTTTTTTCCATGTAGATCTCAAATACATATGAAAAGGAGTTTTGCATCCAGTGTTTGAAGGAGTTGATTTTTTTTATTACCATTATTCATTCATTTATTCCCTCACCAACTTTTCGGCACGTACCACGTGCACGTGCATGATAGAACAGTGAACGAAACAGACCAAGTCCCATACAAGATGGAACTTGAATTCTAGTGGGGGATAGAGAGACATCAGGCTTCACTGATAACTGGGCTTTTAATTGGAGACCTCAGGAAATGAGAGAGTTAGCCACGTAAAGGAAATGGCAACAGCACTGTCAGCACAGAGACCAACGTGGGGCTTGAACTCATGAACTGTGAGATCATGACAAGAGCTGAATCTGGACACTTAACCAACTGAGCCACCCAGGCACCCCAAGATGGGAGTAGCTTAACGCAGTTGGAAAACAGCAAGGAAGTCAAAGTGGTTGGAGTGGAGTAAGAATTGTGACATTAAGAGCAGATGAGGTTCAGCAATTGTCCCAGGGCCTTTTACTTTGCGGTTGATTTCCCCTTCCGTTGTCTCCTAATGCCACCGTCATTACATAGCAGCTTTGCATACACATATGAAACTATTTCTATATAAGTTTTGTTCCACTTGTTTATTAGCCCATCCATGTATGAATATCACAGCGTTTTCATGAATACAGCTTTGTAATAAATCTTGGTGACCAGTCGGACAAGTCCCACGCCTTTTTCTTCTTCAAAATTGTTTTGATATCCTTAAGTCTTTAGTTGTTCAGAGACATTTTAGGGTCAGCTTCAAAAGCTCCATTACAAAGCTTTTGAGATTTTCATCAGAAGTGCATTGAAGTTACTGATCGATTTGGCAAGAATTAGCATTATTATCATATGGAGTGTTTCCACTTATGGATATGGTGCATTTCCATGCTCTTATTTAAGTATTATTTTATGTCTTTTAAAGAAGTTTATAATTACACCATAAATATTTTTTTTTTACTTTGGTACACGGGTGAAACATTTTTAAAAAATCCACTGTATTATGATCGACATACAGGAAGCGATAGATAATTAATATACACACTTTGATGTTTTTAGAGCGAAGTATGCACCTGCGAATTCATCATCCCGTTAATGCGATAAACTTACCCATCACCTCCAAAAGTTTCCTCCGTCTTCGTTGGTTCTGTACTTTTCCTTTCGTGGTAAGAGCAGTTACAATAAGACCTTATCTCTTAGGAAATTTTTAAGTATATAATACAGTACTATTAATCATAGACCCTGTGTTGTACAGATCTCCAGAACTCATTTATCTTGTATAACTGAGACTTTTATATCCTTAGACCAACACCTCCCCACGCCCCCTCCCTCCAGCCCCGGGGCAACCACCACTCTGCTCTCAGCTTCTTTGAGTTTGACTCTTTTAGATCCCACATGTAAGTGAGATCATGCAATATTCGTCTTTTAGTGTCTGTCTTACTTCACTTAGCTTGAAGTCCTCCGGGGCCACCCATGTTGTTGCCAATGGCAGGCTGCTGGCATTGAATACCTGACATAGTGGTAGTCAGGTTTCTTTACCGGCAAATTGTTGTTTCCTTCTCCCGTTCCATATTGTACTCTTTGGAAGGAAGTCTATGAGCAGACCCTCACTTAAGAACAGAGGAGTTTTGCCCTACCTTCTTGAGAGTGGGGCAGCTACATAATTTTTTTTTTTTTTTGGAATTATTCCACGTGAGAGATTTGTCTCTTTTCCCCATTTATTTATTTATTTATTTATTCAGTCATTTACTTCATAGCTCATTCACTTTGTTTAGTTTTTTCAGATTGTTCCAGTTTGGGCCATTAGAGCTCTCTCAGTTGATTCATGTGTGCATTTGACATATCCCCATCATCATGGGTATTTTTTTTTTAGCACTTCCTTCTCTTCTGGCACTATAAGATACTTTAAGCTCATCTTGTATATTTTTTGACCCAGTCGTTAAGTCAGCTATTTTTCCAAAGATCTCTCTGGTTACTTTAATCCAAGAATGGCTTAGAAACAAACATGTGGGCACTAAGTATGCTCATCGTTTGGGGGTTGCTGTTGCTTGTAGGTCCACACAGCTGAGAGAACAAGGAAACATATGCATGCATATTAACCCATGTATATACACGTATCTATAAATACTTCTATATGCAACCATCTGTATTTATATTAAGAGAAACACGAGTTCATAATGGTGACTCCAACTCTAATCCATTACCACATGGACCATTCTAGCCTTGCTTATCTGTGAACCCCTGTTCCAACAGTTAGGGAACCTAGTTCCCCCCATATGCTATCCATTCATTTATTTCTTCAATGTCAGCCTATAACAGTACCAGAAATGTTAACCAGAATCCCTGGGGAAAACAAGGTTATCCAATAACGTACAGTATTTGTACATGGTTGCTTTTGCCTTTAGTCTTACAGTCTCTACTTTTTGTCGTGTAAAGCTCAGTAAGTTTTAATAAAGGCATGGTGTCATGTGTTTACCGCGACAGTATCATACAAAATGGTTTCATAGCCTAAAGAATTCCCCGTGCTTTACCTCTTCTTCATCCCCCACCCCCTCCTGGAACTGACAACCCCTTCACTTTTTACTATCTCTGTGGTGTTGCCTTTCCCAGTATGTCATGTAATTCCCATCAGACAAGTATGTAGCCTTACAAATTGGCTCCTTTCACTGAGCAATATACATTAAGAACCCATCCATGAAGGACATCGAAGGACATCCATCCATTGAACCCATCCATTGAAGGACATCTTGGCTGCTGTCAGTTTTTGTGATTGTAAGTATGTCTGCTATAAACACCCATGTGTGGTGTTTTTGTGTGGACAGAAATTGTCACCTCCTTTCAGTAAATTCCAAGGAATCTTATTGCTGGATCATATCATAAGAATATGTTTGGTCTTGTAAGATACTGCCAGACTGGGGCCTCCTGAGTGGCTCAGTCTGTTGAGCAACAGATTATTAATTTCAGCTCAGGTCATGATCCCAGGGTCATGGGATCAAGCCCCACATCAGGCTCTGGGCTAAGCGTGGAGACTGCTTAAGAGTCTTTCTATCTCTCCCTCTACCCCTCTGCCTTGCTTGCTCTCTCTCTCAAATTAAAAAAAAAAAAAAGTAACTGCCAAAGTGGCTATATCATTATGCATTCCCACCAGCAATGAATGAGAGCTATTGTTTTTTTGTATTCTCCCAACAATTTGTGTTGTCAGTGTTTTGGATTTGAGCAATTCTCTGTTTTCATATTGATTTTGTGTACAGAAATATTGTTTCCCTCCTTAAATATGTGTTCTCATTTGCATTCCAATTCTTCTGGATTTTTCATATAAATAATTCTATGGACAGCGAATAATGGCAGCTTTGCTTTTTCCTTCTGTTCCATATATGTTCAATTTAATTTTAATTTTTTTTTCTAATTAAACTGTCTACCTTCATTTTAGTGAATAGAAGTAGTATGGTAACATTTTTTTTTACATTAAGTGGTTGTTTTAAACATTTTACAATTACATGTTTGTTGTAAAACTTATCGACATACTTAATGGAGTTAAAATGATTTCCTCAATCTGTAGTTCGGTGAGAGTTTTAATCATGACAGGATATTTAATTTAATCCATTGTTTTACCTCTTGAAACTATCCTACAATTCTCTCTTTTAATACGTTACTATAGTAATTAAAAGTAGTATAGTTTCTAAAGATAAACCATTCTTAAATTCCCAGCAGAAATCCAGTTTATTCATAAGTCACATTTAAAATTTTTTTAAATGTTTATTTATTTTTGAGAGAAAGAGAGAGAGCAGGTGTGAGCGATGGAGGGGTAGAGAGAGAGAAGGAGACACAGAATCCGAGGCAGGCTCCAGGCTCCGAGCTGTCAGCGCAGAGACTGACGTGGGACTTGAAATCACAAACTGCGAGATCATGACCTGAGCTGAAGTCAGAAGCTTAACCGACTGAGACCCCCAGGCACCCCTAAGTCACTTTTAAAATACATTGAGAGGGATGCCTGGATGGCTCAGTCGGTTGTCAGACTCTTGGTTTTGACTCAGGTCATGATCTTGTGGTTTCATGGGCTTCAGCCCCAGGTAGGGCTCTTCACTGGCAATGCAGAGCCTGCTTGGGATTCTCGGTCTCCCTCTCTCTCTGCGTCTTCCCCACTCACAATGTCTCTGTCCCTCTGAAAATAAATAAATTAAGTAAATAAATTAAAATAAAATAAATAAAATATACTGGTAGCCTTACATTGCTAATCTATTGTTTAAAACTTATGTTCATAAATGTATTTGGCTTTAAATGTTCTTTTATATTAGTATCCTTGTTAGGTTTTATTTATTTATTTTTTTTTTGGCAAAAATGATAGAGTAGCCTCACAAAAGGATATTGGTTATTTTGCTCTTTTCTCTGTACTTTGAACTTTTGTATAAGATTGACACTTTCTCTAAGATCGATCCTTTCTCTCATTTAAATATGTGAAGAACACAGCTATTAATCTGTATGATGGAGGACGTTTACTGGACGTTTACTTTGAAATTATTATTATTTTTTTTTAATTTTTTTTCAACGTTTATTTATTTTTGGGACAGAGAGAGACAGAGCCTGAACGGGGGAGGGGCAGAGAGAGAGGGAGACACAGAATCGGAAACAGGCTCCAGGCTCTGAGCCATCAGCCCAGAGCCCGATGCGGGGGCTCGAACTCCCGGACCTCGAGATCGTGACCTGGCCGAAGTCGGACGCTTAACCGACTGCGCCACCCAGGCGCCCCTACTTTGAAATTATTGATATAATTTCTTCCATGCTTACATGTATATTTAGTTTTAAAAAAATATTAAAACCATCTTTGAAATACACATTTTTATAGAAATATCCATTTAATTTAAATTGTAAAATTTACTAGCATAAAGTTGTTTATAGTTCTCTATTATACTTAATCTGAAATCTACCTTTGCCGACTACATTCTTAGTATTGTTTTTCTATTCGTTAAATTTTGACAAGTTTGTCCAGTTTATTATCTTTTCAAAGAATTAGCAGTTGGTTTGGGTTTTGTTCATTATTTCGATTTTGATTTTCTTAAGTACCTGCTGTACTTATCTTTATTTGATCTTTTATTGACTTTAATTTTATTCTGTTCTTTTGCTAACTTCTTGAATTAAACATTAGAGCAGAGGAAGTTAACTTTCCACCAAAGATTTGTCTTTTTCTGTAGGGTAGAATTGTTGCTGACTTGCGTCTGCCCAAGTAGGGGCAACGGTAAGCTGCCATTGATGTGTAATCCCCTCCAATGGACTCTTCTTCACTTTTGGACCAAGAGGATTAACTATTAGATTCGGGGCGGTACTCTCCTTTTGTGTTCTTGCTTACCAATAGCCATTCTCCGAGGCCAACAAAATGTCTTACCATTCAGTTCCATTCTGATGCTAAGTACTCAGCCTTAGTGAAGACCCCACAAGTTAAGAGCAAAGTCCTTCAGTTATGACACTAAGCTACTCAGAATTACCATAGACCCCACAGGTTAAGAGGCTCAATGACACAACACTGCCCCTACTTCATACTTAAGCTGCAAGTCCTAGGTCCCCAGGCTACCTGTGCTTCTGACTTGGCTCCTGTTTCAGGGGGTACCACAACCCCCCCCCCCGTAGGTTTCATAATTTGCTAGAATGACTCACAGAACTCAGGCACATGCTGAACCTACAATGAACGGCTTATTATAAAGGATATAAATAAACACCTAGTTGAAGAGACCTTACCTAGGGTAAGGTCTGGGAGGGTTTCTGACTATAGGAGCCTCTGTCTCTGTGGTACCTTCCTGGTACACTGATACGTTCACCAACCGTTCCCGTCCTGAGAGCTTGGGAGCGGAGTTTCCAAGATTCGGCTCTCCAATCCCATGATTGGTTCCTCCAGCATCCAGTCTCTATCCTGAAGCTATCAAGGGCCCTCAGGAAGGGCCCTCAGCTCATTCGAATAAACCGAGGTAGAGTCAAAGCAGTTTGCTGTGAATCACAAAAGACATCTATATCCCTCCGAAAATTCCGAGGAAATGTTTTTATTTCTGTCAGGAATTTAGGACGATTTTTCGTTATACCACACTTTGTCTACAGGCTCAATGATGTAAACGCGGCGCTAAAATGACAAGATGTTGAACCCACAGGGTGGACTCAACTGGGATCTAGTGTCACTTTTATAGGAGAGTTATCTAAACTGGTTATAATCATATGAGTGAAAAAGATTTATTTTGTCAAGGAATTTTGATGTGAGCATTATCACGGCAGCTAGCATTGCATACCCTGACTAAAGCATACATACAACTCATTGTTTTTCTGCCTTTATTTTTGGCCAAAGGGAACCTTTTCAGCGAAATTGAAGAACCTAAGGGACAGACTTTGGGGTGGACGCAGCTACTAGAACATTGGGGAAAAAAGGCAAGAAAGGGGAGAGCCATAGAGGTAAAGCCTTACGTTTTGCGTAAAATAATCTTCATAAATGTATGTTTCTAAAAACAGCCGCAAAATATCTGAAGCAAAGATTGCCAGAATTAAAGGAGACATTGAAAAAGTCATGAACTTCATTGGACATTTAAAACCCTCTCTTTAATTGACAGTAGTCCAAAGATCAATAAAGTCATAGAAGATCTAAAAACACTATCAACTATCTTGATGTTGACATTTATGCATCACACCCTAAAACTGAAGAGTAAACATGCTTTACAAGTGCATGTGGCATGTTTACTAACATAGACAATATGCTTGGCTATAGAACAAGCCATAATAAATGTATAAGGTTTGAAGCCATATAGAATCTTATGTGTTCTCTTAACACGATGGAATTAAATTAGAAGTCCCTAACAATAAGAGATCTAGAAAATCCCCAAATATTGGAAATTAATTGACATACTTCTAAGTACTCCATGGATCAAAAAAGGATTACAAGAAAATTGGAATGAATACATATATTTCAAAGACAGAAAAATACATATATTTCAAGTTCAATCAGGCTCTATTTTTAGGAACCTTTTGCCGTTGGTTTCTAACTATATTGCATGGTGTTCAGAGAATATGGTCCATATCATATCAACATTTTGTACTATGTTGAGATATGTTTTTGGATCCCACATATGTTCAGTTTTCATAAATGTTCCGTGTGTGTTTGAAAAGAATGTGTTTCTAAATTTTATGTGGCAGATACTGTCAATGGACATAGAAAGCAGCATATTATGTGTGCTGTTCTGTATATAGCTTTCTTACAGCTCTCTTTTTAAAATTTTCCTGGAGGGTTTTTGTGACTCATGAATGAGAGAATATCCATCTATTATCTCTCCAAAATATTGTCTCTTCTCCATCTTTCTCGAACTCCTATAAGATGTATGCTGGATGTTCTAATTTTTCCCAAGTCTCTCTCTCTCTCCCCACCCCACCCCCACCTCTCTCTTTTTAAAGTAGGCTTCATGCCCAGCATGGAGCCCAATGCAGGGCTTGAACTCACAACCCTGAGATCAAGGCCTGAGCTGAGCTCGAGAGGCTGACACTTAACCGACTGAGCCATCCAGATGCTGCTTCCCATGTCTCTTTAATATCTTTTTTCATATGTTCCGTTCATTTATCTCTGTATTAAGCTTTGGCAATTTTCTAAAATATGTTTTCCATTTCTTGAATTCTTTGTCATTATTTACACAACGATTAATTTTTCATCTTTATAAACCCTATTTTTAAGATCTCTTTTTACATAGTGTTTCTTTTTAGATTGCATCTTTTATTACTATATCTTTAACTCTTTAAAGCATATTTTTATAGTTCTTTTAATATTGTTTTCGAGAGTCTTATCCTTAAGTTTTTATGTCAGATGACTTTTCACCCTGCTATATTATTTTCTCATTTGTTTTATAATTTTTCATTCTAACCATATATCTACTAGGGGATTTTCTGTGATAATTCTTTGTTACATGAATCGAGAATGTATATCTCAGTGGGATTCTATATTCGGGTCCTACGAGCATACCATAGGTATCGTGGGATTGTGCTAATATCTCAGTGTAGGGATTCCTATATCATACATATGATGTATATTTTAACCCCCAAACCACATGTGACGTAGGTCTGTATTCCCGAAATCTCCTAGGCTGACAAGCTCCCTTCTTGTCTTCCTCTGAGATTGAATGGATTTTTCTATTTCACCCTTTCGTTGAAGCTATCATCTTTCTATCCAAAAGCTTCCTAAATTCTTTATATCATGCAGCACACAGAAAATTGTACTATTTGTAAGGTGCACTAACATATGCTCCACTATGCACTAGTTGAAAAGCTCTGGTCCAAATTTATGCAGTGGTCCTTCTTTTAATTTACCACTTTATGGATGGATGAGCCTTACCTTTTCAAACTATGAGTAACCCACATCTTTCTTTCCTTACCATCCCACAGTGGCTACAGTGCCATGTGCCTAGAACTGTAGTTATCAGTTTATTCTCTATTTCTCTCTGTCTCTGTCTCTCTCTTTCTCCTTTTGTTCTTGGTCATTTCTCTGTTTTCTTTTCCCCTGAGCCCAATGAGGTATTTAAAATAAAAAAGTGCTTTATTTGGCATTTCCATATATTTGCAATTGGGAAGGTTTTCCATTAGGGTCTTGTAAAATATTGTTGGTACAATTAAGTCATCTCTTCATTCCTCGACTCACTTTCATCTTTTCCCATCAATATCACTTCATTAAAATTGCTTTGATAAAGTGTAGCAGTTGGCTAAACCAGGTTATGCCGCAGTAACAAATAGTTCCAAAATTTCATTGGCTTGCTGACAGCAAACATGTATTTCTTTTGTATATTACATTTTGATTCCAGGTCAGCTGAGATTCTGCAACATGCCCTCTTTAAGATCTAGATGAAAGGGAAAACTCTTGTCTGGAATATTGTCATTCCCGTAGCAGAAGAAAAAGATAAAGGAGGCATATACTTCTGTTCATATTTATGGTGTGACAATATTTAATCTCCCACCCAGGGAAGAGCTCAGCTAATATCTTTGAACAGTAACTTACAATTCCTTACAAGAAAACTCTACGTTGTAAAAGATCTCTGTTGGTAAATCCCATAGGTAGGTTTTCATCATCTTCTTACTCAACTTATCACCATTATTTGACATAGGACACTGTTCCCTACTTTTCTTTTTAATGTTTATTTTTGAGAGAGAGAGAGAACACAAACAGTGGAGGGCAGAGAGATAGAGAAAGAGGGAGACACAGAATCCAAAGCAGGCTCTAGGCTCCAAGCTGTCAGCACAGAACTCATGAACTGTGAAATAACGAACTGAGCCGAGGTTGGCTGCTTAACCGACCAAGCCATCCAGGTACCCCTGTTCCCTACTTCTTAAGTGAGTTTATTCTAAATCAGCAATCAATATATGTGACATAACTGGCAGAATCTAACACTCGAAAGATGGCCACATCTTAAAATTCTCATGTATTAAAAACATGAACTTATTTTCATCATTCTAGTGAAAACTGCTCCCAATTATCTCTTTGAATGTTTGATCAATGAATTACAAATAAGCGTGCTGTCATATTAATAACATCATTCTCACTAATGCCTGACTTTTACTGGGGGAACAGGAAGTTTTCAAAGTACTTAGCCATATGTTAAAAGTGGTGTGAATGGTCTCAATCCATCCATTTGTCTTTTGAATTTAATAACAGACTTTGTGTTAATAGAATACTTGCAAATGCCACTCAAAGTAGTTTCTTCTTCTCCTCTTCCAGTAAACATAAGTTCAAACTGAGTTAAATAGCTTTATAACTATGAAAAAAAAAAACCCACAGCTTTGGAAGAATTAAAAGCACCAGGTTATAGAAGTTATTTGACAGGGGTACAATGTAGTTCTTTCAGAATGCGTTTGTGTAAAATCATGCATTTGAAGCTTCTAGGAGTCAAAAAGTTGTGTAATTTGGCATAATTTAATCTCATCATCACAAGTTTTAAAAGATTTCTCTGGGGGGTGCCTAGCTGGCTCAGTCAGAAGAGCATGTGACTCTGGATCTCGGGGTCATGAGTTTGAGCCCCACATTGGGAATAGAGAATACTTAAATTAAAAAATACTTAAAATATTTCTCTTTTAACCATGTTTTGCTAAATGAGCCATCACCTCTTAGAGAACCTCTCTCGAATACCAACAACTAAAGAGTTGTTGTTACTTTGAGGCTTAAAAACATTAGTCCTTAGAAAAATATAGGAAATATACCCTTGACATCAAGATTATCACTATTTCTTCCTAAAGATGCTAGTTTTATGCATTTAAAAACCTGAGACATGGGGGGGGGGGTGCGCCTGGGTGGCTCAGTCCGTTAAGCCTCCAACTTAGGCTGAGGTCATGATCTCTCAGTGTGTGAGTTCGAGCCCCGTGTCAGGCTCTGTGCTGACATCTGGGAGCCTGGAGCCTCCTTCAGATTCTGTGTCCCCTTCTCTCTCCTCCCTGCCCCTGCTCGTGCGCTGTCTCTCTCTGTCTTTCAAAAATGAATAAACATTAAAAAAAGTTATAAATAAATAAATCAATAAATCTGAGACATGGTATGCATGAGAAATGGAATAGTGTCACCAAATGGATACTGACGTGATGTCAGGGAACCTAGTTTTTAGTGCTCCCACTATTATTGACTTAATAACTGCCATTAAAATGATAGATTCATTATTTGAGAAGCCCTTTTTAGTTAGATAATTCTGCATATTTATACTCACAGTGACTTCCATCTTTGTCAAGGAAAACAATGCCAGAAATGTCAAGGAAACAATGCCAGAAAGATTACCTTTAATCAAAGACCTGACAACTTTTACAAGCCAGCCTTCCGGGATTTCGAGACCCCACATTTCACTCACGCTTAACTCATCCAATCCTCTAACATTTTCAAGACGTTTTAGTTATTTTCTGCTTTCCCTAAGTCATATAATGACTAATATTTCATAGGTTCACTAGGAAAGCCTTCTTCGTTTTAGATTTGTGATTGATTTACAGTCGCTTAGCTCTTCTTTTATTTTTGTTTAGACTTCATAATAAGCTGTTTAGATTGCTCTTGATTGGTATAATTCATAAATTTTATCTGAATCTGGCAAGCAAGTTTAGACCAGCTGTGAACTGATTAGATTTCAACATTCTGATTCTGTCACAGCTGCCTGTGACAGGGGCACAGCTGTAATTATGATTAGCAGTGAGGTGAAGGTAGAGAATTGTTAGGGAAATTTCAGGCATCATGAGGATGCTCGATGAAACTATTTCCTGCAGGAACACGAACATACGAAATGTCAGGAAATATAGTGATGCATGAACTTTACATAAAGATATACAAATTTTTAAGAATATATTTTAAAAAAAAAAGAACACCTTTAGGGGCGCCTGGGTGACTCAGTCGGTTGAGCATCCAACTTCGGCTCAGGTCATGATCTCACTGCTCTTGAGTTCGAGCCCCGCGTCGTGCTCCGTGCTGACCGCTTAGAGCTCGGAGCCTGCTTGGATTCTGTGTTTGCCTATCTCTCTGCCCTTCTCCTGCTCACACTCTGTCTCTCTCCAGAATAAATAACGCTAAAAAAACTTAAAAACATAACACCTTTAAAGCCTGCGTCCACACTACTAAGATGCTCACCTTGGGAGAGGAAATATATTTCCATAGAGCAATGCCTGTGCTTGGTGCAACTTCCAAGAAAGCTATTATTGGAAATCAATTGTAAATTTAAGAAAATGACTACCAGTGTGCCTCGCTCTTATTGGCAATGAAGGTGTATCATATGGTCATTCCCGTCTATATTAAAATTCCAGGTTGTTAAATTTGAGCTGATAATTGTTGGGTTATTTTCTTAATTCCAACTATCACGAAATTATGCAAGATGTCTGCCTTCTAGTATTTGTAATATGCTCAAATGAAAAACAAAAGCCGCAGAGGCAAAGAATACATTTGTGTAAACAAAAACGTTTTAGTGCCTCACTACGGGGGAATAGTTATTTGCATGTTTATAAGCACTGTTATTGGCTGTGTGACCTTCACAAGTTGCTAACTCTCTCCTCTGTTCTCGGCTTTCCATTGTATGAAATGGACGTAACTAATGTCGCAGCTACCTAATGGGATCATTGGAAATAGAGGAGAGAAATGCTTATAAAGCACTTAGATGATACTGTGTTACAATAGGCTTGAGCCCATTGTTACAATTCTTTTTTTTAATTAATTTTTTTAATGTTTATTTTCGAGAGGGGGGGAGGGGCAGAGAGAGAGGGAGGCACAGAAGCTGAAGCAGGCTCCAGGCTCTGAGCTGTCAGCATAGAACCCGACGCGGGGCTCGAACCCATGAGCCGTGAGATCATGACCTAAGCTGAAGTCGGATGCTTAGCAGACTGAGCCACCCTGGCGCCCCACTGCAATTCTTTATAGAACAAAATGCTTTTCAAGCCAATACCACTGGCGTATTACGTAACACAGAAAAATTCCAGTAAGATAAAAGAAATTAAGCAGACACTATAAATAATTACACCTATGGTATCAAATAAATACTGTGACTTCACATGACAATGCAAGGTTCTGTTGCAGTGTTATTCTCTTTTGGGGTGAAAAATATGATATTGCATTGCTTTATGAATTAGAAATAGATATCCTTCTTCTGGTTACAGAGTAGAAGCAGACAGAATTAAAAGCTGAACTCTGAATACAAAAGAGGTGAAGGGAGACAGGAAAGTAAAACTGAGAATGAGGATAGGTGAGGAAGGGTGATAGAGTATGAAGCCAAATTAGAAGAGAATGATAATTTGGATTAAAAAATCAATAAGCAGAAAAACTGGTCTTGGGTCTTTTCATAGTCTCTCTTAAAAACCAATCCTCACTGGGGCGCCTGGGTGGTTCAGTCGGTTGAGCGTCCGACTTTCGCTCAGGTCATGATCTCGCAGTCCCATCCGTGAGTTCAAGCCCCGCGTCAGGCTCTGTGCTGACCGCTCAGAGCCTGGAGCCTGTTTCAGATTCTGTGTCTCCCTCTCTCTCTGACCCTCCCCCGTTCATGCTCTCTCTCTGTCTCAAAAATAAATAAATGTTAAAAAAAACTAAAAAAAAAAAAACTAAAAAAAAAAAACAATCCTCATCGTATTCAGATAGTGGGAATTTCAAGTTTTGTGAGTCTAGCCAAAGCTAGTTAATATCAACTCTATTTAAACCACCATGACTCAACAAAACCATTTTATAATACATGAGATAAGTATGTCCGGTTTTATTGATTGGCAAAGAACTATTTCTCAGGTATGTATGTGTTTTCTGAAAGTACTTGGATTAAATGTTATATATGGTGCAAATGGCTGTTCTGTTTCCTACATTAAATGTCTAAATAAAAAGTTCACTAACTTGTATGGCCTTACCTTTGAAGGTGTCCCAAATAGCAAAGGAAAGTGATGGGCAGGCAGGAGTAATGATTCCAATTTGAAGCATAAAACAAACGATTGGAAAATGCCTCCACTTGGTTGATTTCCTTTGCAGGATGTAGAAGATCGGGTTACTTATGAGAAACTACTATTTAAAGTTAAAAAAAAAAAACCCACTGTGAATAAATAGGTGTTGATGTTATCCCCTGACAGCATTAAATGCAATGTTGTGCCATAAAACTTCTCAAATATATGCAGATTACTAAGCAAGCAGAGCAAACTGCCTCAGAGAGAATAAAGAGACAAGGGTAACCTTGTTCTGAAGCATTTGCCTTTCCAAATGTTGACCCTTTTAGAAGTTTGATGCTCCGGAATTTTAAAATCGCAAGCTTATGTTGCCCGTGTAATAGTTTAAAGCAAATAAATTTAAGCTATACCGCATGAACATGAAAGCAGGTGTCCTTGAAATACACAAAGCAAATATATGTATATAAAAGTCGGGGATTGTTCATATTTGGGAAAACCGATAGCTGATAATCTTATAAATACACTGATTTATTGCATATACTTTAACAAAATGAATGGTAGCCTGGGAATTTTTTTGTCATTTATTTTTATAAGATGATAATTGAAAAATGGCTTTCCTCAGAGAACATGTTTACCGAATGAGACTTCTAATGAAGTCTTACCACCAGTTTTCAACTTCATCACCATAGTTGGCGGCTGGATTGTTTGGATTGGAGCTCTCAGATGTGCTGCCATGATTCATCTGCCACGGGGTAGGATTTTGGGGAATGATTATTTCAAGTGTGAATCATAGGTGCATATTTTGCAAGCTAGCTAGCAGATTGGCCCCAATTTGTCATTAGTTTAGTTGACTATAATTTGTCACGTCAACGAGTATTTATTGAACAACTACGCTCATAGAATCATGCTGGGTTTATGGATTGTGGAAGGAAGAATAAGGAAAGGGAAAAGAAACATAGAATTTGGTTTTTGCTGCTAAACAGCTTCCCACCCCAAACCAAATATATAAATATACGTCAGGCCAAGTGTGGTAGGAAGATTTCTAGGATGGCCCCTGTGAGCTACTCTCCCTGGTATTCATCCCGTGATGACGTTACATGGCCAAAGAGATTTTGCGAATGTAGTCAAGGTTACTAATAAGCTGACTCTAACAATAAGGATGTTACCCAGGTGGGCCTAACCTAATCACCTGAGTCTCTTATAAGCAGAGCTTTCTCTGCATCGTAGCAGGAGAGGAAGTTAGAGATCCGAAGCACATGGGAGTTGAAGGCGCTGCTGCTTGCTTGAAGATGGGGGAACCCACGGGGGAAAGACCTGAGAGCACTCCCGTTGTTGACAGTGACCTCTGGTTGATAGCCAGAAAACGGGGACCTTACTCCTCCAACCACAAGGAATTGGATTGTGGCGACCACCTGCATGGGCTTGCGTATGAAAATGCAGCCCCAACGGATACCTTGATGTTGCCACGTGAGGTCCTGAGCAGAGTTTTGCCTTCAAAAGCGGCCAGTGTGGCTGCAGAATGGTGGGCAAGGAGCAGAAAATTATGCAGTGACCTGTAGACTATGGTAAGCCACGGAAGAGTTTTTGCTTGTTTGTTTGTTTGCTTTTATTTTATTAAAGTTTATTTATTTTGAGAGAGACTGAGCAGCTCTGTGTGGGGCTTGAACTCACGAACTGTGAGATCACGACCTGAGCCAAAAAGTCGGACTGAGCCACCCAGGTGCCCCCCTACTTGTTTTGTAAAGCCGAGGGAGTGACAATCAGTTTTACGTGGTGAAATGGTAATTCACTTTGCCAGGTAGAGTATGGATGGGGGTTGAGTGAGGGATAGAGAACCAACAAAAAAACTTATTTTGGAAACTACTGTAATAGACTAGGCTGGGGATAAGTATGGTTTGGACCAGAGTGATCATACTAGAGACCTATAGAAATTTTGTGATGATAAATTTGTGTTGTTTTAGGTGTCTTAGTAAAAATATGCCTCAGGGAAAAGTATAATTAGCGATATGTGAGATAAACTACCTTCTTTTAAGAATTTGAGGAGCAGGCTTCTTAGAAAAAGTTGTATTTGAAGGAGCCCTGTAAGGAAATGAATTTGATTTTTTTTTTTTTTTTGAAAGAGTAGGATTTAATTCTGAAGTGAAGCAATCCTCAGGAAAACTTATTTATTTTTTTTGAATTTGATTTTTAACAAGCGGAGATACGGGGAAATTAACAGTAGGCCAGTAGTTCTCAAATTTAGCAGCATGTTGGATTGCCTGGGGCGCTTTACATATACTGATGGCAGAGTTTCTGATTTAATTAGTCTGGGTACTACTTAAGCATTAGTGTTTTTAAAAATCTCCCCAGGTGGGGCAGCTGGGTGGCTCAGTTCCTTTAAGAGTCTGAGTTCGGCTCTCGGGTCATGATCTCATGGTTTGTGACTTCGAGGCCCGCATCGGGCTCTGTGCTGACAGCTCAGAGCCTGGAACCTGCTTCAGATTCTGTGTCTCCCTCTCTCGACCCCCCCCCCCTCGGCTCCCCTGCTCATGCTCTGTTTCTATCTCTCAAAAATGAATACACGTTAAAAAAAATTTTTTTTAATCTCCCCGGGTATTTACTGTAGACTAAAGATCACCCTCACTCAGTTGGATGGGTACCATCCAATCTGTTGAAGAGCATGAATAGAACAAAAAGGTGGAGGAAGGAGAAATTTACTCACTCTCCACTGAGACGTCCATTTTCTCCTGCCCTACGACACCAGTATTTCTGATCCTTGGGTTTTTGGACTCAGATTGTGACTTAAGTCATCACCCCACCTCTCAGACCCTACCCCCCCCCCCACAGCAATAGTTCTCAGGACTTTGGAGAACCAGCTTTACAGACTGTGGATCATGGGACTTCTCAGCCTCTGTCACCATGCATGCCAATCCCTATAATAAATCTCCACTTATATATATCTGGATATATCCTGTTGGCTTTCTCAGGAGAACCCTCACCAATACAGGCACCAACGCTAGATTATAACTGCATGAAACCAGGAAGAATTTTTCTGCTCGTGGAGGGGGGTCAGAGCCAGCAGAGAGCTGATGAGCTTGGTGCGTGGGAAAATCTAGAGGGTGCTAAGCCACGTCTCCCTTTCTCACTGCAGAATTCTCAGCTCTATTAGTGTTCTATTGCTTCCACAATACCACACACTTCAGGGTTTTCAACAAAAAAAACTTATCATCTCACACTTCCGTAGGCCTGAAGTGCAGGTACAGCCTGGATAAGGTGGTTCCTCTGCTCAGAGGACTCACAGGGCTGAAGTGAAGGAGCCAGAGCCTGCTGTATTCATTTCTGGAGGTTCTAGGGGAGAGTGCATTAGGCTCATTCAGGTTGATGGCTCAATTCAATTTCATGCAGCTGGAAGAAGACTGAGGTTCTCATTTCCTTGCTAGTTGTTGGTGGGCAGTCCTTCTTCCCTTTTCGAGGCCTTGACATTCTCTAGCTCTTTGTCCCCTTCTGTGCCAGCAATGGTGGATTGAGGCCCTCTCGTGATGAAAATATTTTTGACCCTCTCCTTTGAGGCCTATCTTTTCCTGTATCCTGTTTTCTTCGTTTGTTTTTAAGGGCCCCTGTGATTCCATTGGGCTCGCCTGGATAATCTAGGCCAGTCTCTCTACTTAAGGTCAATTGAATGGCCACATTAACTTCATCTGCGAGGTCCCTTCATCGCCGTCATTAGAGAAGCGCCCAATTGAATAAGCGGAGGGTGGGAATCTTCTAGGAACACCGGAAATCCTGTCAACTCTAACAGCCGAAAACAGAACAGAGCTCAGCAAGGAAAGAGAATCTACATTAAATGAATTGGTAGATTTAGATACCAAAAAATGAAAATTTTCCTTAATACCGCAGGATAACTGAAGAAACTCCAACATTTGCTAGCTATTTCATCTAGGTGAAAGAAGCAGTCAACAAAGTTAAACGAGGTGGGAATCTTCTAAATTTCTGTCTGGACATTTGATCTCTTTCCATCTTCCTTGGAGAAGTTATCTAACCTCGGTGGCTTCAACAGTGACTTCTATATGGATCACATCTGAAGTATGCACCACTTTTTGGTGTGGTGAGGTATCCAAGTAGAGGCTATACCTTAAAGTTCAAATATTTGGGTCCTTCTGATTTAGATAGTATCTGGAAGTGTTTTGTTTTGTTTTGTTTTTTATAATTTCCTATTTCCTGAAATTTGCCAGTCTATACCAGATTTTATAGGGATGTTTTGTTAAGGTAAAAACAAACACAAAACAGCACCAGACTTGGGTTGCATATACACTTTGTTATGAATTGCAGTGTGTTTTGGAAAAGTCACTTGAAATCTCTACATAATGACAGGAATAATACTTTATTTGCATACTTTATGGGAATGTATCAAAGTCCAAATAAGATTAATGTGTATGGAAGTACTTTGGAAAATAGCACTTTTCAAATGAAAAGAAAAACAGTGATTTCTTTTTACTTTGACTGACTAAAAATGACTAGTTGAAAAATATTTTAATTGTTTTCTTTAATTCAGATAAGTCCAAATAAAGTGAATCATTTTGTATGAATAAATATGCATTTTTTTGGTGGTTGAGAGCTGTTATTATCACAAATGCAAATTATACTGTTAGATTTGTTTTGGGTAATTTTTGTTTTTAAGGACCTGTTTCTAAATAATGCATCTTCTGAATAGCCTATAGACTGGAAATTTGAACAAAAGATCACTTTCATTTAGTCACATGCACTTAAGACTCCTCCACAACATTTTATAGCTTGATAGCTCATTTCCTTTTAGTGCTGAATAATCCATTGTCTGATATACTACAGTTTATTTTCCATTTACCTAACAAAGGACGTTTTGGTGGCTTCCAAGTTTTGGCTGTTATGAATAAAACTACTATAAACAGTCATGTGTGGGTTTTTGTGTAGACCTAAATTTATAGACCATTTGGGTATATTCCAGGGAGTGTGATCGCTGGAACATATGATGAGTATATTTAGTTGTATAAGAAACTACCAAGCTGTCTTCTAAAGTGACTGTACCATTGTGCCTTCCCACCAGCAATGAATGAGAGTTCCTGTTGCTCCACATCCTCGCCAGTATTTGATGTTGTCAGTGTTTTGGGTTCTGGCCATTTTAATAGTTGTAGAGTTGGAACTCCTTGCTTTGATTTGCAACTCCCTGATAATATATGATGATTTTTTTTTTCTTCTACTTATTTGCCATCTGTGTATCTTCTGTGGTGAGGTGCCTGTTTGGGTCTTTTGTGCTTTTTTTAATCAGGTTTTTTTTTTTCTTATTGCTAAATGTTAAGAGTTCTTCGTGTATTTTGGGTTAACAGTCCTTTTTCAGATAATGTTTTTTTGCAAAGAATTTCTGTCGGCCTGTGGCTTGGGATCTTGTTCTCTTGACAATGTCACTCATGGAAGTTTTAAATTTTAATGAAGTCCAGTTGAACAGCTATTCCTTTCATGGATCCTACCTTTGGTGTTGTACCTAAAAACCCACTGCGGTAGTCAAGATCATCTAGGTTTTCTCTTTATCTTCTAGAAGTTTTATAGTTTTGCATTTTACACTTAGATCGATGATCAACTCTAAGTTAATTTTTGCTAAATGTATGAGGTCTATGACTAGACTCATCTTTTTTCATGTGGGTGTTCACTTATGCCTGCACCATTTATTGAAAAGATTATCATTGCTTCATTGTATTGACTTTGCTATTTAGACAAACACGAATTGACCGTATGTATGTAGGTGTATTTCTAGGCTTTCTATTCTGTTCCATTGACCTGTCCCTTCCTTCACAAGTACCACATTGTCTTGATTACTGTAGCTTTATAGAAAGTCATGAAGTTTAGTAGTATCATTTCTCAAAGTTTGTTTCCCTTCAATATTGTGTTAGCAATTCTGGTTTCTTTGTTTTTTGTTTGTTTGTTTGTTTTCTTTTTGTTTTGTTTTTCACTCTTTATATAAACTTTATAATCAATTTGTTGATATCCACAAAAAAACTTGTTTGGATTTTATAGTGCTTTTACTTACAAGACTTTTGACACTAAATGTGTGGTATCTTTTCCAACACTACTTCTCTAAGTCTCTGACAACAGCTGAGTGTCCTATAATTCAGTTCAATTTAATTCAACTCAGATACTACCTACCTGGAGTTAGTGTTAGATCCCACAAGTTAAGGGCTTAATTTCATAGACTTACCCCACTTCAGATGCCAGTCCTAGGTGGTCATCAGTACTTCTGACCAATCAGCTATAAGTTCAGCTCTGAACACAAAGACAGTTTTATTTCATCCTTCCTAATCAGTATAAAACTTAATTTTCTATTTCATTAGTTAGAACTTCCAGTATGATGTTGAACATGAGTGGAGAGAAGGGACATTCTTGTTTTTCTGTTTTTTAAGTTTATTTGTTTTTGAGAGAGCGAGAACACACGCACAGGGGGGATGCAAAGAGCAGGAAAGAGAGAGAATCCCAAGTAGGCTACACATTGTGAGTGCAAAGCCCAATGAGGGGCTTGAACTCCTGAACCATGAGATCATGACATGAGCTGAAATCAAGAGTCAGATGCTTAACTGACTGAGCCACCCAGGCACCCAGGGACATTCTTGTTTTTGTTCCTGATCTTAGTGGGAAGTGTTACAGTTTCCCACAATGATATATGATGTTAAAGTAGGTTCCTTGGTAGGTTTTTTTTTTTTTAATCATGTTGAGGAAATTCCCTTCTATTCTTAGTTTGCTTAAAGTTTTTTTTTTTTTTTTAATGTTTATTTACTCTTGAGACAGAGACAGCGTATGAACAGGGGAGGAGCAGAGAGAGAGGAAGACATAGAATCCAAAACAGGCTCCAGGCTCTGAGCTGTCAGCACAGAGCCTGATGCGGGGTTCGAGCCCATGAACTGTGAGATCATGACCTGAGCCAAAGTCGGACGCTTAACCGACTGAGCCGCCCAGGCACCCCGCTTAGAGTTTTTAATCCTAGATGAGTGTTGGATTTTATCAAATGATTTTTCTGTATGTATTGATATGATCATATGAATTTTTTCGTTAGCCTGTTGATAGGATTGATTGCATTAATTGATTTTTAAACATTAAACCAGCCTTGCACACCTGGGATGAATTCACTTAGTTGTGGTGTATAATTCTTTCTATATATTGTATCCAATTAGATCAAACTTTATTGAATTTTTGCATCTATGTTCATGAGAGTTATTGGTCTGCAGGTTTCTTTCCTTGTAATGACTTCATCTGGTTTTGGTGTTAGAGTAACGCTGGCTTCATAGAATGATTATGACATACCCCCTTTGCTTCTATCTTCTGAAAGAGATTGCATAGAATTTGTACAATTTCTCCTTTAAAATGTTTGCTAGAATTCACCAGTGAACCCACCTAGGCCTGGTATTTTCTACTTTGGGAAGGTTATTAAGTATTGAATTTTTTAAAATACATATAGGCTCATTCAGACGTCTATTTATTTTTGTGTGAGTTTCGGCAGATTATGTATTTCAAGTAATTCGTTTGGCAGATTGTGTCTTTCAAGTAATTGGCCCATTTCATCCAGATTTTCAAATATGTAAGCATAGAGTTAATAATAATCATTGTACATTTAATGTCCATGGGGTGTGTAATGATGTCCTGAATTCATTTCTGAGATATAATTTTCCTTTTCTTGAAGATCTTTTACTATTTCTTGCAAGGCAGGTCTACTGGCAACAAATCCCCTCAATTTTTGTTTGTCTAAGAAAGTCTGTTTCCTTCACTTTTGAAAGATAATTTCAGACTGTACAGAACTCTAGGTTGGTGGATTTTTTTTTTCTGTCAACACTTTAAGTGTTTCACTCCCCTCCTCTCTTGCATGCATGGTTTTGAGAAGTTAGAAGTTCTTATCTTTGCTCTTCTCTAAGCGAATTATTATTATTATTGTTTTAACCTCTGGCGTCTTTTAAGATTCTTTTCTTTGTCTTTTGTTTTCTGCAGTTTGAATGCGATATGTCTGGGCTTAGTTACTTTTGGTGTTCTCTGAGCTTTTTGAATCTGTGGTTTGGTGTCTGACATTAATTTGGGAAGTTCCTCATCATTATTGCTAGAAATATTTCTTCTATTTTTTCTCTCTTCTCCTTCTGGTATATGTTACATCTTTTGTTCCTTTGTGATTGTTCCTCAGTTCTGTGGGGTTTTTCTCAGCTTTTTTTTTTTTTTTTCTGTTTTTGGAAATTTTGACTGACCTTCCTCAAGTTCAGAGATTCTTTTCTTAGCCGTGGCCAGTCTACTAAATGAGTCCATCAAAGGCAGTCTTCATTTCTGTTAGCGTTTTTAATCTGTCCTTTCTTTTTTCTTTCTTATAACTTCCATTTCTCTGTTTACATTGCTGTCTCTTTATCCATGAGAGCCCTTGGCTTGCTAATCATAGTTGTTGTTGTTGTTGTTGTTGTTTAATTCCCATTCTGATAATTCCATCATCCTTCACATGTCTGAGTGTGATTCTGGTGCTTGTTGTGTCTCTCCAAACTATTTTTTGCCTTTTGTTATGCCTTATAAATTTTTCATGATAGCCATATATGATGTATTATGTAAAAGGAACTAAAGTAAATAGCCCTTTATGACTGTGATTGTAAGTTCTCTCTCTAGCCAGGCATGTCCCAGATAAAGTCAAATGGTCTAGAAACTTCCATATACATCCAGTCACTAAGATGCTTTTGTTGATGCTCTTAAGATACTCAAATATTGACTTCTTTTTCCACTTTCAATGCACGTTGTGCCATTATGTGAACATATTTTCCTTTCTGAATCTTTTTTTTTTAATTTGCCACGCTACTTTAAATAAGCTTCATCATTTTACATAGTCAGGTTTGCTTTAATTCTATGAAAGAAACCAATACTAGGCTGATAGATAGATAGATAGATAGATAGATAGATAGATAGATTATGCCCTTGGAAGATCTCTTCCTTCTTAGTCATTGATAATAACTAGTGTCATATATGACAATGTGAGGGAAAATATCATCAAATTAAAAAATATTTCTTTTGTATGTTTTTCTGAACTATAGGATACAATGACACACACAAGTCACAACTGACGAGACATAAGCTGAACATACCTGGGTAACTAGCATACAGGAGAAATAAAATATTCCCAGCACTGCAGAACTCCCTTCCATGACCCCTTCCATTCACTAGCCCTTCCCGAGGCTAACCATCATTTTGACTTTTAACATCATGGATAAATACTGTGCTCTGTTGCACAACTACCTTTTTTTGTTTGTTTAGTATGTGTGAGAATAAGACTGGAGACCTATTTTAGCAAACAGAATCCATGTTCTACGTGAACTCTGCATGCCACGTCCCCCATGTCTTCTCTGAAGCTCTGTAGCTAGGAATTTGAGGCATAAGCACAGACTATTGAAAGCATAAACCCTGGAGAAAGCACATTTTTACATCCTCCATTCCGACTTCTTTTAATTAGAGGGAACTTTCTGCATGAGAAATTCTAATTGAAAGGCATTATTGAGGGGCGCCTGGGTGGCTCAGTGGGTTAAGCGGCCGACTTTGGCTCAGGTCATGATCTCACGGTCCGTGGGTTCGAGCCCCGTGTCAGGCTCTGTGCTGACAGCTCAGAGCCTGGAGCCTGTTTCAGATTCTGTGTCTCCCTCTCTCTGACCCTCCCCTGTTCATGCTTTGTCTCTCTCTGTCTCAAAAATAAGTAAACGTTAAAAAAATTTTTTTGAAAGGCACTATCGATCATGAGTGCTGGAGACTCTGATTATCTTTTAATTTTTGGACTACCCCCTAACAAAACCTACTAAGTTCACCAGAAGTATTAGCCTAATATGAAACCACAAAAACCGAAGCTGACAGTCTTAAGTTAAACCTTTTCAAGGGTCTATAGCTGCAGGGAAAGATAGGTATAGAAAACCCTATTGACTTTTGCCCTTGGTTTTCAATTGCTCAGAAACCTTCATGTGAATTACAGAATTTAATAGATCAGAAATTCAAGATGGGAATTTTCTTTTTCAGTAGCCTCCACACTCAACGTGGGGCTTGAACTCATGACTCTGAGACCAAGAGTCCCATGCTCTACTGATTGAGCCAGCCAGGCACCTCTAAGATGGGAATTTTTGTTAGCACTAAGTTTGGTTAAAATACAATTGTGAGAAATCAGAATATTTACAGCAAAGCAATTTTAGAAAACAATTTGATTCAACACAGCACTAGCGTTGTGACACATCATCAGATATTTCTCAATTTTTGTCTGTAATGGACAATTGAAATCAGTGTTTTGATTTCAGAAAAAACCAATCTCTTTGGATTTCTGCATGTTAATTCAGTGCAAAAAAAAGCGCATTAAGAAATGGTTAATATAGGGGTGCCTGGGTGGCTCAGTCTGTTGAGCGTCTGGCTGTTGATTTCGGCTCAGGTCATGATCTCACGGTCATGGGATTGAGCCCCACATCAGACACTGCACTGAGCATGAAGCCTGCTTGGGATTCTCTCTCTCCCTCTCTTTCCCCTCCTCCCTAACTCATTCTCTCTCTCTCTTTCTCCCAAAATAAATAAACTTTAAAAAATGGTTAATATAACAAACTGTATAAGCATCTAGCTTCTCTAAAAGATTTAAAATTAAATAAATAATTATAGCAATGTGTTATTGGGTTTGTAATAAACAGATTTTCATATATATAAAATAATATAAAGGGAAGAAAGGAATGGAGTCATATAGGAACTACATTTCTATATCACTGGAATTTAGTATGAATCTGAAGTAGATTTTATAACAATGTATATTTTAAGCCCTAGAACAACCACTAAGAAAATAAAAATAAAATATCATTAATGGATTTACAGGGTCACCCTGGATCATATTCACTTAACACAATCTCTAGTAAATCACCTGTTAAGTCCGTGGGTACCCTTACCCTTTAAAATATTGGTGAAATTGTTGATTTCTGCCATTATGTTCCCCCTGCCCTCCAGTTTTTCCTGGTATTGTAACCACTTGCTCCAAAAGGCTTTCTAGCACCAGTCCATTCCTTCATTTATTAGATGAGTTGGGGAAAGGCAGTATATACTAGATTCTATGTCTATAACCTAACTACTGACTGAAATATTATAAACGGCTTGATGTAATTCCTAGTGAAATCATGACTGTGAACTTCTGGTAATGATTCAGGAGTTGCAGATCACTTCAGGTAAGGGACCAGAGATATAATCTACCTACTTTATACTGTTGACAGTTGGCAGCTCAGATTCTCTTGAGATCAGAAGTGATGAGGTAGAACTCCATTTCCCAAAGGAGAATTAGTCCCTTTTGACAGAAGGCCCAGAGATCTATTTTCCTCATTCCTATTCTACTAATTTAAGGAGATCCTCTCTTTAAGTCTCTACCCTTTTATGTGTTGGCAATTTCGTGTACTACATCAATGTTGAGAACAGAAATGACACATGAAAATATACATATTTCATGTATAATTACATATACATATACATATATTTACTTATGAGATCCTGATTGTCATGGGTAACGTTTGGCTCCCCCGCACCTGGATATTCTTTCTATGTTGGAGGAATTTCGCCTCTTAATGGGAGACCAGCTCTGCCAACTAGATGCATCTCCCTTGAATTTAGAATCTGGAACTAGGGACATAAATACAACAAAGAATGGAAAATAGATTTTGATGGTAACAATAGCAACAACCTGTTTCCAAGGGCGTTAGCAAGAGTGATGCTAAGCCTGTTACTTCATCTTTTGTTTTGTGAGTCTGTGAACTATTCATTAGTTTCTCAAACTTATTTGACTTGAATCACTCATTTGGTTTCTGTTGCTTTCAACTCAACTGATTTATACAGTGGTCATAAAATGACAATCTAGATGGGGAAAACTGAGCATTGATATCCTACTTCATGTTATACAGGCATTGTTGGAGCTTCACCTTAGAATGTGAATGAGAAAGTCCATAGGGAAGGATAATAATTCCACCTTAAGAGTTTTAAATGTAGTAGTGCGAAAGACTCACTGTAGTTAATAACTCCATATTGTTGAGAAGGCATCAGGGATAGTAACTTTTTATTGTTAAACTTCACAGACAAGGTGGAAATTTAAGGTACCGTTTAAAGGAAGAAAGATATTTTTTTTTTCTAGTTTTATACTCTACTCCCAATATCTTGGGTAGGCATCTAGGTGAGCTATAGTCAGTGGGAATAGCATGACGTCAGCGAGCAAGAGGGGAAATGTAGCATTGAAGATACACACGGAAGAAATAATAGCACACTAGTAAAATTTGAAAACTTTGGGTCTGATCAAAGAAAAATCTCAAAGTAACAAAAGAATATATTTTGTAAGGGAAAAATGGGAAGTTTGAGAAATACATAAAGCCTTAGCTCTCAGAATTATTTTAAAATAAGTTCCAAACATATTGAAAATATTGTCTCTTCTTTAATGTCTCATTAGGCATAAACCTATCAGAAAAGCACATATGGTTTAGCTTCTCTCCTTCTGTACCATTTGAGTCATTTAAATATTTGAAATATAATGTGATTTTTGTGCTGATAACATCTATTAGATTGAGAGATGTTATAAGAGGTGGGTTTTTTTTTTTTTTTAAATGGAGTCTGGATTTAGGGTCCAGAGTTGAATTTGCAGTGTTTTCTAATCCTAATCCCTTCTTTTGGGTTTTTTTTTTTTTCTTGTAGAAACATTTCACATATTGTGTATCTCAAGGATAATTGGTGAAAAGATTATATTTAGAATTTGTCATTGTGAGAACATTTGGTGTTTTGTTAAACTGAATACTAGATATCCCTACTACACATTGCAGTCAAACTCTTAGGGCTTTCTGGACCTTTATTTAAGGATACTTATTTAAGAGAATTTTTGTGGTTTTTAAAATCCAAAGCAGAATATTTATATACACCCAAATAATAACCTTAGATGTTAACATTTATTATATTCTCTTGATCTACGAGGCCCTGCACTAAAGACTTTAGATGCAAGTGCTGTTGTTATTTCCTCTTTACAGGTAAGGTATCCTGGACTCAAAGTTTAAGAGACTTGTTTAAGACCACAGAGCTAGTAAGAAGCGGAGCTGATATGGAGACCCAGGTGAGTGAAACCTCAAAGCTTGTGCTTTCAGTCCATTTGCTCTATTGACAATGATGGGGTTTTGGAGTGGCAGGGGGTCCAGGGCTGAGAGCCAAGAGAGAATTCTTGAGACCTCTTTGGTGCAAAAAGGTGATTTTACAAAAGCCAGGGGACAGGACCCCTGGGCGGATATTGGTCGTGAAGGGTGACTGGTTATCTACTACGGAGTTGGGGGAGGGAAAGGCAAATGGGAGGCCTCAGGAAGGACTTTCGTCTGCTAAAGAGGGCTCCTAAGACACTAGAGGCCTTGCTATTGTCAAACTAAGGTTGTTTTTCCCCTCTGGTAAGGCATTAACATTAGGGCGGTAGGGGGGTTCCTGGAGAAATGTTATTCTCTGTATCTGCCTCAAGAATTTGTCAGTGGGCTGCAGGTTATACAGAAATGTAACTTCACCCGCCACTTCCTTCTCGCCTTTGTTCCCCACCTCACTCTGGAGGGAAGGGTAAGGTTGGGGCTCCAGGAGGCTGAGTCTATAAGTTTCTGGAGGTTAGGCTGTTGATAAGATTGCCTTTTTCTTGTAATTTACCAAGACCTTTGTAAACTGATGGAGACTCCGGTCCTGCCTGACTGTGATCTCTATCAGTTAACTATTTGTTTGCCCCTTTCCTCGGCCGTTGGGCAGCCAGGAGCGCGTGAGGAATATCACACCTATCCCACTTGGGGGTCAGGGGTGGTTTGCTAGCTTGTATTTGGATCTCAGCTTGCCTTAGACAGAGCGAGAGAACAGGCCTAGGGCTCTGACTTCATTAGAGTTCAAGGGTAAGAGCTCCAGGGTTTGGGAGGGTCATGCTTTATTGGCTAATTTGAGGTATAACAGTGGGAATTAGGATGGGGGAAGAGAGAAGCAAGATCAGTCCAGTAATCAATTATCTAAATTACTGGGGGTGTTCTGAAAGCGGGAACTTCGTGGGTGGGAGTGGCCTAATTCCCTATCTGGTTGTTTGTCTAGTAGCTGGTTTATTCGAGACGATGTCTTTTCAATGTATGCCTAGGCAGTCAAAACCTTCGTGTCAGACACTTCGCCTATGTTTGTTAATCCTAGGAGCTAGTATTATCCCTAATTTGCAGATGAGGAAACTGGGGTCCAAGGAAGTAAAGGATTAGAGAACTAGTAAGGGGTAGAAGCCAGATTTGTTTTCAGTTACAGGGCTCTAGGACAGGCTCTTAACCCTTAGGCTGTGCTGACTTTCAATAGATGCTGCGACCCAGCACTACACTCCAGGGTCTATTTGCAGACTCCAGGGTGTTGAGATGGAGGTGTGGCAGGATTGTCGATGGCTTCCTATTTCCTGCTTCAGAGTTGTAATAGTGTATCCTTGAATTCAATAATCCCAGAGGCTCCCTTCTGATTTTAGCAAAGGGAGAAACATCTTGTGTCATCAGTTTTAAGATATTCTGCAACTTCTTTCTGTGGAAGCAGCCAGAGCTTGTCTTTCCAGGTTTTCCAACACTTTTGTAAGCAAATGCCCACGACGGGTTATCTAAACATTGTGTACTGTAGTTGATCTTGCCTGGGGGTGGGGGTGGGGGACCGTTTTTAATAGAGTTCTTTAAAATGTTTACATAGGTTTCTAAACCACTGAAATGCAAATCGAAGTAAGTATTGATTCCATAAAGACTTCGCAAAAATATAATTCTCAGGTTTGGCAAGACTCGTTGCAATGGAATTATTAAAGTCTTAAGGGGCGCCTGGGTGGCTCAGTCGGTTAAGCGGCCGACTTCGGCTCAGGTCATGATCTCGCGGTCTGTGAGTTCGAGCCCCGCGTCGGGCTCTGTGCTGACAGCTCAGCCTGGAGCCTGTTTCAGATTCTGTGTCTCCCTCTCTCTGCCCCTCCCCCGTTCATGCTCTGTCTCTCTCTGTCTCAAAAATAAATAAACGTTAAAAAAAAAAAAAAACTTAAAGTCTTAGACATGAGAAGGCATTATATTGTCTGACAGACTTTCTCTCAAGGGCCAATGCCCTTTCAGAACATAGGGATTTGTTTGTTAGTATGACTTAGAGAAAGATTACATGGACTTTGAAATCCGATAGCTCTCGATTCTAAACTTGGCTTCTAAATTTACGAGGTAGTGGTGTTGAAAATTTGGGGGTTTGGAGCCAACAGCCAAGAAAGAATTCTGGAGACCTCTTTGGTGCAAAAAGGTGGGTTTATTAAAGCATGGAGACAGGACCTCTGGTCTGGAAGGGCTGCATTATAAGCATGAGGGGTTACTGGTTACATAGCTGGGATTTGGGGGAGGTCAAGGCGAGGGGAAGTTTCCAAAAGGACTTTCATATGCTAGAGAGACACAGAGGATCCTGGACGCCTAGCTACTGTCAAGCTAAGGTGGCTTTTCCCCCTAGCAAAGCATTAGCATTAAGACAGTTGGGAGTTCCTTTCCTGGAATCCTGCCATTCTCTGCCTATCTTAAGTATCTGTCAATGGGCCGCCAGTTATAAGGAGATTTAATTTTATCTGCATTTCTTTCTGCCTTTGTTTCCCACATCAGGTAGTGGTACTTAACTTCCCAAACCATAATTCCCTCAATTTATGAGATAGGGAGTATAATTTTTTCACATCTCCTAAGATTGTCACGAGAAGTCAATGATAGAACGCGTGTGATACGTGTGACACGATATCTGGGGTGGGCTAAATATATAACGTTGCTTACATTCATTTTCTCCTGCCCCATTTTCCAAATGCCGGTTTTGCCTTATGAGACGTTTTCACAAGCGATTAAGTTTTTCCATTTGATTTGATGCCCTTCTGTATATAATGTAATACTAATTTGGCTAGGTAGCACTTCCAATCTAGATAGCAATAGCTGGAAGAGGTTAGGTCACTTTGTGTGAGAGTTGGAGACCAGTTGGAGTGAGGAAAAGAAAACACATGTGGGGGGGTTAGAAAAACTGAGAATACAACTCCAGGAATCTCGACTAGACTAACTATAAAGAAAACCACACCAAGGTCAAATGCATATTACTAAATGAAAGAAGTCTTGATCCCGCACCAACCCCTGGCAAGGATGAATGGGAAGAATGCAGAGGATTTTTAGGGCGGTTAAAATGCTGTGTATGGTACTATTATGATAGAAAAAAAATTGCCTATTTTAGCCTGAGAGCGAAAGGTTAAGACCTGAGGTCCCTGGGTGAGGAAAAACACGTATTTCGGAACAGTGCTTGGAGGTCTCACCACCGTAAACCCCCTCAGGCATAAGGTTCCTCATAAGAATGTAACAGATGCCGCCTACTCCCCCCTCAGGTTCCCTTCAGGAATTTGGCCATCAAAATACCTAATTAAAATAAGTAAACCATAAAACTCGTGTTATAGGAGGGACGGTGGGACCATAGTCTGACTCCTGACACAATGGAGTTAAGCCAATCAGGAATGGACAACTCAGCACCTAGAGTTATCCAGCCAGTAGGGGTAGAACCTGAGAAGGAACAAGGGGGAAGGGAAGGGAGGGTTGATCAGAACCTTATAAAACAAGGACCCTTGCCTATAATCGCAGGCATTCACTTTCTAGTGTCCCCTCTCTATAAAGAGAGCTTGCATACTATTCTTCCTTTCTGATCTTCTACTCTAATAAACTTTTGCCTGCTACTTATTTTATTTTGTGTCCACCTCTTCATTCTCCGAAGCAGCAAGACGATGAACCCTGGGTATGGAGGTAAAAAAAATCCTGCAACACTATAATGAATACATATCATTTTGTCCCAACTCGGAATACACAACACCAAGAGTGAACCATAATGTAAACTATGGACTTTGGGTGATTGTAATGTGTCAGTGTAGGTTTATCAATGATAACAAATGTAGCACTCTGGTGGGAGAAGGTAGTAATGGCTGAGCATATGCATTGTAGGGGCTATGAACCTAAAATCCCTCTAAAAATGGCCTTTTAAAACACGTGCAGCGCATACACAAGCATACCGTAATCAAATGGTTAAAAAGTAAGGAATAAAAAGAAAAAAATCTGAAAGGCAGCCAATAGGGGAAAGAAGGCATTATCTATAAAGAACTGATAAGAATGCCAGCTCAACTCTTATCAAAACTATGCAAACCAGAGAAGCATTATTCTGAAGGGGAAAAAATTATCAGTTTTATCAGTAGAAATCTATACCCGTGGGAAATATTTTAAACTGTCTTGCAAAACTGAATGTGAATACTTCTGCTTCCAGACAAGATGGAGTAGGAGGGACCATATTAACCCATCTGACTCAGATAACCAAAACAGACATAAAATATAGGAAACAGTGTTTTTTGAGACTTGTTATCCATCAATAGAGGACAGTGATCTGTGAAAGAACCAAAGAGAACCAGAAGGTTGCCTTTCCTTACTGACTTGAGAAATATTTCGGACTGTAGCATGAGGAGGGAGACCCAAGGAAAGCCCAGCAGACTACCTGAGTTGATGACACAAGGTTGAGGATACTAGGAGACTGAAAAGCTCAGAGTTTGTGGGACTGAGGGTCCCCCTGGAGTATTCAGCAAAGCATTAATCAGGACACGTTTAAGAGGAAACTACATGAGGCAGAGGAAACTACATGAGGCCGAGGAAAGAATCATCTGGTGAAATGACAAGCGATAGTACCCAGCTCTCATACAGAGGTGGGAATAGTGCCTGTTTCAATCAGCCAGACTGGAAAACCGCATCGTTCATGGGTTATTGGTTAAAGTACACAGAAGGATCTTGTCTCAGCAGTGGAAGATCATCCTTCCACCAGGCTTCTAGTCCCACCTAACAAATCTTAAAACAAGACTGAAAAAGCTCAATCTCTTTTCAAATGGTTTATCTGTATCCCCAACAGAGGTCAAGGATGTTTTGGATACAAAAATCTATAGTACTCAACAACATAATCAACAGTGGCTGGCCTCCAATCTAAGATTAGCAAGCATGCAAAGAAGAGTGGGATAGGACAACCCACAATGAGGGGGAAAAAAAATCAACCAACTGAAACTGAGCAAAACTGACAAGATGATAGAATTAGGAAACAAGGACATTAAAACAGTTATTATAAGTATATTCCGTGTGTTTTAAAAGGTAACTAGACTTCCGGTTCGGACCAGATGGCCTAAATTCATTTCTTCCCTGCTCTTCCTGGCGTAATCCAACCCTGGAAATAATGCAGAATAACAAAAGGAGAACGGTGGCAGGTGCAAAGAGGAACGTGAGCTGGTTAGGAACCTCAGAACTGAAGGAATAATTAATTACCACCACGGTGCCACACTGCACCCCACCCAACAGGAGACAACCCAGGACCAACATTTTCTAAGCTCCAATCTAGCAATAAAAGGCATACAAGGAGGCTCAATCCTCCCCCTGGATTAAATGGGAATCCTGCCAGATGAGCATGAAGCACAGACAAAGGAGCCTACCAGAGAGCTAGGTTGACCGTAAAGGGCCAGGGAAAGCATCCTTCTTCCCTACGGGCCCGAGACCTCCCCGCTCCCTCATCCCGAGATACAACATACCCAGGTGTGCAAGCAAAGGGAATCCCACAGGAAGAGGTCTGGCCTAGGTACCCTTCCCTACCAAGAGGCATCAGGGGCTGGATGGCACCAGCAAGAGGGATCCTGCCACAAGGACCCAGGTAGGGAAACACTCTTGTTCTGCTTACACTGGAGACTCCTCCCCTGCTGAGAGGCAGAAGGCATCTGGAGACCTGGACCAAAGGGATTCCAGCACGGCTAGTGGCTGGCTCCAGAAGCCTCTCCATCTCTGTGGGACTGAGACTCTTCTCCCTTACGAAGAGCCACCGAGTGAACCCACCAGCAAGGGGGACTCTCATCCAATCAGGAGCGTGGCACAGGAAGCCAATATGTTCTTTTGGGGGTGGAGATATTCTTCTCTGACCTACCAGCACCAGGCAGCCCAGCCTAGATAACACCCTTCAAGCAATAACAACCCCAAAGAGCCCCGCTCCGGGCTCAATCCCCGGACCCGGGCCGAAATCAAGAGTCTGATGCTCAACTGACCGAGCTACCCAGGCACCCCGATCAGATTTACATTTTAAAAAGATTGCTCTAGCTGGTGGATACAGGTTGATGCAGTAGGATACAGAGAAAGGATACATGAAACTATTTAGGGGGCTACTGCTGTAACCCGACAGGAGGTGATGGTATGCTAGATACCCTAAGCTGTGGCAATGGATGTGGGGATGGAAAAAGGTGGACAGATACGAAAGATATTTAGAAGGTGAAATCAAAGGGATCTGCTCGTATATTAGATATAGGCGAAGAGGGAGAATAGGGTATCAGGGTTGCTCCCTACATCTCCCTCTTGTAGAATTGGACACATGAGGCTGCCATTCACTGAGATGACACGTTGGGAAAGGATGCAGCTCGGCGGGGAAAAGTTCACGAGTTCAGTTTTTGATATCTTGCTTAAGGTACCTTTGGACAGCTAAATGGGGTGGGTGGAGTACAGATATCAGCTTGAAATTTGAACCAATTGCATCTCCCAAACTTCCCCTTTGTTTCTTATTCCTTTGCCATCTCTGGAAGATTTTTCTCCTTGTTTGAAAATCCAAGACATAAACGTTCACCTGTAGTCGTGTGAGCATTCTGATGGTGCATTTTCGTTAAAGGACTGAACCCCAGTTCTGTCATATTGTCAGAAACACATGATGTTATTTTCCTAAGAGAGAGAAAAGAAGTTCCTGAAAAAGGCAGGTGAGGAATGCGATTGTTTCTCTCTTATGTGCTCAACATGTGTATGGCCTGGCAGGTTTCATCCCGTTGCACGGAGAATTGGCAATGGAATTCTTTAAAATCGTTGTTGCTTGTACAATAAATTGGAATAAAGAGGGTTCTGTACCTCTGATCAATAATGTAATAGACATTGGAAAACTTAGAATGCAGAACAAATCACAGAAAAAAAAGTACTAAGAACTAGACTAGATTTAAAAGCTCTTTTCAGCTTTCTGGGAACATCTGGTCTTTTCCTTTGATGATAAGCGCAGAACATTATGTAAATTGTTGTGGAGCATTTTGCAGAGTCAACGCAGTGCTGTGGGAATGATATTGATATGAAGGACACTGAGGTCAGAAATTAGCCTGTGCCAGATAGATGTGCCCACAGACAAGATTTTTATTTGTAAAACTTAGCTCAGGGTTATTAGTAAACCTAATAACTTAGAGTCAACAAATATTTGTCTAGTATCTACCAAGTGCAAAGATGATACTAAAGGTCATGTGGAAATAAAGAGTATATTATCTAACAATGGATTTAATAGTGTAAAATAAAAACGAACTAAAGACAACATGTCCCGTTGGAAATTAACCTAGTATGATGTTAACGTGCCATCTAATTGCACCTAGTACTAGACTCAGACAGTGGTAGAATTTACTGCTACTCTATACACTGAACCCCTTCCTCCCTGCCCCTTTCAGGGCTGTGATCCTGAGATACACCCAGGGTACCTCTGAAAGCACAATGGTTTATCTTGAAAAATGTGGCACGATTTGCATTCTATTCCTCAATATACTTATGCTTGTTTATATAGGAAATGCTTCCAGTTAATTAAAATACGTAGAAGGATTCTTCAGAAAAATGCTGTTAAGTTTGTCCTGTGGCATCATATATCCCCTAGCACAATTCAGGAACCCTTAAGACTATGGATAATCTACTGGGAAACACATGATTCTGCAGGTAAACTTCAGTTTGTAGAATAGACAGGCATACGAAAAGAATCAGCTATAATTTGTTTTTAAAGCATGCTATTTCCCTTTTGTTTCTCATTATATATAGACCTGGAGATCTATTCTTTTGAAATAATTGTACGTGTGATCATGACATATATCACTAGTAGCCTAATAACTAGGACAGAGAAGAACAGGGAGCATATTCATTAGATAGAGCTCAATTTACAGTTATGTTGTCCGTGGTTGCTACTTAAGGAAGATCTGTTGCTTCCACTAGAGCCATGAACACATGAAAATATTTGCTTAATCTGGCTCCTGGGTAGAAAATTTAAAACAGCTTGTAAAAAGTAAGATGTATTTATGAAATGCTAACACTTTTATTATTGTACAGACTGGCAATAATGAGCTACTGTGTACTTGCCAATAACTTGGAAATAATGATGAGCTTTGACAGCTTAACCCAGTAGAACGCGTATGTGATTAACATGAATACCGATCTGGTAGATGGGAAATCAGGATACTATACATGTATGGTCAAACCCCCCAAACTCCTATCAAGATAACCTGGGAACAATCCCAAGAATCTGGAACTCTAGTGTGGCTGTGATTTAGGCAACAGAAAACTAAAAAATTATTATACCGTTTGGAAAAAGACTGTGTATACAAAAGGGTAAGAATTATCTTAGAAAAGTCATTCTAAAAAGTAGTTGACAGCCTCCTGTTTAGCTTGTAGGGGTTCCTGATGGGCCAAGAGCTGATACATGATGAAAGGTTTGTTTTCAGTTCTTATAGATGAGTATTACACAATTTTGTATGCTTTATTTTTATGTGTATCTAAAGTACATTTTTGTCATTTTTAATGTTTATTTATTTATTTTGAGAGAGAGAGAGAGAGAGACAGAGGATCCAAAGCAGGCTCCATGCTGTCGGCACAGAGCCCGACGTAGGGCTCTATCTCACAAACCGTGAGATCATGACCTGAACTGAAATTAAGTGTTGGATGCTCAACCGACTGAGCTACCCAGGCACCCCGAAAGTACACTTTTAAAAGAAATCGACAGTAAGAGTTACCTTTAGAATTTTGAGACAAATTAACATGGTACTAGAGTTACTAAATATTTTAATTCAGTATTGTACAGAGAAGTACCTCTTAGAGGTACATAAAAATAAGACCATTACACGGCTGTCATGGAATGCCTAGCAATTGTGCAAAACCTTCAGTGAAATCCTTCAAATTTTTAGGAAGAATGCTTTGTTTCTCTGTATCATCCGTTCTTCCTCATTTTGGTAATGGGGTTCAATTGCTATTATTTAAAAAGATTGTAGGGGTGCCTGGGTGGCGCAGTCGGTTAAGCGTCTGACTTCAGCCAGGTCACGATCTCGCGGTCCGGGAGTTCGAGCCCTGCGTCAGGCTCTGGGCTGATGGCTCAGAGCCTGGAGCCTGTTTCTGATTCTGTGTCTCCCTCTCTCTCTGTCCCTCCCCCATTCGTGCTCTGTCTCTCTCTGTCCCAAAAATAAATGTTGAAAAAAAAAAAAGATTGTAGTATTACCATTTATTTCACGTTTTTTTACAATTTTATTCTTTGGTCATGGTTTAAAAAAATTTTTTTTTTTTACATTTTATTTATTTTTGATAGAGAGACAGAGCACAAGTGGGGGAGGGACAGAGAGAGACGAAGACATAGAATCCGGAAGCAGGCTGTAGGCTCGGAGCTGTCAGCACAGAGCCCGACCTGGGGCTCGAACTCACAAACCGCGAGATCATGACCTGAGCCGAAGTCGGACGCTTAACCAACTGAGCCACCCAGGCGCCCCTTTGGTCATGGTTTTAATGTTATTTTATTTCCTTCTAATTCCTTGTTATCACCGTTTTTTCCCACAAGAAGTGAGAACGCATGCACCTATGGTAATGTTGGCCTGCCTAAGAGCATTGGTCAGAAGTCAGAGTAACGCTGGTCTAGAACACAGACAGGGAAGCCCAAAGAGCTCTTAAGTTACTATTGTCCAGGGACTGAACTTGTAGAACACAAAGTTTCTAGTCACTAGGGAAATGTATTCTGTCTTTTGGAGCAGGGATGATATACTAGGCCTCGTTGTGACTTGCATAAAATTGTCCTCAATCATATGTCCTTTCATTGGTTATGACTGCATGTTCAACGAGCAAGCCTGTAATCACTTGTTTAATTTCCTGGGATTTCCGAAATGCCGGGAAAGGGTGCCCCTTAAAGACACAAATATTACAGCAACTAAAAAGGAATGCTTACTGTTGTAAACTTACTGACGGGCTGCTCCAGAAGTATAATTTTTATGTGACTTTGACTCTCCCAGTTTGACATGGGTCAGATCCTCACCAGTAGTAAGTCACCACGCTAATGGTGCCCTTTGCCAAATAGTCCTCTCTTTCTGTTCATACCTAGACTTACTGTTATCTACTATCAACCTGTATGAATTGTCACATACAAAGAACTATGATGAAAGTATGAACGCTGATATACTTTTTAAAAAGTCGTATGAAAAAATCCCCCAATGCAGTAATCTGTTAGAACTATTTCTTTCTTTAGGCTTTCCGACGGATTCCGTTATCACGTAGCTTGCAAATTGTTCCCTAAACCTATTCCAACCATTTATCTAGCTCTACTGTAGGCATGTTAAACCCTACCTTAAACTCTAAACTGCCTGGAGTTTGTTCTGATTGGCCAACACACTAGAGGTATCCGATCAGGATTTGTTTTATTTATTCATTTTTTTTCTTCACCAAGAGTTAGTTGAAAAAGTCCATGGTTTTACTTTCGGGCAGCACTCACCAAAATACAGTTCTACATTACGAATCTGAAAGTATTCTGATATTTTTTATATGACTTAGCCGCAATAATATTTCATACTGAATCAATGTCCTGTCGTTATGAGAATTGACCACTCGGCACGTGGTGACTTCCAGTTTTAACTTTCTTTGATGATGGAGGCAGTTTCAGAATTTGAAAGTTGCTCATACTCCATTTAACGTTACAGCTAAATAGAATTACAATCATCTTGAAATAAAGCCCTATCAGAAATGAGTTTTTAAATGAAGCCGTTATCTTTTAGAGCTATTGACTGCATTTTCCTTGGGGATTGGTTCCAACTCCCATTTGTGGTCCTTCTGTTACCCCTTTGGATAGGATTTTGGAAGATGAAGTACACAAATAATAGAAGGGTTTCTTTGTGGAATGTAGTGGCATTTGTCATGTTTTAGATTTATCAGTCACCACACCATTCATTTTTCATATTACCCTTTTTAAATATGGGCTCATTTTTTACATCTTTAAGCCAAAGTTAAAATGTCAGCTACATATCACTATCCAAAAGTTCAGAATGGAATTTGGCGGTGGTGACAGGAACTATAAAGATATTGGTTCTGTTCAGGTCATTCTTCAAATATGTATTCTTTCTTTAGCTTAGTTGAAAAAGCATTCTCCAAAAGGATGGAGATTTAGTAATTTTAGTCTCCCTGAAATTATTATTATTCATTATTTAACTCTCATGATTTACAGTCTCCAATCCTTGATGTCTACTCTTCCTTTGCCTTTTGTTCACAGTGTAAGTCAATGTGGTCACTTTCTAGGGCATATTTTCTAGCAAAATATGCTTTCATTCATGCCATAGCCATGTTCTCCCTTCTACTAGTCTCCTGAATGATTCACCTGAGGGCCTTCCAAGTTGACAAAATAAGCTTTGAGAAATTGGAAAAAAAGAAAAAGGATGCACAAGATTTTCCACAATACTTACATGTATCATTTTTTTTCTTATCTGCTAGCTCTTCTAAGTGTGTATGCAAATATTTGCATCAATTCATCCAACACTGAGTGTCTATTCACAGCACAAAGTTAGGTGCTAAGAAGCAAAGATGAATAAGATAGAAATAACTTTGAGGTGAATCCTCTTTTTAATATCCATTCAGTGCAGGCAGTGAATACTATAAGAGCGTAGATATACGGCAACATCTCAGATGGTGAGTAATAAAGGAAGCGATGGCATTGCATTGGGGCTTGAACTGGAATTGAATTGCATGGGTCCACTTTCACACAGATATTTTTTTTTTATAAATGAATATAGTACTATAAAGGTATTTTCTCTTATGATTTTCTTAACATTTTCTTTTCTCTAGCTTATTTTGTTGTAGGACTGCAGTCTATAATACCTATATAAAATGTGTGTTAATTGACTATTTAGGTTATCAGTAAGGCTTCCAGTCAACAGTAGTCTATTAGTAGTTAAGCCCTGGGGAGATGGTCAAGAGTTATATGTGGATTTTTGACTGCACAAGGCTTGGTGCCCCTAGCCCCCGCATTGTTCAAGGGTCAACTCTACAAAGATGAGCCAAACCTCACTGAGCCTGGTTGTACCTCTGAAGTTCCATCTCCTGTACAAGTGGAGAATGTAATTAGTCTTGCAGCTTGAAACATGGTATACCTTGTCTAAGAAACCCTGAGCCCCAACCTGCCCACTGAGCAAGTTTGTGAAATCTCTATGTCTTGCATACTGCATTGCTTTTCTGGTATGATCTATAATTTCTCTTGTTGGAATTCAAGTCCTAATGTAAACTACTGCCTACTTGGCTGGACCCTTCCTTTTAGGTACCACATCTAGAATTCTCTGTTCCCAGTTGAAGGCTAGTGCCATCTGAACCTCACAACCATGGTGTGGCAATCCATCTGATTCCAAACATCACCACTATGTTGAAATCACTGGTGCCATGCCATAACCACTATATCAAATCATCCCTAAGCATCACTAATACAGGCTAAACCCAATATTCCTTTGTCACTTTGTGTGATACCATTCACATACATCTTACCCCAACCTCTATTTTTCTTTTCACAAACATCATTGTTCTCTGCTTCTTCCTCTCTACTGTTGACTTGCTGCTATGGTCCCAGTATGTCTCACAATTGAAGCAAAATAAGATCGCCTGTCTTATAATGGCCTCTGGTCGAGAGACAACAGAACCAAAGTCCTATAATGCCAGAACTAGAAAGAACCTTACAGCTAGGTCAGCAAGTCTAAATCCTTCATTTTACGGAGGAGAGAATCTAAGACTCAGAACACTTTAACCAACAGGCCTAAGACCCAGAAAACTTCGTCGAAGGTCTATAATCAGTAGAAAAGCCAGTGCCTGTTTCTTTTTATCTCTCCAGATTTTTTTTTTAATTTTTTTTTTCAACGTTTATTTATTTTTGGGACACAGAGAGACAGAGCATGAACGGGGGAGGGGCAGAGAGAGAGAGAGGGAGACACAGAATCGGAAACAGGCTCCAGGCTCTGAGCCATTAGCTCAGAGCCCGACGCGGGGCTCGAACTCACAGACCGCGAGATCGTGACCTGGCTGAAGTCGGACGCTTAACCAACTGCGCCACCCAGGCGCCCCTCTCCAGATTTTTTAAAGGGCAAACAGGCCAAGAGATTAACAAAATCTCCTTCTGTCTCTGAAACAGAGGAGACATTTGTTCCTATTTCCCACCAAAGCTGTTTCACATCTTCACCATTGTCCTCCACCCCTTTCTCTACCATTTCCCTTTCTCCCCAGCTGGTGACTACTTCACAGAGAAAGTGTGTGACACAGTGAATGTAAGAGATCAATAAATGCCGACTATAATTACTACTTCTCTTATTTCTTTTAATCATCCTAGTTGGGGCTTGGGAACTCTCTCAACTTTCTACCCTTTCACCACTGATCTACACAATCTATGCCCATGTCCATCCTTAAAACTTTACATTTTCCCCTAAATAGATCATTTTCTCATAGCTAATCCATCAACCTCTGTTCTGGATTCCAGTCCCTTCTACCCTTTCAGGGACCTCCCCTCTTTTGATATAAATTTTGATATTCAGCGAATGCAACCTCTCCCTCTCCATTCTGTTCCATTCCATCCCTTCAGCAAATACACATGTTCAAGCTGCTCTCATTAAAACCAAACAAGCCGTCTAAATCCTATTACTCTATCCTTCCTTCCCTGGGAATGCAAAATTCTAAGACGTGTAGTCGACACTTAACATATGCATTTTTAAATTCTTCATTGTTTTTTTTTTCTATTACTTTAGTTTGGATTATATCTCTCAAACCCCACCGATACTGCTTTTGTCAAGATTTCTGGTGGCTTCTTCACTGCCATATCCAATGGACATCCTCTCGATAAACTTTGACATTGCTACCTCCATTGAAAACACTTCTGCTTTGACTTCTTTGACATCAAACCTTCCTACCTTTTTTTTTTTCAACGTTTTTTATTTATTTTTGGGACAGAGCGAGACAGAGCATGAACGGGGGAGGGGCAGAGAGAGAGGGAGACACAGAATCGGAAACAGGCTCCAGGTTCCGAGCCATCAGCCCAGAGCCTGACGCGGGGCTCGAACTCACAGACCACGAGATCGTGACCTGGCTGAAGTCGGACGCTTAACCGACTGCGCCACCCAGGTGCCCCAAACCTTCCTACCTTTTTAAGTGTTTCATTTTTGCAGATCTCATCTGTGGGATTTCCTCTCCACTCCTTTATATAAGTCTCAAATGTTAGCTTTTATATATACCATGTTTGTGGACAAGTTTTCTTCTTTTAGTCTACCTACTTTCTTTGGGTAATTTCATCAACCAACATGGGTTTACCTATCACAGTAAATTAATGACTCTCATATATTTACTTCCAGTGACAAAATATCACTTGGCCTCCAGAATTTATAGCCAGTTGCCCATCAGATGTGTCTATATGTTTGTACTATGTATATTGAAGTCAGTGTCTCTAAACTTTCCCTCCAAATATTTTCCTCTTCATATGTTCCCTTTCTTGTTTTTACCTACCACCATTTACCCATTTGCCAGAAACAAAAACCTAGGCATAATCCCCAAGTCTTCTCTCTTAAGGATACTTCCTCTCCAATTAGTCACCAATTCTGTTTCTTCTACCAAATTAATATAATTCCTTCTTTTTTTACGAACTGCCACTGCCTTAATTCTGTCCTGCAGCACTTTATTCCCACCTTTGAACATGTTCATTCAGAAAATGTTTATTGAGAGCACTATTCTCAGTGTTGATGATTCAGTAATGAACAAAATAGACCAGTACCTATTCTCATGAGACTTGCTTTCTACTGGAGGACAATAAATAAATGAATAAATAATATAAGCTCAAACAGTGACCAGTGTTATTTAAGAAAGCAAAGCATAAGAGAATCAAGATTGGGTGTGTACGTGTGTACGTTTCAGATACAGTAGCAGGCAGCGTCTTTATGAGTAAATGTCATTTGGAGGAAGATCTGAAGGATGCTAAGTCCGCCAAGTGAACGGAGAAAGAACATTCTTGAAATAAACAATTGGAATCCTGAAAGGAAAATGAGCTTAATGATTTCACAAATAGCAAAATCGTCACCACGATAGGAGCTTAGTTGAGTAGAGTGATAGGAGATGAAATTAGAGGGAGACAGGGATCAGATCATGCAGGCTCTTTTTGCTATGGTCCTATGCTTGGATTTGTGCTCTAGGTTTAATGGAAATACAAATCAAGGAAAGGTTGTGATCTGACTTACATTTTGGCTTCTGTGTGGAAAACAGACTCTAGAGGAGCAAGTATAGACAGGGGAGATCAGATAGGAAGAATGCAGGGAGTTCAGGCAAGAGTTTAGGATGATGAGAATCGGAATGGCGAAAAGTAGTGTGATTTCAGATATCTTTTAGAGTTAGAGCTGGCAGGAGTTGCTGATGGAGGTGAGAAAAGAATCAAACCAAGGGTATTTTTTTAATAACTGACCTTTCTTTTTCCAGTTTTGTTCTCCCTTGAAATCTATTCTCCTCAATAGTTTGAGGGTTGTTCTTCTTGGTATTTTTATTAATTTTTTCAAATGTTTATGTATTTTTGAAAGAGAATGTGAGCAGGGGATGGGGCAGAGAGAGAGGGAGACACAGAATCCATGGGAAGCTCCAGGCTCCCAGCTGTCAGCACAGAACCTGATGTGGAGCTCAAATGCATGAACCAGGAGATCATAACCTGAGCCGAAGTCAGAAGCTCGACCAACTGAGCCACTGAGGCGCCCCTAGTGTTGTTTTTCTTAAAGAATATTCAGATAATGATACTTTATTCCTCTGTGGTTATCCATCAGGGGTGATTTTGCTCCCCTCTACCCCCTGACATGTTTAGCAATGTCTGAAAACATTTTTGGTTGTTGCAACTTGTGTGTGTGTGTGCGCGTGTGTGTGTGTGCGCGTGTGTGTGTGTGCGCGTGTGTGTGTGTGTGTTGGGGGGGTTGTTACTGGCATTTAGCAGATAGAGAAAGGCCAGGCATGCTACTAAACATTCTCCAAAGCATACAACAGCCCCTACGTGACAAGGTATCATCTAGCCTAAAATCTGAATAGTGATGAAGTTAATAAATACATCACTCCGCTAAATTTAAGTGTCACAGCCTCTGGAAAGTCTCTCCCAGTTTAACGATATAATAAATCATAGCTAGCATTAAGCACTTACTGTGTTTCCTCTAGTGTTAAGAGTATGCATTAGTGAATTGGAAAATTGTTATTATCCCCACTTCACAGATAAGGAAACTCAAGCTTAGAGGGACAAATAATTTGCCTAATGACACGACTTTAGACGAGTAATAGAGCAGAGATTTGAGCCCAGATGTATTTGATGAAATACATGTAGGTTCTTAAAAATTATCCAGTACCAACCTCCATTCCCGAGATGCAAGTAGAGTAGCTTCTCCACGGTGACCAAGTTGATTTCAGGGCTAATTACAGTGCATTTTAAGTGTTTGTTTTGTCATCCCCCCACTAAATAGTGAGTTCCTTGAGGGCAGGCAATGCGCCTCTTGTCTCTGCATCCATAGGGCCTGGAGCAGTGTCTGGCACATTATAAATCCTCAAGAAGTGTTTACTGAACGAATACTTACATTCTAGAAATGTGTGCACAGCTTATTATTTCCCCAGAGTGGTTGTTGGGGAACCAGTTACATTCACAGATTCATTTAACAAGTTTTACAGATGGGGATTAGTCTCGAAGGGAGTGAGCAACTGGCAAAATTTACATTTGTAATCACTCAGTTGAGATTCTTTTGGGGGTAGGATAGTGGGAGTAGAGGAGGAGATGAGCAATTGTTTTGCATCTTAAAAGCTTTGAAGTGTGACTTCTGAGTGCTGAGAGCTCCCAGGTTTTTGTTGTTGCTGTTGTTTTCTGTTGTAGACGTTTAGCACCATTGTATTTTCCAACTGGTTTTCTGAGCAAAATTTGACTTCCTTCTCTGGCCCAAGGCTCACTTAAATTAAAAAAATATATATATATATATGCGAAGGAGCAAACGAGATTAATTAAATTCGTGTTTTCGGAAGAATGAGGATTCTGCTTTTGTCAAGCTAGAGACAGATGTAGAAAGCCAGCCATAGTTGGTAGGAAACTAGCATGCTAACCGCAAATACACAAAAGTAAAAAACAAGTTTGTGGATGCGCTTTGGAACCAGATTTGTTGAATGTTGCACAACTGTGCTGATGAAATAGGTAAATTTGCTAAGCCTTGCCTAACTCTGCCCTGGCAGGTTCCAGAGATGCTTGCTTTTAAGAAAGAAAGGCAGAGGCTAGTGTAACTCTCTTCCTGGGACACACACTCTCTGGATCCAGAGTCCAGTGCAGCTCGTAGTTCAGAATTTCTCTCCCTGGTTTGGCTACTAGCAATGACTCCATTGCACAAAGCTTGGGCTCCTCTGAGTCCTTTTTTGACAAGGCCTCACCTTCAGACTCTGTCCTTGGCCTATTTATTCTAGTTTTAACAAGAATCCTGCTGGGTCAGATTAGTGTAAATCCCCAAGCTTGATATCTGATCCAATTTTGCATACCCCAGCCGAGATACCTTATCATTCTCGCCTGCCTTCTGCAAAAAATCTTGTCAAGTCAGTTGAACCAGAATCCCTCTACCCCCAATGTTTCCTCCTAATATTTTCATCCACTGACTCCCACCCTGCTCTTTGGCTCTAAATCCCTACTTGTCCTTGTAGGAGTTGAACTCAATCTCTCTCCTCTGCTACAGAAACCCCATTCTAGTGACCCCTTTGTACAAAGTGTGCCTTACCATCTTTAACAATCACCATGAATATTTTTTTTTTCTTTAGCACTACCTTACCCAGTTTTGAGGATTTACATGATGAGGCCATCTTACTAAATAAGGTTGTGGATCCACACAGTAAAGAACCATTATTCTGTCTACCTTATGGAACTTCTCTGAATAACTAGTAATAATTAATGATAACAAGAGATTTGTTAAGAGAACACTACAGAGAAAGGAAGAGGGTCAGTTCTAGGACACTTAGAAGAACTTTAGGGAGCGCCATGCAATTGTGATGACAATCCCAGAGTTATAAACAGCAGTCAGTAAACAAGAGGGTTAAGCCAGTGTTGGAAATATCCAGGAAAAAGTGGCAGGAAACAAGACTTTAAAGTTGGATCCAAGCAAGAAAAGCCATTATTCCCAGGATCAATAGAAAAAAAAAAAAAAGAGAGAGAGAGAGAAAATAGAAATGGAAACCCTGGAATTGAAGGAAGAGACAGGGACTTTAGAATAAGGCAACAGAATCAGTGTACAAAGTTACAGTGTTATCAGTTAGATTCACTTGATCTTGAATTCCTGAGACAGTGGTCTGAAACGCCTTATATTTGCCCTAATCAGGAATAATATTAGCTCAAAAAGAGCTAACACTAGCTCAAGAGAAGAAAGGGAAGTCCATCATACGATTTAATACCCTCCTTCCTGAGACAAAGTAGGAGTGGTGGTGGTAGTAATAATAATAATAATAATAATAATAATAATAATAATAATTTGAATGATTCCTTTACCCCATAGGGGGGACTCACTCTGAGGTGTAAGAAGGTCGGCTGGCCTCCAGGTAGAAAGGCTTTCCTTAGTCCAATGCTTTATCTTCTGGTTGATGTCCCCTAATACATGTTTCCTTTATGTAGAGCTGGATGTCTTGTCCATTGGCTGGTCTCAATGTCATGATGTCTTCTCTGAGGTAACTCGTAAGGGTACAGGCTCATAATATGTCTTCATAGGATGATGGGTGGCAAAGTTGAGGTTGCTTTCCTCTAAGTACAGGTGCCACTATTCTGTATCCATTGATAGGATCTACAAGATGCTGGTCAGCATCACCGCAGTCTTTCCAGTCTTTCTTCCCGGATACAGATTGTGGCTGTCTCCCAGCACCCTTCTAGGATAGCCAGTACCAGTGCTCCCACTAAGCCCTCTAGTGGCAGTTGCGGAATTATGCAGCTTTTTCACGGATTAGCTCACTCAACATTAACTAGGTACCATTGAACTTGGTTCAGGCAATTAAATCTAAGCCAAAGCAGAACGTAGACCTATCGAACATTTCCTGGCCTCCCAATGAACTCTCAGACCCTCAAGTGTAGCTTTCCTGTGGTGTAACGGGGGAAATAATCTTATTTCTTTGTAAACACCATTGCAAATTATCTAAGGGACTTGATAACAGTCCCCAAAATATCTCAAGACAAATGACTCGGGCAACTCAAAAAAAAAAAAAAAAAAAAAGATGCTTCACTTACAGGAACAAGTGACTTTAAAACATAAGGTATTTATTTAGAGTAATTATGTGAGGTGATGGAGATGTAATATACGTTTACTTTGAATACTTCACAGTTTTGTCAAATATACCCCAATAAAGGGAAGACCGGGAAATCTGCTATTTGTTAAAGCACTATTCATTTAGCAACATACCTCCAATAACGAGTCGGGAAGATTCCCCTCATTTTCAATAATTACAGCTTTATATGATGGTCACTGATAGTAGGAATGGTAACTTTTAGAGCTTTTTATAAACTTCAGTATTAATGAAATATTACTGAGCATGTCAACACAGAGAGGAGATTGAGTTCAACCTATGCTTGTGGACTTCTTTCAAACAGTGACATCCAAAATGTCATTGGAGCAGTAGAAGAAGGAGCAGTGACTTCCGATGGGGGTCAGGGCTGGGGCCGTTGGGAAGACTTGGTGGAAGAAGTGATAAGTAAGTTAGGGTTTGAAGGGTGAGTCATATTTCCATAGCGAGGAGAAGCAGAGAAAGCAACGGAGGTTGAGGGAACGGCAAGCGTAATTTCAGCAGAGCGGTGAAATTACATGGTGAGTAATTTGACTTGGCTAGCACTTAAAAACGTGAGAGAAAATAGTGTCAAAGGTACAGAGGCATCCAAAGGTAGAAAGTCAGGGCCAGATCACAGAGGGTCTGGAATGCCCATGGAATAGGGCAGAAATGTACCCAACGTTACTCAGATTTTCAAAAACTTGAAATGGCCTCGATTTTCGTTTTCTGAATGTTTCTTGGTTTCAAGTCCCCCCACCTGCTGACAGAAGAAAAGGACTTGTCAGTTCAAGGTGATCTAACTTCTTCTACTTTATAGAACAATCGATACTATTTAAATAGCCAGCCAATTCAAGGGGAAACCTGCCTGTCAATGTATATTTGATCTTTCAAGGGATATCCTTTTCTCTCTTCTCAAGATGGTGTCTGGATGCACAGAAAGTTGTATGTGTCCTTATAGCATGGGGGAAAAATCTTAAATTCTCTATGCTGTTCCTTTGGGTCATCTTTGGACTCTACCAAGATGCTCCTTATCTTGTCTGGTCACTAGTAAGCTTTTGATGGTATCTAATGAAATGTTTTCATTCATGACGTCTTTACACCGTGTGGGTTCCTCGTTCAGACCCCAGGCCTTTGGCTTTTTCTAGACGCCTGAAACTCTTCTGTAACGTGGGTGGGGATTTCCTATATGTCATATGGTTGGCTGTGGGAAACTCGGAAACTTCTTGTCTAATTATGCCATGCCTCTGTTTCTTCTCTACCAGGACCATCTTATGTTGAGACAGAGCATTACACACGTGGTTGGTTTTTAGTGTTCCACGTGGAAAGCAGTGAATCAGACCATTCTGATTTTATCTTCCCCTGAAACCTATCTGAAACTTTTCACATGCCTTTCTGCGTCTTGTGTCTTGAGTACGGTGGCATGGGTACAGAGCATGTTTTCTCGGGAAATCAGGCAACATTTGACCCTTCACCTTATCATCTGTAAATTTCTCTGCCTGCCTATTGTTCGAACTTGTTTTGGTACCGTCTCTGTTTTATGACCTTGTGGTAAAACGAGAAACTTCCACTCCTATGCTTTGCTCTTAATATTTAAAGAGCAGCATTTGGAATCTGGAAACACACATCTACAGGGATAGCCACACACCGCTCTTTTTCAACAAAATCCGGCTTCGAAGACTGGTTTCCTTCCTGTGGACTGCAAACACACACACACACACACACACACACACACACACACACACACACAAAAGTATTTAACTGGCAATCAAGAACTAAACAGCGACCTTACCGATGCTCTCGCTGTTCCACCTCCACAGCTGTGCCATCTACTGATTCAAAAAGTGGAAAAACTTAAAACTTAGTGATATAGGAAATGAGAATACATCGGTTTCATATATCGAGAAATACTGCCCTAGTTCCCTACCACGTGTGAAGCTGTAAAGGTATCTCTGGGGACTATGTTGCAATAGTCTAGATGAAAGATGGTGTGTAAATGGAAGCAAAGAGATAAAAATCCCTTGGATATAAAATTGGTAGGGTCTAGTAAATATGGGGTGTGAGAGAAAAGTTAAACATGAATGAGGTTCTAGTGAGAAGAAATGTTGCACATAGCCACTCTGCGCTCCTAGCAACACAACTCCATTACCAGAAGCAGTGACTACCAAATGGATGCCACTTTATTTTGAAGACAGAGTAGATAATAAGCCTTCAGGATGAAGGGAGGAATTACAGTTGATTCTGAGTCTCTCTTACTGCAACAACTAGGTTGATGGTACTTCCATGATCTGAGTTGGTAAATGCAAGTTGAGGGGCAGGTGAAAGAGCGGAGGGAAAAAACGATGCTGGGTTGGATGCGTTGTGTTTTTTTTTTTTTTTTAGCCAGAAGAAAAGCCATGTGGCGTTACAAAGCAATCCCTTGGAAGTTAAATTGTGAAATTTCGGAGCACGATCAGGGCTGGAGATATAGGTTGGGAGTTACCGATGCTAGGATGATATTGAAATTGTAGAAGGTAGATCATGTTCACCAGAAGGAGAATATGGACAGAGCAGAACAGGGAACCGAGCAATAACAGAATTTTGAGATATGGTTAAATTTAAGAAATGGAAGCAGAGTGAAAAAGGGATCCAGTTAAAGAGAAGAGAAAAAAAAATTAAAGTAGAAAAAAACAGGCAACAAGAGTCCTATTTAAAGAGAAGGACATGAATAGAAACTACAGAAGACCATTAATAATAGCCATTAATGAGCTTCAACGAAGTTGTTTCACTGGAGTGGCATCACGATGTCAGTAAATGGTTCTGAAGGATAGCTACTGAGAAAGAGATTCTTGGGAAAAGAAGGAAAGCTGAAAGGAGAGAAATGGAAGTAAAGTTTAAGGGAAGTTGCTTTTCGTTAGGGTGGCAAAGACTGGAAATACTTGAAAGGACGTGTAGACAGATAGCAAGGTCACATGGAGAGTAAGAATTAAAGATACTAGAGAGAATGGGGCACCTAGGTGGCTCAGTCAGTTAAGTGTCTGACCTCGGCTCAGGTCAGGATCTCATGGTTTGTGAGTTCAAGCCCCACAGAAAGCACACTTTGGATCCTGTCTCCCTCTCTCTCTGTCCCTCCCCAACTTGCTTACGCATGTTCTGTCTCTCTCTTTCTCTCTCTGAAAAATAAATTAACCTTAAGAAAAATAGGAGAGAGATGGGGCTCCTGGGTGGCTCAGTCAGTGAAGCATCTGACTTCAGCTCACGTTACGATCTTGCAGTTCGTGGGTTCGAGCCCTGCGTCAGGCTCTGTGCTGACAGCTCAGAGCCTGGAGTCTGCTTTGGATTCTGTGTCTCCCTCTCTCTCTCTGCCTCTCCCCTGCTCACACACTGTCTCTCTTTCTCTCTATCTCAAAAATAAGCATATATATTTTTTAAAAAACGAGAGAGAAAAATGGATAGCTGATGATGCACATGAACTCTAGCGTTGGGGTGTGATAACGAGCATAAGAGAAGAGTCTGGCCTTCTCAAGGGAGAGAGATATTTTTCTCTCTTTGAGACAAAAGCAAGAGTTTAGGATCAGGAAGTATGGAGACAGTCTCAACCACAAAAGAGTCATGGTATCTCAATCCCTAGTTAACTACAAATTTTTTAAGCTTTGTGGCTAATCAAAGATTTCAAGTATTCAGTTTATTATCCTAAAGGAGAAAACATCTAACACAGAGTACTTGATAAATACATACAGAAAATTTACAGATACATTGCTGGTGGGAAGGACGGCCACATGTGTAGGATTCTGGCCCTTGCTCGCTCACATAAGAATGTGCCTCGGGCCTGGAATATTTTCTTACAAAGAGGTAAAGAGCCCTCAGGCCTGTGCTGGGCATATTTCTTTGTTTGTGAATATCTTTCCCTGTTCCTGTTCTGGGCGTGATATATATGTCTTTGTTTTGCTTAATCGTCTGTGTCACTGGCCCCTGGCCAAACCCCCTGATATACCTGTTTCCCACAAGGAGGGAATAGGGTCCTTTCTTCGTAGCACAGAGGAGTGTGTGTAAACCATCTCCCTGTGTAGGCCATGGGGTGAAACCCACTGGTCACGGGAGGCCAGCTCTCACTATCTGAAGCTGACCTTGTTCTGTCTCTTCTCTAGAGGAGTAAAGCCTTGTTCTCTCCAGTACCGGAGTGAGTTGTGTCTTTCTTGGTGACCCTGGCACCTGCAAACCCTTCAGTGAGTTGACATCCTGGGACTCCTGTTCCTGGAAGTAGGCAACAGGTGTCATTTGCTTGACAATTTCTGGGCAGTTTTTTTTTCAATTTTTGTCATGTTTTTTTGGGCGGGGGGGAGAGGAAGAAAGAACACGAGCAGGGGAGGGGCGGGTAGAGAGAGAGGGACAGAATCCAAAGCAGACTCCTGGCTCTGAGCTGTCATCCCAGAACCCGATGCCCGGCTCCAACCCATGAGCCACGAGATCATGACCTGAGCTGAAGTCGGACACTTTACCGACTGAGCCACCCAGGGGCCCCTCTGGGCAGTTTTATTTAAAACTAAAATGAAGGACCAGCGTTTGCTGTATATGATCATGATTCTCTGAGGATCAACACATTTTGGGACCTTGCTGCAGTCTTCTTGGTCCAGGCTTTCAACTGAAATTGCATTTCCCAAGATCTATTTATTTTATGGGTTACTCTGGCGATGTGTGACACCTCTGAAATAACACAAATGAATCTTTCCCCTCGGAAAGAGTAACGTGTGGCTTCCACCGAGCCTGATGGCGTAGGATGCTGAAATGCACTGATGAAGTGCTAAATCACATTGAGAAGAGCTTCACTCATGGTGAAAAATTATCTTTGTGGTCACTGAGTGGTATATGTGTGGCGAGAGCGAAGAGATGGACAGGAAATGCTGCTATAATCAAGGGTCGTGTATGTTAGGATTTAACATGTTTTTGTTATGGTTTTCGTTTCTTTGTTTTTTACTTGCTGGGGTTTTTTGGTTCAACCTACCCATAAATAGCTACCGTTTCTAGCTTGCTCACTATTGTCAGATAGTGGACTATGTAGATTTGCTTATATCAACGCTGCAAGATACACATTATCTGCCTGAAACTGACCGTGGTTAGGGAAGAGCACAGGCTGGTAATGAACGCGTCGGGTTTTGAGTGCAAATCTCTGTGGCTTCGTAGTCCAGGCTCTTACCTAATATTCTATCCCATTTTTTCTTTTTTTTTTCTTTTTTTTAAAAAAATTTTTTAACGTTGTATTTATTTTTGAGACAGAGAGAGACAGAGCATGAACGGGGGAGGGGCAGAGAGAGAGGGAGACACAGAGTCGGAAGCAGGCTCCAGGCTCTGAGCCATCAGCCCAGAGCCCGACACAGGGCTCGAACTCACGGACCGCAAGATCGTGACCTGAGCTGAAGTCAGACGCCTAACCGACTGAGCCACCCAGGAGCCCCCTATCCCATTTTTTCTAAGGCCTAGTTAATCAGCCTAATTGCCTGGAAAGCTTTAGAAATGAAGATTCCAACATAAACCAAGTATCAGAACCTCTGTGCTCTACTAAGGCGGCAAGAAAGAACAGCATTACACATGATTGCACTCCCATCTCCACACAGCCACAGGATACCGCAAAATAGCAACCCCAAACAAAAACACCAGTTAAATCCCATGGGTAACGATCGACCTCGTGGTTCCAGTGGAATCCGAGCCAGGTTTCCATTTAAAAGGTTCCTTTTTCGACCACTTGTTGTCGGGAAAACAAAAAGAGATCCATCTGGGACACACGCAAAGACAGTAAGGCAATGTTTTACGCAGGTTTGGACGTCTTCAGTAAGATACGAGGAGGAATTTAAGAGTGCCTGGGTGAAGACCTCGGGTGGTGTTACGGTGGCCAGAGTAGCATGGTTTACACAGGTTTTTACCACCTGAGAAAGCCCACTTCCTGAGGTTGAAATAATATTTTCTTACCAGATTCTCCTGGAAACTATTCTGTGATTCACAAATCACAGCTTCCTATTCGAAAGTCGGTAATGCTTTTTGAGCCCTGTTGAACGCAGATGTATGTATATATATCACTCCGTTTTCCACAGAGCTAATATAGTCTCACTGACTTTAGAGTAGAAAGCTGTAGCTTGCAGCAACCCTCAGTTTGTTCTCTGTATTTGACAGTCTCTTATGGGGGGAGGATGGGCTAAATGAGTGATGGCCATTAAGGAGGGCACTTGGGATGAGCCCTGGGAGTTACAGATCAGTGAGGAATCTACTCCTAATACCAGTACTAAACTGTATGTTAATGAACTGGAATTTAAATAATTAAAAAAAAAACCCTTTATTAACGCCCAACCTGGGTGTTGCAAAAAAAAAAGTGGTAGCTTATGTTTCACAGAATAATTACATATTCCTCTGACATATCTGTGAGTTGCATGTCGTAATGTGACCAGCAATTAAACGGGCATATAAGTTGTGACCACCTCATCAGTTATTTTTGTATTAGCATTGAGAGCTGGGGTCTTGATTTGGCAAGGCACCTGTTCAGTGGATTCCCTCCTCATTCTTTCAAGGACCTAGATTACAAAAGGTATCCTATGATCATATAGCACCAACATTTATGCTTGAGGAATCAGCTAGAAACTCTTAGTCGCTTAAAACTTCTTGAGAAAGCCTCAATGAAAGGGTGTTTTTTTTTTTTTCACCCACAGAGCAACATGGGCACATGTCAGTCTATGTTAGGTAACTAAGGGAAATAATTTGAGACAAGTGAATGAGAGGAAGTTTCCGTTATCCTTAATGTCCTATCAAAGAATCTTTTACTTAATATGTATTTATTGAGCTATTACTGTGTTATCTGACACTATATCTGGAAGGCTAGATTATCTGATGGCTAGTCACAATCCTTGCTGTCCTCTGCAGTGGTATTTCTGTTTTGCCACCATTGGGATTATTCTACCCAAGTCTGAATTTACATTTAATGCTGGGGAAAAGTCTGCTTTCTCCTTGGATCAAGCCTAAATCCAGCGGCAGAGTGACGGGCGGGAAAGGGAAACAATAATTTAAAACCTTTTATTTATGGTATAAGAGAGGTGTTAGCATAGATTTTCAAAGATGGAAGGTGACCATGAGAAATCTTGCTGCCTTACAAGGTAAGGGATTAAAAAAAAAAAAAAAAAAAAGGACATCAGCACTTTACTCACTTTTAGAGTTATTTCCAAGGAGAATGTTGGATTTTTGCACTGCTATGCAGACCCATAGTGTGTTGCAGTTTTTTTTTTTTTAAATATCTTTCCTGAAAACTAAGGAGATTTATGTTTATTTGACAAACCAGTGCTGTACTGCTTCAGTACATAATGGAAGGTAAATGTTATTTATTCGTTTAATTTCTCAATTCAGGGAGCAAGACGACTTATTATTTGACAGCAGTCGCCTTTTGGGTTGAGTTACAGTTCATTAGCAGATGATAAGTAAACTGAGAAAGAATTGACTGGGACATGTATACTAACTTCTCAGCAGATACATTACTGTTTTATTTCTGCGTGAATCACTGTGGGGGAACAACAAAGAAAACACTAGATTGGAGGCAGTGATGGAGTAAAGACTCCTAAAGTAAGGGCACCTGGATCTCTCTCTCTCTCTCTTTGTTTTTTTTTTTTTTTTAACGTTTATTTATTTATTTTTGAGGGAGAGAGAGAGAGCATGCACTCGTGCGTGTGTGTGAGTACAGAAGGGGCAGAGAAGGGGAGAGAGAATCCCAAGGAGACTCTGCACTATTGGCATAGAGCCCAATGCAGGGCTCGATCTCGCAGCTGAGATCATGACCTGGGCTGAAATCAAGAGTGGGACACTCAATTGACTGAGCCACCCAGGTTCAATATCTTTGGTTTTTTTTTTAATGTTTTATTTATTTTTGAGACACAGAGAGACAGAGCATGGGCAGGGGAGGGGCAGAGAGAGAGGGGGACACAGAATCGGAAGTGGGCTCCAGGCTCTGAGCTGTCAGCACGGAGCCCGACACGCGGCTCGAACTCACAAACCGTGAGACCATGACCTGAGCCGAAGTCGGACGCTTAACCGACTGAGCCACCCAGGCGCCCCACAGTATCTTTTTTAAAAGCTCCTTGCAGCCTACTTTATAGCCTTCCTTAATGACCTAGTTTGGGGACCATCTAGTAGACTAAAACTCTTTAAAAAACTTCTAGCACTTTCCCATGGGAGGGGAAGAAACAGATACTTGCATTATATTTAATTAATATTGAAAACTGTTATAGGAAGGCCCATATCTGATTTTCAGAATTTGGGGGATCTAAAGCCAGGGATTCTTTCCTGTAACTTCTTAATAATTATACTAATAATTATATTAATTTTAATAGTGATACTGAGCATCGATATCTTCATCCACTTACTATGTGTTAGGCACTGAATAGGTGCTTTAGATCTTACTGTCATTTAAGATTTACAGCCACCAAATAGTTTTTAACTTTGCTTTCACACTTGAGAAAACTGAAATTCAGAGAATTTTATTTAATTTGACAAGGTGTCACAGCCAGCAAATAGTAATTGCAGGATTTGAATGCAAGTTTTTCTAACTTGAGATCCTGGACCTTAAGTATGCTTTACTGCCTCCTTATAGATCCTTACAATGTATTGTTAATTTCAATATTTCTAAAATTTCCTTCTCTTCATTTCTTTTTTTTTAAATGTCTTTCCAGTAGTTGCTTCAATTAGAAATCAGGTGAAAGAGAAGTATCCTGACTTTCTTTGGAACCAAAAAGTGACCTGAGAAATCTCTGCTGTGTATTTCTGGAAACCTCCTGATGAGTATTTGATTCTTGGAGTACACAACTCTGGTTACCACCTCATAGTTCCTCCTTATTTTAAAGACCTCACAGAACTCTCAATCTCTGTAATACCAACTAGGATGAAACTTCAAAGCAAAATAGAGGGGATCAAAGCCAGAACTATATGTCTCAATTCCAAAGCAAATCTAGAAAGTCTTTTGTAAAAATGTGTTTTAATTTTTTGGAAGAGGGGGTGAGGGAGGGAGGGAGAGAGTGAGAGTGAGCGAGTTAGAGAGAGACAGAGAGAGAGAAGGGGAGGGGGAGGGAGAGAGGGAATCCCAAGCAGGCTCCATGCTGTCAGTGCAGAGCCCAGCCTGGGGCTTGAACTCCCGAACGGTGAGGTCACAACCTGAGCAGAAATCAAGAGTTGGACACTGAACCAACGGAGCCACCCAGACACCCCCAGAAAGTCTTTTACTCTACTTCAGTTATAGAGGCGAGGCAACTAGCACTTTCCTTGTTCTACGTGTAACTTTAAATCTTCACATTCCTTTGAGAGTAGTGATCCCAATTGGTGTAACGAACGGTTTTTCAAATTATACCTATCCAGGATCTGATATTTTCTTACTTTTTTCATTTCTGTAGGGTCCCACAAGGAACACCAGCGCTATCTAAGTCACATACTCAATTTTAGATTCAAGCCTATCCTTAGGAGAGTACTTATCTTGCACAGATGAGGTAAATAAAACCAAGCTTCCAGCGAACGATGGAAGAAAGAGCTAAGTAGAAGAGCAGTTTTCTCTGTCAAGGAGCCGAATTAATGGTGATGTTCATTGCTTTTCAGTTATTGGTGGATATCCTGGGATGACATAAGACAGTCAGTAAAAACAAAATCTGTATGTGCCGAACTCTTCTACGTAGGAGGGGCTGTTCTAAATCCGACTCTCCAGTACTTAGCTAGCATCAGTTAACGGGTAGTGCTCTGAATTCTGGTCATATAGATGATAGGAGTTAACCTGAATGTGGCTGGTGATTAAAGCTATGGAATAGGTAAGACTACATATGGGGAATGTCTGGAGCAAAGGGGGAAAAGCAGAGTGAATCTGTAGAACAAACCCTGGAGGAAACTAACATTTAACTGATGAATAGAAGAAAAGATACTAAAGAGATTGGGAAGGAACATTAATAGTAGGCGTAAGGAGAAATGGAAGGTGGCGGTGCTGTGGCTATCAAGGGCAGCATTTCAAAATAGGGGAGAGGAGTTAACAGACGAAAGGCTATAGAGAAGTCAAGTAAAGTAATGACTCAGAGCACGACAATTGGTGACCCAAAGGTAGAGTTATTGAGACATAGGTCACAGGGTAATGCTATGAGCAGTGACAAAGAGGTGAAGAAGTGAATATAATATCAAAGAAAACAACATTTGTAAAATTAGAGATTACGGTTAGTAGAGGATTTTGGCAATGGAAAATATCCTAGAAACTCCTGACAGGCGTCATTCTGGGCTCTGAAAATAAAGCAATAAACGAAACAGATGATGTCCCTGACCTCTTAGGACTTATATTCTTGGGGAGGGGGGACAAAAAGCTAAAAAAAAATTGTCAGGGGTGCCTGGGTGGCCCAGTTGAGCATCCAACTCTTAATTTCAACTCAGGTCACGATCCCAGGGTTGTTAGATTGAGCCCCTTGTGGGGCTCCACACTGAGCGTGGAGCCTGCTTGAGACTCTCCCTTTCTCTCTCTCTCTCCCTCCCTCTGCCCCTCTCCCTGACCATGCTCTATCTCTCTAAAATAAAAAAAAATAAATAAAAAAAATTGTTAGGCAATGAATAGTTTCCTATAGGAAAATCAAGATAAGGAGATAAAGAGGGATAGGGATGCTATTTTATAAGGAATGGGCCCAGGGGCGCCAGGGTGGCTCAGTCGGTTAAGCATCTGACTTCAGCTCAGGTCATGATCTCACAGTTCATGAGTTCAAGCCCCACATCAGGCTCTGTGCTGACAGCTGGGAGCCCGGAGCCTGCTTCAGATTCTTTGACTCCCTCTCTCTTTGTTCTTCCCTTGCTCCCCTTCTGTCTGTGTCTCTCTCCAAAAATAAAAATCAACATTAAGGAAAAAAGGAATGGGCCTGGAAATTGTTTCTAATAAAGTCGCCTTTTAGCCAGTTTTAAGGGATATGAGAGATCAGGTCATGCTTCTATGTGGGGGCGGTGGCATATAGGGGAGGGTGGGAGAGTCATTCCAGGCCCAAGCGAGAGCACGTTGCTGAGAGGAAGATCCCCTTGTTTTGTTTGAGGAACAGGAAGGAACCAATGTGGTTGAGGCAGAATGAATGAGAACAAGGAAGTAGCCAGGTGTCAGATTGTACAATTTGTCAATTACTCTGAGACGGGAAGTCATTGGTGAGATTTGAACAGAGAAGTGGTAGGGTATTTTCTTAAGGGATCCTTCTGCCTGCTTTATGTAAAATAGTCCATGAAGGAAAGATTAAAATCAGGAAGAGCACATTTCAAGTAGTTGAAGGAATTAAATCAAGTGATAAGATGATGGTTACTTGCGCCAGGGTCGCAGCAGTAGAGGTAATGAGAAGTACTTGGATTCCGAATATATTTGAAGCAATTTCTGACAGGATATGCTGAAGGATTGGATGCGGTATATGAGATAAAGGGGGCAGCCAAAGATAACGCTCAGAAATTGTGGTCTGAGCAACTATGAAAATGTAATTACCACAAACTGAGGAGGCTGGCAAAAAGTGGAAATCCTGTTCAGTTTGAGATATAAATATCAAGCTGGGGATTTCATATATGTATCTTGATTTCAGGTCAAGAATATCTTAACCTTTAGAAAGGTCAGGGTGGAAATAGACATTTGAAGGTAATTAACCTACAGCTGTTATTTATAGCCGTAGAATTGGATGAGTCCACTGAAGTAGCGTGTTTGAATGTAAAAGAGAAGAATAGAAAGGACTGAGCTTTAGCTTTTTGCCTTTAGGGGTCTGGAAGGAGAAGAAATATCAAAGGAGAGTAAAATTACATAGGCAATCAAGAAGGGGGTGTCTGGGGCGTGGATACTGAGGAAAGTGTTTGAGGAGGAGGGAAGGAGAAACACTGTCAAATGATGGTAATCGGCCCAGGAAAACAGAAGTTTAGAAATGACCACTGAAATTTGAGACTTTGGCCATCACTGGAGTTGATCAGGGCACGTAACTTGGGTTGGAAGCCACGTACAGGAGCACTTGATATTGGAAGCCACACAGTTGAATTATTTTCTGCAGTATCCGTCAGCCACACATGTGTCAGTGTAAAGATGGCACATCTCAGGATTTATCCCAGATCGGTGGTTTTGTGGGGAAGAAGCCTAAGAAGGCAAGAGAACTGATGGAGCTTATGAAATACTAATTTATTAACTGAATGCAATTGACAGCATGACCTAGTTCGTGAAGGGAAGAAGGAAACATCTAGTTTGTAAGGCCAAGGAGGTTAATAAATTGTCACAGAGAAGTTGAGATGCTTGTGATATCAATAAAGTCAAAGAGTAAGTGCTAGGACAGTGAGGTTGCTGGGAGGATACGTAATTGTGGTTAGCAAGTGGGATAGCGGAGTTAAAATTTTCAAAGCTGTCGTAGTTTCGAATAACAGTAAAGTCCAGGGGGTGGTCACGGACCTAGGTATTTGAAACGGAGTGTAGGTGAAGGTCATGGAGGTGAAAGGATGGGCAATGAACTGTGGTGCTCAGATGTGATATGTGTCATCACGAATGAATGTGAGCATCCCAGAATTGTAGCAAGATTTGATAGTTCAAGGGAGGTTAGGAGTTTAGCATTAACGTGTTCAATGAATCTCAGGATGGTGCTGGGACTTTGGAAGTCTAATTTCTCCTAACACAGTCTTTGAAATAAATCCTGTGTTTTTGGCTTCGCATCTCCAAAGGACATTATGTTGTAATTTTGTGTTCTATCAGTATGGGCGTATTGCTATTTGCAAAGTGTTTTCGTTCTGTCAACTCACGTCCTTGAGCTCTTCAAAAGAGTTGCAGTACCTTTCTTGATACTATTTTCCACATCATTTTCTCGTTATTGTGTTAGTACCTATGTTTGGGTGGAGTACGTTCTTGCTTGAGGTAGGGTACAGCAGAGGTAAATTTTTTGAGACCTTAAGGGTCTGAAGCAATCTTCATTATACATTGATACTTGATTGATAGATTTTCTGGGTATAGAATTAGAAGTGAAAAATCATCTTCCACGTGTGATGGCATTGTTCTAATCAGCAGCTCTGTCCTTCAGTTAATGGAAAATATTACTGGAGTCATTTGTTGATACTTTTCTCCCCTCTCTATATTCTACTTTTTTAAAAAAATATTTAAGTAATCTCTGCATCTAACCTGGGGCTTGAACTCACAACCCCAAGATCAAGAGTCGCACGCTCCTCCGACTGAGCCAGCCAGGCGCCCCAATTTTTTTTTTTTTTTTGCTGGAACTTCTCAGTTTCTTGGATTGATCCTATAATCTTTATATAGTTTTCCCTTTCCCTTTTCTTTCCTTTTCTCTAAGGAGGCAGTGTAGGGTTATATAAGCATGCCTTTGGAGCTATATTGCCTAAATTCTAAATCTGGCTCCACTATTTACTAGGTTTGGCTTGGACAATAAGTCCAAATGAGTCTCTGTGACTCATTGACTCATTTTCTTCATATGAGAAATCAATAGTGTCTACCTTACAGTTTCTTTTGAAGAGAAAATGAATGAGTAGATATAAAGTGCTCAGAACAGTGCCTGTTTCTTTTGAAGAGAAAATGAATTAATAGATAGAAAGTGCTCAGAACAGTGCCTAACACATTATAAAACCTATACAGAATTTGCTATTATCATTGTAATGATTACTTTATCTCTTTGAATCTTTTGTCTACCTTCTGTATATGTCCTCAACTTTTACTTCATTTCCAGGATAGTTTTTTTCTTATTCCTCTTTTTATTACATAGCACCCTGTTGTGTTTTTTTAAGTATATTTATTTTGAGAGAGAGAGAGAGAGAGAGAGAGAGAGAGAGAGAGAGTGTGTGCAAGCTGGGGAGGGACAGAGAGAGAAGGAAACAGAGTATCCCCATCAGGCTCCTTGCTAACAGCACAGAGCCAGCCCCGTGGGGCTCTTGATCCCACGAACTGTGAGATCAGGACCTGAGCAGCAATCAAGAGTTGGACACTTAACCCACTGAGCCACCCCGGTGTCCCGGTTCGTGGGTTTTTTTTTTTTTTTTTTTTTTTTCATGGATGCTAAATCTTCTCTCTAAGGTGTTAGAGGTTTGAAACAATGTTTTTTTTCATGCTTTGTCTCTGTCTCTTCTTGTTTCCTTTTTCTGTTTATTCATTTTGGGGTGTTTTACCCTGGAGAGTTCCTCATACATTTGGTCAGCCTTGGCTCTCCATTCACATTTAAGAGTGAAAGCGAAAAGTGATCTGAAAGGTCTTTGTTCTTTTGTTAGTTAACCGGTGGTCTTTCCAGGAGAGATTGTACAGGGACGGGCAGATGGGAGGGTGGGGACTTCCGATTTGCATGTATTTGCATGTATTAACGTAGGGGGTTTCCTCCCTCTGGGGAGGCACTGGTTCCTAAGAGATGAATTTTTAATCTCTTGCCAGGTTGCTTGTATTTGGAGAGCCGGAAAGAGTATAGGCATCTCAATGTTCAGTATGAAAACTTTCACTGCATCCTACTATTTTATTTATCTATTTCTTTCTTTCTTTTTGCCCCTAAGGTGAATTTTATTTTTTATTATTCTTTAATCCTACTCTTTTTAAAAAAAATTTTAAATGTTTAAAAAAAAATTTTAGTGTTTATTTTTTAGAGAGAGAGAGAGAGAGAATGAGCAGGGGGAGGGCAGAGAGAGAGGGAGACACAGAATGTGAAGCAGGCTCCAGGCTCTGAGCTGTGGGCACACAGCCCGACGCGGGGCTTGAACTCACAAACTGAGGTCATGACCTGAACTGAAGTTGGAAGCTTAACCAACTGAGCCACCCAAGTACCCCTAGCCCTTCTATTTTTCAAAAGCTCATTCTTTTACCTGCCATTTTGCTTGCTATCGCAGTCTGGAGCTTTTCTTTAATTTCTCCAGAAAACAGACACCTGGTCACCTACTAGGGTGAAGAAGGGACCGTGGAAATTTAACTCCTTATACAGTCTTTAAATAATTCTCCTCTTTTCTGCGCTATACCTCCGCACGTCTTTTGAGGTGTCTTACACTCCCTGAGCCTTTCCCAAGTTCCTTGGGTTGTATTAATTTGCTTCTCACTAGCGCCCCCTTCTGTAGGCATTTAGCAATGGGTTTCTCTCAGCTTTGTTCAGTCAATTTTCCTCCATTCGTTTATCTTTCCAAAAAAGTGTTGATATTTCTTATCAATTTTGTCTCCTCTCATGTTTCCTTTGTCCTTGTGGGTTTATGATTTTTTTTTATTCCTGATCGTGTTTAAGGGCACGGGTTCTAAAGCTGATCTCTCGGTTTGAATTTTTGTGGTGTCATGTTACCAACTGAGAAATCATGGGCAATTTACTTGTCTGAGTCTGTTTCTTTTCATTTATTATTGTTGTCGTTGTTGTTGAAAATAAGGATCATAAAAGCACCTATATTATAGGAATCAGTACATATAAAGTACTTACTTAGAACAGTGACTGACCAAAGTACCTGATTAATAAATGTCAACTCTTATTGTTGTCACTATTTGCATTGTTATAATATTATCATCATTATTTAGGAGTTTCAAATGGGAACAGAGATAAACACATGCATTCAGGCCCATCATGTTTAGCCATTGGTTTATTTTTATTAATTATTTGCTGATTTTTTTAAGTAGGCTCCACAACTAGCATGGAGCCCAGGGCAGGGCTTGAGCTCATGGCCCTGAGATCAAGACCTGAGCTGAGATCAAGAGTTGGATGCTTCACTGGCCGAGCTCCCCAGGCGCCCTACCCCTGCGATTAGCTTATTGTTAAAGTGCAGATGGGATTGAAAGTGAAGACTGTATTATTAATTATCCTTGAGAACTTTGATGAACAAGACAGAGGAATAGTGAATTTTTACAACTGACATTTTTAAAAGCCTAGAACAAATACAATTTCAATAATCCGATCCATAAATATCTCTACCGTATTTCTCTACTTTTCTGAACTCATTTATCCACTTCATCCTAATGATGAGTTTCTTTATAGATACAAGATAGTTCTAAATATCTGTTGCAGATGTAACAATGTCCAGAGGCAGACAGGGCGTCATGTCATTGTTGGGGGCTTCACTCACGTATTACTGGCCACAATTTATATGATTACCATTAGACCCAATACTGGCAGTGAGAATAGGACCACAATAATTGGTGTAGCTCGATCACGATTTATGCATGGGGCTGAGAATAGGATCCTTACCCCTGAGTCAGGTGGGGCAGGAGTAGACACGTGAAACGAATTGTGTCCTTGTAAGAAAAGAGAGGGAAAAGTGGAAAGTTAGTAGGCAATCACGTGTTGCAGAGAAAGTTAGTCTGTAGGCCATTCTGCAGAGTCATAAATATTGAGTATACCTCAAATAAAATTAAGACCTATAGTTTTGATGAGCGTATTGGGAAAGAAACAGTTTATTTTCCCCAGTGGGTCCTTACGTTGCAAGTATTCTGTAATGTCTTATTCCAGGCTTATTGGCATTTAAATCAAATTTCTATTACAACTAAAACTTATCATAGTTTTTCATGCAGCCAGTTTCACAATTGAAACCCAAACAAAAACAGGTAAGGTTCCACAAGTTAACTACTCTTTTTTCTCCTCGGGAATTATGTATTAGAGAAGCTGAAAGTTGCATAAAGGTACATAACCATATTTTGTAATCAGACGTGAATGTCAGTTCAGTTTCTTGATTTCTACCTATGCCCAAAGAGCATCTGAGAAAAGTGAATGAGTCCCTTTCCCGACTTCCTGTCTCCCCGAGTCTTTAGAAAAGGAATTATGGTTCTCCAATTTGCCTTACGCACTTTCGTGAGCTAATTATAACAACACTTTACAGTTCAGCCTGCTTAAAAAGCAAACTGTGGAAGTTGCGTTAAACCTACTGCCAATTAAGAGACAGCAAGATGGATTATCTCCAGATGCTCATGGGACTTCTTGAGGTTTGGAGAGTTGCGTCTGTTTCTGTTTTACTTTGGTATTTTTCCTTTCACTGCAGAAGCTCTTCGTGGCCCTGTTGACTGCAGATATGCAGATGAACCTCATGCAAACATGCTTGGTTTCTGGGATGGAAAGTTTCCAGGAAGGCATACAGCAGGAAGTCATGGTACATTCACCCTCAGAGCCTGAAAAATATATATGCTGGATCTCCTAAGTAAACTTTCAGTTTTGGAGAGAGACAGTGAAATTTTATATTTTTCAGTGCATTTTAGATTAGAAGAGGTAAAACATTGTTTCTACCAGGAGATGCCTTGTTGAGAATAAAAATAATGTCTCTAGACAGGGCCAGTAAAACTCTGAATATTCTTTCTTTGAGCCCTCCACTTCTCCTTCATTCAAATTTCGTAAAAAAATATTCATACAATTCTTTTTTCCCAGCTTTTAAGTCTCGTATGCTTGTTTTGATTAAACATTCACGGCAAAAGCTTTTGGCCTAATTGAGAAAAATAATTCTTTTTTATTGAAGTATGATTGACATAGAATATTCTATTAGTTTCAGGTATACATCATAATGATTTGATATGTTTTTATACATTAGGAAATGATCCCCATGATAAGTATAATTACCATCTGTCACCATACAGAGTTATTGCAGTATTATTGACTATACATGCTGTGTATTACTTCCCCATGACTTATACCTGGAAGTTTGTACCTCTCCATTCCCTTTACCTATTTCCAAGTTTACTAAAAACACTCATATGATTTTTTTCTAGTTTTATTGAGAAATAATTAATGTATGTCACTGTATATGGCATGATAGTTTAATTTACATATATTAAATGATGTGAAATGATTACCACATCATTAGGTTTAGCCAACATCCATCATCTCATATAGGTACAGTAAAAGGAAAAAAAAATCTCCATTTTTTTAAATGTTTATTTATTTACTCTTTTAATGTTTATTTACTTTTGAGACAGACAGAGCGCAAGCGAGGGAGGGGCAGAGAGAGAGGGAGACACAGAATCCGGAGCAGGCTCGGGGCTCTGAGCTGTCAGCACAGAGCCCGACGTGGGGCTCGAACTCACGGACCGCGAGATCGTGACCTGAGCGGAAGTCGGACGCTTAACCGACTGAGCCACCCAGGCGGCCCTAAATGTTTATTTATTTATTTTTGACACACACACACACACACACACACACACACACACACACACACAGAGAGAGAGAGAGAGAGAGAGAGAGAGAGAGAGAGAGAGAATGAAAATCCCAAGTAGGCTCAGTGCTGTCAGCATGGAACCGTGAGATCGTGACCTGGGTGAAAACAATTTCCTTGTGATGAGAGCACTTAGGATTCATTCTGTTAACAACTTTCCTGTATATCATACGCCAGTGTTAACTATAGTCCCCGGGGTGCCTGAGTGACTCAATCGGTTAAGCATCCGACTTCAGCTCAGGTCATGATCTCACAGTTCATGAGTTCCAGCCCCGCATCAGCCTCTGTGCTGACAGCCTGGAGACTGTTTCAGATTCTGTGTCGCTCTCTCTGCCCCTCCCCCAATCGCGTGCGCGCGCGCGCGCGTGCGCTCTCTCTCTCTCTCTCTCTCTCTCTCTCTCAAAGATGAATAAACATTAAAAAATTTTTAAACTGTAGTCCTCATGTTGTATATTATATCCCTAGTACTTATTTATCTTATAAATGGAAGTTTGTACTTTTCGACTCCCTTGTCATTCCTCCTTTCCCACCTTCCGCCTCTGGTAACCACAAATCTGATCTCTGTTTCTAGGAATCTCAGTGTTTTTGTTTGGTTTTCTTTTAGATTCCACATATAAATGAGATCATACAAGTGTCTTTTACTGTTTGAGTTATTTCACTTAGCACAATGCCTTCAAGGTCCATCCATGTTGTAACAAATGGTAGGAATTCTTCCCTTTGTGGGGCTGAATAATATTCTATTGTATATATATTACCACAAGCTTTGTCCATTAATTCACTGATGGACACTTAGGTGGTTACAATGTCTTAGCTGCTATGAACATGAGGGCACAGATATCTTTTCAAGTTAATGTTTTTGTTTCCTTTGGATATATTCTCAGAAGTAGAATTGCCGGATGATCTGCTAGTTCTATTTTTAATTTTGGGATGATTATCCATACTGTTTTCCATAGTGGCTGTACCAACTTACAGATCCCACCAACTGTACACGAGTATTCCCTGGGTACCGCATCCTTGCCAGCATTTGCTATCTCTCGTCTTTTTTGCTGATGGCCATTGGAAGCGCACGATCAGAAAGGCATAACTTGCGGAGAGATTATTCTTTGGCACAGATACTTCGTTAACTTTAAAGATGAAAGTGATATTTTTAAGGGTTTTGTTAATCCACATATAGACTCAGTTCTATGATTATCAATCATAGTGGAGGCTGCCATTTTAGATGGATTTGAAGTTAGAGAAATAAGGGATCAGCGAGCAAGCGGCAGAACAACACGATTATTTCTACAACCAAGAGAAGTGAATCAACCATATATATATATATACATATATATATATATATATATATATATATACACATATATATATATATATTCCTTCATGTAGATAGGATATTCACTACTACTGTATCAAGCCCCTAACCCATCAGAAAATACTCGATTCACTCTACCTTATAAGCAATGCACATATGACCCCATTAATGTAAAATTTATTGACTAAAGCTTTGAACTTATCCAACTGCTTATAGGAAATCATAAGTCTCCATGTTGAAATGTATCACTTGAGATTATGATAGATTTGTGTTATTCGCTGTATGCCCAGGACATTTTAGTACAAGAAGCTAAGCCCATGATGATTTTTGATTTGGTTCTGAAGTATGGTGTCTGGAATGAAATCAAGAGTTTCATTCTACCACATGATACATGTAATATACATCTATATATGGAATAATATGTTCACTTCTGGTTGTCATACTAAGAAGATTGATCCAGATTCTAGAACTGTGTATGTAGAACAAAGAAAGCCTGTTTTGCATGATGGAGGATACGACAGGGGCCAAAAAGTAGGTAGAAGTTACTTAGAGAACGCATTCATCTCATTTTAAGAACATTTTCTTTCCTCCTGCATCTCTGTTCTGGAGGGTTGAGTCAATCATACTCCTCGGTTGATGGCACACTGATACCATCGCTATTTGCAAAGCCCATGCTTATTTGTTTCTATCTACTCCCCGCGTCTCATTCCCTCAGGCAATTGTTCTAATCTCTTGACGTTTAAGTCTTTTGCAAAATGTGTGTTGCTGTTTTGTGCGTGTGCATTTTCAGTTTATATCAATGGTTTTGCGGTATAGATTTCATTCTGTTTCTTCTCCTTTTTCACCTGAGACGTTTATTTCATTTGCCGGATGGGTATCTATTTTGTCATTTCCAAACGCTACCCAATCTCCATGATGTGTACCTCCCACATTTTCCCTTGTCAGACCCCCCTGGCAATGACTGTCTCATCTCTTCGCTCCTTGTCCATTTCTTTGCTACCATAAACAACATTGCAGTGAATAGCCTTGGACGTGTATCCTTTTGGACTTTTGTGAGAGGGTACATTCTGGATTACACGGTGTATGTACACTTAGTTTGATGAATAGTTCCATATTGCTCTCTAGAATGGCTCCTTCCACAAACAGGGCAGGAGAGATCCCGGGGCCCAGGAGTCAGCAGTCTATCTACAAAGGGCCAGATTGTAATTATTTTAGATTTTGCCGGCCACATAGAGTTTTTATAATATATTCTTCTTGTTCCTTTTTTTGGTTCCCCATCAAAAATGTAAAAAAAAAAACATTTTGGGGGGCTCTTCAAAATTGGAGAAGGATTACATTCATCCCTGGGGCCATCCAGAGGCCTGACCTAGCCTCCTATCCCTGCCAACATGTGGCAGATTATTCACTAGTATAACTTTGGTCGGTGTAATGGATGTAAGCTGAGAGCTCACTGTCTGAAGTTCCATTTCTCTTCAATCACTTGTTATTATTTGGACTTCTTCATCAGTAGAGCTGCTAACTGAATAGTTTGTTCAGATTTCTATTAGGCTTTCTAGAGTCTATTATGATTTCTAGAGTCTTCTCATTGATATTTTGGAGTGTCTCATATGCTGGATATTCATTTTCAGTTTTAGGCACTTTATCTTTTATCTTTTTAAAATTGTTATTTATTTTATTTATTTATTTATTTATTTATTTATTTATTTATTTGTTTGTTTGTTTATTTAACTTTAGAGAGAGAGAGAGAGCATGTGAGTAGGGCAGAGGAGCAGAGGGAGACAGAGAGAATCTTAAGCAGGCCCCATGCTCAGTGTGGAGCCAAATGTGGGGCTTGATCTCAAAACAACAAGATCATGACCTGAGCCAAAATTAAGAGTAGGACACTTAATCGACTGAGCCATCCAGGCACTCGTAGTCACTTTACCTTTTGCTAATCAGTTATCTGTTTATTAATGCTATACATAGTGTCTTTAATTGATCAGAATTACTTAATTTTCATGTATTTTAAGAACTTTGTAGGGGTGCCTAGGTGGCTCAGGCAGTTAAGCATCGGACTTCTCAGGTCATGATCTTGCGGTTTGTGAGTTCAAGCCCCACGTTGGGCTCTGTGCTGACAGCTCAGAGCCTGGAGCCTGCTTTGGATTCTGTGTCGCCTTCTCTCTCTCTCTTTCTCTGCCCTCTTCCACTGGTGCACGCCCTCTCTCTCAAAAATAAATAAACATTAAAAAAAAAAAACACTTTGTAATCGTCTGAAGTATAAATAAATGGAATGAGCCACCACAAAAGATAGTTTCCCAGCACTGAAGTGTTTCTGAAGAGGCTGAATGGCCATTTGGCATCAATGTTACATTGTAGCGTCTCAAATCTTGAGTGGGTGTGTGGGCTAGACCATTTAGATGTCCTCTGAACCTGAGATTATTTGGTCCGCGTGAAGCAGTTTGACAGCAATATTTGGAAATCATAGGATTTAGGTAGCCGAAGGGATGTCAGTGGTTCATATAATCCAGACTTTTCATTTCCCACGGTAAGAAACCAAGGACAGAGCAGTGCGGATGCACTTGCTCAAATTTCCCACAGCTAGTTGGTGGCAGAGGCTGGACCAGAATTTCGGGCTTCAGGGTCAACTGTACTTCCCATGAGCTCAAGATCAATTCTAAAGTGAATGGTTCAGTCATAAACACCATAGGTGGTTCCAGAGGTGGAAGGATGTCATCGAGGTAGGAAAGATATGCAGAAAGGGGAATCTTTTTTCCTAGGATTGACTGGTTCATGGCAAATGCTAATGCTACTTTTATGACTATTCATAATCTATTAAGTTGTCATTTACAGAAATTATTAGAAAGGCATTATCCACATATGTTTCCTTCCTCCAAATTATTATGTCTTCCCCACGTATCCCCCTCTAAAGTACTATCTCTTCCCTCTAATGCCAGATACTAAAGGGCACTGTGCCTTTCCAGCTGAGCTATGACTGTGTAATGAACTGAAACATTGCAGAATCCTTAACATCAGGCATTCAAGAGAGCTACTAGGCTCGTGTCCAGCTGCCACGGCCTGATATGCATAAGTCAGAAAATCGGTCCCCTCCCACGGTGTTGGGTAACAAATCCTTTCCAGATCTATGCCCCATTATCTACTCTAATGGAAAAGATTATGAGAAAACATGGAGTTGTTTAAAGCCGAGGCCATGCTAGGTGAAATCAGCTTTTGGAGTGAGGTCTTACTTAGCTCAACCCTGGCACTGCTGGAGAAATAGTGTCTTTACAAATAGTTTCTTCTCCTTCTTTAGATCTCAGGTGTTTGGGGACTTGCACGTTGGTTGACCACAAAACAAGATAATGGGACCCTTTTTGTGAGGCTATATCAACAATGCCAAATAGCTCTTACACTGTTCTAAATATTTATATATGATTTCATGGCATTCGAGGTTTTAATATTGGTGGGCAGTGAAGGACAGGGGCTCGATAGGCTGGGAAAATGTATTTGCAATGTTGTAGGGTCTTCACAACTTTGGGCAGGATTTATCGGCATATGTGTATGTCTGGAGTTCAGTTAAGATGCTCCAGGTTCCCCCCCGCCTCCCCCCCGAGAGGAATATTCTCAGAACTAGCTTGTTTCCTCTTCTAAGGACCACAACAAGAGATTTCTGTTTTTTCCCAGACCTTCTCCAAACTTGACAGCTAAATGGAAGGGTACAAAGGCCACTTTCACAATCTTTTCTCAGCTCCAATTCTTCCCTTTCATCTACCTCCCTCTGCAATCTCTCCAGCAGGCCTGTACAAGAGTACGTATTTGCTGCAGCTTGAGTCCCCCCACTGTCCGGACAAGATACTCAAGTGCTGGCAAAGTTCAGAGTGCCCACGAACAGTTCTTGATGCCATGCGTCTTTATTTCTCAGCGGTGTCTGCTTTGGACTTGGGGTCTGGCTGCTATGCCGAAGCTATTTGTGTTGCCCTTTTTCTTTCCCCACATAGAATACTGTTTCTGGGACTGAATAGCTTTCCTCCTCACTCCTTCCCCTGGAACTACACCTGCTTCAATTATACTCTTTCTCTTTGCCATGTAGCCCGAGGACACAATTTAAATGCCCTGCTTATTTCTCTGCAAGTCAAAACATCTTCCCTGCCTGACTGGAGAGGAAATGAGAAAAGGGAGGGTAGGAGAAAGAGTAGGTCTGTCTTCATTTTACCGTCCTCACGCAGCAAATGGCCCATTTGATAAGTCCTAGCTAGGAAGAAATGCAGATGTGCATACCGGCGTCTCCCTACCGTGGTTGAACAAGTCTAACTCAGTTCCATTTCCTTTCCAGAAGCTTTAAGAGCTGATGAATAACCAGCGGTGTCTGCAGTATGCCGAAGTCGTACCCCCTTTCCTGTGTACAAGCAAATGAACGCTTTAGGGTGGCTCAAATCACTTCCGCCAGAGCCACGGTTGATCTGAAGTACCTTATTTTACTCTCTTCCAGGGGAGGGGGCACCAACTTTCCAGAGCCCCCGTACTCTCTTTGTAGGTTTCTAACCCTCAGCGCTAACTTATCACAAGTGTAGGTGAAGCCTAGATAAATATTGAGATGATGACCGGGGCTACTATAAGAAAGGCAGAATAGGGTACCAAAACATAACCTAATCACTTGCTGATATTATAATGAATCGAGATGAGAGGCTAATTAGGCGAATTAATAAAATTTTAGCCGTGCCAAACATGACTCCTGCAGGTTATCTCGCAGGGCCCTTCTCCTGTAACCTTTGGGCAAAACGAAGGATGAGAAGATTTTTTGAAGCACAGTGTTTGTGGTGAGATAGGAAATTAGTATAACAAACTTCCAAACGTATGGTCTTTTCCGGTCTCCCCTAGTAAGAATAAGTGCTATTGTTCTGGGAGTTCATGATGATGTTCTTATCCGTATTCAACCCCCGGGTAGAAAGCCCATGTCTCCCTACTGGACTTCCTCTTACCGTGAGATCTACTGTGTCCTTGGCTCTCCATACCGACATTGTTTTGCGCACTTGTTCTTGGGTATGACAGCGGTTATTTCCACTTTGGAGAAGATAGAAGAGTGTATTAGCAAATGACGATCAGGTGAATTAACCTAGCTCTCAGTATTACAAGCCTTTCATCACCTATCGGTCTCCGTCTCCGAAAGAAAAGTATTTTTTCATGTCTGTGATGCTGCTGCCAAGATAAATGGTATGAGGAGTCGTTGTAGGGTTTCTCTTCATGGTGACATTCAGTAGAACCATGGACAACCAGGAAAGCCCATTGAACCTTGCTCAATTGCCTTTCTTCATGAGGGTACCATGACTCCCGGGTTACGATTTGTCAGTGGTGAAACCTGGACTTTAAGTTCTTCATCGAATATTTCATGGTAAGAAGCATAGAGGTGGTGATCTCCTTCCCTTTTATGAAATTCAAACGAAGCTTTAAAATTGCATTCCCTCCCTTTCTATTCCAGGGAGCTAATGCTCTGCTTGGGATTCATTAAGTACAAGGTTGACATTTCCACTGACCACAGGCTGGACTTTAGTCTATAGATATTAGCCTGCAATGCGGTACATGTTGCCATCTGTTCACAGTGGAGGAAAAATAAACTGCAAATATTTTACTCAGCCATATAATCATGTGCTTAGGATGTTCATGGTTACAAATATCTAGGTGACATGTACATCCAGGTACTTGGCATTAAGATTATAACACAGTGCATATCAACAAATATGTATCGGTTATTTATGCGTCTAGCATTGTAATTGGGGTTTTTTTTTTCCCCCTTTACACAACACTGGGTACAGCCAGAATAAACATGAGAGTTTTCTGGGCAGAATTTCTTCTTTCAAAATGTTCACTCCATTAACCCATTATTCTATCTTTTGGATCTGAAGATATATTGCTTTTCAGGTTCTCTGAGGATAATTAAGGGGCCCTGCATACGGCAATTAGAGCACGTGTCTTAGGTGTGACTGATAGAAAACAAAAGTCGGAATTGGAATTGGAATTGATATTGGAGAGTGAGAGAGAACTGTGGTTTGAGAGAGAAGACGCACTCTAACTGGGAAGGGAGAGAAAGAGGAGGCAACCGCTAAGTAGCTTTCTCTCCCTCTTGGTTTTGCTAATGGTTCATTTTTCATGTGGGATAGGGAGGCTCTATGTAAATTGGTATGATATTCAGGAGTGAAATCGTCCAGAAAGAAGCTGAGCCAGTTATGTCCAAGTTGATTCACCAAATTATATTTTATTGCCAAATGCTTGTTTGATTATCCATGTTACTGTTTTTGTCTCTTAACACGGCTGATGTCAGAAGGTTTCAAACGTGGTAAAATCTTGAAATGTCACTTTGGAAAATGTGTATGCCAAGTACTTCAGAGGCACAATTAACAAAAATATCTATAGCACAGTGATTGAATGTTTTCAACTCATTTGTCCCTTCTGCTTCACTCTCCTTTAGGTAGATTTGTGAGTAAGTTGGAACACTGAAATGGCATGTAGATCTTAAAGGACCAGATGCACAATTCAATAGTAACTTACAATGTTTTTAAACACCAAGGATCCGGGGCACCTGGGTGGCTCAGTCGGTTAAGCGTCCGACTTCAGCTCAGGTCACATCTCACGGTCTGTGAGTTCGAGCCCCACGTCGGGCTCTGGGCTGATGGCTCAGAGCCTGGAGCCTGCTTCCGATTCTGTGTCTCCCTCTCTCTCTGCCCCTCCCCCGTTCATGCTCTGTCTCTCTCTGTCTAAAAAAAAAAAAAAAAAAAAGTTAAAAAAAAAAAAAACACCAAGGATCCACTACTAATTTTCTTCACAGAGAATTCATCCCGTATTTGCCATTCCTAGAAAAGGCACAAGGTGGCCTCTACTGCAGTGGTTTTCATGAGGAAATTATAAAAAATATGGAGAAAAATTCGCTTAGGGGTTTTCCGCTGTGGTAGAAGTCTCCACCCTAAACCATTTAAAGTAGCTTGAAGATATACACTAGGCAGTATCTGAGAGTGGACTGGAATCGTAACTTGCTTATTTGTGTTTAAAGAACACTATGTCACCTCGCATTGATAATTGCCTTCTTATTATTGATAGGGTAAGGACAGTGTTATTAGAGTGATGTTCTCAAGATTTTGTTTCCTCTACTTTAAAATTTAGGAGAACGGGGCGCCTGGGTGGCTCAGTTGGTTGAGTGTCTGACTTCGGCTCAGGTCATGATCTCACAGTTTGTGAGTTCGAGCCCCACGTCGGGCTCTGTGCTCACAGCTCAGAGCCTGGAGTCTGCTTCAAATTCTGTGTCTCCCTCTCTCTCTCTGTCCCTCCCCCACTCTCACTCTGTCTTTCTCTCAGAAATAAACATAAATAAGTAAATAAATAAATAAATAAAATTGAGGAGAACGTTCTAGAGAATTAGTGAGGAAACGTGTTGAACAGTTACTACATGAGGGAAACAAAGGATGGGTATGCTTTTAGTAATTAGGATGGAAGTTGTTTTTGAACTTGGAATGAACGATACAAATGGGGGAGACAGCATATATGATATGTTATACATCAGTGTTTGGAATAGAGATAGTCTTTCATGAAGGATAAGAAACTGGAGAATGGCTGGAAGGTCAGAATTAGGCTGTACAAAGGCTTGAGTGTTGAAGCAAGCAAATTGTTTTAACCCAAAGGCAGTTAGCCATAGAATACCATCAGTAATTCACTTTCTTTCAGGGATAAAGCATTTCAGCATTCCATTAGCTATTATTTAATATGGATTGTGGACATTGACTTGGAAAAATGCAATAGCAGCTTAACTGCTACCATGGCAGTCCATGGTAATACACAACATTAAATTTTCTCTATATGATATCTCATACGAAGAATAAAATCGATTCATGTTTCTACTCTCTATATAATCGGGTATGGTGGTGAATGTTTCTCAATCTTTAGGGACTAATGCTGCCCCTTATCATACACTAACTCTTAATAAATTCCAACGGTGTACCAAGGGAAGTGTAAAACATACAACTTGGGGGGCGCTCAGTCGGTTAAGCATCTGTCCTTGGCTCAAGTCATGATCTCGCATTTTGTGAGTTTGAGCCCCGTGTCGGGCTCTGTGCTGACAGCTCAGGGCCTGGAGCCTGCTTCTGATTCTGTGTCTCCCTTTCTCTCTGTCTCTCTCTCTCTGCTCCTCCCCCACTTGCACTCTGTCTCTCTCTCAAAACTAAATAAACATCAAAAAAAGTCATTTCATCAGAAAATATTAAAAAAAAAACCCCATTCAACTTGACAAGACAGTCCTTGGTATGGTTAATAATAATTGGACAGATGCCATATGTTTTCACTCTTATGTGGATCCTGAGAAACTTAACAGAAGACCATGGGGGAGGGGAAGGAAAAAAAAAAGAGAGGGAGGGAGCCAAACCATAAGAGACTCTAAAAACTGAGAACAAACTGAGGGTTGATGGGGAGTGGGAGGGAGGGGAGGGTTGGTGATGGGCATTGAGGAGGGTACCTGTTGGGATGAGCACTGGGTGTTGTATGGAAACCAATTTGACAATAAATTTCATCAATAAAAATAAAAAAAAATAATTGGAGGTCTTTCAAGATAAATTACAAAACTATTAACTTCTTTGGGGTTTTCCTTTGGTCAGAATCATAAATGGGACTTGTATCTGAGTGAAAATCAGAGCTTTGTGAGGGCAGAGACTATAATATATTTCCTCTACTCATTGCCAACATGTAGCACATAATTATATGCCTGGCACATATTTAAAGACTCAACAAGAACTTTTTGGATGGATGGATGGTATTCTGAACTTCAATGAACTTTTCAACTTACCCAATGTGATTTTACCACCTTTCCACTTTAGTCACCCACTGGCACTTGGACATTGTTATCATTTATATTCACATGTTCTTATGACTATGTAACACGGTGATGCATGATCCTGGAATGGATCCTGGCCAAGAAAGGAGACATTAAGGAGGAAAATTGGTGATACTTGAATATCTTCAGATTAGATAGTAGAATTGTCCTAGTGCTAATTGTGTGACTTTGATAATTTGATTATGTAAGATGTTAATGTTTGCAAAATCTAGATAAAAGGTGCATAAGATTTTTTGCAACATTTTTGAAAGTATGAAATTACTATAAAGTGAAAATTTAACAAAGTAAAACAAAAGTGTTTCACCCTTAACATTTTATTACATCATCCCCCAGTTTCACTCCTGCTTGTATCCTCATTATAACCTTTTATCCCATAGTCTCATGCTATTTTCAAAGTCTTGTTAGAACAGTTTATGATCTGATTGACTTCCCTTCCTAGCTCTTATAAACAAAATCAATCTTTTAATTGATGTCCTTGCATGGTTCCTAGAATTGGCCGGATTTTTGACCTTTCACCATTATGATTTGTCACTGTTCATTCATCATGCCAATGCACAAACCTGAGTCACTGACTCCTCACATTATGTTCTTAGGATACTAAGAGCTGTTAGGGAGGGGAGCCTGGGTGGCTTAGTCACAAGCATCTGACTTGGGCTCAGGCCATGGTCTCAGGGCTTGTGGGTTCGAGCCCCATGTGAGACTCTATGCTGATAGCCTGGAGTCTGCTTTGGATTCTGTTTCTCCCTCTCTCTCTCTCTGCCCATCCCTTGCTTACTCTGTCTCTGTCTCTGTCTCTGTCTCTGTCTCTCTCTCTGAAAAATAAATAAACTTAAAAAAAAAAAGAGCTATTAGTCAATTAACAGAAATGTGTGGCAAAGTCTAACGCTTGCTACCTTTAGCTAAGCTCTCCCAAATGCTTTGCACTTTTTCAATTTATGTTAAAAATAAATTTAATTTATATAAAAAAAGTCAAAACTTCCAGTTACATTCTACTTTTTCTACAATGCTTAAACAACTACAATCTACTTTCTATCTCTTTAAGGTTTCTCTATTCTGGACTTTCATATGGATGAAATAATATGTTGTCTTTTGTGGTTGGCTTCTTTTCACCTAAAATAATGTTTTTTTTTTTAAATTTTTTTTTCAACGTTTATTTATTTTTGGGACAGAGAGAGACAGAGCATGAACGGGGGAGGGGCAGAGAGAGAGGGAGACACAGAATCGGAAACAGGCTCTGAGCCATCAGCCCAGAGCCTGACGCGGGGCTCGAACTCACGGACCGCGAGATCGTGACCTGGCTGAAGTCGGACGCTTAACCGACTGCGCCACCCAGGCGCCCTAAAATAATGTTTTGAGGTTCATTCATTTTGTAGCAGGTATCAGTGCTTCGTTTCTTTTTAAACCTGAATAATATTCCATCGAATGGATTCCACATTTTGTTCATCCATTTGCTTGACGATGGTCATGTTGGGGTGCTTTCACTTTTTGGCTGTTATGAATAATGCTTCTATAAACATTCATGTACAAGTTTTTGTGTGTACATATGTTTTCATTCATATGTTTTGGCTCAAATCTCCTTTATTTTTTTTTTTTTAATGTTTATTTCTGAGACAGAAACAGAGCATGAGTGGGGAAGGGGCAGAGAGAGAGGGAGACACAGAATCCGAAGCCGGCTCCAGGCTCTGAGCTGTCAGCAGAGAGCCTGACGCGGCTCGAACTCACAAACCGTGAGATCATGACCTGAGCGGAAGTTGGTCGCTCAACCGACTGAGCCACCCAGGCGCCCCATCAAATCTTCTTTAATAGATACAATATTTTTGAGTAGTTTTACATTCTTAGCAGAGTTCAGAAGTACTGAGTGTTTTCATTTATCCCCTACCCCTACACATACACAGCCTCCTCTATCATTAACATTCTTCATCAGAGTGGTACATTTGTTAAAATCAACGAACCTATATTGACACATCATTATCACCCAAAGTCCTACTTTAGATTAGGGTTTACTCTTGAGATTGTACATTCTATAGTTTTTGACAAATGTATAATGACGCATCCGCCATTGCGGTATCATATAGAATTTTTTCACTGCCCTAAAAATCCCGTCCTCTATCAATTCATCCCAATCCTCCTAATGTCAGGCAATTGCTGATGTTTTTTACTGTGCACATATTCTGCCTTTTACAGAATGTCTTACAGTTGGAATCATACAGTCTGTAGCCTTTTTAGACTAACTTCTTTCACTTAGTAATATGCACTTAAGGTTTTTCCATGTCTTTTCATGCTGACATCTATATTGATATTTATAATTTGTGGTACTCCTTAATTTTTCAATAGATTCACATTTCCATCTGGTAGCAATTTCTTTCTGTAGTTTCATATTTCCATCTGGCATAATTTTCCATCATTATATAAAACTTCCTTTTTTGTAGCTTATACCTCCTTGTGACAAAATCAATTTTCATTTACTTGAAAATATTTTCATTTTTCTTTCTGAAAGATATTATCACTGGACATGGGATTCTGTTTGCAGCTCATTTTTTCTAGCGCTAGAAAGATGTCCTATTGGCACAAAAACAGACACGTAGACCACTGGAATAGAATAAGGAACCCAGAATTGGACCCACAATTGTATGGCCAACTAATCTTTAACAAAGCAGGAAAGAGCATCCAATGGAAAAAAGACAATCTCTTTAGCAAATGGTGCTGGGAGAACTGGACAGCAACATGCAGAGGAATGAACCTGGACCACTTTCTTACACCATACACAAAAATAAACTCAAAATGGATGAAAGACCTAAATGTGAGACAGGAAACCATCAAAACCCTAGAGGAGAAAACAGACAAACTCTGACCCTAGCCGCAGCAACTTTTTACTTGACATGTCTCCAAAGGCAAGGGAAACAAAAGCAAAAATGAACTATTGGGACCTCATCAGGATAACCAGCATCTTCACTGCAAAGGAAACAATCAACAAAAGTAAAAGGCAACCAACAGAATGGGAGAAGATATTTGCAAATGACATATCAGATAAAGGGATAGTATCCAAAGTCTATAAAGAACTTGCCAAACTCAACACCCAAAAAACAAATAATCCAGTGAAGAAATGGGCAGAACACATGAATAGACACTTTGCCAAAGAAGACATCCAGATGGCTAACAGACACATGAAAAGTTGCTCACCATCACTCATCATCAGGGAAATACAAATCCAAACCACATTGAGATACCACCTGACACTGGTCAGAGTGGCTAAAATTAATGACTCAGGAAACAACAGATATTGGCGAGGATGTGGAGAAACGGGAGCCCTCTTGCACTGTTGGTGGGAATGCAAATTGGGGCAGCCACTCTGGAAAACAGTATGGAGGTTCCTCAAAAAAATTAACAATAGAACTACCCTACAACCCAGCAATAGCACTCAGAATTTATCCAAAGGATACAGGAGTTCTGATTCATAGGGGCACATATATCCCAATGTTTATAGTAGTGCCATCAACAGTAGCCAAATTGTGGAAAGAACCAAAGTGTCCATCAACTGATGAATAGATAAAGAAGATATGGTTTATATATATGATGGAATACTACTTGGCAATGAGAAAGAATGAAATCATGCTATTTGCGGCAACGTGGATGGAACTGGAGGGTATTATGTTAAGTGAAATAACTCAGAGAAAGACAGATATCATATGTTTTCACTCATATGTGGAATTTGAGAAACTGAACAGAAGACCATGGGGGAAGGGATGGGAAGGGGAAAAAATAGTGTCAGAGAGGGAGGCAAACCATAAGAGACTCTGAAATACAGAGAACAAAATGAGGGTGGATGGGGGGGTTGGGGGGGAGGGGAAAATGGGTGATGGGCACTGAGGAGGGCACTTGTTGGGATGAGCACTAAGGTGTTGTATGTAAGTGATGAATCACGGGAATCTACTTCCGAAACCAAGAGCACACTATATACGTTGTATGTTAGCTAACTTGACAATAAATTATATTAAAAAAAATCCTATTAACTATTAAAAAAATGTCCTAGATGTTATTACATTTTCATTGATCTCCACTCTATTTTCTGAGAATTCAACTGTTTTTATTTTTTTCTGTATATAATGGGTCCTTTCTGTATATACTTTAAGATTTCCTCTCTATCTTTCTACTTAAACATTTTGATTATGATCTTTTCTTTATATCTGCATTGAGCGTTTAAAATCTCTAAGTTGATCTATATGTTTTCTATATGCTATGCAAGTTATCTTTCTTGGAAATGTTTTCAAATATGTTATCTGTCCCTTTATCCTTCTCCTCTCCTTCTGGAACTACACATATAGAGATTGTTATATTGTAAACACACATAATAGATTGTTTAATATTGTTCTATAGGCCACTGAGGTTCTGTTCATCTTTCCCCTCTATTCTTCAGGCGAGGTAATTTCTACTGATGTATCTCAAGTTTGTTGACTCTTTTGCTCTCTCTAATATGCTGTTCAGATCATCTAGTCAATTTTTCATTTTTTTTAACATTTATTTATTCTTGAGACAGAGACAGAGCATGAATGGGGGGAGGGCCAGAGAGAGAGGGAGACACAGAATCTGAAGCAGGCTCCAGGCTCTGAGCTGTCAGCACAGAGCCTGATGCGGGGCTCGAACTCACGGACCGTGAGATCGTGACCTGAGCGAAGTCGGACGCTCAACCGACTGAGCCACCCAGGCGCCCCCAATTTTTCATTTTAATTATTCAGTTCTAAAATTCTCATTTGGTTCAGAGTGCCTGGCTGGTTCAGTCAGTTAACTGTCCGACTTCAGCTCAGGTCATGATCTTGCGGTTCGTGGGTTTGGGCCCCACATCAGGCTCTGTGCTGACAGCTCGGAGCCTGGAGCCTGCTTCGGATTCTGAGTCTCCCCCTCTCTGCCCTCCCCCACTCATGTTCTGTCTCTCAAAAATAAATAAGCATTAAAAAAATTTTAATTCCCATTTGGTTCATTTTTATGATTTTACGTTTTGCTGTTATTCCTCCTCTGTTCCTATAGCATGAAAGTAATTTCCTTAAAATGCTAGAACATATGCTAACTGTTATAATCCTTGTCTACTAAATTCCACATCTTTATCAACTTGTAGTTGGTTTTACTGACTTTTTTTCTCATGGCATTTCATATTTTCTCCTCTGTTGTATGTCTTGTAGTTAAAAAATATGTGGTGGACATAGTAGGTTACACATTATAAAAACCGTGGACTTGGCTCTGTTCCTGAGAAGAAGGCTGATTTTCGTCCTACAAACAGTTCTCTTGGCCTGACTTGAACCTCTAAGTCAAGTCTGTCTTGACAAGTCTGGCCTGACAGAAACTCTAAGTCTGTCTCTCCTGTGGTAGCTACTAGATGAGATCCCATTTAGTTTGTTTTTAAGACTCCTTTTGGCTAGAACCCTCGGAGACTTCTCTGCACACATGTCCTTTGGTGGTTATCCATGTTTTGATCAGGGTACGTGTATGGATTTGGGGCTTACACCTGTGTATCTCCTTTCCTTCCAGGATTTGTACCCTTAATTTTCCAACTATTTTGCCATCACTTAAACTCTTCCTTTAACATCTCGAGACAGTAAGAATGAAGTTTGCTGCTACAGCATGCTCCATGATTCAGGAAGTGCTCTTCAGCAAAGTGGTGCAAAGATCCAGATATCACTAAGTATGGTTCCTATCTTTTAGTAGTTGACTTCTGTTTCTGACTGCTTTCTATTATTCCCCACTGTGTTTAAATAGCGGTGTGGATTTTTTTTTTGTCTTTTGTCTATAATTAATTAACTATAATGATCTTTGTCTGTTGGATGATTAGTATGATCAAAGTGTTGTGCCATTATTGGATGCTGGGATTCATGTACATAGTTTTCAATTCTTTTCTTATACCTTTATTTCCAAGAAGTTTTATGAGAATATTTTTCAAATCTGCTGGTCTTTTATCATCTCTTGCACTTTGCCTCATGTATTTTAATTCTTTGTTTCATTTTTTAAATATTGTAGACACTTCTATATTTTTCTGATTTTTTTAATTTTTTAAAAAAAATTTTTAATGTTTTTATTTTTGAGAGAGAGAGAGAGCGTGAGCGAGGGATGGGCAGAGAGAGGGAGACACAGAATCCGAAGCAGGCTCCAGGCTCTGAGCTGTCAGCACAGAGCCCGAAGCGGGGCTTGAACTCACCAACCTTGAGATCATGACCTGAGCCGAAGTCGGACGCTTAACCGACTGAGGCACCCAGGCACCCCATTATGTTTCTGATATTAATGTTAAGGTTATTTCTGGATCTATTTCTCATAGGGGTTTCATTGATGGTGCCTTGTTTCCTTGTGTAATTTATTACTTTTTATTGTAAGCTCAAAATTGTTACAACACGTGGGATATTTTTTGACGACTGGGAAGGGGAGAAGTCCGTAATGTCTACAATCTTTCCTTTTTAAACACCTGTTTACATACCTGTTTCAATTAAGATTGGGTTTGCCTGAACAGGACAGAAAACTCAAAATTATAGTGGCTTAAACAACATCTGATCCTATTTTTCACCACATAAAAGTGGCTTAGAGAATGATGGTCCAGGTCTATTATGTTTTTCTCTCACATCACAAACATGGCATCATCTTATATTATTGCCCAACCACCCTTAGTCTGTGTCTTCTAGTATGTTGCTTAATCTAGTTGCTTGAGTTCTAGCCATCATGTCTGCACTCCAGAAAGCAGGAATAAAGAAGAAATAGAAGGGCACATTCCATCTATTTACATTTATTCCCTGGGTGGCTCTTAAGACATTTACTACGTGTCATTGGCCAAAACTCAACATGAGCATTCTTGCGGCAAAGGAGGCTCAGAAATGCAGTTTTGATTCTGGGGGATGAGATGCCCAGCTAAAAATTAGGGTTTTATGACTAAATAAGAGGGGCAATAATCCATATTTGGAAGAAATTAACAATCCCTGTCATAATATCTCACCTGTGCTACTCTGGAATAATTTTATTGATTGAAAGGGCATCTTGATAGTTTTATACCCAATAGGAGCTGGTTTCCATTATCTTCTGGATAATATGTGCTCAATAATTTTTGGTTGAAAGAATGGCTGAGTCACTTGAGTTTTCCTGCCCCTCCTAGCATTTTTTGTATGACTCCGCTGAAAATGGTGAATTATGAGAATTTAGTATACGTTGTTAACATAGTCTTTTCTGTTGTTCGTGTTCATCAGAGGTGAATTGAGTAGTTTGAGTTGAAATTCAGCTTCCTCTATGAAAGTAGACTTCTTAAATCCTACTCATTAGAATAAATTTGATTTTGTTGTTATATACACATAAAATGGAAGGCTATTTACTTTGCAGTGGAAAGCACTTTCCTATGCATTTCTGGTACTAGGTTACAGTGTTGCCATCAGTGATCTAAATCAACATTCACGGGTGATTGCATTTTATAACCGCTTTTATTAGGTACTGTTCAAGGTAATGTTATGCATCTCATAATGAGTAAGAACCTGGTATTCCATAAATAGAAAATGAAGCACAGAAAGTACAGCTGTCTTCACCAAGGTACCATGTCAGCAGGAAATATTGAATAGGCAATATCTAAATAATCAGTTTCAGAACTCCTCATCAGAGTGCAGAAGCTTTGGATTAGGGTCTGATGATGCTACTTAGAACACTTAAGAATTTTGGTTTCTTGCGCAGGTTTAAGCAGACAGATCCTTCGCTCTCATCAGCATAATTATGACACTCCTTTATCACCTTAATTACCCGCCTTTGACTGTCTCTTTTCCAGGTTTTGAGATCCTATATACTTCCCCCCTGTTTTTTATGACCCCTCACAGAAGAAACACATCAAGATGCTTAACAGATCTCTCTGGTTCATGTATTTTCATACAGCTGGGACAGGGGTTGGCAACAGGCTAAATTCAATACATCATTAATCCTTGATGTATCAAAAATGTAGATCTTTAAATGACATTGCACAGCAAGTGCCTTAGGACTGGCATTTTTGATCAAGAGGTTTTCATTTCCGGTTAAACTGAAATAGAATAATCCGAAGACTTTTTAGTCTAAATATGTTTAGTATCTTCAAAGAAATAACAAAAAATAGAAAAAGAAAATAAATCATGAAAAAAAAACAGATACAAAGCAAGAAAAAACACATGTAAAGTATTTCATTAAATAATGTGGAAAATCTTTTTTATCTGTCTTTCTGTCTCTCTTTAGTGTGTGTGTGTGTGTGTGTGTGTGTATAAAAGTCAAATACTAAGTAATGAAATATATTTAATTGTATATGTATATATTTATGTATGTATATATGTATGTATATATATTTATATATATGAATAAATGTATACTAAAGCAGTCAAATACTAAGAAAAGAATAATACTAAAGAAATAAACTGAACATAAGGTGAAGGAAATAAAAGTGAGAATAGATATTAATTTAAAAATGTAAACATATTTGATTAATTATTGGTGGTTAAAGATAAGTGACTTTGTGTATGTATGAGTATGTGTGTTTGTGCTTAATGATAAAGAGAAAACATTAGAGTCTAGATAGTGATAAAATTGGATATGTCGGTGGGTACAAAACAGGTACTTTGAAGTGAGTTCATAAGATTTTCTAAGACTTCTGTCTTTGGGAGGAAAAGCATAACAATTTATATTTTGTTAAGCATTTTTAAAGGTAAGGATGCATAGCAAAATTTGAAAGTCTAAAATAATGAAAAAAGTCATAGCTTTCAAACATGGACAGAAAATATATTGAATACAGATTATCCATTTAGCATAAGACAGAGTATAAGCATAAGAAACAAAGCAAGTAAGTAATGCACAAAAAAATGGCAAGAACAATTATAATTATCAGTAATAATAAAAATAAGTAGAGTGAACTTGACACTAAATGAGTTTCAGATGAAATAAACATGCATGTAAATACATATAAGAAAACATTTATGTGCTGTTTGGAAGAGACATACCTAACACAAACTGATATGGATAATTTAAACATGATAGGAGGAGAAAGCTGGTATAAGGTTTTCAATCTCCCACAGAATCAATCACATTTAAGGTCAAGAAAAGTGATAACAATAGAGGGACAATACATTCAAAATGTACAAGCAATGATTAAGTAGGAGTATAGAAAATCACAAAGGCATATTATTCAAAACTATAGATTTTACATACATGAAGCAAATATTGAAAAGATTATAAAAAGAAATTTATAATACTATAAACTTAGTATGAGATTTAACACAGTGATAACAGACACTGATAAGTCAAGCAGGGAAAGGTCATAAGGTAATAGAAACTTTAAACAACAGAGTTAACAAGACAGAATTAGTAATTATGTATAGAAATGACTAAAATAAATACATTACTTATTCCGGGATATGGAAACATTTAAATTTTGATCACATTAAAAAATTTCAAACAATGAAAAATCTATAGAATGTTGTCTTTGATCACAGAAACTATATTAGAAATTAATAAGAAAATGTATATGAGAAAAAATGAAAAAATGCCCTAATGAAATAATGTATTTATAAAAAAGGAAATAAAAATGCGAGTTACAAATATTTATAACTGTCCTTTTAAGAATCTGATTTCAAAGAGTTTTGCAATGCAGCTAAATAAGTAAGATAAAATTGTAGTAAAAAATCTTACCAAAAGTCAAGAAAGATTCAAAATGAATTTTTTTTAAATTTTTTTTTTAATGTTTATTTATTTTTGAGACAGAGAGAGACAGAGCATGAATGGGGGAGGGTCAGAGAGAGAGGGAGACACAGAATCGGAAGCAGGCTCCAGGCTCTGAGCCACCAGCCCAGAGCCTGACGCAGGGCTCGAACTCACGAACCGTGAGATCGTGACCAGAGCTGAAGTCGGACGCTCAACCGACTGAGCCACCCAGGCGCCCCAGATTCAAAATGAATTAATTAAACATTTAACTCAAATCTAGGAAAAAATAACAGGATAAATTTTAAACAAATATAGAATTAATAAGATAATAGAGATAAGAACAGAGAGTAAAATGGAAAACAAGGATAAAACTGAGGGAACCATTATTTGAAAGGACTAAGAAAACAGAGAGAGGGCAAAGATAAATAACGTTTCGATCAGAAACAGTTTTACAAGTTAAGATGGAGTAAGGATTTTATAAATATTAAGATATTTATCCATTAAATTAGAAATCAGAGAAAATCAGATAAAATGAACAAATTGGAGAAATATTCATAATTATGAATATTGACTTCAACAAAAATGAAAAACTTTAGTAAAATAAACATTAAAGACAGGTAGTAAATAGATTAATTATTTTCCAGCCATAACCCCCAAAGCATTAAGCCCAAACTGTTTTGCTGTTCAGTCCTATTATAATTTCAAGTTTTATCATATCCTGTCTTCTGCAAACTGTTACAGAGAGTAAAAAGAAATAGATCTGTTCATAAGGCTAATTAATCTAAACTTGATAACAAGTAGACAGGGAGAGTACAAGAAGATAAAAAGTATAGACAAATCTTACTTAGGAAGATAAATGCAAAAAGTCCAAAATGTAAGTATCTCTAAAGCAAGTTCAACAGTGTGTTAAAAAAAAAAAAAGTTGGGATTAGATGGACTCCTTAAAAAAAACAAAAAACAATATTGATGACAGATTACAGGAGAAAAAAAGTACAATTATTTCAGTAGATTCAGGCACTACATTAGATAAAAATATTTTTCCATCATAAAATATATTGGCAAATTAGAGAAAAAAGAAATTTCCTTTACTTGACAAAGGTCTTCTACCAAAAAACCTAGAACAAATATTATGCTTGGTGATAATACTAAAAAAGTATTTAGCAATCAGTATAACCCAAAGGTATCTACGATGTTGTTTCCAATAATGCTCTAGAAATAAAAATAAAATATATTAAGACTTATAAAAAACACATTGTCAGTATTAATATATTTCAGTCATTTTACTGGACCCAATATCAATTATTGAATGAATTATTTTTCTCTGCATTTGGTATAACAATTATAAAATGGAATAAAGACATGTAATTTTAAATAGCAATGAAAACTGAAAGAGGCCTAGGAATAAATCTTTAAAAATTGATGTGTAAACAAATTTTTTTTAATGTTTATTTATTTTTGAGACAGAGACAGAGCATGAACGGGGGAGGGGCAGAGAGAGAGGGAGACACAGAATTGGAAGCAGGCTTCAGGCTCTGAGCCATCAGCCCAGGGCCCGACGCGGGGCTCAAACTCACGGACTGCGAGATCGTGACCTGAGCTGAAGTCGGACCCTTAACCGACTGAGCCACCCAGGCGCCCCAACAAATTTTTAAAAAATTAAAAGATAATATGAAAACTTAAGTGACAAAACCTACCATGTGCATAAATGGGAAAACTCAGTATGATAAAGACACTGTTACCAACACAAACTATAACCCAATACAACTCTAAAATGCCATGAGATTTTTTTTTTTTTTTTTACCATAGAACTTAAAAGGCTTGAGCCTAAGATTGATTTGGAAAGTTACAAGGCTAAAAATAGCCAACATAATTTTTAAAAAAGAAAAAGGTGTCAAGATTTCCTGTGAGTCTATGGTCATTAACAAAATGAGATATTAGCATAGGTGTAGAAAAAGGGAATAATGGGACAGAAAAGACACCATAATACAAGACCCATGCATATCTGAAAGCTTGATGGGAATTACTAATCAGAGATAGAAAGGATGGACTGGTCAATAAATGATACTATGAAAATTGGTTATCCACATGGAAAACAATGATATTCATGACTCACATTATACCAGAAAAAAATCCAGGGTAGAGACCTAAATGTGTGACTTTTTTAGAAGAGGTGTTATTAAGAGAATGTTATTATGATTTTAGAATGGGAAATCATTTCTTTTCTTTCTTTAAAGTTTGTTTATTTTGAGAGTGAGGACGTGAGCAGGGGAAGGGGAGAGAGTGAGGGCTAGAGAATCCCAAGCAGGCTCTGTGCATGCAGAGCTGGATGTGGGGCTCGAACTCAGAAACGGAGATCATGACCTGAGCTGAAACCTAGAGTCGATCATTTAACCGACTGAGCCACCCAGGCACCCCTGGAAATTATTTCTTAAACACAATGTACAATGTCTAAATCCTAATGAAAACATATTGATAAAATTGACTAAATTTTGAAAACTAAAACTCTGCCATAGAGGAAGCTGTAAATCACTTTGAAATTCAGGCTATGAACTGAGAAACCATGTTTTCAAGGCTAGTAACAAAAAAAGACTTTGTATCTAGAACATATAAAAAATTACTACAAAACAATTACACAAACACCCCAGAATAAAAAAATAGGCAAGAGTCTAGGCTGTTCAGGCTTTATAACAAAAATATTTAAAATATTAACGTGGGTAAATCTCTAAACTATAATGTTAAATATAGAAGATAACAGAAGGCAAAGTTGATGTTTGAAAGTTATATGTAGTGTGGTATGCTGCTGGTAAAGATTTTTAATTAAAGGAAAGTTGTTACTTTCATTGTTTTAAATAATGGTAATAATATTAAAAACTAACCACCATATGGTGCTTTAGAGTTTATCCATTTAAAGTATTTTTAATTTTATTATCTTAGAAAGCACAAGTGGGGAGAGGGGCAGTGGGGGGGGGGAGAGAGGGGGGAGGGAGGGGGAGAGAGAGAGAGAGGGAGGGAGGGAGAACCAAACAGGCTCCATGCTAAGCATGGGGTCACGGCCCGAGCCAAAATCAAGAGTCGGATGCTCGGGGCGCCTGGGTGGCTCAGTCGGTTGGGTGTCCGACTTCAGTCAGGTCACGATCTCGCGGTCCGTGAGTTCGAGCCCCCGCGTCGGGCTCTGGGCTGATGGCTCAGAGCCTGGAGCCTGTTTCCGATTCTGTGTCTCCCTCTCTCTCTGCCCCTCCCCCATTCATGCTCTGTCTCTCTCTGTCCCCAAAAAAATAAACGTTGAAAAAAAATTTTTTAAAAAGAGTCGGATGCTCAACCAACTGAACTACCCAGGCGCCCTGTATGATTTCTTTTAGACACAAACTCTATAAAATGCAAACTAATCTATAGTGACAGAAAGCAGATCGGTTTTCTGGGGTGGGGCTATGGGGGGAGGGGCAGGAGGGAGGGATTACAATGGCGCATGAGGACATGCTTTGGGGTGATGGCTATGTTCACTATCTTGATTGTGATGATCACTTCACTGGTATATACGTACATCAAATTGTAAACTTTACGCACAATCTATTGTATGCCAATTATACTCTGACAAAGCAATTTTAAAAACAGACAAAAATGGGTTCCCATTTGTGAAGGAGAGTGGGAGACACAGGCTTCCGGTTATGGGATGAATAAGTCATGGGGATAAAAAGCACAGCATAGAGTTTATAAGGGATTTTATTTTCATGTGTATTACCTGATTTCATCCTCACAAGAAATTGTAGGTACTATTTAGTTTAGGTACTATTATTATTCCCACACACACATGAAAGTCAAATTCACCAATTGAGCCTCCGAGAGGTTACATGGTGGAAAGGACCCTCAAACCCAAGTCTTTAATACCTACCAAATGTCATTCTTTGTCCATCAGTTGGTATTCATATAATATTATCATTGTGGTCATCTATTTTATTTATTCCAAACCATGGTATCTATTTGCTTACAACTTCCTTTTCTCACGTCATGACCTTCTTATTACCATAGATAGAGGCCCCTCAAATTTCTCCCACCTGTGTCAGCGATTCCACTCAGTTTTTTAGAAAAATGTTTATTTTTGAGAAAGAGAGCACGAGTAGGGGAGGGAAAGGGGGGGGGGGCAGAGGATCTGAAGTGGGCTCTGTGCTGACAGCACAGAGCCCTACGTGGGGCTTGAACTCATGAATTGTGAGATCATGACCTGAACCAAAGTTGGTCGCTCAACCGACTGAACCAGCCAGGCGCACCTCGCCCAGTTTTTATTTCCTCTCCATTATTAACCACAGGCCTTTTATCACCAAAACCTGCCAGTTCTACCTCCAAAACTGTATCCTAAGTTTCTTTATGCCCATCCACTTCTGTTTTCACCCTAATCCAAACCACCATCATCTCTTGCCTGGACTATTGTAGTGGCTTCCAAATCTATACTGACATGTGCTGGTTCTTTAGGTCTGCTCTAGACACAAAACATCTACGCTTCATTGGAAATGTTTATAGAGAGACATAAATACATAGGGTTCTGAAGGGACTAGAACTGTATCTGAAAATCTTTACAGTGGTTGCCTTTGCAGATTGCCTCTCTCGTTCTTTCTGCGCAGCTAATTAACTGTCAGCTACCAAATACTTACGGAACAATGGACAGAAAAGGCCTGAACGTTCTGACCCGCTCTGTTTCAGCTCTGTGACATGGCTGACAAAAGCCAACTGCACTACAACTCTGTTTATGAGGTTTTATTTTTTTAAACGGAAGTGCAGTTAAGACAACAAGTCTACCCCCTTTCGACATAAAAGATACATGTTTAAATTTATAAAATGCAAAAACACTACAAAATGAAAAGGAGAAGGTTCTTAGTACTGTAACTCCAACCCACTAATTATTCCCCTCACAATTAGCTCTTAGTAAGCGTAGTATAAAAGTATATTGCAGCATATATATGTATCTATAAATATGTTTTCTTTAAAAAAAATTTTTTTTTGTAATGTTTATTTTTGAGACAGAGAAACACAGAGCATGAGCAGGGGAGGGGTAGAGATAGAGGGAAACACAGACTGAAGCAGGCTCCAGGCTCTGAGTCATCAGCACAGAGCCCGATGCGGGGCTCAAACTCACAAGCCGTGAGATCATGACCTGAGCCGAAGTCAGATGCTTAACCAACTGAGACACCCAGGCACCCCAATAAATATGTTTTCTAACTTCTGCAGATGTAATTATACTTAGTACTGCACATTTTTTCACTTAATATAGTTTGTATACTTTTCCATATTAGCTCAGATGGATATATTTCATTCCTGACTATATAATATCCCATCAAACAGATGTTCAGCTAGGCTCTTCAATATCATGTCTGCTTTTTTCCAAGCTTTGTTGAGATATTATTGACATATAGCATATGTAAGTTTAAGGTGTGTAATGTGATTTGGTACATGTATATATTACAAAATGATTACCACAATAAGGTCAATTATCACCTCCATCCCTTCACATAATTACCACTTTTGTGTGGTGAAAGCATTTAAGATTAACTCGGTTAATAACTTCAAAGGATATAGTAAAGTATTGTTAATTATAGTTACCATACTGTGTATTAGATCCCTGGAACTTATTCATCTTAGAGCTGGATTTCTGTACCCTTTGGCTAACATCTCTGCATTTCCCCCACTGCCCCCCAGACCCTGGAGGTCACCATTCTACACTATTTCTAGGAATTTGGATTTCTTAGATTCTGCATTTAAGAACATATGGTATTTATCTTTCTCTGTCTGACTTATTTCACTTAGCATAATGCTCTCAAGGTTCATCCACGTTGTTTCAAATGGCAGGATCTCCTTTTTTGTCGCAGAATGATATGTACACACACACACATTTTCTTTACCCATTCATCCATTGATGGACACTTAGGTTGTTTCCATTTCTTGGCAACGAACATGGGAGTGCACACATGTCTTTGAGATAGTCATTTTCATCTCAGGGTACTCTATTTTATTTTTGGAAAGCCATGTTGAGGAAAAGTATTTCTTTCTTTTTTTTATACTTTCCTTTTTTTTCAATATATGAAGTTTATTGTCAAACTGGTTTCCATACAACACCCAGTGCTCATCCCAAAAGGTGCCCTCCTCAATACCCATCACCCACCCTCCCCTCCCTCCCACCCCCATCAACCCTCAGTTTGTTCTCAGTTTTTAAGAGTCTCTTATGCTTTGGCTCTCTCCCACTCTAACCTCCTTGTTTTTTTTTCCCCTTCCCCTCCCCCATGGGTTTCTGTTAAGTTTCTCAGGATCCACATAAGAGTGAACACATATGGTATCTGTCTTTCTCTGTATGGCTTATTTCACTTAGCATCACACTCTCCAGTTCCATCCATGTTGCTACAAAGGGCCATATTTCATTCTTTCTCATTGCCACGTAGCACTCCATTGTGTATATAAACCATAATTTCTTGATCCATTCATCAGTTGATGGATATTTAGGCTCTTCCCATAATTTGGCTATTGTTGAGAGTGCTGCTATAAACATTGGGGTACAAGTGCCCCTATGCATCAGTACTCCTGTATCCCTTGGGTAAATTCCTACCAGTGCTACTGCTGGGTCATAGGGTAGGTCTATTTTTAATTTTTTGAGGAACCTCCACACTGTTTTCCGGAGTGGCTGCACCAATTTGCATTCCCACCAACAGTGCAAGAGGGTTCTCATTTCTCCACAACCTCTCCAGCATCTATAGTCTCCTGATTTGTTCATTTTGGCCACTCCGACTGGCGTGAGGTGATATCTGAGTGTGGTTTTGATTTGTATTTCCCTGATAAGGAGCGATGCTGAACATCTTTTCATGTGCCTGTTGGCCATCCAGATGTCTTCTTTAGAGAAGTGTCTATTCATGTTTTCTGCCCATTTCGAGGAAAAGTATTTCTCGTACTGAGCTCAAATTTATCTCTTCATAGCTCCCACCAGTTGATACTTCTCTTCAGTCTTATCTCTACACCTTTGCATCCAACATTCCTATTTCCCAGAATGCCTCACGCCTATCCCTTCTGATTAGCTGAGTTCTGTCTGTGAACCAAGGGTTTATTCAAGTCCTATCTTCTATTTAAAATGTCTTGACTTTCCCAGATGCCTAACAGGCTGAGCCACCCAGACGCTCCCAAATGTTTCTGATTATAGAACTAATAAATATTATCATGGTAGAAAATATGAAATGGAAAAATATAGGAAAAAATTGCTTTACGTTCTATCATCTAGAGATCAAAACATTGTTAACATTTGATATATTGCCTTTGTGTATTATGAAGCAGAATACTAGTTAAAAGATGGGTATTACAGCTGGATAAATTTTGTTTTTAAAACCTATCTCTTCCCCAACTATATAGCCTTGTGCTTGTTACCCCTAGTTTCCTGACCTGTAAAATAGAGCAATAACTGAGAATTGCTTTGATGCTTAAATGAGATTTGTGTGAAGCACTAATGCAATGTCTTGTTTGTAGCAAGCTAGTTCAATGCATAACAATTATGATTCTTAAAAATAAGAAATAAAATGCCTTAACTTTCTGTTTCTCAGAATATGTAAATTCTATTTATTATTCCTCCCATCACTAATTCTATTTTCTGTCATATCCATTTTACTATTGCGTGTATCTGGCGAGATTTTTTTTTTTATTTCAGCTCTTTTATTTTTAGGTTCTGTAGTTTCCAATCGGTTCTTTTTTATAACCTATTTTTCTTTGAACTTTCCATTTTTTCCATTTGTTTCAAGAGAACTTGTAGTTATTTCTTTTTTCTAAGAAACTACAAGAGAACTTGTAGTTATTTCTTTTTTCTAAGTTATATATATATAACTATATATAACATATATATATAACACATATATATGTTAAAGTTTATTTATTTATTTTGAGAGAAATAAGGAGGTAAAGAGAGAGAGAGAGAGAGAGAGAGAGAGAGAGAGAGAGAGAGAGAGAATGAATCCCAAGTAGGCTCCCTGCTGTCAGTGCATGGAGACCGATGTGAGGCTTGATCTCATGAACCCTGAGATCATGACCTGAGCTGAAATCAAGAGTTGGACGCTCCAACTGACTGAGCCACCCAGATGCCCCTATTTCTAAAAAAATATCATTCCTCCTTTAAAATCCTTGTCAGATAACCTCTTTTTCATCACCATATCGGTGTCAGTTGATTGTCCCTTCTCATTCAAGTTGTGTTTTGTATTGGTTTGTATGACTAGTGATTTCCGGTTGTATTCTGGACATTTGCTGCAGTACATCAGGAGACCCTTGATCTAACTTAAATCTTCTCTTTAAGCAGGCACTTTTTAGGTTTAGGTTTTGCATGTGGGTCCTTGCCTACTTTTGGGAGCTGGAGTGCAAACGATAATTTTCAGAGCCTTGGAACTCTATTCCGATTGGCTTCCTACTTCTGCTTCCACTGGAGCTCCTGTTCAGTCCCTACATGTGCTGCCTAGCCTGCCCGGTGTAATTTAGTGCGAAGTTCAGGAAAGTCTAGGTTTTGGTTCCATCCACTCTGTAGGATCAGTGTCCCTGCTCTCCCAGGTGTGTGACAGGGACCTCGTGTCTTGCTGTTGTGGCAGATAGGGCTGTCATGGATTTGGGTGGGGAGAGGTGAATGAGTCCCCTCCTATTTTGGAAGATAAGGCTGCTACTGCTTTGGGTCCAGGAAAAGGGTCCTGCTGTTGCTATTCTGTGCTGGATCAGGCTCCCGCTCTGGATGTGCTGTGTGAGATGGGTGTCCTACTGGGCTCCGTTGAAGCTGCTGTCCCAGTCGATCTGGCCATTGCTGCCCTGGGTGTTGAACAGGGAACTCTCGGCACTCCCACTATGGCAGACATAGCCACCCGCCTCAGGGTACCATAGACACTGCTATTGTGGCTCCTCCTATGCTTGGTGGAGGCTGTTGCTGCTGTAGGTGTGAACTTGTCAGTTGTCCATGTCGCACCCCCCCTGTTCCCACTGCTGCTTTATAGATCTGGCTGTTGCTGTCCTGGTTGTTGGGCAGGAATCATGCTGTGACCGTGGTCACAGTACGTTGTGCTGTGCACTGCCTTGAGTATAGGGTATGGATGGATCTCTCCACTAGGTCTCTGCTGGGCTGCCTGTTTTGGCTCCTTTGGCTACAGAGGTCAGGGTTTTTTTGTGTGTGTGTGTTTGTTTGTTTGTTTGTTTCCTTTCGTTTCTCTTCTGTGCTCATTGGATGTTCCAGACTGCAGCCCTTTCTGGAACCCAGTCCGGAATGTATGGGAGACAAAAAGGAAAAGGAAAGGAAAAGGAAAGGAAAAGTTTCACTCTTGTGTGGTTCCTCACGTGTTGAGGTTTCTAGCCATTTTCCCTTTTGTTTGTCGTCTTTCAAGATCCTTTTCTGATTGTCTATTGAATTGTTTCCAGAGCACTTAGTTGTGTTTACAAGGAAAGTGAGTGTCCTCTTTTTCTGGAACTGGATAATCTATGCCTTTTTATGATGTTGAATAACAGGAGGATGAGGGCTTAAATATTTGGTAGGGTATACTGTGATCCACATTGGAGCAAGATGTTAAAAATAAATATCTGCACTCCTTTCTCCCTTCCTATTTAATAGTGTAATTGTGAAGAAGATTAGAGATTTGTTTGACTTTTATTTCTTCCTAATGAGGTATCAATTATCACAATGAAGAATCATACTCACTGGGTATAATAGTTTCCTTTCAACGAGCTATACATCAGTTGCCATTAGTGGAACAAAATGGGGGCATTTCTTTTAATTTTATGGGGTTTTCTCATTCTTTCTTGCAGAGACCTTAATGATGTTTGCATTCTAGACATTAATATTAAATTCTGCAGAGGAATAGCGGATGATGTGGAAATTCTAGAAAAAAATATTTTACTTAACACAGAATGAACAGTTATATCAAAAACTAATGAGGTTTTTCATGCACCGAGTTTCTAAGAGACTTTGCCTAGCATTTTGACTAACGTGAATAGACAGAGGATTTATGAATCATAATATTTTTGAAATGTCATTGTTTCAGCAAGTTTTCATTTTAGCCCCAACCTTCTTTACCACTTGTGATTCAATAAGAGGTTGATATTTGGTCCTTGTCCCCAGTTCCTGACAGACAACTTCTAAAACACTTGGATTGCCTGAGTGATGAAGTTGATAGGAGTGTCTTTTGTTCTTTATGACAAGCCCCTTTCAACCATCCCTAAATTTGTACTAACAAAGAGACTCCTGGTGGGCCTTTAGACAGCTTCAGGATTGGGATGTTTGCCAGAGAAACCAACCATGTCATTAGAGCTTTGGGATTTTCCACCCCATGCAATATCCCTGGACTTCCAGGGAGGGGATGGGGGCTGGAGATTAAGTTCAATCACCAGCAGTCATTGATTTAATCAATCATGTCTATGAAATGGAACGTCCATAAAAACCCCAAAATGACTGAACTCAAAGGGCTTCCAAGTTAGTAAACACATCCACGTACTCAGAGAGTGGCACACCCCAACTCCATGGCGACAGAAGCTCTTGCACTCAGGACCCTTCTGGACCTCACCCTGTGTACCTCTTCATCTGGCCTTTCATTTGTATCCTTTCTTATAAACTGGTAATAGTAAAGTACTTCCCTGAGTTCGGTGAGCTATCCTGCCAAATTATTGGACCTGAGGAGGAGGTGGTGGGAACTGCCTGATTTATTGCCGATAGGCTAGTAGAAGAAATACAGGTGGCAACCTGGAACTTACAACTGGTCCTTGGATTTGGGGTAGTCTTGTGAGACTGAACTCATAACCTGTGGGGTCTATGCTAAATCTGGATAATGAATTGAATTGAATTGAATTGAATTGAATTGAATTGAAGGACACCCAGCTGGTGGAGAGTGGAGAATTAGTGTGTGGGGGGGAACCCCACACACTTGGTGTCAGTAGTGATGTTGGGAAACACTCCAGACCACAACCCCCATAGTTTCCCTCAAGTAGATGTAGATCTAGAATTGTAGGTGCTGAAAATTAGTAGACTAGTAAGAAGCATTGAGTAAGTAGCTTTTAAATTATCTGAATTGTCTTGAATACTATATAATCTTTTCTGGCTTAAATACTTCTTATTCAAATGGAACACTTTATTAGAAGCCTATATTCTAAAAAAATATACTCTGGTTATACTATAGGCTTTCTCTTGTAGGAAAAGGATTGTGTCTTATGCCTTTCTTTGTTCCAAACATTTAGCCCACTGCCCTACAACTACAAAGTGCTCAATAAATGTTTGCTCTTGACAATATTGATGAAATTATCATTTCCACAAAGGATATCCTATACCCTCTGAAATGGAACAAATATACCACCACCTTGAACTCTTTGCAGGAAGAATTCTTTTTAAGTGATGAGGACAAGTAGGAGCGATCTGAGTGTTTGTTAACCTTTACCATGAAAGCAGATTAAAATTCTCCAGAGTGAATAATTCCCTGGGAGACTGTTCCACTTACTACAAATTTCCTTCATTTATCTCATTACCTGAAGTGACATTTAACATCTTGCTCAGTTGGAATAATTTGATCTAATGTACAGTATCTTTCTCATGAACGATGATGGTTCTAGTGAAAGAGGAAAGCTCCATGATAACTAGAGCATTTTGTCAAATGCATATAATGTCAAAATGTTACAATAGTAATTTAAAGGTACTGGTTTTTTTATCCATTTTTGAACGACCACATTATTTTTCACTAGCTCTTTTAAGCCTGTTACCTTTAAAATTGTGTGCCTGTTTTTCCACATGATGAGTATCCTGGTTCTTCTATTATCCCTTTTTCTGACCCTATTACCTTCCCCGATTTGATTCTGTCTTGTTTGCTATTTGACTTGATGTGGTCCAAAGTTGGCTATAACAGACTCGAGGTCTACTGTGAGACTATTTCTAGTCCTTGTCATTATCTCTGGTATTGGCTGTTGTTAAACCAGCTTCATTGTACTACACTCTGGATGCTATACTATGTTTTTGTTTGTTTGTTTGTCTCGAATGAACACAGAGGAGTTCGGGAAGGGGGGGGAGAGAGAGAGAATCTTTTGTTTGTTTTTCTAGAGTGAACACACATGAGGGGGGAGGAGCAGAGGAGGGGAAAAAGAGAATCTTTTTTAAAAAAAATTTTTAGTGTTTGTTTCTGAGAGAGAAAGAGACAGAGCATGAGTTGGGGAGGGACAGAGAGAGAGGGAGACACAGAATCCCTAGCAGGCTCCAGGTTCTGAGCTATCAGCACAGAGCCTGACAGGGGACCCAAACCCATGAACTGTGAGATCATGACCTGAGCTGAAGTCAGAGGCTTAACCGACTGCACCACCCAGATGCCCTGAGAGAGAGAATCTTAAGCAGGCTCCACACTCAGCATGGAGCCCGACTTGAGCCTTAATCTTACAACTGTGATATCGTGACCTAAGCCAAAATCAAGAGTCAGATGCCTAACCGACTGAGCCACCCAGGGGCCCCTATACTATGGTTTTAATAATGACATATTTGATTATTTGTTATAATATTGTGTTTGAATTAATACTCAGTTCTCCACATTCCTGGTTCTAGTTGGCCAACCACCAGAGGTCTTGAATGGACTCTGATTCTGCCAATATACCGGACATTTACAGCCACTGCTTTCTAAAAATTTGCTTAAAGAATATGTGTTTCCCCTGGAGGAGCTAGCTTCAGTTTTTGAACTGCCTAGAGCTCCACTTTAGGCTCTGAGCTTCCCCAGTATTTTCAATGTTTGATTGCCTCCGTTTTTTATTAACCTCAGATCTTTTGGATACAGCCAAAGAATGCTAATCCCTCCAAAACCTAATGCAAGGAAATGAAAAACATCTATTAACACCATAGATTTAGCCTAGGAAATATTGATTACAATCTCTCCATGGGATCATTAATTTTATGTGTCAACTTGGCTAGGGCACAGAACCTAAATATTTGGCCAATCATTGTAGATGTTTCTGTGAAGGTATTTTTTTAATGGGATTACCATTTAAATCAGTAGACTTTGAGTAAAGCAGATTACCCTCCATAATGTGGGTGGCCTCATCCAATCAATTCAAGACTTTAATAGATAAGGTCTGACCTCTCTGAAAGAAAAAGGAATTCTACCAGCAGATTGACTTCAGACTCAAACTGCAACCCCTCTCTGGGTGTCCAGCCTTCTGACCTATCCTACAGATTTTGAACTTGCCAACCTCCTCAACCACGTGAGCCAGTTCCTTAAAAAAGTGTGTGTGTGTGTGTGTGTGTGTGTGTGTGTGTATTTTTCTATTCTATTTTCTGGAGTACCCTGACTAATATCTTCCACGGTCACTAGTAGGGATTAAACCTTTGAGACAATCACTGAATTTTTGAGAAGGAAGAAACCATTTACTTCTCTTTCCATTTTGATATCTCTAATAAAATGGATGGAAGGGAGATTATTTTTAAAACATGACTATGTATCACCTTGCTTTTATAAGCAGCAATCTTATGAGGTAAGGTACTACCAGTCTACTTTATAGATGTGGAAACCGAGGATTGCGGAGTTAAATTATTTTGTTCAAGTCACCCAGCCAGTGAGTGCTTGAGTTAGATTTCAAACTCTCGTTGCCATCAAAGTTAATGTTGTTCCAACTTGATGCACTCATGAATCAAATTTTGGTCTCTATGTCATGAGAATTTCATCCTCTGAGGGTCACTAAGTGCTTACACACGTATTTTGTGTCAAAATCATGAACTGGTGCCTAACCATAGGAACTGGGAAAGTTTTGACATGAGGTTGGCCTGAGATACTCTAGTTTTAGCACAGAAAGCTCGACGTCCCACAAAACCCACCCATTCTTAGGAACCAGCAGAGTTAGTCACCATAGGTTAATTAAACTTGTCCTGTAGGGGCGCCTGGGTGGCGCAGTCGGTTAAGCGTCCGACTTCAGCCAGGTCACGATCTCGCGGTCTGTGAGTTCGAGCCCCGCGTCGGGCTCTGGGCTGATGGCTCAGAGCCTGGAGCCTGTTTCCGATTCTGTGTCTCCCTCTCCTCTCTCTGCCCCTTCCCTGTTCATGCTCTGTCTCTCTCTGTCCCAAAAATAAATAAACGTTGAAAAAAAAAATTAAAAAAAAAAAAAATAATAATAAACTTGTCCTGTAGAACGTAGAGAAGTCAATAAAAATAGGTTTCCTTTGCAATAAATTAACCAGTTTTGCATGTAATTTAAGACAAACCTTTGTACAAATACTTTGTTTATTTCCTTAATAGTGGTCTATTAACATATTAATATTTTGACATTGTATGTGGTTTTTGGATTTTTACTGCCTTGGATTTCAAGTTTGTAGAATTAAACATTTGAACTCTTATTTACCAACTGCCAACGAAAATAAACTTGACTAATCAAATATATAATCACCTACATTTTTTGTCCATAAAATGTAGATTTTGCAAATCCTTTTTAAAAATGTAGGGTCAAATGACCTTTGAGACTTGACATTTCTACGATTTTTTATTTTTTATTTTTTATCTTAGAGAGAGAATGTGTGTGTGAGTGGAGGAGAGGGGAAGAGGGTGAGAGAATCTTAACAGGATCCATGCACAGAATGGAGCCCAACATGGGGCTCAATGTCACAACCCTGGGATCGTGACCTGAGCTGAAATCAAGAATCAGACACTCAACCGACTAAGCCACCCAGGTGCCCCTAAGATTTTTTTTTTAAACTCAGTTTAAATTCACAATCCCACAGCATCGAGTCTTATTTGGCTCTGGTTGATATTTTCAGGGAATGAGTTCCTTAAAAGCAAAGTAACTTTTGGACAGTCCACAATAATGAAATGCTTTATCGCAATAGAGCAATCAGTCATGCATTGACACAACACCGAAAGAGCTAGTTGCAAAAGGAAAGATTTAGTCAATAAATTGGCTAATTTGGCAAAATGGCAAAGAAATAATTTGTTGTATTTGAACATTTTCTCTCCACTTAATCTAGACAAAGTCACAGAAAATAAATACCTTTTAGGTAAACTGTTATTCTATGATATAATGTCCCCAACGATCACAACCTGATTTACCTGAAAACTCTGGGTATTTTCACACACACACAATAGAAGGCAAGCAGAAATTATAAAGAAGAAATTCTTGAAAACCCTTTTTCTCTTAGGTCTCTTCAATTACACAGCCATTACCCTTTCCTTATCTGTTTATTCCTGGGGAAGATGTCTAGATCTGAGGAAGTTTCTCTTTGTTGTCAAATGCCTCTTTTTCCAGTGCTCTGCTGTCCCTCCCATGGTATCTTTATCTGCCATTCATTATGCTTACAAATAGCCCCACATCATACTGAGTAATCTGTAATCCCAAAGTTGCTCTGCCGGTGCCATGCTATATTCTCCATTTTCTTCGGGCACAGACTTGTCAAGTCTATGCATTACAGCAAGTCCTGTCTTCTAAACTATGCTGGACTCTTTTGCGTTACCTTTCTGGTGGTCTTCCATGCTTTGTCTGGATGATCACAGAGGAAGAGGAGACTTGAAGAATGTATGGGATTTGCTCAGACCAGGTAGCAGAATTCTAAGCAATGAAAGTGACACACATAAAGACAGTAGAAAGAACAAGAAGGCTGCCATCACCGGAGCATAGGTAGTAAGGTGACAAGTGTTATGAGAAGACTATGTAACTTTAACTCAAAGCAGTGAAAAATATGGATATTCCAAGAAATTTTATATCTAACTTGGAAAATACTTGGAGTCAAATGTCTTCTATTCATGGTTTTTCTTATCGCAGCTTGGAGGCAATTCTCAACGTTTTTTATTTATTTTTGGGACAGAGAGAGACAGAGCATGAACGGGGGAGGGGCAGAGAGAGAGGGAGACACAGAATCGGAAACAGGCTCCAGGCTCGGAGCCATCAGCCCAGAGCCTGACGCGGGGCTCGAACTCAGGGACCGCGAGCGAGATCGTGACCTGGCTGAAGTCGGACGCTTAACCGACTGCGCCACCCAGGCGCCCCTGGAGGCAATTCTCTATTGGACCTACGAAAATTTGAAAGCTCTCTTCCAAACTTCATTCATTCTCCCAACTTTCGAAGACCCTTTCACTAAGTAACGCTTTATGGCATATGGATTTCTTCATCCCAAAAGGGCATTGTTATATATTTTGAAGGGAGGGGGAGTCTGGAGGATGTTTTTGAGCTTGACTTCTTTGAAACTATCTGGATGTTAGAGATACAGTGTACTTGTGTAGAAAACAGCAAATGTGGGATTTTTTTTTTTACCTATTTCAAACCTCATTTAGAATCTGGATGCTATTTGAGCTCGTGTCAAGGATGCATGAAATTAAATTTAAGAAAGCTCAGCTTTAAGAAATACCAATTTTTTTTCTGCATCAGGTAGTTAGATTCTGGGTAGGAATTAAAACTGGCCATTTTCCCTTTGAAATTAATAACACTGGCGAGTTTTTTCATAATTCTGCAAATCAAATATGTGCTAATAAGTTCAGGGGCTGAGGTTAGCTTCAAGGAGTCTTAGAAAAAGTAGAGGGTCTGATGGATGGAAAAGCATCTCGTGGGAGTTTGCTACTTTCTGACTAAGGGGCAAAAGTCAGATTGTAAGCTTGTCTGCAAAAGTCATCCTCATGGAAAGTATGGTTTTCATGGAATGATAAAACATATTTTTAAAATAGTATTCCACTAGGTGCTTGAATTTAAAAGGATGGAAAACCATATGGTATATTTAGTGAATAACTTGGAGTTTAAATGTTCAAGTTTTCAAATCAAGATATATTTTATTATTTAATTTTAAGAAATTCTATTTTTAAAATATATATTAAAGTGGTTTCAATATACATTTGTATTCACATGAATAATACTAATGCAATATATTCAAAAACTTTATTGGAGGAAGATGGTTTTCCCATTTTATAAAAGAATTTTAACATGAGTTATAAAATTGAATAAACATCACCGGTATCTCTCAGTATATTTTTAAATATGGGGTTGTTCTATGCAGTGGGATATTCTCCAAAATGTAATAACATTTACTTTTTCTTGTATTGCAAGATTTCTAAATTCTAGATGAGATAGTCCTATTCTCAAGATTCTTTGAGTTACAAAATTGTGCATTTTCAAGTTGCTTGCCCATCTCTTGTCATTTGACACTTTCAACAATGCTATGAAATAATTAGAACTGATATGTTTGATTACAGATGAAGAGACTCAGATTCAGAGAGTTAACAAGACAACCAAGATTGCACGGCTAATGAGTTAGAGAGGGAAGACGAGCGCTTGGGATTTGTAGCTCTCAATCCACTGTTCTTTCCATTCTGTGAGGTCTCTTCTCAAACTGTCATAATCAGACCACTTAGTTCAACATGAGTGTTTCCCCACAATTCAAGGGAGAGGGTGGCTTATTAATAATGCTACTGACCTGTATGTGATGTATATGAAAAACAGAAACGAGTGGACAGACAGCAGGGTGCCTTTCACAGTCCTCTGACAAATGGCCCAAGTGAGAAACTGCCACTTACTATTTAATCACTGATTCACTGTGATTAAGGTAGATATAACCTTGGCCCTCATGGCATCTACATTATAGGGGAAGAGCTAGACAAGTAAACAAGCAATTAAAACAGTGTTAATATTACAATACAGGACATATGTGCTATGGAGATACCAGGAGGGACATCAAACACTAATTTAGGGACTCATGGGAGAGTTACTAAAGAAAGACCTAAAAGATGAATAAAGAGCTGGGTGATGTGTGTTCCAAGTGGAGGAAAGAGCATGGGTTGAGACCTTGAGAGGACAAAACATTTGAGAGGCTGAGATGAGTTTATTATGGCTGGCCTAGGAATCACTAGGGGAGAAATGATGACCAATAAATGCTTTCCATGATCTTGGAGAAGTCTGAAAGCAGAATTAGGGAAGGAGGCAAAATACCAGAAACAAACCCTGACCCATCCTAGTCCAGTTCCAGGCTTCCTATTGCTACCAGGGAGATTGTCCCCCAGCCCTCACGGTGTTGTGGCTATTAAGGAAAGAAGCTAGTGTTTATTAAATATCAACTACGACCCATACTATTTCAAGCGTGCTATCTCATTGAAACCTCGTGTCCCATGAGGCACGTACTGGTGCCCTGACTTTACAGATGAAAAAAATTAAGACTAAGGTAGGGAATGAAAATTGCCCAAGGTCACGTGATTAGTTAGCAATGGAGTAGGGACCTGAGCCCAGGTTTCTCTGTCTCCCAAGGCAATACCGCTCAACTGTTCTTTGCTTTTTCTCCTTGGTTTTCAAAACCATAATTATGGTATTACTACTGCTTCCATTAAACAGTTTAAAAGGAAATGATTTGGTTTATCTTAGCCAAAGAAGACCTCCTTTTAGTTTGTGATTTGGTTTATCTTAGCCAAAGAAGACCTCCTTTTAGTTTGTAGGTGCCAGTGACTTAGAGGTTTATTTCCCAAAAGAATGGATTTCAGAGCCGACCACGGTGATGGAGATATGGCTAGGAGTTCAAGGACTTAAAAACCTGTTTTCATGTAAAATTCCATTACTGTCAGATCCAAGAGAGGCTTCCCTAAAATTTTACCATTTGGCAAAATCTCATATGGCGACAACCACTCAAATAAATGATAGAAAAACAGTCCCTTGTATCTGAGAGGATTCTCACTCGATAGATTTTTAGGAATAGCGAATAGGAGGTGGTACGATATAAAACTGACTGGGATATATTCCAACTTAAGCCAGAGGTCACATATGTGAAAACTAATATTAGAGAAACTGAACTGGCACACGACAGAGTCTCTTATAAGGGACATGCCCTTCTTATGTATTTTTGTAGCAGACCCACTTTTACATTAATGGCATCTATGAAGTAAAATTATAAAGTTGTGCAATTAATATTTAAAGGACATGAGACTGTGCCACTGAATTTCAATTTCATTAGTTTTTTTTTTTAATTTTTTTTTTAACGTTTTTATTTATTTTTGGGACAGAGAGAGACAGAGCATGAACGGGGGAGGGGCAGAGAGAGAGGGAGACACAGAATCGGAAACAGGCTCCAGGCTCTGAGCCATCAGCCCAGAGCCCGACGCGGGGCTCGAACTCACAGACCGCGAGATCGTGACCTGGCCGAAGTCGGACGCTTAACCGACTGCGCCACCCAGGCGCCCCATCAATTCCATTAGTTTTAAATTCACTTCTCTCACGCCTGTTAAGGGATAGTTGTGATACTTTTGTTAGTTTCATTTTATACTTAATTCATATGAGTCTTAGTTTTAGAGGAGTAAAATAAGTGTATGATATCTTTCCTTTTCTTAGTATTATCCTAGTCTTGTTTTTTTTTATATTTGTGGCTATGAAAATTATTAGCTTGAATATGAATCTTGTTCATAGAATTTGGAAATGACATCACGTGTTAGTTTTGTGTTGACATTTTTAATTCAATGCTTTTATTGAATAGCTAAATCATAAGGGATTGATTTTACTTTTAATTTATGTATGAATGATATTTTCTAAAAGAAAACAATATTCCTTTTACATTTTGATATGGCTACCCATATCTGAAAAATTTCGAAATGCAAAATTCTTTCAATTGTGTTTTTGGAAGTAAAGGGAAGAAGAGTTTCAAGTTGTCATTTAATATCAGATGTGATATTCATTATCTTCAAGTGTTGCTTGATGTTATTTAAAATTGATAAAGGCTCTGCAAGCACAGAAATCCGTTGGTCTACTGTATATAAATACTATGAAGAATATAAACTTTAATTATCTATTTAATAAGCTACCAAATATTGTTGCTTTTCAATTTTTCTGAAACAAAGTATAATCTGAAGTTGCTGCTATTACCCATCCCTAGGCCCTCTGAGACACTTAAAGAATTGTTTAGATTGTCCCAGGCTGTAAACTCTAGCTAATATATCATGGGCTTTCCAATCCAAACCTGAGATAAGAGATGAGAAATTACCTTTAGACAGGAATGTTTGTGAACCAATGCTTTGCTCCTATATAAGATAAAAAGAAAATAGTGCTTTCCTTTTTTGAATAATTCTAATGGACGCTGGTTGAAAACTATTCTTTATGGAATCTAATCTCTGCTAAAAAAAAAAAAACACTGGGAAAACTTAGAGATAGAAGGAATTGGAGGCACTGAAGACAGTGATAAATATAGGAAGGAGTAGGTTTATAGGAAATGTTGAGTCTTAATAGAGCATGCCTTAGCAACTTTCAAGTATATAATACCTTATTATTAACCACAGTTACCATGCTATACAATAAATCCTCAGAAATTATGCATCTTCTAGCTAATAGTTAGTACCCTTTGACATACATTTCCACATTCCCCCCTCCCCTCAGTCCCTGGCAACCTCCGTTATATTCTCTGTTTCCATGAAATTGATTTTTTTTTTAAGGTTCCATGTATAGGCGAGATCATACAGTATTTGTCTTTCTCTTTCTGGCTTATTTCACTTCTCATAATGTCCTCCAGGCTCATCTGTATTATCACAAATGGCAGGATTATACCTTCTTTTTTGTGGCTGAATACTATACCACTGTTTATATATTCCATATTTTGTTTATCCATTCATCCATTGAAAGACATTTAGATTATTTCCATATCTTGGCTACTGTGAGTAACGCTGCAATGAACATGGGAGTGCACGCATCGCTTAGAGATACTGATTTTGTTTCCTTCAGTTATATACTAAGGAGTGAGATTGCTGGATGGTATTTCTAATGTTTTTTGAGGAACCACCATATTGCGTTCCATAGTGGTTGTACCAATTTATATTCCCACCAACAGTGCACTATTGTTCCCTTTTCTTCATATTCTTGCCAACACTTGTTATTTCGTATCTTTTTGATAATAGCCATCCTAACAGATGTAAGGTAATATCTCATTATGGTTTCGATTTGCATTTCCCTGATGATTAGGTCTTAAGCATTCTCACCACACACACACACACACACACACACACACACACACACACACACACGAGTTAGCTATGTAAAGTGATGGATAGGTTAAGTATCTTGATCTTGGTATTCATTTCATAATGTACATGCATATCAAATCACATTGTGCACTTTAAATTATTTTTCAGTTAATCCTCAATAAAAGTGGGGAAGAAAGAAAAGAAATAGATTAAACCAGGTACAAGAAAATGAGACATTGGTAGAGGTGCCCCCAAATGATTTCTAGCTTAAAATAATGCCTGATTTGTAGTCCCTGATTGAGACTTCCCCATATTCCTGCTAAAATATGAAATGTAGGCATGGATTAATATTAAATCTCATGTCACCACTGAAAACTAACACTGACCTAATGCTTGATTCTGGAAGGAATTTCCATTACCTAAAAGTATATGGAAGTGGACTAAGAAAAGGCCTTCAGGTCTTATCTAATGAGCTCTTAGATTTCACGGGATGAAACAATTTTTCTGTAAAGGACAGGAAGAAACCACGAAGTCAGGGGCAGCTGTTGTTGTACATTAAAAACACCCAGGAACAGCAGTAACAAAAATATAACACCATAGGAACAGAGGGATAGGTTTTCTAGAAGTCGAGTTTTGCTGTGGGGAGCGCCAGGTAGAGAGCAAGACAGAGAGAGGAAGAATCCTGGGAGCCACATAATCAATTGGTCTATGTCAGGAAACTAGGCCAAGTGGGAGAAAATCATTCTACTTCCAAACATCAGAATTGTGCTAAGTGAGAGCTGCTGAGTGTGAGTTTGGGATGTAAACGTTGCATATCAATATGCCCCCAGAACTGATTTTGGAAATTAATTTCTCTAGAAATCAATGAGTACAAGGGAGTCCTATTTACTGTCCAATGTGTCCAGATAAAGCTTTACTGCATTCAAGGAAAACTAGACGCACGTATATTTGACAAACAAATGGCCTACTGAATAATTATGAAGACATGTCTGAAGAAGATGTTTGGCATCCTCAAGAGACCGCAAAGAAGAACGGTCTTTTCACAAACGGAGCAGAAAATCATAAGGAACAAGGTCAGACGTAAATGAAAATGGCTGCAAAAAAGGAAAGATTGCCAGGAAATTATTCTATAATAGAATTAACAGTCACATTGAATTGAGTAGAAAAAAATAATTAAGACTGTCAAAAACCATTTCTGTCCTGTAAGTGACAAGAGTAATATACTGTCTCATACAGTAGAGGAAAATGATAAGGACCAAAACAAAACAAACTATAAGAACATGATTACAGAGAAAAGGGCAGGAGAGTAGAAATGTAATCTATGAAGTATGAGTGTTCCTGAGGAAGAAATAGAAATGGCGGAGTTAGAAATAATCAGACATAAATTTTTAAAATGTGAATTGAAAGAAATTTGTGTGTACAGGTTGAAGGTCCCACAGTTTTCCTTGCAAACTCAAAGAAAGCCACATCGATATACATTTTTGGAAATTAATCACAAAAATAAAGAGAATAACATATAAGCATCCAAGAAAACCTCATAGTTCTCTGTAACCCTAATTCCAAAAAAAAAAGTGTTTATGAAAGTGATTGTTTGAGTGATTGTTTATGAAAGTGATTGTCATTTCAGTGGATGCTGAAAAGAGTGATAAAATTCAACATCCAACTAATGTAAATAATTCTTAACAATAGTATGAAATGCTACTGACCAAAATGAATTATAAATATAGATGCCAAAATCCTACATAAAATATTAGATAATGGAGTCTAGCATTATATGGGAAAAGATAAAGGTACTATAACCGATACAGTTTGTTCCAGGAATTCAGCAATGATTCCAGGTAAGAAAATCTATTAATACAAATTATAACAGAAATAGGTCAAATGACAGATGTACCCTCATGTCTATAGTGCAGAAAAGGTAGTTGTTATAAGTCATCCTTTATTCCTGATAAAGAAAAAAAATCTTAGAAAGCTGGAAATACAAATCTTCCTTAATATATTAATGAATATGTATCTCCATGTTACAGGCTGTACCATATGTACTGTTGAAATTCTAATCACATTGGAATAAGAAATAAGGCAAGTCCTTCTGTAAATCTACTTATTATTTTTTTTATCATTTCACAAATATTAATACATTAGAACATAAATAAGAAGGCAAAATCATAGCTTTTGGAACAAAGGAAACAAAGGTATTAATTATTGGATACTATACCATAATCTGGATGTAAATTTAATATGTACAAATCGTTGGTTTATAAAATTAAATAATCAGAACGCAAAACAATTAGAGATTATATATGCCATAACAGCTATGCAATATTTGTAAATAAAATAAGTTGTCTCATACCAATTTGCTGAATGGCTCAATAAATAGACCAAGGTCTCTTCTCGTGGAGCACTGGCCTACATTACCAAGCCATGAACACTTCTAGGAAATACTCCCTATAAGCTCCAAAGACCTTCAGAATTGAAAGAGTCATTAAGGAGAATTCAATTATCTTTCAAATGAGGAAACTGAGACTCAGAAAAATGATGGCCAAGTTTAGTGGCCTGGAACTAAAATCCAGGTCATCTGGCCCTGAGCTAGATATTTTTTTTTCCATGAAAAAAGTGTTTTATTTCCAAAAAAACACCACCAACAAAACACACATAGAGTTAATTTTCTTCGGATGTTCCTTTCTCTGCTAACATTAAAATACTGGAGGAAAAAAAAGTTTAATACAGGATTCTAACTAATTTAGTTTCTTGATAGACCTTTTTAAAAATAAAATCAGGGGCGCCTGGGTGGCTCAGTCGGTTGAGCGTCCGACTTCAGCCAGGTCACGATCTCGCGGTCTGTGAGTTCGAGCCCCGCGTCGGGCTCTGGGCTCATGGCTCAGAGCTTGGAGCCTGCTTCGGATTCTGTGTCTCCTTCTCTCTTTCTGCCCCTCCCCCGTTCATGCTCTATCTCTCTCTGTCTCAAAAATAAATAAATGTTAAAAAATAAAAAAAAATAAAAATAAAATAAAATCAGAACCATGCCTTATACACTGTGAATCAGCTCAGTTTTCTCCGTAATAATAAATACAAGGCATACTTCTAATTTCAGTAATGGTAGGCTAGGTAATTAACCCTCCCATTGATGAAAACTAAAGACCTGGATAATAAGTTAAAAACATAATTTTTTTCTAAGAGCAGGCAAGTAATAACAATATGGTAAATAATTAATGTACTGAAATCAAACACAGGATGCCAACCCAGTGAGGTGAAGTACTATAGCTTTAGGCATTTTCTAATCTAGAAGAAAAGAGCTACAAAACTGAGATGTGACTTAGTAGGCATTGAGGTGAACAAAATTCAAAGTCCAAGGCTTAACAAAACATGGGTGGAATCTGATGAACAACCCACCTTCCCTTTTAAACAGGGAACGATAAGGGCTATAACCTCACAAGAAGGGTGAGCCAAAAATATGCCAGACATAAACCAGATCTCTTAGGGATTTTCAGCTTGAATCCATGACTTGGGTGGTCCAGAGGAATCTCAGACCTTGATCCTGGATGAAGATTAGTCCCCGAGTCATTTTCCCAGCAGCATATTAACTTTTTTTTTTTTCCAGAAGAAGATAACCAAAACCTCCAAATCCCAAATATTTATAGCATTTAATAGAAGTTTGATGAATTAAAGAAATCCTATTTTACAGATATCAAAGAGCTATTGAGTGGAAACAACTAATACTGTATAGATTGGGATTCTACAGAGGGGATCCTCTCTGAGGGAACTGATGATAATGAGCTATTTTTTTTTTTTTCCTGAGGGCCATTTAATGATTATGGGCATAGTATGAAGAGGAAAGATGAAACTGATTTTTGTTTTGTGTTGTCTTCGTAGTTGCATGGGGCATCACTTTTGAAACCTGAGGAGATTTTTATATGGTGAGTTTTCACTATGGGATTTAGCTGACTTCTGGGACTGCCTAAGAGTGGTAGCTAGACCAATTGGTTTTGAGATGCAGAAAGAAATTATCTGTATTCTTGTGGGGCTTAGGAGACAAAGCCTAGCTAGAAGAAGAGCACCAGCTTTAAACTTATGGCTATTCTTTACATCAAGGCATTTTCTGGAATTGGAAAAGGCAGATCCAGTTAAGTTTTCAGTAAAAAAAACTCAGGAAGGCCATGCCCCCAAACAGGACTGAAATGGAGGTGTCTTGAACATCACCAAAAACTTCAACCTAGCTATCACTCAGCTTATTTAGAGTTTCTAATTTTCTTTTTAAACAATACAGTTTTCTGGACAAGGAGAGAGGCATGAAAATGTGACCAATAAACAAGAGAAGATACCAAGAAACAGTAACAAGCCTTCAGATGATACAAATATTAAAGATTTTGAAACAACGGAGTAATATTCTAAGGAAAGTAGAGGACAAGATGAACAAAATGAAAAAAAAATAAGAGAATAGGAATAAAAATGAAAGTATGAAATGGGGGGCTCCTGGGTGGCTCAGTCCCTGGAGTATCTGACTCTTGATTTCAGCTCAGGTCATGATCCCAGGGTTGTGGGATCCAGCACTGCATCGGATCCGTGTTCAGCATGGAGCCTGCTTGAGATTCTCTCTCCTTCTTTCTTTCTCTCTCTCTCTCTCTCTCTCTCTCTCTCTCTCTCTCTCTCTCTTTCTCTCTCTTTCTCTCTTTGAAAACAAAATATGAAATGGGCATTCTATAACTGAAAAATACAATATCTCAAGTTAAGAGCCAATTGGATGCACTAAGTTGAAGAATAGACACAGCAGTAGATAGGATTTGTGAATTTAAACAGATTAAAAGAAAATATCCAAATTGAAGCATAGAGTAAAAAGAAACAGAGCAGGAGAGAAAGAGACCCAGGTAGACGAAATATAAACTATGTATGTAATTGTGCCCCCAGAAACTCAAGAGGAAGAAAATGGAAGGAAGCAACAGTCAAAGAGACATTGTTAAGGAGTTTTTCTAAACTGATGAAGAATATTAATCACAGATTCAGGAAGCTCAACAAGATCAAGCAGGTCTGAATATGAAAAACCACATGTAAGGACCTTGTAGTCAAACTGCCAAACACCATCGTTAAAATGAGATCCTTAAAGTATCCACTGGAAAAGAAAAAAAAAAAACACGTTATCTATAATAAGACTGATGGTTTATTTCTGGTAGAAACTATGGAAGACCTGAACCAATTTAATGACACATTTGAAATGCTTACCAAAACAAAACAAAACAAAACAAAAACCCAGGAAAATAGATTCCACGTTTGGTAAAACCTTCCTTCAAAAAAATGAAAATGAAATAAAGATGTTGAACAAAATGTGAGAGACATTATCCTATACAATGTTAAAAACTAAATGGCATTCTAAATGGAATTCTTCAGGTTCTAATAATATGATGAATCCAGTAACTTTCTATGTGATATAGCAGCACAGGACTGCTAAAAGAAATGTGTAACACCAGAAAGTATAAATTAGTGTGCAGGTTATGTCCTATGTGGAAGAAATATGACAGTAGGACAAAGAATGGGAGAGGCTAAATGAAGTGAAACTCTTGTACATTTTTCGCATTACTTGGAATGTGGTAAAATAAACGATTTGAGGTAGAATGTAATAGGTCAAGTATGGGTATTCTAATCCTTAGGGTAAACATCATAAGGATTATACAAGAATGTGTAACTGAAATTTGTTAGGAGATGTCGACACAACTTTCTCAGTAAATTTAGAACAGACAAAAAGAGGTTACTAAATCTATACATGTTGAAAAACACAATTAACCTGACTGACATATTTTGAATACCCTACCCACCTAACTTCAGAATACTCCTCGTTTTCTAGTGCATACGCAGTGTTTACCAAAACAGATTATACGCTTGACCAGGAAAAAGTCTCAGCAAATTTGAAAGGGCTGAAATGACACCGAGTATGTGCTCTGAAAACAGTGGGATTAAGCCAGGAATTAGCAAGAAAGAGATAATTAGGTAACCATCAAGTGTTCAGAAATTAAATGACACACTTCAGAGTAACTAATGACACAAAGGACAAATGTGAGGAAAATAAAAAAATTTTTTTAAATTAATGGTTACAAAATTATTGAATATAAAATTGTATATGATGCAGTGATATGCAAACTAAAAGAAATAAGGCCTGAAATGCACATGTTAAATGGGAAAAATCAGTATCAGTAATTCAAGTATCTATCTAAATCAGCTTGGGATCGAACAGCAGATCAAATTCATTGTATTTAGAAGAACATAATTTTTTTATAGATTTATATAAGATATAAAGTAAATGATATATTAAGAAATTATAGTCAAGAGGGGCACCTGGGTGGCTCAGTCGGTTAAGCATGTGACTTCGGCTCAGGTCATGATCTCGTGGTTCACGAGTTTGAGCCCCATATTAGGCTCTGTGCTGACAGCTCAGAGCCTGGAGCAGCCTTCTCGGGTTCTGTGTCACCCCCTCTCTCTGCCCCTCCCCTCCTTACACTCTGTTTCTCTCTCTCTTTCAAAAATAAATAAAACATTTAAAAATTAAAAAAAAAATTACAGTGAATAAATTCAACAAAGCCAAAAGTCAGTTTGTTGTCACAAAATAATGTAACTTCAACAATAATGATTAAAAAATAATGAGTTATGAAATATCAGGTGTAAAAATGGGGCAGTTTTACTGATCAGACATTAAAATTATTACATATGGTATTATGAATTTTATGTCAATAAAGATTAAAAATAGTGATAGTTTTAGGTAAATATGATAAATGAGTTAAAATCCATAATATCTTAAAAAGCAGAGGGGTACCTGGGTGGCTCAGTCAGTTAAGCGTCCGACTTCGGCTCGGGTCATGATCTCATGGTTCGTGGGTTCAAGCCCAGTGTCGGGCTCTGTACTGACAGCTCGGAGCCTCGAGCCTGCTTCAGATTCTGTGTCTCCCTCTTTCTCTGGCCTTCCCCCACTCATGCTCTGTCTGTCCGTCTCTCTCAACAATAAATAATAAACATTAAAAAAAATTTGCAAAAGCAGAACTTCCCAAAACAGACACAGGAAAATTATATATGGTCTGAATACTGCTATATCTATTAAAGTAGTTGAATCCATGGTTAAAATACTCAAAAATTAAACTCTAAGTCCAAATGGCTTGATTGATGAATTTTTTCGAAAGGCATAAATAATGCTAATTGTATGTAAACTCTTCAAGGGAATAGAAAAGGAGGGGAGAGCCCAACAAAAAAGGGCAGAATGTTTGGAATAGGCAATCCATAGGTAAAGATATAGAAATAACCAATAAGCATAAAAAAATGGAGCTCATATAATAAGTCATTAAGGAAATAAAAATGAAAACCACAATGTGATAGCATCATACACCCCCTAGATTGCTGCTGCTGCTTCTTTTTTTTTTTTTACACTTATTTATTTTTGATAGACACAGAGCACAAGTGGGGGAGGGGCAGAGAGAGGAGACACAGAATCCGAAGCAGACTCGTACTCTGAGCTCTGAGCTGTCAGCACAGAGCCCAACACGGGGCTGAACTCACAAACCGCGAGATCATGACCTGAGCCGAGGTCGGACGTTTAACCCACAGAGCCACCCAGGTACCCCTGCTGCTGCTTCTTACAGGCAAATGCTTTTCTTCCCACTTGGTACCGATTGTCTTCATAATTGTAGCCATTCCAGTGGGAGTCAGTCCAAAACCCACAAAATTTGGGAGATCTGGCTAAAACCTCTATGGACAATGAGAAAACACCGGAGGATTTTGATGAGTGAACTAGCATCATTAATAACATTCACAAAATAAATGAAAAAAGTAAGATAGTCTTAATACATTCAGGGAAAGATTTTAGTAAAAGTTAATATTTATGCATGGCAAAATCTCTTCAAATACTAGACATAGTATTCTTCAAGTTATTTAAAAGTACCTGTATAAAAGAAACTAGAGCAAACATCACACTTGATGAGAGTCATTACTGAAATTAAGATGAAAACACTATTTTTTTTTAAATTTTTTTTTTCAACATTTATTTATTTTTGGGACAGAGAGAGACAGAGCATGAACGGGGGAGGGGCAGAGAGAGAGGGAGACACAGAATCGGAAACAGGCTCCAGGCTCTGAGCCATCAGCCCAGAGCCTGACGCGGGGCTCGAACTCAGGGACCGCGAGATCGTGACCTGGCTGAAGTCGGACGCTTAACCGACTGCGCCACCCAGGCGTCCCAAGATGAGAACACTTTAGATTGTACTACAAAGCCACTAGAATGTTAAAGAAGGAAACAAAAACCTCAAACTATCAAATGATGGCAAAAATCACTAGGTATTAGTACAACCACTTTGAAAACCGTCGGATATCATCTGTGAAGACTGAACATGCACCATATCCTGTGACCCACTAATTCTACTTCTAGGCACAAACCTAACAGAAACGCATACATCTGTGCACTAAAAATATAGACAAAATATTGAGAATGGCATTATTTGTTATAAGCACGAAGGTGAAAAACACATGTCTATCTGGAGTGGAATGGATCTGTTGTGGAGAATGTTATGCAGTGAAATACACATGAAAAAGAACAAACTACTGTTTCATGTTTTGGATGAATTTCACACATACAATGGTGATTAAAACCAAACATATAAGAACAGAAACCATTATAGTAGTTACCTTTAGTGGGCGGTAGTGACTGAGAGTGTTTGTCCTTGGCAAGGATATTGCCCAAGATTGGACAAAGAACGCTTCTAATCTTATTTAGGGTGGGAATTATTCCGGGGTGTTCACCTTGTGGAAATTCTTGGAGCTGTACACTTAGGATATATTCAATACTTCTCTGTACTTCTATATTGTGCGTGTGTATTTAATTTCTGAAATTAAGGGTGTAATGTTTTCTTTTACATTCTTATGTTCTTACGTTATTTCTTATGCTATTTTAAGTATTGTCACCTTATATTATGGTTTGGGCATCTCAGTCAAGTGTCCATTCAGTATTTTAATTCTCAAACTTGACTCATTTGTCTATTAATTATTGTATATGAGTTTTAGAGTCAATTTATTAAGTAACAAAATTAATCCTTTTGTGATTCTTAATTTTCTTAACTTAAAAATAATAATTTGGGGTTATATTTTATAAGACATAGACTTGAATACCCAGAAACATTGTTTATCTCTCATGTATTGAAGTTTTATTTCATCATATTCAGTATATACTCTTCAATATTTTTTGTATTTAAAAAAATTAAATTTTGCTTTTTAAAAATAAAATATGTATGTTTACTAAGAAAGCTCAGAGCATAGGGGCGCCTAGGTGGCTTCATTGGTTAAGCCTCTGACTTCAGTTCAGGTCACGATCTCACTGTTCGTTCGTGAGTTTGAGCCCCGCCTTAGGCTCTGTGCTGATAGCTCAGTGCCTGGAGCCTACTTGGGATTCTGTGTCTCCTTCTCTCTCTGCCCCTCCCTTGTTCGCTCTCTGTCTCTCTGTCTCTCTCTCGAAAATAAGTAAACATTAAAAAACATTTAAAACAAAGAAAACTCAGAGCATAAAGTAAATCAAAAGAAAATATAAATCATCGGTATTGCCATCTCAAAGATATGTACAACATTTTTTTCTGTTTTGTAGTACGTGTGTGTGTACTTGTAACAAAATAATCGCATAGAATTAGGTATACTTATTTGAGAACAACTTTTTACTAAACATACATTATGAAATATTTTTGATGGTATCAAAATACATTTGTGCAATCCATTTTTAATTTCTGCATAAAATCTCATTGCAGTTACCACAGTTTCTAGAGAAAAAACATGTAGAATGCAAACTGGTGCAGCCGCTCTGGAAAAGAGTATGGAGGTTCCTCAAAAAGTTAAAAGTAGAATTACTCTACGAGCCAGCAATTGTACTACTAGGTATTTACCCAAAAGATACAAAAAATACTGATTTGAAGGGACACATTCACACCAATGTTTATAGCAGCACTATCAACAATAGCCAAATTATGAAAAAAGCCCAGATGAGCATCGACTGATGAATGGATAAAGAAGATGTGGTGTATATAAATATTAGTCAGCCATCAAAAAGAATGAAATCTTGCCATTTGCAATGACATGGATGGAACTGGAGTGTATTATGCTAAGTGAAATAAGTCAGAGAATTACAAATATCATATGATTTTACTCATATGTGGAATTTAAGAAACAAAACAGATGAACATAGGGGAAAGGAAGAAAAAAAGAGAGAGGGAGGCAAACCATAAGAGACTCTTAACTATAAAGAACAAACTGAGGGTTCCTGGAGGGGAGGTGGGGGGGATGGGCTAAATGTGTGATAGGAATTAAGGAGGGCTCTTGTGATGAGCACTGGGTGGTATATGTAAGTGATGAATCACTAAATTCTACTCCAGAAACCAACATTACACTAGATGTTAACTAAATATAAATAAAAACTTAAAAAACAATGGCCGAATTGTGGGCAGCACCCAAATGTCTATCCACTGATGAATGGATAAAGAATGTATACAATGGAATATTACTCAACCATCAAAAAGAATGAAATCTTGCCATGTGCCATGATGTGGATGGAACTAAAGTGTATTATGCTAAGCAAAACACGTCAAATAAAAACAAATACCATATTATTTTACTAATATGTGGAATTTAAGAAACAAAACAGATGAACATAGGGGAAAGGAAAAAAGTAAGAGAAAGGAATTCAGACCCTAAGAGACCCTTCACTATGTAGAACAAACTGATGGTTGCTAGAGGGCAGGAGGGTGGGATATGGGTTAGATGGGAGATGGCTATTAGAAGGTACTTGTTGTGATGAGCGTTGAGTGTTTCATGTCAGTGATGAATCACTAAATTCTGCTCCTGAAACTAAAATTACTCTATATGTTAACTAAAATTTAAATAAAAACTTGAAACAATTAAAATAAAAAAAGATGGCCTAGTGTCTATAAAACCAACACCAAAAAGTTGTACGAACCTTAATTAGTTCGTTCAAGCTCCTATATTTAGACATGTAAGATATTTCCTATTCTCACAGGCATTATCAAATTAATTATAGCTAAACTCCGAGCATCCTTAGTTATTTCTTTGGTATAAGTGTGTAGAAATGAAATCGTTGGAACAGATGAAATGTCGATTAATAACTGATACAAAGAGCTACCTTGCTTTCCAGAAAGTTTATAGAAGTGTTTACTCCAACTAATAGTTTATATGAATGTCTGCTTTCATGTTCCCATGAAAACTAAGTGTTATCATATTACTTGTTTTAAAGTTTGCTAATTTGATTGGCTAATTAATTTCTTGCTATTAATTTAGCTTATATTCTTAGACCATTTGAATGTGAGCTTTAAATATATACATATAGGGGCGCCTGGGTGGCGCAGTCGGTTAAGCGTCCGACTTCAGCCAGGTCACGATCTCGCGGTCCGTGAGTTCGAGCCCCGCGTCGGGCTCTGGGCTGATGGCTCAGAGCCTGGAGCCTGTTTCCCATTCTGTGTCTCCCTCTCTCTCTGCCCCTCCCCCGTTCATGCTCTGTCTCTCTCTGTCCCAAAGATAAATAAACGTTGAAAAAAAATTTAAATATATACATATATATATTTAAATTGGGCTTCTGTGTTTATTTTTCTGACTTTTACATTTATATAACTTGTCTATTTTCTATTGATGTATTTGTCTATTATTTATTCATAAGAACTCTTTAACCATTAAATTATTAAAACTTTGTGAAATATATTATGAATTTTATCGCCACTCAGACCAGAAGTCAAATTCCTTATGTTAATTTAATCCACATGGATATCTGACTGTCAAATCAAAAAACTAAATTTTTTCTAATCTTAGGAGATAAGTTATTATTCACACTGGGATCTCATTTCCAGTTTTTTTTTCCTAATATACCATTCCATACATAATAAAACCAAACCATGCAAGTATCCCACAATAAAAGCCGTGGGGGAATTAACAGGAGGAATGATAAGAGTTATCATTTTTTAAGTTTATTTATTTATTTTGAGAGACAGTGTGTGTGCATGAGTGGGGGGCACAGAGAGAGGGAGAGAGAATCCCAAGCAGGCTCCAAACTGTCAGTGTAGAACCCCACCTGGGGCTCGATCTCATGAACAGTGAGACCATGACCTGAGCTGAGATGAAGAGTCAGACGCTTAGCTGAGCTACCCAGGTGCCCCAAAAGTTTTTCTTTATATGCAAATTTCACCTCTAATTTGGCTTTATCCAATGGTATGTTATCCAGTTAGAGTATTTTCTTTTTTTAAGTTTATTAATTTATTTTGAGAGAGAGAGGGATAGGAAGGGCAAAGAGAGGGAGAGAGAGAGAATGTTAGGCAGGTTTCACACTGTCAGTGAAGAGCCCAATGCAGGGCTCGAACTCATGAACCACGAAATCATGACCTGAGCCAAAGTTGGCCGCTTAACTGAGTCACCCATGCACTCCACATTAGAGTATTTTCATCTTGTGAATTCCTGGCATACTTTGAAACACAGTATTATTTAGTAATACTAGAAAACTCCCCAAATGGATCTGTGTGTTTCACCATTCTGATGACAAGGCTATTTCTTGTATCTGTGTTCTGTGAATACATAGTCAATATCAAGCTTGCATAAATCTTAAGGATCCCAATTTAGACTTCTTAAGTATAACATGATCACTACAGGAGACTGTAAAAACACTCTAGAATTCAAATGTACTCAGTGTATAAATATGTGGTAAATCATTTCAAAAGATATTATTTAAAGATAAAAGAAAGGATTATAGACCCATGTAGATTTGAAATGCCCATTGGTATTTTCTTTTTTTAATTTTTTATTTAAAAAATTTTAATGTTTAGTAATTTTTTTTTAATTTTTTTTTCAACGTTTATTTATTTTTGGGACAGAGAGAGACAGAGCATGAACGGGGGAGGGGCAGAGAGAGAGGGAGACACAGAATTGGAAACAGGCTCCAGGCTCCGAGCCATCAGCCCAGAGCCTGACGCGGGGCTTGAACTCACGGACCGCGAGATTGTGACCTGGCTGAAGTCGGACGCCTAACCGACTGCGCCACCCAGGCGCCCCTAATGTTTAGTAATTTTTGAGTGAGAGAGAGAGAGAGAGGGACACAGAGAGTGAGTGTGGGAAGGGCCAAGAGAGAGGGAGACACAATCTGAAGCAGGTTCCAGTCTCTGAGCTGTCAGCACAGAGCCTGATGCAGAGCTTGAACTCACAAACCATGAGATCATGACCCGAGCTAACCTAACCGACTGAGCCACCCAGGCACCCTGATACTCTTTTCTTTATGAGCAAGGAGACCAGTATAACTCTCCCCAATTATCCTGTGTGTGTGCATGCATGCATGTGTGTGTGATATATATAAATATTCAAATATAAAAATAACAAACTTCTGGTTCAAGATAGCTGACTCTTCTCTTTCTTGATCTCTCTAAACATACATATATATATATGTGTGTGTGTATATGTGCGTACATATATGTATATATGTGTACATATATACACATATGTGTATATATGTATATATGTATATATGTATATGTGTATATGTGTATATATGTGTATATATGTGTGTGTATATATGCATATGTATATATGTGTGTATATATGTGTGTATATATGTGTGTATATATACACATATGTGCATATACACATATATACACACATATACACACACACATATATATACACATATATACATATGCATATATACACACATATATATACACATATATACACATATACACATATACATATATACATATATACATATATACACATATGTGTACACACATATATACACACATATATATACACACACACATATATATATATATATATACACACATATTTCTTCTCCCCTCCCAAAGTCCCACTGAAATGGCTAAAGAGGCATGCAAAAAAAAATATAGTGCATGATAGGAATGGATTAGTTATGAAACCTAACAAATGAAAAATTATTTCGTAGAATGAAAAAGACGATGCCTACAAAATATTCAGTTTTTCGGGGCGCCTGGGTGGCGCAGTCGGTTAAGCGTCCGACTTCAGCCAGGTCACGATCTCGCGGTCCGTGAGTTCGAGCCCCACGTCGGGCTCTGGGCTGATGGCTCAGAGCCTGGAGCCTGTTTCCGATTCTGTGTCTCCCTCTCTCTCTGCCCCTCCCCCGTTCATGCTCTGTCTCTCTCTGTCCCAAAAATAAATAAACATTGAAAAAAAAAATTAAAAAAAAAATATTCAGTTTTTCGAGATAGGCTAAGATGGAATTCTATGTCAGTATTAGAACAATGGGGGCTGGAAGAAAGGGGATAATCCAGATAAAGAGATGAAACAGGTTATGTTAGTCGGCTACCAAAGCAGTAATTTAGGCCTTGACACCCCACTTAATAAAGCATACATAGAGAGCCAAAACAGGAAAACTAGTAAGTATTAAGTATTTAGTATATACCAGTTGGTGTCCCAAATACTTTCATTTATTTTAACTCATTTAATATTGAAACATTTAGATAAATTTGATAACATTATTAATCCCATTTGAAAAATGAGTTATTTAGGGGCACCTAGTTGGCTCAGTAAGCTAAGCGTCCGACTCTTGATCTCAGCTCAGGTCATGATCCATGGTTCGTGGGATCGAGCCCTGCAAAGGGCTCTGTGCTGACAGTGTAGAGCCTGCTTAGGATTCTCTCTCCCCCCGCCTCCCTCTTGCCCCTCCACCCCTTCTCAGAATAAATTAAAAAAAAAAAAAAAAACAGAAAAAAGAAAAGAAAAACGAGTTATCTAAAATCTAGTGGGTGAGTCATTTACCACGAGAGTCATTAATGCCTGAATCAGGATTCAAGGCCCGACAGCTGTGTTGCCTCTCCTAAGAACAAATATATCAGCGATCATAATATCTAAGACAGGGTTCTGATTCAAAGGAAGTGAATCACACATTTATTTCTGATTTTGGAATTGCTGTTATCAGACTTGTCATCCTCTGTAAACAGCTTATAAAACTGAACAAAATATATGAAGCAGCTCTGTTTAGGTATTATCTATCAGGAAGAACAGAACAACATTCCTTGAGAGAAGGGAATCTAGCAAAGTGAGCCCTAGGTTCACTCTGCATTACTTATTGGGACACTTTCCATAATATGCTTCAGGGCGATGGAGCCCACATTGGAGCAGTGGTTTTGCTAAATTCAGGATGCATAGGTCGAAGTTATAGGCTGCTGAAAAAGGTGAAATTCACTGGCAGAGTACCAAACAGAGGAAATTGTAACAGGAAAAGGTAGATATATAAAAGTCGATCTGAGGTTTGAGCACGGATCCCTGGCCATAGTCCGCAAGGAGATCTGCCAGTCCAGGGACACATCTGGGCATATGCTGGTCAGGGGCCCCCAAGACATGTCAGCCAACTTTGGTTTGACAGTAAATCCTAAATAACTGTGCGACTTGGCTCCAGTCCCTCCCTGCCATGCTCTGAGAACAGCCCAGTCAAACTCAGGACCCGCCGGAAGACATGCTTGTTTGTGCCCCAGGAGCAGGCCAACTAACCTTGGTCCAGCAGCAGATCCTCCAACGGTCATTTGATTCGAATCCAACCACTCCCAGCATAGCTTATGAGCAGTTATGCATTCTCAGAGACTCACAAGGAGACACAGTGACCATACAAATTATTAAAAAAACCTAGATTAGACTTCATCAAAAATTTAAAACTCATTAAAAAAATGAAAAATCAAGCTACATATATTTATATAAAGTTTAATATATATTTACATATTTAATAGATATTAAAAGGGAGGAGGAAGGTAAGTCGAGGGCTTTCAATACAACATGTTGCAGTAGAGGTCTTTCATAAAAATACATACGAACCTCTTAAGATTCAGTTATAAGAAGATGAACAACCTGATTAAAATGAACAAAAGTTTTGAGCACTCATTTAACCAAAGAAAGTGTATGAATGGCCATTAAGCCTGCAAAAAAGATATTCTACATTTTTATTCACGATAGAAATGCAGTTAAAATCCCAATGTAATATAACTACAGAACCACTAGAAAGGCTAAAATTAAAGACTGATAACTTCAAATATTGGCTAAGATATGGAGCAACAGGATCCACATAAGAGTGGATCTTTCTCTGTATGGCTTATTTCACTTAGCATCACACTCTCCAGTTCCATCCACGTCACTCTTATGTGGATCCTGAGAAACTTAATAGAAACCCACGTGGGAGGGGAAGGAAAAAAAAAATGAGGTTAGAGTGGGAGAGAGCCAAAGCATAAGAGACTCTTAAAAACTGAGAACAAACTGAGGGTTGATGGGGGGTGGGAGGGAGGAGAGGGTGGGTGATGGGTATGGAGGAAGGCACCTGTTGGGATGAGCACTGGGTGTTGTATGGAAACCAATTTGACAATAAATTTCAAAAAAAAAAAAAAAAGATATGGAGCAACCGGAACTCAAGTATGTTGTGTAAACTGATAAAATGACTTTGTAAAACCGGTAGTTTATTGTTATGTTTAAACAAACGTAGTAATTCCACTTCTAGGCATTTAACCAAAAGGAAGGATAGTATACACCTGCAATAACATTTAGAGGAATTTTTGTAATAGCTTTATTCATAAGGGCCACACATTGGAAATAACACAAAAGTCCACAGAGTCAATATACAAGTCACATTATATTCACACAATTAAATGTTACTGGGTAATTTCAGAAGTGCTATTGACAAGTACAATGATTGAGCTTACAATTTGGTGAGCAAAAGAAATCAGTCATAAAAGATTGCATATTATATTATTCCTTTTGATAGAGCTCAAAAACAGCTCACACTAATAATAGAAATAAGGAAAGTAGCTGTCTGTGTGAAGGGCAGTGATTGCCTGGAATAGGGAAGAGAGTGATTCTCTGGAGGGAAGCAAATATTTTCATCTTTTGATTAGCTTGCTGTTTACATGGGTGAATGCATTTGACACAATGTATCAAGCTGCAGTCTTAAAATCTTAGCATTTCAATGTGTGTAAAATTTGCCTTGTTTATTTTAATTGTGGTAAAATATATAACATAAAGTGTGCCATTTTAATCTTTTTTAGCTGTACAGATTAGTGGCATTAAGTACATTATGAATATTGCTGTGCAACCGTCACCACTACCCGTTTCCAGAATTTTTGCGTCTTCCCAAATGTAAACTTTGTACCCACTGATCAATAACTCCCCACACTCCAATCCCTTCCCCACCCCCAGTCCCTGACAACCACCATTCTATCGCTACTCTAGATACCTCATATAACTGCCTCATATACCTCTAGACACCTCATATAACCTCATATAATATTTGTCCTTTTGTGTCTGGCTTATTTCACATAGCATGCTTTCAAGAATCATCCACGTTATGGGGCGCCTGGGTAGCTCAGTCGGTTAAGCGCCTCACCCTTGGTTTCTGCTCAGGTCATGATCTCATGGTTCGTGGGTTCAGTCCCCACATGGGGCTTCCCGCTGTCCGTATGAAGCCTGCTTGGGATTCTCTCTCTCCTCCCTCTCTCTCTGCCTCTCCCCTGCTTGTGTTCTCTTTCTCAAAATAAGTAGAATAAACTTCAAAAACATCTTATTAGAAAAAGATTCATCCATGTTTTAGCACGTCAGAATTTCATTCCTTTTTAAAGCTGAATAATATTCCACTATGTGTATATGCCAGCTGTTATTAATCTCTTCATCTATCAGTCGATAGATACCTATTGCTTTCATCGTATGGCAATTGAGGATAATGCTGCTGTGAACATCGGTGCATAAATATCTGTTGAAGTCTCTCCTTTCAGTGTTTTTGGATACACATACAGAAGTGGAATTTCTGGCTCCTGTGGCAATTCTACATTTATTTTATTTTTTAGGAACTTACTCATTGTGCATAGATCTTTTAATGTTGTTGAGTTCAGTTTGCCAGTATTTTGCTGAAAAGTTTTTCATCCATATTCATAAGTGATACAGGTCTGTAGTTTTCGTATATTGTCACTTTCTTTAGCTGGCTCTGGCATCAGGGTAATTCTAGCCTCACAGAGAGAGTTAGGGAGTGTCCCATCCTGTTTCATATTTTCAATGTTAAATATTTTCAATGTTTTGGAAGAGTTTGAGAATAATTGATGTGAATGCTTCTTTACATGTTTGATAGAATTCAGCAGTGAAGACATCTGGTCATGGGCTTTTCTTTGCTGAGAGGTTTTCGATTACTTATTTAATCTCCTTATAAATTTACTCAGATTTTCTGTTTCTTCATTATTCAATTTTCATAGGTTGCATGTTTCTAGAAATTTGCCAATTTCACCTAAGTTACCCAATTTGTACACGATTGTTCATAGTACTCACACATAATTTTTTATTGCATAAAATTGATGGTTAACATCCCACTAATATGTATTATTTCCTTCTTCCTGCCAACCTTGAACTTAGTTCGTTCTTTGGTTCCTTAAAGTGTAAAGTTAGGTTGTTGATTTGAGACTTTTTTTTCTTTTTTGACCTAAGCTTTTACTGATATAAATTTCCCTCATGGCACTGCTTTTGATACACTCCGTAAGTTTGGAATGTTGTGTTTTAATTTTCATTTGTCAAGGTATTTTTTAAAATTTTTTTTAATGTTTGTTTATTTTCGAGAGGGAGAGAGACAGAGCACAGGTGGGGGAGGGGCAGAGAGAGAGGGAGACACAGAATCCAAAGCAGACTCCAGGCGCTGAGCTGTCATGATGCACACAGCCTGACACGGGACTCAAACCCACAAGCTGAAATCATGACCCTAGCTGAAGTCAGATGCTCAACCGACTGAGTCACCCATGCACCCCTCATTTGTCAAGGTATTTTCTAATTTCCCCTGTGATTTTTACATTGACATGGTTGTTTAATAATACATTGTTTAATTTCCACATATTTGTATACTTTCCAGTTTTCTTTCCCCTATTGACTTCCAGTTGCATTTCAATTTAATCAGAAAATATGCTGTGTATCACTTCCATCCTTTAAAATATAGGAGGACCTGGGGCACCTGGGTGGCTTAGTCGGTTAAGTGGCCGACTTCAGCTCAGGTCATGATCTCACAGTCTGTGAGTTTGAGCCCCGCGTCAGGCTCTGTCCTGACAGCTCAGAGCCTGGAGCCTGCTTTGGATTCTGTGTCTCCCTGTCTCTCTGCCCCTCCCCTGCTCATGCTCTGTCTCTCTCTGTCTCAAAAATAAATAAAAACATTTTAAAAAATTTAAAAAATATATGAGGACTTTTTTTGTGGTCTAACATATGTACTACCCGGGAGAATGACCCCGTGCGCCTGTGACAGTGTATATTCTGTTGTGTTGTGTCTATGTCTGTTAGGTCTGTAGTATTGTTCAAATCAATATCCATTATTGAAAGTGGTGTATTGAAGTCTTTTATTGTAGAGGTTTCTATTTCTCACTTCAATTCTTCATGTATTTATGAGCTCTGATGTTCAGTGCATATGTATTTATAATTGTCATATCTTCTTAGTTAATTTTTATCACTATAATGTCTATCCTTGGTTTTTTGTAACAGTTTTTGACATAAAGTCTATTTTGTTTGATATGAGTATAGCCACTCCTGCTCTCTTTCATTTACCATTTGCAAGGGATGTTTTTCTATCATTTTTCACTTTCAACCTGCGTTTTTATATCTAAAGCGACTCTGTTGTAGTTAGGATATTGTTAAATGATGTTCTTTTAAAATCCATTCCGTCCATCTGTGTCTTTTGATCGGGAAACTTAATCCATTGACATTTATTTACTCAGGGAAGAACTTTACTTATTTTGTTATTTATATTCTGTATGATTTACAGCTCTTTATCCCTTATATCCTCCCTAACTGCTTCACTGCCTTTCATTTATTGAGTTCACTGTTGTGTGTGTGTGTGTGTGTGTGTGTGTGTGTGTGTGTTCACACATTTTGATTCCCTTCTCATTTCCTTTTGTGAATACAACATAGATATTTTCTTTGTGGTTACTATGGGGATTACATAAAACATCCTAAAGTTGTATCAATCTTTTTTAAATGGATGCCAATTTAATTTCAATCACATATAAACACTATTCCCACAGCTCTACACCCATGGAGCAAGGGCCAGTGAAAACGCATGAAAATTTCCTACCACCTTGAATGTGTTTTCTTCTTGATTGAACATTTTCTGTGTTGCTATGGAACACTGTCTATTTTCAAGCACTTCTATAAAGTTGTTTTGGGTTTTTTTAAGGTATTTTCATGAGAGACTGAAGGCCTCCAGCTTTCCTAGTTAGCCAGTTTGCTGGTGTTACTCTTTTCTACCTGAGATTTGGAAAAGAGTTATTTTCAAATTTCCTTAAAAAAATGTATCTGTGGTCTGTACCTTACTTATACCTCAAAAAGACATAGAATGAAGGGGTGCCTAGGTGGCTCAGTTGGTTAAGCATCTGACTTCAACTCAGGTCATGATCTCACGGTTCACGGGTTGGAGCCCCAGGTTGGGCTCTGTGCTGACAGCTCGGAGCCTGGAGCCTGCTTCGGATTCTGTGTGTGTCTCTCTCTGCCCCTTACCCCCCGCTCAAAAATAAATAGACATTAAAAAATTATTTAAAAAAAAGATATAAAATGAAGAGATTGGTGAAAATAGATGATACAGATACTAAAAATAGAAATCAGATTTGGCACTCTTGGTATAATAAAGATAGCACAATATGGTGAAAATTGTGTGAGCTGGGGAGAAGCTCTTTTGGGTGGGTTGGGGGGCAAAGAGAGAGAGGGAGGTAGAGGAATAGAGAGGACTCAAAGTTTATATTTAGGGAAAATGTGATGTTTGACATTCTACATTAATTCTTCTCAAAGGCCAGCCCTCCTCCTGAATTTGCCATTGGGTGTTCACGTGAATTAATAAATACCACATTTTTCTTAACCACGTTTAAGTTGGTTTGCAATTGGAGTCTTGGCATATCTAAGATAAACCTGATAAGATTTTGGCAAGTTATATTTAAAGAAAATACCTTTTCTTAACCACATGCGAGGCTGAAGAATGGACACACACAGATTGTAGGAGAGGCCAGTCCCTCCTAAATCAACCTATAAATCCAATGCAACGTCTCTCAAAATCCCAAAAGAAGTGTATTTTCATCACATTTTTTACTAGAAAAAGTAATTTCATGATGATTTTTCATGAGAAAAAAGTAATTTGATGTCTTAAAACAGGCTCTGGTCTGGAGTTAATTGCCTTAAGTTTACCACATTTCCTTTTTTTTTTTTTTTAATGTTTACTATTTACTTGAGAGAGAGAGAGAGAGAGAGAGAGAAAGAAAGAAAGAAAGAAAGAAAGAAAGAAAGAAAGAAAGAAAGAAAGAAAGAAAGAAAGAAAGAAAGAAAGAAAGAAAGAAATAGCAGGGGAGGGGCAGAGAGAGAGGGAGACACAGAATCCGAAGCAGGCTCCAGGCTCTGAGCTGTCAGCACAGAGCCAGATGCGGGCCTCAAACTCATGAACTGTGAGATCATGACCTAAGCCAAAGTTGGATGCTTAATCGACTGAGCCACCTAGGCTCCCCAAGTTTACTACATTTCTTATACAGTTGGAATTTTAGAAAATTTTATGACAAAAAATCATACCTAATTCAACATGTTATACTTACCAAATGACAGAATTCGCATAAGCATTTTTTACATTTGTTTTGTAGCTTATGGTATGACTTCATTGACTTATACTTTCTATTAGAACATAGAGGATAGCATCTCCAAAGCTTATTAATCTGTGTTTCCAGACTAGAAGCATTATTTATGACCGTATTTTCTATTGGAATAATGGATATTTCAATTTTTATATCCTTGAACTTTCACTGGGTATGATGTTGTTTGAGACTTAGGATATTTCCAATGTAAGGAGAAATTGTACCTTTGCAATTTTGATTCAGCCAAAAAAAAAAAATACTCTTTTCATGTTCTTCTTTTTTCTCCATTAGGAAAATGTGGTTGGATAGGAAAAAAAAAAAAAAAGAAAATAGATCTGGCCATTACCTTGTGTCTAAGGCATTTCACAGTATGATAGCTAGCTGCTGGAGGATGCAGTTCATGGTCACTCTTTTGTATGAGAGCAGTTTGGCTACTTTTGAACAGCGGGCCGTCGCTAGTAAGAACTTTATCAAGCAACGTTCACAAACTGCAGGGCTCCCTGTCGAGCTTAGATTATACTTCTAGACTTTCAGAGCCTTTTATCACAATCAATTTTTTAGTCTCGGATGAATTATATAATCTATGTGGGAGAATATCAAGAGGAATAAGGCAAAATAGCATTCCCTCTTGGCATGCACCTACTGTTATTTCTGGATCACAGGTGACAGTTTTGTTGATTACACAGTCTCAAAATAACATGTGGAATTATAACGCTAGTAAGAACTCCTTGAGAAGAGTTCAACATACATTATAAAATTGGACGTCAAAGTTTTAGTCCATCCATTGATACAAATAGAGGTGGGATGATGGATGCCAGGTCTCTTGGGGGGAATTTTTTGTTAATTGCTTAGCCTTAGCCTCATTTACCTGTGAAACGTGACCCCACTCATCCCAGTTCTTCTGTTCTTTGTCTTCGTGTCACTCCCCACACGTGAAGAAAATATAGTAAAGGTTTCAACAGGAAGCTTTACATAAGACCTGTTAAAGCATAAGATTCAGGGGCGCCTGGGTGGCGCAGTCGGTTAAGCGTCCGACTTCAGCCAGGTCACGATCTCGCGGTCCGTGAGTTCGAGCCCCACGTCAGGCTCTGGGCTGATGGCTCAGAGCCTGGAGCCTGTTTCCGATTCTGTGTCTCCCTCTCTCTCTGCCCCTCCCCCGTTCATGCTCTGTCTCTTTCTGTCCCCAAAATAAATAAACGTTGAAAGCATAAGATTCAGACAGAGCTGAGACCCTGGGATCAACAGCCCAGACAAGATGACACTAAAAGGTGAGGACCACATATTATGTAACATAATCTTCTCTTGTTATTTTATTTGTATTTTTATTTTATCTAACCAATATTTCCTTCTCCTCTGGATTATTTTGTACTTATTCATTGTTTAAACTGACACTTAAGTGAATGTGAAACTGTCCTTGGTCCACTCTGTGCTAAGGAACCAGAGAGTGAATTGAGAGATCGTAGCCTGGTAGCCTCTTAGGGAGCCTCGTATGGATTATGCTATTTCTTTAGCTTTCCACACTCTGCTTTGTGGTTATTCAGTGTGCTTTTTTTTAAAAAAAAATAATGTTTATTTATTTTGAGAGAGAGGGAGACACAGAGCGCAAGCAGGGGAGGGGCAGAGAAAGAGGGAGACCCAGAATCCCAAGCAGGCTCCAGGCTCTGAGCTGTCAGCACAGAGCCCAATGCGGGGCTCGAACTCACGAAGTGATCTGAGCTGCAGTCGGATGCTTAACCGACTGAGCCAGCCCGGTGCCCCAGTTATTTAGTGTTCTATGATTTATGTTATATAATAGTGACTGGGACGATGATACTCCATGGCATATGCCTACATTTTAGAATAGCATAAAATTGTTTTCCCTTACAGTTTTCTTCAGTGTAGTTGCTCGGTCCATCCACATTTGGTTGTTTAGGGGGCTGTATTTTGCTTGAGCATGATGCTTACCTCGATACTCTGCCAGCTTCTTGTTCTTACACACTTTATGATGTACTCAAGCTAGAGTTCAGCTATTCATCTACCTCTTTTGTCAGATCAATTTCAGAATCTGCCTTTTTTTTGATAAGAACCATTGCTAATTTCATGTTGATGACAGCTTCCACAACCTCCAATCACAGTTATAGCCACTCCATTTCAACACTGCTGTGAATTATTTATATTCTACAACAGCAGCGGTTAGCTTTTGAAGTTTTGAAGCAAAATACTTAAATTGAAGTGTCTACTTTTTTATAGGCTAGCTTTTTTTTCTCCAGTAGTTTTGGATGTTTTTGATGATGGAGTTCTGCTTTGTCTGGATGCAGTGCTTCTGTCTTTTGCGAGCTGATAACCGGACACTGGTAATATGGCACTTTCATAAAAACAAATGAGATGATTCATTCAGCAACTGTGATTCATTTGCCATCTAGGTTGCCTCATGCAATGTATACCGTGGCTATTTACTTGAATGGTTGATTTAAGAGTGACTACCTTCGTGAAACTGATATCACATAAAGCCTGGCTTGGTGGTAGGATAGCATTTTATTTATTTTTAATTTTTTAAATCTTTATTTATTTTTGAGAGAGAGAGAGCGAGAGCGAGCATGAGTGGGAGCGGGGCAGAGACAGAGGCAGACACAGAATCGGAAACAGGCTCCAGGCTCTGAGCTGTCAGCACAGAGTCCCACGTGGGGCTCAAGCCCACGAATCATGAGATCATGACCTGAGCCGTAGCCGGAGGCTTAACTGACTGAGCCACTCAGGCACCCCCACAGGACAGCATTTTAGATTGGTTGCAGGCAAGCATGCTCCCTCGACTTTATCATTATGTTTTGTACAACTACCTGGCTTCTGGGCTTAGTCAATCACCACCTTCAAAGGTCAGCGGAAGTGGTATTTTCTGTTCACAGTAATGAAAAGGTAGTGAATTACTCACAGCTGCCACAGGGCAAAGAGCAGGAATAACAAAAGCCTGTACGTGTTATTAATTGATTTCTTCGTTTGGCTGGGCTCTTGCCTCAACCTGAATTCCCAAGAATATGCCTGTTTTCTTTTTCTTTTGCCTAGCGCCTAGAACAGAACTGTGTCAGGCTGCATAAATATCCCTTGGTGGTAAAGAATGTAGTTATTTCCCCGGAATATGTTTATAACAAAGTTAAACCTGTAACAGGGAGTCAGGTGTGTCTTAGCCAATTTCTAATTATCTTGGGCTAAATCTAAAGACTTCAGGTGAGAAATAGGAAAAAGAAAATCAAAGACTACAAGTCATTCTTTTTTCGTTTTTTATTTTTTTGGAAAACTTTAAATTGCAATTATTGTTTGCGTTTTCCGGATGTAAAAAATGAAACTCAGGGAGATTTAGAGTTTTTTAATGTGTCTATAGTCAACCATTCCAATTGTTTAATGCATAGTTTTGTTTGTATTCTTACAAAATGTGTATTTTTATGTGTGCATAGATTTTTATGTATTTGAAGTTTAAGTAAATGGCACTGTATTACACATCACATTCTCTTTCTTACTTTTGCTACCCAGGATTATGTTTATCTGTATATCAGATTCATTACTTCTAAATGATGCACAGTACTCCTGGGTGTATCTCTTACCATCATTTTACTCCTCCAGCTCTCTGCCATCAGAAAAATATTTGCCATCTTAAGGACATATATGATAGCTTTTTAGGAATATGTGCTCAGGAATAGAATTGATGGGTCCTTGGGATACATCATGTATAATTTCTTCAGCCACAGGCACAAATTAATCCTTAAAGTTTTATCTAGGACCTGTGGCTAAAAACCCTGTGTATTTTGATTGGCCACGGGGTAGGTAGAGGAAGCAACCTTTGAATTGCATTTCAATTTTATCAAAAATTGTTAGTTTATGTTTTCTTTTTTTCTTTTTCTTTTTTTTTTTTTTTTGAGAGAGAGCGTGAACAGGAGAGAGGGGCAGAGGGAGAGGAAGGGAGAGAATCTTAAGCAGGTTCCACACCCAGCACGGAGCCCGACACAGGGCTTGATCACCACTGTGAGAGCCTGACCTGGGCTGAAATCAAGAGTTGTATGTTTAATCGACTGAGCCACCCAGGCTCCCCTCGATTCTATTTCATTTGGAGTTATTCTGATCATCTGTTTGTTTCCTTGCATCATCATCTCCTTCATCAGCTTTTTCATACTCCCTTCATCACAGGCAGTCTTTTAATGTGTTTGTTTTCTCTAATTATTTAGATGTGCTCTCACAGAACGAAGAGTACAGTTTTGTGCATGTGTCTATTTACATGGATGGATTTGATCTCTCTCTTTTACATTTCTTTTTCACTAAGCACTATGCATTTCATATCTGTTTATGTTGCTATGTGTACACGTAATTTGTTGCTTCTAAATGATGTGTCATATTTTGTGTGGTTCCTCATCCCACTTTACTTATTCACTCACCCATTAATGGACATTCAGTTGCATCAAACTCCCCAGCACCCACAAATAGCATAGCAAAGGATATAGAAGCATAGGTCTTTTTATGAACCTATGTGAACATTTCTTTGTGTCCTATACCCAGGAGTGTAATTGTTGAATCATAGTTTGTGGATATACATACACATGTATATGCACACACACACCTATTTGGTTAAATATTACTAGATTGCTTTTTAGAATACATGTACCAGTGCACTCTCCCACTAACAGTGATTGGCCATATTTGCACATATACAGCATTCTACTTTTTTTTATTTTTATTTTATTTTTAAAATTTGTTAATATTAAATATAATTTATTGTCAAATTGGTTTCCATACAACACCCAGTGCTCATCCCAGCAGGTGCCCATCACCCACTTTCCCCTCTCCCCCACCCCCCATCAACCCTCAGTTGGTTCTCAGTATTTAATAGTCTCTTATGGTTTGCCTCCTTCCCTCCCTGTAACTTTTTTTCCCCCCTCCCTCTCCCCCATGGTCTTCTGTTAAGTTTCTCAGGATCCACATATGAGTGAAAACATATGGCATCTGTCTTTCTCTGTATGACTTATTTTGCCTAGCATAACACTCTCCAGTTCCATCCACGTTGCTACAAAGGGCCAGATTTCATTCTTCTCATTGCCAAGTAGTATTCCATTGTGTATATAAACCACATCTTCTTTATCCATTCGTCAGTTGATAGACATTTAGGCTCTTTCCATAATTTGGCTATTGTTGAGAGTGCTGCTATAAACATTGGGGTACAAGTGCCTCTATGCATCAGCTCTCCTCTATCCCTTGGGTAAATTCCTAGCAGTGCTATTGCTGGGTCATAAGGTAGTTCTATTTTTAATTTTTTGAGGAACCTCCATACTGTTTTCCAGAGCGGCTGCACCAGTTTGCATTCCCACCAACAGTGCAAGAGGGTTCCCATTTCTCCGCATCCTCACCAGCATCTATAATCTCCTGATTTGTTCATTTTAGCCACTCTGACCGGCATGAGGTGGTCTCAGTGTGGTTTGAACTTGTATTTCCCTGATGAGGAGGGACGTTGAGCATCTTTTCATGTGCCTGTTGGCCATCTGGTGTCTTCTTTAGAAAAGTGTCTATTCATGTCTTCTGCCCATTTCTTCACTGGATTATTTGTTTTTTGGGTGTGGAGTTTGGTGAGTTCTTTATAGATTTTGGATACTAGCCCTTTGTCCAATATGTCATTTGCAAGTATCTTTTCCCATTCCGTCGGTTGCCTTTTAGTTTTATTGACTTTTTCCTTTGCCGTGCAGAAGCTTTTTATCTTGATGAGGTCCCACTAGTTCATTTTTGCTTTTAACTCCCTTGCCTTTGGAGATGTGTCAAGCAAGAAATTGCTGTGGCTGAGGTCAGAGAGGTTTTATCCTGCTTTCTCTTCTAGGGTTTTGATGGTTTCCTGTCTCATATTCAGGTCCTTCATCCATTTTGACTTCATTTTTGTGAATGGTGTGAGAAAGTGGTCTAGTTTCAACCTTCTGCATGTTGCTCTCCAGTTCTCCCAGCACCATTTGTTAAAGAGACTGTCTTTTTTCCAGTGGATATTCTTTCCTGCTTTGTCAAAAATTAGTTGGCCATAAATTTGTGGGTCCAATTCTGGGTTCTCTATTCTATTCCATTGGTCTATGTGTCTGTTTTTGTGCCAATACCATAGTGTCTTGATTATCACATCAGTGTTTTAATTGACATTTTTCTGATTATTAATAAGTTTGGAAACTACTGAGTATGTTTATTAGGCTTTTTAGAATTCATCCTCCCATTTTGTCTCCTTTGCCTATTTTTTTTTTACTTTTATTCCTGTATTTTAATGGTTGGATTTTATTTATTTTTTATTTATTTAAAAAAAATTTTAATGTTTATTTATTTTTGAAGGAGAGAGAGAGAGACAGAGTGTGAACAGGGGAGGGGCAGAGAGAGAGGGAGACACAGAATCGGAAGCAGGCTCCAGGCTCTGAGCCGTCAGCATAGAGCCCCACACGGGGCTCGAACTCACAAACCGCGAGATCATGACCTGAGCCGAAGTCGGACGCTTAACCGACTGAGCCACCCAGGCGCCCCTTAATGGTTGGATTTTAAAAGAATCACATATATTCTAGATATTAATCCCTCATTAGTTTTAGACATTGCTAATAAATTTTTCTATTCTATCATCTACTAACTTTGTCAGTATCATTGGACAGAAATCAAATTACTCAATTCATAAATTTAGCTTTATTGTGTGTGCTTCTGAATCATGTTCTAAGAGCGTCCCCAGACCTAGGGAACACAAAATATTCACCTACATTTAATATGATGAACTGTATATTATTTTGTTTTATAAATAGAACTTCAGTGAATTAATAGTCCATCTTTTAAAGTATTTTTAAGAGATACAGGTTTATATTTTGCTTACAATGAGACGGATCTTCCTACATAATTTGCTAAACCAATTTTTTCTTTTGATTTGTGCTGTTAATTCTGTCATATATTATGTTATATTCACATTCTTACACATATGTGAATCTATTCGTATTTGCTTTCCTTATTCTGTTCCATCAGAGTATTTGGTTTTTCATTTTTTTTCCTTTCTGAGTACAGTATACATTATTGGTGGTACATGACAATGTAGGGGTCCCCAAATCCCCCCCCCTTCTTCAGGGGATCTGGGATGGAAACTGTGTAGAGGTGAGGAGATTCTCAGTGTGTTGAGGGATGAGTTGGGGAGAGGACTCCCCAGTAACTGAGGGCCTCTGTTCTTCTTGTCACTGGGGCTGGTGGTCCAGTGGTCTCTCATTCCTTGGAGGTCTTTTATACCATAAGGTCCACCACCTGGTTGCTTTAGCAAAATTCATCGTCATACTTGACAAAGTGGTCATTGAGAGCAATGCCAGTCCCCGCATTGGAGGTGGAAGAATGGGTGTCACTGTTGATGTCACAGGAGATACCTGGTCCTCAGTGTAGCACAGGATGCCCTTGAGGGAATCCTCTGATGCCTGCTTCACCACCTTCTTGATGTCATCATATTTGTAGCTTTCTCCAGGTGTCAGTTTGGATCCATGACTGACAGGTCGGGGGTGGGGACATGGAAGGCCACGTCAGTGAGCTTCCTGTGCAGCTCAGGGATGACCTTTCCTGCAGCCTTGGCAGTTCCAGTAAAAGCAGGGATGATGTTCTGGTAAGCCCCTCAGACATCATGCCACAACTTCTCAGAGGGGCCGTCCACGGTTTTCTGGGTGGGAGTGATGGCGTGGACTGTTGTCATGGGTCCCTCCACAGTGCCAAAGTTGTCACAGATGACCTTGGCCAGAGGACAATGCCAAAGTCGTCACAGATGACCTTGGCCAGAAAGACCAAGCAGTTGGTGGTTCAGGAGGCATTGCTGACGATATTGGGGGAGTTGGCATACTTCTCATAGTTCATGTTCCTCACAAACATGGGAGCATCAGCACATGGGGCAGAGATGATGACCCTCTTGGCCCCACCCTTCAGGTGAGCCCCAGCCTTCTCCATGGTGGTGAAGACCCCAGTGGATTCCACAACATACTCAGTACCAGCATCACGCCACTTGGTGTTGGCGGGATCTCCTAGAAGTTGGAGATGGGCTTTTCGATGATGACAAGTTTCCCATGATCAGCCTTGATTGTGCTGTGGAATTTGCCATGGGTAGAATCATACTAGAATATATAGACCGTGTAGTTGAGGTCAAGGAAAGCGTCATTGATGGTGACAATCACCACCTCGCCAAAGTTAAAAGCAGCTGTGGTGACCAGGCACCCAATAGGGCCAAATTGGCTTTCTCCAACCCTCACCGTTATGTTCAGCGACATGGTTAGCACTGCACCCAAAGATGTGGCTTTCTGCCAAATGAGGAGGTGCAGAGCACCTGGAGTATTTCTTTAATATGTGTTCTTATACCAATGCTACCCTGTGTTGATTGCAATGATCCTGTTTTAAGACATCAGAAGACAAGAACTCTAGTTTCTCCTTTACAAGATTGACTTGCCTACTTATAAATCTCTACTTTTCCCTATAAATTCTACTGTAATTTTACTGTTGTTAAAACACAACTGCAATTTTTTGGGGGCTTGAACTCTATAGATTAATGAGAATTGATTTTTTAATTGAGGTATAATTGACATAAAACACTATATTAGTTTTAGGTGTACAATGAAATGATTTGAAACTTGTATACACTGTCAAATAATCACCACAATCAATCCAGTTACCATCCATCACCATAAAGTTATACAATTTTTGTCTTATAATGAGAACTTTTAAAATTTACTCCCGTTGGCAACTTTCGAACATACACTATAGTATTATTAACCATAGTCACCGTGCTGTACGTTACATCCCATGACTTATTTTTACGTGGAAGATTGTACCTCTTGACCTACTTTATTCATTTGACCCAACTCCTAACCCCCTGCCCTGTGACAGCCACCATTTTGTTTTCTATGTCTATGAGCTTTGCTTTTGTTTTGTTTGTTCATTCATTTTGCTTTTAAGATTTCACGTGTAAGTGAGATCATGTGGTATTTGTCTTTCTCTGATTTATTTCACTTAATACACCCAAGGCCCATCCATGTTGCTACAAATGGCAAGATTTCATTCTTTATTTGTGGCTCAGTAGTAGTCCATTATGTATGTGTACATCTTCTTCATCCATTCATCCATCCATGAACACTTAGGTTGTTTTCATATCTTGGCTATTATAAATAATGATTCAATGAACATAGGGGGTGCATACATCTTTTTGCCTTAGCATTTTTGTTTTCTTCAGGTGACTACCCAGAAATGGAATTGCTGGATCATATGGTGGTTCTGTTTCATTTTTTTGAGGAACTTCCCTACTGTTTTCCAGAGTGGCTGTACCAATTTACATTCTTACCAACAGGACACAAAGTTTCCCTTTCCTCCACATCCTTAACAACTCTTACTTTTCTTGTATTTTTGGTAATAGCCATTCTGACAGGTGTGAGGTGCTATCTCATTTTGGTTTTGATTTGCATTTCTCTGATGATTAGTGTGGTGTTGAGCATCTTTCAAGTGCCTGTTGGCCATTTGTATGTCTTCTTTGGAAAAATGTCTATTCAGGCCCTCTACTCATTTTTATATCAGACTGATGGTTTCTTTACTATTAAGTTCTATGAGTTCTTTATATATTTTGGATATTAACCCTGCATCAGATAGATGGTTTGCAAATATTTTCTCCCATTTAGTATGTTGCCTTTTCATTTGGTTGATGGTTCCCTTTGCTGTGCAAAAACTTTAAATCTGTTATGTTTCTATATGCTAACAGCAAAGTATCAGAACAAGAAATTAAGAAAACAATCCCATTTACCATTGCACCAAAAAGAATAAGGTACCTAGGAATAAATTTAACCAAAGAGGTGAAAGACCTGTACACTGAAAACTGTAATATATTGATGAAAGAAGGTGAATAAGACACAAATAAATGGAAAGATATTCTGTGCTCATGGATTCAAAGAATTAATATTGTTAAAATATCCCTATTACCCAAAGCAACAAATTCAATGCAGTACCTATCAAAATCTCAACAGCATTTTTCACAGAAGTAGAACAAACAGTCCTAAAATTTGTATGGAAACACAAAAGACCCTAGGTAGCCAAAGCAATCTTGAAAATAAAGAACAAAGTGGTTAAGATATTAAGTATTCTATAAGTATGCTATACTTATAGTATTCTATGCTTTAGATGTAAGAATAAGTCCATTCCATACTCCAGAGCATGAGAAATTAAGATCTAGCTTTCCAGGGAATACTTATGTATATTTAGAATTCTTATCTAAGGATATGTCCCATGTAGTCGGCTTATTTATTTATCCAATAACTTATTTATGTCAGTATAGGGTCATGTCACTTTTGATTAAAATCTAATGCTGTTTGCTGTTCCAAATAAATGTATATAATATATAAAACATAATACTGTATATAATGATCCCTAATTTATATTTTATATAATAAAACATAAATATTAAAATATTTTTGCACATAGTGCTATACTGTTTTTTTTTTAACTTGTTTTATTTTTTTATTTTTTTTAAATTTACTTCCAAATTAGTTAGCATACAGGGCAACAATGATTTCAGGAGTAGATTCCTTAGTGCCCCTTACCCACTTAGCCCATCCCCCCTCCCACAACTCCTCCCGAAACCCTCAGTTGGTTCTCCATATTTATGAGTCTCTTCTGTTTTGTATACTGTTTATTTTATTCCAATTTTGGCCATTTGGAGTTCCTTGAGATTGATTCCTGTGTTCCTTTGACATGCTTCCATCCTTGTGTTTCTTGAGCACAATCTTGTTTTCCGGCACTATAAGATGCTACAAGCCCATTTTCACTTTCACTTACTGCAGACATAAAATCAGCCATTTCTCCAATGAGCTCTAGTTTCTTTCATTGGAAAGTGGTATTTAGAAAGCAAGATCTAGGCCAAGGGTATGCTTTGCTACTGGGTTGTCATTGTGTCTACATCTTGTCAAAGGACCCAATTAGGAAATGTCCGTATTTATACTAACCCATGCTTATGTTTTTTAAAAAAAATAAGCTTAGTGCCCTGTTCCCCTGTTTTCTTATTTAACCCTTCACTCTCTGGTTTGGTAGTTTGCATTTTTGGTTTGTTGGTTTTGGTTTTGGTTTTGTGTGTGTGTGTGTTTTTTTTTTTCTCCAGTGTTCTTTAAAACCCACCCATGCTATACAACTATAAGCATTTTCTATTTTCCTTTTTTCTCTCTCTTTTATTTTTTAGATGCATAATTTTATTTTTTTGTAATACATAACATTTATAAATTAATTTTTTACCTTCATCTTCACTCAGGTTTTAGTTTTATATGTATGTTTTAAAATATTCAACATAAGTCCTTTTGTTGAAGTTATCTCTGTCATCACTTGTATAAAAATTCATCCTCTAGTAGATTCCTCAAGAAAGGCTAATGGGCGCAGAATTCCTTAAATCCTTTTTAAAAATGTTTCCATTTTTATTGTGGTATACTTGGCAAATAAACATTGTAAATATTTAAAGTATATAATATCATGGTTTGGTATATGTATTCATTGTAAAATGATTACCACGGTCAAGCAAATTAACACATCTATTGCCTTTCATAATTACCTTTTTTTTTTTTTTGATGTGGTGAGAAAACTTAAAATCTAGTGTCTTAGTAAAGTTCAAGTGTACAATTCAGTATTATTAACCATAGTCACCATGATCTACATTAGGTCTTTAGAACTTATTCATCTTATGACTGAAAGTTGGTGTCCTTTGACCAACCCCTCCCCATTTTCCCTGACCCCTAGCCCCTGGCAACCATGGTTTTATGTTTATTCTTTTATGCTGAAATTTTATTTTAGTAACATTGATATTTAAAGAAAACCTTGGCTGGATATACAATCCTTGATTCACACTTTCTTTGTTAAATAGCTTAGTACTTTAAATAAACCTTATATCTTATGGGTGTTTTAAATTTATAGCAAAATTGGGGCGCCTGGGTGGCGCAGTCGGTTAAGCGTCCAACTTCAGCGAGGTCACGATCTCGCCGTCCGGGAGTTTGAGCCGCGCGTCAGGCTCTGGGCTGATGGCTCAGAGCCTGGAGCCTGTTTCCGATTCTGTGTCTCCCTCTCTCTCTGCCCCTCCCCTGTTCATGCTCTGTCTCTCTCTGTCCCAAAAATAAATAAACGTTGAAAAAAAATTAAAAAAAAATAAATAAATTTATAGCAAAATTAGGGAAATAGTATGGAGTTCCTATAAATCCCATACCCAGTTTCCTGTTGTTATATCTTTCTGTACCATGGTATATTTGTCATTGTTAATAAGCCAATATTATTACATTATTATTAAAAGAAATCAATACTTTATTTATATTCCCTTAATTTTTATTTAACATTCTTTCTATATTCCCAGATCACATCCAGAATACCATAATATATTTAGTTTTCATGGCTCTTTAGGCCCCTCATGGTTGTGATAATGTCTTAAACTTTCCCTATTTTTGATGACCTTGACAGTTTTCAGGAGTACTGGTCAGGGATTTTGGAGAATGCCCCTCAATTAGGCTGTTTCTGATGCTTTTCTCATGTTTAGATTGGAATTATGGATTTTGGGGAGGAATACCATAAGAACTGAAATGCCATTGTCCTCATATCAAGAGTTCATATTACAATATAACTTATAATTCTGATCTTAACCTCAGCCACCTAGCTGAATTAGCTTTTGTCATGGTTCTCCACTGGAAAGTTACTCCTTTTTTTTCTTTTTTAGAAAGAAGTAATTATGTGCAGTCCACTCTCAGGAGGGGGGAGTAAAGTCATTCTCTGCCCCTCCTTCACAAAAGTCCTGTGGTTCAACTATTCAACCCTCCCCACGGTAAACACATGGCAACCACTGATGCACTTGCTATCTCTAGAATTGTGCTTTTATTCAGCATGTCATATAAATGGAATCATACAGTATGTAGCCTTTTAAAGAGTGGCTTCTTTTACTTAATAATGTGTACTTAAGGTTCATCCATGTTTTTGTATAGCTTCATGGCTCATTTCTTTTTATTGCTGAATAGTATTCTATTATAAAGATCGAGCACAATTTGTTTATCCATTCATGTATTGAAGGACTGCTTGATTCCTTATAAGCTTTAGAGATTTTAAGTAAAGCTGCTATAAACATGTGCGTGTAGGTTTTTGTATGGACATAAGTTTTCAAATCAGTTGAAACCTAGGATCATGATTGCTAGATTGTATGACAAGACTATGTTTACCTTAGTAAGAAATGGCTAAATCACCTTCCGAAGTGGCCATATCATTCCATTTTTCATTCCAAGCAGCAAAGGATGAGATTTCCTGTTGCTCATGTTTGTTTTGATTTTTTTCATATTCTTAAGTGCTTGTTTTAACGTATTTAATTCTTTTTGTAGGTTAGAGTTACAGTTCTATTCTGCTTCAAGGGTGTTTTTCAGGGTTAATATACTCAGTTGAGTGAAATTTCATTCCTAATTTTGTAAATATTTCGGCATGGATATTACTTTCCTCTTGCCTGCTTTTATGGCATTGGGGTGATTTATAATATTCCTAGTTTAACATTGCCCTTTGTTGTCAGCCTAGCAAAGTCTAGGTTCTCCTAGACTCCTGTTTTATTTCTCCATTATTTCTCTATTTTATTTTGTTTACCTTGATGGCGAGAGAGGGGTTTTGAGTGTTGTGAATCTTTGGTTTTAAGTTTACCTTGTATTTTTCAGGACTTTAAATTTTCATTTTTTCTTTCTTCATTCCCAACGTCATGTAGTTGCCACGGACTGATTTTTCCTTCCTTGTAGCCTTTATTCTCCCCCCAGGAGCTAAGGGATTGTAAAACTGTCCTTTTAAATATTACATAGTTCTATAAATTGCCTCTGGCCCTTGAAACCAAATTTATGTTGAAATTTCCTACCTGTACTCCGTACTCTGACTTCCCTGAACCCTTTATCACTGTGTTTAGACTTAGAGCTGGTTTAATCTGGCGACAGGTTGTTGCGTCACGACAATCTGTCACCGTTGTGAGGCGACCAGTGCACCTAAAGGTGCACATTCCAAATCGCGCTGAGGCCTCTCTAGCCACAGTACCCCTCACAGCTTTTCCCAGTCTGCCTTGCTCATCACAAAGCCCTGTGGCAGGGAAGAGTCATGGAGGCGTGAGTGTAAGTAACTGTGTGCTAAGTATTGTTGATTTCACTTTGCTTCCCTTGGTCATTTTGTAATTTCAGCATTCGGTCTTGAAGTAATGCTGAGGTGTGATTTTGGTGTCAAATCTTCATAGTTCTGAACTTACTTCACATATGTACAGGAGGAAACTTTGGGAGTTGATAACTACACATTCTTTTCAGCTCTCTGGAAGTTCTGGCTCTTTCTACCCGTCTCTCTGTCTGTCTCTGTTATTAATGCCCATTGCAGAGTATTGCACTTTTCAGAGATAATTTTAAGATAAAGAATGCAGTTTAGAAGTTGTGAGCAGGAAGCTTGGAGTGAGGTTTGAACTATAGTTTTGGCTTTCCTATTTATCTTGGGCAAGTTATTTAAATGAGTCTGTTTTGTAATGTTATTGTGAGGAATAATAAGAAAAATACAGGAAATGCCAAGTATAAAGTATGCCCCCTGTAGGAGTTTAGTGAATATCAAATCTTAGTGGCAACACATCAGTGTGACAGTTATACTTGGGTTGCATATCTTCTAGTTTTGGATTATTTCTATATGAAGAACTCACAAGATCCATTTAGTAAGTCCATCCATTCCTAAAATATTGTATTAGAGTCCAAAATGCATGTGGCATTGTAGATAGAAAGCATTATAGATTTGTGAACCATAGGAAACTTTGTATTTAAATTTAATTTCATAGACCAAACTACAAAATGATAGTAATAGTCAGCCATTACCATGAGAAGTAAAATCTGTTAAAACCAAATTTCTTAGGAGGGAGTAAGACGGCGACAGAGTAGGAGAAATCCCACGAGTACAACTACATAACTACCAAATCATCCGAAATACCCAGAAATTGACCTAAATACTGACAACAAACTCCATAGCTGAATAGCCAAAGCGACCTTGAAAAGGAAAAGCAAAACTGCAAACATCAGAATTCCAGACTTTATATTACAAAGCTGTCATCATCACAACAGTATGATAAAAATGGCGTAAAAATAGACACATAGATCAGTAGATAAAACATAAAATGCAGAAATGAACCCACAGCTATATGGTTAATTAATCTTTGGCAGAGAATGAAAGAATGTCCAGTGGGAAAACACCACTTTCTTATACCATACACAAAAATAAATTAAAATTGGATGAAAGACCTAAATGTGAGACAGGAAACCATCAAAATCCTAGAAGAGACCACAAGCAGTAACTTCTCTCTAGATATTTCTCCTGAGGCGAAAGATAACACAAGCAAAAATGAACTATTGGGACTTCATCAAAATGAAAAAGCTTGTTCACAGCTAAGGAAACAATCAACAAACTAAAAGGCAGCATACAGAATGGGAGAAGATATTTATAAATGATAGATTTGGTAAAGGTTTAGTATCCAAAATATTATAAAGAACTTATAAAACTCAACACCCATAATGGAATACTCCAATCAATAAATGGACAGAAGGCATTAATAGACATTTTTCCAAGGAAGACATACAGACGGCCAGTAGACACATGAAAAGATGCTCAACATCACCATCACTCATCATCAGGGAAATGCAAATCAAAACTACAATGAAATATCACCTCACACCTATCAGAATGGCTAAAATCAACAACAGATAAAACAACAGGTGTCGGTGAGGATGTGGAGAATGGGGAACCTCCTTGCACTGTTGGTGGGAATGCCAACTGGTGCAGCCACTGTGGAAAACAGGATGGAGGTTCCTCAAAAAGTTAAAAATAGAACTACCCCACGATCCAGCAATTGCACTACCAAGTATTTGCCCAGAAAATAGAAAGATACTTCAAAGGGATACATGCACCCTGATGTTTATAACAACATTATGCATAATAGCCAAAGTATTATTCATTGATTGATGAATGGATTAAGAAAAGGAGGTACACACACACACACACACACACACACACACACACACACACAATGGAATATTACTCAGGCATAAAAAAATGAAATCTTGCCACTGCAAATCTTGCAATGGCATGAATGGAACTGGAAAGCATTATGCTAAGTGAAATAAGTCAGAGAAAATCAAATACCATATGAGACAAGGGGAAAAAAAGAGAGGGAAACCAAGAAGTAAACTCTTAAATATAGTGAACAAACTGATGGTTACCAGAGGGGAGGTGGTTGGGGAGATGGGTTAAATAGGTGATGGGGATTAAGGAGGGGTCTTGTGATGAGCACTGGGTGGTGTATGGGAGTATTGAATCACTATATTGTACACCTGAAGCTAATATTACACTGTATGTTAACTAACTGGAATTTAAGTGAAAACCTGAAAAATATAAAGTGACCTAGCAAACAAACAAGCAAGAAACCAGTTTCTTCTAGTAGATGCTTAACTGGAAAAATAGAATAGATTATTGATATAAAACATTTATTATTTGTTTTCATTCTATGTCTTTGGAATCAATATTTACATGAAAAATTGACCAAGAGAAAATTTCAGAGCCTCTTCCTATTTGACTAATGTTCTGGGACTGAAATTTCCTGTTCATGGATAAATTTGTTCTGACTTTATTTATCCTAGTTCATTTGAAATTAGCATCATTTTGCTTTACTGATTTTATTTAAATTCTTATTCATGTAGTAAGGAAATAAGTAAGTAATGTTCTAGTTCCATAATTTTGTTATTTGGTTCACTAATAATTCAACAACTAAAATATTTTTTTTTTCTAAGGGCACTTACGTGGCTCAGTCAGTTAAGCATCTAACTCTTGATTTTGGCTCAGGTCATGATCTCACAGTTTGTGTGTTTGAGCCCCACACTGGGCTCCTTGCTGACAGTGTGGAGCCTCTTTGGGATTCTCTCCCCTCCCCACTCTGTCCCTCCCCCACCCTCTCAAAATAAATAGACATTAGAAAAATAAAACAGGCACTACTAAATATTTGTGACTCTAAGCTAAGGCTTTATTGCCTACCCCATGAAGGTATAACAAAGTACTTGGATGTGATGTGTTCTCAACGTTTATTTTTTGGGGGGGGACAGAGAGAGACAGAGCATGAACGGGGTAGGGGCAGAGAGAGGGAGACACAGAATCGGAAACAGGCTCCAGGCTCTGAGCCATCAGCCCAGAGCCTGACACGGGGCTCGAACTCACGGACCGCGAGATCGTGACCTGGCTGAAGTCGGACGCTTAACCGACTGCGCCACCCAGGCGCCCCGGATGTGATGTGTTCTATGAACACAGCACAAAGAAGATAATTCCATAGGATATTGCTAAGTAACTTACTAAGTCATGGTACTGAAGGGCAACATGGCAAAATTGTGAACATTGTAACCCTGTTCTCATATTAATAGCTTCCATTTGTTTTTTGTTTGTTTGTTTGTTTGCTTATTTCATTTTAAATCCTGTTGTCAGTGACCTCATGATACCTGCTCTGCACCAAAGTTTCTTCAGTAAACCAAACTTCCATTGGGAATTCCATAGAAGAGCCTGAATAATGTACCTTTTTAATGAGTGCATATTTAACAATTAGAGTACAACCCTATTGACATGCCCATTGGGTCAGAGTGAAGACTGGTAGACCTGGTCCACATAAAGAAGTTGCAATTAATTACCTCTCAAGTTGTAGCTTCTTCTTCCGGTTTATGCCCCTGCACTTTTCAAAGTTGCATTGTATTTCAATTAACTGGATCTGTTTGAAATGAAAGATCTGGTCTGATTTGCTGCTAAGAAAGCTAGGTTTTCCCTGTTGCCCGTAAACTATGCCAAATGAGATGGAAAAAAAATGAAAAGCAGGTGGTGGGGGGAGTTGCCATCTGTCAGGTTTAAAAGTCAAACACTTAGTCTTAGAACTTTAGTAAAGACTAGCAGAACATTTAAACATGTTTATTTTTTTCAAAAGATACATTAATAAGAATTCTGTTTTATTTTGTTCCCCAAAGAAAATGTTTTATATATGTATATGTGTATGTATATATGTATGTGTATATATATATAATACAGCAGAAAATCATATTCATTAGCCTGAATATATCGTGAATGAATTACCTTATCCAAAGCAAAATAAAGCTCTTTCCGCAATTTATAACATGCAAAATTTTGCTGGCACTCTAATAAGAATGATACCGATTTCAATTTGGCAGCTGACTTAAGATCCTACTAGCATCATTAAGGTTGTGACTTTTATCAGTATCTTGCCCTATTGTGAGATAAAAAAATAATCTGCATTTTTTTTTGTGGGCTGAACTTGTACTTTATGGGAAAGTTGAATGTATATTACTGAATGCCAACCTTTGTGGTTAAATAGATGCTATGTGTAAAAATAGAAGCTAGCTAGCACTGGTTGCAATTTTAATTTTTTTTTTTGTTTTTCTTTTACAATTTCCTGAACAGTGATGAAATTTTGGGAAAATTACCAAAGGTACAAGCCAATTCTCTTTAGAATATCTCTCAACTCCTTCACAGACTAACCCAGTTAATGGAGTACTCCAAATCTTGATGCAAATGTTCACTAATAATTGATGTGACTACAACCAAAATATATTTCCAAGCTAATAAGGAGTAAAGTACATCTTCTAACTTGATGTTTCCCTACGTAAAGATTTGAGCATATGAAGTAGCAGGTGGTTCAATGCCTAATAACTGTTTTGGGGCCAGGAGATCTTAATTTGGAGTTCATGGAGCCTGGGTTTCTGCTAATTAAATTCAACTGGTATGTGAATTTGGAAAGGGAAAATTACATCTCTTTTTCCCCCATCTCCAAAAAATTAGCATTTCCTTTGATTTTGAAAGTAGGCGACAGAGCACTAGAATAAAGAGACCATACCTATGACTTTGTCAGCAATAGACAACGCAGATAATTCCATGCACATAAAAAAGTTGTAATTATAGTGAAATAAAATTTGAGCTCATCTTATGTCAAATTTATGATCCTTGTAGACCTGATGATCATCTTGTACCAAATTTGTTATAAGGAAGAAAATATATTACTGTATTGTCTACATTTGAAAATATTTTGACAACTATTTCAATATAACCGTTTTTTTTCATTTGTGAATATATTAAAAGTACCTACTTCAACTGGTTACTCTAAGGATAAGTGGGATGATATATATGAAGTGCTTAGAACAGGGTCTGAGACACAGTATATGCTGGCGTTACCTGTTTTTAGAGATTTCAAAATTCTACTGGAAATACAGAGCATGCTTCCGTGAAACTTACACATATGTGACAGGAGGTAATGTGTACCAAAATAAATAATCGAAATGAAAAGTATTTTAGGAATTCAAATAAAGGGAGAAATTAGAGTTGTCTAGGATTCTTCGAAGATGGTCATGGAGGAAAGAGATTGAGTTTAGCTGGGTTTGCCTTCCAACTCATAAAGGTTGATTATAGTGTATGTGAGCATTGCTGAGTGTAAGCAGTGGCTCTGGAGTGGGTTTTAGGACCGCTCTGGGGGACGCTTGCGATGGCACAAAAAGATGAATTACTTCGTCGACAGTCTTAAAGTTTCCCTACGTGATTCCTGCTGGTGCTGCTATGGAAAGTCGATACAGTTCCACAGGCAAACAAGAAAAGCGGTGTGGCAGGGTGTGGAAAGCATGGGCTCCTGAAGCAGGTTCCATCCTGCCTCTCTGCAGCTTTTGGAAAATTTCTTAAATTCTCTGCGTTTTTTTTTTTTTTTTCGCATGAGATTCTGTTTGCTTACTCATGAAGCAAATGCTTATCACTTGTTTATTTCGTGCCAGGTACTATGCTAGATTCTGAGGATAAGGCAAATAAGATACATAACTCCTCATGGAATTTAAAGTCTCTAAAATGAGAAAATTATACCTACCTCATAGGGTTCTGTTGAAGATTAGGGATGTTATGAATTCGTGTTCTAATATTGTAAAATGTAAAGAAGACAATATATTTAAACCGTGTGTTACCATCCCTGACCTATAGCAGGTCCCCAGTACGTGCCCGCTGGTTCTGGAACAAACTGTGAAAGGTATTCAGGTGGGTCTAACACACAGTCAGATTTGACGACCGCTAATCTGGAGCAGCGGTTCTCAAACGTGATCGCATGTTGGAATCACCGGGGGAGGTTACAAATTACTGATCATGGGTCCCACACCCAGAAATTCTGATTTACTTTGTCTTGGGTGTAGCTTGGGTGTTGGGATCTTTAAAAGTTCCTCAGGTAATTAGAATCTGCAGCCAAGGCGGGGAACAACTAAGGAAAATACCAAGCGTCCAAATATGCCAAATTTAAAGCTTTTGACTTTTTATTTTCACTCTCCGTCCTAAATTTTTGGTGATAGCACTCACTAGGGATTTCGCCAAATGCAATTTAACAATGGCCAGACTCCTTCTGTGACATAAAATTGGAGAAAAGTAAGCAACGTGAAGATGTTCGTTCATCACATATTTTATAGTGCTACAATGGAGGAATGTGTGAAGCCAGGCTATTTATTGGGTTTTACAGCCAGACATTAAGGAAGTGTGTGCGTGTGTGTGTTTGCATACTTCTCGTAACTACCCTCTGGTACAATATTATCCCATTTAGATATGTGTAAAAAGAGGTTTACGATAAGTAACTTGACTGTCGTAGTAAAGCTAGTATGTTTCAGTACCTTGGTTTAAAACCAATTCTGCCAGACTCCAAAACATACACGTTTAACTAGTTAGTCCTGTCTCATAAAGAGGTGACTCTTGGCTTGTATTTTAGAACTCTTGCCTTGCTCTGGCCAGAAAATATTCCCTCGGGCTCTTGGTTGTCATTTGGCTTTTGACTTGTTGCTTTTCTAGCGTCCCAATGTCTGTGTACTGTTTATGTATGCTGTCATTGTGGCTCTCAACCTAGTTCTGACCTGAAACTTTATCCGACAGTTAGTATCTCCTTTAATACTTCCACGGTGGTAAACACAGTGATTGTGTATTACAGATGAGAAAACTGAGGCTCACCAGTTAGGTAATTTGCCAGAGGGAACAACTAGTTCGTACTGAAGCCAGTACGAGAATTCAGGAATACCAAAGTGCATTCTTTCAACGACCACAATGGAATCCTCCCACTAGTCCACTCTGTTCTCCTTTCCCTACACATATATACACACATATATATACACATATATACATATGCATATATACACACACATATATACACATATATACACATATACACATATACATATATACATATATATACATATATACATATATACACATATGTGTACACATATGTGTGTATATATGTGTATATACACATATGTGTATATATACACACATATATACACACATATACACATATGTGTATATATGTACATATATACATATATGTACGCACATATACACACACATATATATATATCACACACATGCATGCATGCACACACACAGGATAATTGGGGAGTTATACTGGTCTCCTTGCATTGAACCCGATGTTCTCAGAAAAGACATCTGCTCAGAAGAAAGGAAATAGTAGGCATAGTGGCAATAGTGATATTGTCAAATAGTGATATCACTCATTTTGTGCCTCAAGTAATCAAGAAAAAGGTGTAATACAATTTGTTAAACGAGTTGAATTCTAGGAAGATTCATTCCAGAGATGACTAAATAAGGGGGAGAAATAGTTTTGGAGCTTAAATGTATAAGTTGCTGTCATTTAGAAAATTATATATACCACTTTATTCTCTAATAAAAAAATAAAAATAATAAAATAAGCGTATGTGTAATTCACCAGCTCCCTTTTGGTAGATTGTTATCTCTGGATTGGAATTTAATGTTGTCTGCCCAGCTTTGATCTGAAGATGCTATTAAAAACAATTCACAACTATACTTGCTCTGGTATTTTTCTGGAAGACATATCCACAACGTTATTTAATGTGCTGTATAAAGGCACTCATTTCTAGTTTAGTCAAAGCTAGGCTTCCCTTAAATAATAGTATGGTTTATAATCATGAAACTGTCTCACATTTAGCTCAAAATTGTTTAAAATGCCAACAGTATTGAAAGTGATTTATTAGAGACGCAAGTTTGCCCATGGAATGTACGGATGGCTTTTCAATAAAGTGATAATAAAGTAATTAGACCCGCATATCCCATATCCCCTACTAGAGAACATTAATTTTGTGGGATATTTAAAATTGGTATGCAAAAAAATTTTCTTAGTACGCTTGAAAACACTGGGTTCAATGAATGTATATCCATTTTTTTTCTTATAGGACTTCTCAGTGCCTTTAATGTGCTTTTGATTTCCCCAAAGGAGAATATATTCTGCAACATTTCCCAAGCTTATTTGACCATTTAACCATTTGTTTACAGGGTATCCCATAAACACAGAAAATGTGCATTAGATATTTTAATGAAAAATGAAGGTTTGGGGAATCTGTAATTATGCTGAATTAAAGGGAAAGAAAGGAACTAGAATTATAGCCAGGCTTGCCTAGCCTGCTCCTCTCTAGTCTGAAACAGCTGTATTAATGGTTTTGAGGGGCATTAAGATGTTTGGTGAGGGCTGACCTGGATAAGAGCCAGATCACAGGTCCATATGGGATAGACACAACATAGGAATGAAAAACATCACAGGACTTCGTCTCAAAAGAATGGAAGGAACATTTCTAAATACAGATTTCCCTTTTTTTTTTTTCTCCTTTTTCTTTATTCACTATGTGATTCAATTTATACAATGAGCAAGTCAGAAAAAAGCTAATCTATCACGGTGATAGAGGTTAGGCTAGTAGTTACCTCTGGGGGTTAGGTATTGACTGGGAAGGATGCAAAGGGAACATCTAGTTAATGGAAATACCCTATATCTTGATCTAGGTGAAGATTATATATATAAACAGCTATATATATATTGTATATATTATATATATTATACTACTATATATATTATATAAACAGCTTGATACAGTTTTCCATGTATATGTTTATACTGATACATATACATGGAAAACTGTATCAAGCTGTTTACTGAAGATGTATATACATTATAGGATGTAACATTTACACGAATAAAGAGGAAAATTTTTAAATGTACGTAATAAGTATTGATCTATATACACCTCCTCTATATTTTTGCTGCCTATTCAATACAGATTTCTTCATAGAAATTCCTTTTTAAAAATTTTTTAATGTTGATTTTTGAAAGAGAGAGCCCAAGCGAGTGGGGGAGGGGCAGAGAGAGAGGGAGACACAGAATCCAAAGCAGGCTCCAGGCTCTGAGCTGTCAGCACAGAGCCCGACACAGGGCTGGAACCCATGAACCGTGAGATCATGACCTGAGGCAAAGTTGGATACTTAACCAACTGAGCCCCCGAGACGCTCCTAGAAATTTCTTAATACAGATATTTCTTTTTTTTAATATGAAATTTATTGTCAACTTGGTTTCCATCCAGCACCCAGTGCTCATCCTAACAGGGGCCCTCCTCAATGCCCATCACCCACCCTCCCCTCCCTCCCACCCCCCCCATCAACCCTCAGTTCAATCTCAGTTTTTAAGAGTCTCTTATGGTTTGGCTCCCTCCCTCTCTAACTTTTTTTTTTTCCTTCCCCTCCCCCATGGTCTTCTGTTCATTTTCTCAGAATCCACATAAGGGTGAAAACATATGGTATCTGTCTTTCTCTGTAATACAGCTATTTCAAGGGAACTCTGCACTGCCCTGGCAACCGTACCAACACAAAGGATGGAAGGATGGCTGTACATTCATAAGTAATATTTACAAGTTAGCACAAATATTTACCATTTACTCTCTAACATGGCTCAGGAAGATTTTATCACTGATGTCATTCATAATCTCCGGTGCATGGTGATATTAGAAAAAAAATAACTACGGGGAATTTTATCGTTATTTTTAAATTCTCCTACAGCGGTATGTTCCCTCGGTGCCTGCACCTGGAGTGAACCACTTCTATACCCCATACTCGGTATCTTGCTGCTATTAGAAGTTATCTGTAAATAGATCCCCACGTAAGACATTAAATTGCTAGCAAACTTTGACAAAACAATGATTCATTCGCATGTCTTTTGAAAACATCTAAAACAGATTTCTGCCAATACCGGACATTTTCACGTGTGCTAAGATTTATTCGAAACTAAATATATATATATATATATATATATATATATATATATATATATATTTGGAAAAAGAATTCAGTAGAGTTTCTAAAATGTGGCATGAGTATGGCCATAGAAATGAGTAGTTATAAACCTTGGCAGGCTTATTTTGAAATTCACTCAATAAATCTATTAAAATCAAGTGCCCTGGAAATTTCAGTTGCATAAATTTACCTCCAGCTGATCATCTTCTTCGTTAAAGTAATACTGAAATTGATTATAACCTGCATCTCTTATCTCTTGTATTTTGAATGTGCAACATATTTAAAGTGAACCGAAATGATGTCCACCAAATTAAAAGGGCCGTTATTAATTGGACTCCTGTAGGATTTCTATTTCTACCTTGTCTCTGCTACAACTCTAATTCTGCTTGGAGACCTTATATTTCTTTCTCTCTCCAGAGGTTTTCCCTGGCTTTGTGTTATGCCCTCCAGTCTCTGATCCAAAATTATTTGTGCCCCTATGAGTGTATCCTCGTTTTTGCATCTCAGAAAGACATGACACACTATAAGCTTATGACTCCTTTTATCTGCTGAAAATGGAAATAAAACCCAAACTACCTCAGGGCCTGTTAGAGAAATAGAGGGTTCAAATGTCTTTCAGCAACATAACCCATAACCCAGAATGTGAAAGGGCGTTAGTGGTACTTTACGGGAGGCAGTACAAATGTAGAAAATATCATTGCTAATTGATGATGGGATGACGGCCAATGATCACTAAAATAAGACAAAAATTCATGTGTATTCTGCATTTCATTTCTTGAATTGCTATTAAAAGAATGAAAATTCTGTCTGGTCTACTTAGGTCTAATATTAATATATTATTATCTAATAGATCAATATTATAATGATTTCCAAGAGAGCATACTCCAGATATTTATCAAGTTAAGGAACTTGGCATTTAAAAAGTTTTGAGCCCATGGGGCGCCTGGGTGGCGCAGTCGGTTAAGCGTCCGACTTCAGCCAGGTCACGATCTCGCGGTCCGTGGGTTCGAGCCCCGCGTCAGACTCTGGGCTGATGGCTCAGAGCCTGGAGCCTGTTTCCGATTCTGTGTCTCCGTCTCTCTCTGCCCCTCCCCCGTTCATGCTCTGTCTCTCTCTGTCCCAAAAATAAATAAACGTTGAAAAAAAAATTAAAAAAAAAAAGTTTTGAGCCCAACTTGCAACAGTATACAAAAACTAAGGTATATTAGAAACTGATAATTATGCTTTCAGATTCTAGATGCAATTGACAGAGGTAACACTATTTGGAAAATAGCAGGATGAATCACTTCTAAATTACCACACACATGGGGAACCTGGGTGGCTCAGTCAGTTAAACGTCTGACTTCAGCTCGGGTCATGATCTCACAGCTCGCGGGTTCGAGCCCCGCACTGGGCTGTGTGCTGACAGCTCAGAACCTGGAGCCTGCTTTGGATTCTCTGTCTCCCTCTCTCTCTGCCCCTTCCCAACTTTCTCTCTCTCCCTCTCTCTCTCAAAAATAAATAAATATTAAAAATGTAAATTACCACACATGTAACATAGATATCGTCATTTAAAATAATTCAATAAAACAATAATAAAATGTCAACTATTCAAAAACACAAATAATCACTTCTTAAAAGACGACTGAACTGAGCAAGTGTGGTTCTAAACCTTCTGTCTGTAACCAGCTGTGGGACCTTGGTCTTTTAACTGCTCTGGCTTTCAACTTTCTTATCTATAAATGAAAGGGTTTGAGTAGATCATCCTTAAAGTCAATTTCAATATGTCATTTGTAATGTGACCACTGTTTGACCTGCTTAAAGAAAAGGCTGAAACCTCCTTACATCTGTGATTTCAATTGTGAAACTTCACAAGGGACACGAAGCTAGTCCAACTACAAATCTTCCAAGTGCTTTAGAGGTGGCATGGCTTAATTCTTCATACCTACCACCTTGATAATTAGTGATATCTGGCTTAAGTGTCCTTCAATTCACAAATTCCATCAGACTCAAAATTGTCTTTATTAGCAATCAACTTTTTTTTTAATGTTTTTTTTTTTTTTTTTAATTTTGAGAGAGAGAGAGAGCGCGCAAGCGGGGTAGGGGCAGAGAGAGAGGAAGACACAGAATCTGAAGCAGGCTCCGGGCTCCGAGCTGTCAGCACAGAGCCCGGCGCGGGGCTCGAACCCACGAACTGTGAGGTCATGACCCGAGACGAAGTCGGACGCTCAACCGACTGAGCCACCCAGGCGCCCCTCAACTTTTTTTTTTAAGTTAGGTCTTTCTCATTTACTTGTGGGAGAAGTGTGTTTTATCAAAATGTTGGCAATATGAACATACGTATTAGAAATATTGCTCTTCGTAGCTTTGGTTCAATGTAGCAAGCAATTACTGAAGATCTTTCTGAGACCCTGGGGAAGCTCCAGTGGTAAATGCAGGTATGTCCTGTGACTGCACATTTTGTCTCTAGCCATTGCATCGAGTTGAGGTGTTCCCTCTACTGTGAACATCGGTGTTAGGAATCATAATTCTCCCAGCTGTCCACTTACGTTTTGAGCACCAACCAATTGTTATTGCTGCATCTTCGGATGACGTTAAGGTGGAAACTTTACTCAAAGAATCAGATCTTAATATAGCTTCTAATGGGGAGTTTTCAAATTTCCTGGTAATTATTGTTGTATTTATGTAAGAATATGCTTAGAAAACATCTGGAAGCTGTTAACAACCCCTCTTCAATTAGAAGTCATAGCTTAGGATTCTGTGAGCATGCTTGTCAAGTGTTTTCTCTCCCTCGGAGAATAGTAGTCTGTGGAAACAGAAACCCAAACCAAACAAACAAAGCGTGAATTTTTCACTAAATTCTGGGGGTAGAAAAAAAAGTGATGGTTATTGGCTTCAATTCTATAAGTTACTGGCAATACACTTCTCTAGATAAGTGAAAGTGACTTCTTTTGCAGATCCAGGCTTTGGGATTTTTCCTAATCAAGTAGGATAGGATGTATAAGTACAAACACACACACACACACACATGCACACACACACACACTTGCACACACACACATCACAGCATAGGTCTTTGGCATCAGAGTTTGATTCTGTTCTTGGATCTGTGATTTTCCAGCTTCAAGTAACTTTATTCATCATTAGTTTTCCAATCTATAAAATGGAGACAATGAATGATACCTAGTTCACTGGGTTATCATGAAAAGTAAACTAAACAAAATATGTGTAGCAGAGTGAAAATACACCATTTAAATAGTTGGCAACAGAATTCTTCTTATTAAGGGAACTGTTTTTAATTAGAGAAATAAGCTATTTAGGCTGGGTACAGTATACTTTGTTGGTGGCCCATGACAAAGTAGGGCTCCCTAAGCCTTTCCCCTTCATGAGTCTGGGATAGAAACAGTGTCAAAGTCGGGATATTCGCTGTGTGATGTTGGATCCAGTTGAGACAAGGAGTCTCCAGCAGCTGAGGGACTCTTCTGTGCTCTTAATGGGGCCGGTGGTACGAGAAGCATTGCTGACAGTCTTGAGAGAGTTTTCATTCTTCTCACGGTTCATGCCCATCACAACCATGGGACATCACTAGAAAGGACAGCAAGGATGACCCTTTGGCTCCACCCTTCAGGTGAGCCCTCCAGCCTTCTCTGAGGTAGTGAAGACCCCAGATTCAGCACGAGCATTGCCCCATTTAACGTTGACAGGATCTTGTTCCTGGAAAATGGAGATGGGCTTTCCACTGATGACAAGCCTCCCCTTCTGATCCCTGACTGTGCCATTGAACTTGCCACATGAAGAGTCATACAGTAACATGTAGACCATGTAGTTGAGGGCATTGATGGTGACAGTATCTACTCTGTCCGTGAAAAGCAGTCCTGGTGACCAGGTGCCCAATATGGCCAAATGTATTTACTCTCACTTTCACCATTGTGTCTCAGAGGTGCGGCTGACATTGCACAAGAGGGTACTCCTGTCTGTTGAATGGGGCAGAGCAGAGAGCCTGAATTATTTAGCTATGGAATTACAGTCCTGAAACCATGGTTTAGAAAAAGTAGGAAATAATTAACTTCTCTGCTTGAGAATTGAATAGGACTTTTAGTCACGAGGAGAAGGAAGAGGGAGAGATAAGTGAAATTTTGCAAGTCTGAACTATGAATAAATAAGTGGCTGGAAGGTGTTCCGTATTAGGATGGCTAAAGGCTTAATACCGCAAATAACTACTTTTGATTTCTTGGTATTCTTGCAATGTAAAATTCTTCTACCTGCTCATATGCTACCCGCACAAATGTCATTTGTAAATAGTTCTTTTTTTTTTTTAATTTTTTTTTCAACGTTTATTTTTGGGACAGAGAGAGACAGAGCATGAACGGGGGAGGGGCAGAGAGAGAGGGAGACACAGAATCAAAAACAGGCTCCAGGCTCCGAGCCATCAGCCCAGAGCCCGACGCGGGGCTCGAACTCACGGACCGCGAGATCGTGACCTGGCTGAAGTCGGACGCTTAACCGACTGCGCCACCCAGGCGCCCCAGTAAATAGTTCTTATAAATGGTTTAGTACAAAGAAGAGAAGGGTGGTATGATATTAGAGAATAAGGTTCAGACATGAGTGAAATCAGGGGCTTGGAGCTAAAAGTGAAAAAGTAAGGCCCTAGAAGAGCAGAAATCTTGGGGAGAACGATAGGCTGCAAGGAATGAGTAATACATGCTTAAATTAATTTATCTAAATGTCAAAAGCCAGAGTTACCTCTGCCAATATTCGGGTCACTTGTATAATTAATCTGTAGAGCGGCATATATTAAGTGCTCAGTAAATATCAACTGCTATTGTATAAGACGTAAGTAAATGTTGCATTGTGTTCTAGGAGTGATTGAAGTAAAAGGAGAAAAAAGATGAGTAGAGTTTCAAATACTACCTCCTGTTTACCCCATAGTTGAAATTAGCTACTCTTTCCTTGACACTTCCAGAAGAAAATTCATATGCGTGGCTGCCTTCTTCAGAACACTATGAGCTTCTTTTTTTCTTTTTTAAGTTTTATTTAATTTATTTTTTTAATCTACATCCAAGTTAGTTAGCATATAGTGCAACAATGATTTCAGGAGTAGATTCCTTAATTCTCTTTACCCATTTAGCCCATGCCCTCTCCCACCACCCCTCCAGTAACCCTCTGTTTGTTCTTCATATTTAAGAGTCTCTTCTGTTTTGTCCCCCTCCCTGCTTTTATATTATTTTTCCTTCCCTTCCCTTATATTCATCTGTTTTGTATCTTAAATTCCTCATATGAGTGAAACCATATACTTGTCTTTCTCTAAGTTCGCTGAGCATAATACCCTCCAGTTCCATCCACGTAGTTGTGAATGGCAATATTTCATTCTTTTTGATTGCTGAGTAATACCACATCTTCTTTATCCATTCGTCAGTTGATGGACATTTGGGCTCTTTTCATACTTTGGCTATTGTCGCTAGTGCTGCTATCAACATGGGGGTGCATGTGTCCCTTTGAAACAGTACCCCTGTGTCCCTTGGATAAATACCTAGTAGTGCATTTGCCGGGTTGTAAGGCAGTTCTATTTTTAGTTTTTTGAGGAACCTCCATATTGTTTTCCGGAACAGCTGCACCAGTTTGCATTCCCACCAGCAGTGCAAAAGAGATCCTCTTTCTCCGCATCCTCGTTAACATCTGTTGTTGCCTGAGTTGTTAATGTTAGCCATTCTGACAGGTGTGAGGTGGTATCTCATTGTGGTTTTGGTTTGTATTTCCCTGATGATGAGTGCTGTGGAGCGTTTTTTCATGTGTCGGTTGGCCATCTGGATGTCTTCTTTGGAGAAGTGTCTATTCATGTCTTTTGCCCATTTCTTCACTGGATTATTTGGTTTTTGGGTGTTGAGTTTGATAACAGAACACTATGAGTTTCTTAAAGGTCAAGCGCATTCAATATTAATTGCTAGATTCCTATTTCTCACTGGAAGAGTTGGCCTGCAGTAGATAATCAAATGAAACACAGTGACCAAATGCTTAGAATGTTACCTCAACAACATGAAAAGATAGAGAAAACCTGGAAATGCAATGGTAAGAATATATCTTTATAATATATTATCTTTGCCTCTCATAGCAACATTGGGATGAGGTCATTTCCTTGGACTCTGAACCATAAACGCCATAGCCATCCTTTAGAGCCTGCCTTGGAAATGGAGGGAAGTGTAATCTTGTGACTTTTCTTCATGGGTAATAAAAGAACAGTTACCTATGAAATACGTGGTAAAGGATAAATACTTTTATTCTTTTAATTTTAGGATCACCATTTTATTTATACTTTTGAATTATCTTCATATGAGGTGAGTAAACCTGTGATATTTTTTCCCTTTTATACTTCATTTATGTGGCTTAAAACCTTGTTTCAGTGGTGGCTCCAGGACTCAGATTAAATCTTTTCAATATTGAAGTGCCATTTTAGCCTGGCTGTCAGAGAAAGTTAAACACATGCATTGAGAATATGCAGGAAGTGATTTATAACTACTTCAAATTTTGCTTGTCGTGTGTTTGGACTAATTAAAATAAATTATCAAGGTAATTAAAAAAATCTTCCAACAAAGAGAAGCTCAGGACCAGATGGCTTCATTAGTGAATTCTTCCAGAAAATTAAAAAAACCAAAAAGAATTAATACAAATCCTTTTCAAACGTTTCCAAAATCTTTAAGAAAAGAGAACACTTCCAAACCTATTTTATGAGACCAGAATTACCTTGATATCAAAGCCAGACAAAAATACTACAAGAAAAAAAAACTACAGGCCAATATTCTTGATGAATATTAACACAAAAGTCTTTAACAAAATACTAGCAAACCAAAGTCAGCAGCACATTAAAATAATCATACACCATGACCAAGTGGGATATATCCCTGTGATGCAAGAATGGTTCAACGTATACAAATCAATCAATGCGATACACCATATTAACAAAAAAAAAAAAGGAAATATATCACATGAGCATCTCAACAGAAAACACCATTTGACAAAATTCAATATCTTTTCATGATAAAAACACTTAAACTACTTCTAAAAGGAAATTATCTCAATGTAATAATGAAAATATATTAAAAGTCTGTAGCTAATTTATACTCAATAATGAAAGACTAAAAACTTTTCCTGTAAAATCAGAAACAAGGCAAGGATGCCCACTCTTACCATCTTTAACTAATATAGTACTGGAAGTCTTAGCCACAGCAATTAGGGAAGGAAAGGAAATAAAAGGCATCCAAACTGGAAGAGGTATAATCATCTCTTTTCAAGATGGCATGATCTTGAATGTAGAAATCCCTACAAATTTATGAAAAAATCTCTTAGAACTAATAAACAATTCAATAAAGTTGCAGGATAGAAATTAACACTCAAAAATCAGTTGCATTTTTATAAACTAACAACAATCTGAAAAAAATTAAAGTAACAATCCCATTTATAATAGCTACAAAAAGAATAAAATACTTAGGAATAAAGTTAACCAAAGAGGAGAAAGAGTTGTCAACTAGAAACTAAAATCAATCAATCAATCAATTACGCTGAAAGAAATTAACAAACACAAATAAATGGAAAGATATCACATGTTCATGGATTAGAAGATTTAATACTGTTAGAATGTCTGAAGTACCCAAACCAATCTACGCAGTCAACAAAATCCCTATCAAAATTCCAGTGACTTTTTTAAAAAATAGAAGACAAATCCTAAAATTCATACAGAATCTCAATGGAACTCTGAAGGGCCAAAACAGTTTGAGAAAAAAGAACAAAGCTGGAGGCCTCACACTTCCTGATTTCAAAGCATATTATAAAGACAGGGTAGGAAAAACCATATGACATTGGATAAAGGCAGACATCTCCACCATTGGAATAGAAGAGTGAACCCAGAAATAAACTCTCACATGTATGGTTAACTGATCTTCAACAAGAGTGCCACGACTGCCCGATGGGGAAAGGATAGTCTTTTGGGAAACTGGATATCTACATGACAAAGAATGAAACTGGGCCCTTGTATTATACCATATACACAAATTAGCTCAAAAAATGAATTAGGAACCTAAACATCAGCTCTGAAACGATAAAACCTCTAGAAGAAAACGGGGAGAAATCTTCATGACACAGGAACGGGCAGTGATTTGTTCTTGGATATGACACCAAAAGCACAAGTAACGGTAGCAAAAATAGACAAATGGGACTGCATCAAACTTTAAAACTTCTGCACAACAAAGGAAACACTCAAGAAAGTAAAAAGTCAACCTATGCGATGGGAGAAAATATTCGCAAACCATATACCTTAAAATAAAGGGTCAACATCCATAGTATAAAAAGAATGTGTAAGATTCAATAACAAAAGATCAAAACACCTGATTAAAAAATTGGCGAAGGAGTCGAATCAACATTTATGCAGTGAAGATCCACAAGGGGCCAACAGGTATATGAAAATGTGCTCATCATCATCATCAGGGAAATGCAGAACAGGGGCACAATGATATATCAGCTCACACCCATTAGCATGACCACTATAAAAAAAAACAGGAAATAACAAGTGTTAGTGAGGATGTATAGAAATTTGAGCCCTTGCACAGTGTTGGTGGGGCTGCAGAATGGTACAGCTGCTTTGAAAACAGTACAGAGGATCTTTAAAAAATTAAAATTAGAACTACCGTTTGATCTGGCCATCCCATTTCTGGGTATGTATCCAAAAGAACTGAAAATAAGATCTTGAAGATAGATTTGCCCGTTGGAACCTAAATGTCCATTAATGGATGAATGGAGAAAGATAATGTGGCATATATAGAGAATGGAATATTGTTCAGCTTTCAAAAAAAGGGAAATTCTGTCATATGTTACAACATAGATTAACCTTAAAGACATTGTGATAAGTGAAATAAGCCACTCACAAAAAGACAAACATTACATGAACCCGCTAAGAGGAGTTATTTACTTATTTAATTTTAATTCCTGACTCTCCCCACATAAATGTAATTTTCATCAGAGCAAAGGTATTATATGTCTTGCTCAGTGTGTAAGTATTGAGTAAATCTTTGATGAATTAGTTTTTAATTTTTGCTGAAAAATAATCCATTGACTGGAAATATATTTATTCCTTTATTTGACATTATTTAAGAAACATTGCGGTCAACATCTTCTAGGTTTCTCTGTATTTGGAAATAGTACACAGAAGTTGATGGATGTATCAAAGGACATTAATTTTTGAGTTCGAAAATCATTTAGCTTTTCAAAAATGTAGCATCTTTATGCATAAAATGTGTGAAAATGTATACCAACATCATCATCTGGTCTTATGAGATGTGCAAATGAGGTTAATAGATGGGAAATGCCTTGTAAATTCTAGAGTAACATGATCATAGAAGTATTATTATTCTGTCTTGAAAGTATTTATGAGCATATATTCCTTTCTATATGTGATATTGATGAGGTAAAATTGAACTGTGATACTGCAATATAGAAGGATCACCCAGGATACCATGCTTTAAAAAAATCTTAACACTATTGCCTAATTAAAAGTTGTGGGTGGAGCAGGGGTCCATATTACAAAGTAGCTTATGGCCTTTTGAAAGCAACACTGGTATCTGAATATATACTATTAGTGAGCCAAAGACTAACTGGTAGTAAGGCATCAGTATGTAACTGGGGCTGGTATGTTTATTGTTTTAGTGTCCATAGGAGAGAGTAAAAGGCTGTTGTATTGTTGGGCTCGTAGGAATGGATGGATAGAACTGGCATGGCATAGGGTTTGGGAAGCGTGGTTATTTAAATTTGTGGTCACAGCATGAGCTGAGATATTATTTCGTACTATCATGCACTGACAATTTGAAGGTGGGAACTATAGATGCACACGAGAAATGAAAAGGATTGACAGGTCTAGATAACTGAATCATTATGTAAGGACTGGACAAAATGGATGAGCTTCCCATCCCTGTCTGAGAGGATTAGCAGGTTCAAGGGAAAAATGAGGACCTTCGTAGAAATGTTCAGTAGACAATTGACGTCAGAGAACTTGAACTCTGATGAAAGAATAATTCAAACCTATAGATCTAGAGAAGATAACTGAGGGTATAAGACAGAGTTCACCAGGATAGTTTAGAAGAGTAATTCCACGTTCAGGAACCACGGCCTTTAGTAAATGCTTACATTTGGAGAACGTTTGGAGAAAGCTAAAACTACCAGGGATAAAAACAACCAGCAATTTGAGAAGTAGATCACGAAAGAGAATAATGAAATACCTTGCAAACTGAAAGAGTGAAAGCATTCCAAGGTAGCATTGAGGGACCAGTCGATAGTATCAAAGGCTGCAGAAAATTTGAGTTAAAGTACCAAAAAGTAAAAAAATAAAATAAAGTACCAAAACATGGCTAGGTTTTATACTTATGACATGAATTGCCTTCAACAAAGCAGCTTTGTGGAACTGGAGGGTTAGAAAGAAATGTTTTTAGGAAGGTATGGTGTTGTGGTTTAATGAAGACAAGGAACATAGTCAATACTTATAAGAAGTATTTTAATATTTCAATTTAATATTCATACACACCAGCTAAATGTGAATTCTAAAGCTCTGGTAAGTGGTATGAGGGGGAAATATATGGTTTCAGGGGAGTGTTGGGTGTACAGAAATTTGAGCGAGGCTCGGAATGTTATACTAAACAGCAATGTCAGTTTACCTTATTTAATTTTTTTTTAATTTTTTTTAATGTTTATTCATTTTTGAGACAGAGAGAGACAGAGCATGAACGGGGGAGGGTCAGAGAGAGAGAGGGAGACACAGAATCTGAAACAGGCTCCAGGCTCTGAGCCGTCAGCCCAGAGCCCGACGTGGGGCTCGAACTCACGGACTGCGAGATCGCGACCTAAGCCGAAGTCGGACGCTTAACTGACTGAGCCACCCAGGCACCCCAACCTTATTTAATTTTTAAATAAACATTGGGGAAGCTTATGCGTGTTCAATGTAGAAGAAAAGGAGCTACTATGATATTTGTGTGTGTCTGTGTTTGACTGCTTTTAGAACCAGCCTCAAAGAATATCTGCACTTCGATAGGATTTTCATAATTTCAGGGACAGAAACTCAACTGCATCAGTTTATCCGAGGAAACTCAATTCTTAGCGATTGCTAACTGAACTCCGAAAAGAATGATCCTGAAAAGCAAAGAGTATCAATATATTTGTTAACACTAAGCATTAAAACTGCCCAGTGGAATGGAAGATTCCTATTGGCTAACTTGTGTGATGCCTGTCCAGAGGGAAACCGAGTTAATATCAGAGAGTTTCTTGGTGAGAGATCAGTGCAATGATTTCAAAAGAGTATGCCCAAGCTTGAATTACCCACTGTGGAAATAGACTTCTGGAGGAGGTGGAAAGAGTAAGGGAGAAAATACTCCGGCAGCAGAGTTTAAGAGCACTTTCAATAGATTAGGTTGTAGTTACACTTGATTCACTGAAATTTGCCTTTATTTCTGGTGCTGAGTAAAAGTGAATGTGAAATTGAGACTATAGGTTGAGAAAGATTTTCCCAGGGCAATAACTGATTATCACTTTAGGAAATATCAGTATTTGTGCTAACTTAAATTCCTACAGTGCTATTCAGTTTGAAGTATTCACACATAAGTACACATTTTATACTGATATGCACATACACCCACATACATTCATTCCCACAGAACAGCCATAGAAGAAAAGTCCTGAATCTTTTATCTGAATACATTTAGATCGCTGTTCTCCATGCCTTTTAGAAGCGATTCAGCAGCGTCAGGGCCTAAATGGAATGTAACCACGCATGCTTACAATTATAAGAAATTCTGATGCTTATTTTTCTATTTCGACTTGAAAATGGTAAGAAATTCTGACACTTATTTTTCTATTTCGACTTGGGATAACTCACCATTTCCCTCTATGTTGACTCTCTCTCTCTGATCACAGGTATGCCAGAAGTCAAGTTCTCCCTTCTGTTAGATTTCCCAAACACGTGCCCAACAGGTATCACATTCACACAGGTGGTATTCGTCAGCATAGCATATGAGAAGCAAGTTACGTTTGAAGAGGCTTCTCCCACCTAAACTTCTCCATCTCATATTTCCTAGTCAATCGAGCTTTTTCTGAGTTTCTTTGGCCTTTGAGATCATAATTAGCTCTCTTTTATTCTAGCGAAGATAAGGAACCATGTCTCTTTTTTTCTCTTTACACTAGCAAGCACGATGTTGAAAATTTAAAGGAACAAAGAAACATCTGTGCAAAAATGAATTGATGATGTTACAGAATCTCTCTCTAGGCTGGGTGCAAAACATAAATAATAGAAAATGTATAAGAGAAATATGGGCAAACTCAACTAGGTAGGCTGATGTGAGCCACAGATCCTTCCACAGTCTCTTTATTACTCATATGTGAATGAATGAAAAGGAGGATAGACACTAATTTAGCTCTGAACAGGTCTACAAATGAACAGGTCCTACTTATACTCTAAAATCCCTCATTGTCAAGTTGCCAGAGGCATCCTTGGATCTGAATCAGAAAAATTACCGCCAACTGAGTTTCAAACTGCCCTAATCTAATTTTCGGCATATTAGCCTTTTCCTTTCAGTAAAGTACTAGTGTCATGCAAATCCTGTCTCCTCCATGGCTCATTGGTTTTGATACATCAAATAAAAATAAAAAGCCATGTTTCTCAACATGTGTCCCATAGACCCTCTAGGAGACAGAGTTGGTGCTCTACCCGGATCACCTTGGATCTCTTTCTCTCCCCCCAGCTTAAACGCGAGTTTGTTTATAAGGATCTTCAGGCAAAAGTCTTCTTTAGGGGACTGATTGGGTTACTAGAGCCACAGAAAACATACGCGTGCAGAGCAGGAAGTACCAGGGAGTTAATATCTCTCTTGGGTTGCCCCTAAACCTATGACTGAATGGGGGCAGAGTATGAAAACCTAGCTCTCTTGATTTAAGTTGGGACAGAAGCTGAGGTATAATTTATGTTCCAGAGCTTTCCAGGGGATCAGACTGAGTCTGGAAGTTGGCCTTTTTTTTTTTTTCTCCCGGGAGCACCTTCTTAATAAATGAATCCTTTACTTAGGGTCTATTTTGGAGACTAAAACCTAAGATAGACCATTTTATCACAGTCACCTGTGATGCCTGTCATAATTGTAGATTCCTGGCCCAACCCCAAAGAGTCACATCTACATTTTTCAACACAAATTCTGGATGCTTGCGCACAATAAAAATTAAGAACCAGTGGTTTGAATTATAATTATTAGGCAGTCATAGGCAATTCTCAACCTGGGTTCCTAATCCAGCCTACTGATTTAGCTTCCCTAAATGATCAGCACCACCTTCCCCTAAATACCTGCCTTTAGATCACCCTCCCCAATATCCAGAATGACAAAGTTTAAACATTGTTTGACATATCGTATAAAATGAATCCCAAACTTCAAATCGTTTGCACACATTAGAGGCTTTAAAAGTGAAATCTCTTACTCATTCTTGAGTTTCTGAATTTATATAAAGTTATACAAAATATCATCTATAAAAGTAGAACAAATCCAGTCCTGATCTTGAATGTGCTTTCAGAGTAAAGTTTAAATTCCTGAGCTTGCTTACTTTTCAAGTTCTTATACAATCTAACATTAGTCTAACTATACTATATCTGTATGTCAATCTAATCGTCTATGCGTTACTTGGCGTCTTCTGAATTACTGGTGATGATGACCTGAGTTGTATTTCTGGTGAAATCTTTTCAACTACTCTTTGCATAGAGAACTATCAGGAGCCACAAAGTTCTCCAACAGAACTTTAGAAAGTGGGAAGGACTATGTCTCAGTTTTGGGAGGATAGGATAACTCATGAGGCTGCAAGGTATTTGAATCTTTTACATGCTAGATTCAATTTAGGTGAAGGTAGCGGTGAATCTTGAGCTTCCCCTAAGTATGAGCCTGTACATCATTTTGTAGGGTGAGTCACAAAGAACTTCAGTGGTAGAGAGTAATTTACTACGCTATAAAAAGTCCTTTTTTTAAAAAAAAAAATCATTTGACCTCTATTCTTTTAGGGAGCCAAACTCCATTCTGAAAGACTTGCAATTGAATTTATAATCAACACTTTTTAGATGGGTCTTGTCTATTTATCTATTCTGTCACCCTATGTCTTTTGATTGGATTGCTTAGTCCATGTACATCCAAAGTCATTACTGATAAATATATTTATTGTCATTTTATTTGTGTTGTGGTTGTTTCTGAAGATTTTCTCTGATTCTTTCCTGTCTTTCTCTCTTTCATGGTTTGCCGGTTTTCTTGACTGATGAATTTTGATTTCTTTCTCTTCATTCTTTGCATATTTATTAGCGGATTTTTATATAGGTTACCATTTGGTTTGTATATAACCTCTTCTGCATATAGCAGTCTATATTGAGTTGATGGTTGTTTAAGTTTGAACCCATTCTTTATTCCTCTCCTCCCCATGTTTTAGGTATATGTTGTTATATTTTATATCCTTTTATATTGTGAGTTCCTTGCCTGAATTTTACAGAAATATTCATTTTTTTTACTGCTTTTGTGTTTCCTGCCTTCATACTGTCTTTCTTGTTCTCTCCAAAGAGTCCCCTTTAATATTACTTTCAGGGCTGCTTTAGTGGTCACAAAGTCCTTTATGTTTTTGTTTGTCTGGGACACTCTTTATCTCTCCTTTTATTCTGAATGATAACCTTGCTGGATAGACGATTCTTGGCTGCAGACTTTTCCCATTCAGCACTTTGAATGTATCATGCCACTCTCTTCCGGCTTGCAATATTTCTGTTGAAAAATCTGCTAGCTTTATGGGTTGTCCCTTGTAAGTTACTATATTCTTTTGTCTTTCTGCATTAGAATTTTGTCTTTACCACTGTATTTTGTGAATTTAATTACAATATGTCTTGGTGTGGGTCTGCTTTTGTTGATTTTGATGGGATCTCTCTGTGCCTCCGGGATCTGGATATCTGTTTTCTTGTCCAGGTTATGAAAGTGTTCAACTCTTATTTCTGTAAATAAATTTTCTGGTAACTTTTCTCTCTCTTCTCCTTCTGGGACTCCTATAATATGAGTGTTATTACATTTGATGGAGTCACTGAGTTCCCTAAGTATGTTCTCATTTTGCATAATTCTTTTTTCTCTCTTTTGGTCGGCTTGATTACTTTCCATTACTCTCTACTCTACATCACTAATTCCTTCCTCTGCTCCTTCCGTCAAGTGTGTTTCTCAATTCATTTTTTGAGCCCTCTATCTCTACTCCGTTTTTCTTTATCTCTGTGTTATGGGGTCACTCACTTCTTTCACTCTTTTTCAAATCTAGTGAGTATTGTCATGATTATTGCTTTAAATTCTCTATCAGGCATGTTCCTTATATGTGTCTTGCTTCAATTTCTGGCCGTGGCCTTGTCCTGTTCTTTCATTTGGGATAAATATCTTTGTCTCCTCATTTCTTCTACCTCTGTGTGTCTGTTTCTCTGTGTTAAGAGAACGAGGGATGTCTTTTGCTCTCACCAGTAGTGACTTTATGACGAAGAGGTCCTGGAGTGCCCTACGGTGTGCAGTGTCCCCTGTGACCAGAACCTGACACTTCAGGAGAGTCTCCTATGTGTGTTGTCTCTGCCCTGCTCTTATGTCTGAGTTGCTTTTCCTTTTAGCGCCGTTGTTTTACTGACGCTCTCTGCTTGTTGAGGGCTGTGCGTGCTCTCTGTGCTATCAGTGGGACACAAGCAGGCCAGGTCTAAGGGCTGTGCCCACCAGGGGACTTGGGAGTGGCAGACGGTGTTGACAAAATTTGCACTCTCAGCCAATAGCCCTGTGCTGGGCCTGGCAGCAACTGTGTAACTGGCCCATGGGCACAGCACATGGTGAAAAGACATCATTGTTTTCAAACAAACTTCTAACCAGGTCTTGCTTTAAATTCTTTGGAATACTATATATATATATATATATATATATATATATATATATATATGTGTGTGTGTGTGTGTGTGTGTATAAATATACTATATACTATAATATAGTATATTATATATACTATAAATAGAAATATACTATATATAAATAAATATAGATATACTACTATAAATATATATGTATATATATATTTATGTGTATATATATATATTTATATATATATATATATTTATGATAGTTCATTTCCACACAGTGGCTTGATCAAGAGGCAACCACTGATCAGCACAATCGTTGGATCTTTTGGGGGAAGAGAATAAAAGCCATATTGGATATTGGGCGCTGGCTTACTAATGGGGAGAATTGGGTTGATGAGAGACCAAAGAAGTAGGAAGTTCATTGCTGCTTTGGCTTTGTACTTTTCATGCTGATGGCTTACGGCAGTTATAGGAAATAATTTATTTTTTTTTTATGAACAAAGGAGGGTCAGGAATCACCACTAGACAGTTATCTAATTATTAAATTCAACTTGAAGAGGTGAATGCATCACAGGTTTCTGCTTCCCCATTTATAAAGATTTATTACTCCCCAAATGGCCGATTCCTCTAGAAATTGTTCAGGGTTAGCTATATAACAAATTGCTAAAGAAAAGAATTCACTTGGTAGGTTTATTATCTACATGTTTTTATTCTAATTTTCTACGTGATGCCACTTTAAATAAAACCGTGTAGTTATGAGTTAAAACTTAAACACACTAGATTGTATTTGGGACAAGTGATCAGATTTATGACGACATCACTCTACTACACAGGAAATTTCCTATTTTCTGTATTTTAACTGGAGTGCTTTGAAACTGAGGGTAAGTAGGAGAAAGAATGTCCCAGAATGCAATTTTCTCCTTAAAGATAGTCAGGATTTAAATGATGGCAGTTTCTGTGGTTTAAAAAAGAGATAATGATTGAAATGGATGACACACTGGCATTGCCATCTTCAAAGTACCAATCAAATTATTTTATGTGCCATTTGTGGATGGTATAACAAAGTAAAATACAAACAAAGAAATTGATGATTTTTTTCTGAAACCACAGAATATTATTCTGTGTTCAGTCAATTCTTTATATGTCACTCTGAGGTTTGAGATTTACTGTGATGTACCTGAGATCCTGTAACTAGATCATGAGGTGCCTTCTCAGTCATTAAAGAATATAAATTGTGTTCAGTGTTGCCTTACGGTGAAATGCCATTTTGTTGAAACAGGGTAATCCATATAATGTATATATGGTAATTGTCACCTAAATAGAAGAGCAAATGAACTGAATCATCCAATTAACCATATAGACAAGTGAAGATATATTTGGGTCAAATAAAGGCACTCAGCTTACTCTCAGGAATCCCTTAGAGGGAGTTTTCTCACTGTGCTGTAAATGAGCACTTAATACTTTTAGAGGTGCCCCCTGAGATGATCTCCATGCTGTCTCAGCAAGGGGCTATATTTCTGTTGCTTAATTTAGATGACTAAAGGCTGTAAGGAGTAATTTGCCCTGAAGTAGCAGGGTAGCTTATTATTATCTATATTACAGTGAGGTTTTTAAAAAACAAAATTAATACTTTAATTTCCATCATTATATTATCCTGATGGCTTAAGCATCTGTCAACCCCTGTACAATGAGGAAAATGGTTTACCCTTTTAAAATATACCTAGGACTAAAATAAAGTTACATAAAATTCCTTTATATTGAACTATTATGCTAACTTCCCAAACTCTGAATGAATGAACGAATGAATGCATGAATGAATGAACAGCAAATTAAACATAGCATATAAGACTGATTGCGTGTGGAAAATAAGGTTTAAAAATTCTGGCAAAAAAAAAAAATATCGTAGACAGTCATCCCCTTCCCATTTCCCCCAGAATTTAGAGACTGCCGAAGAGTGATTATTTTTATGATCGCGTTATTTTATTTTGTGAGTCTTCTTACCAATCTAAATCTCATCTCCTCTCAGATTCACAATGCTTTTTAAAAATAAGTATGTTATTCCAGGATCAATTTAAGTACTCTGAGATCCTTTATGTATCTGGCTATTATAGACTGAATGCTTGTGTCCCCTCAAAATTCGTTTGTCAAAGCCCTAACCCTCAGTGTGATGGTATCAGAAGGTGGGTTCTTTGGGAGGTAATTAGGTTTAAATGGGGTCATGAGAGAAGGGTCCTTCTGATGGGGTTAATTCCCTTATGAGAGATCAGAGATTGCTTTTGTTTGCATACCCTTTCTCTTGCTTGCTCTCTCTCTCTCTTTCCCCACTGCGGCCACTGTGTGAGATGACCATCTGTACGTCAGGAAAAGGGTCCCCAGCAAGAACTGAATCAGCTAGCCCCTTGATTTGGGACTTCCCACCTTGCAGAATTATGAGAAATAAATGTCTGCTGTTTTAAGTCACCCAGTTTATGGTGTTTTGTTACAGCAGCCTGAGAAGACGAAGACACTGACTAACTTTATTTTCTCGTGATGCAAAGTATATGTCAATTAATTCATTTATTGATTAAGTGCATAATTTTTTTCCTAGGAAGTCTGGTAGTTACTGAGAATGCAAAATAACTTAAACATAGTTCTTAACCTTGGGGAACGTACAGATTAACAGGAATGACGGGCAATGACAAATCCAATGTGAGAAGTTATATGATAGGAAAATAGAACATTCTATGAGAATATATAAATCGGGCACATACCTTGAACTGCACTGTATAAATGAATCTATTGTCCCATCTAGCAAGGTCAAAACTGTCTCACATATGTGAGACTGTCTCCACCTCCACACCTTGTAACTGCCCACCAACAAGATTCTGGAACTTGTGTTTTTTGCAATTATTTAACTTAACTGAAAAGTTAAGACCATATGAAAATCACAGATAATTCAAAGTCGGTCCTGAAAAGTTAATTTTTGGATAGCAAAGGGTAGTATTTGATATCTGGAATTAATGTTGCGGTGGTATTAAATGGTAGTGTATCCAGATAATTTAGGGCTATCTAAATTCTGCCTTTGGTCCAGCTCATCCCTGGAGATTTACTAGAAAGCCATATGCATGTGTGAAAATGCTGAATTAGATCTGAACTGCCACTGTTTGTTATTATCCAGGCCTTTACAAACCGAAATGCAAGGCTCTGTCATAAGACTAAATTAAAACATGTAACTTAGAAGTGTAGAAAAGACCATACATCTGCCTCATTTCAAATCCTTGGTTTACAACCAGCCTTTGACTAAACTCAAAGTACCATGAAGGCCTAAATTCCAGAAAGCCCATGAGAGAGAATATGCTATGTATCTTAACTTTCTATTGATGCTACAGACAAAATGCGGAAGAAGGATACAGAAATTCATGACCATTTATGACAAAATCACTGCTCGTCAGTAATTGCAGCCTATTTGGTTCCCTAATCAGATAATTATTTCACCCTCTTTAGCTTTGGGAGTTGTGTCGGAAGGATGTACGGACAAAAGTGGACAGGAAAGCGACCAAAAGGATAAGAGGTTTCTCCCTGATTCTCCCACTTTCCTTTCTCGGTTAAACCATTAAGCTTGATGGGCAAGCCCATGATGTGGTTGTTTCCCTCTGGAAAATGGGGATAAAACATAGAAATCCTATTTTTTGGCAGGCCTTTTGCTTATAATTTACCACAGCTTCTCTTGATCCTTCTTGAACTACTACGATAGGCATTCTAGTTGTTTGTCCTCTGAAGTTTCAGACATTGGTCAGGACAGGACCTCTGAGGCCTCCCTGTTCCTGGAGCTGAATGGTTAATTCCTATTCTTTAGGCCAACAAATAAAAAGTAAAGTTATACTATCTTACCTTATTCTTCATAAAGGATTTTACAATAGAATAGAAGAGGGCTGGGTTTTGAATACAGTCAACCTCTAGCACATTATTATAGTTTCCCAAAGAGACTTTAAAAACCCAAGAATGAAATCTGGAAGAAATCCTGTACATAAATGAAACTTCCGCAGAAGTCAAAACCCAGTCATCTCCTCTTTTGTAATTTTTATTCTGGGACTCTGAGCCAGGTTTAGGCATCTCGCCGACCTGCCTAAGGGGGCGTGGGCTGAAGCCTGGGTTATCCTCCAATGAAACTATTGTCCCCTTAGAAATTTGAAATTTTGATTAGCCAGCCCCTTATTACTGAACATTTGCACTTTAAGTGTTTTGTTCCACAAAACGTTACACCTGATCTATTAGAAGCATTTTTCTTTCTTGTGACTATTTCCTCAGCATAAATCTCTTGAAATTAAATTTCTCTGTGTAAAGCTATTCATATTGTCTTAGCCTGGGTTTCTTTCACACAAAGTTAGAACAGGGGCTTACATGAGAATGTTTTCATGGAAAGTGAACTGAGGTTGTGGGATTGAGGGCCCATGGAGAGTGAAACCTTGGACAAAGGAAAAACAATTCTTGGTCGCCTGGTGCTTAGTTCCACGGAAACTTCTGAGAAGTCCGTACCAGATGCATTTCTAAAGCTCTGCTTGAAGATAAAGGGCAAAAGCACCTATCCATGGACTCCCATCTTCTTTTGGTTAACAGTTGTCCCATGGGGTGTTAATTCTCCCACGTTTCTTGGTAGCATATATACAAGTGTTGAGGGTTCTCCCATAGGTGACCCATGCTATAGCATCAGACAAATCCTAGGGACATAAATGAGAGAAATGTGGGACCCTCTTAAGGCAGTAGGATGAAGTCTGTACAAAACTGTTTGCCAGAGGTGTGGCTAGGCTCAGAATTGATGTTGAGACTTAAGTGAGGTGATACACAAGCAGTGCCTGATACTATTATGCCCTTTATTTTAAATTTTTTTTTAACGTTTATTTATTTTTGAGACAGAGAGAGACAGAGCATGAACGGGGGAGGGACAGAGAGAGGGAGACACAGAATCTGAAACAGGCTCCAGCTCTGAGCTGTCAGCCCAGAGCCTGACACGGGGCTCGAACTCACGGACTGCGAAATCATGACCTGAGCCGAAGTCGGCTGCTTAACCGACTGAGCCACCCAGTCGTCCCATATTATGCCCTTTATTAATGTCAATTAGTCTCGAAGTTGATGGCCAGTCGCAATCTCTAAACAGGTTTTCATACAGGAGGGGTAGTGGAAGAAGCTACAAGTCTCACTTGTTGTCATGGATTCTAAGGATGTAATTAACATTCACCCTCGTCCTTTGCTGCACATTGTAAATTTCTCTCACCCACGACCAACCCTTCAGCAACTCTAATTTTCTTGTCTGGGGGTGGTAGTGATGAAGATATTCACCCCTGAGGCAACCGAGACATTAGTTTCTTCATCCCTGTTGGGTCATGTTTGTTACAATTACCTATTTGTTATGAAGGTTTTCCTTTTTATTAATCACCAGAGAGAGAGAGAGAGAGAGAGAGAGAGAGAGAGAGAGAGAAACTATGCCATCCTACATTACTATCAAAAGTGATGAGGGTGCATTTCCCAAACTCTTATCAGTAACACATGTTGCTAGTGAAAACAAAATTGCCAATATCATTGATGAAAAATAGGGTCTTGTTACTTTCGTCTTGTTATTTGATTTCTAGGGAGTTGAGTATCTTTTCACACAGTTGTCACTCTTTTGCATTTCTTCATTTTTGAAGATCCTAATTTTTTTTTCAATGTTTATTTATTTTTGGGACAGAGAGAGACAGAGCATGAACGGGGGAGGGGCAGAGAGAGAGGGAGACACAGAATCGGAAACAGGCTCCAGGCTCTGAGCCATCAGCCCAGAGCCCGACACGGGGCTCGAACTCACGAACCGCGAGATCGTGACCTGGCTGAAGTCGGGCGCTTAACCGACTGCACCACCCAGGCACCCCAAGTTGTATTGATTTTTAAGAGCTCAAAATATTTCATAAACACTATGATAAGCCTCAAAATGTGGATGACCCTCAGTAAAGGTGTTTGGGGCAATAGCAATTTTCTGGTGCCCTATAAATCATATTGGGTAGATTGTTACTCATTTATCTGCACCAGTTGTAAAATAGTTATAATGAAGAACTCTTAACCATCAAACCTTAGTTTGAAACCCTAGGATTACGGTGAGGAGAGCACTGTTCCCATCAAAATTAAAAAAGCATTGGTTTGAAGTTTTTACCTCAATTCCAGTTAGTGAACATCAGAGTAATATTGGTTTCAGGTGTACAATATAGTGATTCAACCCTTTCATACAACTGGCGCTCTTCATAACAAGGAGAGCGCTTTAAAGGTAGATTATATTGATATTCCTCCACTAAAGTGTTATTAATTACTTGAAAATATTTTCTGGTCCTGCTTAGATAAAAGAATCAAAGTGTGTGAATGAGATATGCTCATGCATATTAGTCTAACTCTCCCCACTGGTTATCACCAAGGTAGGGCATCAATTCAGTTTACAGGTTTATCAGTCACTTGCAGCACTGTTTACATTATAAGGGCTCCCTTAAAACCCATGTCATAGAACAAATTTAATTTTCTGCTCAAGAGCACTGTTTAATTTACATTCAGTGTGGTCTGTTGTTTAGGATTTAGACTTTTTCAGAGAACAGTTTCAACAGAACACTTCCTGAGGCAGGTTATAAATTCTAGGTTGTGGAATATCACTGAAGAAACTTAGACAAGTGCCTTTTCATTAGTGAAGCCCAGTACGTAAATTAGCTTTTGAGTAGAGATTATAAAAGGCACGTTTGGGTTCAAAACCACGAAGAATAGCTTAATAATTTTAACTACCTAAAGATGGAGAACACTACCTCAAAAGAGAGTGAGTTCTCGATCACTCTCAGTGTTAAATGTCCAGAAACTCCATTGTTTTAGAGGCATATCATACTGCAAGGGAGAGGTTGATCTAACCCCGTGTCTGTACAAGGATAGACCAGACTCTACCACATTAACAAACCACCCTAAAAGTAGGTTGAGGACAATAAGTTGTCTCACATGCTAAGAGTCCAAGGAATGTTGGGCTCTGCTCATCATCGTGAAACAAGGACTCGGGTTGATGGAGGCTTCCCGTTGGCACGAGCTGCTATTATCCCTAGAGCCCTGGAAAGGGAAGGTAGTGAATCACGCAATATCGCTTAAAGTTTCCCCTGTAAATGCCACTCCGTTTTATTGGCCAAATGAAAACACATTACCTAACTTCAAAAGAAGCTGGGAGTGCCATCTTGCCATGTCACTAGAGAGAAAACTAGATTTGTGAATAGCCCAAGGAGGAATCTCGGTGCTCAACTATTGGTCAACGCTCCTGTACAATACCCGTTCCTCATCACAAAAAAGAGGACATTGTACAACGTGATTTGATATTTGGATACATTGTGAAATGATTACCATGTAAGTACAGTTAAAATCCTTTTCCGTACATAGTTCTTTTCTTTAATGAGAACTTTTTACAAGGATCTCCTTTCTTAGAAACGTTCAAATATTCAATATGGTATTATTAACTATAGTCACAATGCTGTACATTATATCCTATGACTCATTTATTTTATAATTGGAAGGCTGTACCTTTAACTTCCTTTCCTAACACACCTCTCTTCTCTTAACCCCCCTTTCCATATGTTCATCTGTTTTGTTTCTTAGATTCCATGGGAGTGAAACAGTATGGTATTTGTCTTTTTCTGATGGACTTATTTCACTTAGCATAATACATTCTGGCTCCATCCACCTCATTGCAAATGGCAAGATTTCATTCTTTTTGATGGCTGAGTAATATTCCATTGCCTGTGTATGCCACATCTTCTTTTTTTTTTATATGAAATTCATTGACAAATTGGTTTCCATACAACACCCAGTGCTCATCCCAAAAGGTGCCCTCCTCAATACCCCTCACCCACCCTCTCCTCCCTCCCACCCCCCATCAACCCTCAGTTTGTTCTCAGTTTTTACCAGTCTCTTATGCTTTGGCTCTCTCCCACTCTAACCTCTTTTTTCTTTTTTTTTTCCTTCCCCTCCCCCATGGGTTCCTGTTAAGTTTCTCAGGATCCACATAAGAGTGAAACCATATGGTATCTGTTTCTCTGTATGGCTTATTTCACTTAGCATCACACTCTCCAGTTCCATCCACGTTGCTACAAAAGGCCATATTTCATTTTTTCTCATTGCCACGTAATATTCCATTGTGTATATAAACCACAATTTCTTTATCCATTCATCAGTTGATGGACATTTAGGCTCTTTCCATAATTTGGCTATTGTTGAGAGTGCTGCTATGAACATTGGGGTACAAGTGGCCCTATGCATCAGTACTCCTGTATCCCTTGGGTAACTTCCTAGCAGTGCTATTGCTGGGTCATAGGGTAGGTCTATTTTTAATTTTCTGAGGAACCTCCACACTGCTTTCCAGAGCGGCTGCACCAATTTGCATTCCCACCAACAGTGCAAGAGGGTTCCCGTTTCTCCACATCCTCTCCAGCATCTATAGTCTCCTGATTTGTTCATTTTGGCCACTCTGACTGGCGTGAGGTGATACCTGAGTGTGGTTTTGATTTGTATTTCCCTGATAAGGAGCGACGCTGAACATCTTTTCATGTGCCTGTTGGCCATCCGGATGTCTTCTTTAGAGAAGTGTCTATTCATGTTTTCTGCCCATTTCTTCACTGGGTTATTTGTTTTTCGGGTGTGGAGTTTGGTGAGCTCTTTATAGATTTTGGAGACTAGCCCTTTGTCCGATATGTCATTTGCGAATATCTTTTCCCATTCCGTTGGTTGCCTTTTAGTTTTGTTGGTTGTTTCCTTTGCTGTGCAGAAGCTTTTTATCTTCATAAGGTCCCAGTAATTCACTTTTGCTTTTAATTCCCTTGCCTTTGGGGATGTGTCGAGTAAGAGATTGCTACGGCTGAGGTCAGAGAGGTCTTTTCCTGCTTTCTCCTCTAAGGTTTTGATGGTTTCCTGTCTCACATTTAGGTCCTTTATCCATTTTGAGTTTATTTTTGTGAATGGTGTGAGAAAGTGGTCTAGTTTCAACCTTCTGCATGTTGCTGTCCAGTTCTCCCAGCACCATTTGTTAAAGAGGCTGTCTTTTTTCCATTGGATGTTCTTTACTGCTTTGTCAAAGATGAGTTGGCCATACGTTTGTGGGTCTAGTTCTGGGGTTTCTATTCTGTTCCATTGGTCTATGTGTCTGTTTTTGTGCCACACATCTTCTTTATCCATTCATCAGTTGATGGACATTTGGGCTCTCTATTTGGCTATTGTTGATGATGCTTCTAAAAACATTGGGGTGCATGTACCCCTTTGGATCTGTATTTTTATATCCTTTGGAATGATACCTAATAGTGTGCAATTGCTGGATTGTAGAGTAGTTCTAATTTTAGGAGTTTTTTTTGAGGAAACTCCATACTGTTCTCCAGAGTGGCTGCACCAATTTGCCTCTGCCAGGTTTTTAATTGCATTGTTTGTGGGGTTTTGTTTTGTTTTGTTTTGGTGTTGTGTAAGTTCTTTATTTTGGATATAAATCTCTTATCAGATCTATGATTTACAAATATTTTCTTCCCTTTAGTAGGTTGTTTTTTCATTTAGTTGATGATTTGTTTTACTGTGTGAAAGATTTTTACTTTGGTGTAGTCCCAGTGTTTATTTTTGCTTTTGTTTTCCTTGCCTGAGGGGAGACCTATCTAGAAAACTGTTGCTAAGGCTGATGTCAAAGAGATTACTGCCTATATCTCCTTTTAGGAGTTTTATGGTTTCAGGTTTCATATTTAGTTCCTTAATCCATTTTGAGTTTATCTGCTGATGATGTGATTTTGGACTTTTTAGTCTCTAGGACTGTGGAAAATAAATTTCTGTTGTTTGCAAATCACCTAGGCTATGGTCTTCTGTAAGAACAGCCTGAATGGACTAAGGCAATCTTGATACTAATTATAAATATTTGCATAACACATTTAAGGAAAAGCCATTTATTTTAATATTTTTAAGTATGCAATCACTTCTATATATGAAGTTCCTCTCAAAATTAATTGCCATAATTATCTATTGTAGATTAATTCAACTGCAGATAGCCCCAGAAATCTTTGCTGTAGACAGAAACATTAATTTGCTTTTAGCTATTGTACTATGAATAACGGAACTTTTTCATAAATTATGACTACTAAGAGTAATGCTTTTTTTTTTTTTCTTGTTTATTCAGCTACTCTGAGAACCAGTTGCAATTTCTTTCACAGTTTGTGCTTTCTTAAATTAAGATATCTTGCTGGGCTATCACAATTTAAATACCTGGTGGTTATTTATTTATTGGTTGATTTACTGATATATTTACTCATTTCACCATTTGTTGAACATCAACTTTGTGTTAGGCACATTGCGAGGATGCTGTTTATATAGTACAGGGTGAGACAGGGAGGCAAACAACTGAAAAGCAACGTTAATGCCATAAATGAGAAATGTGCATGGTATAAAAGGAGCAATGGAAAAGAAACTAACTCTGACTAGGGAAGACAAGGGAGGATTCACAGAGCATAATTTGCCTTTGAACCAGGCTTTGAAAAATCCTTAGGAATTTTCAAGTCTCATGCACCCTATGGAATCACACAAAATGGTTGCTAAATTGTACCTTGAGAGAGACCTTGAAAAGAGTATTAGTGCTTAGGATGTGAAAAGCGCCCAGAGCTGGAGGGAGAATAATAACACTGAAGGATTCTGATCAATTCAGCACGACTGGAACTTGAGGGTGGGGTAGTGATGGTGTTTGTAAAGCAGGAAAAATGGTGAGAAATAAGGCTGGTGAGAAAAGCATCAGTATGATGACTCTTAAAGGCCATGATCACAAATTTGGCCTTCACTTTGTAGGAAAGGGATAGTCTTTAAAAAGATTTAAGGGGCGCCTGGGTGGCGCAGTCGGTTAAGCGTCCGACTTCAGCCAGGTCACGATCTCGCGGTCCGTGAGTTCAGCCCCGCATTGGGCTCTGGGCTGATGGCTCAGAGCCTGGAGCCTGTTTCCGATTCTGTGTCTCCCTCTCTCTGCCCCTCCCCCGTTCATGCTCTGTCTCTCTCTGTCCCAAAAATAAATAAAAAACGTTGAAAAAAAAAATAAAAAAAAACAAAGATAAAAAGATTTAAACAGGGTTATAACATGATCATATTTACATGACAGAAAGATAATTCTGCATCCTAGAGAATGGTTGGAGAGGGCAAGGCTTAGAGGCATGAAGTCAGTGAGGAGACAGTTGCAGTGATCTAAGAGCAAGTTTTGAGCATGGTAGGAAGAATGGAACAAGGGAGATGATAAGCTAACTGCTATCTTTATTCCAATATCACGCCTGGCTCTATCCATATTTCTTTTTCTGTTCCCATCTGTAACCAGAACCCTCTAGTCTACCTCCTTTCCAGTGAAAAGAATATTTAACTGGCAACTGTATTTCTGTTTTGCTCTCTCAAAGTAATTCCTATGATGACACTTTTCAAATACCTAATTTCACTGAAAAAAAAAAACAGGTTCTTATTTAAATTTTGGTAAAGTTTAAGTATTTTAACTATTTCACTTCAAATATGTTAACTCAATTTGAATAGGACAGATTTTACGAAGAGTTTTACAATGTGGATGATTCACAAATACATTCAAACTATGATGAGGCTTAATTTTGTTAATATATTCTAAATCCTGTAATATGAACACAGACAGTTTTTCTCTCATCTATGCATATATTTCACGTAAAAGACGTTTCAAATTCATCTTAAAATACAAACCAGAGAAATGATTTAATGAAAAAAAAAAACCAAACTGTACTTAGAAGGGAAACAATAAATGACCCAAAGGGAAGAAAAAGCTTTCATTTTTAAAAAATGTCACTTATCAACTCATTAATTATATGAATAACTCATACTTCTAAAGGACTTTATAATTTAAAATGGTTTCACATTAACTTCCTATTTTTAATGAAAAGAAAAACACTTGTAAACATTTGGTCAATAACAGGGCTGTACAAATCATAATGCGGAGCTAATATTCATTATTTTCAGAATTCTTCGTTTAATTATAGGAGACCCTTGCTGAGCACCTACCATATATCCATGATGATTCTAAATGCACTGGAAAATAGTAAGGGATTTGTATAAAGTCTCTCCCTTGATTATGTTACAATTTTATTTACCAACTGGGGAAGGACAAATAGTTGAATAAACATATAATTTAGTGTTAGCAGGAAAAAGAGTTTGCATATCTAGAGACACCGTTTTTATTAAGTTTGGGATTTTGAGTCTAGAAAAATTCCGGATTTATAATATAGATTTTCATTTCTAAGCAATGCCTAGGGAGAAAAATCCCTCCCCCATTTTAAGAGAACTGCTCTAATTTTAATGTACGATATTGCCAAAAGAGAGAGTTTTAGTACATGACATTGTGTACGACAATGTATTTTATTTCTAAAATAATACCATATTGTTATGCCTCATGGAAATATTAACTCTAATATTTCGGACAGATCTCGTTTTGTTCAGGAACTGATTAACCGAGTATGATTTTCTTATGGCCTTTTATTGCATCACTTCTGGCCGTCTTCCTGTTTATGATTACATAGTTCTCTACCAAATGGTTGGAAAAATGAGAAAAGTTTTAAGAAATCAGTTATACTGCATGCCTTCCAATATTTTTTCTTTTCTTTTTACTTTACTTTTTTATTTAAAAAAAAATTTTTTTAGCGTTTATTTATTTTTGAGACAGAGAGAGACAGAGCATGAACAGGGGAGGGGCAGAGAGAGAGGGAGACACAGAATCTGAAACAGGCTCCAGGCTCTGAGCCGTCAGCGCAGAGCCCGGCGTGGGGCTCGAACTCACGGACCGTGAGATCGTGACCTGAGCCGAAGTCGGACGCTTAAGCGACCGAGCCACCCAGGCGCCCCACCTTTTCTTTTTACTTTAAACAATGCATATTCCACCGAAGGGTGAACGGATTTGGGAGCATCTGGGACCTTGTCAGCTGCCACCTGTGACAACCTGCATTAATCTTTAAATCCTTTCTCTGTTTCCTGAAAAACAGTGACAAAGTTAATCAGTCACAAAGTTAATTAGAATTTAGTTCCCCTAAAATGGCTCATCATCTTCAGCAATTCTCTGTACCATTGGAAGATACAGTTTAGAGAGAACAGGTGCAGTGATGCTTATCGCAGTAATTGAAAAATGGGGGGGGGGGAGGAATTTTAGATTAAATCATTTTTTGAGTTCCAGCTTTGGAGTATGTTGTGAATTAAACTCTGTAACACAAAAAGGTACGCTGAAGTCTTAACCTCCAGTACCTGTAAGTGGGATCTTATTTGGAAATAGGAACTTTGCAGATATAATCAAGTAAAGATTAGGTCATTAGGGTGGGTCCTGATTCAATACGACTGGTGTCTTTATAAGAAGAAAAGACATGGAGACGATACAGAGACAATGTCATATGAAAACAGAGGCATGGGGCACCTGGGTGGCTCAGTCGGTTAAGCGTCTGACTCTTGATTTTGGCTCAGGTCATGATCTCATGGCCATGAGTTCGAGCCCCTCCCTGGGCTCTGCACTGACAGTGCAGAGCCTGCTTGGGATTCTCTCTCTCCCTCACTTTCTGCCCCTCCTCCACTTGAGTGCTCTCTCTCTTTCTCTCTCTCAAGTTCCATAAGTGAACATGAAAAAAAATGAACACAGAGGCATAAATGGGAATAATACAGTTAGCTGAAGGACCAGGAATGCTAAGGATTGTTGGTCACCAGCAGAAGGTAAAGAATTTCACCCAGAGTCACAGAGGGAACATGGCCCTGTTGACTCCTTGATTTTAGACTTATAAGCTTCTAGAACACTAAGGATAAATTTCTGTTGTTTTACACCACCTAGTTTGTATACTTTATTATAGTAGTCATAGGAACTAACATAGAATGTAAGCATATCTTTTTTCTTTAAGGGAATAAATATGTAGACATGTGACCGTATGACACAGGATTGAGGGGCACCTGGGTGGCTCGGTTGGTTAAGGGTCCAACATCATCTCAGGTCGTGATTTCACGGTCCATGGGTCTGAGCCCCACTTCAGGCTCTGTGCTGACAGCTCAGAGCCTGGAGTCTGCTTCGGATTCTGTGTCTCCCTTTCTCTCTGCTCCTCCCCAGATTTCTCTCCCTCTCCCTCAATAATAGTAAACACTGAAAAAAAAAATTTTTTTTTAAAGATACAGGGTTGAATGACACCAAGAGGCCAACTATCATTGACCCTGTACTTCAAAAATATAGTCCAGTTCGAGTAAAGGAGTGACTGTTATTTTCTAATTAGCTGCAAGGAAGTGCATAACCCTTATTTTTTCCTAGCTCACTTTTTCTTTAAACTGTTCATTTTTATGATAATTGTAGATTCACATGCAAAATTGACTTATGCCAATGATCATGAATAACGATATGAAGGAAGAAAAGGGAAAAACACCCAAAGCAATCAGTGAAACTACAAGTGAAGCTTTTTTTGAAGCTAGATTTATAAAGTTTTCTGATTGTATCAAGAGAGACTGTGAGAAGAGTGTTTAGGCAGTTAATGGCCAAAATTAACTGGCTTGAGATTGATCGTTATATTGATGAGTGAGAACAAAAAAGAGAAAATCTTATTGTTAAAGCTTTGTTCTGTTCTTTCAAAATTTTCCAGCATCACAGAGCATTTTAAAATGTCATTAAAAGCATTAGAAAGAAATATGAGTGTATAAGGTGAGAAAGTTTCTATCTGCCCTGAACAAATTTGTCAGTGGAATTGCCCGATTTCATTGTTTGTATATCAGGAATCACAAGGAAATATATAGGTGTTGCCAGGCATTAAGAGTGTAATTGATGAGGGGCGCCCGGGTGGCTCAGTTAATTCAGCTTCTGACTCTTGATTTTGGCTCAGGTCTCTTGCGGTTGGTGAGTTCGAGTCCCGGATTGGGTTCTGTGCTGACAGCTCAGCCTGGAGCCTGCTTGTGGTTCTGAATCACCCTCTCTCTCTGCCCCTCCCCTTGCTCATGGGCACATGCACTTGCTTTCTCTCTCTCTCTCTCTCTCTCTCTCTCTCTCTCAACTATAAATAAACTTTAAAAAAGAGTATAATTGATAAAAGCAGTGATAGCCTAGAAAATGGAAGGGAGGCATAATAGCTTTTAAAAATCTTATTGCCCCACAGAAAGAAACATTTTAAAAGACCCTACATATTGGCTGAAAAAACTTTATGGGAGCTCTTAAAAAAATTAAAAGATTATCAGATATATAAGATTTCGAATGGTACCAGATAAATGGTTTGCAAATGTTTTCTTCTATAAGTTGCCTTTTCATTTTCATGACAGTGTCATTTGATGCACAAAAGTTTTGAATTTTAATGAAGCCAGATTTATCTTTTTTGGTGGGGAGGGTTTACGCATGCTTTAGCTGTCATGTCTAATAAATTATTGCCCAACCCAAGATCACAAAGATTTACACCTATTTTTCTTCTAAGAAGTTTACAGATTGAGCTCTTACATTTAAGTCGTTAAACAAATTTGAGTTGATTTGGTATATGGTGTGAGGTAGGAGTCTAACTTCCTTTGCTTGTATGCAGATATCCAGTTGTCCCAGCGCCTTTGTTAAAAAGATCATTTTTTCCCTAACGAATGGTCTTAATACCATTGCCAAAAATCAGGTGGCCGTAAATGTTCATGTCTAGATCTCCCAGTGTTCCGTATGTCTATCATTATGCCAGTAAAACACTCTTAATTACTGTAACTTTGTAGTAGGTTTTAAAATCAGGAAGTGTGAGGCTTTCAATTTTGTTCTACTTTCTCAAGATTGCTTTTGCTATTCTGAGGGTCTTACATTTCATATGACTTTTTTAGAATCAGTATTTCAACTTTTGCAAAGGACAGCTGTGATTTTGATAAGAATAGCATTCAATCTACTTACCACTTTTGAGGATTCTTGCCAGTTTAACAATATTAAGTATTCCAATCTACAAACACAGGATGTCTTGACATTTATAGGTTTTTAAAAAAAATGTCTTTCATTGATTCTTTTTTGTTTTCAGTGTACAAGTTTTGCATTTTTTTGTTCAGATTTATTCTAAGTGTTTTACTCTTTTTCATACTATTGTAAATTGATTTTTAAATTAGTTTTCTGATAGTTAATTCCTAGCATATAGAAATACAATCAATTTGGGTATATTGATCTTAAATTGTGCAATCTTACTGAAGTCATTTGTAAGCTCTAATACAGTTTTGAGAATTTTGGGGATTTTCCGTCTACCAGATCATGTCATCTATAACAGATATACTTTGACTTCTTCCTTTCCAGTCTTGATTTTTAAAATTTCTTTTCTTTTTTTTTAATAATTTTTTAACGTGTATTTATTATTGAGAGACAGAGAGCGACAGAGCATGAGCATGGGAGGGGCGGAGAGAGGGGGAGATACAGAATCTGAAGCAGGTTCCAGGCTCTGAGCTGTCAGCACAGAGCCCGACGTGGGGCTTGAACTCACGAACCGCGAGATCATGACCTGAGCCCAAGTCAGACACTTCACCTAGTGAGCCACCCGGGCACCCCTTGATGTTTTTTTTGTTTCTTTTCTCACCTAATTGCTCTGGATGGAACCTCAAGTACAATGTAGACTGAAATGTCATGAGCAGACATCCTTGTCTGGTTTATAATCATAAGGTTAAGTGTTATATTTCAGCCAAAAATATGATGTTACATATGCATTTTTATAGATGCCCTTTTCAGTTTGAAGCTGTCCTTTTCTGTTTCTAATTTATTCATTTCTAGGGATTTGTCCATTTCATCTAAGCTGTGTAATTTGTTGGCATATCATCATTGATAGTATTCCCTTATAACTTTTTTTCCCACTTTGTGGTTGGTAGTAAAACCCCTACTTTCATTCTTGGTTCTACTTGATTCTAGAAGCATTGCCTTTCTCTTTTTGTATTGGTCAGTCTTAGCTGTAGGTTTGCTAAACCTGTTAATCTTTTCAAAGGACCGTGTTTTCAGTTAGTTTTCTCTACTGTTTTTCCTTCTTTATCTCATTTATTTCCACTCTAATATTTATTATGTATTTTCCCTGCTTCCTCTGTCTTTAGTTACCTCTTTACTTTCTGGTGTCCTGAGGTAAGACGTTACGTTATTTTTGAGATCTTCTCTTTTTCTCCTCCTCCTTCTATTTTAATGAAGGTGTTTTCAGCTCTAAATTTTCCTCTAAGTACTGCTGTCACTATAGTCCCTACATTTCGTGTGGGATGTTTGTTTTCACTTATCGCAAAATGTTTCTAACATCCCTTGTGATTTTAGTTTGACTCGGTGGTTATGTGGGAGTATATTGCTGAATTTCTACATATTTACGAATGTATCAAATTTCCTTTTGATTTCTAATGTAACTCCATTTTGATCCAAGAATGATTTGTCTGCATTCAGTCATTTTAAATTTCTTGAAAAATATTTCATGGTCTCATATATGGTCTGTTCTTGAGACTGTTCCATGTGTACTTGAGAAAAACATATGTTTTGCTGTTTTTAGTTAGAGTATTCAATAGATGTCTATTAGGCCTAGTTGCTTTAGAGTGTTGTTCAAACCTTTATTTTCTCATTGCTCTTCTAACTAGTTGTTACTAGTTCTATCCATTATTATAAGTGCTGGTATTGAAATGTCCAGCTATTATGGTGAATTGTCTATCCCCCCTCCCTTGAAACTGTCAAATTGAAATCTGTCAGTTTTTCATCTTCTGCATTATGGGGCTCTGTGTTTAGGTCATATATGTTTATACTTATTAGAGCTCTGCATTTAGGTCATATATGTTTATAATTATTTATAACTTCTCGATGAGCTGACCCTTTTATCATTATAAAATGTGTTTCATTTTCTCTGTATTAATTTTTGTTTTATTTATTCATTATTTTTGTTATGTTTTTAAATATGAAATGTATTGTCAGCTTGGTTTCCCTACAACACCCAGTGCTCCTCCCAACAGGTGCCCTCCTCAATGCCCATCACCCACCCTCCCCTCCCTCCCACCCCCCATCAACCCTCAGTTTGTTCTCAGTTGTTAAGAGTCTCTTATGGTTTGGCTCCCTCCCTCTCTAACCTTTTTTTTTTCCTTCCCCTCCCCCATACCATATGTTTTCACTCTTATGTGGATCCTGAGAAACTTAATTTTTTTTTAAAGTCTATTTTGTTTCATATTAGCCTAGGCCTTTCCAGGTCTCATTTGGCTGTCTCCGTGGTAAATAATTTTCTCTTCCTTTACTTCCAACCCATTTATGTCTTTGAGTCTAAAGTGTGTATTTTATAGAAGGCATAGAGCACATTGTTTTTTCACTTTGCTCTGCCAACCTTTGCCTTTGTTTGAAATGTTTATTTACAGTGGATGTAATTACTCATAAATAACATTTGCATCTTTCATTCTTTGTTCTCTGTCTTACATTTTTTGCTTTTCTCTTCTTCCATTACCATCTCCTGTTCTTTTAAATTTTTCTTAATTTGTTCTTATTTATTATTTATTTGAAACAGAAGAGAGACAGAGCGTGAGTGGGGGAGGGGCAGAGAGAGAGGGAGACACAGAATCCGAAGCAGGCTCCAGGCTCTGAGCTGTCAGCACAGAGCCCAACGCGGGGCTCAAACTCACAAACTGTGAGATCATGACCTGAGCCGAAGTCGGAAGCCCAACCAACCGAGCCACCCAGGCGCCCCTCCTGTTCTTTTAAATAATACTTTCTAACACATTATTTTAATTCCCTTACTGCTTTTAGTATATTTTTAAAATTTATTTTTGTAGTTACTCTGAGTATTACAATAAACATCTTAACTCATGATAATCTGTGTCAGATTAACACCAATTTAAATTCAGTAATATACACAAATGTTTCCCCTATATATCTTCATTCCTATTTCCTTTCTTTCCCTTCTGTGTGTTACTCTCACAGAAATTAATTCTTTATACACTTTATGCCCATCAACATACATTTGTAAGTATTGCTTTATTGAGGTGTCTTTAAAAATTTTTTTTAATGTTTGTTTATTTTTGAAAGAGAGATAGAGCATGAGTGGGGGAGGGGCAAGGCGAGGGGAAGACACAGAATCTGAAGCAGGATCCATGTTCTCAACTGTCAGCACAGAGCCCAATGCGGGGCTCGAACCCTCAAACCGCGGGATCATGACCTGAGCCGAAGGCGAACGCTCAACCAACTGGGCCACCCAGGTGCCCTGAGTTGTCTTTGTATACATCTGATAAAATAAGAAAAGTGTTATAAGTAAAAATGTATTTATATTGTCTCTTAGTTAGTAGTTACCTTTACCAATACTCCTCATTTATTCATATCGATTCAGGTTACTAATATCCTTTCATTTCAGCCTGATTTGAATTACTGTCTGAGTTCATTTGCTTTCAGCCTGAAGAACTACCTTTAGTATTTCTTTTACAGTTGGTCTGTTAACAATGATTTTTTTTTTCTGGGACAGTTTTAAGTTCTCCTTTATTTTATTCATAGTTTAAAATTTCTCTCTCTCTTTTTTTTTTATCATCTTAAGTATATCACCCCATTGCCTCTATTCCATGGTTTCTGGTGACAAAATAGCAGTTAATTTTACTGCGGATTCCTTGTAAATAATGACTCTCTTTTCCACTGCTTCTTTAAAGATTCCTCCTTTATCCCTGGCGTTTGATCATTTTACTATGATGTTTCTGTCGATCTCTTCGAGTTTATCCTATTTCTTTGTTGGGTTTATTGGATGCGTTTACTAACAGCTTTCATCAAATTTAGGAAGATTTGGGCCATTATTTATTCCAGTGGTCTTTCTGATCATTTGTTCTTTCTCTCTCTCTCTTTTTTTTTTTTTCCTGGGAATCCCATTATGTTTCTGCCCTTAATGGTGTCCCACAGATCTCTAAGCTTCTGTTCATTTTGCTTCATTCCTTCTATTTCTTTGATTGGATAATTTCAATTGACCTCCTTCAAGTTTGCTTTTTTCTGTTTGGGTTTGCTCAAATCTTTGGTTGAACCCCTCTAGTGAATTTTTCACAAGTGAAGAAATTTTATTTTTTAATAATTTCTTGTAATTGATATTCTTAGTTTGAGGTATCATTCTCATATTTATTATTAGTTTTTAAAACCTGGTTCCCTTTAGTTCTTTGGACATACTTAAAATAGCTGTTTTCGAGTCTTTGTATGACATCTGGGTATTCCCAAGGTGCATTTCTATTAATTGCCTTCTTTCCTGTATATGGGCCATACTTTCTTGTTTCTTTGCTCATCTCATAATTTGTTGCTGAAAATCCAATTTTTCAAATGATACAGAAATGGTGGTAATCAGATTATCTTTCCTATCCAGGGTGTGTTGCTATTGATGTTTGTGGCTTGTTTATTTTATTTGTGGTTCAGGTACTTTTTAAGCTAATTCCATGAAGTCTTTGTTGTTTGTAGCTGCTGAAGTTTCTGCTCAGTTGCTTTAATCTTTTCCGTAGAGCTCTTTGTGCTTGGTCGGGCCGCCGTTTAACACTCAGCCAGGTAACTGAAAAGGCCAGTTGATTGTATTCCTCTAAAATTCATATTTTACCTCCTGCTTGTGCAAAGTCTCAAGGTTAGCCAGAGGTGAGAGCTGAAGGCCTTCTCCTGTCTTTCTTGGACATTCACACAAGCTGTACACACAAGTATCTACATTCCCAGGCCAGGATTGCCTCTGAACTTTTCAAACCTTCCTTGGATATCTTCATTTCTAGATTTTTTAAAAAGCTGGTTGAATGGGCTGGCTCAGGCAACTACAAGTTAATCATTTTACTCGAATAGTTTTCTTTCCTGTCCTTTGTGTGTGTGTGTGTGTGTGTGTGTGTGTGTGTGTGTGTGTGTTTTGACATATGCCCCCAGGGAAAAGTCTTTTCATGCTGGGCAAGTTCCATGTACGATCAAATAAAAACAGCTTTGCAAGTGGGGTCTTTCAGGAAACTACCGGATAGGTGGAATAATGACATTTCTCTGGGAATGAGGCTTCGAAGGGGCTCCAGTCCCATTGTGCTGCCTCTCGTGGTTGCGTGGCTGTTCCTTTTCGCCAAGATTCAGGGCTGTTGGCTTTCAAAGTGAATGTGGAACTGGAGGGGTGAAAAGATGGTAATAAGGCAAGTGAAAATCCACAAAAGTTACTCTTTTTTTTTTTTTTTTTAACCGAGACTTAGCTGTGTGTTTGTTTTTCATTCTTGAATAAACATTCTTCAGAGTGTTGCAAGATTTGGGTGAATTTCCAGAATTCTGAGAAAGTTGAGTCTGTGTATTTTTGCCTCTTGTTTTTTTTTTCATTGCTTTTATGAAGACGAGAACTTTCAGAGGTTCTTCCTCTACCATTTTTGATGACTTTCCTCTGTCTGGTTTTGTATGTATTTTTGTTTCTTGGGGCGCAGCCATGCTTATTTATTTCTATCTTGTCTGTGTATTCTTTCACGTTACAGTGACAGAGCTAAGGAGTCATGAGAGAGACTGTGTGAGAGAGACTTTTGCCGACAATGTCAAAGATATTTACTATCTGGCCCCTTACCGAACAAGTTTGTTTTTAAGAAACTTTTATATTACGTTGCAGGTTAAACTAATTGCGTTGTTTCTAACCTGTATTCCCATCAGGATCAAAATTTTAATACTGGCTTAAAATTCAGACAAAAGCTTCCACACCCAAAAGTATGATTCAGTGGATGTGGGGTATTACCAGTGAGTCTATATGTCTAAAAAATAATCAGGAATTCTGATGAAGGCAGTCCTTTTACTGGGAACAACTTAAAACTGATTTTTAGTGTCCTTTCTAAATGTATGATTCTATAGGTTAGACTTCATGTATCAAGGCCTAGTGACAGTGAAGGGAGAGAACAGTAAATGTTCAGTTCAGCGTCTTGTTTTTACTTCTATTGTCAACCGTAGTTCCGTTTTCTTTGAATTGATTCATCTCTAGTTTGCCATAGTTATTAGCCCATGGAAGAAGAATTAATAGACCTGAAAGCATGCATTTTTACAAGTATGTGTAAATTGCCCTTTACTAATATTTGCTTTCAAGGGCCCAGACTTACTCAATTTTCTTACTTGATTGACAGATCTCAGGAAGGCTTAGGGCCCTATTTAAGCTTATAAACTGTTCCTTTTTACACAGTAGGATTATTAATGAAGGTTCTAATTGATGAAATTTGCAGTGGACACTCTATGGACCCATCCCATATTTATGGCATACACATAATTACTTCATTTGACGAATGAACTCTAACAGAGGGACTTACCCACGTATAAGAATAGTTAGTCCACTCAAAGCTACCTGCTCATCTATATGAAACACTTTTTCAATGTCTTTTTGTTCCTAAAAGTTTTTACTAATAAAATTGACTGACATTTATTCTTCCAGCAAAAAAAGAGAAAAACCTCTAAGAGTAAATACTTCCGGGTGCTTTGAAGGCTTAATGAATTTTTATTCCCTTAGTCGACAACTACCGAAGGATGAAAGTACATTAATTAGCCAGAAAGGTTAATTTTTGCTCAACGGAAGATAAAACAACAAAACCCCAAATACCTGACATTCACCTCTTTCAGAAGGGTAATTCAGCCAGCTGTGACCTCAAAGGTAGCTTTTAGTTGGTCAATAATAAAAATTGCTACCAAGAATAATGGGGTAGTCCCTGAGTAATTCAACAAAATACAACAGATTGGAGGGCTTAAGTAACAGAAATTAATTTCCTCACAGTTTGAGAGGCTGGAAGTCTTAAGATCAAGATGCCAGGAGGTTGGTTTCCTCTGAGGCCTCTCTTTGGCTTGCCTAGAGCTCCGTTCTTACTGCCTTGTTCTATGGTTAACCCTTCGTGCACAAATGTCCCTGATGTCCCTTCCTATTTTTATAAGGACCCTCGGCATATTGGATTAGTGCCTTACAACAATAGTCTCATTTTAACTTAGTCATCTCTTCATATACTCTATTTCCAAATACAGTTACATTCTGAGGTACTAGAGGTTAGGGCTCCATCATATGGATTTTGGTGGAAGACAATTCAGCCCTTAGCATGGATGAAGACTGAGTAAAGTATAATTTACAATACTCACGTTTATCTGGGTTTGTGGGTCTTTAAGAAATTGTGTAAATGAAAAACAATGTAGAAAAACTAGAGGGGAAATGAGGTCAGGTCACAGAGAAATGGTGGAAGCAGAAGAATGAATATTCACAGAAGGTTAGAATGAAAATCTATGTAACACAGGAACAGCAGGAGGAACAGTATTGACATAATAAAGTCCATGAGCTGAGTGGTGCTTTAGCTGCATTCCACAAGCGATGTGTAGTTTTTTTGTCATCCACTTCAAATTATATGCTCACTTCCATTTTCATTGTCTGTAATCCGCTAATTACATGAAACATTTTTTTTAATTTCTTTTTTATGTTTTAAAGGTTATAATTTTGAGAGAGAGAGAGAGAGAGAGAGAGAGCGCACAAGGTGGGGGCAGGGCAGAGAGAGAGGGAGAGAGAGAGAATCCCAAGCAGGCTCCGCACTGTCCACGCAGAGCCCGGTGTGGGGCCCAAACTCATGAACTGTGAGATCATGACCTGAGCTGAAATCGGGAGTCAGATGCTTAACTGACGGAGCCACCCAGGAGCCACTATTCTTTTAAATTTTGAAACACGTGAGATTTTAATTATCTTTCCATCACTGATTCTGAATTTTAATACATTGTGGTAACGGACTGTGGTCAATATGCAGTTGACCCTTGAAGAATGCAGAGGCTGGAGTGCCGACCCCCTGTCGAAAATCTGCATATAACTTTTGACTCCCCCAAAACTTAACTACTAATAGCCTACTGTTGACCAGAAGCCTTACCAGTAACGTAGACAGCAAGTCACATGTATTTTGTATGTTATATGTATTATATACTGCATTCTTACAATAAAGTAAGCCAGGAAAGGGAAATGTTATTACGATCATTAGGAAGAGACAATACATTTACAGTACAGTTGTTCAAGAGCCAACTGTAGTATTTACCTTTGGTATTTGTTGAAACCTGTTTTTATGTACTACTAGGCGGTCAGATGTTAAAAATAGTCTATGTGTGGTTGAAAATAATAGATATTTTTGGATTACTGGATACACATTTTTATATATGCCCACTAGCTTAAACTGGTTAATTGGATCAATTAAATATTTTATACTGTTACGATTTGTTGGTATGTTCAATCCTTTGGTATCTGAGAGACAGTAAAAATCTTCCAGTATGGTTATGGATTTAATGTCTGCATATATGTATAATCATTTTTCTTTATACACTTTAAGGCTACATTATTTAATGCACACAGAGCCAGGATTTTACTTCTCCCTAGTGAAACGCACCTTGTGATTTTTTTTTTTTGTAAAGGTGCTGTTTATATTCTAAAATACCTTTAACATGTCTTTTAGTATTATTTTTGTTATAGCAACTTTCTTTTGGATTGCATCTACCTTTTTTAATTTTCTTTTTACATTTACTTATGTATTTTGTTGTTTTTTAATATTTTATTTTTATTTTTTAACATTCATTCATTTTTGAGAGTGAGAGAGACAGAGCACGAGTGGGGGAGGGGTAGAGAGAGTGGGAGACACAGAGTCCGAAGCAGGCTCCAGGCTCTGAGCATCAGCACAGAGCCCCACACGGGGCTCAACCCACAGACCACGAGATCATGACCTGAGCTGAAGTCAAATACTCAACTAACTGAGCCACCCAGGCACACCTATTTTGTTTATTTTTAAATTTTGTCATGAAAGTGTTCTCCATAATTAAATAATGATCAATATTTTGTAATTTTTTTCTTTTTGAATTTTATTTTACTGTTTAGTGCTGAAAGAGAGAGAGAGAAAGAGAGTGTGAGTGGGGGAGGGGCAGAGAGAGAGAGACCCAGAATGTGAAGTAGGGTCCAGGTTCTGAACTGTTAGTACAGAGCCTGACGCGGGGCTCAAACTCACAAACCGCGAGATCATGACATGAGCTGAAGTCAGAAGCTTAACCGACTGAGCCACCCAGGTACCCCTTTGTAAATTTTTACTCTCTCATAGTTTCATTCTTATCTAGCCTTCTCATAAGTTAAAGAAAAAAAAACCCACAATATTTTATCCCAGATCCTACTCCTCCCAGCTTACATTTTTTCTTAACATTTTAGCTCCCTTCTGGTGAATACCAAACTAGTTATTAATAATAGTGGTTTTCATAGTCAATTATAGCTTAGATTAACATACATATTTATGGATAGATGGCCAACAGACACATGAAAAGATACTCAACATCACTCACCATCGGGGAAATGCAAATCAAAACCACAATGAGGTATCACCTCACCCTTGTCAGAATGGCTACAATCAGAAACACAAGAAATAACAAGTGTTGGCGTGGAGAAAAAGGAACCCTTGTGCACCTTTGGTGGGAATGCAAACTGGTACAGCCAACATGGAAAACTGTACGGAAGTTCCTCCAAAAAATTAAAAATAAAAATACCCTATGTCCAGTCATTGTCCTACTGGATATTTACCCAAAGAATACAAAAACACTAATTCGAAAGGATATGTTTATTGTAGCATTTACAATGACCAGCCAAGGAAGCAGCCCAAGTCTCTATCAATAGAGGAACTGAAAAAGAAGAAATGGTGGAATGTTATTCAGCCATTAAAAAAAAAAAATGAAATCTTTCCATTTGCAACAACATGGATGGAGCTAGAGAGTATAATGCTAAGTGAAATAAGTCTCACAGAAACATAAACACCTTATTATTTCACTCATATGTAGAATTTCAGAAACAAAACAAATAAAGCTTATAGAAAAAGAGAGAGACAAACTGGAAAGCTGACTCTTTAACCATAGAGAATAAACAGATGGTTGGTTACCTGAGGGGAGGTGGGTGGGGGATGGGGGAAATAGGTAAAGGGGATTAAGAATACACCTACCTTTTTTTTTTAATTTTTAAATGTTTATTTTTGGGATGGAGGCAGAGTGCGAGTGGGGGAGGGGCAGAGAGAGAGGGAGACACCGAATCTAAAACAAGCTCCAGGCTCTGAGCTGTCAGCACAGAGCCTGATGCAGGGCTCGAACCCACGAGCTGTGAGATCATGACCTGAGCCGAAGTCGGTTGCTTAACCAGGCGCCCCAAGAGTCCACCTACCTTGATGAGCACTGAGTAATGTATAGAATTGTTGAATCACTATATTGTACAGCTTTATAAACTAATATAACATTGTATGTTAACTATACTGGGATTAAAATTTTAAGACAATAAAATTAAACAAAATAAAAAATACATATTTATAAATTTCCTTATTCATCAGTACTTTTTACACTTAACTCATTCTTTCAGGATTCAACTTCCTATTTCCTGAAGTAAAATGTTAGAAGTTTTAGAATGATATTTTGAGCTGAGATATTGGTTATTAATTAAAATGGACAGTAGAAATAGATGAAAAGTTTTCATATTATTCTTTTTAAAAATTTTTTTTGAAATGTTTATTTTTGAGATAGAGCATGAGTGAGGGAGAGGCAGAGAGAGAGGGAGACACAGAATCTGAAGCAGGCTCCAGCTTCGAGCTGTCAGCACAGAGCCCCACACGGGACTCGAACCCATGAACCATGAGATCATGACCTGAGTCGAAGTTGGATGCTTAACCAACTGAGCTAGCCAGGCTCCCCCATATTATTCTTGTTGCAAGACAATAAAAGGCTGAATTAAGATGTTGCCAATGGAAATGGAAAAATGTGGTGAATCTGAGAGACCTTTCAGAAATAACAAATAGATATATGTTGTGAAATAGGGGTATGAGTAGGCTAGGCTAAATTAGGATTCTATGCAGACTTAATAGATTCCTGGGGAAGCCATAAACTCTATTTGGAAGTATACAACAAAAAATGTTAATTCTGGACGTATTAAATTGGAATAGTTTTGGAGATACCTGGATGGGAACGTTCACTGGACATTTGAAAATTTGAGTCTCTCATGGTAGAGATTAGAATATGGAGATCTGGAATTCATAACAGGAGCATACTGTAGAAATCCAATATTCTAAATTCACCTGCATATTTTCCCTCTGCCAAATTTGTACATAAATCTTGGAAGGGGGGCTTTGCTAGTTTAACTCTGGTAATCTAGTATATAGTAATTTGGTAATGGTTTTAAGCATTGCTATTCAAAATGTCTGCAGGGACGATTAGAAATGAACAAACATGCATAAACAAATTGGACAACCTGGAAGAAATGGATAAATTCCTGGAAACACACAACCTACCAACACTGAATCGTGAAGACCTAGAAAATCTGAACAGACCAAAAATAAGTAAGAGGTTAAAGCAGTCATCAACAATCTTCCAAAACAGAAAAATGAAGGATCAGATGGCATCACTGTGAATTCTACCATACATTTAAGGAAGATTTAATGTGAATCGTTTTCAGAGCTTCAGAAAAACTGAAGAGGCAACGTGACTTTCAAACTCTTTTTTTTGAGGCCATCATTACCCTGACACTAAAGCCAGATTTGAATTCTATACGAAAAGAAAATTATAGGCAGATTTTTCTCTCTGTTGATCATAGACGCAAGAGTCCTCAATGAAGTACTAACAAACCAAATTTAATAGTGCATTAAAAGGATCATTAAAATGATTAGTGGGATTTATTCTGGGGATGCAAAGATGACTCACCGCATGCATATCAATCAATGTGATATATCGCGGTTTTAGAATGAAGAAAAAAAGTCATATGATTACTTCAAGAGATGCAGAAAGAGATCATTTGATCAGATTTGACACCCTTTCCTTTAAAAGAAGAAATGTAGAGAATTTCTTCTCCTGTAGAGAAGAAATGTACCTCAACATAATAAAGGCCATGTATGACAGGTCCATAGCTAACATCATACTCAATGGTGGAAAACTAAACTCTTTTTCTGTAAGAGTAGAAACAAGCTAGAATGCCCACCCCTGCCACTTCTATTCAACATAGGACTGGAAGTTCTATCCAGAGCACTTAGGCTAGAAAAAGAAATAAAATCATCCTTATCTGAGGGGAAGAAGCAAAATTGTCTCTCTATGCAGAAAACAGGATTACTACATAGGAAACTCCAAATACTCCAACAAAAACTATCAGAACTAATAAATAAGTTGTAAGATACAAAATTAACCTAAGAAATCAGTGGTGTTTCGATAACCTTATCAACGAACTTCCCCCAAAAGAAATTAAGACATTAAGTCCTATTTACAATAGCATCAAAAAAGAATAAAACACTTGGGAATGAATTTAACCAAAAAACAGAAAAATCTGTACACTGAAAATTATAAAACACTGTGAAAACTGGATATCTACCTGAAAAGGAATTCAATTTCACCCTTATCTTACCCTATATACAAAAAATCAGCTAAAATGGATTAAAGACTTAAACATAAGATCTGAAACCATAAGCATTTAGAAGAAAACACAGAGGATAAGCTTTTCAAGTTTGGTCTTGGCAATATTTTTGGGGGGGCAGAACACCAAAAGCCAGGGAACAAAAATGAACATCAATAAGTAAGATGACGTCAATTAAAAAGCATTTGCACAGCGAAGGAAATAATCACCACAATGAATAGGAAACCTACAGAATGAATGGAAGTATTTTCAAACCATATATCTGATAGGGGTCAATGTCCAAAATATCTAAATAACTCACAAGTCAAGAGCAAAAAAGCTAATAACTCTGTTAAAAAATGGATAAAGGGCTTTAAGAGCCATTTCTCTAAAGAAGACCTACAGAGAGTCAACAGGTATATGAAAAGGTACTGAATGTCATTAGTCTTAAAGGAAATGCAAATTCAAACCACAGTATCACCTAACACCTGTTAGAATGGCTGGTATTAAAAATAAAGTGTGTCGAGGGCGTAGAGAAAAGGGAACCTCAGTAAGTTGTTGGTGGGAATGTAAATTTTTCTAGCCACCATTGACAGCAGTATTGAATTTTCTCCAAAAAATTAAAAACAAAGCAACCATATGACCCAACTGTCCTACTTCTGGGTATTTAGCCAATGGAACTGAAATCAGGTTCTGTTCATTCACAACCTCAGGAGCTAGGAACCCCACCAGATTCTCACACTGAAGATCCAAGGAAGAGTACTTAGGAAAGACCAAGGCAAGAGGGCAGGTGGAAATATGGACAGCGGAGGAACTGAACGTTTCTGGCACTGATAGCTACAGCAAATATGAAACGAAGTGTACCTTTTAGACACATTAGCATCAGACTTCATACTTGAGGCTTATTTACCTCAGTTCCTGCCACGCCTTCAACCAAAAAATTATAAGGCGCCCTGAGAGGCAAGTAAAAATGTGAAAGCGTGGTCTGAAGACGAAAAGCATCAGAACCGGATTCCGATACGACAGACGCGTCAGAAATACCATAGAGAGAATTTTAAACAATTACGATTAATATGTTAAGGCCTTTATTGGAAAAAGTTGACGGCATGCAAGAACAGACGGATAATGTAAGCAGAGGCATGAAAAGTCGAAGAATGAAAAGGGAACGCTATAAATCAAAAACACTGCAGCAAAAACGAATAATGCCTTTGATGAGCTCATCAGTAGACTGGAAACAGCTGAGGAAATCATCAGTGAGCTTTAAGATATGTCAACAGAAATTTTCCAAACTGAAATACAAAAAAATAAAGGAGTGGAGCAACTGAACATTTCAAAAGAAATCGTCCTGAGTAGAATGCGAAGAGAGAATATAGCAGAGGAAATATTTGAAATAACCGTAATCAAGAACTATCCAAAATTAATGACAGACACCAAACCAAAGACCAATACATTTCAGAGAACACCGAGAAGAATGAACACCTAAAGTCCTAGGCAGAAACATCCTATTCACATTTCAGAAAAGCACATACAAAGAGAACGACTTGCAAGGAAGTGAGAGAGAGGTGAGAGGAGGAGGGGACACAATATTCATATTGGAACGAGCCTAAGAATGACACAGAATTTCTCATTAGAGACCATGAAAGCAAGAGCAGAGTGGAACAAAATATTTAGAGTATTGAAAGAAACAGACTAATAAGCAAGAAGTCAATATCCAGTGAGAGAATTCTTCAAAGTGAAGGAGAAAGAAAGACTTTCTCAGACAAACGAAAACTGAAATAATCCATCACCAGTAGACCTTCTCTGCAAGAAATGTTAGATTATTTTCTTCAGGCAGAAAAAAAAATATTACATAGGTCAGAAACTTGGATCTGCACAAAGGAAGAAAGAGAGCGTATTAGAGAAAGAATGAATGAACACAGAATATAAGCTCTTAGTTTTCTCATTCATAAATTATCCACGGTTCTAAGACGCTTCATTCGTTTTTTTTTAATTGTGTATCAACTTGAGTCGTGTTTATTGTCTTAACATCTAATTCATTGATTTATTTTTCTTTTTTAGGTCCAGCATTTCAATTTGTTTTGTATAGTTTCCACCTATCTGCTGAAAATTCCCCTTTATTCACATTTTATGCCTTTTTCACTAGAGCATTTAATATAATTAATCCTGGTTACTTGCAGGTTTTTATTTTATAATCCCAATATTAAGTTCATCTCTGAGGCTGGTTTGGTTGACTGCCCTGAAACTTGTTAGCTTCCCCCACTTTTTTACACGGTCTTATTTTCAATTGAGTGCCAAATATCCTGTGTACAGCATTACATTTATGGATGGAAATGTAAGTTATTTTTTGAAATGGTCATTCTTCTTCCTCTGCTAGACCTGTATTGTGTAGGTTTAAGTCAGTCTTGTCAGGAGTTGAGCTGGGTTTTGTGTTTGTTGTTGCTATGGAGACAAAAGACAAATGGTTGCTAGGTGCTAGAAATGAGGAGGTTTTAAATACAAAGGGCATGCTCTGGTCTCAATGTGTGTCTCTCTCCCCACCCCCCACCCCCTACCCCCCCACCCCGCCCCTGTCAAATTCATATGTTAAAATACTAACTCTCAAGGTAATGGTATTAGGATGTGGGGTCCCTTTGGGAAACGATTAGAGAGCATAAGGGCAGAGCCTTGCTGAATGGAATTAGCACCCTTATAAAAGGGACCTAAGAAAGCCCTCTTGCCCCTTCTACCTTGTGAGGTTACAATGAAAAGACAGCCATATAGGAAACAGGATCTCATCAAACACGGAATTAGCTGACACATTGAATTTGGCCTGTGAGAACTGTATTTATGTTGTTTATAAGCCACCCAGTCTGTGGTATTTTGTTACAGTAGCCCAGAAAGACTGGAACAAGGCAGGAAGGAACTTTCTGAGCTAATAGAAATGTTGGCTATCTTGATTTTGATGAAGTTTCCACAAGAATGTGTATTTGTCAAAATCGGCAGAACTGTGTACTAAAAGAAGTGTATTATACTTCAGAAAACAACTTTTTAAATTTTTTTGATGTTTATTTTCGAGAGAGAGACAGAGCACGAGCAGGGGAGGGGCAGAGAGAGAGGAAGACACAGAATCTGAAGCAGGCTCCAGGCTCCCAGCTGTCAGCACAGAGTCTGACGCGGGGCTCGAACTTAAAGACCCGTGAGATCATGACCTGAGCTGAAGTCCAGTGCTTAAGCAATTGAGCCCCCCAGGTGCTCCTTCAATAAACACATTTTTAAATATATACCTTGTATACCTAGACCTTGAAAGACGCTGCTGGGTACCATAAGGACTGTAGAAAAGAAGTGTTTAGGAAGTTTTCAGCCAAAATGTGTAGTAAAAATGTATAATAAAAGTGTGCCAAGCAGTTAATTAATATAAATATTTTCATATTTTCTGAATTTGTTATTTTTATAGTATTTGTCAGTGCAGTGGTTAATTTTATGTGTCAAATTGACTAGGCTAAGGGATACCCAGAGAGCTATGAACCATTATTTCTGGTTGTGTCTGTGAAGGTGTTTCTGGAAAAAGTTAGCATTTGGATGAGTAGACTGAGTAAACACTCACCCTCACGAGGGTGGATGGGCATCATCCAATCTGTGAAACCCGGAATAGGAGAAAAAGGAATGGAAAGGTGAATTCTCTTGCTTTCAGATATTAGAGTTCCTTTGAACTCTGAGATTTATACCAGCAACCACCTCCCGTAATTGTCAGGCTTTTGGCCTCAGGCCGGAAGTTACAGCATCAGCTCCACTGGTCCTCAGGCCTTTGAACTTGGGACCCAATTATATATCATCAGTTTTCCTGGTGGTCTAGCTTGCACACAGCAGATTATAGGACTTCTTGCCTTCTTGAACCATGTTAGCCAATTTCCATAATAAATCTCCTGATTATCTCTATCTCTCTTCTTCTGTTTCCCTGGAGAACCCTGATTAATACAGTCAATTTTTTAACATTTATGATTTCTGTTGACTTCTTTCTCTTTCTTCTTATTATAAAAGCTAATTTTCAGAACTTTTTCATTTTTATTTTTAGTTCTGTATTATTTTTCTTAAAAAAGTGACTCCTCCAAAGTGTATACGCTTCAGGCACTGCAAAACTTGTATTCACTTCTGTCCACATGACATGGTTATTCCATAAGAACCTCAACGTGACCATCTCAGTCACTAATGTGGAGCACCCAAAGATTGGGCTTTTTTACGACTTATCTCTGACATCAAGAAAGGCATTACTATTCATGCTATGCTAATTTTGTATGTGTGTATGCATGCGTGCGTGTATCTATCCATCGTTTACAGCTATGCAGTATTTTGAAGTATTAAACAATATGTATCTCCCTTGCCCCCAGACGTCATTTTACTACATGGTTTCCCAGCCTAGGAAACTATAACATTCCACCCTCATTGTCTCAGAAAAGTAGGGCTAAACCATAATATCTTGATCCAAGATTTCAAGTGTGAAGGGGACCTCTGTTCTCCTCCCTGTCCGGAACCCTGAAAGGTAGTATGAGAACGGTGGATAAAAAGTGGGTGCCTGGTAAGATAGTACTGGGGTGGTCCCAGTGAGGTTTTTTTTTTCAAGATTCAAATTCGAAGGACAAAGATGCCAACTTTTCCCATGTCTGAAGATACAGAGGAATATCGTGTGGAGCAGAGAGGAGTGAGGACATCTGGACACATGCCAGTGTGGAGGAAGTAATGACAGACAAGAACTCAACCAGATGACCTCAGAGAATGAAGCAGGAAAAAATGCCAACTAGGGCCAGACTTCATGATATTACATAAGCTTCCTGGACATAGATGTCATTAAGAAGAAAGGAGGAGGGGAAACTCAGGAATTAGCTAAGATTTAGCAGGATTTAAGCAGTTCAGACAGAACTAAGATTATGTTTTCTATTCCCAATGACATGGGAACTCAAACTGTAGATTACCTTGAGTCGTAAAGATTACACGTTTGTGCCCACCTTAGCTCTATGGCTTAAGAAATTTGTATTCTCTCCCTGTATTTGGAGGGATACGTGTGTACAGTAAAAGCGTAGAGCTCACACTGAATTTCACTGGTGGGTGACACATCCCTTAAGGAATGTCTATTACCAAAATTAGGGGAACTGAGTAAATTTGGAACTGGTTTCCTTCAACCAACCTATCTCACTGTGTTACATTTCATTGATACCTATTCACGCAGAACATATTTATCAAATGCATAATATGTACTATCCCTCTTTTTAGAAGTTGCAAAAACATGGGGCACCTGGGTGGCTCAGTCGGTTAAGCGTCTGACTTAGGCTCAGGTTATGATCTAACAGTTCATAAGTTCAAGCCCCGCATCGGGCTCTGTGCTGACAGCTCAGAGCCTGGAGCCTGCTTGGGATTCTGTGTCTCCCTCTCTCTCTGCCTCTCCCCCACTGTCATTCTGTCTCTGTCTCTCTGTCCCAAAAATGAATAAACATTAAAAACATTTAAAAAAATAACAGTAAGAACAACATGGCACAAACATAGTAAACAAAGGAAAGAGTGTCAGGAAAGCAGGGTCGAAAGACACACAGGAATGCGATTATGTAGACTTTTATAAGCCAATGTATGATATTTCGATTTTATGCTAAATGAGAAACCATGAATCAAGATATTGTCCAATTTATGTTCATATATATATTTGCTAATATTTTACTGAGGTGATATTTGCATAGAGCAAAAAATAAATCTGAAGTACACATATCAATAAGTTTATATATATATACATATAGATATGTATCTATACATATATCTACATATAGATACATATCTATATGTATCTATATCTATATGTATCTGTATATAGATATACATATATCTATATGTATAGATGTATACATCTATATATCTATATAGATGTATACATGTATATATGTATATATGTATACATCTATATGTATATGTGTGCATATGTGTGTATGTGTGTGTATGTATATATAATATATATATATGTGTGTGTGTACGTATATATAATATATATATATATCATATATATTATATGTATATAATCTTACTCTCACCCAGATCAAATACAGAATACTTCAATTATCCCAGAAAGTCCCCCACAAATATTCCCAGTCAATCACCCTGCCCTGCCACCTTCTACCACCATGCAGACAAATACTATTCTGATTTCTGTCACCAAGATTCATTCTGAATGTCAACATGATACATTGACTACATTCAAGATTTCCATGTCCCTACACATGCTGAATGGTATGACAAAATGCAGATGGGACGAAAGGTAAAAATCTGGACATTAAGGAGAAAGCAACACCCAAGAGGTATCTGATATTCTTCGCCATCCTGATTAGGAGATGGCAGGGGCCTTGAAGAACATGAGAACCTTGTTCTAATTTGCTTCTCTTGGCAACTTCTTTTATCTCCCTTCCAGCACTAACATCTTTGACTTCTTGTTTCCTGGTAGATTAGTTTCAAATGTGTAGCACAGATTGAAAAATGGACTTTTTTTTCGGATAGTTGGAGCTTCTTGAGAGAATGGCAACTTATATTACTCTATGAAAGAGTCAATTATCAGAAGCTGCAATATTAGAAATATCATTTTATTAAAGGTGGTGGGACTTTGGAAGCAGCAAGGCCCAGGTTTAGGTTTTGGAGGTGATTATTCCACAGAAATAATGGCAACAATAATCGTTATTTTCTACGTAAGGATTGACCTTCCTAAAATAATATAAAGGATCAGAAAAGTATGATTCATTTGAATTCATATCAAGTATGTCAGTGGGGGAATTTAGAGACCTTTGGAGGTTCTTGTTGCAATTTAATATTCCAAAGGGTCTCTGAATCACCCAAGTTAATGTCTTAGGACTGGCTTGTAAGGAATTTTTTTTCTTGTATAATATCTCTTTTAAACTTGATTTCGGCTGAGAAAAGAACAGTAAGTGGTTCTTAATAAATGGTGGTAATTATAGTGCAGTTACTTGGAAATGTATTGAAATACATAGAAAACAGCATATCAAAAAAATACACATTTTACTTAGCATCTCTATCTATGGCTGGATCCTTGGCTGTTCTGGTTCGGTGACTTTGTGACAATAATATTTTATCCCTAATCAAAGAAGGGAACAAATATCAAAGAAAATTTCCAATTTGGGTCAGAATGAAAAAAAAAAAAAAAAGCATGTAGATAGCTACTTGTGTGGATCACAGTATAACCAACCAGCGTCCTCTTCCTTTTTAAGTTGGAAACAAAAGCTCATGTGTGGTATTTGCATACATAACCTATTGAACGGACTAAGAGATGAACATACTAACTAAAGGAGAGTGAATCAAGGTGACTTTAGAGTCAACTCCTACGATAATCTTTTAATTTTCTGGTATTCTTTTTATGTAGATTTGCCGGCAAACAGCATGCATAAAACATTAACAAATTTGAAGTGAACTCTGGCCAATCTCAGATATTACATTTTATAGTGGTTTATTTATATTTTAGTATGAAATATATGAAACATTTTATTACTTATGATTTATGAAAAAATAATCCTAAAAAGAGCACCGCGTACCCAACATGCAGCATACAAAATACCAAGTAATGCATGCCTTTGAATCCCTTTGAATCCCTTTGAGTACCCCTTCTTGATCATATATTCCCCTCCCTCCTTCCCTTTCAGAGGTAACTGTCATCCTGAATATTGTTCATCATTCCTGTGCTTTTATTTTAATTTTACCACATGGATATGTATTCTAAAACAATATCCTTGGGGCGCCTGGGTGGCTCAGTCGGTTAAGCGTCCGACTTCAGCTCAGGTCACGATCTCACAGTCCGTGAGTTCGAGCCCCGCGTCGGGCTCTGGGCTGATGGCTCAGAGCCTGGAGCCTGCTTCCAGTTCTGTGTCTCCCTCTCTCTCTGCCCCTCCCCCGTTCATGCTCTGTCTCTCTCTGTCTCAAAAATAAATAAACGTTAAAAAAAATTAAAAAAAATAAAACAATATCCTCTTGAATTTTGCATGTACATAAATTGCAGAAACAGAACCAGACTGTATATATTCTTCTGCAATTCTCTTTGTTCATTCAACTTTGTGAGATGCATCCACATTGAGATGTATAGCTGCGGGTCTTGCGTCTTTCCATTCCACTGCTGTGTTGTTTTCCATTGTGTTATCACACCTTGAACTTTGATCGATTTTGCCTTTGCTGTAAATCTGTTTCCAGGGTTTTGCTTTCCTACCTCACTGTTAAATACATTCTTCTACGTGTCACATTGTCTTCATATGTGGGAATTTCCCTAAGGTCTAGAGTTACAGATTGAATTGTTACATCAAAGGATATGTGCATCATCAACTTTAGATAATGCTAAATATTATTTTTTTTGCAAACAGATTCTAATACTTTATACTCCCACGAGTATTTTATGAGAGTTCTAGTTCACAAGTCAACAGTAATATCAATTTTTTCATCATTGCCTATCTGATGGATACATTCTAGGTTATTTAATAAGGGTATAAATATATTCATATATGTTTAAGGCCATGAGTTTTCACTAGTCTGTGACACACGTCTGTTTATGTATTTTGACCATTTCTTTCTATTAGGGTGTTTATCTTTACTTACAGAGTTGTAGAAATACTTTATGTATCATGGATAATGATACTTTTCAGTTATTTTTACTGGACCATCTTCTCTCATGTTGTGGTCTGTCTTTTCACTATCTTTGTACTATCCTGTAATAAACAGTAGTTCTTAAATTTAATTCAGTTAAATTTTACAATCTTTTTCATTCTGGTTTTAATTTTTTGTGGTTTCTGTAATAAATATTTTCCTACCCCAAAGTTCATATTGTTAATATTTTGCACATCTCTACCTTTTTTTAAAGTTTTGCCTCTCACTTTAAGTGTGTAACCTATCAGTGGGGTCCCTGGGTGGCTCAGTTGGTTGAGTATCTGACTTCGGTTCAGGTCATGAACAATCTGTGGGTTCATGCCCCACGTCGGGCTGACAGTTCAGAGCCTGGAACCTGCTTCAGATCCTGTGTCTCCTTCTCCCTCTGCCCCTTCCCTGCTCACATTCTGTCTCTCTCTCTCAAAAATAAATAAATGTTATTTTTTTTTAAATGTACATAACCTATTGGTAATGGTGATTTCTGTATATTCCTATACTACAGTCCCCTGTATAATTACTAAATTGTGTGTGTGTGTGTGTATGTGTGTGTGTGTGTGTGTGTGTGTGTCTGTATTCTTCCTTTTTTCTTCATTAATGTGCCAAGTTTTCTTTTTTAAGTTTACTTATTTGAGAGAGAGAGAGAGAGAGAGAGAGAGAGAGAGAGAGAGAGAGAGAGAGAATGAGCAGGGAGGGGCAGAGAGAAAATCCCAAGCAGGCTCCTTGCTGTCAGCTGAGTCTTGACACGGGGCACTACCTCATAAACTGGGAGATCACAACCTAAGCAGAAATCAAGAGTCAGTTAACCAACTGAGCCGCCCAGGTGCCCCTATGTGCCAAACTTTCTGAATGTTATTTAGTATATTCACAAATTTTGGCTTTGTCGATCTCTTTTTAAAATTTACATCATTAATTTATGTTCTTTGTTGTTTAACTGTTTTTGTTTAGTTTGGATATATTATGTTTTTTTTAACTTTTTAAGTGGTATACTTAGAAAATGTATTTTAGTCTCTCTTCTTTTTTTTAAATTTTTTTTAACGTTTATTTATTTTTGAGGCAGAGAGAGACAGAGCATGAACGGGGGAGGGTCAGAGAGAGGGAGACACAGAATCTGAAATAGGCTCCAGGCTCTGAGCTGTCAGCACAGAGCCTGACACGGGCCTCGAACTCACGGACCGCGAGATCATGACCTGAGCCGAAGTCGGCCGCTTAACCGACTGAGCCACCCAGGCGCCCCAGTCTCTCTTGTTTTATATTTATATCTATGTAGTGCTTAAGCTGCATATCCTAAGTTTTGGTATGTAATATTTCCTTTGGTCAGTGAACTGGAGGGTATTACGCAAGTGAAATAAGTCAGTCAGAAAAAGACAGATATCATATATTTTCACCCATATGTGGAACTTGAGAAACTTAACAGAAGTGGTCTTCTGTGGGGGAAGGGAAGGAAAAATAAGTTACAAACAGAGAGGGAGGCAAACCGTAAAAGACTCTCAAATACAGAGAACAAACTAAGGGTTGATGGTGGGGAGGCAGGGGGGTAGAGAAAATGGGTGATGGGCATTGAGGAGGGCACTTGTTGGGATGAGCACTGGGTGTTGTATGTAAGCAGTGAATCACGGGAGTCTACTCCCAAAGCCAGGAGCAGACTGTATACGCTGTATGTTAGCTAATTTCATAGTAAGTTATTTTAAAAAATAAAGTAAAATAAATAAATAAAATATTTTAAACTCTCATTATTTCGTCTGTAACCAATTGATTATTCACATATTTCTTAATGTGTATGTATATATTTACACATATGTACATATATATATGGCTTTTAGTTATTTTACTATTGATTTCTGGATTAATTTTCTTATTGTAGATACGCTCTATTATTTTGGCTTTTTGAAGTTTGCTAAGGCTTGCAATCTATGTCTAATTTTCATAAAGGTTGCATGTACATATATCTCAAAGAATGTGCACTCTACAGTTTCTGTAAATATTTCAAATGTGTACATTAAGATAAGTTGTTATTTCTTCAAATAGATATTTGTCTGGCACTGAAAGACAGGCCCCTCTTGGAGTATTTACTGACCCGACTGCTATGCAGTTAGTGATTTGGCCTGCCCTGAAGTTAGAGCCAGAAGGTAAAGGAAGTTTAAAAGAAACTATCAACAAAAAAACAACACTTTCTCTGTTTTGGCCTTTCTTCTGGTCTTGATTTCCAATCCCAGTCTGCCCATCTTTGTTTACTTTTTAGAGTTCTCAGGTAAGTGTTTCTTTTGCTTTGTTTTTTGTATTTTATCAAGTTTTTAGATCGGTGTAATATGGTAAATAGGCTCACTCATTGTGGCTGGAACCAGTGTTTGATGTTCTAGGTTTTAAGTGGTAAAGTTATTTTATAGGTTAGGTCCAGAAACAACATGAAACAGCAACAAATGTTCAAACTTGACCCTTTTTCCGAAATTAATATTTTGTGAATGAAATCTAATTATCTTTACCACCAGCATCCCATTAGTAAAAATCCTCAAGACCTAAAATTGACGGACGAAAAATTACATCAACTCTACTTTTCATTCTACTCTCTACTTTTCCTTTCGAATGAGAAATCACGCTTCACTTTGTCTGAACCCAGATACAAAACAAAATAAGGTTCTTTTATTCTAAGATAAATCATAGTCATCAAACCAAACACAGGAAGATGGAAGGTCTGATAATTTGTTTCCAAACGAAGTTGTAACTTTTCAGCTGCTTGGTTATGGTCAATTTTACAAAGAAAAATCCCTTTCTGAACAATTGTTTATATAATGTATCCTCAAAGATCTGAGGGGACTAGGAGACATGGTGCAATTTCTTTTAAGCTGGAGATCTCGTAATGGAAAAGACACACGTCAGCAGACATGATGACGTTTCAGATAATCAAAATAGCAGGTAATTAATTATTTTCTTATTTTCAAAACACAACTACATACATTTTTTTTTCTTAGCAAGCAATTTCTGCAAATGGCCACACCATCAAATCTGTATGTTTACTAGGTTTTTGGGGTTTTTTTTAATATGAAATTTATTGTCAAATTGGTTTCCATACAACACCCAGTGCTCATCCCAACAGGTGCCCTCCCACCCCCCAGCCACCCTCAGTTTGTTCTCAGTTTTTAAGAGTCTCTTATGTTTTGGCTCCCTCCCTCTCTAACCTTTTTTTTTCCTTCCCCTCCCCCATGGGTTTCTGTTAAGTTTCTCAGGATCCACATAAGAGTGAAAACATATGGTATCTGTCTTTCTCTCTATGACTTCTTTCACTTAGCATTAACACTCTCCAGTTCCATCCACGTTATTACAAAAGGCCATATTTCATTGTTTCTCATTGCCACGTAGTATTCCAATACTAGGTTTTGATGATCATCAGAGATGAATAAAAGTTTTCTGGAAGTGAAAATATGTAATGAGCCTCTTTTTCGTGGTACACTGCTTTATAGAAATTGATACAAGTCAATTTTAGTAGCTACATTTACTCAAGTGAGTATCCTGATAAAAGCCATATTGTGTCTCATTTGTCTCACCTACAATCAGGATCATTAAAGATTTTAAGTTAAAATTTGCCATATTTTACACTTGATCTTAGCCAAAAGGCTGAGAAGCGATAAAATTTGCCATATTTTAAAGAATACTGTGCTTCATTTAAAAGATTGAATGGGGCACCTGGGTGGCTCAGTTGGTTAAGCGTCCCACTTCGGCTCAGGTCATGATCTCACAGTCCGTGAGCCCCGCGTGGGGGTCTGTGCTGACAGCTCAGAGCCTGGAGCCTGTTTCAGATTCTGTGTCTCCCTCTCTCTCTGTCCCTCCCCTGTTCATGCTCTGTCTCTGTCTCAAAAATAAATAAACGTTAAAAAAAATTTAAATATTGAAAATGTAAACAAGAGTAGCTACTTGATCCTATTATATTCCATTTTTATTTTATTTTATTTTTTTTAAATATATGAAATTTATTGTCAAATTGGTTTCCATACAACACCCAGTGCTCATCCCAAAAGATGCCCTCTTCAGTACCCATTATATTCCATTTTTAAATTCAACTCCAATCGCCTGCAAAAATAATTATGAAACTTATCATTTGTAATGAAAAAGAAAGTATTGGATTCACAGATTAAAAAAAAAAAACAAATCCCTGAAACTAAACTATGAATAATTATTGATTGGCCAATATATGAGAGATGTCAGACAAAGTAAAAGGCAGCCTTCAGTCTCTTAGAGAAGATACTAATGTTCCTCTAAGACAATGTATTTAATTTGCCTCCCCTCCCAAAATAAAGCAGAAGGAATAATATGAAAATTCAGAAAAATCATTTCTTCAGGGAATTGGAAATCTATAATTGTAAAATTATCTAAATTGATTTATCAGAAAAATTGTTTCTTTTGGTTTCCCATTGGATTGACCATTTAAAATTTTTTTTTAACATTTAGCTTTGTCAAGATCCTGTATCTTTGTATTTGAACAAATCGTATGAATATTTGTACATTTAAGGTCCTCCAAAATGAGGCTTATAAATAAGTTCTGCTTTTTGGCAACTTTCGGTCTACCTTATATCTTGCTGTAGATTTATTCATTTAAAATATTATGAAGCATGTACTGTGTCATGTGAGATTATGGTCAAGAATATAAAAGCTACACTCAGGAATGTAAGATATAATTGCATAGGGTCCTTTTCTCAGGAAACAGTAAAAAAAAATACTAATATTCCCAAAGCTGTCAGACAGCTAACCCTCAAATCAATGGCTATAACAGAACTGCCTTCACCAGCCTGTTTCAACAGCACACACTTGTGAGACTTTCCCAGAGAAAGACTAAAAATCCTTCCTACTAGAAATGTCTAAACTTCTCTGAAAAATTCCACAACATTTTAGTGAAGAGGGCAGCTCAATGCTAATTTATCCTAATGGCCAGAAATTAATTTCTCTCATATCTGCAAGTATTTGACAGTTACTAACTGGAATTGGTGAAATACTGGGCTGGGGGGCGGGGGCAATGGTTACCAGAGCAGGGTTTTGTCTGTCTTCTGGACAGTGTTTATATTGCAATTCAGTTCTCAAAGCCTGTGTTATCCTACTTTGGGCTTGCTCTGTACGTGAGCAGTTTAGGGGGGAGGGGAGGGACTTTTGCAAATCTGGGATTGAAAGCCTACTTGAATCTTTCAAACTCATTTTTTTAAATTTTTTTTAAACATTTATTTGAGACAGAGAGAGAGCATGAACAGGGGAGGGTCAGAGGAAGAGGGAGACATAGAATCTGAAACAGGCTCCAGGCTCTGAGCTGTCAGCACAGAGCCCGACGCGGGGCTCGAACCCAAAGACCGTGAGATCATGACCTGAGCCGAAGTCGGATGCTTAACCAACTGAGCCACCCAGGCGCCCCTCAAACTCATTTTTGAAATGCTACCGAGACACTTGTTTGGAAAACCCATCTGATGATATACAGGATTCAAACTGTGATGTTCTAGTTTGCCATCTCTGATCAGTTGAGCACAGATTGTTCCAGAAGAGAATATTGGAGTCTAGAAGGAAAGTGACTTAGCCTAAGACCAACCTCTTTAATTGGCTAACAAAGTAAGGGTTGGAGCCTAGACCACTCAAAGCCCCGTCCAAGCATTTTCCACTACTCCAAAAGCGCTTCCTTTCTTTGTTACTATATTTCGAATAATAGTAATCCTTTAAATATAAATAAAAATACTATCAGAAACACATTTAACCTCAGGTTAAGTGTAAATCTATTTCTCGTTGCCTTTGCATTCCTTAAAATTATAACAGAAGTCATATAAACAGGAAAGACAGGCATACTACATTGAGAAACTTAGCGGAAACAAACCTGAGATTCGCAAAATGAGTCATGTGAAAAGAAACACCCTAAAAACTTCATCTGGAAAATCAAACACCTTCCAGTTAATTTCAGGAGTTAAAAAGTTTTTTTTCTGAACAACACATTTACACAGACATACACTTTGCGTCATCACCCTGGATGTTGGCAAACGTGATTTATAGCGTGGGATACTTACAGGTGAGATTACACATGTGAGTATTGCTGTTTGTGACCTTTCTCGTGGACTGTAATGAGGTCACTTTGTAGGCGCTCCAGTTTTTGACGCATGGAGTCACTTTTGGTTAATTAAGATGCAGCCACAAAATAGAGAGTCCTTGAAATGAAGCCTACTCTAAAGATAATTGCCCAGCGTATTTAGACGTGACCAAACAAACACCTTAGTTTCCTGCCTTTTGTCTCAACCTCACAAACATTATAGCCCTCAAACAGATTCAAAGTGAGTGTTGCAGAGGATTTTTGTTTTGTTCCCCCCCCACCCCCCACGTCTTCTCTGCTTTCCTCTTCTCTCCTCTTAGCTATCATAGTCTAATACCCTGACTTCATCATTCGTTCCTTCTTTAATTTACAAATATTTATTAAGGCCGTCATGAACCACTAGGGATGCAAAGATTTGCAAAGTATGTTTCTATAACTCAGCCTGGCCAGAGAGCGAGACTTTTAAGTCAATAAAAGCAGTAGGGTATTAAGTGCTAAAATAAAAATGTGCCTACAGTCTTAGTGGACACTGAAGAAGAAGTGACTGTCTAATTGGTAGACTCAGGAAGGGCTTCACAGAGGGAGCCACGCTTAGGCTGAATTTAGATTGATGAATAGAGTTTTCCAGTCTAACAAAATGGGAAATGTACTGCACATAGCAGATACATGGCGATTAAAGGCAGTTGTTGAGGCCACAGACTTAACGTCACTTATCTTTTTATGCCCAACACCTAGCTCAGTGTCTGGCATATTATAGGCGGTCAGAAAATGTTTGTGATAAGAGAAATATTGTGTATGGAAAGCTGTAAGTACTGTGGTTTGATTAGAACATGGGGCTAAAGGGAAGGAGGGGTGAGAATGAGGCGAGAAAGGTAGGTTGGTGATAGATTACTGAGAAACCTGAACTAAGGACTATGACAGGACTCAAAAGAAGAAACGGAGGTTAAAGATATTTTAAGGGTGTAATTGCCACATCATGTTTCCTGAAGGACGATTGTGTCAGAAGGAAGAAATAAGTCAAGAGTGACAGTCACATTCTGGCTCGGGCTCGTGGTCGGATGATCACTTCATTTACCGAGTAGGGGAGGAAAAATGAACTTTGGGTGGCGCTCCGGAAATACATTGTTTCAGAGAAAATAGATGTGGAATAGCATGAACTAGTGAAACTGGCAGTTGGAGAAACGATGCGAAGTGTAGACAGAGGTAGCTTTTGGGGGGGAGGGGGAGGGGTAGACATTTTCCATTTCTCTTCTCAAATTCCTCCTCTGCCCAGCTCTTGCTCCAGGAAGCTAACTAAGCTTCATGGACTGTATCACTGGATTCTCTTGCTCTCATTTTATCCTTGGAGGTACCAGCGAGAGGAATCAGTAGGAGGTATGAGGGCAAATGGAAAGGTCTGTTTGGGTATTTATTCACCGGACCCTTCCCTGTGAGGCCATGGCTTGGCTCAGTTTTGCTGTCTATACCGACGTCTTTTTCCTTCTGGTCTAGGAGTTGTAAAAGCTTTCTCCTGTTGCTACCACAGGATACAGTATCATCTCTAGTTGCTTCCCTTTAAAGTTTGTGTGCGTCTTTATCATGAATCTCTTGGTTAAATTCTCCTTAATTCCCTGTTTGACTCTGGCTGTTTTGTTGTTGTTGTTGGAACCCTAAGTTGATACAATTGGCAATGCAGCTGTTGTTGTTGTTGCCGTTCTAAAGTTGTACAAGGGAAATTGGCAAATGAAGGTCTGTTCGAAAGCCAATATGATATAAGAATGTGGCAACATACCTAAAATCAGAGTCAATAACGTGATTAGAAAACAGTGATCAATGAGCCAAAGGACTGTCTTAGTCCATTTGGGCTGCTATAACAAATACCATGTACTGAGTGACTTCAGAACAGGAAAACATTATTTCTCTTAGTCCTAGAGGCTGGGAAGTCCAAGGTCAAGGCACTGGTACAGTAAGTGTCTCGTGAAAGCCCACTTCCTGGTTTATAGACAGGTGTCTTGGCACTGCGTCCTCACGTGGCGGAAAGTGTGAGGGAGCTCTGTAGGACCTTCTTTTATAAGGGCACTAAGACCAATCGTAACAGCTCCACTCTCGTGACCTGATCAACTCCCAAAGACCCTACCTTTAAATACCACTATCACATTAGAGATTAAGTTTTACCACGTGAATTTTGGGGGAGCACAAACAGTCTATAGCAAAGACTTGTAATGAGAAGGGGGTATGATTTCAGATTAGACAAAGGGCTGAAAAGGCACAGTAGCAAGTTATCGAGGAAATAATGCATTTTTTTATAGAGGGAGAAAACTTGAGAGCACAAGATGACATTAGATTTCAATTGAGAAATCAATAGGAACTCGTAACCTTAACAGTAAGATATTTTCCATCTCTGCCACTGCAGTAGCCTGCACGTTCTAATCTTGTCCCCACCAGTGCGGGTCTGGAAACATCTCATCTATGAGGAAATGACCAAGTTTTGGTCCCAGATACGGCTTTCCACTACAAGGAATGAAGAAACTTGCCGATTCTATGTTCTGAGTACTGAAAAATCAAGTATGGTCCTACAGGTCTGTGTATTCCAGAAAGCAAGACAGTGCATGGTGGGGATGTACAGTGTCTGCAAGTTTCACCTTGGTCCACTGCAGGAGGGGGATCTAGAGCCAGGAAAACTCCTGCCCGGGCTGGCAGCGTTGGAGATGGTGGGTGCACATAAACACAGTGGGGGCAGGGCGCCCTGTTGACAAGGTAGGGGGAGAATGTTTGCACTACCCTGACCACCACAGATGTGCCTGCATCTAGCCTGGAAGGGCCGGCCAGGGAGGAAAATACTGCCCGCCACCTCATTTGCTCTTGGAGAAGTCTCTCAAAGATCCCTCCCCCTACGGCATACCCTGCGAAATTAGGAAATCAATTTCCTTCCCGTATACCCCAGGCAGTTTTCAAACTGCTGCTTGTGTGTCAAACTGCTGTTGTATGTCAGTTGGGGCTGTTGGTTGTGCTGTTTCTTTAAGGATGGGGACTCAGTTTCCTATTGCTCTCCCAGTGCAGAGACCAGTGATTTTAAAGTTCCTGGTGTTAATCTCCTCTGACTGTTAAGATCTCTCAAAGCCACGCCCCCTTGGTTTTCAAAACCAAATATTATGGGGATTCGTCTTCCCAGTGTGGGTCTCCCATGCCTTGGGCGCCTGGCATGGGTCTTCTCCTCTCCTCTCTCCATACCTGCTGCAACCCTCCCTTTTGGTACTTAGAATATGCCCTTTTCTGAGTTTACAGAGAACTCTGTTCAAAAGTTGACAGACGTATTGTCTTCTCTGTGGTTATCAATTTTTTTCTTTGTCCAAGATAATTTCAAGGGAGAAAGATGGATTATTCAGCGTGTATAGATCGTCCGTGCTCCTCTAATCAAGATCATTTATAAATATTTATTTTTAGACTGGTTTTGCTCATTCATTTCTGCTTCATTCCTGTTTATAATTACACCAAAAATAATAAGATGCCTAGGAATAAACCTAACAAACAAGTGAAAGACTTGTACACTGAAAACTGTGAAACACTGATGAAATAAATTGAAGACAACAGAAAGAAATGGAAAGACATTCCATGCACATGGATTGGAAAAAACAAATATTGTTCAAGTGTTTGTACTACTCAAAGAAATCTGTATAATGCAATCCCTATCAAAATACCAACATCGCTGGATGCCTGGGTGGCTCAGTCAGTTAAACATCTGACTTCAGCCCGGGTCATGATCTCACGGTCCATGAGTTCGAGCCCCACATCGGGCTCTGTGCTGACAGCTCAGAGCCTAGAGCCTGCTTCGGATTCTGTGTCTCCCTCTTTCTCTCTCTCTGCCCCGTCCCCACTCCCGCCCTCCCTCCCTCTCTCTCTCTCTTTCTCTCAAAAATAAAAATTAAAGAATATTAAAAATATACCAACATTGCCTTTCACAGAACTAGAACAAGCAATCCTAAAATTTGTATGGAACCGCAAAAGATCCTGAAGAGCCAAATCAATTTTTGAAAAAAAAGCAATGCTAGAGGTATCACAATTACAGACTTTGAGTTGTATTACAAAGCTGTAGTAATCAAAACTGTATGGTACAAGTACAAAAATAGACACATAGATCAATGGAACAGAATAGCTATTCCAGAAACAAACCCAAAATTGTATGGTCAATTAATCTTCAACAAAGCAGGAAAGACTATCCAATGAGAAATAGTCTCTTCAACAAATGGTGTTGGAAAAATCCCATAGCCACATGCAAAAGAATGAAACTGGACCATTTTCTTACACCATACACAAAAATTAATTAAAACTGGGCCAAAGACCTACATGTGAGACCTGAAACCATAAAAATCTTAAAAGACACCATAGGCAGTAATCTCTCTGACATCAGCTGTAGCATCATTTCTCTAGATATGTCTCTAGAGGCAAGAGAAACAAAAGCAGAAGTAAACTATTGGGACTACATCAAAATAAAAAGCTTCTGCACAGCAAAGGAAACAATCAGCAAAACTAAAAAGGCAACCTACCGAATGGGAGGAAATATTTGCAAATGACATTCCAATAAAGGATTAGTATTCAACATATATAAAAAACTCCTACAACTGAACACCCAAAAAACAATCCAATTAAAATATGGGAAGAAGACATGAACAGACATTTCTCCAAATAAGACATCCATACGGCCAACAGACACATGAAATTATGCTCAACGTCACTCACCATCAGAGAAATGCAAATCAAAACCAAAATGAGATATCACCTCACATCTGTCAGAATGGCTAAAATCAAAAACACAAGAAACAAGTGTTGGTGACAATGTGGAGAAAAAGGAACCCTTGTGCTATGTTGGTCAGAATGCAAACTGGTAGGTTTACTATAGAAAAAGAAAACGGTATGGAAGTTTCTTAAAAAATTAAAAACAGAAGTACTGGGGTGCCTGGTTGGCTCAGTCAGTTAAGCACCTGCCTCTTGATTTCGGCTCAGGTCATGATCTCAAGGTTCAGTTTGTGAGATTGAGCCCTGCGTTGGGCTCCATGCTCAAAGCGTGGAACCTGCTTGGGACCCCCTGTCTCCCTCTTTCTCTGCCCCTCCCCCACTCACGCGTGCTCTCTCCCCCTCAAAATAAAGAAATATACATTTGAAAAATAAAAATAAAAGTACCATAGAATCCACTAATTGCAGTACTGGATATTTACCTAAAATGTACCAAGAAAAACCCCACCCTAATTCAAAGAGATACATGCACCCCTACGTTTATAGTAGTACTATTTGCAATAGCCAAATTATGGATTCAGCCCAAGTTGCCATCTACAGATGAATGTATAAAGAAGGTGTGGTGTGGATGTATACAACGGAATATTTTTCAGGCGTTAAAAAAAGAATGAAATCTTGCCATTTGCAATGACATGAGTAGAACTAGGCTGTATAATGCTAAGTAAAATAAGTCAGAGAGAAAGACAAATACCATATGATTTTATTCTTGTAATTTAAGAAACACAAAAAATGCACGAAGGGGAAAAAGAAAAGGAGACACAAACCAAGAAACGGGCACTAAGCTACGGAGAACAACCTGATGGTTACAGGGGTGGTGGGGAAGGTGGGGGGATGAGTGAAACAGGTGATGGCGATTAAGGAGTGCACTTGTGGTGATGAGCATCCGGTAATGTATGGAATTGTTGAATCACTACATTGTACGTCTGAAACTACCGTGACACTATGTGTTGTCGTACTGAAATTAAATTAGAAACATAAAAAATAAAACAACACTGGGTCTGCTATTTGATCTTGGGTGACCCGGAAAAATGCTTGGTTTGTTTTCTGTCTTTAGACCAGTTGTCTAGCCATGGCCACAGAGCTCCCTTGTCCAAACGCCATCACTGAGAAAAAGTAGGCTGCTGGGTCTTTCTTGCGTCTTCACTTTGAAAGATCGTCTCAAAGAAGAGCTGTCTTTTGCCTTTCTTGCTGCTAGAGTTTTAGCACTCAGTCGTGGCTCGGTCGCATGCTCTGGACGTCCCACTGCCTTGCCCTGATGCTTTGCACACAGTGGGTGCAAACATGTTTGGGGGTGTGGTGGTGATCAGAGGAGGGGGCAGGATAGAATTTATTTTTATTGACTTAATGACTGAAGAGAAGTCAGTTGTTTTTGCCAGTACTTAAGATGGCCATGTCTTCAGTGGCAGGGGACCTGAATCCCAATTCCACTACTTAGAACCTTTATCAATTTGGGTGAGTCTCTTACCTTTCCTGGGCCTCGGTGTTCCTACCTATCAAATGGGACTAGAATTACTTGCCTTGCATACCCTATCAAATGATGCATGAAATAGTGCAAATGAAAACAGTTTGGGAATGTTTGTCATGTTTTTTTTCCCCTTCAATTTGCTCACTCCTAGCATGCTGACCATCCATTTGTTCTAGCAACTAATGACACCTATTGTTGGTCAGGGATAATTTTGCCTTGGCATTCCTCTCAAAATTCTAGGGCATGTCATCTGGTCCTAGAGATTTAGTGACATCCTCAATGCAGCCAGACATAGGCAAATTTCTGAGAGAGCCAAGGAGATGTTAGAGAAATACTCTGACCAACTAGGAATAAATCCAGTAGCTTGAAGCAGAGATTTTTAAGCATACGGGAGTTGAAATACACTGGTATTGTATACGTGATTTTTATAGTCTCAAGTCTCCCACATGTATAGTCCTGTGACTATCTTTTAAAAAATTTTTAATGTTTATTTATTTTCTAGAGAGAGACAGAGACAGAGACAGAGCAAGCAGGGGAGGGGCAGAGAGGGAGACACAGAATCTGAAGCAGGCTCCAGTCTCTGAGCTGTCCACACAGAGCCCAATGAAGGGCTCGAACTCACAAAACCACGAGATCATGACCTGAAACGAAATCGGACGCTCAACGAACTGAGCCACCCACGTGCCCCTATTTTTTAAGACCAAAGTGACTCAAAATATCTTGGGTTTGAACAATTATGTTGAATCTTCAGGACCTTCCCTTAAAACCACTTTAGGTCTCTAGAACATTTAGGAATGTTTCTGATGTTCCATTTAAGGAACAAAATTTAGGGGCCAGGGGACAGAGATCCGCATGTCTGAGGATGGAACGTGGCTCAGATTCCTGGACAACTCTCTGTGTGAGCCAGCAGCACACTGCACCCCTCCCCCCTCCATCCTGTTCCTTCTGGGAAGTCTGAAGGTGTCATGCCCTCACCTGTTGGGGCATATTTCTGTTCTTCCTCCTTTTCCTGTGTCCTGGTCACTGCTGATGGTGGTGACACTGACCTTGGGGCTGGTGAGGTCAGCAGTAACAATCATTGGTGCTGCAGGCTCTCTCACCCCACCCGCATGTGACGGAGGAGGTGTAGGCTGGGAGGTGTGTTCTCCTTGTTGCCCTTGGACCTCGGGAGGGAGCTGAAGGCCTGAAAGGAAGAGACCTCCCAGATGGAGATGCTTCTCACAAGGGACTGGTCCTGTTTACGCTTCTGGGAGGGAGACAGTGCTGGCTGGCTGCTGCGGAACATCACGTAGGTCATGTCCATCTTGGAGGACTGGGTGCTAGAAGGCTCACATGGCTGATCAGCAGCACCAACTGCCGGGTGATGCGGCTGAGCTCGCATGTTCTCCCAGTGGGTCAACTTCTGGGTGCCTGCCACGGTCTCAGGAGTCACAGTCATGTGCTGCACTGACCTGTGCTTGGCCACTCCAGTCACATGCCGCCACGCCAGGGAAAGCCAGATTTTCCAAGTCCGAATCGACCAGGCCTGGTGGGCAACTAGGCCCGGTCTGATCTGAAGACACCGTAGACACACGAAATTGCCAGCATGTGTAGAAGAAGATGGCTGCCATCCTGCGTCTGGGCGGACACATGATGAGAGCTTGATAGAGTCAGGAGGGGCACAGATCTGGGCTGTTCCTGTCCACAGGGGCATGCTCTGCTGGGTCGCTGAGGTCATGGCTGCCGCTGAGGGCTGGTAAAGGGCAGATTGGTAACTTAGGAGACTTCAGCTTCGGCTAAATAAATAGTGGCGCTGGTAGAGGCGGGAGCCTGGTTCTGGACAGCGTTCAGATGGTTGTTGAAGGTCATGGTGACGTCGGTCGGTGTGCTGGGGGCCACCTGCCTGATCAAGATGGTTTTGCCTGGGTTTGCAGTGTCCTCCGTATTCACCCAGTGCTTGCAGACCTCCATGATCTGGAAACAGTTGATTTGTGTATAACGGGAAAAATCACGTAAGTGTCTCAGGGTTTCAACTGGAGTGATGCTCAGCATCTATGGTCAGCGTCTTCTTTAATAGGTCAATGAACTCCCGCCAGTCTGCCTTTTCCACAAACATGCCACTGCCTTCTAAATCTATTGTCGTGTTCACTTGGGCCACAGCATCTAAATAGTGGAAAATGTACTTCCTTGCTTCTTTCTACTTAACCGCCATTTCTGCTTCATGGTCCTCTGGTGTCTTCAGCCTCGGCAAAGTATAGGAAAACTCTATGTCCCAGTTGAAAAGCCTAGTTGTCTTTGTCCCTGCACTTCATAAATGTTTATCTGGCAAACCTTGTTTTTGTGAAATACACCAAATCCGATTACGTTCGGAAGCTCCTGGGTAGGGTGGCCAGCCCAGGAACAATTCGGTAATGACACAGCCCAGCGACCACATATCAGTTGCCTCTCAAAATGGTAAACCAAGGATGATCTCAGGGGCCCCGTAACATCCGGGCTGCAAGTAGGTAGAACACATAGCTCTGGACACGTGACTGGCTGAACCAAAGTCAATGACCTTTACTCTGTAGGGTTATCGAGATGGGATCACCCAGCGTGGTGTTTTCTCGTTTGGGGTCAGCATGGATAAGAATTAAGCTTTGGAGTTTCATCAGGGCTGTGGCTACCTGCTGGAGGCCTGTACAAATGTATCTGAGTGGCAATGGGCTAAACTTACTCTGCTTCAAAAGGTCATGGAGGTCCTGCTCCAACATCTCAAAAAACCAAGCACGTGTGATCCTTGTGCTGGAAGCACTCATAGACGCAGACACAGTTGTAGTCCTCAGCTCTCCCGCTCTCAAGGCGGCCAGGATCCTCTCCTCAGTCTGACCTTGCCAAGCACATGGAGGGGTGATTCTCCAGGATTTTGATGGCCACACTTTCAATGGGGCCCCATTTCTGGCACTGGACGGCTTACTAAACATCCCTTGGCCCAAGAAATCTACAAGTTCCTGAGCGTTGGTCATAGAGCACAGTACTTCATGCTAGGCTAGCTGAGAATCACCTTCACGGTTGGAGCCACTGTTTTTGGAGGGGGTAGTCATTGTGGTGGCAGTGGCTACCATGGCCCCACTTGCATTATTCTGAATCATGGATGGATGCTCTTTGATGATCTGCACGCTCCTTCTGTTTCTATCTCCTCACTCTTATGCTTGAGTCCACAATTTTGTTAGGTATGAGGAAGGCTCACGGTGCTTCAACACATTAGGTTATGTTGAGACAGTTAGGGATCATGGGAGCAAGCCCTAAGTAGAAAACACTATGCACCTGGGGCACTTTCTATTGGCTGTTACTGTTAAACTGCTTCTCTTAAAGCACAACACTAGGATGCAGCCCCATATAGAAGCCAGACTTCAGACAGGACCCTGGCTCCATGACGCGTCAACGAGCTACCTGAATTGCCTGCCAATATCAACCCATCAGGATGAGGGGACTTTCTCTCCACACAAGCAGGGCATCCCCTCTGTTCAGGGAGGCTAGCCTGATTATTCTCTGTTGACGCTGTGTCTTGCTTCGGCTCGAGCCCTTGAATTTTGGGGCCTGGCCTCATTTCTATTGTTGTCTGGCTGAGAAACCAACTCCTGTGAAAAGGTGATCCACCAAGAACTTGTCCAATGAAATAAGTACTACATTCTGATGTTACAGCTCTGTGCCCGGTGCTTCCGGGGAGGATGGTTTCGCTCAGTTTCTTCGCACTACAAAAAGCACTCGATTTAAGGGTGTGAGGGGAGAACACGTGCACACGCAAGGCTATACCTTCACCAGCGGGGCGGGTATCTTGAGATGGACCGCCACAGAAAAGGAAACAGAGTGTGCAAGCTGGGCCCACCCGCCCCAGCCTCGGAATCTGCGACCTTGACCCCGTGTCTCCATGCTTGGCCAGTTTTGCGGGACTGGGCACCAGTTTTGGGGGACTGGGCTCCACCGCCACCAAGGTGAGGTCCTGAGCAGAGTTCTGGGGCAGGCGGGCAAGTGGGCACAGTGGTTCCTCCATGGGTGCGCGGTGAGGCAGGAGCCCAGGTGGGTAGTGCACAGCCAGTGCCCAGACAGCGCTTGGCTGGATCTCAGCTCCTGTGGTTACCAATTGTCTATAGATGTCTTCATGTATCTCTGTGTACATTTAATGTCACTCTTGGCTTTTCCCCCTAATCTTTTTTTTAAAATTCATTTTAAAACAGCCTCATGGTTATATAAATTAAAATTATTTTCTTAAGATTTTTTTAATGTTTATTTTTGAAAGAGAGACAGAGTGCCGGCGGGCGAGGGGCAGAGTGAGGGAGACAGAGAATCCAAAGCAGGTGGTCGCAGGGCTCGAACTCTCGAGCTCACAAACGGTGAGATCATGACCTAAGCCAAAGTCAGACGCTTAACCGACTGAGCCACCCAGGCACCCCCGTACGTTAAAATTATTTTAAAAGTACTTACATGATTGGATTTGCACCTCACTCCAACTGAAATGATTTTTAAAAATCAATAAAATGCATGAAACGATGGTGGTCAAGGTATTGAGGTTCAGGGGGTGGAAGATAGTTACAATGAGGGATAGGAAACTTATCATTGCCCCAGCTTAGTTTCTAGAGGGAATTTTGAGGACACAGCACAAAGGAAAGAGGAATTCGGCTAAGATGAAACCGAGAGCCAGGGTGTGAGGCATTTACATTCTCAGGACAGATTCCTGGAGAAGAGAGAGAATTCCAGAGATCCGCATAAAGTCTTTCTCTGGTAGAATACTGATAATCACAGGTATATGAGGAAACTACCTGAGGCTATGGAAGAAGTCACAGAAAAAAAAAATTAGAAGCACCGATCTCTGGGGAACACACAGAGCTAGAAATAGGTCCTGTCCCACAACCCAGAGCCAGAAACTTCGTAATTCACAAAGCCTTGGGTAGAGAGAGTATTCAGATAGGTTTTGACTCTGCTGCGGGACAAATTCTCCATAGATGCTGCACTTCCTCTGCTTTTGAAACCTTAAAAACAAGTTTCAAAAGGATCAAAATGACACCATCTGCATCTAAGAACAAAGCTCAAGAATATCCATAGCGGTAAAAACCATACAGCATCCAACAAGATAAAATGAGCAATGTCTGGCATTGGATAAAAAATTATAAAACATACAAAGAAGCAAGAAAATATGACCCAAACTGAGGAGGAAAATAAAAGTCCAGGGTGAAGAGACTTTACATTTTGTTTTATTATGACCAGAGAATGCTGGTTTTCATTTCTCTTCTGTGTGACATTTATTGGGATTTACTTTGTGACTTAATATCCGGCCAATTTTGAAGATGTACTATGGAAATCTGAGGAGAATATTTACTATGAAGGTACTATTAGGGTATAAATTTCTACATACAGTTACTAGGTTGCTTTAAGCCCTTTACATTCTTAGCTGTTAGTTTGAACTTAACCTCTCTTTGAGTTTCATGTTGAAGAATCCTAGTACTGGTACCAGAATTTAAAGGAGATCTAAATTTATGAATCACTGGGAGAAAGAATTTCAATGGCAAAGTTAATACTCCCTTAGGACTCTGTGTTTTTTTTTTTTTTTAACGTTTATTTATTTTTTGAGACAGAGAAAGACACAGCATGAACGGGGGAGGGGCAGAGAGAGAGGGAGACACAGAATCGGAAGCAGGCTCCAGGCTCTGAGCCATCAGCCCAGAGCCCGACGCGGGGCTCGAACTCACGGACCGCGAGATCGTGACCTGGCTGAAGTCGGACGCTTAACCGACTGAGCCACCCAGGCGCCCCAGGACTCTGTTTTACCATGTAGCTCTTGTCTTCCCAGGAATTTCTGCTTTATGAAGGAGTTTCCTATATTATCTGACACACATACATTTTTGTTATAATTTTCATTGTGAATTGTGGCCTTTGGCATTATAAAGTGCCTTTTCTAATTTAATGTATTTTGGGCTGCATTCATTTTTTGTAATATCAGGATTGTAACACCTGCTTATTTCCTGCATTTCCTCTGTATACATTTGCCCATCATTTTGCTTTTCTAAATTATTTTGATTTAGGTGTGTCTTTTAATTAGCCGAGTATCAGTTTTGCTTTATGAGCCAATCTCAAATTCTTTTTTTACTATCAGTTACGTCCATTTACCCTTATATAAATACAATTATTTTAGTATCAGTTATTTGCTACCATTTATGTTGTGTTTATATGTGTTGTTTTGTGTATTGTAGATCTCTGTGGTCTATTTTCCTTGCTTTTTTTTTTTTTTTTTTTTTTTTTGCTATTTAGTAGTATATATACTATTTATTTATGTATTTTTTCTCTTTTGTTTAATCTAACGCCCTCCATAAAATAAAGGGTTTTTAAATTTGGCTTCTGCCATTTTAAAACCATCTTTATTTTTTTAGTGTTTATTTGTTTATTTATTTAAAAAAAATTTTTAATGTTTTATTTATTTTTGAGACAGAGAGAGACAGAGCATGAACAGGGGAGGGGCAGAGAGAGAGGGAGACACAGAATCTGAAGCAGGCTCCAGGCTCTGAGCTGTCAGCACAGAGCCCGACGCGGGGTCAGAACTCACGAACCGTGAGATCATGACCTGAGCCGAAGTTGGACGCTGAACCAACTTGGCCACCCAGACCCCCCCATTTGTTTATTTTTGACAGAGAGAGCTAGAGAGTGAGCAGGGGAGGGGCAGGGGCAGAGAAAGAGCGAGACAGAGTCCCAAGCAGGCTCTGTGCTGTCAGCAGAGAGCCCAGCACAGGGCTCAAACTCACTAACTGCAAGATCATGAGCTGAGCTGAAACCAAGAGTCATATGCTTAACTGACTGAGGCACCCAGGCACCCCTAAAATCATCTTTAAATAAGACCTTGTGATGCCCATGTATTGCTTATGTAACAATCTGTAAGACTTATCTATTTTCATTTCTTTCTCCCTTCTCTTCCCATTTTTAGCTTATCTCTACCTGTCAGAACACAGAACACTTACATGCTAATCTTTCATACTTCTTTCTACTTTTTAGTCTTTGTTGTATAATTGAAAATATTCAATCGTTACCATTCAATCGTTACCAAAAAAACCATTGGTGTTTTTGCGTATCATGATTGGATAAAGCTAGTCTTCTACTCCATTTATCTGCAAAGATGCATGACTGCAATATTATCTGAGTACTTCAGTGTTGAAACTTTTCCTCTTGCGTTTAAAATTGAGTGACAATTTGGTTAGACATGAAATCTTGGGCAAAATATATATTTCGTTGAGAATTTTTTGTTCAGTTTTAAATATGGCTCTACTATTGACTTGGTTCGCACCTGGTTGTTGAGAAGACTAATGCCAAGTTGGTTTTCTTTCTTTTGTAAGTGATGAGGTTCCCTCGTTCCTAGAAGACCTGAGAATATGTAATCTCTATACTGAAGTCTAGTAGTTTTATTAGGATATCTCAGTGTGGGCAGCTCGGGTATCGCAATAAATCCTTTGTTTTGGAGAGAGAGGGAGTGAGAGCCCATGAGCTCAAGAGAGAGTGGGGGAGGGGCAGAGGGAATCTTAAGCAGACTCCGAGCCCAGCCTGGGGCTCTGGAGCCCAAGGTGAGGCTGAATCTCACAACCTTGAGATCATGATCGGAGCTGAAATCAAGTGTATTAGGGCTCTTAACGGATTGAGCCCCCCAGGTGCCCCTCACAGTGCATTGTGTAAGTATTTAGATTCATATCTTCTTTTATCCATGCAAAAGTTTTCTTTGATTGTATTTTATGAATACAATTGAATGATGAATATTATTTATGTTTCCTTGTTTTTGTTTTCTTCTTTAAGGACCAACGTATATTGTCTTTTCTTATTCGCTCTATCAAGTCACTAATATAATTTTTACCTCTTCGTTACTATGTTTTCATCTTCTTGAGTGCTTTTTTCACCCATCTTGATGGGGGCATAATCTACATAAAACAAATTATAAAATAAATTATAATATTTTTAGGGATACAGTTGTATACAATCATATACCAATGCTTTCTGGTATTATATTTTTGCCTTATATAGAATTCCATGAAAATGGATATGTATGTTTTTTCCTGCGAATGTTTTTGAGATTCATTTCATGTTGTTCCATGTATTGGTAGTTTATTCCTTGCTACTGTTGAGTAGATGTCAATAGTACAGATTTATCCTATTTAAAAAAAAAATCTATTCACCAGTTGATGGACAAGGAGATTATTTCAAATGTTTGAGGTATTATGAATAATGCAGCCTTGGATAATGGAGTCTTAATTTACATTTAAGCCTTTTGTAGATTTATGTGTTTATTTCTCTTGGGTAAATACCTGGGAATGGACTTCTGAATTATATAGTAAATGTACATTTAACTTCATAAAGAAATACCAAACTTCTTTCCAGTGAGATTTTACCATTTTGCCATTCCACTACTAGTTCCTGCACATCTTTGTCAATGCCAAGTTCTGTCTGTCTGTTAAATTTTAGCCATTCTAGTGAGTGTGTAATGTTTTTATTATTATACTGTTAATTTATACCTCCTGGATGCCTACTGATGGTGTCTGTATGTATCCATTAGCCATTCATGTATCTTCTTGGCTGAAGTGTTGATTAATATACTTTGCCAATTTTTAATTGGTTTATTTCTCTTCAAAACAAAGTATAAAAGAGACAAACAAACAAACAAAAAATGGACACTTAAGTACAGAATAAGCTGGTGGTTGCCAGAATGGATGTAGGTGGAGACACGGATGAAATAGAGAAAGGGGGTCAAGAGTATATTTATGTTGATGAGCACTGAATTGTTGATTCGTTCAATTGTACACCTGGAAATAATAATGTATGTTAATTATCCTTCAATAAGAAAATATTTATATATTCTATTTAAAAACCTTTGTCAGAGATATGTTTATAAATATTTTCTCCATATCTGTGGCTTGACTTTTTATTTTCTTCATTGTGTCTTTCAAAGACACAAAAACGTTTAAGTTTGTTAAGGTATGTTGGCCTTGTATCCTGTGATCTTGCTCAATTAAATTATGAGTTCTACTGTAATGTAATTTAAGATTTTCAACTCACATCATTTCATGTATATTCCCCAAGGATTTCTATGTCAACAGTCCTGTCTCTTATGAACACAGACAATTTTATTCTTCCTTGCCAATATCTTTTATTTCTTTTCTTTATTCCAGTTACTGGGACCCTTAATATAATATTGAATAGCCTTGCCGAGAGCAGATATGTCTAACTTCTTTGCCATCTTAAGGTAAAAGCATCTGGTTTTTTATCATTGAGTGTGATAGCTGTTGGTAATTTTTATATCCCCTTTAATAATTTAAGACTGTTTCTAGTTCTGTTTTTTCTAAGAGTTTTTTCTTTAGTGGCTGTGGGATCTTTTTATAGTGCTTTACTTTCATTTACTAAAATTATCATGTTTTCTTGTCTTTTATTAATATGGGGATTTGAGTTGACTGATTTTTTGAAGTCTGTTGTCAAGCCTGTTGGGATTGCTGGATTTGTTTCATAATATTTTCTGAAAAATTTTTGTATCTCTATTCATTGGAATAGTGATCTGCTGTTTTCTTTTTTTGTATGTGTAGTTTCTGTGTGTAGTTTTAGTGGTTATAAAGTAATGATTTCTTTTAAAAATTTTTTTTAATGTTTATTTATTTCTGAGAGAGAGAGAGACAGCATGAGTGGGGAGGGGCAGAGAGAGAGGGAGACACAGAATCTGAAACAGGCTGTCCAGGCTCTGAGCTGTCAGCACAGACCCCAACGCAGGGCTCAAACTCATGAACCACGAGATCATGACCTGAGCTAAAGTGGGACGCTTAACTGACTGAGCCACTCAGGTGCCCCAGTAATAATCTCCTTTTTAAAAAATGTTTACTTTTCCATTTTTAGAGAGCGAGAGAGCGAGTAAAAGTAGGGGAGGTGCAGAGAGAGAGACACACAGACACAGACACAGGGCTCAGTCTCATGAACCATGAGATCATGACCTGAGCCAACATCAAGAATCAGACACTTAACTGACTCAGCCACCCAGGCATCCCGGAACTAATGATCTTCTTAAGTGAGTTGATAAATGTTCATTTTTCTTCTATTCAGAAAGTGTTTATGTAGAATTTCAGTTATTCCTCTTTGAATGTTTGAAGATGTTTACCAGTGAAGGGACCTGGGCCTGAAGTATATTTGAGGGAAGAGTTGTAACTATGATTACAATTTCCTTAATTTGTATATGGCAATACGTTCTTTTATTTTTTCTTACATCTGTTTTGGCAATTTGTAATTTTCCCATTTTCCAGCCATTTTATTTAATACATTTCACAAACTTCCAAGTCCCTGTATAAAGACCCGTGAAAGGCAAATGTCTGATTACTTGTAATTTGTGTCTCTTAACAAATTAACAATATACATAAATTGTCAAATTTCTGGGCAGAAAAGTTTTTGTAATATCCTCTTATCCCTTAACTGTCTGTAGAATCTATAATTATTCACCCTCTTTTATTTCTGATGCTAGTTATTTAGCATATTTTCTCTTTTTGTCTCTCTTGATTTTTTCTGGGAACCAGCTTTTGGTTTCATTATTGTCTCTAATTTTGGTTTATTTTCTGTTCACTTGGTATCAGCCCTTATCTTGATTATTTCCTTTGGTTTAACTTTGTTCTTCTTTGCCTGGTTTCTTTAGATAAGTCCTTAGATCGTTGGCTTTGGATGTATTTAATCTCAAATATATGCATTTAAAGCTATAACGTTTCCCTTAAGCACTTCTCTAGATGCATCTCACAAAGTTCCATATGTCATATTTTTATTACATTCCATTTAAAATTTCCTTATTTTCCTTTTATTTTTTTCTTTCACTGAGTATTATTTAGAGGTGTGTTTTTTGTATTTTTTTTAAATGTAGAGTTTTCATATTATATGTATGTGTGTGTGTGTATGTGTGTGTGTATATATATCTATATAAATCTTATATCTTTCTACTTTTGATTTCTAATTCATTTCTACTCTGGTTACAAAGCATACTCTGTACTATGTGGATCATTTGAAATTTACTGACAGTGGCTTTATGCTTGTGTATTTCATTTAGATTGATAATAACATTATGTGCACGTAAAAATAATGTATGCCCTGTGGTTGTTGGCTATAAAGTGGGAAGTAGTGTGTTTCAGGTTTTCTATGTCTTTGGTGATTTTATCTAGTGGTCTTATCAATTGCTGAGGGAGAGAAGTCTTAGTGTCTGGAGCAGCCGTCCTGTGACCTGCCGTGGCCACGACCACCCGAGTGCCCAATTTGCCAGTATGGAACCATTCCTCAGGGTGATCAGCCAGCTGCCTGGTGGCAGGTTAATTACAGCGGCCTGCATCCATCACAGAAGGGGCAGCTTTTTGTTCCTGTAGGAATAGCTACTTTGTCTTGGGGGAAGCAGCCGTCACATGGCCAGCCACAACTCTCTGGGACTGCATGATCAGTGCCCTGGGCCGGAAACATTCCCTTATACAATGAAATGGGTGATGAGGTGTTGCTCGGTCCTGTAGTCTTCTTTCTTTTTTTGGAAAAACCTTCCTCTGTCTTGGGTGTGCAGTGAACTTCTTTTTATTGCCCTAGCATGCATGTCGCATGGTACCCGGCCAGCCGCACTTCCATTGTAAGGAAATGGGGTCTTTGCCTTCAGGGTGGGAGGGATGGATGTAGTCCATCATCCTGTGTCGTGTATTGGGAAGGATCAGCTGGCTGTGGGAGACCAGAACACGTTACAGACATTGATCTTGCTATGACTCTTTGTGTGAACGAGGGTTGCTGCAGCCAGGGTCTTATGTGTTGAGTCTTCTTTGGCAAATCCAAATCCACAGAAGATGCGGTGGGTTGATGTCTCTGGGCTTCTGCTTCGAGGTGCTGGCATTATTCTGATCTTTGATGTCCTCTATGTGGTAGGAATCTTCACTTGGGATTGGTAGCTGGGTTTTCCTACTCGACAATATCTCCTACTACGATTGTGGGATTGTCTCTCTCTCTAGGTCTGTCAATTTTTGCCTTATATACTCCATAGCTATTATAGCACATACATATTTCTTTAGTGTTAAGACTTAGTGGTGAATTGTCCCCTTAATCACTATGAAATGTCCCATTTTATTTTTGATACTACTCATTGTCATCAGTATATTTTATATTAAATAGTTGCTTCAGCCTTTTTATGCATACTGCCAGTATGATATACATTTTTAATCCAGTTACTTTCATTGTATCTGTGTTTTTATATGTGAGATGTGTCTTTTGTACACAGCATGTAGTTGATTCTTGCATTTTTATTCATTGTTATATCTGCCTTTTTATTATAGAGTTTAATTCATTAAAGTTGAATATAGGGGCGCCTGGGTGGCTCAGTCAGTTAAGCGTCCGACTTCGGCTCAGGGCATGATCTCGCGGTCCGCGGGTTCGAGCCCCGCGTCGGGCTCTGTGCTGACAGCTCAGAGCCTGGAGCCTGTTTCGGATTCTGTGTCTCCCTCTCTTTCTGACCCTCCTCCGTTCATGCTGTCTCTCCCTGTCTCAAAAATAAATAAATGTTAAAAAAAAAATTTAAAGTTGAATATAGTCGTTGGCATTGGTTTACGTTTACCATTTTTCTATTTGTGTTTAATTTGTTCTTTCTGCCTTTCAACCCTCTTCTCCTTTTTCCCATCTTTTAAACTATTAGGTGACTAAATTTTAGTATTCCATTTAAACATTATGATTGACTTTTTTTGCTTCCTGTTTTTCAGTCCCTTCCCTAGGGATTTATTGAGTGAGGTATGGCGAAACCAGACACACACCAAGAGAGAGAAAGCAGAAAGAGTTTTACAGTTTGCTATAGTTACAGTTCCCTGGGGAGAATGTCATACACTACCCATGGCCACACAGGGTAAGCTCTAGAGGCAGAGAGAGAGAGAGAGAGAGAGAGAGAGAGAGAGAGAACACACGTGCAACTCAACTGTGGGTAAGCACCTTTATTATAGTTTCTGTGCAAGGAAATGGTGAGGTGGGACAAGTATGTTTAGGATTGACTAGATTGAATCATTTCAGTGGCGTCAAGGGCATAGAGGGCTGTCCCTAATTGTCTGGCATCTTGCCCTGGGGCAGTGAGGACAGATAAATAGTTGCCCTGAGTATGAGAACTTGATAGGAGATGTGGCTGGGAGTATGAACTTTACTGGCTGTTTAAGAAGGGAAACTGACCTACCTTTTAATAAAGGCCTCAAAAGTGGGCCAAGATTGCATTTTTAAAACCATATTAAGGGGCGCCTGGGTGGCGCAGTCGGTTAAGCGTCCGACTTCAGCCAGGTCACGATCTCGCGGTCCGTGAGTTCGAGCCCCGCGTCAGGCTCTCGGCTGATGGCTCAGAGCCTGGAGCCTGTTTCCGATTCTGTGTCTCCCTCTCTCTCTGCCCCTCCCCCGTTCATGCTCTGTCTCTCTCTGTCCCAAAAATAAATAAACGTTGAAAAAAAATATTAAAAAAAATAAAACCATATTAAAAGATTACAGCTACATCCTTAACATTTCACAATCTACTTTTCATTAACGTTGCATGACTTGAAATAAATGTAGAAACCTTGCAATGCTAAAGGTCAATTGATCTTCCCATCTTTTATGCTAAAATTATATGTACTATATTGCCATAGATTATATAACCTAAAAGATGTTGTAAAGTTTGCTTTAATCTATCATATGCGTTTTAAAGGAATTTAAAGGAAAAAATTGTCTTTTTATATTTACCACTTACAGTGCTCTTTATTTCTTTGGGAGGATCCAAGTTTCCATCTGGTATCAGCTTCCTTCTGCCTGAATAACTTCCTTTACTATTTCCTATAATGCAGGCTTAAGGGCAATACGTTCCTGTGTTTTTCTCCCATTTGGAAATGTCTTTATTTTCCCTTCATTATTGAAGGATATGTTTATTGGAAAAGAAAATATGGTTGACAGATTTAATTTTACATTCAGCATTTTAAAGATGTTGCCTCATTTTCTTCTGGCCTCCAGACATCCTGATGAATAGCTATTAATTGAATCATGATTCTCCTGTACATCATATGCCATTTTCTTGTTGCTGCTTTTAAGATTTTCTTTATTTCACATTCAACTGCTTGATTATGAAATGCTCCAACAGAGACTGCTTAAATGTTTATTCTGATTGGAGTTCCTTGAATATCCAATTCTATAAATCTACATGTTTCATCAAACTTAGAAATGCTATAGACATTGTTCAAATTTATTTCCTGCTCTATTTTCATTCTTCTCCTTCTGGGCGCCCTGTTACATGTACTTCAGTCAACTTGTTCTCTTTTTTTAATGTTTATTCATTTTTGAAAGAGAGAGAGAGGGAGGGAAGGAGAGTGGGAGAGAGAGAGAGAGAGAGAGAGAGAGAGAGGGAGAGAGAGAGAGAATGCACAAGTAGGGGAGGGGCAGAGAGAAAGAGGGAGAGAGAGAATCCCAAGCAGTCTCTGCACCGTCAGCACAGAGCCCAACGTGGGGCTTGAACTCGCGAACCACGTGATCGTGACTTGAGCCGAAATCAGGAGTTGGATGCTTAACTGACTGAGCCACCCAGGCACCCCAAGAATCTCTTCATTTTCTTAAAATAAACTTCTTTTTGTTTCGTAGAGCTGTGTTTGGCTCATAGCAAAATGGAATGGAAAGTATAGAATTCCCATATATCCCTGGCTTCTACCCGTGTACAGCCTCCCTTAGAATTCTGTGTTCTTTTGAGGGATAGTCAACTGCGGCACAAGACAAAATGGAGGAGAAGTTTGGGAAGACCAAGTTCACTATACGCACAGGTCCTGGACGCAGGAGACATGGCGTACCACACAGGGCCACATAGGAAAGCTCTATCATTGTCCAGGAGGCAGAAAGTACAAGAGTGAGGAGAGAGCCTATGCCGCAGGCTCTATTAGAGTTTCCACGGGAAAAGAAAGCAGGGCAAAGTAAGCAATTTCAGACTGGCTAATTTGAATAATTGTGGCAGGCTCTCAGCCACAGAGCTAATGCCTAGTTGCCTGGTACCTGGCCCTGGGATGATTAAGGCACGGGAATATTGTCTCCTGCGGTATACAGGTGAGCTAGAAGAAGAATGGCTCTGAGTTGGATACTTTGCACACCAAAGGCATGCTCCCGGTTGGTTAGCTCAGGGGGTGGCAGTCTCCCCAGTGACAAAGGTTTTTAAGATTTCAAAACATCATAATATACAGAAAAAAAGACATGTGAACGATGCACCAGCTACCAGCATCCTGAACACAGTACATTTGTCACCATCAATGACCCTACGTTATTATCACCCAAGTCATGGTGTGCATTAGTGTTTACTCTTGGTGTTACCCATCTTAGAGATCTGGACAAGTATATAATGACCTGTGGCCACTCATATAGTATCATCCAGAATAGTTTCACTGCCCTAAAACTCCTCTGTGTCCCACCTGTTCACCCCTCCTTCCCTCCCAGCCTTGGTAACCACTGATCTTTTTACTTTATAGTTTTACGTTTACCAGAATGTCCTATTGTTGGAATAATACATAATGTAACCTTTTCAGATTGGATTCTTTCACTTAGTACTATCCATTTAAGGTTCATTCCATGTCTTTCCAGGTCTTGGCAGCTCATTTCTTTTTAGCGTTGGATCATATTCCACTCTCTTGATGTACCGCAGTTCATTTATTCATTCATTTAGTCAAGGCCATAGTGGAGTGGTTGTTTCCAAGTTTTGGCAGTCATGAATAAATTTGTGTGCGGGTTTTGACTTTACCCTAATTGGCATGTAGAGGTATTTCATTGTTTTTTTGTAAATGTAAATTCAGATCAGTTAATATATAGCGCAATAATGGTTTCAGGACTAGAATTCAGGGATTTCATCACTTAACATATGACACCCAGTGCTCATCCCAACAAGTGCCTTCCTTAATGTCCTTCACCCATCTAGCCCATCCCCCCACCCACCTCCCTTCCAGCAACCCTCAGTTTGTTCTCTGTCTTTAAGAATCTCTCCTGGTTGGGGGCGCCTGGGTGGCGCAGTCGGTTAAGCGTCCGACTTCAGCCAGGTCACGATCTCGCGGTCCGTGAGTTCGAGCCCCGCGTTGGGCTCTGGGCTGATGGCTCAGAGCCTGGAGCCTGCTTCCGATTCTGTGTCTCCCTGTCTCTCTGCCCCTCCCCCGTTCATGCTCTGTCTCTCTCTGTCCCAAAAATAAATAAACGTTGAAAAAAAAAATTTTTAAAAAAAGAATCTCTCCTGGTTGGCCTCCCTCTCTGTTTTGAAAATTCATTGTTTTTTAAATTGGCATTTCCCTGGTGACATGTAATATGGAGAATCTTTTCATATACTTATTTTCCATCTGCATATGTGCTTTGGTGAAGTGTCTGTTAAGGTCTTTGGCCCATTTTTGATTTGGGTTGCTTGTTGTTTTATTGTTGTAGGAGTTTTTTTTTTTTTCAAATTTTTATTTAACTTCTAGTTAGTTAACAGTGCAGGTTTCAGGAGTAGAATTGAGTGATTCATCACTTACATCCAACACCCAATGCTCATCACAAGTTGCCCTCTTTGATACCCATCACCCATCTAGTTTTTGTATATTTTGGATAACAGTCACTTACCATCTATGTCTTTTGCAATGAACTCCTTCCAGTGTGTGATTGGTCTTCTCCTTCTCCTTCTCTTGTGTTAAAAAAATCTTTTCTCCTGTTCTTCAGATTGTATAATTGCTACCGATTTATCTTCGAGTTCATAGATTCTTTTGTCACTCCCATTCGGCTAAGTCCATCCCGTGAATATGTTTTTAAAACTCGAATAATTTTTGCCACTCTAAAATGGCCGTTTAAAAATTGTATATCTACCTGTTAAGATTTAGTATCTTTTTATTGTGAGTAGGTAGTTTTACATTGTTAAGGACAATTATAATAGCTGCCTCCAAATCTTTGTTTACTAATTATGTCCTCGGTACATCTCAGGGTTTGTGCCAGCTAATTATCTTTTTCTCTTCAAAAGGAATTACATTTTCCTAGTTCTCCGTATCTCATACTATTTTGAATTTTTTCCAGGATATTATGCATGTTAAGTTCTGGGGGGCTCTCAATTCCTTTATTTTTATTTTTTGAGTGTTTTCTTTGGTTTTAGCAGGCAGGTGAGTCCATTGGGTTCAAATGGAAAACTCTGGTTCTTGCATAGCAGAGCGTTTCGTACATTTGTTCTTAGCCGAGCTGCCTTGGGTATGTTCTGTGAATCTGTGGTTGCAGCACCAGCCAGTGACATTAGGAAATATAATTTAAAGATCTGCTCTCTGGCTCTTTGCTCTCTTGGTTTTTTGCTCTCTTTTTCCAGTGTTCATGGTTGGTCCAGACTGAATTGTCTTGTCTCCCAGCTCAGAAAGCCTGAGGTCGTTCCTATAAAGCTTATCTGTGCCAACTCTCCTACTAGAAGTAGTGAAAGCAGGAAACTCACATTGTACATTGGCCTTTCTTAGTTCATGTACCTTCTAGCAAAATCTTCTTGCTTTTGTTCGCTGACTTTATGTTCAGAGTTTATAGTTGTTATTCATGGGAGATACTCTTTTTTTAACGTGTATTTGTTTTTGAGAGAGAAAGAGAGACAGAGCACGAGCAGGGAGTGGCAGAGAGAGAAGGAGACACAGAATCCAAAGCAGGCTCCAGGCTCTGAGCTGTCAGCACAGAGCCCGACACAGGGCTCGAACTCATGAACCACAAGATGATGACCTGAGCCACCCAGGCACCCTGTATGGGAGATGTTCTTAATGATTATCAGGCACTTGATCATTTTATTTTTTTTTTGTATTAAATATTTTTTAATCTATTCACCCTTGCCTACCTTGTGAAATAATCTTCATTTCTTATTCTTTTTTCTTCAGTTTCATTCTTGAGTTGGATCACTTCTCGTTTCTTTTTGTTTGTATGTTTGTTTGCAGTTGAGGCTTTAAATTTCTATTAGAGGTTTTAATTTTTATTTAAAAATTATATTTCTGAATATGAATTCACGTTAGATACTCATAGTTTTTCAGTACTTCATGTTTTGTTTTGTTTTGTTTTTGATTTTGGATAACTTTTGTTGGTTGAAATAGTTTGATTCTCATTTTCTCTTTCTTCAGAGTAGTTTTATATGGACATACTTGTGTTTTCTGCCTAAGTGTCTTACTTCTTTGCAACCAGCAATATATGATAAGTTTAAGGTGTTTTGGTTATGAACTGGTTTGATTTTATTTATTTTTTTAATTATTTTTTTTAGTGTTTATTTTTGAGAGAGAGAGAGAGAGAGACAGAGAGAGACACAGAGAGAGAGAGAGACAGAGTCCAAGCTGGGGAGTGGCAGAGAGAGAAGGAGACACAGAATCCAAAGCGGGCTCCAGGCTCTGAGCTGTCAGCACAGAGCCCGACATGGGGCTCAAACTCACGAACCGTGAGATCATGACCTGACCCAGAGTCGGACACCCAACCGATCGAGCCACCCAGGCACCCCGGTTGTGAACTGATTTTAAAGAGAGGTTTTTTAAATCAATGGCAAATTTTTATGTAGGCGGAAGGGCTTGATTTCATCGTTCATTTTTCCTTCTCTGAGACCCTTAAATTCCCCTCCTCTGTTTATCCTCCCCTTCCCGATTACTGTTTCATTTTCTCTTATTTCTATTAAGTATCTGAAGAATGTGTCCCTCTTTCAAGTTGCTTCTTCTTCTTGAAGACATGGTGTCTTTTCAAGATTGTCACTTCTGACTTTGCATGCTTCCACGAGCGTTCCTTGAAATTCACCAGTCTCTGGTTGTCTGAATCAGTTTTCCTCTCTTAAAGATGATTCTTCTTTTTCTGGAAGTGATATTTTTCTGGGTCTGCCTCTCTTAGTTCCTAGGTCCATTCTCCTATTCTCCATATAATCTAGCTGGTATTCTACACTGGCTTGGGCCCTGGACATAGTTGACCGATTTGCCGTGGTTAAGTCACATCTGTAACTACTTTAAAATTCGTACCTCTATATCTCTACATCTTAGTTAACTTGTAGACATGAGTTATGGAGAATTTAGTAGGCCTTCTTTATCTCTATGATTTTCTGATGGTAATGTAAAGATTCAGACTTTGGTAGCTGAATTTCTCCTATGAGAACCCAGAAATCACTTTACTACCCTTTGTTGCTGATATGTAAAAAGACAGTAGTGTGCCTATGAAAGTGTATTCATCTTGACATTTTTTATTTTGTTAAAATGAACACTACTCAAAAAAAGCAAACTCTTGTTGCAATGTATTTTTCGAAATGGAAAAACTGAAAAACGAATTCTAGTATCTGTCATTTGCAAGTGGAAGAGAATAATATTTCTAAACAGTATGTTTATTATTATGCTCTTTTTATATAGCAAGTAAAATATAAAATTTATATAGCAAGACCACGTTTCACTACAAATCTGTTAAATTTTAATTATGTGGAATGCACGTATCGAGAAGGAAATAATCTATTTTTTGTTAGTACTAGGCCTTTTATGCAACCATCTGTGCTCAGCAAATCATAAAAATCGGAAAGGGTCTCTGAGCTCTGCTTCAAAGATGCCATTGCAAGGTCATTGTTCTTTCCTAACTGCCTTTACCATCAACTTGTTCACTTCAGAACATTTACACATTTTTGCCTAACATATGACAATTGATTCAGTATTTGTCTGCCGAGTCTCTCCTAAAGCTTCTCACTAAGAAAACAGCATAAACCCATTACGAACCTAGATAACAAGAGGCATTTTTAATTAACTCTGCAGAAATAGTTTTAAAGATTCCCTTAATGCAATGATTGCGACCAACCTGAAATTTACATTTGTTCTGCGTTTTACAACAAAATGAACTCCATTCGTCTGTATGCCCTGTCCTCTGAGACCGTGTTTTGGCTTCCTGTCTTCAAAGTCCTGGCTGTGTTGTCCAGTGCACAAGAGATGGCAAATAGTAAAAGCGGGAATCCCCAAACTGGGGAGGATCGTGAATCAGGGCCCTGGACTTTATTTTCTCATTAGCTTATAAGACAAAGCTAGGTTTGTGTATTTATTCAGCCAGCGCTTACTGATCATCTCATAAAATGTCAGGCATTGTCAGGTCCTATAAATACAGAGAGGAAAGGCGGACCCCGCTGTCCAGTGGCTTGCTGTCTAGTGGGGAAGAAAAATAAGTAAAATGAAATAAAGAATGGAACTCTGGTAGGGTCAAAGGAAGAAGAATGCATACTTAACAATGGGAGGTTAGCTCAAGGCTTGGTAAGCCGAACATCCCCTCTGCTAGGTGTTTCATACGTGCAGGACAGTTGTCCGGACTGGGTGCGGTGGCTCTGGAAGCAGACCTGCTATGCAGCACATTCTAGGAGGTTGTTAAACTGGTTGTGTCAATGTGACACATTCCTCCACTTGGAAAGCATTTAATACTTAAGACAAAATGGATACGGGGATTGATCGGTCTTCAAAGACAATTGCATTATCTTGTTCGTGCTGTACCATGGGGCCTAGGACTCTTACCTTAGGTCTTGTCTTATGCAAGTAGACAGAGACTTGAGGATACTACTTGGAGCGTTTGAAAATGTGTGAAATGTGTGAGATTTAGGACTGACCCTTGCCTGGGAAAACTAAAGGGAAGAGACTAACTAGTACCACGGGCCTAAGGCAGCAAAACAAAGAGGGCTCTGTTAACAGCAGGCTGAACTTCGGCGGAAAGCGCATGTTTTTAAGAAGCAAGTGTGGACCGACTCCTCTTACAGATGACCATTAAAGTAAATTCTGGACATGAGGAAGATGGCGGCATAGGAGGACGCCGCGTCCTGCGGGTCACTTAGATTCCACCCACACCTGCCTAAATAACCCAGAAAACCTCCGGAAGACTAGCGGAACGGAGTCTCCGGAGCCAAGCGCAGACGAGAGGCCCACGGAAGAGGGTAGGAAGGGCGGACAGGCGGTGCGCGCTCCACGGACTGGCGGGAGGGAGCCGGGGCGGAGGGGCGGCCCACCGGCCAAGCAGAGCCCCCGAGTCTGGCTGGCAAAAGCGGAGGGGATGGACGGAGTGTGTTCCGACAGCAAGCGGGACTTAACATCTGGAAGGTTATAAGTTAACAGATCTGCTCGGAGAGCGGGAGGGCTGGAGGACAACGGGAGGGAGAGTTGTTGAGCCGCGGATGACAGAGCACAGCTTGGTGGGGAACAAAGGCGCTCGCCAGTGCCATCTCCCTCGCCCATCCCCCAGCCAAAATCCCAAAGGGAACCAGTTCCTGCCAGGGAACTTGCTTGCACTGCGTAAACACCCAAAGCTGTGCTTCTGCGGAGGCACCCCTCTGGTGGCGGGTCTGACTCCCTCCCGCTGCCACAGGGCCCCTCCTGAAGTGGATCACCTAAGGAGAAGCGAGCTAAGCCTGCCCCTCCCGCCCCCGTGCACCTTGCCTACCCACCCCAGCTAATACGCCAGATCCCCAGCACCACAAGCCTGGCAGTGTGCAAGTAGCCCAGACGGGCCACGCCACCCCACAGTGAATCCCGCCCCTAGGAGAGGGGAAGAGAAGGCACACACCTGTCTGAATATGGCCCCAGCGGTGGGCTGGGAGCAGACATCAGGTCTGACTGCGGCTCCGCCCACCAACTCCAGTTATACACCACAGCACAGGGGAAGTGCCCTGCAGGTCCTCACCATGCCAGGGACTATCCAAAATGACCAAGCGGAAGAATTCCCCTCAGAAGAATCTCCAGCAAATAACAACAGCTAATGAACTGATCAAAAAGGATTTAAATAACATAACAGAAAGTGAATTTAGAATAACAGTCATAAAATTAATCGCTGGGCTTGAAAACAGTATAGAGGACAGCAGAGAATCTCTTGCTACAGAGATCAAGGGACTAAGGAACAGTCACGAGGAGCTAAAAAATGCTATTAATGAGCTGCAAAATAAAATGGAGATGACCACGGCTCGGATTGAAGAGGCAGAGGAGAGAATAGGTGAACTAGAAGATAAAATTATGGAAAAAGAAGCTGAGAAAAAGAGAGATAAAAAAATCCAGGAGTATGAGGGAAAAATTAGAGAACTAAGTGATGCACTAAAGAGAAATAATCTACGCATAATTGGGATTCCAGAGGAGGAAGAGAGAGGGAAAGGTGCTGAAGGTGTACTTGAAGAAAGCATAGCTGAGAACTTCCCTGAACTGGGGAAGGATAAAGGCATTGAAATCCAAGAGGCACAGAGAACTCCCTTCAGACGTGACTTCAATCGAACTTTTGCACAACATATCATAGTGAAACTGGCAAAATACAAGGATAAAGAGAAAATTCTGAAAGCAGCTAGGGATAAACGTGCTCTAACATAATAAAGGGAGACCGATAAGACTAGTGACGGATCTCTCTACTGAAATTTGGCAGGCCAGAAAGGAATGGCAGGAAATCTTCAATGTGATGAACAGCAAAAATATGCAGCTGAGAATCCTCTATCCAGCAAGTCTGTCATTTAGAATAGAAGGAGAGATAAAGGTCTTCCCAAACAAACAGAAACTGAAGGAATTCATCACCACTAAACCAGCCCTACAAGAGATCCTAAGGGGATCCTGTGAGACAAAGTACCAGAGACATTGCTACAAGCATGAAACCTATGGACATCACAATGACTCTAAACCCATATCTGTCTATAATAACACTGAATGTAAATGGACTAAGTGCACCAACCAAAAGATATAGGGTATCAGAATGGATAAAAAAACATGACCCATCTATTTGCTGTCTACAAGAGACTCATTTTAGACCTGAAGACACTTTCACATTGAAAGTGAGGGGATGGAGAACTATTTATCATGCTACTGGAAGTCAAAAGAAAGCTGGAGAAGCCATACTTATATCAGACAAACTAGACTTTAAATTAAAGGCTGTAACAAGAGATGAAGAAGGGCATTATATAATAATTATAGGGTATATCCATCAGGAAGAACTAACAATTATAAATGTCTATGTGCTGAATACGGGAGCCCCCAAATATATAAAACAATTACTCACAAACATAAGCAACCTTATTGATAAGAATGTGATAATTGCAGGGGACTTTAATACCCCACTTACAACAATGGATAAATCATCTAGACACATGGTCAATAAAGAAACAAGGGCCCTGAATAAGACATTGGATCAGATGGACTTGACAGATATATTTAGAACTCTGCATCCCAAAGCAAGAGAATATACTTTCTTCTCGAGTGCACATGGAACATTCTCCAAGATAGATCACATACTGGGTCACAAAACAGCCCTTCATAAGTATACAAGAATTGAGATCATACCATGTATAGACCACAATGCTATGAAGCTTGAAATCAACCACAGGGAAAAGTCTGGAAAACCTCCAAAAGCATGGAGGTTAAAGAACACCCTACTAAAGAATGAGTGGGTCAACCAGCCAATTAGAGAAGAAATTAAAAAATATATGGAAACAAATGAAAATGAAAATACAACAACCCAAATGCTTTGGGATGGAGCAAAGGCAGTCCTGAGAGGAAAATACATTGCCATCCAGGCCTATCTCAAGAAACAAGAAAAATCCCAAATACAAAATCTAACAGCACACCTAAAGGAAATAGAAGCAGAACAGCAAAGGCAGCCTAAACCCAGCAGAAGAAGAGAAATAATAAAGATCAGAGCAGAAATAAACAATATAGACTCTAAAAAAAACTGTAGAGCAGATCAATGAAACTAAGAGTTGTTTTTTGAAAAAATAAACAAAATTGACAAACCTCTAGCCAGGCTTCTCAAAAAGAAAAGGGAAATGACCCAAATAGATAAAATCATGAATGAAAATGGAATTATTACAACCAATCCCTCAGAAATACAAGCAATTATCAGGGAATACTATGAAAAATTATATGCCAACAAACTGGACAACCTGGAAGAAATGGACAAATTCCTAAACACCCACACACTTCCAAAACTCAAACTGGAGGAAATAGAAAGCTTGAACAGACCCATAACCAGTGAAGAAATTGAATCAATTATCAAAAATCTCCCAACAAATAAGAGTCCAGGACCAGATGGCTTCCCTGGGGAATTCTACCAGACATTTAAAGCAGAAATAATACCTATCTTTCTCAAGCTATTCCGAGAAATAGAAAGGGAAGGAAAACTTCCAGACTCATTCTATGAAGCCAGTATTACTTTGATTCCTAAACCAGACAGAGACCCAGTAAAAAAAGAGAACTACAGGCCAATATCCCTGATGAATATGGATGCAAAAATTCTCAATAAGATACTAGCAAATCGAATTCAACGGCATATAAAAAGAATTATTCACCATGACCAAGTGGGATTCATTCCTGGGATGCAGGGTTGGTTCAACATTCGCAAATCAATCAACGTGATACATCACATTAACAAAAAAAAAAGAGAAGAACCATATGATCCTGTCAATCAATGCAGAAAAGGCCTTTGACAAAATCCAGCACCCTTTCTTAATAAAAACCCTTGAGAAAGTCGGGATAGAAGGAACATATTTAAACAACATAAAAGCAATTTATGAAAATCCCACAGCTAACATCATCCTCAATGGGGAAAAACTGAGAGCTTTTCCCCTGAGATCAGGAACACGACAGGGATGTCCACTCTCACCGCTGTTGTTTAACATAGTGTTGGAAGTGCTAGCATCAGCAATCAGACAACAAAAGGAAATCAAAGGCATCAAAATTGGTAAAGATGAAGTTAAGCTTTCACTTTTTGCAGATGACATGATATTATCCATGGAAAATCCGATAGACTCCACCAGAAGTCTGCTAGAACTGATACATGAATTAGCAAAGTTGCAGGATACAAAATCAATGTACAGAAATCAGTTGCATTCTTATACACTAATAATGAAGCAACAGAAAGACAAATAAAGAAACTGATCCCATTCACAATTGCACCAAGAAGCATAAAATACCTGGGAATAAATCTAACCGAAGATGTAAAAGATCTGTATGCTGACAACTATAGAAAGCTTATGAAGGAAATTGAAGAAGGTATAAAGAAATGGAAAAACATTCCGTGCTCATGGGTTAGAAGAATAAATATTGTCAAAATGTCAATACTCCCCAAAGCTATCTACACATTCAATGCAATCCCAATCAAAATTGCACCAGCATTCTTCTCGAAGCTATAACAAGCAATCCTAAAATTCATATGGAACCACAAAAGGCCCCGAATAGCCAAAGTAATTTTGAAGAAGAAGACCAATGCAGGAGGCATCACAATCCCAGACTTTAGCCTCTACTACAAAGCTGTCATCATCAAGACAGCATGGTACTGGCACAAAAACAGACACATAGACCAATGGAATAGCATAGAAACCCCAGAACTAGAGCCACAAAAGTATGGCCAACTAATCTTTGACAAAGCAGGAAAGAATATCCAATGGAAAAAAGACAGTCTCTTTAACAAATGGTGCTGGGAGAACTGGACAGCAACATGCAGAAGAATGAAACTAGACCACTTTCTTACACCATTCACAAAAATGAAGTCAAAATGGATGAAGGACCTGAATGTGAGACAGGAAACCATCAAAACCCTAGAGGAGAAAGCAGGAAAAGACCTCTCTGACCTCAGCCGCAGCAATTTCTTACTTGACACATCACCAAAGGCAAGGGAATTAAAAGCTAAAATGAACTATTGGGACCTCGTGAAGATAAAAAGCTTCTGCACAGCAAAGGAAACAATCAACAAAACTAAAAGGCAACCAATGGAATGGGAAAAGATATTTGCAAATGACATATTGGACAGAGGGCTAGTATCCAAAATCTATAAAGAGCTCACCAAGAAGAAATGGGCAGAAAACATGAATAGACACTTCTCTAAAGAAGACTTCCAGATGGCCAACAGGCACATGAAAAGATGCTCAACATCACTCCTCATCAGGGAAATACAAATCAAAACCACATTCAGATATCACCTCACGCCACTCAGAGTAGCCAAAATGAACAAATCGGGAGACTATAGATGCTGGCAAGGATGTGGAGAAACAGGAACCCTCTTGTACTGTTGGTGGGAATGCAAATTGGTGCAGCTGCTCTGGAAAACTGTGTGGAGGTTCCTCAAAAAATTAGAAATAGAACTACCCTATGACCCAGCAATAGCACTGCTAGGAATTTACCCAAGGGATACAGGAGTACTGATGCATAGGGGCACTTGTACCCCAATGTTCATAGCAGCACTCTCAACAATAGCCAAATTGTGGAAAGAGCCTAAATGTCCATCAACTGACAAATGGATAAATAAATTGTGGTTTGTATATACAATGGAGTACTACATGGCAATGAGAAAGAACGAAATATGGCTCTTTGTAGCAACGTGGATGGAACTGGAGAGTGTGATGCTAAGTGAAATAAGCCATACAGAGAAAGACAGATACCATATGTTTTCACTCTTATGTGGATCCTGAGAAACTTAACAGAAACCCATGGGGGAGGGGAGGGAAAAAAAAAGGTTAGAGTGTGAGAGAGCCAAAGCATAAGAGACTCTTAAAAACTGAGAACAAACTGAGGGTTGATGGGGGGTGGGAGGGAGGGGAGGGTGGGTGATGGGTATTGAGGAGAGCATCTTTTGGGATGAGCACTGGGTGTTGTATGGAAACCAATTTGACAATAACTTTCATGTATTAAAAAAAAAGATGCAAGTGTGGACCTATTTAAAGAAAACCAGCTTGGGGAGTATTAAAAGGGAACATGGAATGATCTGACTCCAGAATTACAATAAAACCCAAAGCTCCTCAGATAAAAGGCAATATTTTAAGAAGCCAGTTTAAAGAAAAAAAAAGAAGCATTTTCTCATTAAAAGATCTACAGCGGGAGGTCCCTAATATGGAACCTCCAAAAAGAACCCCAAAAGTGAAAAACCAAAAACATTACATTCTTCACATTCAGAGGACACAATACTAGTTTGCCACTTTCCCCCACCTTGTGTTTCTTCCTTACTAAATCCTTGTAGGGAACAAAATTCTTAAGTAAAGAGTTAGGAGGCATTGGATTAGAAAACAGAGAAGTCAACTACTCTGTCCGTCCTCCCCCAACTCCAGGCTTTCTTGTTTGGCTCAGGCTCCACTTGGGAGAAGAGAGGAACTTTAAATTAGAGCTTAGGAGTTTAAGGATTACACTGGATTGAAATGAAGTAATGTAACTATTATATTGGATTAGACCCTTAATGTTAAAAAAAAAAGAGAATATTTGCTTATGAACTAAGAGGAACAGTGAGAACAACCACCCCTCCGGGACATGTGTGAGCTTTCAACCAGGACTGGAAAAAAGAAATAATATCAGAGCAGGTTTTAAGGGGGAACAGAAAACAAAATAAAGTTGGTTTCTGTTTACCATGTATTGATTGAATCCTGCCTATTCAATAAGCAGTTAAGAAAAAAAAAATCAGAACACATGATCTCACAGATGGTTCTAAGTTTTTCTTAGGTGTTTGTGTTTGATTTGTAAATTTATTTTTGTTTTAATTTTTTTTAACGTTTATTTATTTTTGAGACAGAGAGACAAAGCAGGGGCAGAGAGAGAGGGAGACACAGAATCGGAAGCAGGCTCCAGGCTCTGAGCCATCAGCCCAGAGCCCGACGCGGGGCTCGAACTCACGGACCGCGAGATCGTGACCTGAGCTGAAGTCGGACGCTCAACCGACTGAGCCACCCAGGCGCCCCTGTAAATTTATTTTTAATGAGAAGTCCTATACTTAATTATATTTAATTTCTGCATTTTTCTTTTAAAAGATATATTTTTTAAATTTTCTAATGTTTATTTTTGGGAGAGAGAGAGTGAATAAATGAGCAGGGAAGGGGAAGAGAGTGGGAAGCCCAGAATCCAAGGCAGGCTCCAGGCTCTGAGCTGTCAGAACAGAGCCTGATGCAGGGCTCAAGCTCACAAGCTATGAGATCATGACCTGAACCCAAGTCGGACGCTTAACCGACTGAGCCAGTCAGGTGCACCAAAGATATTTATTTATTTATTTTTTAATTTTTTGATAAAACACTTATTTATTTTTGAGAGAGAGAGACAGAGGGAAACAGAATGTGAGCAGGGGAGGGGCAGAGAGAGAGGGAGACACAGAATCGGAAGCAGGCTCCGTGCTCTGAGCTGTCAACACAGAGCCCGATGCGGGGCTCGAACTCGTGAACTGCGAGATCATGACCTGAGCCAGTCGGACGCTCAACTGACTGAACCACCCAGGCGCTCCCAAAAATATTTAGTTTTAAATGCATTTTAACATTGGCAATAATATGTGCTGATCCAAAATAATTTGATCTTACAGATAGGTAGAAAGGATAAAAAGATACGCACGGTTCAATGTTTTGTAAATATTTTGACAAAATTCCTTCCGATTATTTTAAGTATGTTTTCTTGTTTCTAATATATTTATAAATATACTAGATAAGAAAAAGTTTGTCCTCCTTTTTTCTGCTTCATTTTAAAATAAAAAAGCATTTTCAGTGTTACTATAATTACTCTGAACCAATACTTTCTTTTTGCTTTTTTATGATTATGGTTTTATGCTTAATACAGTAGCATGCATAGATCCCAATTACACAGTTCACTGAGTTTTGATAAAACTCACTCATGTACCCATCAACCAAAACAAGATAAAGAACATTTCCATTTTCTTGAAAGTTCCCTTGTGCCCTTTTAAAATTAAAATTCCCCACCCACAGGTAACCATCATTCTGATTTTTTTCCCATCATAGATGAGTTTTGCTTGCCTTCAAATTTCATATAAATGGAGTCACACAGTCTGTGCTCCATTTTGTCCGTCTTTTCATACCCAAAATATTTTGGAGATTAATCCATGTTGTGTATATCAGTAGTTAGTTCCTTTGCATTGCTGAGTATTATTCCAATGTGTATTTACCTGTGATGTTCTCCTGTTGATGGACAGTTGGGTTGTTCCTAGTCTTTGTCTATTAAGAACAAGGCTGCTTTTAACATCATTGTGAAAATGTTTCTTGTATATATGTGTTTGCATTTCTCTTGGAGTAAAATTACTGGCAAAGATACTTAATTATTTAACTTATTTATTTATTTAAGTTTATTTGTTTATTTTGAGAGAAAGAGAGAGCGGGAGGGGTAGAGAGAGGGAGACAAAATCCCAAGCAGGCTCCGCACGCTCAGTGCAGAGCCTGAGGCGGGTCTCGAGCCCAGAAACCTTGAGCTCGTGACCAGAGCTGAAACCAAGAGTTAGACGCCTAACCAACTGAACCATCCAGACACCCCTATTTAAAATTTTTAGAAGCTGGCAGTGTTTTCTTCTAGAAAGTATATGCCATTCTTAATACAACAAACAAGGTTTGAAAGTTCCACATACTAATGTTGGTTCTCTCAGTCTTTTTTTCTGTAACTTTTGTTTTGAAATAATTACAAACTCCTATGTAGTTGTGAGAATACTTACCTTCTACCAACTGATGACATTTTACATAGCTATAGTTTAATATCAGAATTGGAAATTGACATGGGTACAATACTGATAAGTAGACTATAGACCTTATTCAGTTTTCACCAGTTTTACATGCACTCATTTGAATGTGTGTGTGTGTGTAGTTGTGTGTTATTATATCTCATGCATAACTACTGCCACAATCAAGATACAGAACTGCTCCATAAAAGTGGAACTGAAGAATTCCCAGGCGCTACCCTTTTTTAGCAGTACCCTTCTCCGTACCCCATCACTGCGCTCTGACAGCCACTAATCTATTCCCAATCTCTATAATTTTTGTGATTTCAAATACACAAATGGTGTTGGTGACCTTTTGATATTGGCCTTTGCACTGAGCGTAATGGCTCTGATATTCATCCAAGTTGTATGTATCAAGAATCTGTTTCATTTTAATGCTGAGTAGTATTCCCCAGTGTAGATATACCAGAATTTGTGTAACCACTGAAGGGTGACAGGTTATGCTACCCTGAAATATGCCACTTTGGCGTAAGGATTATTTTGAACTAAAGTCATTTACAAAACTGTGAAAAGCAGGTGCAGGAAAGGCATTCTAACCTCTCCTTTTCTTCCTGAAAACAGGAGATTAAAAACTCCCATGTGGGGGCGTCTGGGTGGCTCAGAGGGTTAAGCGTCTGACTTTGGTTCAGGTCATGTTCTCACGGTTCATAAGTTCAAGCCCCACATCGGGCTCTGGGCTGACATTGCAGAGCCTGGAGCCTGCTTCAGATTCTGTGTCTGTCTCTCTCTCTCTGCCTTTCTCTCTCTCTCTCTCTCTCTCTCACTCACTCAAAAATAAACAAACATTAAAAAAACTCCCATATGAAAGATGCCCTCCCTATACCAGGAGAAAAGAAATATTCATTGACAGGGAATCAAAGCCAGGAAAATTCTGTACAAACAGACCCTTGTTAAAACACTTATCTTCCTTTAGCCTCCAAGCTTGGGTTCATTACTTTCCCACAATTGCTTCTTTCTGTTCAACCCACTATGAAAACATGTAGGTTCCCTCATTTCTTCGGGTTTTCATTCTTTATAAAGGCTCCCATGTTACATAAACGTTGCACTAATTTGTATGCTTTTCTCCTGTTTACCCTGTTTTCTGTCAGTTTAATTCTCAAGCCCAGCCAAAACACCTTAAGAGGGTAAAGGTAAAAGTTCATTTTCTGTACACTTTTCTCATGTTGAAGGACACGTGGGGCTGCTTCCAGTTTTTTTTTTTTTTCATGTCCAAATTTCTATATGACTGTTGGGTTTAGTTTCCATTTCTCTGGAATAAATGCCCAAGGGTTCCATTACTGGTATGTATAGGGGCTGCATTTTTAGTTTTATAAGAAACTACCAAACTATTTTCCAGAGTGGCTGTGCCATTTTATATTCCCACCAGCAATGTAGGCATGATTGTTTCTCTGCATCTTCGCCAGCATTTGGGAACTGTTTTCTGTTTGTTTTTATGTGGCTGTTGTCGTAGGTAGACATCTTTTCATATGCCAATTCGCCATCTCTGTATCTTCTCCAGTGAAGTATCTCTTCACACCTTTTGCACACTTTCTCATTGGATCTTTTTGTTTTATTGCTGAGTCTTTAGAGTCCTTGACGTAGTCTAGATCTAGCTACAGGTCCTTGGTTGGCTACGTGGCTTGCAGATATTTCCATGAACGTATAACTTGTCTTTTCACCCTCTTGACAGAGTGTTTTTCAGAGCACGGTTTTAAATTTTGATAAAGTCCAACTTATCCTTTGTCCTTTTTATACATTGTGCTTTTAGTATCATGTCTAAGAACTCATCATTGAGCTTGAGTTTCCAAAGATACTCATTCAAAGGGACACATGCACCCTGATATTTATAGCAGCATGATCAACAATAGCCAAATTATGGAAAGAGCCCAAATGTTCATTGATTGATAAATGGGTAAAAAATTGTGGTGTATATACAATGGAATATTACGCAGCCATAAAAAAGAATGAAATCTTGCCATTTGCAACGACGTGAGTGAAACTAGAGAATATTATGGTAAGCAAAATAAGCCAGAGGAAGGCAAATACCGTATGATTTCACTTGTGGACTTTAAGAAACAAAATAGAAGAGTGCAGGGAAAAAAAGAGAGGCAAACCATAAAACAGACTCTGAACTATAGAGACAAGCTGATGGTTACTGGAGGGGGCATGGGTGGGCGTATAGGTTAAATGGGTGATGGGGATTAAGAAGGGCACTGGTGATCAGCACTGAGTGTTGTATGTAAGTGATGAATCACTAAATCCTACACCTGAAACGAATCTTACATTCTACGTTAACTAACTGGAATTTAAATAAAAATTTGAAAGGAGAAATGAAAAAGAAAGCCTGCTGGAATTTTGGGGATGGTATATTGAGTCTACTGACAAATGTAGGGAAAACGATATCTTAAAAATATGAATTGCGTGGCACCTGGGTACCTCAGTCATTTGAGCGTCCGACTTTGGCTCAGGTCACGATCTCATGGTCCGTGAGTTCGAGCCCTGCATCGGGCTCTGTGCTGACGTCTCGGAGCCTGGAGCCTGCTTTGGATTCTCTGTCTCCCTTTCTCTCTGCAACACCCCCCCCTTGCTCGTGCTGTCTCTCTCTCTCTCTCTCTCTCTCTCTCAAAAATAAATGAAGAATAAAATTTTTAAAGAATTTAAAAAAATTTAAAAAAGCATGAATTTTTCCATCCATGAAAATATTATATCTCTTCATTTTATTTAGGTCATCTTAAATTCACTTCAAACTCTTACATTGGTTTTTCGCTACAGCTCTCGTATTATGGTTGCTTTTTTTGGTTACAGTATGCATCCTCAACTTCAGCATACACTAAATTCTTACCATGTCACTTCACTTACAATGTGAGAAACTTAGAAGTAGAGGATAACACCATTTACTACTCTTCAAATAATTGTGCTAATGTTTTACACTATTTCACTTGTACATATGTTGTATGTACGCAATTACTTACTGTAATTACATTGTAAACTCCAAAATACGGACTATTTTTAGTTGATTATTACTTGTTTTTTTTAATTGTTATTTATTTTTTTAATGTTTATTTTTGAGAGAGAGAGAGAGAGAGAGAGAGAGAGAGCATGAGTGGGGGAGGGGCAGAGAGAGAGAGGGAGACACAGAATCTGAAGCAGGCTCCAGGCTCTGAGCTGTCAGCACAGAGCCTGACGAGGGGCTCGAACTCATGAACCGTGAGATCATGACCTGAGCTGAAGTCGGACACTTAACCGACTGAGCCACCCAGGCACCCCTGATTATCATTTGTTTTTACACTTGGTTTTTCGGTCATTCATAGCGACGCCAAAATTTGTCTTGGTCTAGAATTCTACCTTTCTTGGGTACATACATGGGAATGAAATGACTAAGTTTTATGGTAGGTTTATATTACGATAGTTAAGGAAATAGCAAATTATTTTCTGAAGCGTTTTTAGCGTTTTACGTTTCTACCAGCATTGTAGGAGTGTTCTAGTTGCCTCACATCCTGGCTAACTCTTACTATAGTCAAGCTTTTAAATATAAGCCACTCAAATTAGAGTAGGTTTCCTCCTTGTGTTTTTAATTTCGCATTTCCTAAATGACTAATGACATTAAATATCTTTTCATGACCTTATTTTCCATCTGAAGATCTCCTCTGATTGATGGCCTATTAAAATCGTTAGCCTATTTTTATTTTTTTTAAACTTTATTTAATTTGAGAGAGAACAACAGAGAGAGTGAGTGCAAGTGGGAGAGGGGCAGAGAGAAGAAAAGAGAATCTCAGGCAGGCCCTGTGCTGTCAGAGTAGAGCCGGACTTGGGGCTCGATCCCACCAACCATCAAATCACGACTTGAGCCAAAATCAAGAGTCGCATGTTTAACCACCTAAGCCAGCACCTGAATGCCCGTAGCTTATTTTTAATGAGGCTGTTTGACTTCTTACAACTGAGTGGAAGGAGTTCTTTATATATTCCAGATGCACGTCCTTCGTCAGGTATAACTTTTACAAATATTTCTCCTCCTCTAAGTTGTTTTATAAGTTACTTTTGAAGAGTAATTTTTTTTTTCTAATTTTGAAAATGTCCCGTTCCTCCATCTTTTCTTTTAGGGTTTGTGGCACTTTTTGTCATTGTTACATCTTAAGTCTGTATTTAGATATATGATGCATTTATTTTTAGATGTGTTTTTAGTGTAGTTGACAGTGTTACATTAGTTTCAGGCATACAATGTACGGATCCCACAAGATTATACGTTATGCTGTGTCCACCACAAGGATAGATGGCCCTCTGTCCCCCTACATTGCTGTTACAGTATCGGTGACTGTATTCCTTATGCTGTGCTTTTTATCCCCATGACTTATGCATTCCAGAAGTGGGAGCCTACATCTCACATTGCCCTTAACCAGTTTTTCCCCACCCCACCCCACCCCCACTTCTCGATATGGGTCTGCTTCTGCTTTTTGTTGATTATTGTTTTAGATTCTCCTTATGAGTGGAATCATGGGCCATTTGTCTCTCTCAGTCTGACTTATTTCACTTAGCATAACACCCTCTTTTTATGGCTGAGTGATATTCCCGTGTGTATATATACACCACATCTCCTTGTCCGTCTGTTTATTGATGGACACTTAAGTTGCTGCCATGCCTTAGCTGTTGTAAGTAGTGCTGCAGTAAACATAAGGGTGCATTTACCTTTTCAAATTAATGTTTTTATTTTCCGTGGGTAAACACCCAACAGTGGACTTATTGGCTCATACGCCGAAATTTTGTATATGGTGTGAGGCAAAAGCAAAGGCATAGAGATATCCAATTATTTATTGTCTTTTGTGTGTGTGCGGTTTTAGAGTTTGCAATACACTTCTATAATTTGCAGTCTGTCCTCAAGTGATAGTTTACTACTTCATGTATAGTATAAGAAAGAGCCTCATAAGAGTGTATTTTCCTTTTCTCGTATGGTCTTTGGGCGATTGCTGTCATACATTTTACTTCTTCATTTCTTATAATCCCCATAATGCATTGTTATTATTTTGCTTAAAGTCTGCTTAAAACTTACTATTTGCTTAAACTGAAATCAGTTATTCAGTTATTTTGAAGTAGCTATTGAGACATAATGTGTTATATATATTCATAAATTTATCATTTCCATTCCTTTTTGTAGCTTCAGATTTCTATCTGATTTCATTTTCCTTTAAAATTTTTTTTTTGATGTTTATTTATTTTTGAGAGAGACATAGACAGAATGCGAGTGGGTTGGGACAGAGAGGGAGGGAGGCACAGAATCCGAAGCAGGCTTCAGGCTCCGAGCTGTCAGCACAGAGCCGGATGCGGGGCTCGAACTCATGAGCTGTGAGATCCTGACCTGAGCCGAAGTCGGACGCTCAACCGATGAGCCACCCAGGTGCCCCTCATTTTCCTTTTGTCCAGAGGACTTCTTTTGTCATTTCTTACAATGTTGGTCTGCTCGTGAGGAAATCTTTCAGCCCTTGTATGTCTGAAAAAAAGCCTGTCCTTTTTGAAAGATATTTTCACTAGTTATGGAATTTCAGTTTTTAAAAACCTTTTAGTATTTCAAAGAGGTAGCTAAACAGCCTTCTACCTCATATTTTCCCAAAGGGATGTCTGCTGACATTCTTCTGTTTCTCTCTGTGAGGTAATTTTTCCGTACTCTTCTAAGAGGAAGATGCAAACTTTCCTAACTTCTCAACTCTAAGATTCCTTTTTTGTTGTTTTCATAACGTGTTAAAATAATGTGGCTTTTCCCCCTTCTGCTATGGTCTAAATGTCTTTATTCCCACCCCCCCAAAATTCATATGTTGAAATCCTAACCCTCAAAGATGATCAATTTAGTAGATAGGGCCTTTCGAAAGTAATTAAGTTATGAGACCAAAGCCCTCACAATTGGGATTAGTGCCCTTATGAAAGAGACCTCACACAGCTCCGCAGCCCCTTCCACAATGGAGGACGCAATGAAAAGTGTATGACCCAGAAAAGGCCTCTGACTCAACCATGCTGGTAGTCTGATCTGGAACATCCTGCCTCCAGAACAGTGAGAAATAGATTTCTGTTGCTGATAATCTACCCAGTCCGTGGTATCTGGTTATAGCCACTCGAATGGACTAATGCCTGAAGATATGCCTTCTCTACTCCTTTCCTTCATATTGGTCTCAACCTCAGTTTACTCTTCCCTAAATTTCCATGACCCATTCAGATTAAATTATACCCCCAACAGTTTCTCCTCCATGTGGGGAGGGCTGAAACCTGGACAGTTTATTTTGAGTTCCTAGGACCAGAGAGTGCCCCTTCACCATCAGGTCCTTCTTGAACTCTCTGGAAAACTAGAGCTCGTACAGTTTCCTCCCAGTTTTTTTTTAAATTTTTTTTTAACATTTATTTATTTTTGAGACAGAGACAGAGCATGAACGGGGGGGGGGGGCAGAGAGAGAGGGAGACACAGAATCGGAAGCAGGCTCCAGGCTCCGAGCCGTCAGCCCAGAGCCTGATGCGGGGCTCAAACTCACGGACTGCGAGATGTGACCTGAGTCGAAGTCAGACGCTTAACCGACTGAGCCACTCAGGTGCCCCAGTTTCCTCCCAGTTTTAATGCGGCTACAGGTTTTTGTTTTTTTTTTTAACGTTTATTTATTATCAAGAGACAGAGAGAGACAGAGCATGAGCATGGGAGGGACAGAGAGAGGGGGAGACACAGAATCCGAAGCAGGCTCCCAGCTCCAAGCTGTCAGCACAGTGCCCGACTTGGGGCTCGAACTCACGAACTGGGAGATCATGACCTGAGCCGAAGCTGGACCTGCTGAGCCACCCAGACGCTCCATGAGGACCCCTTTTATAATACAAAAAAAAATGACATTTGTTTGCCTGAGCTCTAGTGTAACTAGAAATAAGATCTAGATTATTGTTGTCAAATTTGAAGTGGTTTCCATCATATTAGGCAAATGAAACATAAGTACACAAAAAGAATTTATCTATATTCCTGGAGAGTATATTTCAAATAAAAAAGTGTGTGTGTGCCCTTCTCTCTGAGATCTGTAGTTCTTTCTGTCTGATTCTATTTTATAAATTCTGGCTTCTGTTAAGATTTCTCTCTCTCTCTCTCTCTCTCTCTCTCTCTCTCTCTCTCTCTCTCCCCCCATTGGTCATTTTCTTATCTAAAACAAAAGCATTTTCCCCCCCTCAGGTAGCTCTGTCAGGTCATAAAGCCTTAAAATCCTTTGTACATGGTTTTCTAGGCCTCGCCATTGGAAAATATGGACCATCGTAAAAAAGTATTATATCAATGGATGGGGCGCCTGGGTGACTCAGTCGGTGAGGCATCCAACTTCAGCTCAGGTCATGATCTCATGGTTCGTGAGTTCAAGCCCCGCCTCGGGCTCTGTGGAGCTTGCTTCGGATTCTGTGTCTCCCTCTCTCTCTGACCCTGCCCCCGCCCCCTTTGTGCTCTTTCTCTCTCTCTCTCTCTCAAAAATAAATAAACATTAAAAATTGTTTTAAAAATATTATATCAATAGAAATATAGAATACAATTACTGAAATGATATTAGAAATCATCTAATTTAAGTTTCTCATTTAACTGATGAATAAAGCCAGGTCACGTGTTTGGCAACAGTAATCTGGTACATCAGGTCACCTTACCCTTCATACGCCAGCATCATCTTTGGACATGTCAACGTCCACTTCGCCTCTCAAAGCCTTGCTTCAAATGCATAAGTTGTACTCTCTAAGACCGCACATCAGTGACTCTCTTTATAATGTATGTATTTCAGATAGCTATTGAACATAATCAAACACAGCAAAAAGCCTATCCAAAATGCAATACAGATTTCATCTTCTCATAGCCTACTTACCCCTGATGTCGCCTTTAAAACAGTCCTTGTGTGATTGCACTAACAGATTTGCATTTATCAGGATGCAAAGCAACTGGCAGTCAATTCTATTTTACATGCGGAGAGTTAATTATTACTGTATTATCATATAAAATTAAAATAAAATTATACTTCTGAGATGGATGCAGGCTTAATCTAACTTCTCAAGTGTGTTTCCGCTCACAAGAATAAGTATTGATAATTTTCTTAAATATTACAAAGCAAATGGGTATTCCGTTGCAAGAGCCAGGAAATTCCTGTCATTTTGCAAACTCGGTTCCCCACCATGAACACTCGGCAACGAATTTCAAAAACCAGCAAATATAAAGTCAAGTACATTGGCCGGTAGGTGCTAGCAGCCAGTGAACCAACTTATGATTGTCAAACTATAATTGCCAATTTATTCACACCAGGCGCTCCCCAGTAACAGGTTATTTGCACATCTGTTGATAAATAACCAATCAATCATCATTTAGGGCATCAGTCCACCAGGTGGTATATAATCCTGATAGAAGATAATTTTTCAAAGGACACATTGAAACTAGAATTTCCAACCTGCCGTTTTTTTTACTTCCATGTTTTGGCATTCAACATAGTTTTGTGTTGTGAAAAACAGATTGTAGCCATTTTGTCACCGTCCCTGCCTGACAAGTGTCAATATTATTGTATCAGCAAATAACTTTGGAATATGTTTCTTGACGGTGGTGATACATCATGTTGGGACGTTTCAAAGGATAACCAAACATTGTAACATTACTGCGTTGGAAAGACTTTGAAAGGTCATTTGTTTCTATCTACTAGCCTTTGAATTAAACCTCGGTCACTTTAACTTACCCCTTTATTTAGTGTTTTTTAGTCTCCTAGAAAAAAAAGTTTCTGTCTCCCTCTTGAGATCATTCTACTACTTAGGATTTTTAAAAATATAACCCCAGGGCAAGCAAACAAAAATATTCATGTGTACCTCGCTTAGCTCTTTAGCCAGCATTTCCCAACACTTCCCAAATAATAATACCTAAAACTTGAGTGGCAATTTGAATGTTAAAAAGTGATTTCTGGCAATATTAATATCACACCCAGTTTATAGGAGATCCAGGATGATATGTGCCTTACCCAAACTCATAGTAAAGCAGCAATGGGAATATCGATATCTTGCAAACTAGTTTTGAAGCTTAGAGATAATCCATGTAAAGCATCCAGCATTTTTTTGTTTTTTTTTTTTAAATTTTTTTTCCCCAACGTTTATTTATTTTTGGGACAGAGAGAGACAGAGCATGAACGGGGGAGGGACAGAGAGAGAGGGAGACACAGAATCGGAAACAGGCTCCAGGCTCTGAGCCATCAGCCCAGAGCCTGAAGCAGGGCTGGAACTCACGGACTGCGAGATCGTGACCTGGCTGAAGTCGGACGCTTAACCGACTGCGCCACCCAGGCGCCCCAAGCGTCCAGCATTTGAACCCAAGTCCTTTGTCTCACACTCAGTTCCTCTTTTCCTTCCACCAAACTGCTTCTCTAGAATATCTTCTCCAAGGGGACTGAATATCTCCCATGGCTACGTATACATGGAGCTACACATCTTATCATTAGGTCGGCTGAAGTATCCAGTCCTTCAAATGAATGGACTTTTCCCCATCAAATTTGACATTCTTCAGATCTCAGTTTAGACTTTGATTCCTCAGAAGCCATACCTTATCTTTCAAAACTGGCCATCCTTCATCATGACACATCACACTTTATGTCCTCTAACTTAACTTTATTATTTCCCAGCATTTGTAATCTTTCTATTGTTTGTTGCGTGCTCAACTGAATTGTGCACAGCTAAGGGCAGGCACCATTGTTGCCCTTATTCATAGCTCTAATACGTAACATTATTTCTGCTACATAGTAGATGCCTATATATATATATATATATATATACATATATATATTATATATATGTATATATATAAAATATATAGTATATGCTATTTATGTATATATATACATGTATATAATACAATGTATATATGTACATAAAATACATACTAGATGCTGTAGATGCCTATATATATATAGTATACATAGTAGATGCCAATATACATATATATAGCATATGTATGTATATATGTTTATGTGTGTATATGTATATATGTGTATATATGTGTATGGATACACATATATGCTTCATGAATGAATTTAACTTTTGATAATATTATTAGGCAAGAATGATTCTAAAGATTTGATATGGCTAACCTCTATCAAGACTGGTTATGAACTGAATTGATACAAATTTCCTAAGAATAATCTGCTCTGTTTCTACTGCCATCATAAGCCAATAAGTGGCAGTGCAGATATAGGGGATGAATAACATGGTCCCACTATTTTTCACTGTAGTCTGATTATTTGGGTGATTAACGTTTTTCCGAGACCTGCCCTCACGGGAGGCCAGCTGCATTTTCCTATAGAGCCACTAATTCCACTGTAACCACCACATTCAGCCGTCGGAAGAACTTAGACAAAGACTAGTGCAGATTCGAAATGAAAAGCGATTCTCATCGCTGAATATACAGCACAAAGCACCGGCTTAAATGTTGCCTGGCTGAATTAATTATTACAGATGGGGTTGCGGATTCTAATTAGGGTACAGCTCCAAAGTTATGAGAGAAGGTCAGAAAAGCATCTTCCTCCAAACCTTAAAATGATTAGGATCGACAGGAGATACATTAGACTGGTCGTATGCAGAAGTTCTCCGCGATAGGGGATGAATTGTAAACGTTATTTTTCCTAGGATTTCGCCCAGAACCCGATCTTCACCACTGTCAGTCCACTTCATCACGAAGAGTAAAATATAAATATCCATCCACTTGTAACACACACTGTTGTACAACTTTGGTGGTAGACGTGGCTGCAGAGTTTCGGAAAAGCAAATCCGAACAGCCTAAATTAGGGTGTATCCATCCCTGTTCAGTTGAGTGACGGGCTGTATTCAGCGGGTGTGACTTTTCTGTTCACACACCCACAGAAAGTATTCTTTATAGTGAAATAGGGAGAACCTTCTGGGGTTACCACCACCTGCTTTAACTCTCCGTAGAAGATCCTTCAGCTCCTGTTGAATTCTGTACTTCGTGCCAAGAAAAGTGTGCCCAAGACAACAGGGATTACCAGTCATTTCATGTCTGCCCATGTTCTTTTCTTAAGTATACCTTTCGAGTGGACCAATCCAGTTTAAGCAGTTGGGAGATGTGATACAGGGTGGATTCCAATAATCCTTCTCTACCAGCTAATGTGTTTGTGTAGAACAGTTTAGACAGTAATGCAGTTGGATCCTTTGGTCTCAGTTGCCTATAGCATTTTCATTTTCCTTCCTGCCTTCCAAACACCACTTCACGAAAGAGAACTTGAAAAATATTTGCCATCGATTAAGAGGGGGTCGGGGAAGCCTTTTATAGGAATGTCCCTTTTTGTGTTCCTTTATTCTTTTCCCTGCCCAAACCCCAATTTTCCGCATAGGAGAATGATAATCTGCTGTCAGCTCTGCTTATTAATTTATAATATCCGATGAGCCTCTAGGTATACAATACAAAGATTAAAATAAATATTAATAAAATAATCCTAAGAGAAGTAGCTCCCTGTTTCTCTGAGCCTTATTCCTACAGTCCTTCAGTGGATGCTCTCATGTCTCTGTTTCTTAGTATTGTAGGAACGTTTAATGGCAAAATTGAAAGCCATACCCTAAATATCTTATTCTCCAGAGGCACGTGCATACTATTTAAATAACAAGAAGTACTTATGCAGTATTTTCAGCAGAAAAGCCACCCCTACATTTCACACTGCATATTTTGTAGTTCTTAACTTGTATAAAGCTGCCATTATAGATGGACAAAAGCTACCAGGTCGTGAAATTTGAGGGGCTGAGTTTCTCAAGAGTGTACACACATACACACGTGTGCACGCACACACACACACACACACACACACACACACACGTTCTAATGTTTAATAATATATCATTAGATATGCATTCCTTTGGATTTTAAACACTTTTATATCTTCTAGGTTCCCCTATTTAAATAAGTAATGTATCTGAGAAGAGGAACTTAAACCTTGATATCTCCCATTTCTAAATTTTTGTGAAAGCTTAATGTAACCATATATATCTGAACACATTTGTTCAATGAAATATTGGTATAAGCCTTAGACATTTAGGAAATTGTTGGAGCAGGAAGAAGTTTTAGTGATTCCTCTAATTTAAATTCTTCACATCATTGAGAAAGAAATAGCAAGAGGGAGTGGTTTGAATCCCAGGTCGGTATTTATTCCTTTTTACCAAATTGATCTTGTTATTGTGTTATAGAGGCAGTGTTGGTGCACACTTACTAATTAAAGTTCTTTATGTGACAGAAAAGTATATGTCCCTTCCTCTTGACAGCAGAAGCCATGTGCTCTGACGTAGACCTGGTCTTCTAGCCTTCTAAACCACAGACTATGCAGAACTGCACAGACAAGCCATACGACTCACCACATAAGTTTATAATATAAATATAATATATATAATATATATATAATATATAATATAAATATAAATATAATATAGAGTATGTATTAGCGAATTTCAACTATATAATATATATAATTAACTATAGTAACCATGATGTACATTAGATATCCAGAACTTACTCGTATCATAAGCAAAAGTTTGTACCCTTTGACAAACATCTGCCCATTACCATGACCCCCCTGGCTTCTATCAACCATCATTCTACTCTCTGTTCCTTTAGATTTAAAAAATATTTTTTTTTAGGTTCCACATGTGAGATCATACAGGATTTTTCTTTCTCTGCCTTATTTCCCTTAGCATGATGTCCTCCAGGTTCATCTATGTTGTCACACAGGGCAGGGTCCCTTCTTTTTGTGGCTGAATGATATTCTATTATATTTTCTTTTATTAAGATTTAAACACAAGTGTAATTCCAGGAGAGTTAACATGAAGGATTATGTTGGTTTCAAGTACCGACAATTCCATATATTACTCCTTACTCCTCAAGTGTACTGTTAATCCCCTTCACCTATTTCAACCTTCTCCCCACCACCACGCCTCTGGTAACTACCAGATTGTTCTCTATAGTTAAGACTATCTTTCTTGGTTTGTCACATTTTTTAAATTGTTTCATTTCTTTAATTCCTCACACGGGTAACATATGGTCTTTGTCTTTCTCTGACTTATTTCACATTATACTCTTGAGCTCCATCCATGTTGCAAATGGCAAGACTGAACTCTTTTTAATGGGTGAATAATATCCCCTTGTATATATACACCACATCTTTATCCACTTGTCCATCCGTGGACACTTGTGCTGCTTCCATAGTTTGGCTATTGCAAGTAATCCTGCAATAAACATAGGGGTGCATATATCCTTTCAAATTAGTGTTTTTGTAGTCTTTGGGTAAATAGCCAGCAATGCAATTATTGGATCGTAGGGTAGTTCTATTTTTAACATTTTGAGGAACCTCCGTACTCTTCTCCACAGTGGCTGCACTAGTTTGCATTCCCACCAACAGGATGCTAGTGTTCATCTTTCCACATCCTTACCACACCTGTTGTTTCTTGTGTTGTTGATTTTAGCCATTCTGACAGGTGGGAGTAGTATCTTGTAGGGTTTTTTTTAATGTCTATTTATTTTTGAGAGAGAGCAAGCACGAGTGGTGGAGGGGTAGAGAGAGAAGGGGATGGAGGGCTCGGTGCTGACAGCAGAGAACCCCATGTGGGGCTCAGACTCTCAAACTATGAGATCATGACCTGAGCTGAAGTGGGGCACTCAACCTACTGAGCCACCCAGGGTCCCTTTGTTGTAGTTTTGATTTGCATTTCCCTGATGAGGAGTGATGATGAGCATCTTTTCATATGTCTGTTGGTAGTCTGTATGTCTTTATTACCTGTACATGTCTTCTGCTCAATTTTAACTGGATCATTTGTTTTTTGCGTGTTGAGTTATATGAGTTGTTTATATATTTTGGATACTAGCCCATTATCAGATAGGCCATTGGCAAATATCCTCCCATTCCACGGGTTGCCTTTTAATTTTGTTGATTATTTCCTTCACTGTGCAGAAGCTTTGTGTTTTGATGTAAGTTCCAATAGTTTATTTTTGTTCTTGTGTCCCTTGCCTCATGAGACATATCAAGATAAATGTTGCTACAGCCAATATCAGAGACATTACTGCCTGTGCTCTCTTCTAGGATTTTGATGGTTTTCTGTGTCACATTTAGGTCTTCAATTCATTTTGAATTTAGTTTTGTATATTGTGTAAGACAGTAGTCCCGATTCATCCTTTTGCATGTTGCTATCCAGTGTTCCCAGCACCGTTTTTTGAAGAAAATGTCTTTTCCACATTGCGTATTCTTGCCTCCTATTTCAAAGATTAATTGACCATATAATTGTAGGTTTGTTTCTGGGCTTTCTATCCTATTCCATTGATCTAGGTGTCAGAACCATACTGTTTTTGTGCCAGAACCATACTGTTTTGATTACTACATCTTTGTAGTATAACATGAAATCTGGAATTGTGATACCTCCAGCTTTGCTTTGCTTTTTCAGAATTGCTTTGGCTACTCAAGGTCTTTTGTGGTTCCATAAAAATTTTAGGACTCTTTGTTCTAGGTCTGTGAAAAATGCTGGTGGTATTTTGATAGGGATTGCATTAAGTTTGTAGATCGCTTTGGGTAATATAGACATTTTAACAATATTTCTTCTTCCAATCCATGAACATGGAATATTTTTTTTTCCATTTTTCTCTGTCATCTTTAGTTTGATTCATCAATGTTTTATAGTTCACAGGTCTTTCACCTCCTTGGTTAAGTTTATTCCTAGGTATTATTTTTGATGCAATTGTAAATGGGATTGCTTTCTTAAGTTCTTTTTCTTTTGCTTCATTACATAGTGTTTAGTAATGCAACAGACTTCTGTATATTGAGTTTATATCCTGCAACCTTTCTAAATTCATTTATTGGTCCAAGTCGGTTTTTTGTTTGTGTTTTTTTTTTTCATGGAGGCTTTGGGTTTTCTATATGGAATATCATGTCATCTGCAAATAGTGAAAGTTTGACTTCTTCCTTACTAATTTGGATGCATTTTATTTCTTTTTGTTGTCTGATTGCTATGGCTTGGATTTCTAGTACTGTGTTGGGTAAAAGTGGTGAGAGTGGACACATTTGTCTGGTGCCTGATCTTAGGAGAAAAGCTCTCAGTTTTTCACCATTGAGTATGATGTTAGCTATGGGCTTTTCATGCATGGACTTTATTATGTTGAGGTACTGAAACCTACTTTGTTGAGAGTTTCTATCATGAATGATGTACTTTGTCAAATGTTCTTCCTGAATCCATTAAGACGATCATGTGGTTTTTATCCTTCCCCTTGCTTTTTTTTTGTGTGTCAAGTTTTTACTTAAGTTATAGTTATTTAATATATGGTGTAATATTAGTTTCAAGAGTAGAATTTAGTGATTCATCACTTACATATAACACCCAGTGCTCATCACAACAGGTGCCCTTCTTAGTTCCCATAATCTGTTTAGGCCATCCACCACCCATCTTCCCTCTAGTAGCCATCAGTTTGTTCTCTACAGTTAAAAATCTGTTTTTTTGGTTTGCCTATCTTCCCACCCTGCCACCCCACCATATTTTTTTCATAAATTCTACATATGAGTGATATCATATGGTATTTGTCTCTCTCTGACTGACTTGTTTTGCTTACCATAATACTCTCTAGCTTTACCCACATTGTTGCAAATGGCAATATTTCATTCTTTTTATGACCCAGTATATATTCCATTGTATACATAGATTGATTCTTCTTATCCATTCATCAGTTGATGGAAATTTGGGCTCTTTATAATTTAGCTATTGTTGATAGTGCTGCTATAAGCATTGGAGTGCATGTATCCTTTTGAATTGGTATTTTTGTATCCTTTGACTAAATACCTAGTAGTGCAGTTGCTGGGTCATAGGGTAGTTCTATTTTTAACTTTTTGAGGAATCTTCTTGCTATTTTCTAGAGTGGCTGCACCAGTTTGCATTCTCACCAACAATGCAAGAGTGTTCCCCTTTCTCTGCATCTTTGCCAACACCTGTTGTTTCTTTAGTTGTTGATTTTAGCCATTCTGACAGGTGTGAGGTGGTATCTCATCATGGTTTTGACTTGTATTTTCTTGATGATGAGTGATGTTGACCATCTTTTCATGTGTCTGTTAGCCATCTGGATGTCTTCTTTGGAAAAATATTTATTCATGTCTTCTACCCATTTCTTAACTGGATTATTTGTTGTTATTAAGTTTGCTAAGCTCTTTACAGATTTTGGAAACTAACCCTTTATCCAGTATGTCATTTGCAAATTTCTTCTCCCATTCTGTAGGCTGATTTTTAGTTTTGTTGATTATTGCCTTCACTTTGCAGAAGTTTTTTATCTTGATCAAAACCCAATAGTTCATTCTTGCTTTTGTTTCTCTTCTCTCTGGTGATGTGTCTAGTAAGAACTTGCTATGACCAAGGTCCAAGAGGTTGCTGCCTGCAGTCTCCTCTAGGATTCTGATGGTTTCCTGTGTCACATATAGACCTTTCATCCACTTTGAATGTATTTTTGTGTATGGTACAAGAAAGTGGTCCAGTTTTACTCTTCCCCTTTCTGCTGTCCAGTTTCCCCAGCACCATTTGTTGAAGAGACAGTCTTTTTGCCATTGGATATTCTTTCCTGCTTTGTTGAACATTAGTTGATCATATACTTGTGGGTCCATTTCCGTGTTTTTTTTTCTTTTTTGATTTTTTAATGTTTATTTTTGAGAGAGCACGAGTGGGGAAGGAACAGAGAAAGACAGGGAGACGCAGAATTTGAAGCAGGCTCTAGGTCAGCACAGAGCTGTCAGCACAGAGCCTGACACGGGACTTGAACCCACAAACTGTGAGATCATGACCTGAGCCGAAGTCAGATGCCAAACCCACTGAGCCACCCAGGCACCCCTGTGCATTTCTATTCTATTCCATTTATCTATGTGTCTGTTTTTGTGCCAGTACCATACTGTCCTGATCACTACAGCTTTGTAAAATAGCTTAAGTCCGGAATTGTGATGCCTCCAGCTTTGCTTTTCTTTTTCAAGATGGTTTGGGCTATTCAAGGTCTTTTGTGGTTCCATATAAATATTAGGATTGTTTGTTCCAGTTCTGTGAAAAATGCTGGTTGTATTTGGATAGGGATTGCATTAAATGTGTAGATTGCTTTGGGAAGTATAGGAAGTTTAACAATATTTGTTCTTCCAATGCATGAGTGTGGGATATTCTTCCATTTCTTTGTGTCCTCTTCAATTTCTTTCATCAGTGGTTTATGGTTTTCAGAGTACAGATCTTTACCTCTTTGGTTAGGTTTATTCCTAGGTATCTTATGGGTTTTGGTGCAATTGTAAATGGGATCGATTCTTTAATTTCTCTTTCCGCTGCTTCATTATTGGTATGTAGAAATGCAACAGATATCCGTATGTTGATTTTGTATCCTGGGACTTTACTGAATTTGCCTATCAGTTTTAGCAATTTTTTGGTGGGATATTTCAGGTTTTCTATGTAGAGTATCATGTCATCTGCAAATAGTGAAAGTTTGACTCCTTCCTTACTGATTTGGATCCCTTTTTTGTACCTTTTGTTGTCTTTTGTTTGATTGCTGAAACTAGGACTTCCATTCCTATGTTAAATAACAATGGTGAGAGCGGACATCCCTGTTCTTGTTCTTGACCTTTGGGGGAAAACTCTAGTTTTTCCCTATTCAGGATGATATTAGTTATGGGTGTTTCGTATATGATCTTTACAATGTTGAGGTATGTTCCCTATATTCCTATTTTGTTGAGGATTTTTATCAAGAATGGATGCTGTATTTTATCAAATGCATTTTCTGCATCTATTGAGAGGATCATATGGTTCTTATCCTTTATTTTATTACTGTGGTGAATTCCATCGATTGGTTTGTGAATATTGAACACTCTTGCAGCCCGGGAATAAATCCCACTTGATCATTGTGAATGATTCTTTTAATGTACTGTTGCATTCAACCTGCTAGTATCTTGTTGAGAATTTTTGCATCCATGTTCATCAGGGAAATGGCATGTAATTCTTGTTTATAGTGGGGTATTTGTCTGGTCTTGGAATCAAGGTAATGCTGGCCTCATAGAATGACTTTGGAAGTTTTCCTTCCATTTCTATTTTTTGGAACAGTTTGAGAATAGGTATTAACTCTTTTTTAAATGTTTGCTAGAATTTCCCTGGGAAGCCATCTTGACCTGGACTTTTGTTTGTTGGGGTATTTTTGATTACTGATTCCATTTCTTGCTCGTTATCAGTCTGTTCAAATTTTCTATTTCTTCCTTTTTCAATTATGGTAGTTTATACATTTCTAGGAATTTATCTGTTTCTTCCAGATGGCCAAATTTGTTGGCATATAGTTTTTCATAATATTCTCTTACAATTGTTTGTATTTCTGTGATGTTGTTTGTGATCTGTTCTCTCTCATTTGTTATTTATTTGGGTCTTTGTCTTTTCTTTTTGATAAGTCTGGATAGGGGGTTATCGATTTTATTAATTCTTTCAAAGAACCAGCTCCTAGTTTCATTCTATTCTGTTCTGTTTGTTGTTGTTTCTATATCATTTATTTCTATTCTAATCTTTATTATTTCCCTTCTGCTGCTGGCTTTAGGCTACATTTTTTGTTCTTTTTCTGTCTCCTTTGGGTATAAGGTTAGGTTGTGTATTTGAGATTTTTCTTGCTTCTTGAGGTAGAGCAGTATTGCTATATACATCTCTCTTATGACCACTTTTGCTACATCCGAAAAATTTTGGACTGTCGTGTTTTCATTTTCATTTGCTTCCATGTATTTTTATTTCTTCTTTAATGTCCTGGTTGACATATTCATTCTTTAGTAGGAAGTTCTTTAACCTCAATGCATTTGTGCTCTTTCCAAATTTTTTCTTGTGGTTCTTCAAGTTTAATAGCATTGTGGTCTGACAATATGCACGGTATGATCTCAATATTTTTGTACTTTTGAGGCCTGATTTGTGACCCAGTATGTGATTTATTCTGGAGAACATCCCATGTGCACTCGAAAAGAATGTGTATTCTGCTGCTTTAGGATGAAATGTTCTGAATATATTTGTTAAGTCCGTCTGGTCCAGTGTGTCATTCAAAGCCATTGTTTCCTTGTTGGTTGCTTAGATGATCTGTCCATTGTTGTAATGGGATGTTAAAGTACCCTAGTATTATTGTGTTATTATCAATGAATCTTTATCTTTGTTATTAATTGTTTTATATATTTGGGTATTTCCAAGTTGGAGGCATAAATATTTAGTATATTTACAATAAAGATCTCTTTATTATGATATAGTGCCCTTCTTCATCTTTCATTAGAGTCTTTAGTTTAAAATCTAGTTTTTCTGTTATAAATATGGCTACTCTGGCTTTCTTTTGATGTCCATTAGCATGACCAATGGTTCTCCATACCCTCACTTATAATCTGCAGGTGTGTAGGTCTAAAATGAGTCTCTTGTAGGGAGCATATGGATAGTCTTGTTTTTTTTTTATCCATTCTGATACCCTACGTCTTTTTATTGGAGCATTTAATCCATTACGTTCATAGTGATTATTGATAGAGATGAGTTTAGTGCCATTTTATGACCTGTTAAGTCATTATTTCTGGAAATTTTCTCTATTTCTTTCTAGTTTTTGATACTTTTGGTCTTTCTTTCTTGTTCAAAGTGTCCCTTTTAATATTTCTTGCAGAGATGGCTTAGTGGTCATGAACTTTAGTTTTTGTTTGTCTGAGAAAGTCTTTATCTCACCTTGTATTCTGAATGGGAGCCTTGCTGGGTAAAGTATGCTTAGCTGTATATTTTTCCCATTCAGCACATTGAATATATTATTCCACTACCTGCTGGCCTGCCAAGTTTCTGTGGAAACTATTTCTGATCTAATATTTTTTTCTTTTTTTTCAGCTTTATCATTTTCCATAATTTTGTCTTCTATATAACTTATTTGTTCCTCTGCTTCTTCCATCCTTATGATCTTGACATGCAGTCCATTTCACATGTCAGTTATAGCATTTTTTTTTTAAATTTTGACTTGACTAGTTTTTAGGCCTTTTTATCTCTGCAATAAGGACTCCCTGGTGTCCTCTATGCTTTTCTGAAGCCCTGCTAGTATCCTTGTGATTGTTGCTTTAAATTCTGGATCATGCATATTACTTATATCTGTTTCGATTAGATCCCTGGCCATGACCTTTTCTTGTTCTTTGTTTTGGGATGAATTTCCCTGTCTTGGCATTTTGTCTAGGTCTCTGTCTTCTATATATTAGGAAAGCCTGTTATGTTTCTGCTCCTAAGAGTAATGGCTTTATGAAGAGAAGGTCATACACTTTCCAGTCCCTGGCACTTCATAAAGTGTTCCTGGTGTATGCTTTATGCCCTCTGCTGCTGTGCTTTGACTGCTCTTTCCCTCAGGTCAGTCTTCTGCAGAGTTTCTCACTGCCTGCAGTGGGTAGTATTTGGACTTGGCCAAGAGTGGCACATTTTAATTAGGTGTGCACTTATCTGCTTGTTAAAAGATGCCAGATGCCATTTCCACTAATGCTGAAGCTTTACAGAACTCTATGGTCAGTAGACTAGGTGGGTGCATGGGACTTGTGTTGTTCTTTTGGGAGAGGGGAACACTGCTCTGGTTCTTAGGCCCACATGCCTTAGTAAAGAAGCACCTGCAGAGTGCATGGGGTGGGGCTTGGTATAAGTGGCTCAGGCCTCCACTGTTGGTGTTGTGCTTTTCACTGAAATCATTACGTGCTGATGGGTGGGGGAGAAAAATGGCACCAGCCATCTCCCTCCTCCCTGAAGAGGGGAGTTCACACCTGCAGCTATCTGGGAAGCCCTCTCAAAAGAGTGAACAATCTCCCTGGTGTGTCCAAGGCATCCCTCAGATTCTTGCCTTCACCTTGTCAGTGTGTGGGCCATCTGCCCACCTGGCAGAGCAGTGTTCCTGTGTTTTATCTCAGGCATGCCAGCTGGATTTCTCAACTCCAAACTTAGGGATCAGGTACAGTATGAACTTGTGCTGATCCTCTGGGGAAGGGTCTTGCCACACTGTGGCTGGTGCCAGTTTGTCCCAGGGCAGTCCCATGAATGCACAGGAGCTTGAAGTTGAGAGTAAAGCACAGGGAAAAGCCTGAATCCAGGCTAGCCTCCCTCAGCAGCTGTCTCTGCCCTAGGCTTAAGGGGTAGGGGAGTACAATGGCACTGACCGGCTCTTTTGGCTCCTGAGAGGCAGATGCCATCTCTCCCAGATGTACTTCAAGAAGAGGGAACCATCTTTACCACTGTGACCCAGGGGCTCCTCATATTGTGCTGTCTGCTCCCAGGCCTCTGCCTTCTTCCTTCCACAGGTGTACTGCAGCAGTCGCCTGGGCTCAACACCATCCAGTGGGCGGACTTCAAAAACTGCAGTCTTTGAGCTCTGTCTGTTGTAACAACTCACAATAATCAGCCCATCTCATTTTCCTAGTCAATGGCTTTGGAGGAATATTTTCCTTATGCCATTCCCTCTGTGTTGTGCTCTGTCCTGGTCTCTCCCTCTCTCACCCTTGCCTTTCTCTGTGATTGGGGCTCCCTCCCCTTCATAGCACCTGCAATCATTTTCTCCCCTAAATCATGTCTCCAAACCTCCTACCTTCCATGACGTGGCCTCTTCTCTCCCTCTAGTTGTGCAGTTTGTACTGTCAGTCCTCAGATCGATTTCTTCTTTGTTCAGAATGATTTGATATTTATCTAGCTGTGTTCCAGGGATGAGGCCAGCATAGGATGCTCCTACTACTTCGCCATCTTAACTCCACTTTGTCCTTCCTCTTGTTAATGTGATGTATCACACTGACTGATTTGTGAATTGGTAGCTTCAATATTCTTTATCATCTACCTGGGGAAGGGACGACATGAGCGTCCAACTTCTGATTTTTTTTTTTCTTTAGCAGCTTGCTGAAACCTCTTCACTGCACTCCTGGACTTTCATTGAGATACTCTCATCCGTGGTGAATATGTCAACATTGTTATTTTTATGGGGCGGGGGTGGCAGTAGAAAACTTTTCATCTTGCTGATATCACTGTGTCAGGATCTTTCACATTATATCTGAAATTCTACTATGAGAAAAGCCATTCCTTTGTATTTCCAGAAGTTTTCAGTTAAAAGAGTATTTATTGTAAAACACAAAAGGGTCTTAATTTGTCAGATTGCTTCAGAGGGGTTTAGTTAGATGAACTTTACCAAGGTAAAGTTTTTGGAAATGTAAAAATACTGTAGAGAGCATGAAGCCATGTTTATAAAGGTGATACCAGGCACTGCATTAGGGAATTTGGGGTAGCAATTAGGCAGCTATAAGGTTTCATAATTCTGGATGTGAATGTGGTATGTGGAGGTGATGACATCGTACTGAAAACTCTTGACATGTTGCTAAGGGTTTTGTAAAAAGTTCTGGACAGAAAGAAAGCATCGATGCAAGCAGAGGATGGCTGGCATTTTTGGGGTGTTTTCTGTGTGGAGGGCTCTGTGCTACTCTCCATGGTGTGCCAGTTCTATCTCAGTATCCACTTGTAGCTAAACAATACATGTTTCTTGAATTTTTAGGACAAAAGCCTTTGAAACTTTCCATGTAAGTGATTTCCTACATACTATAGTTCTAGTCTTTGAAGATATTGTCTCTCCCTGTTCAAGCATGAACTGTAGTTTCTGTTTATAAATGTATCAAACTCTTCTCAAGCTTAGATATAAAGTGAAAGATCTAACATGCAGAATTCTTAACTAGGACCAATTCTCCCGGTTTATTATTCTGGAGGGCAAATAGTTGCACATCATTGAGAAACTAATGGTGCAATGTGAATAGAAAGTTTCAAGTCATTGAAAGTCTGTTATATCATCCTCAGCATAACACAGTACCCTGAGGATTTCAGATCTAGCCTTGCTACAAATTATGCTAAATTCCAGTTACACTCTGCATAGCTCTTTGGACTGGCAGATTCAAAAGCTAAATTGACCTAAAGTCAATAATACCTTATGCTTTCTTTTCTTCTCTACACATGTATCACCTTTTCCTTCAACTGCTATGACTTCAGCTCGGAGTTTGACTTCAGATCAGACAGTCACAGTAGTTTGATGGGCAAAGGAGGTACTTGTTCTCGTGAATGTTTCCTATGAATGTTTCCTATATTGAAGTCTTTCAACTGCCTGCTGTAAACCTGGAATGTAAAATCAATGCCTTCTTTCTCTTGTGATTATCTTTGGCTCCTTGCTCTGGGTCAAACCCAGTTATTCCACATGTTCATTGGCATCTACTGAGAACTATGGAAATCTAACATATTAGTTAATATGAATGATCTATACGTACCAAGGTGGGTCTCCTTGTTTCGGAAGTCCCGCTTGGGAGTTCAGGATCCTTCGCCCAGGTAAGGACGATTATGAAATCTATATTTAGAGAATATTGTGTGGTTGTTAAGGCAGCCCAGGCTGCCTGTGTTCCACTATTTGCAACATTTCTTGCAGTTTGACTACGTGGTGCATGTAATTCAACATCTCCATGTCTTAATTTTTTTTAATTTGGGAAAGCATGTGGTTTTTGTGAAGGTTAAATAACACATGTAACACAATGCATAAAAAATTACCAATGTTATTTATTATTACTTTGGCTTATAATTTTATTAGCTGTCAAGCTCTTTGCTGGGAGCTGAAAGCACAGAGATAAAAATACTTTTGAATAGGGGAGGTGAACAGATACATAGTGTGATCACTGAGGTAACTAGCCAGCTCTCAGGGGAATCAGGGAAGATTTCACTGGGGGATATAATTATAAAATTAGGCAGGGGAGATGAGTAGGAGTTATACAGGCAGAGTGTGAAGGCATGTTATGGGGGTAACAATGTTCTTAACAAGAGAGAACAACCACGAGACAAGAGGGCATATGGTGCGTTCAGAGAACTGAGAGAAGTTCAATATGGCTGATGATGGGTCGTCTGGACACAGATAGGGGAAAGATCCCAGAAGGCCTTGAAATACATCTATCATGAAATTTAGACTTCACCGTAGAGGCAGTGTACATTTTGATGGGTTTTCAGCAGAAGAATGACTAGGTTACATTCTCATTTTAAAACGATTACTTCAGCTGTCAGATGGTAAAGGTATTGATAATAAGCAGAATTGTTAAGGGGATATTGTAGTAGCAGTGGGACGGAAGTAAGTGGAAGGAATACAGAGACACTGCGGTGGTAGAGGCAGCAGTACTTATTGATGATTGGTTGTGAGGGTGAGAAAAAAGGAGGACTCAAGATATGTTGAATGGAACAGTTGTGGTATATTCACATTGTGGGGACTGATGACATCTCAGTTTTTAACTTGGATATTTTTGCCATACCCCAGTATAGGAAACAGAGGGCAAAGGGAGTATTTGAGAGAAATGGGTCATACGAGCTATCGACTTTGGTTGTATATACTTCTGGTGCGAAGTGCCTATAGGGCTACTAAGTGAAAATGTCATGGGAAAATGGACCTGGAATTGAAGAGAGAAGTCATGGTATAGCTTGTGTCGTAATTGGATCTCTTGGCTACTTTCGAGATCCAGTCAAAGTGGGCAGGCTTCTTACATTGCCCTGTAGTGGAGTTTATATCAGGCTATTCGTGGTCCTGATGTCATGCTGCTCTGAGATCTCTGTAGATTTTACCTCAATGATTTTCACATTCTCCCCTGAACGTAGGTCAGTCTAAATCAACTAAGTGCCTGAGATACCACATACTTAGCAATTGTGCTAAGTCTCTTAGACAAATATGTGATAACATTCTTGGTCTTTAATTTTTATTCTGGGTATGGTATTTTCCGAAGCCTTTCCAAAGCCACTAACATATTTGTTTCTACTGGAGGGATGGTAATAGTGACATCTTGCCCTTCCTTGAAAAGAGAGTTTGGTAAACAGGGATGAGTCAGACAGTTCAACATTGTTTGTCAGCCATTGAATACTCACGTTAAAATGTTCAGGCTTCTTTGAGTCAATGCACTGCGGTGACACTGTTTTCTTTTCTTTTTTTTTTCTTTTCTTTTCTTTTTTTATTTTTTTCATTATATAAAATTTATTGTCAAATTGATTTCCATACAACACCCAGTGCTCATCCCAAAAGGTGCCCTCCTCAATACCCATCACCCACCCTCCCCTCCCTCCCACCCCCATCAACCCTCAGTTTGTTCTCAGTTTTTAAGAGTCTCTTATGCTTTGGTTCTCTCCCACTCTAACCTCCTTTTTTTTTTCCCCTTCCCCTCCCCCATGGGTTTCTGTTGTTTCTCAGTATCCACATAAGAGTGAAACCATATGGTATCTGTCTTTCTCTGTATGGCTTATTTCACTTAGCATCACACTCTCCAGTTCCATCCATGTGGCTACAAAGGGCCATATTTCATTCTTTCTCATTGCCACGTAGTACTCCATTGTGTATACAAACCACAATTTATTTATCCATTTGTCAGTTGATGGACATTTAGGCTCTTTCCACAATTTGGCTATTGTTGAGAATTCTGCTATCAACATTGGGGTACAAGTGCCCCTATGCATCAGTACTCCTGTATCCCTTGGGTAAATTCCTAGCAGTGCTATTGCTGGGTCATAGAGTAGATTTATTTTTAATTTTTTGAGGAACCTCCACACTGTTTTGCAGAGTGGCTGCACCAGTTTGCAAGTGACACTGTTTTCTAATATCTATAAAAACCTATGTCTCTCTCCTCAAAGTAGCCAGTCAAGTGACTCAGTTGGGACACTAACTACTCATGTCGTTAGTTATCAGAAAAGTTTCACTGCCCTTTGCTTCACCCTTCCACAGGATAGAATAATGAACACCTATATTTTGTTTTGAATATGAGCACATAGTCACCGCTTCCTACCAAGAGGAGGTTTATAATGAACAGGACAAATAAAAGCTTAAGGCAGATGACTTAGCGGTAGTGAAAGGAGTTCCATTCCCAGTGGCCCAGATAGAGCAAATCCAAACTTTTAAGGAAATTATTCTTAGATACTCTGGACCACAGTGATAGCTACAAGCCCTTTAACTATTGTAATATCTAAATGTAGATATTTATACTGTAATTTAATATGTATATATAATATCTACATGTAATATCTATACTGTAGAGTATAGTGCAATAGTTAAGTGCCAAAGCTGTGAACCTAGACTGCACTCAAATATAAATAATATGGTAGAAAGAACTGTGGATTAAATTCTAGTCCTGGTTTGTTTGTTTGTTTGTTTATTAATAGTTTCTAAGAACCTATTAGGTTAGGAATATATATATGTATATATTTAATTGTTTAATGTTTATTTAGTTTTGAAAGAGAGAGAGACAGAGTACAAGCAGGGGAGGGACAGAGAGAGAAGGAGGCACAGAATCCGAAGCAGGCTCCAGGCTCTGAGCTGTCAGCACAGAGCCCAAAGCAGGGCTTGAACCCATGAACCGTGAGATCATGACCTAAGCCTAAGTCGGACGTTTAACCAACTGAGCCACCCAGGTGCCCCAGGTTAGGGATATATATTGATGAATAAAACAAATATGGTGCCTGAGTTTATGGATTTTACATTGTGGTAGGAGAGACAGAAAAAGAATCACATAATTATATAATTAAAATTAGTAAGTTCTGTGAAGGAAATTAATACATATATGTGATAAAGTATCGTGAAGGCCTGATGTTACAATATGACATCAGGGAAGGTGTGTCTGAGGAGTGCAAGCAAGAGTGGGAAGCATATTCTAGATGGAAGGATGAGCATGTATGAAAGCCCTGCATGGGGAAGAGCCTGGCACCTTCAGTGACCTGAAAGGAGGCTTGTATAATTGGAAAGATGTGAGTGAGGAGGAGAGTGGCCAACATCAAGTTAGAGACCATGGAAGGTCCTTTAGGCCATGGGTTTTAATTTGAATTTTGTGTTAAGTGTAAAGAAAAGCCAGGAAAGGGTTTCAGCAGAGCAATGCGATAGAATTTTATATTTTTAAAAGACCTCACTGACTTCCGTGGGTAATGATGATCAGAGGGGGACAGAAGCCCAAAGACCATTCAGGAAGCTCTGGCAGTAGCCTCCAGGACACATGATGGTAGCCTAAACAGTGTTGGTTACAGTAGAGATAAAGATAAATGAACATGTTTGAAATATATATATATATATATATATATATATATATATATACACACATACACATATATATATATTTAGAAATTATAAATAACAGCACTTACTGACAGATTATGCATGTGAGGTAGTGGAGAAGAAAATATTAAGGATGACTCTAAGATTTCTGGTTTGAAAGGCTGGGTAGATTTTACTGCCATTTACTGTGATTTGTAGAATTGAAACGGAAAAGGTGGGTGAGGATAGGAGGTAAAATTAAAATGGAGATGCCCATGAGACCTCCAAGTAGAGATGTCAAGTAAGCAGAAGGAATATAAATTCACAAATTTCAGGGATAGGACAGAGATGAAGATAGCAATAGGGGGAAAATTTGGGCTTTAGATAGCACTTGTTGCCCTAAGACTGACAGCTCCCAGAGAAAGAGTACAGATAGAGAAATGCCAGAACTAAGCACTGCGACACTCCCAACATCCAGTGGTCATGGAGAGGACGAGAGACCACCAAAGGAAACCAAAAGCAGCCTATCTCCAAAATCTCCTCAATCTGCCTTTGTTTCTTTTGATCCCTGCCACTATCTTAATTCTGGCCACCGCGAAAGCTCCATTGAATCAAAAAGGTGAGATTTTCCAAGATGTGACAATTATTTTGGAGCTTCCTTCTTTTATATCTTACTTCTGTAGTTTATGTCTTTGGAAACTAAGATAGGAAGTGAAAAACCAATTAAAGTGGTCTTCATTAGCTCACTCTCTAGATGATGTTCTTCTGTTGCCAAGTGAAAGAATGTCTTCACAAAGGTCTTGAAATTTTTGAGGTAAATAGTAGCTGTTTGGTGAGTCCTACCCAAGGTGTAACTCTGCATGTAGGATATGGGATTAAACAAACCCATTTAAGTGTATATGCTCCTTCTGGCGATGACACCACAGCGAGACTTGGAGATTACAGAACATTCCCCATTTGGACACATTTGTCAGGCTGAGAAAAATACAAATTGAAGTGACGAAGAAGAACTACAGTCAACACTCCCATCATTCTTATTTTACGGCCTCTGCAATTTCTCTAGAAGTTAAAAAATCAGAAGGGTAGGGCTGAGTGCTTTTTGTTATTCTTGAGTTTAGTTTTCTTAAAATGGATTAGGGTGGCAGGAGATTAACATTCCAATCCAATCACTAGTGTATGGATTTCCATTCACCTAAATGCCCAAGAATATTAAGAGAGATTTGTTGTACAGGTTGGGGATTATCTCTAGAATTAGCCCATCGCTTGCCATGTGTCATTAAAAATTGACCTTTTGTTCTCAACATGGGGGTTTAAAGTAGGTCTGAAAATGATGTTCTTTTAACTTCTGCTGTATTATTTAATTTGTTTATGTTGGAAGAATATTTTCTTTAATATTGTAGTTTCAAGAGATGAATACATTGCAAAGAATGAAATTTTAGTAATTTACAAGGTAAGTATTTGGTAGTAGCCAAGCAAGTATTGGGACACCACCTCTCACCCCCTCCACCCCAACATACAAAACTCAATTATCCACTTTAGAGAACAACTGCACACATTACCCGTAAACAAAGTGGGGGGGGGAGATCTATATCTGTATCTCTATAGATATAGATAGATAGATGGATAGATCCACATACACTTGAAAAGCTGAGACTCAGCTTTACATTTGTGAGTCTTTAACCAAAATTCCCTAAATTTTCTGTGGTGTATGTATGAATGTTTGGGATAGAATGTTCTAAAGCATGTAAACCCTCTCTGGTGGCAGAATTTCCCTGGTGTCTGTCACATCTTAGAAATACAAATAAAAATAAGAAAGACTTGCAGACCTATTTATTGATGTCTCTATGTCTTAAGTACAGATCAACCTTCAGGCAATGGCTACAATGAGAACCGTTAATATCAAGATTCTTTCTTTATTTTTAGATGCAGGAAAAGCATCGAAATCATTTGTGTATTCCTAGCACCTAGCATGGTGCAGGTGCATCAAAGGTGCTCAATCCATGACTGAATGAAGGAAAGATACTAATTGTTATGGTTGGATTTTATTTGTTTGAAACCATGAGCACATTAAAGACCTTGCTAGACAAATCCTGCTGGCATCCTCCAACCCTACCCTCTCCAGAGCATCCATTTTGCACAGATTTCGTTTTGTCATATTGTGAAACAAATTACTTCAATACTTTTAAATATAGATTGATCTCCAAGATCATGTTTGTTGCAGAAGATCTGGATTTGAATTACAGCCACAAGATATATTTGGTCATTGATACTATCCAATTTAAATTTTACTGGAATTTTGACTGGCAATTTTTTCCTTCCCCTATCCTTTTACTTTCCCCTGAAAATGAGGAATTCATCAGAAGGGAGCCAGTTCTCTGTTTGCCTGAAGGAGCTTGATCATGGTGGGGCCACTGCTCCCTGCTATTGCTGCAGCCTGAGTTTTATTTTATAGCAACTTCTGTATCTTCCATAAAACCCCAAATGCTAGTGTGAGAGTCATAGTGATTTCTGTGCTAGACAGAAGAACTTTTTCTAGTCAACCATAGAGGACCCAGCTTCTAAGAACTCACAATTCTTTTGCACCCTGGAATTTAGCCTTCCTCTCTCAGGTTTACAGCACCCTCTGTTGGGAAATGTCTGCCAAATCTAGAAACTGTGCAAAAGCATTAACATTTCTCAACCAAATCTGAAACTATATCACAAAATGTTATTGTTTTCTCTCTCTCTCTCTCTCTCTTTCCTTCCTTCCTTCCTTCTTCTTTTCTTCTTTCCTTCTTTGTCTTTCTTTCTATTTTTAATATAGAAGTAGTTCCCTGAATTTTCAAGACCTATGCCTCTTGTGTGGTTCAAGATTCTGGAAACCTTCTTCTTTCTTTTATATAGGTTCTTAATTTGGAAGGTTCAGGGACCTGATAAATATGTTACTATAATCCCCTTCCCATTTTCTTCCATGGGACCTGAGGTACTCTTGCAAATGAAGCTCTTGGTGACTTACATGAATATCCAAGAGTCCTTGAAATATCTACCAATAGCAAAGCTTATCATAATTCTTGCTGCCAACCGAAAATATAAAACTTCCCTCCCCAACAATTTACACAGTCCATGCTTAATTCACTCTTCATTAGTACAAAAAAAAATTGTAAGAAATGCATCAATCATATTGAAAGCTTCAAAATAAACATAATGTACAAAAGTAATAAAATGTTTGTCTCTAAGCTAACCTGGGGCAAAGCTCACAGCTCATTTTCTGTTCCTAAGGTGTAGCAGGGCAATTGCCTGGTTTCTGAATAAGGCGTATGAGAGGCTTTGGGGCCACTTGGCCAAAACGATGGGAAATGTAAGTTGTACGGCTTTTAATGACAAAGGTAGACATAATATTCAATTGCACAATTTCTTATTAAATAAAAACTGCATGTACAAATATCAGGTAAATATTCTCAAAGGTCTCATTTCAATTTACAATCTCTAATATTTATATAAATTACCTCAAAAACACTAAGTCACATTCTGCCACATCTTAAAGAGGAAATCCATGTTGAGACGTAGGGTTGGTCAGATCACATTGTAGCCTAATTTCTGAGACCCTGGGCAAAAAAAAAAAAAAAAAAAAAAAAGGCCCACTAGGTATCCATTAATGTGCTACCTCTACTGTCGTTTGAAATAGAAAATGCACCTCATTTCTTTCACTATTTCCTGGGATTTCATTGATCATGTTTTTGTTAATTTCACTATACTGAGTGGTTTTAGGTTAAATTATCTTTATGCCCCCTCACATTCTATGTGTCGTACATGTCCTCTCTCTGTTCCTAAAGTAGAATATGATGCGGTCAGCACAAAGTTCATAAAACACCAATTGCAGTATGCAGGGTAATTTTTTCCCCTAGAGCAAAATTTAATTTGTCTTAAGAGGCCCCATTCTCTTATATGATTGAAACTGAACTCAAGGAATATAAGCTTTACTCAATTAAATTATGTTTTCACCTCATACCTTGTATTCTCCCCCCTACTACGTCAAAGTTCTAAGTGTCCACGTAATGCCATGCCATTGACTGGAAAGGAGTGCTTGGTTTTGGTTCTTGGCAAACGTTCCTTCTGGCATCTGCTGAGATCTATATAATATCCAGTTAATAATATGACAGGCACGGTACTGCCATGCTCTCCACTCATGGGAAACTGGAAATATAGAGCATCAGTCCTCTCTTCTCTCGGGTCCCTAAACCTATCTGTATTTTCTTTTCCCCCTATCCCACCCGAGGGATACAACTTGGGGAAAGGAATTCTCAGAATCAGTTCTCATAGGCTCTACCCAAGGTTTCATCGTCTTGTTTTTCCTTCTTATATTTTTGGTTTTCTTCCAGTTCAGAGGATCTTTTATTTCCTTTGAGGCTGAAGGATTTGCTTGTAGATTGTTATGTATTCTTCCAAATGAATTTTTTATGACTTTGGCTTCTGATTCTCAGTGCCCGGGCTTTTGGAAGTCAAAAATAGTTTTCTCTCTAACCGGTTTCTCTGTCACTAGTTTCAAAATAGACTTTCCATTGATTTTTTTCCTCTTCGTTTCTTCCATAACCTTTATGTCCCGAGGCAGTGAATGTCAAGTCTCATTTGAAATGGGAAAAGCTTCAAGGTAACAGGACATTATAGAAAATTAGAGAACATTGGGTAAAACTTCTAAATTTCATACCGTAACAATAACATTTCCCAATAATACTGTAATCAGCATTTGAGGATATGCCCTGGGATTGCCAGCTGGAGTATATAAAAACCAAAACAAAACATTTCCTTTAAGTCTCAACAACGGTGGCAACTATATGCATTCTCTTAAACCATTTGCTGTCAACAACACTGCTCTTCTCCTTTGTGCATTTAAAAGGAAGAGATTCCCCTCCAAAGAGAGTGGAGCCAAATGTGGTGAAAATCTGCCCCTCCACCCAAGTCAACAGATTACTTCTAGTGTATGAATGAACAGAAAAATAGAATGACTGATTTTCACAGTTATCTTAGAAATGCAAACCTTTGATCACAGGAAGTCTTTTTCTAACCACCAGCCAGAACAACTAAATTTCTCTTCTGGTTCACACGTGTTGGTTGAGGTATAGGGTATCTAAAAATCTTACCCAGATGTGTAGGATTCCATCTGAAGTTTATGGCTTACTGCCTTCTTTTATTTTGTCTCTTGCCCTTAAACATCTTTTTAAATTAAAGTTGCCTCTACCTGTCACAGGTACTAAGTTAAACATGCCTTGGCGTGATAGCATACTAGGATGTCACCAATGCCAAAAGAAGTCTCTTTGGTAACAAATAGCACAACAATCCATTTCCCACTCAATTGAATGCTGCCTCTCTTGTAGCCCTGTTTTTTCCTTATGGTGACATCTCAGCTCCCACAAATTCCTACCCTCTTATTCTGGGCCTCTCTTGACTATTTTCACTGCTGCTCCTTATGCTGATAGAAGAATCCATCATTACCTACATCTCAATAGGTATCCTATATTTTTACTATTCCTTTAGCATCAACAACCATCATCAAGTCTCCTATGCTGTACAGAGGAGAATTTCCAGAATTCCCTTTCCATTTATTTCTTGGTTAAATGTTGTCAATAAAAGATACACAAGATTGGAAAGCAGAAGAGAAGGAGAGGTCATTACTCTCTGGAAGCAGCTGCTGACAGACAAGTGGGCAGGCATGAGGTCCGAAGAAACTTGCAGAAGAACTTCCTAAGAATCATCTAGATCCAGGGGCGCCTGGGTGGCTCAGTTGGTTGGCCATCCAACTTTGGCTCAGTCATGATCTCGTGGTCCATGAGTTCGAGCCCTGCATCGGGCTCTGTGCTAACAGCTCAGAGCCCGGAGCCTGCTTCAGATTCTATGTCTCCCTCACTCTCTGCCCCTTCCCCACTTGCACTCTGTCTCAAAAATAAACATAAATTTAAAAAAATTAAAAAAAAAGAATCACCTGGATCCATGCTCCATACCTAGATAGTTGGTGAGAGTAATTTGAGATATTCCTGGCTTCACAGCAGTTCTAGGGTACATCCTTGCGAACCACTAATTTCACTGCTATAGACTAAAATACTTGGGAAACCTTCTAAATGTTCTTGCGATTTTCTGTGGTTTGGGGTGAACTCGGAAGAACCACCTGCTTTCATAGTGAAGACTGAGATACTTGGTCCTGACTTCCTGACTTCTGCTCCTGCTTTTCTTTCTAAAAGGTTAATAACTTCTAGTGCCCCCAATGAAAACTTTCATACTGTGAATATATAGAGTGACTCTGATTTTCTGATCTAACTCTGATTGAATACACTACTCTTCGCCTCTTTTGACTTTATGAGTTTAGTGAAACCCTTAACAAGATTTTAAATTTCCAATCTCTCCCTATTTGGGACAAAGAGAAGCATCTCTCAAGGTATTTGGTTTGCACTCGTCCCAGTGGAGGTTGTATCTCTGTTCTTTTGTAGTAAATTTCTTCATTTTACGAGAGATCAAAGAGTCACAGCATTTACTTCCTCTACATTGAGGTAGTTTAACATCCACAGGACCTCATATTTCCCAATTTCTGGAACATTTAGTACTAACCTCCCCATGTCCTTTTTTATGGGCAGATCCTCAATTAGAGACTAGATTCGTGATCTCCAGGTTATTAATTTGCTGTTCTTATTTTCATCAAATAGAAATTGTAGAGAGGAAACTTTGAGTTGCAGTTTGGCTAGCAAAACAAATGGTTGTAGATATACATGTCTAAGGAATCTTTCTTTACAAAAGGTAAATTTTGTATATTTGTTCATCTATGTCCATCTCCCGAGACTGTATTCTGTCTATTTAAAATGACTATTTTGGAGACTTAATGAATCCTAAAATCTTTTTATGGTCCTCAATACATAACTGACCAATCAAAACATTGCTGAAATGTCCACTTGCGTTCTGATCCTATTAATTACTTATAGTTCAAAAGATACCATTGATCAAAACTATACCTGAGACTTGGCTAAAATATTGGCAAATGTTCAGTTATAAAAGTTCACTTCTGAAGATATTACCAGTCTTTTTTTTTTTTAACGTTTATTTATTTTTGAGACAGAGAGAGACAGAGCATGAATGGGGGAGGGGCAGAGAGAGAGGGAGACACAGAATCGGAAGCAGGCTCCAGGCTCTGAGCTATCAGCCCAGAGCCCGACGCGGGGCTGGAACTCACGGACCGCGAGATCGTGACCTGAGCTGAAGTCGGGCGCTTAACCGACTGAGCCACCCAGGGGCCCCTAGATATTACCAGTCTTTAACATTTAGAAGGCTACTTTGTATAAGCATTATGGTACTCTGATGGATTGTGTAAGCAAATGGAAAAGTTAATGGGGTCTCTACCCTGTAATATGAAATGATAGTGCTAAGCCATCACAGCTTAGTTCTCTTGTATATATAGAGAGAAAACCTTGTATCGTTGAAACACTACACAAATGATTATCAAAAATATGGGAATAGAAATTATATTTGGGGTTTGTTTGCTGCACCAGACTGACTCTAGCTGTCAGGACCAATAAAACACCTGCTGAGTCATTTCAAATAGGCACATAATGCATTTGTTGTGACCGTTGGGACATCAGTGGCACAGACAATAATCAGCCACTTCACTGAAAGCATCACCAAGTGACATAGTTCTATGAATCATTAAGATAGAACCAAAGTGAACCAATTCATAATATGTGATTTTGTTGAGGCATGCAGGGAATTCAGAATTCCAAATCGTTTCTCATTTGACCTATAATCACCTTAGAAGTAATCCTACAACTCTGAACTAATATTGGAGCATGAACTTCCGAAGAAAAGTTGAAGGGTAAAGAATGTATGACGGAAGAACATGCAAAATAAGTATTTTCCTTAGATGTTCGTTCTTTCTCCTTTTAAAAACGTCCTTTCCATCCCCATTCACTATTCTTAAGTTCTCTTAGCTCCCTCTGTGATAACAAATAGTCTGATAGTCTCATTCATCTTCAACAATCATTGACTTCCTATTCAAAGAGAACGCTGAGCTAAAGCGAACTATTGGAAAATAATGGTTAAATCTAATGAAATGGTACTGGAACGATTCAAAGTTTAGTAAGGGAACTAAGTTCCAAATGGGAAAATGTTTGGTACCAGGTCATATTCCTGACATTTTTCAAATCACAGCGTATCTTACTTACATGTAAAACTAATTTTATTTGATTACTTTTGTCTTTGTTTATTTGTTTATATTCACTACTAAGAAAGGCTTTCCTTACTAACGTAAGTGAGCACAGGTGAGTGTCCAAATGTCCAACATTTATATACCACATGTTGGTGAATCTAATTTCCCTTTTTTTCTATTTCAAACCCCATCATATAAGAGCCATTTAATGAACAACATGTTTATTTGTTTTTTTATCACAAACCCAATACAAATAGGAAAGCACTGGTTCCCATGAAAATTCCAAAATAATTATCGAATGAGGGACGAAATGTCAAAGGGATTCATTAGTTCATAGTGAAGTTTTACAGTAAGACCACTGAAAATCCACAAATTTTTGCATAAGCACTTTCAAGGAAACTCCAATATACTACTTGTCTGTGTTTGTTCTTAATGAGGGAAATAGTGATCCGTGTTTTTTAAATCCAATGTTTTTTAAATATGGTTAGAAAGTGGTATATATGCTGTTATTTCCTTTTTTAATTTTCTAAATTTTTTTTAATGTTTTTATTTATTTTTGAAAGCGCGCGAGAGAGACAGAGCACGAGCGGGGGAGGAGCAGACAGAGAGGGAGACACAGAATCCGAAACAGGCTCCAGGCTCCAAGCTGTCAGTACAGAGCCGGATGCGGGGCTCGAACTCACGAACTGTGAGATCATGACCTGAGCCGAAGTCAGACGCTTAACCGACTGAGCCACCCAGGCACCCTCCTTTTTTAACTTTCTAATGATCTCACTGCCCCCACTACCCTTAAGGAGATACCAACTGTGTTTCAGAACCTGTAAAGAGCCTGATTAGAGCATGAAAGCTAATTATAGATTAAGGTGATTCAAACTACAAAACAGCTACGGGAAACAAACCATTTGGCCAAGATGAATTTGGCAGAATGGAAAAGTGACGCAACTATCTTCTGCTAAGCCTATCCCTATGTAAGAAAAAATCAAAATTAGAAACCCTCCACCCCAAAAAGGGAGGGGGGGAATAATTCTTTAGAAGAACATTAAATTTTTTTTTTTTCTAAGTCACACACAGGTTGTAGATTTCCCAAGAGGTAACCTGGTCACTCAGCTTTCTTTCATTCACAGAGTTATGTGACGTTAGGTAGAACCGTGCAACTATGAGCCAAGCTAATAACTACTACGAAGTGCTGAATGACAAGAGTCTGCTTGCTCTAAATCAAAGCTGCCAACTCGAGACTAAAGACAAGGTTTGAAGGTCGACACAATTCAGTGATTACACTGAGGAGAATGACGCTATTGACATGGAAACCATTGGAGGGAGCCCAAAGCGTCTTGGAAATGCTATCTCTTTGTTCTATCGCTCATTTGTTTGCTTATCAAAAAGCTCTTTAATGTGTTCAGTGGTTTTAATTCAGAAAAACAAATGTTTTAAATGTGAGGTGTCTAAAAATATTTCGTTGCTAATATTCTATGAGCAAAATAGTATGGGAAATTGGCAGCGGAGTGGCAGTTAAGTCAAAAGTTCAGAAATGCCCTTCATGGAAATTTTGTTCTTTTTAGCCCGAGATTTCTTGACATATTCTGGCTTGGCGAAGTAAGTGCGTCTCATATAGAATGTGAGATGGTTACGGGGACTTGCGTGCACCAATAAAATATTTCTTAACGCCATTTGATTATATTTTGAACATTTAACATCACTGGCTTCTTTTCTTCTGTTTCCAAACAGAACGAACAGACCTCAAACAGGGAAATTGAGCTAGATAGCTTCCATTGCACAACCTGTTTTTGCTCATTAGCAATTTAAATTAGCTTGACATTCGTTGAATAGTCCCAACAACTTGGTGCTAGGTGCTAAACAAAGCAAAGTTTCGATGGTGACCCGCAGTAAGTCCTCAATAAATGTTTTGAAATGAGCAAATCTTTTAAAAGGTACACAATTAAAACATCTTTTCACAAATTCTAAATCTATCCTTCTGGATCCATGGTCTTGCCAACCTCTCTTTTGGTTTATTTCTTCGCTCAGATTTATAAACAGACATATGAAAACCCAGAACAGCTTTCTTCTCCTTCTTCAGGAAGGCACCTATCAGAGATGTCAAGAATTTTTGTTCGATTTATACATTATGCCAAAATAATAAAAGCCTAGGCTCAGAATTGCTTCCTAAACTTCAGTCGCACATGACATTTCTTCCCTTCTGAGATAAGAAAGATCAATGTTGGTATTGATTTACTTAATACTAAGACCTGAAAACCTAACATAATTGTAAACTAGCCTCTCCATCATTTCAACAAAGCGTAGAAAAACAGCTTCAAACACACAGTTCATGAACACATTTAGGAACTCTAGAAAAGAAGCAAATACTTGCAAAGGCATTTTTTTTTTTTTTGGAAGTACAGTTTTGTGACTCTGTGGAAAAAATAGATAAACTACATTTCAAACATATGTACTTTTTTTTTTCAACGTTTTTTATTTATTTTTGGGACAGAGAGAGACAGAGCATGAACGGGGGAGGGGCAGAGAGAGAGGGAGACACAGAATCGGAAACAGGCTCCAGGCTCTGAGCCATCAGCCCAGAGCCCGACGCGGGGGCTCGAACTCACGGACCGCAAGATCGTGACCTGGCTGAAGTCGGACGCCCAACCAACTGCGCCACCCAGGCGCCCCATAAACCCATTGTTTGCAACTGGTGTTCTAAATGTCTAACCAAAGCGTGGAAAGAAAAAAGTGATGCAGAAGCAGAGGAAGGAGCATGATTTTAAGATGATGAATTTACAAAACTAAGAACAGCGATTTTCAGCCACAACAAACATAAAGACAAGATAGACCTTGGGCGACACTAAATTCCAAATGCAGATTCCTATTGCTTGGTCTTTGATGTCCTTGAACGTTACTAAATATTCTACAGGGATCTACAATTCCACCATTATTTACACAAAACGCTCTTATAAATGAACCAAGGCACTTCAGACTCAATAGGCCCCAAAGTGCATGTTTCCCTGTGCCTCTTCTTGCAATCCTTACCCTACTTGATGACTTCACCATTGTCCCAGTCACCTTACGTAGACATGCAGAACTCAAAGCAGTTAGTAATTAGACAAAATAGCTTAAAAGGTCATTTAGTCTTCTCTCTCTCTCTCTCTCTCTCTCTCTTTCTCTCTCTCTATGAGAATTTCTTAAGAATTTCTTAATTAATAAGAATTTTTTTCCGAAAACTAGTTTTAAGTTCATCCCAAACTTGTAGGGAAGGTACAGAGCTCCCCCATTACCTCCTTCTCCCTCATGCATGTAACCTCCCCCGTTACCAATATCCCCCCCCCCAGAGTAGTATGTTTGTTACAAGTGATGAATCTACATTGACACATCATCATCACCTCAAAGCCATAGTATACATTGAGGTTCACTCTTACTGTTATATGTTTTATGGGTTTGGACAAATGTATAATGACATGTATCCGTAATTATGTTATCAACCAGAAGGTTTTCACTGTCCTGCAAATCCTCTGTGCTCTGCTTATTCATAAGTACCCACCCCCCATCGCTGGCAACCACTGATCTTTTTACTGTCTAGAATTTTGTCTTTTCCAGAATGTCACATAATTGGAATCATACAGAACGTAGCCTTTTCAGATGGGCTTCTTTCACTTAGTAATATTCATTTAAAGCTTCCCCATGTCTTTTCATGGCTTGGTAGCTTGTTTCTTTTTAAGCTGAATAATATTGTTTGGACATACTACAGTTTATTTATCAATTCACCTATTGAAAGACATCTTGGTTGCTTCTACGTTTTGTCGACTATGAATAAAAGTGCTATAAACATCTGTGTGCAGGTTGTTGTATGGACACAGATATTTCAACTCCTTTGGGTAAATACCAAGGAGTGTGATTGCTAGGTGATATGGTAAGAATATGTTTACTTTTAGAAAAAGCTGCCAAACCGTCTTTCAAAGTGGCTGTACTATTTTGCATTCTCATCAGCAATGACTGAGAGTTCCGGTTGCTCCACATCCTTACCAGCATTTGGTCATGTCAGTGTTTTGGATTTTGGCCATTCTCATAGTGGTATCTTATTTTAATTTGCATTTTCCTGATGACATATGATATGGAGCATCTTTTCATATAATTATTTGTCGTTTGTATATCTTCTTTGGTGAGGTGTCTTCTAAGGTCTTTTGTCACTTTTATTTTATTTTATTTTACTTTTATTGTCTTTGTAGAGAGACCACATGTGAGCTGAAGAGGGACAGAGGGAGACAGAGAGAGAATCTTAAGCAGGCTCCACACTCAGTGCAGAGCCAGAATTGGAGCTTGAACCCATGACCCTGGGATCATGACCTGAGCCAGAATCAAGAGTCAGATGCTCAACTGACTGCGCCTCCCAGGTACCCAGTTTGGTCCACTTTTAAATCAGGTTGTTTGTTTTCTTATTGTTGAGTTTTATGAGTTCTTTGTATATTTGGGATAATAGTTCCTTATCAGATGTGTCTTTTACAAATATTTTCCCTCCAACGATGGCCTATCTCCTCATTCTCTTGACGTTGTCTTTCACAGAGCAAAAATTATTTCTTCTGTGGATTCTGCCTTGGTGTTGTGTACAAAAAGTTAGCATTTTACCCAAGGTTGTCTGTCTAGGTTTTCTCCTTTGTTGTCTTTGAGGAGTTTTAGAAGTTTGTGTTTTACATTTAGGTTCATGATCCATTTTGAGTTAATTTTTGTGAAGGGTACAAGGTCTCTGTCTAGATTCATTTTCTCTTCCTTCCTTCCTTCCTTCCTTCCTTCCTTCCTTCCTTCCTTCCTTTCTTTTTGCATGTGGTTGTCCAGTCATTTCAGCACCATTTGTTGAAAAGACTATCTTTGCTTCATTGTATTGCCTTAGCTTCTTTGTCAAAAATCAGTTGACTATATTTATGTGGGTCTATTTTGGGGTCTCTGTTCTCTCATTGTCCTACTGTGTATTCTTTTGCTGATACCAGGTTGTCTTGATTACTGTGGCTTTATAGTAAATTATGAATTTGGGTACTGTCAGTTCTTCAACTTTGTTCTTCTTCAATATTGTCTTGGCTATTCTGGGCCTTTTGCCTCTCTGTAGAAGCTTTAAAATCAATTTACAAAATAACTTGCTGAAATTTTGAGGGATTTCACTGAATCTGTAAATCAGGTTAGGAAGAACTGACTTCTTGATATTATTGAGTCTTCTAATATGCAAACAGAATAGCTCTCCATTTATTACTTATTTTTTTTAATTTCATCAGAATTTTGGAGTTTTCCTCATATAGAGCTTGTGCATATTTTGTTAGATTTCATTTTTTGGGGTGCTAATGTAAATGTGCTTTAGTCTGAAATTTCTTAAAGTATGCTCTGCAAAACATGAAGGCAGTAAAATAATCCTGAAAGTGTTTCATGGTTCAAATAAGTTTGTGAAACGCTGCATTTTCAACTCCATTTTATAGGTTCATAGAGCACAATACATTCAATGCTCTGAAATGTTACCCTGTAAACAAATTGTCTCATTTGTTAACATCATTATTTGCCAAACATATTTGGTCATTGAGCCATTATTGTGCATGTCTATGACATTTATATAATACCAGTGGAACATATTTGAGAACCCAAATCAAATTTAACTTATCTATTTTACATTTTAAAGAATTCACAGGTGGGGACATATGTGCCCAAGGTCACACAGTTTAATAGGAACAGATGTGAATACTTCAAGATATGAAGTAAGGGCTCCAGAATCCTAGTGCAGTATTCTTTCCATTATATCAATCTATCTCTTTTTCCTTACTTTCAACATAAAAACCTGACATAATATTTTACTGTATTATGAAAATATCTTCTGAAAAAATATTCTCATTATTTAAAAAAATTTTTTTAATGTTTATTTATTTTTGAGACAGAGAGAGACAGAGCATGAGCATGGGAGGGGCGGAGAGAGAGGGAGACACAGAATCTGAAGCAGGCTCCAGACTCTGAACTGTTAGCACAGAGCCCGATGCGGGGCTCGAACTCACAAACTGTAAGATCATGACCTGAACCAAAGTCGGACGCTTAACCGACTGAGCCACCCAGGCGCCCCTCTTCATTCTTTTTTCAATGTTTATTTACTTATTTGTTGAGAGAGATAGAGCAAGTGCAGAGGAGGGGCAGAGAGGGAAGGAGAAAGATAATCCCAGGCATGCTCTGTGTTGCCATCACAGAGCTCGACCCAAGGCTCAGTCTCATGAACTGTGAGATCATGACCTGAGCCAAATTCAAGAGTCAGATGCTTAACCAACTGAGCCACCCAGGTGCTCCTTCTTTTCATTCATGATATCAATTCATTACCTCTGTAGTTCTCAAACTTGATAAATTAGCAGAATCACTGGAGGAACTGTTTTGAAGGTCCCTGGACTACAGATTAATAAAATTAGAATGTCTATGGGTGGGAGCCAGGAATCTACATTGGTATGTACAGGTGACAATAATTAGTATTAAAGTATGACAACCTAGGTCTTTAGACCAGAATTTAGTGGGTCTAACATCTTCCTGAGGATATCTTAGAAAAAGCAGATTATCAGGGCTTTGCTGTTAGAGATTCTAATTCTGCAGATCTGAGGATGGAACCTGAGAATTGGAATTTCAGCAAACCTTTTCCCCTTTTTTCCCAGGTAATTCTGGTGTAGATGACCCTTGCATCACAAGACTGCTTTCCTGGACATCTGTGTGTTTCTCTCTTTATCCCTTTCTACATACCACTTGAAAATTTTATCAAATATGGATACGGTGTCATATCTCTGCTCAAAATAATTGGACAAATGATAAACTCCTTAACAAGACATTCAGGTCTTACCTCTCTAGACTGATTCTAACATCCCAAATAGACACTGTACATTCTAACTCTCAAAGGCTTATGCTGTTCCTACACGTGCCTTGCCTCATCATGCATTCATTTTTGCTTTCTAGAGGGTTATCCATTACCATATGGTTATGTTCACTAGGCGCTACTTGAAAGTCCCTTAACTGTCATAAAGGTACATCTTCTGAAACCCCTCCTAACAGCATGAGTGATATGCTTCTAAAGATATTCCTATAGGACCTCCCTCCAGCTCCCTAGAGTGGGCAGTGAACATCATAAGAACATAACAACGGCAGGGCCCATCATGTTTTTAAATTATATATATACACATATATATACATATATATTAAACTATGCATATATAAATATATGTATTAAATTATATATAGATTTTAAAACTATATATGTATACATATATATACATATATATGTAGAGAGAGAAAGGTATAGATGGATACATAGGTAAATCTTTCTCAATCAGGAAACATTTTCAGCTAAATTATAAGTAGCTAAGTTAGTCTTCGCAGCGTCAACCTTCAGTCTCCATATTTTCCTTTTTTTGGTGCCATTCTCTTCTTCACAAGTGCCACTTCCCCTCTCCTTTTGATTGACATGATAAGTTCATCCATGCAAAAGTGTCACCTCTCATAGGGAAATTTGCCTTGTGATTGGCCCATATATACTCAACATATGCAGAAATAGAATCTGCAGGCAGATAGCTATGCTATGCCTATGGCATAGCAGAATTTAAATAGAATGTTAAGCTTCAATGAGTGGCCATTTTTTTTTGGTAGAAGTCACCTTCTTGGCACAATAAATTCATAGTAAGGAGGAAGCCACCCTCTTTATAACGCATAATGATTCTTATTCCCAGATCCTCCTTTATCAAGCTCAGAAATATATAATGTCAAATTAGTTAATTTACCTTCTTCAAAAAAAAGTTTAAATAGCAGAGCATAGCATTCCAGAGTTTTGAGGCTTGCTTTTATCAATATTAGGAGGAGAAAAATGCTGGAATACTTCTATATTTATTTTTTTCAACTATAAGTTTCAGCTTCATTTTTTGAAATAGATGAGTTTTCGTTCAAGTTTTGATGTCACCAAGGCCCTTATTAATTGAATGACAATTGATCTGTCTGTAGCTAGGATATTTGAAGCATATAGAATTGGATCGCTTCCAGCGTGTTGTGTGAAGGAAGGGGAATTAGTAAACTAGATAGAGCATGATCGAGAAGCTAATTTACCCAGTTTATTCACTCTGCCCTGTTTCTCCATCTAGAAATCGACCTTGCATACATGGTTCAGAAATGAGTAATTTTTGCAGAGTGTATAGACCATGTATGAGACTATATTTGTATAAAAACTTCAAAACTCATTTACTGACTACTCCACAAAGCAGTATCCTCTATCCTCAATTTGGTAATGGTGACTATGGCCGTGAACAGATCTTTGCTTATGATTCAGGAAGGACTCCCATAGACAGGTAACAATGGTTAGTGAGTTTCATGCAATTCAGTCAATGTCTGTTGTAAGCCTCCATGGAAAGGAGCCATGATGGAAACAGAGAATACAAAGATGAAGTGGGGGAGAGAGTCCATTAAATAAGTTCACCGTATAAGAGGTCTGCAGAGGGGGCTATGAGTATTAATAAGAAGAGACACTTAGCCCAAGCTGGGGATTTGGAGGTAAGCTAACTCTTGAAGGATATGCTGGAGATAATCAAATAATAATAATAAAAAAAGATGACAATGGAATTCTTTTTTTTTAATTTTTTTTTTCAACGTTTATTTTATTTTTGGGACAGAGAGAGACAGAGCATGAACGGGGGAGGGGCAGAGAGAGAGGGAGACACATAATCGGAAACAGGCTCCAGGCTCTGAGCCATCAGCCCAGAGCCTGACGCGGGGCTTGAACTCACGGACCGTGAGATCGTGACCTGGCTGAAGTCGGACGCTTAACCAACTGCACCACCCAGGCGCCCCATGGAATTCTAAGCAGAGTAGGCATAACATGAGCAACAGTTGAGTAGTTTGGTGAAGTATTTTTTTTAGATTTTAGTTAATATATCAGTGCAATATTGGCTTCAGGAATAGAATTCAGTGATTCATTATTTACATACAGTACCCCGTGCTCCTCACAAGTGCCCTCCTTAATCCCCATCACCCATCTAGCCCATCTCCCACCCAACTCCCTCCATCTACCCTCAGTTTGTTCTCTATCATTAAGAGTCTCTTGTGGTTTGTTTCTCTCTCTCCTCTCCCTGCCCCTTCCCATATGTTCATCTACTTTGTGTCTTAAATTCCACATGAGTAAATCATACAGTATTTGTCTTTTCAGATTGATGTATTTCACTTAGCATAATACATTTTCACTCCATCCACATCATTACAAATGGCAGGATTTCATTCTTTTTGATGGCTGAGTAATATTCCATTGATTATGAAGTATGAGTGAAAGATGAATGAAGTGGGAGTTCATGTCAGGGAGTTAAATTCTATATCATGGAAGAGTGCTCTCACCCCTATTTAACCTCGTCTTCTGCCTTCTCTTGATCTTGCCAGCATCTCTATGATCTAGTACCATATATATTCTCCTAGCCTCTGCTAGTTACATGTTGCTTAGGTCCTATACCTCCTTTTGGAATGTAATACCTTCATCCTGAACAGGCCCAGAACTTCCCAGGCAGCTTTTTTTTTTATTATTATTATTATTGACTCTAGTTTTTGGCCTAGTGGGCCAGAAGGGGAGGTGAGAATAGATCCCAGATACAGGAGCAAGTTGACTTGCAAGGCAGAGGCTTGTGCACAGTCTTTAAATAAAGGGGAGTGATGGTGTCTAACAGGTAGGAATGGGCCACTTCAAGGGTTTTTCAAAGTTTTTGAAGGGTCTATACAACTGTTCCCATTCCCCAGTATCAGGGTCCCATCCTTCATAATCAAGGCATTGGCAAGCAGGCATTCCAGGGATGTGCTTTCCATTGCCTCAGGGCCTCTGTTACTGTTATAAATTAAGTCCTTAATGTAATCCAAAGCTTTCTCTGAGCTTTAAACTTGGGAGGTAACATTCTGTTCACATGCTCCCAAAGATTTCCTTTAACTTTTACACTTCACCTTCAATTGGTGATGAATTACCCTTAGCCTTTCCTTGTTTTCCTACAGTGAATCAGTGGCACTCAGCAAAAACCATTTGATTAGACTGTCCTTATCACCGGTACTCTACCCAAACCTTTCAAATACCTGAAATGGTGTATCTTCTTATTCCATTCTCTCAGTATCCCATCTGACTTTACTACCTGTTAAAGTTTTAGTAATTATACCCATGCTAGGGTTTATGAGTGCTTCACTTACACCTAGCGGTGAGGATACCAACTGCTAACTGGTGAGCAAGATATCCGGCATCAGAATCCCGGTTTAGAGTCTGCTTTCTTTGGCCATTCCTCTTTGATAGAGTTACCTAGGAAACACCCTGAAGCAGAGATATGCATGCAAGAAGTTCACTGGGGGGCAGTGATCTTGGGACCAGTACCTGCAGGGAAATGAAGGAAGTAGGACTGTATGAAGGAAGGAAGTATGAAGGAAGGACTGTATGAAGGAAGTAGGACTGTATAAAGAGATGGAATGATCTATGAAGCAGTTTCAAACAAGGCTTTTGCTGATTCCACTGAGGAAGTTGGAACTGGTAGGCAATAGGTCACCCTTTTGAAGGGAATAGGATTCTAGAGTCAGTCAATTGGGGGAAGAAGCAAATCCTCAGATAGGAAAGTAAAATTGGGTGAGTCTTAAGCAATGGCAACAGGGAAAATATGATCCCCTAGGATCCCCCTTTCTTGGATCTAAGAGAAGCCTTATATAATTGAGGACTTTTCTGGTTAACAGTGATTATAATGGCCAGATAGAGGCCTTCTGGGAGCTTGGGCTGAACATACCCTTTGGGAAATTACAAACTGAGGGTGAGTATCTTGGGTTTTAGAAACAATACTATCTAGTCATAGGATGCTCTTCAAGTTTGTTTCCTTTCCATTGCCCCCAGGTGTTTATTAATCTTGTCTAAAAATAAAAACCTGGTTTCTGCTGTGAAACAGAGGATTTAGGTGAATTTATTTTTATGTATGATTTGTCCATGGATATAAAGGGGGAACAGTCTCTCCCCCACTAATCATCACAACTCTGTGTTATGAGTTGTGCATGGATGGCAAGATGGATTAGTAACACCTCCAAGAGGAAGCTGAGTCTAGGGGAACAAAATTGGGTTGACTAGTTTAGCATAGACCCTCCTTTCATTATCATCTTGGAAAATTTGGGTTTTAGGTTATTAAGGACATTGACTGATTCCCTATCCCTTCCTTGGCAGCTAAGGTATCTGTTTCTTATCATAACCACTGATGTAGGCATCGCTGTCTTCCATGTCACCATCGTCAGTAGCCCTTGCAGGGCTTGAAGGAGTCATAGAATGAATACTAATCATAATATTTTGCGTCTGTACCTTTCCTAATGCTTTCAAAATCTTAATGGAAAGTAGTGCAAACAGTACCGGAATATAAACCTGAAATACAGGCGTGGCTTTCCAGCTGGGTGAGTTTGGGCAAGCATTCGTCAATGCAGCACTGCTTGGGATGATTTCTGCTTAGGATGATTTTTTTTTTCTTTTGATTCTATCAAAAGTGACATCATTTCATCATTTGATGTTCCTCATTAATTTGATAGGTGCTACGAACCAAAAAGAGAAAGAAAAGGTAAGGCAAGCTTAATTAACCTCTTTTGACATTGAGGATACCGAGGCCCACGTAAGCGAAACGATTTTCCCAAGGTTGCAGAACTAAATTGGTATAGGGTTGGAACTGGAAATTGGGTTCTTTCTGCTATTTTAAGGTATTCCCAGAGAATATGGCAAAGATCATCTTGGCCAGTAGAAGGAATAAGGGGCATAACATTTTAGTAGAGACCAGGGGATTGAGCCTGCTCCAAATGATCCTGATGCTCTTGTAGGGTAGCAGGAATTGATAAGAAAGAGGCAGGCCATATAGCCTCAACTGTGAAGAAGCCAGGGACATTTTTTTTTTTATTTTTTCTTTTATTTTTTTTTCAACGTTTATTTATTTTTGGGAGAGAGAGAGACAGAGCATGAACGGGGGAGGGGCAGAGAGAGAGGGAGACACAGAATCGGAAACAGGCTCCAGGCTCTGAGCCATCAGCCCAGAGCCTGACGCAGGGCTCGAACTCACGGACCGCGAGATCGTGACCTGGCTGAAGTTGGACACTTAACCGACTACGCCAACCAGGCGCCCCCAGGGACATTTTATATAAACAAATACATAAATAAATATGTATGTGTGTATATACCTCTATGGAATTTAATGGAAAAAAAAAGCAACAGATATTGTGTACCCTCACCCTTCATGTGACAGGCTACACGGTCCACAGCAATACGGTGGACATAGTCCTTGCGTTCAAGAATCTGGAAAATTATAGAAACCATCTTAAAGCTTATAGGGAAATCAAATGCACAAATATTAAAAACCATTGACAATAGAGCGTGAGCCAGATGCTTGGCCTGGAAGGAAATATCTTATTCCAAGAGTCAGTATCTTACTCCAGTCCTCCATGCTATCCCAGGAGAGAAGGACTACAATTCAAATTGCTGTCCTTCAGGGCAGTGCATATCGACACCCCTACCCTCGTTCCTAAAAATATTTAGCTTTCTCGCTTCCTCCCCCAACAAAAAGGATGGGGATTTGGAGGTTTTCTCCTTTAGTAATGGCATAAATACAGCCTACTCTCAGGGGAGGAAAATGAGTGTTTTCTTAGAGCCCAAAATATGCTCCTCTGAAATGTGGTTTTTGTGGAAATGTTGTAAGAGATTACAAGGTCCTGGGGGGCATTTCACAAAGTAGAAACTGTTATGCAAATGCAAGGGATTACAAAAATAATTACAGTTATTATTCAAACAAAGGTTTGTTGATCTGAGTATAATACATTCTACACAACGAATATGCCTGCGTAAGGGCTTTCTTTGGTTTCTGTCCCTGTAACAATCGCTTTCTATAATGAATGAACTAGAGGGGTGCCTCGGTGGCTCAGTCAGTTAAGCGTCCCACTTCAGCTCAGGTCATGCCCCGCGTCGGGCTCTGTGCCGACAGCTCGGAGCCTGGAGCCTGCTTGGGATCCTGTGTCTCCCTCTCTCTCTGCCCCTCCCCCACTCACGCTCTATCAACAAATGAATAAAGGTTAAAAGAAACGTTTTGTAATGAATGAACTAGACTACACCGTGCACTGAAAGGAAACTGCGTTAAACTAAATTATTGACAACTCTTTTGTTACACTTTTAAGAAGCAATTATTCTTCAATTATGTGAGCCAGCCTCCTTTCCCATCCTGGATAATCCAAGGAAACAAAATCTTACCCAGTTTCTAAATTCAAATCACCAGTACACAGTACCTCAAATCACAGGGATCTTAAAAATAACTATATATAATGTATAAAATGGGGATATTATATATATAAATATAAATTTTGTTCAGTATATAGAATCTGTGTGTGTATGTCTGTGTGTGTATATGATTTCACATCATTAGTTCTTTAATGTCAAGCCTAGCAGTTTTATCTTTTGGTCCTGCAAACCTTATTTCTTTTTTTTTAATATAATTTATTGTATCTCACATTGGTTTCCATACAACACCCAGTGCTCATCCCAACAAGTGCCCTCCTCCATGCCCATCACCCACTTTTCCCCCTCCCCCACTCCTGACAAGGGACTGGATCAGGTGTCTCACATGTAATAGGAGCTCAACCAGTGTTCTGGATAAATGAAGCAATCTATGTTAATTATGCATTCAGAAAAAGCTGAGCGAAGTCATTTGATTGAGTTAGTGAATTGGTTGCCATGGCAACCTCTTTTTGGCTTGGGAAAAAACATCGCAGGGTCAAGAGCAAATTTTACACAAGGTGGGGATGAGGAGAGGGGAGAGAGGTGCCATGATTTTTTGCGTCATTTCTTCCCCCCTGTTTTGGACATGAATTCATAGGGAGACAGAAAAAGCAATTTGTGATTTTTCACTTAGATTAGCAAGGGAGTTCTCTTTCAGGAGAGGGATCAGCTACTTTAATAAAACACTTCTTTCTTGGCTGAGTTCTGACATCAGTAACCCTTAGTAATACAGGTGGAAGGAGAAGGCACCATAATGACATTTAGTGTTGAGTTGTCAGGGGCTTGGTGAGAGCTGTGGACAGGCAAAAGGCACAAAGATTTCCATTGCCTGAAACCACCCTTGGTGAGAAAAAGTAATGCAATTTTTATTTGGCTGTTTTGTTTTGTTTCTTGTTTGGGAAAAAGAGTACCCAACTCTGAGTTTAATAGTGATTGAAAGCCAGTTGAATTCATTGCAGATTTTCAAATGGATACCAATTTGTGACTATTGATGCATGCTTTTTATTATTTCTGGAAGTGCATACTATCAAGGCATAGCTAATTAGCAGGCAGGTACATTTTGTGTTGCTATTTTCATAAAGAAACAAGATAATTGAGTGGAAAGAACACTAGACTCAAAAGTCAGGCCAGGGTTATAATTCCAACTTCGTCACTTACCAGTTAGGTGGTCATCCAAGCTCTTGGCACATAAAATTGTATAAATGTCACAGGGAAAATTTAGACCAGTGTTAGCTGCTCTGCCTGTCTCAAAGTGGTTATGATAACCAAATGAGGTAATTTGTGTGCATTAACTATAAATGTAGTGTATAAAGGTAATCGGTTTTATGGGCATGCGATCTGCACAATTTTACGAGGTCCCATACTTAGAAGAGCCCCACACTTGCTTTAATGATCTGTGTCATTGTCTTTAATAATTTTTGAACAAGGGGACCACAAATTATGTAGCCATATCTGTATAGAAGATACTATTAGACAGAGATATCCTCTTACTGACTCTTAAGGACTGAGAACAAACTAAGGGTAGATGGAGGGGTGTCAGGGAGAGGGGAACGTGGGTGATGGGCAGGGAGGAGGGCACCTGTTGGGGTGAGCACTGGGTGTTGTATGGAAACCAATTTGACAATAAATTATATTAAAAAAATAAAAAATATCCTCTTACAGAATCAGCAATATTTTTGAACTGTGGTTGTGAATCTGGGCAGTTTAGCTCTGTTTTCTATTCAATTTCAAACAGGACAGAATGGAAGGGGTTAATGGATGAGATGCTATAGGCATTTTGGGGGCTGTTCACTTTTTAAGTCATACGAAGCAAATCACATAGGTCAAGACTCAGTTAAATAACAAGATCGAGTTTAATCATAGGTCTAAATGTGAGAAAAATTGCTCATCACAATCTACATCCATTTTCCACCATTGTATTTGATATGTTTGGAGCATTTTAAAGGAAATCGAGTTCAGTGTGTGTGTGTGTGTGTGTGTGTGTGTGTGTGTGTGTGTGTTGTGGGGGTGGGAGAGGGATCGATTTCTTTACATTACCGTTGTCAGTAAGAACAACATCAGGGGGCTACATGGGAATGACATAGCCTTTAGTCCACCTGCCGGTTTAGTAGACCCTAATTCCACGGTGGGATTTTTTTTTTTCATTCCTCCTAACAATTAACCGTATTAGGCCACAATACACAATACATAGGGGGGGTCTCTCCTGAAACCCTATAATGGCATTTATTCTTCCTGATACCATCTAAGATAGCTAATGTCTCTGTAGAGAAAAAGATTCGAAATGCATATATATTAGGGTCCACATGTGGCCTTATTGTGTGATATCTTCATGTGGGAACTTAATAAAACTCAGGGCTTTGAGTCCCACTGTTAAACCATGAAAAGAAAGAAAGTCTTTAGATTTCTGCTTGCAAATATAGGACTTGTAAAATTCGCCTTAATTCCGTATGCTTTGCTCATTTTCTGTCACTAAGGAAGACTAGTGAATTAAAACATCTATTGTCTCTTCCATTGACAAATATAAAGGAAGAATGCATACTTACTTTAAAAGATAGGATTTAATTAGATAGGAAAGACATTATAAACCTATATGGAAGTTGGAATTTCTGGAAATAATATTCTGGGTAGAAATTACAGTCAACACTAAAAATTTACCTGATATCTTTGTGAAAGTTGAAAGGGCGCTGAGTGTTACTTTGTGTATGTGTGCCTTCCCGGATCCTTCTTGCCACAGAAAATTTCTAGTTCACATTTGAACTAAAAAAAACCCAGAAAAACAAAAAACTCTCTCGACCAATGGACATGTGACCTTAACCATCTGGAATCCTTACATTCTTTTACCGGATAATTACAGCCTCACTCAAAATCATGGTGGGGAGAATGCATTTCCTACATATACATTTAGCTTTTGTGAACTACATGTATGGCAAAATATGTAATAGGCAAAAAAAAGAATATATAATGTTCAGATAGGCTCGATTCATGCTCGATCCCTGAGACTTTTTTTCTTGCCTGAATAATGAGCAATTTTCAGCATAAATGAGCAATTTTCAGCATAAGTTTTCAGCAATTTTTACCACATATACAATACGATACACGCTTGCCACACAAAATTAACTTCTGCAACAATAAATTGAGTCAAAAATTAATAGCATGCCCTGTATGAACGTTAAGAGTAATCATTATTGACATTGTTAATACTATGTTAATAGTATTATTAATGTCAATACATTGTTAATACTATGACATTGTTAATACAATATGATACTATATCGTATATTTGAAAGTTGCTAAGAGAATAGCTTTTAAAAGTTCTTATCATATGGGGTGCTTGGGTGGTTCAGTCGGTTGAGTGTTCAGCTCTTGATTTCGGCTCAGATCATAATCTCATGGTTCCAGTTCATGGGATTGAACCTTTAGTTGGGCTCTGCTCTAACAGCACAGAGCCTGCTTGGGATTTTCTCTCACCTCTCTGTCTTTCCCTTCCCTGCTTCATCTCTCTCTCTTTCTCTCAAAATAAATAAACATTTTTAAAAAAAGTTCTTATCACAGAATAATTTGCAATATTTGTGGTGATGAATATTGATTTATTGTAGTGATCATTTTACAAATATCAAATCATTATATTGTATACCTAGAACTAATAATAATGCTATATATCAATCATATCTCGATAAAAAACAAAATAACATCCTTTAGTTTATGTTGAAGTTAACAGTAGTCGTAGGAGTTACAGTTTTAAGCAAGAGTCAGACCTTTCATCAGTAAAGATATCAAAGGAATACAAGTTGGTCCTTGGTAGGATTTACTTTTGTCTTGGGTCCTCTTCTGCCTTTTGACCTCTCTTGCCCTGGCTTTGAGAACCTCCCTATGAAAATACACCATATAAGGTTGGCCACCCCAAGCAACAATGCAATTTTTTTTCAACGTTTATTTATTTTTGGGACAGAGAGAGACAGAGCATGAACGGGGGAGGGGCAGAGAGAGAGGGAGACACAGAATCAGAAACAGGCTCCAGGCTCTGAGCCATCAGCCCAGAGCCCGATGCGGGGCTCGAACTCACGGACCGCGAGATCGTGACCTGGCTGAAGTCGGATGCTTAACCGACTGCGCCACCCAGGCGCCCCAACAATGCAATTTTTATGTTGTCTTTTTTTTTTTTTTTTTTTTTTTTTTTTTTTTTTTTTTTTACTTCTCATCAGGTTTTGGATTGGGAAGGGTTACCTCATACCTGTGGTAAAATTATGCTATTTTTGGAATCTTATTAGAAAGCTAAATCAGATTTGCCCACTGGCTGATTTTCTGAGACTATCAAGCTAGTGTGATATTCATCTGAAGAGGCTCTACGGTCACTAAAATTTAAATCATCTTCTCTTTCAAAACACAGCATCTCTTTCTTATTGGAGAACATTGTCTCCCTAAAGCTGGTTTATGTTTTAGTGCAGAAACCAGAAACTCAGTAATTAAATCTCCCCCGCCCCAATACTTCTTCTACGCCAGCATGTAAGGATTTCTTTCTGTTTTCATTTAGTTTCTGTCTCAGCTCAATTCTGCTAAGTTTTCAAAATTTAGCAAGATTTCACCCTGAAGGTATTGGGAGATTTAAAAATTTTGTACAGCTGCTCAAGAGTTTAAAACAGAAGTTGCAAAATTGGATAACTAGTATTTTTGTTTCACACTAATTACTTTGGAGCAGTTACAATTGGTATTTATGACGACATCAAAAGTTGTTCTTAACTTTTTGCATCCTAGACTTGCAGAATTTTAAAAATGCTCAAAGAAACTTCTTCCTGAGTTTCACTTTGATTCTCAGTTACTAATATTCTATGCAATGCTTTCCATTGTGGGGGCTGTCTTTTCTGCCAGACTGTGAGACAAACAAGGTATTCCCAATGTCCCAGGATCTGGTTCCACTGTGGCATCCTCCTTGAATTTGCTTCTTTCTGTCAGACAACAATTATTGTTACTCAACAACAGTGTTACTCAAAATATAGTCTGTGGATGACTACAGAAGGTGAGAGTAAGCATTTAGAAAACGTTACAGCCACGTGGGAGCGGGGAGAGGACACTGGTCCTTTATCACAAATAGCTTGAAAAGTAATGTTTTAGAGCCCTACTCTAATTAATTGGATTTTGATAACAGGCACTTCAGTATACTGGGATGGATATGTTACTGCTTTGAGGCGACTTGTCCATGTTCTGAAGGCACAGAGGAGTAGCGTTAAGAATAGGAACGTTGGTCCTAAATTTGTAATTTGTTCAGAATATAGGACGTCGGGGAGACTCGACTTCCTGAAGTATATAAGACAAAATGTAGCGTATCATCTGAGGAACATAGTTGAGAAAGCTACTAACCTAGATGGTATATTAGGAAGTCTTAGATGGACTTTTTTCCCCTATTAGAAACTTCATCCTATTTATAGAGAGAAGTTCCCTGTGCAATTTTTGCAAAAATTAAATTATACCTGTGTTCTTCCCGAGTTAGCACTTGTGAACTTAGTTTTGTTTGGTGGTAAAGAGCGAATGCGCTTATCAGAGCCAAGACCTCATCTGACTGAAGTAAATTTGACTTTCTGGAAAACGAAATTCCACCTCAGGAGGGATTGTATTTTATTTTATTTACCTTCAAGGCAGGATCAGGCCCACCAGTTTCTGATGCTGGTGGTAAAAATACATTTCCCCTTCAGTATTTCTGCCTCCTTGTTCTCAGAATGTGTCACTAATACTTCTGTCTTAGTCCCACAAAGGAGTGAGGTACTTGAACCCTTCTTACTCTGCCTCCTTGTACTGGTAGTACACCCCTTGATTAAATCTGACCCTCATTCTGAGGTGAGATGAAGAGAATATAAGCACCCCTCAGAGACAGTGCAGATTTGGTTCCAGATCACTACAATCCAGCAAGTCAAATGATATTCTGAGTTTCCCAGTGCATGTCTAAGTTACATTTACACTATACTGTTGTATAGTAAGTGTGCAGTAGCATTATGTTGAAAGAACAATGTGCACACCTTAATTAAAAATACTTTATTGCTAAAACATGCTAATCATCCTCTGAGCTCTCAGTGAGTGGTACTCTCTCTGCTGGTGGAGGGTCTTGCCTTGATGTTGATGGCCGCTGACTGATCGAGGTGGTGGTTGCTGAAGGTTAGGGTGATTGTGGCGATTTCTTCAAAGGAGACAATGAACTTTGCTGCACCAGTTGACTCTTTCACGAATGATTTCTTGGTAGTAGGTGGTGCTATTTGATAGCATTTTAGGCACAGTAGAACTTCTGAAGGTCAGAGTCAATCCTCTCAAACCCTGCTACTCTTTTATCAAATAAGTTGATGTAATATTCTAAATCCTTGCTGTCTTTCAACAATCTTCACAGCAGTCTCATCAACAGTAGATTCCATCTCAAGAAACCACTTTCTCTGCTCATCCGTAAGAAGCAACTGTCCCCTGTTCAAGTTTTATCATGAGATTGCACCCATTCAGTCCCATCCTCAGGCTCCACTTCTAATTGTTCTGTTGTTATTTCCCCCACATCTGCAGTTACTTCTTCCACTGAAGTCTTGAACCCCTCAAAGTCATTCGTGATGGTTGCAATCAACTTCTTTCAAACTCCTGTTAATGTTGGTATTTTTGACCTCCTCTCATGAATCACGGTTGTTCTTAATGACCTCTAGAATGGTGAATACCATTCCAGAAAATTTTCAAATTACCCTGCTCAGATCCATCTGATCACTGTCTATGGCACCTATATTCTTACAAAATGTATTTCGTAAATAATAAGACCTGAAAGTCTAAATTACTCACTGTTCCATGGGCTGCAGAATGGATGTTGTATTAGCAGGCATGAAAACAACATGAATCTCGGGCCCCCAGGTGGCTCTGTCAGTTAAACCTCCAACTCTTGACTTCGGCTCAGGTCGTAATCTCACGATTCATGAGTCCGCGCCCTGCATCGGGCTTCTCCCTTTTGGGATTCTCTCTCTCTCTCTCTCTGCCCCTCCCCCAGTAGCACTGTTTCTAGATAGATAGATAGATGGATAGATCAGAAAACAACATGACTATCCCACATCTCCAGCAGAGCTCTTGAATGACCAGATGCCTTGCTCATGAGCAGCACTATTTTGAAAGTGATCCTTTTTTCTGAGCAGTAGGTCTCCCCAATGGACTTAAACTATTCAGAAAACCATGTTGTACACAGGTGTGCAGTCAGCCAGGCTTGTGTTGTTCCATTCTTAGAGTATCGGCAGAGCAGTTTTAAGGTAATTCTTAAGGGACCTAAGATTTTCAGAATGGTGAATGAACATTGGCGTCAAAGTCACCAGCTGCATGAGCCCCTAACTAGAGAATCAGCCTGTCTTTTGAAGCTTTGAAGCCAGGTATGGACTTCGACTTTTGAGCCAAGAAATACCTCGGTGGCATCTTCTTCTAGTAGACTGTTTTGCCTACATTGAAACCCTGTTTTGTGTAGCCACCTTCGTCAATTATCTTAGCTAGATCTTCTGCAGCTTCTCTATCAGACTTGATACTTCAGCTTGCACTTTTATGCTGTGGAGATGACATCCTTCCTTAAATATCATAAACGAACCTCTGCTAGTTTCACACTTTTCTTCTATAGCTTCCTTACTTCTCAGCTTTCGTGGAATTGAAGAGAGTCAGGGCCTTGCTCTGGATTAGGGTTTGGCCTAAGGGAATGTTATGACTGGCTTGATCTTGTATCCAGACCACTAAAACTTTCTACGTATCAGCAGTAAGGCGATTTCACTTGCTTATCATTTGCGTGTTCACTGGATTAGCACTGTTTTTGTTTTACGGTTTATTTGTGTTTCGCAATCTCTACACTCAGTGTGGAGCTCGAGCTGACAACCCCGAGATCAAGAGTCGCATGCTCTTCCAACTGAGCTGGCCAGGTGCCCCACTGGACTAGTGCTTTTAATTTCCTTTAAGAATTTCCCTTTGTGTTTACAACTTGGCTAACTATTTCATGCAAGAGGCCTAGCTTTCAGCCTATCTTGGCTTTCAACATGCTTTCCTCACTAAGCTTAATCATTTCTAGCTTTTGATTTAAAGTGAGAGATGTGCAACTCTTCCTTTCACGTGAACACTTAGAGGCTATTGTAGGCTTATTAATTGGACTCGTTTCAATATTGTTGTGTCTGATGTAATAGGGAAGCCCAAGGAGAGGGAGAGAGATGGGGTAATGGCCAGTCTGTAGAGTCGTCAGAACACATGCAGTATTTATCAATTATGTTCACCATGAGGTGGGTGTGGTTTGTGGTGCCCCCAAAATAATTGTGCCACAGACTTTGAGTCTGGAGTTCTCTCTTGTCCAGCAAAAGAGCCGATGCAGAATTGAATGTCAGAGAGGCTAATGTCTGGGAGGAGACCAGAGCCCCAAGGAAGGGTCCTTTTCCCATATTTATTAGGATCAGAAGGCCTACATAGGTGATGGACACGCAGAAAGAGACAATAAAACAGTGGTCATTAAGTCATGTGTGTGAGAGAAAAGGGGTTTCGAAGGTATGTGGTGTTAGGGGTTGGGGTCAAGACAAATCCAAATCCTGGTGCTGAGTAGATGGCTGTTTACTGCAGGCACCAGGCACTGTGTCTGTTTGTCTTAACTTTTCTAGGGGCTGAGTCAGATAGAGCGTGCTACCTCAGAGTTAACAAGGCATTTTTCTTGCTGGGCATTTTTGCCCTGTGGTGGCTTTCTGCCAAAAGCCTTGTTAACCCATTAGTGAAAGCTCAAAGAATTCTTACACTTATTCCCCCACACAATTGCAATAGTCACATCAATGATCACTGATCACAGATCACCTAACAAATATAAAAGTCATGAAAAAAATTGAAATATTGCAAGAATTACCAACACGTGACCCACACATATGAAGTGGGCAAGGACTGTTGACAAAATGGCACCAACAGACTTGCTGGATACAGGGTTGCCACTATCCTTCAATTCATTAAAAATAAATAAATGAAAATAAAAATGAAAACCCCACTATATTTGCAAAACACAGTAAAGCTAAGCAAGTAAAACAAGGTGTGCCTGTTTGTAACTGAAGCTGAAATTTATTTAAATGAGTCAAACATTATTTTGGCTCTGTGCTTGCTAAAATGGTAGGTGGCAAAGAGGTGAAGAACTTATACGCTGAAAACTGTAGAAAATTTATGAAAGAAATTGAAGAAGGCACAAAAAATGGAAAAACATTTCATACTCATGCATTTTGACAAAATCCTTTGACTCATGCAATCCCTATCAAAATAACACCAGCATTCTTCACAGAGCTAGAACAAACAATCCTAAAACTTGTATGGAACCAGAAAAGACCCTGAATAACCAAAGCAATCTTGAAAAAGAAAACCAAAGCTGGAGGCATCACAATCCCGGACTTCAAGCTGTATTACAAAGCTGTAATCATCAAGACAGTATGGTACTATCACAAAAACAGACACATAGGTCAATGGAACAGAATAGAGAACCCAGAAATGGACTCACAAACATATGGTCATTGAATCTTTGACAAAGCAGGAAAGAATATTCAATGGAATAAAGACAGTTTTCTCAGCAAGTGGTGTTGGAAAAACTGGACAGCAACATGCAGAAGAATGAACCTGGATCGCTTGCTTACACCATACACAAAAATAAACACACACTGAATGAAAGACCTAAACACAAGACAGGAAACCATCAAAATCCTACAGGAGAAAACAGGCAACAAACTCTTTGACCTTAACCACAGCAACTTCTTACTCGACGTGTTTCCAGAAGCAAGGGAAACAAAAGCAGAAATGAACTATGGGGACTCATCAAGGTAAAAAGCTTCTGCACAGTGAAGGAAACAATCAACAAAACTAAAAGCAACCAATGGAATGGGAGAAGATATCTGCAAATGACATATCAGATAAAGGGTTAGTATCCAAAATCTATAAAGAATGTATCAAACTTAACACCCAAAAACCAACTAATCCAGGGAAGAAATGGACAAAAGACATGAATAGATATTCTTCCAAGGAAGACATCCAAATGGCGAACAGACACATGAAAAAATGCTCAACATCACTTGTCATCAGGGAAATACTAATCAAAATCACAATGAGATACCACCTCACACCTCTCACAATGGCTAAAGTTAACTCAGGCCACAACACATGTTGGCAAGGATGCGGAGAAAGAGGAACATTTTTGCACTGCCGGTGGGAATGCAAACTGGTGCAGCCACTCTGGAAAACAGTTTGGAGGTTCTTCAAGAAATTAAAAATAGAACTACCCTATGGCCCAGCAATTGCACTACTAGGTATTTATCCCAAGGATACAGGAGTGCTGATTCAAAGGGGCCCGTGCACCCCAATGTTTATAGCAGCACTCTCAACAATAGCCAAAATATGGAAAGAGCCCAATGTGCATTGACTGATGAATGGATAAAGAAGATGTTCCATATATACACAATGGAATATTACTCGGCAATCAAAAAGAATAAAATCTTGCCATTTGCAACAATGTGGATTGAACTAGAGTGTATTATGCTAAGCAAGAGAAAGATATATATCACTCATGAAAGATATAATTTCACTCATGTGGGAATTAAGATATAAAACAGATGAACATAAGGGAAAGGAAGCAAAAATAATATAAAAACAGAGAGGGAGACAAATCCTAAGAGACTCTTTCATACAGAGAACAAACTAAGGGTTGCTGGCAGTGTGTTGGGTGGGAGATAGGCTAAATGCATGGTGGGCATTAAGGAGGGCACTTGTTAGGATGAGCACTGGGTGTTATATGTAAGTGATGAGTCACTAAATTCTACTCCTCAAACCATTATTACACTGTATGTTAACTAACTTGGCTTTAAATTTAAAAAGAAGAAGAAATTGTAAAAAATACAATGGTAGGTAGCAAAGCGAATGAAACAGTACCTTGTTACTCTTTTAACTTACATTAAAATGACTTTAATTGAGTTTCTTCCCATTTTTTCTAATGTCATAAGCTCCTAGAAGGTAGGGGTAAGATAGTATTCTTTTTTTTTAAGTTTTTTTCCAATGTTTATATTTATTATTTAGACAGAGACAGAACATGAGCGGGGGAGGGGCAGAGAGAGAAGGAGACACAGAATCTGAAGCAGGTTCCAGGCTCCAAGCTGTCAGCACAGAGCCCGACGCGGGGCTCAAACTCATCAACCGCGAGATCATGACCTGAGCCGAAGTCAGACACCCAAACGACTGAGCCACCCAGGTGCCCCAGGATAGTATTCTTTTTTATGTCATCTTCTACAAATGCGTTGTGCTTTGTTTCCCCATGCCTGACAAAAGTGCAAACAGAATATGCTAAAGATAAGTGAGGGTTCCCAAGTGCTGACATATTCCTTAAGAAAAACCCACATCATCTTCCTACAAATCCAATTCAGCTGCTCTGTTTTGAAATTATTCCTAGAAATGCAGTCTTCATAAAGCGTCAACGTCGCTACAGCAACAAAACCATCTGATGTGTTATGAGCATTTCAGGGCTCTGTTTTGGTGGGAATCTTTCTAAATATGACAATAACAGGATGACAGTCAGGTGATAAATTGACTGAACCATGCTCGAGTGGAATTCAGAGGCAGCATTTCTAAAAGCATTTGCTTAAACCGTAAGTAGCATCCTTTGCCCAGACTCCATATTTGAAACCATTTTACTGCCCATTCTTGTTCTGCTATACAAACATGCAAGGCATTTAAAATCCTGGCAGTTGCCTTCGGAGCTTAAAGAGCTTCTCAAATGGATCTTCATAAAACACTTTCAATAGGAATAAAACGTTATTTCTAATATTAACATGGAAACTGGTCTGACCAGTTTAGCTCTGACCCTAAACACAATTTTCTCCATTATTTTAGCTTACCAATTCAATAGCAAGGTAACTTTTTGGTATGAAATGAGGATTCTACAGTCCCCATCATGTATCATTTTATTTAAAAATTTTTTATGTTATTTACTTATCTTTGAGAGAGAGAGAGAGAGCACTCACACACACAAGCAGGGAAGGGGCAGAGAGAGAGGGAGACACAGAATCCCAAGCAGGCTCCAGGCTTTGAGCCATCAGCACAGAGCCCGATGCGGGGCTTAACCCCATGAACCATGAGATCATGACCTGAGCTGAAGTTGGATGCTCAACTGGCTGAGCCACCCAGGCGCCCCAGGTATGTAAAGTCTTAAGACTGTAGCAGCTTTTCACGATTCCTGCCTGGGGCTAGCCATGGCCTAATAAAACTGGCCTACTAGGCTTTCTTTCAGTAGTCTTGCCTTCTTATTCTCTGCACATTCTACTTACCTCTGTTCCTCTTAGTGATTTGTCAGCTTTGATCCGTTGCTTCATTTTAATACCTTAGTTCTGTGTCATCCCTGGTCCTTGGTTCCTTGTTCAAATTTTCTCTTATCGCTTTCTTGTCCTCCGGGTCTTAGACATAACCTATGGCTGAACTATTATTTTTATTTATTCTTCCACTTTTCTCCTATACTGTGTTTTGACATTTCTGGTGCTGACTCATAAGCCTATTCTCTCTTATCCACTGTTGCTCGTGACCTTGCTATGTGTCCAAAGAATGAGTTACCCTGGTATCATGACCTTGCTATGTATCCAAAGAATGAGGTGTCCTGGTACCACCAGGACAGGGCACTCCCTGCTGCAGTAGCAAAGTGGAAGCCAGTGTGTCTGTGTCAGTGGTTCTCATTCTCAGTTGGCTTTCTGCTGCTTCGATTGTAGTTTGTGTCACCTTGTATCGTAGCCGCCAATTAAAATATTTTATACCATCTCATCTTGAAAACTACAAGTTATTAGATTACTTTCACACTGTTTGTACTGTATAAAACCAATTTTTACTTAGCCTTTGTTACCTATTTCTTTTGAAGAAATGCATAGACCTTTCCTTATTACGCATTCATGAGGGCGGACAGAACATAGTTTGGGTAAGACCTCAATTATGGGCAATAAATTCAACTATGAAGCGTGACCCATTTTCATCCTGATATCCTAGCTGGTAGGAACGTCCACCAGATCTAGAACAATCACTGTTCACGCCGCTTAGCTTATGGGTTTTAACTGTTATTTCTTTAAATTGATGGCTTGTCTTCCTGTGCGCCCTCTAAGCTCCATTCTATCATTGTATTCTCCTTATCTGACAGACTGCTTTGTATATGCTAGGTGCTCACTTTATTGACCGATGATATACAATGAATGGTGGAAATAAAAGGAAGGTTTTGGTATGTCCCTTTCAGAGGTCATTCTGAGGAGCTCTAAGAAGATACATTTATCAAAGAAACACTCTAGAGAAGCTAATAAATCAATATAAGCCCTCCAGCTGGCTCTTCTTCTCTTAGAACTCTAAAATGAGGCGATTCAGCAAAGAATAAGTTATGATAAAAATGCTTTTTTCAGATATAAAACCTTTAAGCCTTTCTGAATAGAATTTGACAACCTCATGACATATTTATGCTAATTCTTGTGCTTGCAGATTCGTTCATATGTCCTGGGCTCTTCCACCTTAGCAACCAATATATCTCAGATTTAAGGCAAAGGCATTGTGTGTTTACGCTTTCATGTAATATTTTCGTCCTTCTTGCCAATAATTATTGGTGCAAAATGTACTTTGTTGGCTTAATACAATCACCACGTTGTGCTTTCTTCTCCTGTGGAGCAACTAGTCAATTTGATCCAATGACATGTTGAAAACGTGTTTATTATAGCTATTTTATTTCTGCTTTATCCATTTGTTTCATGGTAGCCCAACAGAGAGCCCACATGTGTCACAGACCTGAGTGTGTGCTTTATAGTATATTCAAAAATTGCTATGTGAGGTACAGTATGCCTTTTATTCGCCACCTCCAGTTTCTATATATTACAATACATAGTACAGCAAGTGTTCTGGGTATATTTTATTTTATTTAAAAAAAATTTTTTTTTCAACATTTATTTATTTTTTTGGGACAGAGAGAGACAGAGCATGAACGGGGGAGGGGCAGAGAGAGAGGGAGACACAGAATCGGAAGCAGGCTCCAGGCTCTGAGCCATCAGCCCAGAGCCCGACGCGGGGCTCGAACTCCCGGACCGCGAGATCGTGACCTGGCTGAAGTCGGAGGCTTAACCGACTGCGCCACCCAGGCGCCCCTGTTCTGGGTATATTTTAAATTGTGATGCCCACCTGAGGGCAGGTCGGCAGTCCCTGGAGAAAAAGAGCTACCTTTAAGACACACAGAAGAGCCATTTGCACATATAGTGTGATATGGGGAGAACTGATGGCAGAACTTGTTATCAAAAATACCGAAAACAGACTTTGGAAGCAGAAAGAGCAGAGTTTGGCAACTACTGCTTGGATTTATTAGATGTAGGGTTTCGCGGAAGTCACCTCCTGTCTGCGATCCTTCGTCTCCTTGTCTCTGAAATGGAAGAGAATAATATATTTCGTGTTTGTGAATTGACTGAAATAACAACAAATACTTGAGAGTCGTCGACTCCCTGTCCCTTTCCTGCTGCTCTACCACAGTATCTAAAATGATGATGATCTAGGGGCGCCTGGGTGGCGCAGTCGGTTAAGCGTCCGACTTCAGCCAGGTCACGATCTCGCGGTCCGTCAGTTCGAGCCCCGCGTCGGGCTCTGGGCTGATGGCTCAGAGCCTGGAGCCTGCTTCCGATTCCGTGTCTCTCTCTCTCTCTGCCCCTCCCCCGTTCATGCTCTGTCTCTCTCTGTCCCAAAAATAAATAAACGTTGGAAAAAAAAATAAATAAAAATAAAATGATGATGATCTGAGATGTTAGATCTTAGATCTAAGATCTAAGATGAATGTCTATTCATCTTAATGTTCAGGTGGCAATGCTATAGACAGTCTCTCTTAAAATCACAGTATTCTCAGAAAAGACAACAAATTAAGCAAGTACGTTGTAACATTTCAGATCTTACTTTACAGGGCCCTACGTGAGTGCACCCAGACAGTTCTGGCGAGGGAGAAATGGTTGGCAGGTTTGAGAATAGAAGTATCTTCCGGAGGTTGATGGAATCAAGCAAGACACTGCTTTTATGGCATATGGGTAACGTAGTCTGGACAATGGATACCCAAAGACAAAGAAGAGAGGGCTCGTGAAAGAAAAATGAGTAAAGGAAGCTCACCAAGAAAGAATGGGCACACAGGTGATAAACTTAGCTGCTTCTACATTTTGTGAAGATCAGGCTGGTGGAAGGCAGTGTCCCCAAAATGGAAAGATGTTCACATCATTGGCTTAAATTATTGAAATAATAACAGTAAAGCACATTATGTTTCTCGCGCATATCCCGTCATTTCACACTTGTGAACTTGTTTATTGCTGACAGTAACTCTAAGAGGTAGGCTATACTCTCATCTTCATTTTACAGATGAGGAAACAAGGCCCAGGGCAATTCGGTACATGACTAAACATGACAATTGGTAAGCGGAGGTGCCAGGATTTAAATCTAAGCACTGTACTTCCAGAGCCCGTGCATTTAAACTTGGAATAATAGTCAGCCTCGTTTTTATACCCAAAACATGAGTTGATGTGTTTAATTCTGTATTCTTGAGGGGTAAATCATTACTCTCCGGGAAAGATAAACAGACTGGGAAGCTGGAAACTTGGGTGCCAGTTAACTGTAGGAACCGTGGACAGGTCATTTTCCGCCCTGTGGACCTCATTTGCCTGATCTGTCAAATGATGGATTTTAGCTGAATAATTTTAAGATCCTCTGCAAGTCTGCTTCTGTCAAGCATTATAAGAATTAGTTCTTTTTAAGGTTATTCAGAATTTTATTATGTATCTACTCAGAAAACGCTTCATGTGATTTAGATAACAATCACTCTAATCCTCTCCTTTTAGCAGCTATAGAATTTCAGTGGGAGGTATAAGTTCATTTGAGCTTTGGAATATATAATAGGTACATGCTGCTGATTTTGATTACCATAAAAGCACACTGAAGTTTCTTTTAGAATCTTCCTGACTTTTGAATAATTTTCTCTCTTTTTCGCAGAGGAAGAGCATCACGCTTTCTCTCTCTGTTTCTTCCTTTCTTTAAAGTGGTTTGTTCGCCAAGAACCGTGGGCAACCATAATGGATAGTGTGGGGTGAGCCCCTCTCCACCCCACAAAAGAAACTGACTATTCTGCCATGCATTTAACTAAATACGTGTTTCTCTAGCCGCACCTTAAGTGAAATGGCATTTTTGGCAGCATACATTTCGTGAAATGGCAGTGATTCCGCTTTCATTTCCCCTCTCTTGGCAGGGTGTGCGTGCGTGTGTGTGTGTGTGTGTGTGTGTGCGCGCGCGCGCGTGCGTGTTGATGCTTGGACTGGAAAAGGTATGGCTGTGTTTTGTCGAGGCTGATGTAGGATTAGGTGCATTTGATTGAACTGCCGAACTAATGCAGCAGCATTTTCGTCTGACGCGCATACATAAGCCTGTGTTTATCAGCTGCAGGACTCGGCTTCACCCTTCTGGTTTCAAAGATCAGCTCTCAAAACGTGACCGCAAAGTCTTCCCAAGTTCACCTTCCAGATTTTTGAGTAAAAGCAAAAGAAAAAATAAAAACTGGTGTTAAGGGGCACTCCTAAGAAGAAATCCAGACGTGATTAATGTGCCTCTCCTCTGGGCCCCACAGCACTTACTTTGCATTCAAGTTAGCTGTGTACCTGTTTACCTTCCCTGTTAACTTCAATTCCTTGTGTGACTTAGAGTAGAAGAATAGAAGCTGTGTCCCTTCGTGACTCTCTTCGTAACGCCTGGCATAGCACAGAACACAAAATAGGTGCCCAGTGCCTAATCGCGGGATGAATCCGTCTTGTCCCATTCAGGAAGCTGTTCAGTCACATTCCTTCCTGGAACTCAGTGTAATCTTGAACCATAAACTTAGTTTCGCCAGACGTTAATATTCGGCCAAATTAAAGAGTGCTGTGCACTCTGGGAGACCAACCTAACACCGGGCCCGATTGTATTTTTTGGCTGAGTCTACTTTCTTGCTGCCACATAGATGCTGTTTGCTTTATGAAAATATATGGCACCTGGCAAAAATGCTGAGTTGATTATCTGGGGTATATTAGCAACTACCCAGGGTATATTCTCCTTGTCCCCAATTATTCACATTATGAATGAGGAGAGCAACGTAAGCTTCTAATTTTAAAACTTCCAAACATATGTGAGACCTCAGCAAAAGCCAACATGGAGAAGAGAGGAAACTTTTCTCCCATTTTTATATAAAGGTACAGCATTTATAACTGCTGCAGAACCCATCATTCTATCTCGGAAGCCCAGGTGACAGGTGAAATATGACTACAGATCAGCTCACGGTTCCCCAGAAACAAGAAAATCTACTGTAAGTCTATGGGTAACAATCTGTGTCATTAGTTGATAGCAGTTAGTGGCCGCGTTACTGCGCGTACGCGAGACTCTTCGTTACGCGTTGACGTATGTCCCTCCAAAAAATATATGTTGGAGTCCTTGCCCACCATACCTCAGAATGTGACCTGATTTGGAGATAGATTTTTACGGCAGTCATCGAGTTAGAACGAGGTCGCTATGGCGGGCCCTAATCCAATATGGCTGGTGTCCTTACAAAAATGCAAAATTTGACACAGAAGCAGACTTGCATAGAGAGCACTGTGAAGACACATAGGGAAAAGATGGGCATCCCCAAGCCAAGGGGGGGAGGACTGAAAGAAGTCCTTTCCTCAGAGCCCTCAGAAGGAAGCCAGTCTGCAGAGGCCTGAATTTTAAACTTGCAGCCTTCAAGAACTGTGAGACAATGGATCTGTGTTGTGTAAGCCACCCAGCCTTGGGTATTCTATTCTAGCAGTCCTGACAAATTCATAGGTACAGTTCAAAAATTCAGATCATGGCCATTGGAGTAGACTTTAAGAAAACGATTGACTCTGTTTCCTTCTCTGCACCCTAGTTCATGTCTGAGGCACTCACATCCAAGTGGGGTCCTCTGCTTAAGAGTGGAATATCGAGGGGCACCTGGGTGGCTCTGTCGGTTGAGCATCCGACTTCGGCTCAGGTCATGATCTCACGGTCCGTGGGTTCGAGCCCCGCGTCGGGCTCTGTGCTGACAGCTCAGAGCCTGGAGCCTTTTTCAGATTCTGTGTCTCCCCCTCTCTCTCTGACCCTCCCCTGTTCATGCTCTGTCTCTCTCTGTCTCAAAAATCAATGAACACTAAACAAAAAAATTAAAAAAAAAAAGAGTGGACTACCGATGATATGTATAATCTCGAGGGAACTGCCCAGTGTTCTTTCCCCACCTGTCAAGAAGTTGTTGTTGTTTTGTTGTGATTTTGAGATTTAGCATACGTCACTGGGTGTTTTCCCAAGCTTTATTGAGGTATAGTTGACAAAGAAAATTTATATTTGAAGTGTACATTGTGATGATTTGATATGCATATATATTGTGGGACGGTTATCTCAATTAAGCTATTAACACATCCATCACGTCACGTTGTTGCCATCTGTGTGGCTGTATAGTGAGAAGACATAAGATCTGTGCTCTTAGAAACTTCCAGGCGTACAATGGAATATTATTAACTATAGTCACTACGCTATACATTAGATCTCTAGATGTCATTTGTCCTGTGACTGAAAATTTGTACCGTTCGACCAACATCTCATTTTTCCCAGCCCCGGTCACCACATTCTACTCTCTGCTTCTCTGAGTTTGACTTAAAATTTTCTACGTAGACTTCATGCATCTCCTTTGTTAATTTTACTTAGTTTTTTTCTTTTGCACAACTTCTACCACTTTCATCGTTCCCCCCACCCCACCCCGGCCTCTGGTCACCACCATTGTGTTTTCTGTTTCTGTGAGTTCAGTTAATTTAGATTATACATATAAGTGAGATCATACAGTATTTTTCATTGTCTGACTTTTTTCACTTAGCATAATATATGCCAGGTCCATCCATGTTGTCAAAATGGCAGGAATTCCTTCTTTTTTATGGCTGAGTAATATTCCATTATACATCTTTTTTCTTTATTCATCATTTTCTTTATTCATCTGTTGGTGGACATTTAGATTGTTTCCATATCCTGGCTGTTGTGAAAAAGGCTTCAGTGGCCGCGGGGCACAGATATCTCTTTGAGATAATGGTTTTATTTCCTTCTGATATGTACCCACTAGTGGGATTCTATTTTTAATTAGTTGAGAAACCTCTGTACTGCTTTCCATGCTGGCTGAACCAATTTGCATTCTTACCAACAGTGAACAAGGTTTTTTTTTTTTTTTTTCATTTTCACTTCCTCACCAATACTTGTTATTTCTTATCTTTTTGATGATAGTCATTCTAACAGGTGTGAGATGATATCTCATTGTGGTTTTGATTTGCATTCCCCTGATGATTAGTCATGTTGAGCACCTTTCAATGTATCTCTTGGCCATTTATATGTGTTTTTTTTTTTTTCTGAGAAATGTTTATTCAGGCCCTTTGCTCATTTTTTAAGATCTGATTATTTGTTTTATTGCTATTGAGTTATAAGGATTCCTTACATATTTTGGATATTAACCTCTTACCAGATAGATAGTTTGCAAATGTTTTATGCAAGTCTGTATTTTGTCTGTTCACTCTGTTGCTTGTTTCTTTTGCTGCTAACAAGCATTTTAGTTGATATAATCTCACTTGTCTGTTTTTGCTTTTGTTGCCTATGCTTTTGAGATCATATCCAAAAGATCACTTACCAGACCAAGGTCAGTAAATTTTTCCCTATCTTCTCTCGTGGGAGTTGTGTGGTTTCACGTCATACATTTAAGTTTTCAATCCAGTTTGAGTTAATTTTTATGTATGGTGTCCAATAAGGGTCCAATTTCATTCTTTTTGCATGTGGATATCCAGTTTTCCCATTAGCATTTTTGAAAAGACTATTCTTGGGACACCTGGGTGGCTCAGTCGGTTAAGCGTCCGACTTCGGCTCCGGTCACTATCTCGTGGTTCATGAATTTGAGCCCCGCGTCAGGCTCTGTGCTAATGGCTCAGAGCCTGGAGCCTGCTTCTGATTCTGTGTCTCCCTCTCTCTCTCTGCCCCTCCCCTGCTCACACTCTGTCTCTGTCTCTCAGAAAAATGAAAAAAAAAAAACATTAAAAAGTTAACAGAAAAATTCTTTTAAAATGAAAAGACTGTTCTTTCCCCATTGAGGTTATTGGAACCTTTGTCAAATATTGGTTAACTGTAGATGTGCGGTTTTATTTCTGGACTCTTGATTCTATATTGACCTATGTATCTGTTTTTATGCCAGTACCATACTGTTTTGATTATTATAACTTTGTAATGTTTGAAATCAGGAACCATGGGGCTTCTATGTCTGTTCTTCTTTCTTGAGGTTACTTTGGTTACTTGGGGGTCTTTTGTGGTTCTATACGAATTTTAAGATTATGTTTTCTATTTCTGTGAAAAATGCCATTGGAATTTGGATACATATTTCCTTGAATCCGTGGATCATGTTGAGTAGTAAGGACATTTTAACAATATTGATCCTTCCAATCCACGAACACAGGGTCTCTTCTCATTTATGTGTCTTCTTCAGTTTCTTCCCTCAGTGTCTTACAGTGTTCAGTGAAAAGATATTTTTCCTCAATTGGTTCATTTTGCGTCTGAGGATTTTTTCATCGGTGTTGTGAACTGAATTGTTTTCTCAAACGTTTTATTGTATTCGGCATCTACAAATGCAACTGTTTTTGTATGATGACTTTGTATGTTGCAACTTTACAGAATTTGTTGATTCCTTCTCACGGTTTTTGTTCACGTCTTCAGGACTTTTATATATAAGATCAAGCCATCTGCAAACTGAGACAATTTAGCTTTTTTTTTTGTTTTGTTTTGTTTTGTTTTTTTTTTGCTCTCCAAATTGCATGACCTTTGTTTATTTTTTTCTTGTCTAATTGTGCTGGCTAGGACTTGCAGTACTTTGCTAAACAAAAGTGGTGAAAGCAGGCACCTTTTCTTGTTCCTGACTTTAAAGCAAAGGCTTTCAGTTTTTCACTACTTATCAAAAATGGCCTTTTATGTTGAGGTACTTTCCTTCTATATATAATTTGGTGAAAGTTTGTGTCATGTAAGGATGTTGGAAGTTTGTCAAATGCTTTTTTCTTCATATACTGAGATGATCATATGATATGTATCCTTTATTTTGTGAAAGGAGCATATCATGCTTATTGTTGCTTATATATGCTTATTAGGCATATGTTGAACTATACTTGCATACCAGGGACAATTCCCACTTGATCATGGTGTCTGATCCTTTTAATGTTTGTTGAATTCAGTTTGGTAATATTTCTTTAGGATTTTTCCATCTCTGTTCTTTAGGAATATCGGCCCATAATCATTATATTTTTTTTTGTAGTGTCCTTGTCTGCTTTTGGTATCAGGGTAATCCTGGCCTTGAAAACGAGATTGGAAGGGTTTCGGTGAGTTTAAAAAATATTGGCATTAATTTTTTTTTTAATCTTTGGAAGAATTTACTAGTGAAGCCAACTGACCCTGGGCTTTTCTTTGTTAGGAGCTGTTTGGTTATTGCTTCAATATCTTTACTCGTTATTGGTCCATTCAGATTTTCTGTTTCTTCATAATTCAGTCTGATAGGTTGTATATTTCCAGGAATTTATTATGCATTTCTTCTAGGTTACCTGATTATTCACATATAATTCTTGATAGTATTCTCTTACGATACTTTATATTTCTGTGGTATCAGTGGTGATGTGCCCTCTTTCATTTATAATTTTATTTATATGAGGTTTCTCTTTTCTCTCTCTCTCTCTCTCTCTCTCTCTCTCTCTCTCTCTCTCTCTCTTTTGGTTAGTCCAGCTAAAGTGTTGTCAATCTTATTTGCTCTTTTCTGTCGTCTTTCTCTCTTTTTGGTTATTTTTGCCCTAATGCTATTATTATTATTCCCTTTCTTCTGCTAAGGATTGGTTTGTTCTTGTTTTTCTAGTTCCTTGAGGTGTAAAGCTAGGTTGTTTACTTGAGATCTTTCTTTTTTTCTTACTGTAGGCATTTATCACTAGAAACATCTCTCTTAGCACAGCGTTTGCTGCATCCCATAGGTTTCAGTCCATTGTGTTTCCGTTTTCATTGTCTCAAGATACCTTTTTTTTTTCAACGTTTATTTATTTATTTTTTTGGGGGACAGAGAGAGACAGAGCATGAACGGGGGAGGGGCAGAGAGAGAGGGAGACACAGAATCAGAAGCAGGCTCCAGGCTCTGAGCCATCAGCCCAGAGCCTGACGCGGGGCTCGAACTCACGGACCGCTAGATCGTGACCTGGCTGAAGTCGGACGCTTAACCGACTGCGCCACCCAGGCGCCCCTCAAGATACCTTTTGATTTTGCTTATATTTTCTTCTTTGGCCACATTGTTTAGGAGGGTGTTGTTTAATTTCTACATATTTGTTAATTTTTCAATTTCCTTTTGTCATTGACTTGTAAATTGATGCCATTGCGGTCAGAAAAGATATTCGATATGATATTAATCTTCTTACATTTGTTAAGACTTGTTTTGTGGAAGGTTCCAGGTATGCTTGGGAAGAATGTGTATTCAGGTGTCGTTGGATGGGATGTTCTATATATGTCTGTAAGGTTCATTTGGTCTGTGGTGTAATTCAGGTCCACTGTTTCCTTATTGCTTTTCTGCCTAGATTGTATATCCATTGTTCAAAGGGGGATATTGACTCTGCTATTATTCAAAGGGGGATAGTACTCTGCTATTATTATATTGCTATTTATTTCTCCCTTCAGGTTCTCTAATATTGGGTGTATATATATTTACAATTGTTATATCCTCTTGGAGTTGATCCCTGTATCATTATGTAGCAACCTTTGTCTCTTGTGACAGATTTTGACTGGGAGTCTGTTTTGTCTGATACATTTAGGGTAGCCATCCCTGCTCTTTTGGTTACTACTTGCATAGCATATTTTTTTCCCATCCCTTGACTTTGAGCCTATGTGTATCCTTAAAGCTGAAGTGAGTCTTTTGTAGGCAGCATACTTTTATATCTTGTTTTCGTTTGGTTTTGCTTTTGTGTCTTTTGATTGGATAATTTAATCTATTTTAATTTAAAGTAATTATTGACAGGTGAGGATTTACTGTTGCCAGTTTTAAACTGTTTTATGACTGTTTTCTAGTTCTTTGTTCCTTTCTTTTTCTCCTAGTGTTCTCCTTTGTAATTTGTTGATTCTTTTTTTTTTTCTTTTTCTTCTTTTTTTTTTTTTAAGTGGTATGCTTTGATTTATTTCTCTTCATTTTTTGTGTTCCTGCTGGAATTTTTTTTTTCTTTCTGGTTACCTGTGAGGCTTATGCAAAACATCTTATAGTTAGAACACTCTAATTTAAGCTGATAACAACTTAACTTCAATCACATACAAAAACTACACTTTTACTTTTCCCACCCCGTGTTATGACTCTAATGTCACACTTCACATCATTGTATATTGTGTTTCCATTAAGAGATTATTGTGGCTGGAGTTTATTTTTTAATGCTTTTGTTTTTTAACTTTCATACTTGAGTTAAAACTGACTTCTGTACCAATATTACACTATTAGAATATTGTGTTATTATATATTCATCTTAATCAGTAAATTAAAACATACTGTCATAGACTTACATGCTGTTACTTAGTGGTTTTTTTGTGTGTGTAAAATAGAAATTCATTCAAAAGCAAGTTATTTTGAGGGGCACCTGAGTGGGCCTGTTGGTTGAGCCTCTGATGCTTCATTTCGGCTTAGATCAAGATCTCGCGGTTTGGGAGTTCGAGCCCTGGCCTGCTTAGGATTCTCTCTCTCCCTCTCTCTCTCTGCCCCTCCACCACTTGCACTCTCTCTGCCTTTCTCAAAAATCAATAGTTTTTAAAAAAAAAATAAATAAAAGTTAGTTATTTTGAAATCAGAAGGAATTTCCCTATAGAATCAACCTCATAAATGAAGATCAGGTCCCATGTTAGTGCACAAAAAAAAAACCTCTTTAATCTCCAGTATAACTGACCTATATTGCTAATTGTATTGTAAGCTTAATCACCTTTTAAACAAAGGTGGATAGTTCCATACATACCTGTATTAAGAAAATACATTTAGCACATTCAGGGCACATCTCTTTTCCTACCTCTACTTTAATCAATACTAGGAGTCAGTAGAAACGTGCTCCTCCTCCTTTATTTTATATTTTAATGTTTATTTTTTATAGAGAGAAAGAGAGAGAGCACGTGAGTAGGGGAGGGACAGAAAGAGAGGGGGACACAGAATGTGAAGCAGGTTCCAGGCTCTGAGCTGTCAGCACAGAGCCTGACGCGGGGCTCGAACTCACGGACCGCGAGATCATGACCTGAGCTGAAGGAGGACGCTTAACCGACTGAGCCACCCAGGCGCCCCTATGTTTATTGGTTTATTTTTAAAAGAGAGTGAGACAGCACAAGCAGGGGAGGGGCAGAGAGAGAGAGAGAGGGGAGACACAGAACCTGAAGCAGGCTCCAGGCCATGAGCTGTCAGCACAGAGCCTGACGCAAGGCTCAAACTTACAAACTATGAGATCACGACCTGAGCCAAAGTCAGAAGCTTAACCTACTGAGCCACCCAGGTGCCCCCTGCTTGCTCCTTTAGAAATGGGTGCAGCAAATGTCTCCCAACATGGCCCTGGCAGTGAGAAAGAGAGCCCTCTTGGCCTTCACTGGTATGAAGAGAATAGGGACAGCAGCTCTGTAGTGGTAGTTTGGGCAGCAGAGTAGAAGTCTTAATGGCATGGATTCTTACGATAGTAATAATAACGGCAGTGGTGATAACAGTGATGTCAACGATGGTGGCAGAGAGGAGACGGCAAGTTGCGCAATCCACGTGGGCTCTTCCCCTATGTATGATTAGTTCATAAAGAAAGAGTATCTGGAAAAACCAGAGACATAGCATCTGAAGTCAGTTTCTTTCATGAGTGTATAATTTTGGTTAAGCTACTTACACCCTTTATGTTAATGGCTCCCTTTGTGCATTAGTTGACTGCGGTTAATAATATTTCAGAAGGTTGCGTTGACACAGTTATATAATAGTGCCTAGCTCATGTTCAGCACATGGGTGGTGTCCAGTCAGTGCCCCAAAGTCAAGTCCGTACTTCTCATTTTGAGAATGTTATGTGAGAAAGAATCAATGGCCTTGATTAAATATGAAGTTGATTCGTATTTGATTAAATTTCAATTTTTAAAAATTTATTTACAAAAATAAATTTTATACATGAAATTTTATGAGGAAACCAAATTGTACTTAAAAATTAAATTTTTAAAAATTAAGCCTATTCAAATTAATCAATTCATTTAAAATTTATGAAAATTAGTAACATCATTTAAATCAAATTTTATAAACAAATTTTATTTAGAAAAAACCTCTAGCAGGAACACACAAAATAAACAGAACAAAATCAAAGCATAATTGAGTTGATTAAAGAAGTTTTCCTTTTGTCCCTGAAACCCACCAAGTCCATGATTTCCTTTTGCCAAATCCACGTTAATTGGTGTGCATGATTGTTCCTACATGGTTTATAACTGGTTCGTACATCATCTTTTCCTAATATATTTAAAAAAATAACAAGGTAAAAATACTCAGTCTATCACTTGGAGGGTCTTTTAACTTTTAAGTACGTCCACATTTTTCTTTTCCAGTCCTGAAGATCATTTCTGCTCAATGATTTCTCAAATTATTAATAGTAGCTTTCTGATATTTACCAATTCTTTAGATAACCAAGAAGCTAGGTGCAATCCCTATGAACTGGCCCTCATTTTTTTTTTCTCAATGTCATCTTTACCTGTTTTTTTTCCTTAAGTGATCCCTCTCTGTAGTTGAAACTTTCCACTCTCCTCTAACACAAGCTGCCCCTAGTTCGCCAGCATTTTCTTGAATCTTCTTTGTAGATATATATAGAAGTCTGGTTTAGTAGATATGCTTCCCTTTCAGCTTTGTTTTCCTAATTTCGGTTCATATACAGTTATCAGACCCTAGGTAGGGGTGACTTCAGTGGTGCTGATATCATTATTTTATACATAGTCACTATGGTAAATGTTCATCTATAATAGGATTTGTCCTATAAAAATGTAGCTCTCTCTACTCAATACTAAGCCATTTTATTTCCTAGGTATTTTCCTGCGCGACTGATGGTTATAGAGAATATTTACAAAAATGTCTAGGGTTTCCACCTCAATTTTATTAATGTTTTATATATTTGCATATTTTAGGGGGGCTTGGGTTTCATTATATTTTCTTTGCCCTTTGATGGAAATTCACTGTCAACAGGTTTCTAAAGAACAGTGTCTTGTTTTAGTCTTTCGTGATAGCTGCTGTTGTTGCTGTTTTAAGGTGCAGAATACCTTATTTGCTATGGTGCTGAGAGCGCTAGGCAGTAAACTTGGTATAATCATATTATTCTTCATGAAATGTTTTGTCCAGAGAAATAAAAACAGAGTAAAGAAATATTATTAATATATTAATAATTAATTATAATTAATTATATAATTAATATATAATTATATATTATATTATATATATAATTATATATATAATATAATATATAATATAATATATAATTAATATATATAATATATAATATATAATATATAAAATATATTAATTATATAATTAATAATTAATTAATAATTAATTAATAATTAATTAATATAATTAATATATTAGTATCTCTTATTTTGCTTTCATGTAAAACCTGTTGGCTGGTTGATTTATTTTCATCTATGCTATGTTACCTCTGTGTTTGAAATCAAATGAATACTGAAGTGAAGTTTGGGAAGGTTTGAAATGAAGATTTTAATTTTATCTTTAATTCCTGTTATAAATAGTGCTGGGGACTCTAATAAATATTCCGGTTACAGTAATTTCTTTGGCAACATATTTTACCATGACCATTTTTTCTCTTGCCACATTGAACCTTCCATAGCTAGACATTATGCTCTTGTCATTCAACTAGTTTATTCTCAGCTTAATTTTATGTTCATAGCTTATTTTTTAAGCTATGTGGCAAAGAGTAGAGTGCATTGGAAGGAGTTTAAGAAAATAAAGCGAGCTTGTTGCTGACGGAAAACATTAAAATATTAAATTAGTAAAGTGGTGTATTTTGGCATAACTTAAGTGGCCCTGGTTGCCCACGTACCTAATAAGAAAAAGAGAGGAAGTGATGGGCAAGCAAGGCTGAGGCTAGGGGCCACTAATCTGGCTGACGAGGTGAGTCATTACAAATTACATTGCCAAAGGCTGGTGGTGGGTGAGCTCTGGTACCATCTTGACCTCACCATACAAATGCTTCATTGTGGTTGATGGAGTGAGGCAGAACTGTCCAGCCCAATGGTTCTTAACCTTTGTACATGGTGGTGCATGGATATCACCTGCAGAGCTTTGAAAGGTTTATGCTAAGCCCACATCCAGAGATTCTTATTCAACTGGTCTCGGTGAAGTTTGGCTGTCCAAAGCATCCCCCCATCCCAAACAAAGAGATTCTAATGTGCCGTCAAGATTGAAAGCCACTGGTTTACATGATAATCAGAGCAAGAGCATTCGACATACTGAGTGGTTCCTGGGAAGGAGGACTTGAGCCCACTGCTTGGATTAGAGCTGAGGATGCTGAGATAAACAGTAAAGCTTTGGTTCTAGTGGAACAATCAAGAAACCAAGTCCTCAACTTACCTACACCCCTGGGTAAATAAAACAGAGGTGAGATAAATGTTCTAACTGATAATAAGTAAGTGATTACACACTGGACAGCTACCAAGCTCAGGGAAATTAAAAAATCACTGAGCAAGCGAGGAGGCTTCTGGGCATGTGTAGCTGCCACTGGAGAGCTTATTAAACTTCAGTGAACAGTGAGCATTATAATCCCTGGAAAAGCCTTCAAACTTCTTCCGTTGGTACTGTCCTCTCAGGATAAAATAATAACTACATGATAAATTAATGAAGACAAAAGCTGGATTGATATGTGTACGTGTTTGTGCCAGTCATGATGTTGGATTTCTCTGAATGGAAGATCGTTTTATTTCATAATAGAAGCTCATGAAAAGAAGAGAAGACAGGCCAAGATAACCTGTCTTTCGTATGTAAATTATTTGGAAAAATCTCTTTCATTGGTTCCATAAATGTTAAGCGATTGCTATATCCAAGTTTTGTGCTAGCCACTGGAGTTAAGGCTGTGAGCAAGAGATAAACCGGTCCTACTCTCATAAAACTTATATTCTTATACTGTTGCCATACTTTACTAAAAGTTTTAAGCAAAATAGGTCAGTCAGAGAAAGACAAATACCATATGATTTCACTCATATGTGGAATTTGAGAAACAAACGAGCAAAGGGAAAAAAGCCCTAGGCAAACCAAGAAACAGGCTCTTAATTCTAGAGAACAAACCGCTAGTTACCAAAAGGGAGGGGGGTAGGGGGGATGGGTTAAGTAGGTGATGGGGATCAAGGAGGACACTCGTCGTGATGAGCCCAGTGTATTGAATGGAAGTGCTGAATCACTCTATTGTACACCTGACATCAATATTACACGGTATGTTCACTAACTGGAATTTAAATAAAAACCTAAAAAAATATAAAAGTCTTAAAATAATTAGGTTTAGCAAATAGAGGACAGGGATAGGTAGACAGGAACTGATATATAACGTGGAGAACAAGTTATATCCTTCTCTTAGTTGAATCCTGTAAGTGGCATTGGGAGTATTTTACACTTCACAACTCATTGTAAGCCATACCCATATGGCTAGATTGTAGCCATACCCATTTACCCTTCCATACTCATTCACTCCAACCTCCTCAGCACACACATCTTAATCTTTCTACAATGAATAAAGGTCATCTTAATCTGGATTTGCATAGACTGCCCCCCCCATTCGATTATCTTAGTTCTTTGTTTGGATTTATTTAGTCACTCACCTTAATAGATACATTCCAATCACTGTATTTCTTCCTTTCTCCCTCTCCCCATATCAAACCACTGGCCTCTACATCAGTCCAACCTGGCAGACAGCAGAAACAATGTAACATGGACAAAGTTATGTGCCTCACAGGTCACTTTCAACTGGAACGTGGGCAACCAAAGTGGAAATACTTGAATAGTTTCAGGGTATACGGATGGAAAATAGATTGCTCAAAATTGATGTTATTGAAATAATGCAAGACAATCTCTAGAAGTATTTGTAAAATATATTTGATGTATCAAGTGGTTTTTCAAGAGAAACTCTAAGTCATATTGCTAATGGCTGTCATCTAGATTTCTGAAAAACTGACTAGTAAGGGTAACTCTTACAAATGACGAAATGACTTATCTTCTTAGATGTTTATTTTATCACGTCAACTTTCTCTTTAAATTGAATCTTTAAAATCCAGAACAATGAACAACTGTCAAAGTATTTCAGGTAATATTAAGAAAATCATGGCAGCGGAATACATAGTGTTAGTTCTGAATACATCACAAGTCATTTAAAAACCTTCCCGCAAACATTTTCAAGTGTTTCCCATGGAAATAGTTCTTTATGAGGCAACATCTGTGTATCATATAAGCAATTAGCTTCCAGAATTGTAATAGTAATATTTTCACTTCTAAACCAGTCTTAATCAATTTATACTACAGCTGTGTCTCCAAAGTACGAGATAGTCAACTGTTGCCAAGATCTTCATGCATTGTAGTAAAGTAAATCATTCTAACCACATTACCTAATATTACTAAGATACTTTGGAATGTAAGTTCACTGATAGTAGACATCTGTAGTTCATTATTTTAGGTAGGAAAGCTGACAATGCATTCCCAGCTCTTCTCCAAAATTCTAGTTTCCTCAAATATCACTAAAACATTTAAAAATGCCTAAATGAATCTCTTTTGCACTGCCAGTGGGGATGCAAACTCTGGAAACAGTATGGAGGTTCCCCCCAAAATTAAAAACAGAACTACCCTCCGACCCAGCAATTGCACTACTAGGTATTTATCCAAGGGATACAGGGGTGCTGTTTCGAAGGGGCACATGCACCCCCATGTTGATAGCAGCACTAGCAACAACAGCCAAAGTATGGAAGGAGCCCACATGTCCATTGATGGATGAATGAATAAAGAAGATGTGGTATCTAGATACAATGGAGTATTACTCGGCAATCAAAAAGAATGAAATCTTGCCATTTGCAACTACGTGGATGGAACTGGAGGGTATTATGCTAAGTGAACTTAGTCAGAGAAAGACAAATATCATATGACTTCACTCATATGAGGACTTTAAGATATAAAACAGATGAACATAGGGGAAGGGAAGCTAAAATAATATAAAAGCAGGGAGGGGGACAAAGCATAAGAGACTCTTAAATATGGAGAACAAACAGGATTACTAGAGGAGTGGTGAGAGGGGGGATGGGCTAAACGGGCTACAAATCATGAGTTAGATAGTTCCTTGGAGAAATAGAGATTGTAAAGAATAATACTGGCTTTGCATTCCAGACAATAAATAATTATACTATATGTTGTCATACTGTATTAAATTTTAGTGAAAGAGAATGCAGTTTTATAAGTAAATTAATCAATTAAAAGGTTTACCCAAGAATATCCCTGTCTCTACTGACACTGAAGTGTTGGAAAACACATTCAAGTAAATAAGCGTAGTAGTTTGACAAAAGATTCAGAAGCCATGCATGTGCAGAAGTAACTATCACCTTCTTGGTCAGATCACCACCTTCTTCCTTTCTTCATTGATTCATCACGTATTGATTACAAACAATGTACTGGGAACTGTGTTACTTTCTGGGAGTGCAAAGATGAGTAAAATAGAGAAAGCAAATCAGTTAAATACAATTTACAGTGTACATAGCCCTCAGTATTTGAAGTCCCACTGTCTAACTATTTGGTCAAGCCATTTGCAAAGCACATTAACTCAAAATCTGCCTAATTGTAGACTTACTCTTGGTATTAGGTACTCCAGTAAAAAGGATTACCTTGTACAGGAGTCCTGTCCAGAGGATATAGAATACACCCAACAGTATTTCAACTGTTCTCCTGATAGCATTGCGTCTGGTGTTCTAGTTGTTTTAATCTGTTGTGCATTATCATTATCATTTTCCCCACCCAACCCTGCAGGGTTTAACCCTTTGTTAGTCCCAGTGTTTGCTTGTTCACTGCTCATAGTACCTATTCTGTTGCAAAGTAGAAAGAAATGTGATTAGTATTGAATACTGTTCAATATCATGGAATATTGCCCAAAACACATCCACTAATGACTGCATCCAGTATTAAATGATTATGTATTTAGTATTTGAGGGGAGGAGTCAGACAATAGACATTAATGTTTCACAGTTCTCAGAGGATAGGAAGTCAAAGATCAAGCTTCCACAATGGTTGAGCTTTTGGTAACAGCCCTCATCTGGGTTTGCAGATGGCCTCCTTCATGTTGTGCCTTCACATGGTGGAGAAGGAGACAGAGCTAGCTTTCAGGTCTCTTCTTAGGAGGTCACTAATCCCATCATGGGGATCCCACTCTCATGACCTCACATACACCTGATTACCCTCAAAGCCCCCACCTCCAAATACGTATTTGGTATTTTAACTGCTGTATATTATGCAGAAATCCTTGATGGGTGGTAATTTAGGCATTTTTTCTCACACTCTCCAAATGTTTTCATTATTTTTTAAATTTAATTTATTATTATTTTTTTCATTTACATCGATGTTGGCATATAGTGCACCAGTGATTTCAGGAGTAGATTCCGTAATGCTCCTTACCCATTTAGCCCATCTCCCCTCCCACAACCCCTCCAGTAACCCTTGTTTGTTGTCCATACTTAAGAGTCTTTTGGGGTGCCTGGGTGGCTCAGTCGGTTAAGTGTCCGGCTTCCGCCCAGGTCATGATCTCACAGTTCGTGAGTTTGAGCCCCACGTCGGGCTCTGTGCTGACAGCTTGGAGCCTGGAGCCTGCTTCGGATTCTGTGTTTCCCTCTCTCTCTGCCCCTTCCCAGCTCAGGCTCACACTGTGTCTCTGTCAAAAATAAATAAACTTAAAAAAACAAAATAGAGTCTCTTATGTTTTGTCCCCCTCCCGGCTTTTATATTATTTTTGCTTCCCTTCCCTTATGTTCACCTGTTTTGTCTCTTAAAGTCCTCATGTTTCCGATTCTGTGTCTCCCTCTCTCTGTGCGCCTCCCCCGTTCATGCTCTGTCTCTCTCTGTCCCAAAAATAAATAAACGTTGAAAAAAAAAATTAAAAAAAAAAAAAACGGGGCGCCTGGGTGGCGCAGTCAGTTAAGCGTCCGACTTCAGCCAGGTCACGATCTCGCGGCCCGGTCCGGGAGTTCGAGCCCCGCGTCAGGCTCTGGGCTGATGGCTCAGAGCCTGGAGCCTGTTTCCGATTCTGTGTCTCCCTCTCTCTGTGCGCCTCCCCCGTTCATGCTCTGTCTCTCTCTGTCCCAAAAATAAATAAACGTTGAAAAAAAAAAAATTAAAGTCCTCATATGAGTGAAGTCATATGATATTTGTCTTTCTCTAAGTTCACTTAGCATAATACCCTCCAGTTCCATCCACGTAGTTGCAAATGGCAAGATTTCATTCTTTTTGATTGGTGAGTAATACTCCATTGTATCTAAATACCACATCTTCTTTATCTATTCATCCATCGATGGACATGTGGGCTCCTTCCATACTTTGGCTGTTGTTGCTAGTGCTGCTATCAACATGGGGGTGCATGTGCCCCTTCGAAACAGCACCCCTGTATCCCTTGGATAAATACCTAGTAGTGCAATTGCTGGGTCGGAGGGTAGTTCTGTTTTTAATTTTGGGGGGAACCTCCATACTGTTTCCAGAGTTTGCATCCCCACCGGCAGTGCAAAAGAGATTCATTTAGGCATTTTTAAATGTTTTAGTGATATTTGAGGAAACTAGAATTTTGGAGAAGAGCTGGGAATGCATTGTTAGCTTTCCTACCTAAAATAATGAACTACAGATGTCTACTGTCAGTGAACTTACATCCCAAAGTATCTTAATAAACAAATTAGAATCAAATATTGAGCGAGGCCTGTATTTGAGCTGCAGAATTCTGATAGAATATTTCAGACACCACATCCTCCCACAACAATTTATGTCATTGATTGTGGTCGTGATTTCAAGGGTGTACGCCTTTCGCCAAACTCATTAAGTTGTATACATTAAATATGTAAGCTTTGTGCATTCAATTATACCTCGATAAAGTGTTTCTTTTTGAATAATGGTCACAAACCAGTACAAATTTTCATTTTAGCTATTTTCATACAGATTGAAAAACTTACTCTGCATTAGGAGGTTGCACTCACTGAGTAGAAAGTTTTCATAATCACAGAAAGCAGCATAGTGGAAAAATCACTGGGCATTTAATCTCGGCATTAAAATAACTGCACAACTTTGGAAAAAGTGCCTTACCTCTTTGTGCCTCTGCAAAATTAGCATAATTATTATTTGGCCTACCACAGAAGGTTGTTGTGGGTCTCAAGTTTGTTAACATATGGGGATGTGCTATGAGGCCTTCCATTACCATATGAATGCTAGGCATTAGTTCTACCTTGTGGGTAAGAGGTAGCCTGGCTGTCACCTTGGGCCTGACAGAGAAGTGGAGAAGACTTAACCACAGCTAATGGATGTCACTTAGTCATTTCCCTGAGCCTACCTGAGCTCACTTTTGGCAGGTTTTACGCCAGTGCAACGGTCTTTCTTTGCTGTTTCTATAGATATGATATTCTTGAGGGCAACAAAACTGTGGAGAAACAGTTTTATCAACTGAAAACAAAGAATCTTGTGAGCCCATGATGATTTGGAGCATTCAATTATCAGCTGACATTCGGGCTGTGTCTATATCACAAACAAATGATTGATAAATGAGTAAAGTAAGATACATGTGGATGTTAGCCCTTTGCGGGGCTTGCATCCATGAACTGTGAGATCATGACCTGAGCCAAAATCAAGAGTCCAATGCTTAACTGACTGAACCTCCCAGGTGCCCTGGTATTACTCTTTTTTTTTTTTTGACTTTATTCTAATTTTCTTTCTAGACTGTCAAAGAACAAGCATGGGGAGTGATGAACAGTAAATTGGATGTCTATAATCCTGGCTGTATATATATATATATATATAGAGAGAGAGAGAGAGAGAGAGAGAGAGACTTAAAATTATTTTAATATTCTGAATGAAAACATTTTCCTAATAAGAGTGGTCATATCATTTTTGATTTTGAAAAAGCAAAGCCAAATGAAAGAATTCAATCCATTTTCTGCCCCTCCATGGTATTTAGAATTGAGAAGGAATCACTATTTTTGTTTTCTGTGAAATCGGATCATAGGGAAGCGGAAATGTACAATTTCAGTGCCGGAGGTCTAAGAACTTGACAATCCAATATAAATTAAAATGAATAAAGAGAACAGTCGCCTGGGTATACGTTTCTAGGGCTCTCCCCTTCCTGTCTCACCGCTTAGATGGCTAACCACTAAAACAACTCCGTCTGATTGTTGAGACTGGCAGATGAGGTCAGATACAGCTGAGATTGTGAGTTCATCCAGAGGAACGTGCAGATTCGGAGATGTTGTTTTTCACTGCAGGGTCAATTAACGACCCAGCAATTTGGACATCAGCAAATTCTTCTTGCCCTGTGAGGATTTGCAAGCAGGCATGGAGCAGAAGGTATATATTCAAGATTCGTAGACCAGCTTCCAACTTATTATGGCAATTGATGTGTGGTGCCTGTACTGAAAGGAAATTTGGTTACTCTGCCTAAACTGAAGGATCTGAGAGGCGAAAGGATCTACCAAATACAGCAAACATAAGACATAGCTCACCTGTTAATTTGCATGTTAATGCGCTAAATTGCCATAGCAACAGACAATCCTTCAGGTGGTATAAAAAATATTTTCTGTAAGACACTTCCATAAAACAAAGCGACACAAAAGTTAAAAAACAACGGCCAAGAAGATACTAGGCCAATGCAAACAATGAAAGAATCAGACTGGCAGTATTAATATTGGAGAGACTAGAATTTAAGATCAAAGGCAGCAAATAAGATAAAGAGTGGAATGATAATGGTATATAGTTATGGTGATTATATAGAGATAGTTTTGCATCCAAATGGGAGACTTTTGTGAGGCATTATTCATGACTCTGGGACAAGAGTAATAAAGAAGATGTAACAGTTTTAACCATTTAATATAAAAACATAGTGACAACATACAAAATAGCAGAAAAATATATTATGCAAAGGGAAATGGATAAAACCACCGTTAGAGCAGGAGATGTTAGTATGCATCCTTCAGTATTTGGTAGAATAAATACATTTGAAAAAAATAAAGGGGGGGGGCACCTGGGTGGCGCAGTCGGTTAAGCATCCGACTTCAGCCAGGTCACAATCTCGCGGTCCGGGAGTTCGAGCCCCGCGTCAGGCTCTGGGCTGATGGCTCAGAGCCTGGAGCCTGTTTCCAATTCTGTGTCTCCCTCTCTCTCTGCCCCTCCCCCGTTCATGCTCTGTCTCTCTCTGTCCCAAAAATAAATAAATGTTGAAAAAAAATTAAAAAAAAAAATAAAGGGGGCACCTGGGTGGCTCAGTCCATTGAGTGTCCAACTCTTGATTTTGGCTCAGGTCATGATCCGAGGTTTGTGAGATCAAGCCTTGTGTTGGGTTCTGTGCTGAGCAGGGAGCCTGCTTTAAGATTCTCTCTCTACCTCTGCACCTCTCCCCTGTTTGCACTCTATCTATAAAAAAAGTAGAATTTGTATAATGGCCTCAGTAAACGTGATATAAAACTTTAAACAGTATAAATAGAGAATAGAAATCGCCATGATACAAAGAAATTGATCATGCATTTGGTCACAAGGATGTGAAAAATGATTAAAATAATATCTTCTTATTATTGTATTTATTATGAGCAACTATTTCATGGAATAGAGCTTGGATTAGATCATTCTCTTGACTGCAATTTAATAAGTTTAGAAGCCAACATGAAGAAGACACACTGCCAACCTTAAACATTTAAAAAAAAACTTTGTTAAATAAGCTCTAAATGAAGGTAAACATAAAGCATAAATGATAAGTTATTTACAAAATGGTAAAAATAGGGATGCTTTACTCAATGTGTGGCATACAGACTCTGCTGAAAGCAGAGGAAAGTATTTATTGTTTTTCTACTTTAATTATTTAAAACAAAGGCTTGGGGCGCCTGGGTGGCTCAGTCAGTTAAGCGTCCGACTTCGGCTCAGGTCATGATCTTGCAGTCTGTGAGTTCAAGCCCCGCGTCAGGCTCTGTGCTGACTGCTCAGAGCCTGGAGCCTGTTTCAGATTCTGTGTCTCCCTCTCTCTGACCCTCCTCCATTCATGATCTGTCTCTCTCTGTCTCAAAAATAAATAAGCGTTAAAAAAATAAAAAATAAAAAATAAATAAAAAATAAAACAAAGACTGAACACAAGCTAAAGATTGAGCTTCAAACACAAGTGAAAGAATAATAAAATGGACCAAAAGAAAGAGGGAGAAATTAAGAAAGATAAACTCTGAAATCAAATGGAAAACAATATTAGTGAAAAAGAGCAATGTGGGTAAATAATGACAAAATAGGCCAAAATGCAGAGTGACTATAATGGCATAAAGTAGTCACTTAATGAAAATACGTTTTTCAGTTCAGTATAACCAAAATTTATATGGGGTAAAATATTTTGAAGCCGTGGCATTTGTAAATTCAGCATACATGCATTGTTTCACTGAAAACATATTCTTTCTTTTTCCTCCCTATCACCAGTCAATCTCATATCCTAACCCCAGGCGGCCATTTTCCTCTTTAGGTAGCGTGAAACTAAAACACACTTTTCATTTCAGGAACAAAAATCCAATTTCTAACACAGAGGTACAACGCCGCACATAGACAACAGCCCTCGTATCACCTCAATAGCTAAGTTCCACAGAGTAAGTTTGTTTTCACCGCTGTTAAACTTTGACATATTACATCCTTCCTTCTCACCTCTGCTAAGGAAAAATATTAGATGAAACGCGTAAGCCGAAACCTCCAAGAGCGCTTCAAAAGCCATGTGTCGCTGACAAGATAAGCATTAGAAAAAAGGCTACGTCAAATTAATACTTTCTAAAAAGCTTCATCTGGGCCTTACTTTTTCTTCTTTTTCAAAAAAGTGTGTTTACTTTGAGGGAGAGTGCAAGAGAGTGAGGGTGTGAGTCAGGGGCGGAGGGAGAGAGAGAGATCCCCAAGCAGGCTCCTTGCTGTCAGCGCAGAGCCCTAAGCGGGGCTCGAACTCATGAACCGTGAGATCGTGACCTGAGGCACAATCACGGTTTGGAGGCTCAACCAGCTGAGCCACACGGGCGCCTCTCTCATTTCTTTAATGAGGAACACGGGTTGGGGTTCTCGCTCAGTATACAATTGGGGATGGTGGGTTTATCTGGCTCCCCACAAATATTCATTCTTCAGTTCCAAGTGGACTGTCAACAACTAAAGCAGGATTTCCCCAGAACTTGACGCTCCATTCTAGCTATTAGTTCAGTCCTACTTGATGATTGCTTAGGATTTTCATCTTTCTTTGGGCCCCTAAGACCTCTTCCGTCATCTTCGAGTATTTCTGTGAGGCCACCAGAAGAGGAGCCCTGTAGGTTCTGTCACATCGGCGCCCCCACTTGCATTTACGTTCATAGACTCCATCTTCCCTCATTTTAGCCTAGAGAAACTGTCAGCACTTCTAGAGAAGCTCAACCCCTCCATTTGTGCACCAAATCCCATTCCCACTTCCCTGTGTAAGGACATGGATCAGCACTTCTCTCCTTCTCCATCAGTTTCCTTTTAACACTAATGGGTTATACCCATCAGCATACAACGCGCTATATGATTGTCATATAGTTGGCTACACAATGAGCATTTACCTTGTGTCCAGTCCAGTGATAGAAGCTGTGAGAATATCGTTACTCAAAGTAAAAGGCATGCTTCTTCCCTCACCTTTATCTTTGCCTCACTTTCTAATGAAGTAAGTAAGACAGGTGTGATCACCATCCTCAAAATCATCTCTTCGTCACCTTTTATCACTATCACCTTCACCATCACTCATCATCACAGAACCAGCGAACACGACATGAACATTTATTTTATGCTAAGTGTGTCACATACATTATCTCATTTAATTTTAAACATCCCCCATATATAGTAGGTGCTGTGATGAGCTGATGTTCATAGGAGTCCTGGGATTCACTCTGACTTATTTCACCTAGCATATTACCCTCTCGGTCCATCCATATTGTCTAAATGACATGATCTCATCCCCCCCTTTTTTTTGTACAGCTGTGTAATATTCCTGTGTGTGTGTGTGTGTGTGTGTGTGTGTGTACACATCACATCTTCCTTATCCATTTGCCTATTCATGGATGCTAAGGTTGTTTCCATATCTTGGCTATTGTAAATAATGCTGCAGTAAACATAGAGGTGCATATATCTTTCTTTTTAAAAAAGTTTACTTATTTATTTTGAGAGAGACAGTGTGAGTAGGGGAGGGGCAGAGAGAATGAGGGAGTTATAGAATCCCAAGAGGTTCTGTGCTGTCACTGCAGAGTCCAATATGGGACTTGAACCTCGAAGCCACGAGATCATGACCTGAGCCAAAACCAAGATGTGGACGCTTGACTGACTGAGCCACCCAGGCACCCCCTGGTACATATATCTTTCTGAATTGGTATTTTTCTTTTCTTTGGATAAATACCCAGTAACAGAACCATTGGATCATGTGGTAATTCTGTTTTTAATTTTTTGAGGAACCTCCATACTGTTTTCCACAGTGGCTGTACCGGTTTATTTCTCTGCCAACAGTATGTAAGGGTTTCTTTTTCTCCACTGTAAAAAGGCAGAGGCAAAATTCAAGTTTAGGTTGATCCAAAGCCTTCTTTCTTACTCACTTTTTTCAAATGAAGAAACTGAGGTTCAGAGTGTTTAAGTAACTTGACCATGCATGACTAGTAAGCGTGAGCCTTTCAACTCTTTTCACTACCGGGATAAAATGATGACCAAAGTGTTGAAGATGTATGCTGTGTGAGTTCAGAGAAGAGAGAGAAACTAGTGTGTGCTAAACAATCAAGGAAGGAATTAAATGGTAGAGCCAGATTTTGACCCTTGTAAGAACTGTGCTCCATTATTATTTTTTTTGAGAGAGAGACAAAGAGACAGAGAGAATGAGCAAGGGAGGGGCAGAAAGAGAGGGGGACAGGGGATCCACACTGGGCTCTGCACTGACAGCAGTGAGACCAATGTGGGGCTCAAACTCACAAACCATGAGATCATGACCTGAGCTGACGTTGGCCGCTCAACTGAATGAGCCACCCAGGGGCCCCTCTGCTCCATTGTTTCTTACCAAGAAGTAGTAGGTGAGAATAAAGTAAATTTTCTTAGATGAAGTTTTGTCTTTAGGTACACATTATTCATCATTAAATGCTTAATAACACTGTGAGAAATTGGCATCGAATTTTAATCATTTAAATGTAATTAATGGTTTTTTCTTTTTAAGCTACTATTTGACATTTGGAAATGTCAGACACTATTGCAAGTTGAAAAGAAAATCCCAATAGCTACCTAGAGAAAGGCTGGGAGGTTGTGGGTTCGTTTCACACTTGCTCAAACATCATGTGTCTCCTGTGGCATGCCCAAGGGATTTGTCCAAGCAATGAAGCTATGGACTCCATATCTTAATGGACTTCATTATTGAAAGGTTTGAATGCTGTAGAGAAGTCTATTGCCTTTTAACAACAGGCTCTGCCTTCTTGTTGAAATTGCTAATAAATCTATCTCAGAAAAATAACGTAATAGATTTTTTTCTATATCTTTATGTTGCTCCCAACTCAGGCTCCAGTTTGCCAGCTTCCTAAGGGAACGTGCTGGCAACAGCATCCACATCCCATGATGTCAACTGTTTCACTCTTAGCCGTGGGTGTTGGTGTTATGCACCCTCTCCCCTGCCCTACCCTGCGTGGGTCATACCTGCGTACTAAATCCCTTGGTAGTTTTAAAGCTTTCATGAAAAGTAGCTCCTACCACAACCACCAAAAAGTAGGGGAACATTACCCTTTAATGTTAGGTACGACTTCTAAAAAGCAAGAAAAGGGTTTCAAAACTGAGGAATCTTACTACATAAAAAGGGGCCAGGAGCTTTGAACTCTTGTCTTTCCCTTCAGTATTTTCACTTGTACACGTTTATCCCCTTAGTATCCCCGCTCTACTCCCAATATACAAACATGTCCTCGACTTTCTTTCTCGTTTCATTTAACATCATTGTCAGCTTACGCTGCTTGATGATAGGAGTGGAGTCTAGCTATTCCGTAGACTTGGAACAGCTGAAAAAGAGTGAAAAATATCATTTGCTAAAACGAAAAGTTAGAAGGCTTAGGAGAGTGTTAGAAGGAATGAAGTGCGCCAAAGAAGTACCTTCTCTTTGAGAAGAAGAGACGAGGATTTGTTCTCCATTGTCAATTGCACAAGTCTTCCCACTCTAGGAGGTAAATATTGAGCCAAAAGAAGTGGATGTTATCTGCTCAAATTCTGTATCATCAGTCCTACCTAACCCAAGAGTGAACGTCAATGTGGAAAAACTAGTTACTGAATGTATTTTCAACAGTGCCACCCACATACTAGGGATCCATAGAATTCGAACATCGTGTCTCTTGGCCCATCTGTTCAGTGGACCCTTGCCCACTGCAAAAAGATATAAGAATAAATTTGCCCTTTTGATGAATCTAACCAATTACTACTGGTCTCCTCTCTGGCTTGATAGTACGAGAGCCCTGGAGAGACATATAATTATTGTTACAACCCTAATGCTTTCCATTTTCTGAATTGAAGTAAAACCCCATGGCATTTGCAGAGAATGTCCCTGAAGCCAAAAAAGTAACAGCTGGGCCCTCTTTGGTAATGGGTCTGCAGCACTGAAAAACAAAATCCAGCATTTCAACTGCATAAATGAGTGACTAATAGGGCTGGATGTCTCACAGAGTACAGGAGTCATTTCTCAATAGTGAATTTGTTTTCGTGATGAGAGGAGGATGTGAGAGGCATTTTAGAGCTCTGTTTTACAAAATGTTCATTCACATCTCTTCAAGAAGCAAGGAAATAAGTTAAAGACTAAGAAATGAGTCAAACATCCATATTGTCCACCAGAAAGAATATCTATGATGAATCCTTGAGAATGAAAGGCTTTCCAGGGACTCAGGCATTATTTTTCGGTGTGGCTAAATGCAACTGGTGTCTCATACAAATGTTTCCAAAGCTCTCAGTCAAATGCATTGTTTTTCAAACTCACGCATATATTTGAATGGATTACGAAGTTCGCAAATTTGAGCACGTTCCATAATTACCTGAAAGGCTTATTAAAACACAGATCATTGGGCCTTAGTCTCAGAGTTTTTGATTTGATGGGTCTGAAGTGGGAGCCAAGTATTTGCATGTCTAATAAGTTTCTGAGCGACTGGGGCTGCTGGACCAGGAACCTTCGAGGACCTCACTTGGAAAATTACTGAATCAGAAAAAGACATCCTTGATATTAATGGGGATAGTAATAAGGACTTCTAATTATCTAATGAAGCACCATACTTTGAAATGGCTCATAGCAAAATGCGACTTCTCATGTGTCACTTGCACATGTCTGGTAGGGACAGGAAGAAACCATTATCCTCATTTTAGAGATAAAAAACTGAGGTCTGGTTTATATTATTATTCATTGAGAAATTCTTAAATATGGTAGTTTTGTCTAAATTCTGCCCCCTTAAACTTCCCCTACACACACACACACACGCACGTGCACACACACACACACACACACACGCACGTGCACACACACACACACACACACACACACGAGTCCAGACATAGTAAAGAAAGACTTTATTAAGTGGGGCTGTTGCAATAGGGACGGAGGGCCTATTGCAACAGGGAAACACTCAAAGACCAAGCCAAAGAAAGCCTATAAGTAGAGACTGTTGGATATGTGGCTGGAAAAAAGGAAGGGGAGTTGCTAAAAACTGCTAGAGGAATCTTCGAGCTTAACAATTACACCAAATATTGCAATAACTAGACAACTGAGGCAGGTCATGCGTGCACATGAGGGTAAGGCTGGGCCTCAGATAGAGCAAACAAGTTAAAGTATGGCAAGTTCATATAAGTTTAGGGCCTAGATGTCCTTGTCGGCCCAAAATAATGTCAAGTACAAAGGTTGATTAGCCTTGTCACTCCCTAGCTGACCGAGAAGTCCTTAGAAGTAAAAGTTACAACTTCTGTTTCATATGAACACTTACTGTGGTCTCTGTTTGCACGTAAGGACTTCATTGAATCAGAATTTGGAGAAAGCAGTGTTATAATTGGGATGCTTTTCATTTTCTCTCCTGTTGTATGAAGACAGTTTTCCAGGAGAAAAATAATCTGTTGATGGGCTATTGGCAAGCTAAGTTCTTGTCTGGCCTTTTCTTTAACAACCTTTTTCAACATAAAGCAAGAAGGGACATAGTAGGAGAAAAATAATTGTGGTCAACCCATATATTTGAGAAACTTTTCCTATAAGACACAGATTTTATTAACTGTCAATAGTGACTTTTGATAAATGTATTCAGGGAAAGCAAACTCTGCATATAAAATTATATATATTTGTATATATCATGTAAATTATTCTGTGGATATTTACATGTGTTTTGCTGTCGAGAGAGTTCTCAAATTGGAAAAGTTAGAATGGTAGAGCTGAAAGCAGAACTAAATTCTCTAAAACTACCAAAAAAAAAAAAAGGAAACATCCTCAACCTCTAAATGGCCCAGATCCTGATGATTAGTTCAGTTTGGCAGTTTTCTCAATGGAGTTAGCTGTGGTCATCAGCATCCATCATGTAGGCAGTCTAAACGAACATGCCGCAATGTCACAGTCTGGTTCATGTACTATCTATAGACAGCGTCTGAATACCTTTCCTCATCTAACAAACTCATCAGACCCACAGCATCTGCCACGTTTGGACCTCAGCCCCTTGGTGATGTCGTCAAAAGGTTACCCAAGGAAATGCAAAAAGAAAGTGGACAAGCCAATAATCCCTCTGTTAGCTAACAATTCGGTACAACTCTGAAAGAATCACAACTATTGTCTTTGGGCCTGTCTTACTTACGTTTCAGCATTGATACTTCAAGCTGTTTTCCTGTGCTTAATTGTAGTTATACATAAAACTTGGATGGCATATCATTTTTGAGAACTATATACAGAAATAAGTGCTGGAGTAAAAGGATTATGTTTCTAAATTAGTACCTGGTGCTAAAAGAAGTCAATGTGCCAGTAAATATTTTTTGATTGCCATAATCAAGAAAACATACTAAATATTTACGTCTATAAGTCACTGGACTGCACCAGACATAGGGAATGCAGAGTATTGCAAGACATGTACCTACAGTCAGTACAAATAACCTGATAAATAGCTGTACACACAATAAGTGCCAAATTAGCAGCACAGACAATAAATGGAGTAAATGCTACCAGAATGCGAACGACAAAGAGATGGTTGGGTTGGTCCAACATTTCTGGGAGGAGGTAGGGCATTATTAAAGAACATAGGGTATGTAGATAAGTTGACTGTAAGGAGGACATAGATCAGAGCAGTAAAGAAAACAAAGATTATGCAAGGCATGTTTTGAACCAACATGACTCAAGAGAGGCATTAACATAAAGTAGTTGTCTACACCCTTGATCCTGGTCAACTTTTTGTATCATTAGAGCTTGATAGCATGATATATAATGTAAGAGCACAAACCTTAAAGTTAAATTCTGATTCTTCAGTGACTAGATGGGTCACGGAACCTCTCTCTGTCTCCATTTTCTAAAACAAAAGTGTGTGTATGCATGTGCATACACACACACACACACAACTGACAACAAGCAAATGGCAACATCTATCTCCTAGGGTTATTGTGAAAATTAAATGATATATACATAATATACATACCCTAGCACAGATGAACTTAATTTATATTTCCATATATAATATATATACATATATACACATATATACATATATATACACGTATGTATATACATATATACATATACATACACGTATATGTATACATATATACATATACATATATACACATGTATATATACATATATACATATATACATAGATATATGTATATATACATATATGTATACATATATACATATATATACATATATACACGTATATATATACATATATACATATATACACACGTATATATATACATATATACATATATATACATATATACCTATATACATATATATACACATATATATATACATGTATATATACATATATATATATATTTGCTGGCGACAACAAATGGGAGAGATAATAAACATGTCAAATATACCTTACTGGAGAAAAATAACTCAAAATACCTAATTCACCCAACAGTGATGCACTAGTCATTAGTTGTTGCTTCTAAAAGGTAGCTTTATACCGTTGGCGAAGGAGAAATGCCATTTTCAGTTGAGAGTTAAGGTTTACAACTTAATTCTCTCACATCTCTTGACCATGATTTTTGTTTGTTTGTGGTTTCAATTCACAAAATTCCAGTTTGTACCATACGGACTCTCAGGGCTGAAAGAGACGGTAAGTGTTACTTACACGCTAATCGTCTTTGTTTGAACAGTTTTTCCCACTGGTTCCCACCTTGACAGAGGGTAGGGCCAGTGCACCTGTGGAAAGTAAACATCGGTAGCCTGAGTTCTCTCGGTTCTGAGAGTCGTTAAAATTCCTCTTCGTCTGGAGTTGGGCTTCATTTGAACTGAACCTGATTTTTTTTAAGACTAAGCCACGCCACAGTCACTCTGCATGGCTGGCCGTATATGTATATTTAATTTGACTCTGTGATGCCGTGGGAAGAGCAAACTCTGTGAAGTTTCATAAACACACCCGTTTTCGTGGCCTCCTTGCCTCTGTCCTTTCTGTTTCATCTCTGCTAAAATGATCTCTACTCTTTAGGCCCCATCTGATTGTCTTCAGGCCAACTTAGATGCTGCTGCCTTTGAACTTGCATTGCCCTCTCTACGTGTGTAGGTATATTACTGTTGTGTATAGACTCAGTAGACTGCAGAGCAAACGGATTAAGTGTCTGCATCCTCCGTAAGAAGATGAGCTCTCTTGGGGATACTGAGTCATCTTTGTATCCTCACACCCAGCCTAATGCATGGCACATAAGAGTAGTTGCTACGGTTGATGAGTGAATGACCGAATAGAACCAAAGTCACTTTATATCTCAGAGGTGGTCAGTTTTCTTTTCTCTGCCGTTGCCCTCTTTCCTAATTCTGGGATCTGGCAAATTCCTTAAAGAGGGAAATCGGAGACAGAGTTGGTATGATGGCTCCACAGCCCAGTGTCACCACTGAAGGTAGAGCTCAAACTGCATACCCTGGTGTCGTTGAGTTAGCGAGAACATCTCCGTATACAGACCTCATATTAAATGTGGGGTGACTAGATCCCCTGACACTTCGTGTGGCAGTCCGTATTTATTTTTTAAATGTTTATTTACTTTGAGAGAAAGAGAGAGAGAGGGAGAGAGCAGGAGGGGCAGAGAGAGAGGGGGAGAGAGAGAATCCCAAGCAGGCTCCGTGCTGCAAGCACAGAGCCCAGTGTGGGGCTCGAACCCACAAACCGTGAGATCGTGACCTGAGCCAAACCCAAGAGTCGGACGCTTAACCAACAGAGCCACCTGGGCGCCCTTCACATGGTAGTTTTTAGCGATAAAGCTGTTTATCATTGATACAATAATTCCTATGTGAATGCCTCATGGGAATAGGGACCAGACATCCACTGTCTCTTGCCTGGAGTCCTGTCACCACAGAATACGCGGAGAAAGAGGACAAAGCAAACACCCGTGTTTTCTTCCCCATTAAATGTGTTTTCACTGTGGCATTATCTTATTCACAATCAGAATTTGCTCTGTGTAACAAAGAACACGCTATTAAGTTTCTGCAAAGCTGGGGAAGGGTTTCTTACTCCAAGGACTGGTTCAGCAGTCACCAGCTGCTGAGAGCGAGTAGAACCAGAATGAGTTTTACAGAGGCACAATACAAGGGACATTGATGTGGCGAGCTAGAAAGATAATTTTAATTGCTATGGGGTTTCACACTCATTGTCAGAAAAATAAAGTCTCCCCGTTGATTCAAGAGCAGATCCTTCCATTTAAATAAGAATTCTGCTCTCCTCCTGGGAGTTATTCAAAGCTTCACTTCTATTACCTTTTTTTATCCTCAAAGCTGCCTTTCAAGGTAGGAAGGTAGGTGGCCTTTTTTTTTTTCCCCCTTGGGAGAACACATTTCTCTTCCCCAGGGGACTGAGGTGCAGTCTCTGTAGAGAGGTCTGGGGATGTTCCTTTTATGTCAACATTTTCAATGGCTCCCCAAAGATTTTAAAAGGGAATTCGAAATTCACGGGGCTGCTTTTTAAAAAGGCCACTGTGCTTTAAAATGCTGTCTAGTCCAGGCACAGAGTCAGGTAGTCCAGAGGAGGTAAGGTAAAGCCAGGGATGTGTTTAAGGGAAGCCTGAGGTTAGCGGGAAGGCCTTGGAGGAGTCACGGAGGAATAGCTATAATTCCAGGCTCCAAGGTCGTGAAGGGAAGGATGAGGGGAAAGGCAGTAGTACTGGGTACTTTGAGGAAGTACCAAAGCCTAGGTGTTTGACGTACCCGTGAACTGGGTCTTGATATACCCATTTTACAGAGAACCCACTGACAGCCAGAGAGGTGAAAGCTTACCAGAGCTTGCACAGCTGACGTGTCATTGGTGCAAGTCTCAGATTCAGATATGTATGCAATTAAGAGGATCTCGTAACGAGCAAGTAAAAATTCCAGGGACGCCAGGGACGTGACAGCAGAAGTCTAACAGTGGTCATTTATATTGCTGCTTATCAGATTGCTGGACAGGACGTGGCCAGGAGAAGCCTTTAGCCCCCTGTGACAGGCAGTTTGTTGATGTTGCTTTAGATTTTAATTAGGCCTTATTATGTGCCCAGTCTGTGTATCGTATGGTAAAATACGGTGCATTTTAGTGGACAAGAAGAGAGAAATGGAGATAAAAGTTGGTGGGTCCCTGTGAGTAAAACCAGGGTTTCTCTTTTTATGGGGAAGACTTCCCTTGTTACACTCAGGAGGTTGTGGCTCTGGGGAATCTACCAGCGCATGAGGTCAGGTATTAGGGAGCCACATTATCTGGTAAATAGAGGAACTGAGGTGGGGCGCCTGGGTGGCTCAGTCGGTTAAGCGTCCGACTTCAACTCGGGTCACGATCTCGCGGTCTGTGAGTTCGAGCCCCGCGTCCAGCTCTGGGCTGGCAGCTCGGAGCCTGGAGCCTGCTTCCGATTCTGTGTCTCCCTCTCTCTCTGACCCTCCCCCGTTCATGCTCTGTCTCTGTCTCAAAAATAAATAAACGTTAAAAAAATTTAAAAAAAAAATAGAGGAACTGAAGTACAGAGAAATGGAGCAGTTTGCCTGCGATGGCACCTTTAGCTTAGAGCCATTGCTGAGATTGAGTCCAGATTGAGCCACAGGTTGGCTCCCAATACTGTGCTTATTTCTGGACGTGATTTGTTCCTTCCCCCCACCGAATTGTATACGTATTAAAAAAAAAAAAACCCTCTCATTCCTAGGTGGGGGCCAAGCTTTGCCTCTGAGCCTGTTTAACACAGAGTTGCTTGGTGTATTATTTTTCGGTAAAATTTTTGCAAAGGGCAGCTCGTGACCTCCTGCTCCTGCCAGCACGATGTCTTATGATGTATTATGGGAATGACACTCCACCGATTGGCCCACAGCCTCTCACTAGACCTCTTTGGAGAAGAAGCAAGACTGTTAAGAAGTCCCCCAAGGAAAATATGACAGAAAGAGTGTCTTCCTTCAAAAGAACGGACAGCAGTATTTGCTATTCACTGGCACTGTTATATGATGTGTTTGTTTGGCAGATGAGAGAGGAAAGAGAGGACACAAATATGGAAGGTCATTTTGAAACGTTAATGAATATTTTTACAAGGATTACATCCAGAATTTGGATACTTTTTAACACACTGTAAAGGCCAAGCATCTAGGAGGAGAGAAAATTGGTTCCAAGAGTAATATTTACTTAAATGAGGATGTCAGGGCTAGAAGGAAATTTCTATTGCAAATGTCTCAGACTGATTCCTGTCTGACTTCTCTCGGGGTTTGTTGTTTGGGAATGTTAATTACATCGGAAGCCACCCCAGTTCCGTTTTTTCGAACTTCTAGTTATTAAATACACATTCCACTGATGCGAAATCTATTTAAATGTTTTAAGTTTGTTTATTTTGAGAGAGAGAGAGAGAGAGAGAGAGAGAGAGAGTGGAGGAGGGGCAGAGAGAGAGGGAGAGAGGCAATCCCAAGCAGGCTCTGTGCTGTCAGCACAGAGTCCGACACGGGGCTCTATGTCATGACCTTGAGATCATGACCTGAGCTGAAATCAAGAATCAGACGCTTTACCGACTGAGCCACCCAAGCCCCCCTAAAATTTTACTCTATACTTGGCTTCTTTCCTCTGTTTGTACACAAAATACACTTTATCTTTTGTTTATATGTATTTATATATATGAAAATGCCAGCCACACAGTCCTCCAAGCTTCTCTTTCCCAAGCTAATCTCCCTCAGTTCCTCCGTTCTTTCTCAAGTGGAATGATTTCTTTATCGTTCACTATTTTGTGCGTCTTTCTCTGAATACACCTGACTAGATAGAGTAAAGGAGTCTCATTACCTCCGTGACACTACCTCTCTATGGATCCAGTCTTACACAACAATAGTTGTTGTTTTTTAAATTTTGCGTGCCACGTCCCGTGGCTGTTTTATTTGAGCTTAGAGTCATTTCAGTGTAATCTTTTTTCCCCCCACGTAGCTTGGTAAAGGAACATACCTTGCGATTACATTATTTACTCCTAAAGGCTAGCGTTTCAGTATCACGGTGACTCAACTCATTCTGTCTCTGCTTCTACTGATCCCGAAGTTCCTGGCTAGCTTTCTTTCTGTTGGCGCATTTAGACTTGTCCAGATGAGGATATCAGCTTAGCCAATCATCGTACAATATTAGTGAATCTTTACTCGCTCGTGTCATGACTCCAGGTACCCCAGAGATTGCTGTCCGGTTTTTAGATTGCTGCCATTATTTCAGACATCAGCATCAGGTCCAACCAGCTGTGGCCTAGTGTCGCAAGCCCGCGGAACAACACATTAGACGGGAAAATGCTCAGAAAGGAGCTGTAGGCCAGGCAGCTTTTAATACTTTGACACATTTTTGTCCAATAAGCAACTTCGTGCCTATAAAACTTGAAATTCTTTTGCATTTTAATTGTTCTCTTTCTTCTCATTCATTCAGAGCCATCATGTTGTTGTTTTAGTCAAGGGTCATTTGGTGGCAAGAGAGATAGAGAGAGAAAATCCTAACCAGGCTCCATGCTATCAGCACAGAGCCTAAAGTGGGGCTCAACCTCATGAACTGCGGGATCACGACTGGAGCTTAAATCGAGAGTCAGATGCTTAGCCAACCACGCTAATCTAAGCTAGTTTAAGCAACGGGGGAAACATGGGGGAAGGGTATAGGGCCATCTCCCAGAGAATCAAAGATAGGGAGTGAATCTAGGACACATGAAAGACTTTCCAAAGCTGAGAAGCATCCAGAAGCCATCTCTCCCTCTCACGCTCTTTCTGGGTCCACATAGTCTCGATGGTGATTTTCTCTGTGCAGCTGTTTTTATTTTCTCTCTGTCTCTCTTCAGACTGGCTCCATTTATATATGGGCCGTAATAGCGGTCTCAAAATAATGTATTTAGCAGTCTTCCAAATTCAGCATCTGTAGCTAAATGATCCAGCTTCTACAGATTGCTCTGATTTATCCAGCCCAGCCATTGGATTGGTTTCCCTTGAGTGAGGTCCAATCATCTGTGGTGAGAGAAGAGTGGGAGCACATAATCCAAACGTACACGGCTAGGAGCCACCCCTGCGAGGAGACTCATCTCAGAGAAGAGAATTGGCTGCATAGGACTTCCAGCATGCACCAAACACATTTTTCCCTTTTTAGTTACTGAGTCTCTTCCTTGCGAAGACACTTCGTCATAGCAGAGATGCAGCTAGCAAACAGGCACCCAAAGCGACGATCAACATCCTTAGCGGTCAGAGACCTGCAAATGAAAGCCATAAACTCCCATCTACTGGAAAGAGGGAAAAGGTAGTGGGCAGGGATGTGGCACAACCAGAACTCAGTGCGAACTAAGAAAGTCATTTTGGAATACAGGTTGGTAGCTTCTGACAAAGCACTATAGAGACGGAGAACAGATCAGTAGCTGCTAGGGGCTTGGGATGGAGGAGGGAACTCTACAAATATGTACAAAAAGAGAGTCTTAAAAGTGACAGAAATAGCCTATATGTTGGTTGTGGGTATGGTTATCTGACTTTACTGGTTTTTCACAATTCATACACCTAAAAGGCTGAATTTTACTTTACGTAAGTCATGCCTCGAGATGTCTGGTTTAAGGAAAAAGTTATTTTCCTTGACAGGGAAGGCAGAAGTGAAACAAAAGTACCGTGGTGCAGGGGTCAGGATTTGTGTAGCTTAATAGAATGTCAGTTAATCTAGTATTATTTATGCAAAGAGGATTGAGATCGGGTTTCACAGTTTCAGCCGTATCTACTAGAAATCTCATGAGTACTCAATTGTGCACTAAATTGAAGTTGGACAGGGACGCCTGGGTGCCTCAGTGGGTTAAGCATCTGCCTTCGGCTCAGGCCATGATCTCGTGGTTCTTGGTTTCGAGCCCCGCCTCGGGCTGTGTGCTGACAGCTCGGAGCCTGGTACCTGCTTCGGATTCTGGGTCTCCCTCTCTCTCTCTGCCCCTCCCCCGCTCTTGCTCACTCTCTCGCTCTCTCTTAAAAATAAATAAAACATTAAAGAAATATAAGCATAAATAAATGGAAGTTGGACAAAATCTGTAGCTTGTCTCTCCTCTGTTGCTCCTAATGCTGACCTTGGACCTACCCACCCTTCCAACTACTCTCAGCAGCACATTCTCCTTTTACCCATCTTTTCACCTACAAACAGGATATAGAAAGAATGCTACTTTAAGGTGACAGCAAAGGGACAGAACAAATATGAGCACACTTCATTTACTTAATAAGGATAATTTAGGGGTTTTTTGGTCAAATGTTTTCATGTATAATAATACCATATTAACCTTTAATGAAAAATACTTTTTTTTTTTTTTTTTTTTTTTTTTTTTTACCATCGATGGAATTCAGTGCACACAGCATTGCTCTAAGGTCTGTAACCAAGCACTACTAATACATTTGCTGGTTGTAATGTTTGCTTTATTTTTTAATACCTGTTAATATGGGAAGTAGCATGCATTAAGAAGTATTTACCTTTTACGGGGTGCCTGGGTGGCTCAGTGGGTTAAGCGTCTGACTTTGGCTCCGGTCATGATCTCGCGGTTTGTGAGTTCGAGCCCTGCGTCGGGCTCTGTGCTGACAGCTCAGGGCCTGGAGTCTGTTTCAGATTCTGTGTCTCCCTCTCTCTCTGCCCCTCCCCCACTCGCACTCCGTCTCTGTCTCTCAATAATAAATAAACATTAAAAAAATTTAAAAAAAAGAAGTATTTGCCTTCTTTAAATGTTTGCTTCTCCTCTCTCTGATTTAAAGTTTCACAATTTACAATAAATAGAAACAGTCCCTTGTAGTCTGTCCCTTATTTTGGAAAACAAACCTCTATGTGCAAGAGATATTTTTAAAATCCATTAAGATGTTATTAGGTGAACATTTTTATGTTTATGAACTAAAATGACATTTGCTTATTTTCTGTTCCCTGCATTGACCTTTAGCATTGTTCAGCTTGATGACATTGAATTTATTTACTTTCGAAACTCCATTATAAAGAAGGCTTTGGCGACAGTTTCAGAAACAAGAAAATGCAATAGCAAACCCAATGCAATTTACAGGTATTGTGCTATTAGTCGTAGCCTACTCATTTATTTGCCTTTTATACAGTTTTCCTAGGAGAACAAATATCTGGATATTTGAAAACAAACAGGGCTGTGTTACAGCTACGGACAGAATTTTGGCTAAGCAGAATCTAACTAGTAGGATCATGAGATAGACTCTATTTCTAATTCCAATAAACAAGTTGTTTAGCTATCAGGTTACACATTTATCAGCATTATTCTGAAGGGCTACTGATAAATACGGATTTTTTTAAAAGCGTATGTTCACAGATGGGGTAGAATTTGACAACTCTTTTATTTCACAAGAAAAGAGTTTCTTTATAGAAAACTCTTGTTTGTAAAAGTGGAGTGCCAAACCTGTTAACCCTTACAGAATAGGAGTTTCCTGAATGTTTCTTTGATGGGGATTAATAAACTCTAACACCTAAATAAATGACCTTGTAAGGTGAAAAACAAATTGAAGTTAATTTACAAATTTACAAGTTATTCTGTGCCTGTTTCAGATACTCTCCTTTCTCGCAAACAAGGTTATCATAACGTGAGCGTACCCATAGCAACAGCCACCAATTGAATGTTGAACACAGAATGAGTGCTCCGTTCATTCATTCATTCATTTTTTCTCAAAAATATGTATTAAGCATTCACTCTGTGCTAGGTGCTAGAGATTAAGCACTGAAGAGGAGAAATGCTTTTGTCAAGTCCTTAGTTTCATGAAACTTACATGTAGCAAATACACACTTATTGACTGAAGCAGTATCTTTCACTTTAATCATTATAAAGTGAATACCCCTATAATCACCACCCAAATCAAATACAGGATTACAGAATTCTCAGTCTCTTCTCAGTTACAACCCCTTCTATCGTCACCCTCTGCAATAGCCACAAAGTCAGCTTGTCTAGAAATTGCCATTTTGCCTTTCTTTTATACTTGGATCACCAAGTTTTGTATTGCTAAGCATTACAGTTTAGTTTCACTTACTTTTGAAATTTATATAAGTTGAACCATTAAGGGTTTTTGATTTTATATCTGATCTCTTTCACTCAATATTATGTTTGTTGTGGGTGTAGGTATATAGATCATTCTCAAAGCTACACTCAATATTATGTTTGGTGTGGGTGTAGGTATATAGATCGTTTTCAAAGCTCTTTAGTTGATTCGGAATTTTTAAGTAAATATACCTTTTCAGGCTTAAGTTTTTCCAACATAAATTTAACTCATGCACATTTCTGATTTCTAGATGCGTTTTGCTTATTCTGAAACTTCATGGTATCATAGAGTATTCACTCTTGTCTCTTTTTTTTCCTCTCAAAATAATGCCGTTAGGATTTATCTATGTTATTGTATGCATTAGCAGTTCATAGTAGTAAAAGATTTCTTATGATACTTAATAGTATCTCCCATGTAGTAAGGCTCTGTTCATTTCTTTTCAATCTATCTCTGTTCTTCAGATTAGTTAACTTTCATTTATATATCTTTGGTTTGAACAACATGCTTGTTTGTTTTATAATTGAGTAATTTGATAATCCGTGGCAAGATTTGTGTTAAATCATTCTTGGGGCCCCTGCGTAGCTCAGTTGGTTGAGCATCTGACTCTTGATTTCAGCTCAGGTCATGATCCCAGGGTTGCGGGATCGAGCCCCGTGCGGGATCGAGCTCCACTGAGTGTGGAGCCTGCTTAAGAGTCTCTCTCTCGTTCCTTCTGCCCCTCTCCCCCTCTCACACACATCCTCCTTCTCTCTAAAATATATATATATTTTTAATTTAAAAGAAAGCCTTCTCGATGCGGTATACACACTGCATTGGCTGTTGCAAGAGTTCAGGCCAGGACAAGGGTCAGTACTGGGTGATAGTGAGAGATAGCACTGTCCCCAGCTAAGTTAGCTTCAGTGGGAGTGGGGAAAAAAGTAGACGGATTATGAAATGTTAAGGAGGTAAAATGACACAACTTGACAACTGATTGGAGGTTGGTTGAATCAAGGATAAAACCCAGGTTTCTTCTTTTGTGTTAGTCCTTGTCCTCTAAGAAACAGTTTGCCAGACCAAGAAATGACGGCTAGCTTTCGTCTAGATTTCATTAGAGGGGTCTGGCCTGGAGGTAGAAGATGTCCAAGTCATCAATATATCAATGGTAATTGGAGTCAGAATTGTATGAAATTACCCACGAGGAGCGTGTGATATGGGAAGAGGGCCGAACACAGGATTCCTAACTTAAAGACTGAGCAAAAAGGAAGAAGCTCACACAAAGAAGGTTAAAAAGACATTGGCACAGAAGTAGGAAGTAAATCAGAAAAACAGTGCATTAGACATTAGCATTAGTGTTAAAAATGGAAGTGAGGTCAAACAAGATGATGACATTGACAGCCATCGTGTTAGAAATCTCAGTGAAGAGATGGGAATCTCAGCAGATTATTGTCTGAGTAAACCGAGTTAGAGTTTAGTAAGTGATGAATGTGAGGCAATGTGGAAACAAGAAGAGGAAGCCATTTTTATACATAAAACAAGAAAGATATATCACAATAAAATTAGTAAGTGAATTTAGTAATGCCTTCCAAATTAGATGTAAATATGTACCCTGATATCAAAATTCATTGTATTCTTTTATACTAGCAGTAAATAAAATGTCTCTTTAAAGTAGTATCAGGGGGCGCCTGGCTGGCTCAGTCGGTTGAGCATCCGACTTCAGCTCAGGTCATGATCTCACCGTTTGTGAGTTCGAGCCCCGCGTCGGACTCTGTGCAGACAGCTCTGAGCCTGGAGCCTGCTTCGGATTCTGTGTCTCCCTCTCTCTCTCTCTGCCCCTCCCCTGCTCGCAATCTGTGTGTCTCTCTCTTTTATAAATAAATAAAGAAACATTTATAAATATATATATATATATATATATATATATATATATATATATACATGAAAGAGGAATAAAGCTTGTTTCTTTTTTTTTCAGTATATGAAATTTATTGTCAAATTGGTTTCCATACAACACCCAGTGCTCATCCCAAAAGGTGCCCTCCTCAATACCCATCACCCACCCTCCCCTCCCTCCCACCCCCCATCAACCCTCAGTTTGTTCTCAGTTTTCAAAGTCTCTTATGCTTTGGCTCTCTCCCACTCTACCCTCTTTTTTTTTTTTCCTTCCCCTCCCCCATGGGTTTCTGTCAAGTTTCTCAGGATCCACAGAAGAGTGAAAACATATGGTATCTGTCTTTCTCTGTATGGCTCATTTCACTTAGCCTAACACTCTCCAGTTCCATCCACGTTGCTACAAAGGGCCATATTTCATTCTTTCTCATTGCCATGTAGTACTCCATTGTGTATATAAGCCACCATTTCTTTATCCATTCATCAGTTGATGGACATTTAGGCTCTTTCCATAATTTGGCTATTGTTGAGAGTGCTGCTATAAACATTGGGGTACAAGTGCCCCTATGCATCAGCACTCCTGTATCCCTTGGGTAAATTCCTAGAAGTGCTATTGCTGGCTCATAGGGTAGGTCTATTTTTAATTTTCTGAGGAACCTCCACACTGCTTTCCAGAGTGGCTGCACCAGTTTGCATTCCCACCAACAGTGCAAGAGGGTTCCCGTTTCTCCACATCCTCTCCAGCATCTATAGTCTCCTGATTTGTTCATTTTGGCCACTCTGACTGGCGTGAGGTGATATCTGAGTGTGGTTTTGATTTGTATTTCCCTGATGAGGAGCGACGTTGAGCATATTTTCATGTGCCTGTTGGCCATCCGGATGTCTTCTTTAGAGAAATAAATGTCTATTCATGTTTTCTGCCCATTTCTTCACTGGGTTATTTGTTTTTCGGGTGTGGAGTTTGGTGAGCTCTTTATAGATTTTGGATACTAGTCCTTTGTCCGATATGTCATTTGCAAATATCTTTTCCCATTCCGTTGGTTGCCTTTTAGTTTTGTTGGTTGTTTCCTTTGCTGTGCAGAAGCTTTTTATCTTCATAAGGTCCCAGTAATTCATTTTTGCTTTTAATTCCCTTGCCTTTGGGGATGTGTCGAGTAAGAGATTGCTACGGCTGAGGTCAGAGAGGTCTTTTCCTGCTTTCTCCTCTAAGGTTTTGATGGTTTCCTGTCTCACATTCAGGTCCTTTATCCATTTTGAGTGTATTTTTGTGAATGGTGTGAGAAAGTGGTCTAGTTTCAACCTTCTGCATGTTGCTGTCCAGTTCTCCCAGCACCATTTGTTAAAGAGGCTGTCTTTTTTCCATTGGATGTTCTTTCCTGCTTTGTCAAAGATGAGTTGGCCATACGTTTGTGGGTCTAGTTCTGGGGTTTCTATTCTATTCCATTGGTCTCTGTGTCTGTTTTTGTGCCATAAAGCTTGTTTCTTTAGATTTCATCATCTAAAGAAACATGTAAAAAAATTCTTAAAGTAGGATCAAAATATAAAGCATTTAGGAATTAATCTAACAAAAGGTGTCCAAGATTTCCGCCCTACAAAGTATGAAACCTTCCTAAAGAAATTTCCAAAGGCCTAAATGAATAGAGAGATAGGATATGTTTATGAATAGGAAAACAACATTTTAGGATGGCTTTTTTAAAAATTACATTGGCAAGCTGATTCTAATATCTATATAGAAGTGCAGAGGACTTGGAATCTGAAAATACAGAAGGAAAAAATGCTGGAGGACTTATGCTACCTGATTAAAAGATTTATTATAAATTATATTAATCAAGTTTGGCATTGCTGAAATGATGGAAATATGGATCAGTTTTGGAGAATAGAAAGTTCAGAGATAAACCCGCACATATGCATTATCAATCAATTTGACAAAGATACTAAGGCAATGCAAAGATGAAAGGAAAACCTTTTCAACAAGTGGCACTGATTCAGCTGGATATCCATATGGAAATAAATGAACAGTTAAATCTAAGTGGATGAAAACCGAAAACTACCAACTATCTAGAGGAAGACATAAAAAATCTCTGTGACCTTCATATAGGCGGCTCTTGGCCAGAATACAAAAAGCGCCAACCATGAAGGAGAAAAAAAAGATAAAATTATTTTCAAATATTGCTATCTAAAAGACAACTTAGAAAAGTAAAAAAGCAAACCAGAGACTGGAAGAAAAGTCTTGCAACACATATAATAGAAAAGGAACTTATATTCAGAATAAAGAAGTCTTACAACTCAATAGCAAAAACACAACCCAATAAGAAATGGCCAAAAGATAGGAACAGTCATCTCACTAAAAGAAGATATGTGAATGGCTAATAAGCACGTTAAAAATGTTCAACATCATTAGTCAGTTAAATCCACAGTGCGATACCAGAACTAAACAACAATACCCATTAGAATGGCTCAGATTTTTGATGAAAACATACAAACTATCGGTAAGGATAAAAAGGAACTGAGACTCTCTTATGCTGTTGGTAAGAATATAAAATAGTATAGCCACTTTTGACAGGTTTGGGGATTACTTGATTAGTTAAATAGTTAAATAGACACTAGCCGTTTCATTTCAAGATATTTATCCAAGGTGTACTCACATGAACTTGTATCCAAATATTCACAATTATTTTTATTTGTAATACCCGCAAACCAGAAACTAAATGTTCAACACATGGATGGGTTATGATACAAAATGGAACAACTATTGACATGGTCAACAACTTAGATAATCTCAAAATCATTATGTGCTTTTTTTTTTTTAATGTTTGTTTATTTTTGAAAGAGAGAAACAGTGCACGAGCAGGGAAGGGGCAGAGAGAGAGGGAGACGGAATCTGAAGCAGGCTCCAGGCTCTGAGCTGTGAGCACAGAGCCTGACGCGGGGCTCCAACTCACGAACCGTGAGATCATGACCTGAGCTGAAGTTGGACGCTCAACCAACTGAGCCACCCAGGTTCCTCAAGATCATTATGCCTTTTAAAGAAGTCACATACTCCCCCCAAAAGTATACACTGTGTGATCATATTTGTATAAACTTCCAGGAAATGCCAACTAATCTACAATGAAAGAAAGATCAGTGGTTACCTGGTGACTGGGGTAGAGAGAGTTGATAGTGCAAGGAGAGATAGATTTTTAAAAGGCATGAGGAAATTTGGGGGAGATAATTAATATGCTTGTTATCTTGATTGCGGTGATGATTTCACATATATACATACATATGTCACAACTTATATGCAGTTAATTGGTGCCAAATTTATTTCAAAATTGTAGAAAAGCATAGATTTACCTATATAAACATTAGAAAATACTGGCAGCTTGGGGTGCCTGGGTGGCTCAGTCGGTTGAGTCACCGACTTCGGCTCAGGTCATGATCTCGCGGTCCGTGAGTTCGAGCCCCGCGTCGGGCTCTGTGCTGACAGCTCAGAGCCTGGAGCCTGTTTCAGATTCTGTGTCTCCCTCTCTCTCTGACCCTCCCCCGTTCATGCTCTGTCTCTCCCTGTCTCAAAAATAAATTTAAAAAAAACGTTAAAAAATTAAAAAAAAAAAAATACTAGCAGCTTAAGGAAGCCTGGGTGGCTCAGTGGGTTAAGCATCTGACTTTGGCTCAGGTCATGATCTCACAGTTCCTACGTTCGAGCCCCGCGTCGGGCTCTGCGCTGACAGCTCAGAGCCTGGAGCCTGCTTCGGATTCTGTGTCTCCCTCTCGCTCTGCCCCTCTCCCGCTCGTGCCCTGTCTCTGTCTCTCAAAAATAAATAAACATTTAAGAAAAGAAAGAAAATACTGGCAGTTTTAAAAAGAGGAAGAAACATCTTTATATGTAACTCTCGATCACAAAAAGTGGTTTCTGCAAAGCATTCCTGGTCCAAAGATGACTTTGACTTTAATTTTCTGAATCTCTTCATGGCCAATATTATGTCTCCCTCTAATGAAGTGTATAATACTGGAACATAATGTCTTTAAAAGCTCGTTCTCTGGTATCATGGAGATCTAGGCTTGAATCCTCTATTTCTAATCTACCAGCTATAGGATATTAAGCAAGTTACCTAATCGCGGTAAACGTCAGTTTTTACGTCTTAAAAATGAGAGATAACAACAGAATAGTACCTACCCCACGGGATTGTTACGAGGAGTACATTTTAAAATAAAGAATATTATATGCAAGCTAAATTGTAGTTTGCCTACGTATAATAAGTGTTCAATAAATGCTAATTAAAAAAAAATAATAGCATCCGTGCCGTTGATAATTTCATTCTATGTGTTTATGGCACATTTCCTCCAAGGCAAATTGAGGCACACTGTTCAGTTTTTATGACTTTTTAATAGGTAACAGTCTTTGTGTTTTTCTGAGGGGAAGGGGTCTTATTTTGAACTCAGCTGTTTTGTTTTTTTTTTCTCTCTCTTTCTCCTTAAAGTTGTCAAAGTCTTTGTCTGATAGTAAACTTCTCCTATGAGAACTCTTTTGTAGGGGCACCTGCCTGGCTCACTTGGTAGAATATGCAACCCTCATGATCTTGGGGTCATTAGCTCAAGCTACATGTTGGGTGTAGAGATTACCAAAAAAAAAATAGAAAAATCTTTTTCTTGATTTTTTTCTTTTTAAAAACTGCTGCTCATGGATTGAGATGACCCTTTTACTGTCAAGGCCAATTATTGGTGTTTTCTTTAGTAGCAACATAAAGAAGATGAAAAATATCACTATAACCTTACAGAATTTTGCTCATATTTTATATCTATTTCTTTTTTTTTAATTTTTTTAATGTTTATTTATTTTTGAGAGAGACAGAGACAGAGCATGAGCGGGGGAGGGGCAGAGAGAGAGGGAGACACAGAATCCAAAGCAGGCTCCAGGTTCTGAGCTGTTAGCACAGAGCCCGACGCAGGGCTCAAACTCTTGACCATGAGATCATGACCTGAGCCAAAGTCAGACGCTTAACCGATGGAGCCACCCAGGTACCCCTATGTCTATTTCTTAAGATTTGTAATAAACATGTTAGTTTAGTGAGGTTCTTAGTTTTGTTGGGCAGCATTAACTATAGATTGTAGCCCCAGGCATTGCCTTTGATTTTTACTTCCTTTTCAACCGTAAGTTGGACACTTACTATGAAAAACAGCATTCACGTCAGTGAGCCAAGTTTTCTTGCCTCATTTTAATTTTCACCTTTAACTTGCCATTTCATTCTGAATTCCAATACCTTGAGGTCATGTAATTTTTATCCAATATATTTCACTTAAGTGACCCAAAGTTCAACATATAGTTCTGTTCTAGGCCATGAAGGCAAAATAGAAAGAAATACTGACTGAATGAGATCTATAAAACTTAATGCTACCAAAGATTAAGTAAAGTTTAATGGACAAAATTGGCCGTCTTTCTCTTATCTAGTTGAGATCAATCAAGCAAAAGTTGTATTTGGCTTCAATATAATTCCAATTAGCCTCATAATCACATTTTAGAGTCAGCGTGCGTACATGAGCAGGGTAGGTCGTTATAATATTGAAGACTTCTGTATAATTCATGTTTAGATATTAAAGATGTGCTTCTTCTGCAGGAAAGAGTCCATTTTCTACTTATATTTTCAAGATCTTATTTGCTGAGATTTAGATTTGTTAGGGGATAGGAAAAGAAGAGCTGAAAGCCCCTATTTCATACTTTTTTGACACATTTGTGTAGGAGCAACAAATATATATCGTTTCCTTTACGTGGACATTTCCTAGACCCACTGTAGGACTTCTGGAATCTCTCATTTAAGACCTTACCTATGGCAGATGGATCGTTACTATTACTTCTTTGAGCTAGGACAAGCTCTAGGAAGTAGTAGAGAAATAGATTGTACACGCTAGGAATTCTCTTTTCCTGCTTTTACCTTCTACCCAATGACTCTACCAGTTCTGATGAGATTTCACAGATTTAAATGAAAGCCAGGATTGTTTCCCTGATACACGGAGGTGGAGAAGCCAGCCACTGTACAAGAGGAAAAATCCATCTTTTTCCAAAACAAAGAGAATTTGTCAAGATGGTCACTGGCAGTCAGTTCCAAGACATTTGATCTGAATTTGCCATGACCTCTATTGTTCATCCAGGTACCCAGGAGTGACCCAAATTTATAATAATAACTACTTACATTTATCTATATAGGGTTTACAGTTTATAAAGCAGTTTCACATTCCTTGTTTCCTCTGGTGTTCAACAATAAGACCCGCGAGTATAGGTGTAGAGAAAAAAGCTAACCTATCCAAACAATTAGGCAAGAAAATAAAACCATAGGCACAAAATTGGAGAAGAGGAAACAAATTAATAAACAAGTTCAGCAAGGTTGTAAGATACAAGATCAATGTATGAAGTGCGATGAGTATTTCTAGGTACTCGCAGTGAACAATCCAAAACTATAATCAAGAAAATTCCATTTCAATAGCATCGAAAAATACAAAATACCCAAGGATAAATTTAATAAAAGAAATGCAAGACTAAATCTCTGGAAACTACAAAATATTGCTGCAAGAAATTTCAAAAGAAATAAACTCCATTTTCATTGATTGGAACATTTTATATTGTTAAGACTGCAATAGTCTCCAAATCAATCCACAGATTTAACACAATCCTCATATAGACCCTTCCTGGGATTTTTTTTTTCTTTTGCAGAAATAGGCAAGTTTGTCCTAAAATTCGTATGGAATTTCAAGGGATCTAGAACAGATAAGCCAATATTGGGAAAGTAGAACAAAGTTGGAGGACTCTCACTTCCCAATCTCAAAATTTGCCATAAAACTACAGTTGATGAAGAGAATGTGATATTGGCATAAATGTAGACATATAGATCAATGGAATAGAATCGAGAATCTAGAAATAAACCCTGCACTTATAGGCAATTGATGTTTGGCAAAGGGGCCAAAAAAATTTATTGGGGAAAGAATAGCCTTTTCAACGATCATTGCTGGGACAAATGGATTGTCACATGCAAAAGAATGAAATTGAACCCCCTCCTCATACTATGTACAAAAATTAACTCAAAACCAATCGTTGAGGGGCGCCTGGGTGGCGCAGTCAGTTAAGCGTCCGACTTCAGCCAGGTCACGATCTCGCGGTCCGGGAGTTCGAGCCCCGCGTCGGGCTCTGGGCTGATGGCCCGGAGCCTGGAGCCTGTTTCCGATTCTGTGTCTCCCTCTCTCTCTGCCCCTCCCCTGTTCATGCTCTGTCTCTCTCTGTCCCAAAAATAAAAATAAAACGTTGAAAAAAAATTTTTTTTTAAATTAAAAAAAAAAAATCATTGATCTAAATGTAGGAGATAACATATTTTTTTTTTAATTCTTAAAGGAAAACAGGGGAGTAAATCTTTATGACTTTTGGTTAGGCACAGCACAGGCAACATCTTAGATATGACACCAAAAACGTAAGTGCCAAAACAAAAATTTGTTCCATTGGGCTTCATCAAAGTTAAAAACTTTTGTGATTCAAAACCATAACGAAAGTGAAAAGGCCATCTGTAGAATGGAAAAACATTTGCAAACTGCATATCTGATAGGGGTCTTGTATCAAACATATACAAAGAACACTCATAGCTCAATATTAAAAAGAAAATAACAGTTTTTAAAAGGGACAAGGGGTCTGAATAGAAATTTCTCCAAAAAAAGATACATACATGGCCACTAAGCACATGAAAAGATGCTCAACATTACTAGTCATTTGTGAAATGCAAACCAAAACCACAATGAGATTTCACTTAGCATCCACTAAGATAGCTATAATAATAGAAAGAAGGAGAGAGAGGAAGGAGAGAAAAGGAAAGGAAGAAAAGAGAAAAGGAAAGAAAGGAAGAAAATAGTAAATATTAGCTAGGATATAGAGAAATTGCAACATTCACATTGTTGGCGGAAATGTGAAATGGTGCAGCTATTATGGAAAACAGTTTGGTGGTTCCTCAAAAGCTTAGACACAGAATTACCATAAGACCTATCAATTTCACTCCTGGATATACCCAAAGGAATTAAAAACACGTATTCAAACAAATATGTTTACAGAGATATTCCATGTAGCCCCATTCACAGCAGCCCAAGGCTGGAAATAACTCAAATATGTATCAACTAATAAATGCATTTTTAAAAATGTGTCCTATTCATACAGAGGAATATTATTTAACCACAAAAAAGAACGAAGTTCTGACATGCCACAACATGGATCACCTTGGAAAACATGATGCTAATTTAAAGAAGCCAGCCACCGAAGGCCACATATTATATGATCGAATTCATACCACACGTCCAAACCAGGCAAATCTAGAGAGAGAAACTACATTAGTAGTTGCCAGCGGCTAGAGGGGGATGTAGGGGGAGGGGACGACTACTTAATGAATACAGAGTTTGTTTTGGGGTTGTGGAAGTTTTCTCAAATTGATTTTCATGATGGTTGATGATAGTGAATCTGCAATTGTGGGAGTAGTCTTGGGGACCCCTGACTGTAGTGGATTTCACTAGAACGACCCTGAGTTTCTGAAATATGACTAGAGTGCTATTTGGGAAAAAGAGAGAGGGGTGGGGGATGGCAAAACCCTGGTGCCTGGGTGGTTATGGAGCTGTCTTTGATGATAGACCCAACCCCAGGAGAGTTGCCTTCCTGGCTTTGAGTTGGCCTTGCTAGCTAAAATGAGGGGGGACGCTCAGCCCAGGTGATGCCTTTGGGTTTTGTTTTCTCCTGGGTATGAGGAGAAAGAACCCAAACGTTCCCCAGACACAGACTTGGGATGGGGGCAAAGTCAAGAACAAGTAGTTTGTAGTTCTCTTTGCCAGGTGGCGGGGGACATAATCCAAAGAATCCTGAAGCTGGGCTTTGAGCGGACCCAAAATAGTAAAAGCTCTGGCATTGCTCTCTCTTCCAAGTAGGATGAAAAAAAGTTGAAGTCCGTTCACAGGGCTGGAGCAAAGCTTTAGATAAACAAGAGGGAGGAAATAAAAATAATGGAGCCACTCCAGCCTCCCTGAGGTCACTGCTGTAGCATCACCCTAACCCCCATCTTAAAGTGCTAAGTTTACTGCTAGCTTTTTTTTTTTAAAGTTTTTAACGTTTATTTATCTTTGAGAGAGAGAGAAAGAGAGACAGAGCCTGAGTAGTGGAGGGGCAGAGAGAAAGGGAGACACAGGATCTGAAACACGCTCCAGAATCTGAGCTGTCAGCACAGAGCCGAACACGGGGCTCGAACTCATGATGGCGAGATCACGACCTGAGCTGAAGTCAGGTGCTTAACCAACTGAGCCACCCAGGTGCCCTAACTGCTAGCTTTTTGAGTAGACTTGCAGCAAGATAAAAGGGGAAGGATGGTTTTAACAAATGGCTTTGTATTTTGTGGCTATAGCATCTGGGTACATGATAAAAATTAACATAAAATGCTATATGCTTGTAATTTTTATAAATGTTAAAAGGAAAGCCATATACATGCATACACAATTTAGTGGGATACAAGCTCCTTGCTTTTTACTGCTAATGGGTGTGTTGGAATTTAAACTCTTTCAGTTTTGGAAACCAAACGATTCTCTGTAAGCAATGATTTTTGCTATGGTTTTTGGCCTGTTGGAGCCTCCGGAAGAAGGGAGACAAGATAAAAAGAGAGGTGATCCTTACATGGAGACATGCTTTTAGAGTTTTAAAAAGCACTTTTTGGTTTGCTAGTGAGCTCTTATCAAATTACATTTCTTTTTTTTTTTTTTTTTTTAATTTTTTTTTTTTTCAATGTTTATTTACTTTTGGGACAGAGAGAGACAGAGCATGAACGGGGGAGGGGCAGAGAGAGAGGGAGACACAGAATCGGAAACAGGCTCCAGGCTCTGAGCCATCAGCCCAGAGCCCGACGCGGGGCTCGAACTCACGGACCGCGAGATCGTGACCTGGCTGAAGTCGGACGCTCAACCAACTGCGCCACCCAGGCGCCCCTACACACTCTTTAAATCAAACATCACAAAGGTGGTGCAAATCTGCTGATTTACCTGAAACTTGCTTTGATCTGGCTGCTACTGTTGACATAACCCTTATACTTCATGGACAGTGACAAATCTCTAAGATCATATAGTCTGATTCTGGAGTCATTTGAGGTTACCAGTATCTAAAAATAAATTAAAGAAAAAGTTAAAAATATCATCTTTTAATCTACGTTAAGGTATAACCAAAAACGGTATTACGTACACATATATAGCGAGAATATACCTCACAACTACAAAATGCTGTATTTCACATGAGAGAAAATATATTCTTTTTTTTTTTTTTTATTTTTTTTTTATTATTATTATTTTTTATTTTTTTTTTTTTCCAACGTTTTTATTTATTTTTGGGACAGAGAGAGACAGAGCATGAACGGGGGAGGGGCAGAGAGAGAGGGAGACACAGAATCGGAAACAGGCTCCAGGCTCCGAGCCATCAGCCCAGAGCCTGACGCGGGGCTCGAACTCACGGACCGCGAGATCGTGACCTGGCTGAAGTCGGACACTTAACCGACTGCGCCACCCAGGCGCCCCTCAAATTACATTTCTTACCCCTAGAGGCTGATGATTTTCCCGCCCGATGTGCATGCTTGAGAGTGGGTCAGTTTGGACTGTAAGACCAACAAGATAAAATGGGTTTAGGGAAGCCTTATTTTGGCTCTTGGATTTGGAACACAGAGTCTGGCTCTACCACATCTAGGCTTTGCTGCTCCCTAAGAAAAGCCACTGGCTTTTGGAATCCTGAATTCTCAGATCTTCATTTCCTAGATCTGACTCTGAACTGAAACCTTTTACAGTCTGCTATGGGCTATTTTCATCTCAGCAAGATACGGGCTGAACTGAAAGCAGGCATGGGCTCAATGAGCAGAGCCCAGACCCCTGGACCTTTACAGATTTAGGGTACCCCTTTCTGAACCCATAAACGATGACAACATTATGGATGCGGGCTGGACTCTCTGGGTCATTTGCAGATGCCCATGGACAGAGCTTGTTCTCCAATGGGGCCATCTGAAATTACGCTGCCCAGAGGCTCTATGTTTTTGACACAGGCTAATTGCATTTCTAACTTGTGAATCCCAGGAAAGCTGCAAGTTGAGAGAGGGCACATTACCAACACAGTGACCCTTGCACCCACCCCTGACAGATTGGACTTTCATCCTCAGCTCAGGGGGACCTCACGCTGTTGACTTGTGTTCTTTGGTTTTCTGGATTAGTAGCTGTTGGCAACAATGGGCTATTAGCCTTCCTTCACCATTTTCCTAATAAATATACGTTAGTAAGGCAGTTTATTAAATGCTGCTGTCCCCCAAAATGGTTTTAGGTTTGGTTTTGTTTTTTTTTCTTGGCTGCTCACTGGATAAATGGTGGGGAGAAAAAGGAGGCGGGTGGGGGTAAACTTATTTTGAAAGACAAAACAAAAAATTCAAGATTTTATCCCGACTGTGTCTTGAACATGAAGTGTCTTTCTCGTTAAAGTAGATGACCATGTGTTTCTATAAACATGACTTTGTCTTTCTTGCATACAACCCGTCCAAATGAAAGGCCTCTTTGAGAGTATGGGGTAACTTAAAAAAATCCTCAAGTTAGGAAGACGGAACGCAACACACTGATTTTATAACAGAAGAAAAACAAAAACCCAGCGCCTGGGAAGGCACGGGGGAGGAGGAAGGACACTAATGATATTTGTTTTTCAAAACCACTCCTAAAAGTTTTCCCATCCTCCCAAGGAAGAACATTCCATGATGCCTTCCTGAAGTGCTTCCAAGTGCTTTGAATTCAAACGGACTGCAGAGCGTGCGGTCACACCAGACAGTGTGGACAGTGCAGATGATGAGACCGACTGAAAGAGCTCCTGAACTTTCCACACAGAACACCTCCACGTGTAGGCCATGCTCGTGAGGTAGAAAAACTATGGTCAAAGACAAGCAAAACTGTTAGGAACTCATGGCCTTTCAGGCAGTCCCTCGGAAAGCAATGGCTGAACTAATGTTTTTTGGACTGAATGAAGAACCCTCGTGTGGAAGACCCCACAGTAGGAGGCTACGGTGGGACCCTGTTTACCTGTGCTGCTTGACTAATGTATGTCTAGGGTCCTGTTTGGGGTGCCCAACCAATGTAATCTTCATGTTTCCGGGAGGAACATATATATTCTCTGGCATTGTATTGATGTGTGCACCCTGGCTATCGTGACACTGTCTTAGTCCTGAAAGACTTTCAGGTCACCTTCAACTCACCTGCTACATTTGTGCTGAATGGATACCTCAGACCAAGTAAGAAAATAATAATATAGAAACCTACAGAGAGAGCCGCCGGCTTTCTAAGATAGACCTTCATGGTTAATGGGATTTGTTTTAACTGCCTTCATTTAGGGCATTGGAAGGCATAACTGAGTCGAGGCCAATGTATCTATGTGACCAACCCCAATTAAAACCTTGGCTGCTGAGTCTGTAATCAACTTCCCAGGTAGAGAACACTTCACATGGATTATCTCAACTCTGTTGCCAGAGGAATTAGGTCCGTTCGGTGCAACGTCATGGGGAAAAGATTCTTGGGAGCTTGTGCCTGGTTTCTTTTGGACTTTATCCCATGTGTCTTTTTCCTTTGCTAAGTTTCCTTTGTGTCTTCTCACTGCACTAAACTGTAATCCTAGATATAATGACTTTTGAGAACTGTGAGTCTAGAGAATCACTGACCCTGGCGGTAGTCCTGGAGACGACCCAAACAAAAAGCAAATAATCCTCTCCGTTTTTATGCTTGACAAAATAGAGGCTCAGCTCTATTTCCATTCTCAACAGATCAAAGGTTTGGAGTTGCCACAAGAACTCATAGCTGACTCTCTAAAGCCTGTGACTTCTCACTATACCCCAAATCCTTTATCGATCCTAGGGATTCCCAACCCTCCGTATCAAGTTATACGTATATCTTTTCATTGCCCTTTTGCCACTATTTAAATGCCAAACTTTCCTTTCTCCACCTTTCTCCTTCCAGAGATAAGACCACCAATAGGACCTTCAGGGGTAGGCTTATTATTGGTAGGAAAGAAGGAAATTAACATCCCCTGAATACTGTATGCCAGCAATCGCATTGCTACTCATAAGAAATATCTCTACAGTAGATACTATGATTTCTATTTTATAATTTGAGAAACTGCTAGTACGAAAAGATGATTAACCTGCCTAGGATCATATTCCTGATGAGTAGTAGAGCTGAAACCTACATCTACGTCTCTGTGATCCTCATGCTTGTGCTCTTAATAACTATACTGAGTCACTACTTCTGAATCAGTAGCAATAGTTTTGAAACAACTTAATGTAAACAACAGTGGAACGCTAATTTTGGCCTATCAGATTTGCGATGTTATAATCCCCATAGCCATCAGTCTTGGCCAGAAAGCAGTGAAAGAATTAGACTCATCAACTGCTGAAAGAAAATTCCATTGCTACAAGTATTCTGGAGGATACTTTGTCAATGTTATAATTGTGCTTTTAATCAAGTATAATGCAAATGTTATTCTGCTTGATGTTGTAATTCCCTTAAACTGTCTTCACTTGTTCATCTTTTTCTTTTCTTCACTATTCCAGGTGAGTTCCTCTGCCCTGAGTTCACGAATTCTTTCTTCTGCTTCGTCTAGTCTGATACTGAACTCTTCTCCTGTATTTTTTAGTCTGGTTATTTTATACTTCAGCACTCCTATTGGGTATGTTCTTATATTCTCTGTCTCATTGTTGAAATTCTTACTATGTTCACCCCTCTTCCCCCAAGCTTGATGAGCATCTTTGTAACCATTGTTTTTGAAATCTCTGTGTGGTGAATCACTTATCTTTGTTTTATAAAGTTCTTTTTCTGAGGTTTTATCTTGTTTTTTTTTTTGTTGTTGTTGTTTGGAACATATTCCTCTCTTTCTTCATCGTGCTTGATTCTCTGTGTTGGTTTTTATGCATTGAATAAAATAGCCACCTCTCCCATACTTAAAGAAGTAGGCTTGTATGGGAGATGAACTAAGGTTCATCCTAGTTCATTCATCCTATTGTTCAATCCTGCCATAACTAGGCCAAAGCCCCAGGACAAGCAAATAGGCCTCTTTCACAGAAGACTTGAAGTTATGTTTCAGTCTGCATCTGTATTGTGTCCTGGAGGCACTAGTCTGCCAAGAACTGTCTCTCCAATTTTTATAGTCCTATAGGACACAGGAGTCCCTCTGGTCTCCAGAGCCAGGCAATCAAAGCACATAACCTGGGTGGCAGCCACAGAAACTGGATCACCAGATGTAAAAATTGGGTTGCCAGATGTGTGTAGAAGCTCCCCTCTGGAAGACACTGGTGTGCTGGAATGTGGCAGAGGGAGAGTACAAAATGTCGCCCACTGGCTGGAGCAAGGTGAAGGGGGTGTGCAAAGGTGGCACTTACAAAAAAAAAAAAAGGAAAAGAAAAGAAAGAAAATGAAAGCAAAGAAGGGAAAGCAAAAAAAAAGAAAAAAAAAGAGAAAAAGAGAAAAATCGAAGGAGAAGAAGAGATGGCACCTGTCAGCTTTAGCAAGGCGGAGGGAGAATATGGAAGATGGTGTCTGCTGATGCATAAGATGCTGGAGCACAAAGATGGCACCTGCTGGAAGAGAAGAAGAAGAAGGAGAGGAAGAAGGAGAAGAGGAAGAGGAAGGAGGAGGAGGAGGAGGAAGAGGAGGAGGAGGAGAAGGAGACATCTGCCAGCTTTAGCAAGGAAGGGAGAAAGCAAGAAGATGTCACCTACCAGCCTCTGTCCCCAGATAGTATCCCAACAGGCCCTGCCTCTCATAGAAAAGCTTTAAAATTAGCAAGTAAGTTTCTTTCACATAATACTAGGGACTCTTCAAATTGTTTTTGTTCTGCACCTTGGAGTGAGTGAGTTTATACAAGAGCCCTTTAAGAGCCACAGTTCACCACAGCCTGGTAGGTCTTATTGGTCTTCAAAATCCTATTGGTCTTCAAATCCAGATGTTTGGGGGGGCTCATCTCTGAGATTCCGGTCTTAAAAGTTGGCTGCCTGATGTAGGGTACAAACCCTTTGCTCCTCAAGGGGAAGCTTGGGGTTTTGAGTTCCTTCCCGATTGTGAGTCACCATATCAGGGGTGGGGTTTAGGGTGACATTGCGGCTCAGCCTTGCCTACCCACTTTGATGTGTATCTTTTTTTTCTCATTTTACCCAATGTGTATGAGTTGTTTAGCTTGTTTCTTTTTCCAGAGGAGATTCCTCCTCTGTAGAGTCACTGTGTTGGTGGGAGAAGGTAAGTTCAGCATCCTCCTACCTCACCCACTCCCCTCTCTTTTTTCTTTTTTTTTTTTTTTTAATTTTTTTTTTCAACGTTTATTTATTTTTGGGACAGAGAGAGAGCATGAACGGGGGAGGGGCAGAGAGAGAGGGAGACACAGAATCGGAAGCAGCCTCCAGGCTCTGAGCCATCAGCCCAGAGCCTGACGCGGGGCTCGAACTCACGGACCGCAAGATCGTGACCTGGCTGAAGTCGGACGCTTAACCGACTGCGCCACCCAGGCGCCCCACCCCTCTCTTTTTTCTTAAAGATGCTTAAATTTATTAAAACTTTGAAGATATTTAACAACTTATAGAAACAAGACAAATACATTCTTAACATATCAATTCTAGAAACCTGAAAGTCCTAGGAATTAGATATTAAAGGATTTAGAAAAAATTTCTTATAAAAGGTTTTCATACTACATTCTTCATCCAACTGGGACTTTTGATAGTATTTCACTCTGACCATTGCCTTGATAAATTATCAGCTGCACATGAAATCATTGCTAGATGAGAGATTAGTATTCACACTTAAACACAAATAATAAATAGCACCATATTTCCTATTTAATGGCACAGTTTCTTCTGTAATTCTTTGGTGCTCTATAATAATCCATTGGACTCCCCTTTTGCCCCAGTCAAAGGGGACCCATTCCTGCCTTTGTCCTCACACCTGTGAACACTTATCAAGGCTTAAAACACTGGTCAAATCACCACTGTAGGACTTCTTTTGTGAATGCAGATAAAAACGTCTCAGAGGGTCGTTTATACTGTTCTGTTCTTCCACATCTCAAATCTTCACTTGGCTGGTCAGAGGCAGGTAGAAATGGGTTACAAATCTTAGAACTTATGATAATTTTGCCTAGAAATCAATTAAGAATCTTGCCGAAAAGCGTGACAAAGGAGCTCAGATCAGCAGTCTTTTCCAACAGGATGACAGTAACGTACGAAGAAGAAACAAAAGCCATCCTGCCCCGTGACATTTCAAGCCAGGGGCAGTGCGCCCCGTGATCCCAGCACACAAGGCTACTAGGTGCTGACAGTCCTGGATGACACTGATCTCCCACTCCAGGTAAATGTTGGTCCCCGTCTGTGGTCTCTCAAAGATCTGTGTGAAGGTCAGGAGTGCCCCCCATGCAACCCCAGCTGAAGCCTTGGTGGTTGCTGAGAATCTTCTGTACCATTTGTTCCACCAGCTCCGTGTGGTTCCTGGAGCAGCCACCATCAGAGGACAAAAGGGCTGGTCGAGTTCACCCCCCCTCCCCCACTGAGCATGGAGTGGTAGCCTTAGGTGTGGGCCATGGCTTCAGGCAAGGAGCATTGCCTCGGGCAGTAGCCACAGGCATGGGATGGTTCCAGGTGATGGTGCTGGGCTCCTGGGCATAATATCCCAGGTAGTCGGCCAGTAGCCATGCTATGTACTCCCTCAATGCATCCACCCTGGCCCCACTATTCTTGTTTATTAACTTTTTCCTATGAACTTTGGATTCAACCCTCTAGTCCCGAGGTGGGAAAAAAATAACTTGGTATTTTTACTGGAATTGTAATATATTTATGAACTGGCTTCATGAAAATTAGGTTGAATCGTACTATTTCTATGACATGTCTCAATTTTGTTCATGTCTATTTTTGCATCTGTTAGGACGATTTTAAAGTGGATTTCCTTAAAGAAAATGACAGTCCATGTCATTTTCGTAGGGGGTTTATCATTTTTGTAATTGTGAGTTAGCTTATTTTCATTTTTTTCTTTTTTACATTCTGACTATATAAATATATATTTGACTATATAAAATATATTTGTATATATGAAGGGTTTTCTTTTATCTATTCACTTTGTTGAATTGTATATGGATGTTACCTATTACATTATCTTTGGTTTTTCGGGTATACAAACAAAACATTAACAATGGTGATAATTTCAACTTTTTGTTTCTGAATTTGCTATGTCTGATTTTGTCTACTGGTTGGATTTAGTTGTGTTGGGTGGTGACTTCAGTACACCCGGGGTTCAGTAGGGAATTCCCCTTAGAATGTCTTCATTAAGGACGAAGCTTGGGTTTTCAACTGCAGCCATTTTTTTAAATTCGGGAATGGCATTGAATTTTGTTCAATTGCCTGCCATGGAAATGACTATATAATCTTTTCTCTCTTTCGATTTGTGGCCATGATGAATTACACTGAGAGATTTTTTCACCTTTATTTTACTACTTTTAACTTTTGGGGCCATCTCTTCATTTTTTTTTTTTAATTATTGCTAGCATTTAAAGCTCTGGCTTTCCTCCAATGTCTGTTTTAGCTGTATTGCCTCGATTCTTTATATATAGTGTTTTTGTTTTCGCTATTTTCTTGAAATTCTACACCTGCTGTTTGCAATTCTCCTTTGACCTAAGAGTTATATGAGAGAGAGGTATGCGAACCAATCTAGAGGTGGAAGGGGGGTCTTTTGTTTCCTGACTTTGTTTTTAATTTCTAACGTTATAGTATCGTAATCAAATATGTGTATCATTTGTATTGTTTAAGAATTTATGTTGTCTTTGTGAAAAAATATATAGGGTCCATTTTCCTGAAGCATCTCTGGGCAGTTGAAAAGAAGACACACTCTGTATTATTGAACTTCTGAATTCAGTATGTAGCCATCAAATTTACTTCATTAACCATGCCACTGGGTATCTTCTATTCTTACTACGTCTACTAAGTTAAGTCTTGGTCTTAATTTGATGAATTGAAGTATCCTAATATTAAGAGTATTTCTGTTACACTTGTAATCCCCTTTCTTTTACAATGTATATTTATTGGTGATTTTTGATATCTTGCGTCTTGGGGACCACTTATGTTTCCAGTCTTTCCTGCGATGCCTGTGTTGGCTTCTTACCAGTCTTCCTATATGGCTTTGCTGGTTTCAGCTGCTTTTCCCAGAATTACATGTTATTTAGATTTCGCGGGTTTCTTCTGTCTCCTAGATTCGCTGGAAATATAGTTCATAGATTTTTTCCTCATTCTCATTTTTGCTATGTTTTGTTTCAAGGAGATATGGGGGCAGAGACTGAGAGCTATGATACCATATTTTACTGTAAGAATCCTGTATCTGAGAGTTATCATCTAGCTGATTGGAAAACTAAGGCTCAGAGAAATTAATAATTTCCCAAACACTACCTGGCTAGTATGTGCCTCTGTGGATTAGGACCTTGGTGGGTGTCCAGTCTATTTGTTTGTTTTTCACCTTATAGCTTCCCCCACAGATTACACCTACGACTACCCAAGTGTTAAGGTAGACCTGACATAGACCTCCTTGTTTACTTTTGAATTTTTATTTGTATATGTTTTGATTCCCGTATAGTTAACATACAGTGTTATATTAGTTTCAGGTATACAATATAGTGATCCAACAATTCTATACATTATTTGGTGCTCACCACAAGGTATACTCTTTAATCCCCATCACCTCTTTTACCCATCCCCCCCTCCCCTCCCCTCTGGTGACCATCAGTTTGTTCTCTATAATTAAGAGTCTGCTTTTTGGGTTGTCCTTTTTTCCTTTGTTTTCTTTGTTCAATTCCATGGAGGGAAATCATATGGTATTTGTCTTTCTCTGACTTATTTCAGTTAACATTACACCCTCTAGATCCATCTATGTTGTTGCAAATGTCAAGAATTAATTTTTTATGGCTGAGTAATATTCCATTGTGTGTGTGTGTGTATTCATTCTTTTTACGAATATAAAAGCATTTTTATTTGAATTTTTATGAATTTTTTATTTGAAATTTTGATTTTTATTCAAAAATTATGAATTTCTATGAATATAATATATACATTCATTCTTTTTATGCCTGAGTAATATTCCAGTGTGTGTGTGTGTGTGTGTATTCATTCTTTTTACGAATATAAAAGCATTTTTATTTGAATTTTTATGAATTTTTTATTTGAAATTTTGATTTTTATTCAAAAATTATGAATTTCTATGAATATAATATATACATTCATTCTTTTTATGCCTGAGTAATATTCCAGTGTGTGTGTGTGTGTGTGTGTGTGTGTGTGTACGTGTGTGTGTATCACATCCTCTTTGTCCACTCCAATTTGGATGAACACTCATGTTGTTTCTGTATCTTGGATATTATAAATAATGCGATAAACATAGGGATGCATATATCTTTTCAAATTATTGTTTTCATTTTCTTTGGGTAAATACCCAGTAGTGAAATTACTAGAATTACTAGATCATATGGTAGTTCTATTTTTAACTTTTTGAAGAACCTCATACTGTTTTCCAGAGTGGCTGCACCAGTTTGCATTCCCACCAATAGTGTAAGAGGGTTCCTTTTTCTTCACATCCTTGCCAATCCTTGTGGTTTCTTGTGTTTTTGATTTTAGCCATTCTGACTGGTGTGAGGTGATATCTCATTGTAGTTTTGATTTGCATTTCTCTGATGATGGGTGATGTTGAACATCTTTTCACTTGTTTATTGGAAATCTGTATGTTTTCTTTGAGAAAATGTCTATTCATGTCTTCTGCCCACTTTTAAATTTGGTTATTTGTGGGGCACCTGGGTGGCTCAGTCAGTTAAGCATCTGACTTCAGCTCAGGTCATGATCTCACGGTTCATGGGTTCCAGCCCCATGATGGGCTCTGTGCTGACAGCTCAGAGCCTGGAGCCTGCTTCGGATTCTGTGTCTCCCCCTCTCTCTGCCCCTCCCCCTCTCATGCTCTGTCTCTATCGCTCAAAAATAAAGAAAAATGTTAAAAAAAACTCTTAAAAATAATAAATTGGGTTATTTGTTTGTTTGGTATTGAGTTGTATAAGTTCTTTATATATATTGGATATTAAGTCCTTACTGGATATAGCATTTGCAAATACCTTCTCCCATTTTGAATGTTGTATTTTTTCTTGTGTTGATGGTTTCTGTTGCTCTAAAAAGCTTTTTGTTTGGATGTAGTCTCAATAGTTTAATTTTGCTTTTGTTTTCCTTGCCTCGGGGGATGTATTTAGAAAAATGTTTCTACAGCTGATGTCAAAGAGATTGCTGCCTGTGTTTTCTTTGAGGAATTTTAAGGTTTCACGTCTCATATTTAGGTTCTTAATCCATTTTGAGTTTATTTTTGTGTATTGTATAAGTATGTGGTCCAGTTCATTCTTCCACATGTAGCTGTCCAGTTTTCCCAGTGCCATTTTTTGAAGAGACTGTTTCTTTCCCCACTGTGTATTCCTGCTTCCTTTGTCATAGATTAATTGACCATAGAATTGTGGCTCTATTTCTGGGATCTCTATTCTTTTCAATTGATCTATGTGTCTATTTATCTCCCAGTACCATATTGTTTTGATTACAATAGGCTTGTAGTATATTTTGAAGTCTGGGGTTATAATACCTCCAGTTTTGTTCTTTTTCAAGATTGCTTTGAGTATTTGAGGTCTTTTGTGGTTCCACGCAGATTTTAGGATGCTTCGTTCTAGCTCTAGCTTCATTCATGAAAAATGCTGTTGATATTTTGATAGAGATTGCATTAAATCTGTAGATTGATTTGGGTAGTGTGGACATTTTCATGATATTGGGTCTCCCAATCCATGAGATATTATTTGTGCTCACAGATTGGGAGTGCAAATATACCTAGTTATTTTTTTTTAATATGATTTATTGTCAACTTGGTTTCCATACAACACCCCGTGTTCATCCCAACAAGTGCCTTCCTCTGAGCCCATAACCCACTTTCCCCTCTCCCCAACCCCACATAAACCTTCAGTTTGTTCTCAGTATCCAAGATTCTCTTTTAGTTTGCCTCCCTTCCTCTTTGTAACTATTTTCCCCCTTCCCTTCCCCCTTAACTTCTGTTAAGTTTCTCAAGATCCACATATGAGTGAAAACATATGGTATCTGTCTTTCTCTGACTGGCTTATTTCACTTAGCATAATACCCTCCAGTTCCATCCAAGTTGCTGCAAATGGCCCGATTTCATTCTTTCTCATTGCCAAGTAGTACTCCATTGTATATATAAACCACATCTTCCTTATCCATTTGTCAGTTGATGGACATTTAGGCTCTTTCCATGATTTGGCTATTGTTGAAAGCGCTGCTATAAACATTGGGGTACGTGTGTCCCTATGCACCAGCCCTCCTGTGTCCGTTGGGTAAATTCCTAGCAGTGCTATTGCTGGGTCACAGGGTAGATCTATTTTTAATTTTCTGAGGAACCTCCACACTGTTTTATTTTTAACGCACCATTTTGAGCTCTTTAACCTACATGTCCTTTTTTGCACATGGAGAATCCCTCTTCAGGCACTTCATACTTCACATTTGCCCCTGGGGCTTCAACCTGACCTGACTTGGGCTAAATACATCTTACACTTAACTTTGTGAAATGTACCATGCACATTTAAGAAATTTCTTCTTTCCATGTGCTTCTCCTGGTAAAGTACACTATTCAGCTTCCCTAAAGTAGCTGATTATTGAGGTAGTTTTCTCTAGGTCGTGCTAAGAGGTGCCCAGACAACAAAGAATGATAGGACCTAATATGTCACTACAGCTGTCAATTATGGAAACAAACAAATTAAACAATTTAAACAATTAAACAAACAAGCAAACAAACAAAAAACTGCAGGAAGCCAATGGTGGGGTCCTCTCTGGAAATTTGGCCTGCAGTCAGGAAATGAACTGAAATATATTTTTAAATCTTAGAATGTGGCAATGTCAGTAGTGAAGTTAATATCTTTTAATTAGAAGTACAATGGGAACTCTCCCTTTTAATTGTATGTCATTGTTCCACAATAGAATTTTTAAATGATACATTTTTAAATGTACTCTTTTTTTGATACAACTGCTCATCTGACTTAGTTCTTGTGTTGACTTGCGACTTTCTTAAGGAGGCTGTATGTGTCTAATCGGATGTAAAATTTGGAAGAGTGAAAATATCAGCATGAGGAAATAAAGTTAATATCACATAATTTTACCTAGAATTGGTGACAGTAAACTATGAGTATCAAAGAAGCTAAAAACCCACTTATGTTATTCATGAAAAATATAACCTTTTTCCATAACTCTGTAAGATTTTTTTTTTTTTAAATAAGTATTTGAGGCAGGCCATGTGTTGGGCCGAAAGTGCTTTTCTTGCCTTTTCATGTTTATTGTAGAAAGGTCCTTTGATCTAAATTCAATTCCATAGCTAATAAAGTAGGTTACAGTCTTTCTATGCCTTGCATTTTCAGTCTTTTTCTTAGTCGCAATAACTTTTTAGGATTAATTACCCATTCGAAGCCAGCTCCCTAGTTTCATACTTCCCAATTCAAGATAATTTTTGCAGTAAATTGGATTTGCCACTTCCAACTTTAAACCTATGCATCACTTAGGTAACAAAAAAATAAGGAATTGCATGTGCAGGAATACAAAAATGGAATCTTCGGTAGCAACTGTTGATCCCCTTTATTGATAACATGGGAACTTTAGAATGTACGTACTTTCAACACATTTTGAACTACACTTTGAACTATTCTTCAACGACAACGCCTTCGTACTTTTAAACCCCAACTCTGCTGCTCATTGGCTATGATGTTAGACAAGTTACCTCACCTCCCTGTGCCTCAGTTTCCACATCTGTAAACTTGTGACTAGTGATAAGTATATTTGCCCTGGTGACTAACGATACTTACCTTTGCTGTGTGGTTATTTTGATGATTAAATTTGGAAAGCAGTTTTAATTAGGCATACAGTAAATGACCTTTTTCTTTCTCATTCCATTATCCTTTCATTTCTTCCCAATTCCATCATTTCATGTCCTATACTGACTCTGTTGGTTCGCATAATCTCTATTATGATCCCCCATATTACTAGCCCCTCTCTCCTGGCCTCTGATGTGTATTCCTTTCCAGTTTATTACATCTCTCATGTCTCATTCTTACATGTCACTGTGGGGGACTCAAAGCCAGATGGAAAAGTACATTCATAAATTGTTAATGAAGAATAACAACTTCATATATGACATCATCCAGTCGTGACTTACATTTCAAGCAGAGGCCTTTTAGGACTTCAGCAAGAGAAGGGCTAATGATGAGTCCTTTCAAGTATTATGGCTGGCTGCTGAGGGAAACCTTTTCAGGCCAAAAAAAAAATTCTTTTTAAGTAGGCTTCATGCTCGGCACAGAGCCCAACACGGGGCTTGAACTCACAACCCTGAGATCAAGACACGAGCTAAGATTCAGAGTCAAATGCTTAACTGAGCCTCCCCGACGCCCCCCAGGCAAAGTGTTTTTTAGACTAGTAGCTTTAATGAGGTATAATTTACATATAATAAAATAAATAAATATAATAAAACCAATTTTAAGTATATTGTTCCAAGAGTATTGATACATAAGTACATACATACATACATACATACAGTCATGTAGCCATCACCACAATCAAGATACAGAACATTCTGTCACCATACAGTGTTTCTTCAGTGTTTATTTCGGTCAATCCCTTCTCCCCCCACCTGGGCCCTAGAAACCAGTGATCTACTTTCTGTCGCTATAGTTTTGCCTTTTCTAGAATTTCATTTAATTGGTAGTATATGATATACGGTCTTTTATGCCCAATTTATGTCCCTTAAGATCTGTGTTGCTAAATGTATCAGTACTCTGTTTATTTTTATCAGAGAGTAGTATCACATAGTAGTAATATCACAATAGATGTATCACTGTTCATTCAATCATGACTTGATGGGCATTTGCTTCCCATCGAGAAACTAATTATTGCTTCTGCGAACATACATGCATCAGTCTTTTGGGAAGGTATGTTTCATTTACCTTTGAGTATGCTTCCTAGAGTGGATTACTATTTTGTATGGTACGTTTATATTTAACTTCCTAAGAAACTGCCAAATTGTTTTCTAAAGGGGCTGCCTCCTTTTGTATTCCCACCAGCAATTTATGAGAGTTCCAATTACTCTGTATCTTTCTCAGCACGTGGTATGGTCATCTTTTTAATTTTAGTCATTCTAGGAGATGCAGAGTTGTATCTCACTGTGATTTTTATTTGCATGGCCCTTCTGACTAGTGATATTGAACAGATATTCATGAGTTTATTTTCCGTCTGGATATCTCCTTTAGTGAAGTGTCTTTTTAAGTCTTTGGGGTAAAGACATTTTTAATGTTTGGTAAATCTACATGGAGGCTGTATTTAACCAGTCTTGTACTAGGCTCTTTGAGTTCTTCCCTCAATATTCAGGATACTATGAATTCTCTGGAGAAATAGTGAACAAGGATGTCGCTGATGAATTTGGGCCAAACCAAACTTGTTAAAATATTATATAAAGTGTTAGAAAAATGGTATCACAAAATGACAGAAGATTGAAGAAAAAGAAGAAAAACCTCTAGCTCCCTATTTTAATATTAAAGTTTCCTGGGGCGCCTGGGTGGCTCAGTCGGTTAAGCGTCCGACTTCAGCTCAAGTCATGATCTCGTGGTTCATGGGTTCGAACTCCACGTCGGGCTCTGTGCTGACAGCTCCGAGCCTGGAGCCTGCTTCGGATTCTGTGTCTCCCTCTCTCTCTGTCCCTCCCCCACTTGCTCTCTCTCTCTCTCTTAAAAATAAATAAACATTTAAAAAATTCAAAAAAATTAAAGTTTCCATAGATATTAATTTCTTATTAATAGCGCTATTAAATTAATAGCTTATTAAAAGGCTATTAATAGCCTTTTCAAGTAAGTGTTCTTGGGAATAATGGCACTGGAAACAGATGCATTAGACAACAGGTTTTCACATGTGAGGGACAGTGGGGAAGTCCTCAACACCAGATATCTTGAACACTGTCATCAGATTCCACAAATGAGTCATTTGTTCGTGTTGTCCCAAGTACACTAACCGATGGAAATATTCTGTAGAAGAGGAGGAGTCACACACCACTATCTAACAAGCTTCCATTTAACCTTCATTAGCTGTTTATTGAACATTCCCCGCGTACAGAGCACTGTGCTGTGTGCTGGGGATGGAGTGATGAATAAAAGAGGCCAGATCCGTGAAGCATCTGTGGCCAATTGAAAAGAAGACCCACTCGGTATTATTGAACTTCTGAACTCAGTATGTAGCCATCAAATTTACCTCATTAACCACATTTACTGTTCCCTCTGAATGTGGCTTCTTCAACTTGTCTCTCCCTGCTCTTCTTTGCGGGTTTCTATTACTAAATTGTTCTTCAACCACTTTGTAGCTTCAGGCTGACATCAGAATTACTTATCTAATCCTGAGAACCCACACCATGTACTCATCCATTCTCTTTGCGATTCCGTTTAAATAATTGCTCAGGAGGAAACAATAGGACAAACATCTGAAAAGAAACTTTTGTTGGGATGTCTTAACTCCCAGAGACATAAAAGATAATAGTGAGTTGACTCGTTCGTTTTTCCTTCCATGTTTTTAATTATTTCACAAATATTTATTGAACACCAACTATGTATCAGGAAATGAAATAAACATGGGAGATACAAACATCGGTAAGGACACAAAGTCCCTGCTGTATAAACTCATAATCTTTTCAAGAGAAAGTCACATACATAAGTCATTTTAATGTATGGAATAGTTACCATGAAGAATATATATTAGTGATGATGGGAGTAGAGGAAGGTTTGGTATTCAACTTTTTAAAACCATCCTATCAACTTTCTTTTCGCTCTCTTTTTGCTTAACATCCAGCTTTAGTTATAAGAACAGAGGCTTTAAGTTTTATTTGTTTCAAGTTTTTATTTATTTATTTTTTTTATTTTTTTAAAAAAATTTTTTAACGTTTATTTATTTTTGAGACAGAGAGAGACAGAGCATGAACGGGGGAGGGTCAGAGAGAGGGAGACACAGAATCGGAAACAGGCTCCAGTCTCTGAGCTGTCAGCACAGAGCCTGATGCGGGGCTCGAACTCACGGGCCGCGAGATCGTGACCCGAGCCGAAGTCAGCTGCTCAACCGACTGAGCCACCCAGGCGCCCCTCAAGTTTTTATTTAAATTCCAGTTAGTTGACATATAGTGTAATATTAGTTTCAGGAGTAGAATTTAATGATTCATCACTTACGTATAACACCCAGTGCTGATCACAAGTGCCCTCCTTCATGCCCATCAGCCATTTAGCCCATCTCCCACCTACCTCTCCTCCATCAACCTTGTTTGTTCCCTGTAGTTAAGAGTTTTCTTTTTAATTTTTGTTAATGATTATTTATTTTTGAGAAAGAGAGAGGGGGAGCAGGGAGGGGCAGAGAGAGAGGGAGACACAGAATCTGAAGCAGGCTCCAGGCTCTGAGCTGTCAGCACAGAGCCTGAAGCAGGGCTAGAACTCACGAACCCGCAAGATCATGACCTGAGCAGAAGTCGGTTACTCAACTGACTAAGCCACCCTGATGCCCCTGTAGTTAACTTTCCTATGCTTTGCCTCCCACTCTGTTTTACCCCCTCCCCTATGTTCATCTGTTTCATTTGTTAAATTCCACATAGGAGTTTAATCATAAGGCATTTGTCTTCTTCTGACTGACTGACTTCACTTAGCATAATGCACTCTAGCTCCGGGCATGTTGCAAGTGGCAAGATTTCCTTCTTTTTTTTCTTATGGCTGAGTAACATTCCAGTGTGTGCGTGTGTGTGTTTGTGTGTGCGCACATGTGTATGTGTATACACGAATCTGCTTCATCCATTCTTCGGTCAGTGGACATTTGGGCTCTTTCCCTAATTTGACTTTGTGGACATTTTTAAGAGAACATAAAAGAATTTCATATCCATAGGAGAAAACCGCAAATTATAAAGTAAGTTTTAAATGTCAGACTTGCCATCTATTGACATCGTATATTGCTTTCTAAATTTACTTTGCTCTTCGTCTTGAACTGTCTAAATAGCTTAGGAGATTTAAAATATCACTGTATTTTATTTATTTTTTATTTTTTACAGCTTATTTATTTTGAGACAGCGAGAGATTGAGCAAGCGAGGGAGGAGCAGGGAGAGGGAGAGAGAATATCCCAAGCAGGCTCTGTGCTGAAGCCCGATGTGGATCATGACCTGAGCCAAAATCAAGAGTCAGACACTTACCGACTGAGCAATCCAGGCAGCCCCACTATATTTTTTTTTTATTTTTTTTTAACGTTATTTATTTTTGAGACAGAGAGAGACAGAGCATGAACGGGGAAGGGGCAGAGAGAGAGGGAGACACAGAATCGGAAACAGGCTCCAGGCTCTGAGCCATCAGCACAAAGCCTGACGCGGGGCTTGAACACACGGACCGCGAGATCATGACCTGAGCTGAAGTCAGACGCTTAACCGACTGAGCCACCCAGGCGCCCCACCCCACTATATTTTAAAAGTGCCCTGCTTCTCCGACAATCTAACACTACCATGAGAGAGCATCAGTTCCATCTTGTCAACAAATTAAAGCAGTTCTTCCTAATTGGTAGTGATGTTTTTAGAAAAGTTTTTTAAAAAATTCTGTACAGGGGCGCCTGGGTGGCTCAGTCGGTTGAGCGACCGACTTCGGCTCAGGTCATGATCTCACGGTTTGTGAGTTCGAGCCCCAAGTCAGGCTCTGTGCTGACAGCTCAGAGCCCGGAGCCTGCTTGGGATTCTGTGTCTCCCTCTCTCTCTGCCCCTCCCCCACTCATGCTCTGTCTCTCTGTGTCTCAGAAATAAATAAACATTAAAAAAAATTAAAAAATAAATAAATAAAAAATAAAAATTCTGTGCAGGTTTTGAAATACCAAACAGTGAAAATTACCTGGCCGTAGTAGATAACAAAGGGTTGTCTTTGCTTTAATATAGGTTTTTCTATTACTTTTGTACATTTAATTCATCAAGCATGTCTGAGCATGCACGATGTGGCAAATGCTGTGCTTAATAAATACCCTGGGAGAATAATTTTACACAGGCACTGTTCATGTTTGCTTTAATATGAAATTTATTGTCAAATTGGTTTCCATACAACACCCAGGGCTCATCCCAACAGGTGCCCATCACCCACCCTCCCCTCCCTCCCACCCCCCATCAACCCTCAGTTTATTCTCAGTTTTGTTTTTTTTTTAAATTTTTTTCAACGTTTATTTATTTTTGGGGGGACAGAGAGAGACAGAGCATGAATGGGGAAGGGGCAGAGAGAGAGGGAGACACAGAATCTGAAACAGGCTCCAGGCTCTGAGCCATCAGCCCAGAGCCCGACGCGGGGCTCGAACTCACGACCGCGAGATTGTGACCTGGCTGAAGTCGGACGTTTAACTGACTGCGCCACCCAGGCGCCCCAGTTTATTCTCAGTTTTTAAGAGTCTCTTATGGTTTGGCCCCCTCCCTCTCTAACTTTTTTCTCCCCTTCCCCTCCCCCATGATCTTCTGTTAAGTTTCTCAGGATCCACAGAAGAGTGAAAACTCTTTGGCAATGAGAAAGAATGAAATACGGCCTTTTGTAGCAATGTGGATGGAACTGGAGAGTGTTCTGCCAAGTGAAATAAGTCACACAGGCACTGTTCTTAAGGAGTTTACAATATACGATTATGGAAACAATTGTAGAACTGGAAGACTTTATAAATTTTATCTAGTCCACCAGCCTTACTTTTTTACATCAGCATTTCTAATATAAGGTGAAAATTTTGTAAGTGCCAAACCGTGTTCAAACTTCTTTGCCTTAAACTCACTTAATCTTCCCAGCAACCCTATAAAGTAAGATTACTGTCTCCACTGCGGGACACATAAATTAAATATATTATCCATGGTCACACATGTGGTAAAAGCAGAGCCTCTTAAACTACACCATAGTCTGACACGAATTAAACAAGGTTTAGCGGATGGAAAAGACATAGCCAAGGTCACTAGCTCTTTAGTATCAGAGGCAAGACTAAAACTCGAACGTCTCGGTAATCTACCAAGCTTTGGCCACTATTCCATGCTCAGTTACTCTCTCGTTTTCGTGCAAATTGGCAAAAGAATGAAATTAATTGCCATGATTGTAATTTTTGACAGCCAGGTCAAAAAAAAACTCATGTCACAGAAGCTCCAACAATCAACTCAGGCAGTAAAAAGCTCTCATTGAGATGCAAATGGTTGCACTAATTGTCTGTTTACAGAACCCAGTGTAGTAAAATGCAGTATGGAAAGTCTTCATAAGAGAAACGTCTTTTGAAATTCATTTGAAGGAAATCAAGGAACTTTCAGAGCACTTCGGATTACCTGGTATCTGGATTATTTTTTAGATAGTACGGTCCATGAGCTCTGTCCTATTCTAAGACTAGAAGGCAAGGTATTTCCAGATATTGCCCTAATAAATAGCCAACACTATAATATTAAAGTCGACTCGGTATATCAAAGGTTGATAAAGGCATATCTTATAAAATCATTTTAAAAATACCTTTTGCCAAAGATGCAAAGACCCTATGTTTTCCAAGGTCACAATGTCAAATAAAAGGTTGGTATAGGGGCGCCTGGGTGGCGCAGTCGGTTAAGCGTCCGACTTCAGCCAGGTCACGATCTCGCGGTCCGTGAGTTCGAGCCCCGCGTCGGGCTCTGGGCTGATGGCTCGGAGCCTGGAACCTGTTTCCGATTCTGTGTCTCCCTCTCTCTCTGCCCCTCCCCCGTTCATGCTCTGTCTCTGTCCCAAAACTAAATAAACGTTGAAAAAAAAAATTAAAAAAAAAAAGGTTGGTATAGCCAGTGCTTTTGAAACTAAATGACAACACTGTTCTCTCAGGAAGATATATCCATTCCTTGCTGCAAAGGCAAGACTCAAAAGCATTTTTGGAAAAAGAAAACAATTCAGACAAATCAGGAATTCGAATCTAAGGCAAATGTGATTCAGATTCCCCAGGGAAATAAGAGCATATAAAGGGAAACTGAAGTGATTTTATCTTAAAATTTAGGAACATACTTTTTTTTTCTCTCTCATTTTGGAGGGATGGGGCAAGGGTAGAGGGAGAAGAGCTTGAAGAGTTGATAGTTTCAGGGGCCTTCAGTCTTCCTCCGTAGTTATTCTCTGAGCTCCTAGAGTGGATTCAGCCCTATGTGGTACTACAAGATGAAAGCGAAGTCCGACACTGTGGAAAACATGAGTGCTTTGTGAATGATCCAATTACAAAGCAGTGTTGCCAATCAGATGAATTCTTGGTGATTTCACTGGGAAGGAAGTCCTTCATCACAACTGACAGTGTGCTTGCAGAAGTTCAAGTGACGATCGTTACTTATTGAAGGTATTCCAAATCAGGGTTTTCTGTTTGGCATTTCTGTTGCTTCCAAGAGATGCTTTTTTTTTTTCTCCCCCTTTTTGTCTTGATGGCCTATTATGATACTATCCTAATCACGGACTTAGCGGAAAATGTCTTTGCCAGCAGACTGCAAGATGTCATTCGTGATTTCAGTGTATTCGGTAGCGGAAAGCACAAACAGAAGTGAGACAGGAGAACTTAATTATCTTTCCTTCTTCTATAATTGTTCAGTTCTTGGAGGAATTAACCCCACCCTATACAAGACACTGAAGTCTGATACTTTTAGTATCCATCCAGAGTCAACTCTCCTTGCTATCCGTCCAAACGAAGCCAACTCTCTTTATCATCCGTCCAAACAAAGCCAACTCTCCTTGCACATCACTACTAAGTTGTCTGTCTCAGAGTGTCAGGGGCGATTGGTCTCCTATAAAGTGCTGTTCTTTTCACAGAGGTGAATACGGAACACTGTATCTTTCGACTGACACTTCTTCGGTCAAAGGGGCCATTAAACTTGACAATTGGGATGATTTTTAAGAGATTGGTATCAGTAGCTTGGAGGGACCGACCTAGAATCTAGGGAAAAAGGGGAAAAAAGTGAAAGAATCCAGGACAGGCTAATTATTTAAAGAAGCTTTTTAGTAAAGTAAGGAAGGAAGTGATCACAGTATTTTGAGTAAGGATCAAAGAAAGATGTTTCTAGGAGAGGGAAGACTTAATCATGGAATCCTAATTAAGAATCCATAATTGTTACAAAGGACGCTTTCAAGAATTGAATTTCTTGTTTACAAAACATTTAGAATGGTTCAAAGTATTTCTCAACCCCATTTCAAAATCTCGTAGCAACGATCTCAACTCCTGATTGGACATTTGTACAACAAAGAATGCTAAACACAATCATTTTTAATAATGTTATCTTTAGCACGTTTAAAATTTTTGAAAACAAGATCCTTATCTGAATTCATGGGCCTCGAGAAGGGGATGAGAGAGGTTTTTATTTTTGAGTACCTATTATATGATAGGGCCTTAGTTAGATATTTTACATACCTTATCGGATTCAATATCCAAAATTAACCTATAATATATCATTTTTATACTCATTTTATACATGAAAAAATGGGCGCTTGGAGAGTAAGGCAAGTAAGTACCTGCAAATCATGACGCTGGCTAAATGGAAAACCTGACACCATCCAACTCCAACACTTGCAATTTCTCACGACACCAAGAAAGGGTGATGGAGATTCTTCAAGATTCTCTGGAGCCTATTTTGGGAAGTGGTTGGTTATTTCTTTGGATGTCTCTCTGTTTATCAGTAAGTGTTACTCTTGTTGAAAAAAAAAACTGTAATGAATGCTGATGATTGTAGCATTAGCTTAATTCCATATACATATTCAAAGGATGTAAAGCATCTCTCAAAATGTTTAAATATATGCTGAGGGAGCAGTACCCTCAGATTAATCAGATCATGCAAGGGCCAACTCCAGTAAAATGCATGTACATCATTCTTCCCTGATTTACTGTTTTTCCTCAACTAATTTAGTCAATGACACCACCATCCCCAATGGCCTTCCTGCGCTCAATATTTCAGAGTATCTGTGATTCTCTTTCATTCTTTGTTTCCTGAAGTGATCAGTTAGGAGCTGTTGTTTCTTTCTGGGCAGTACTATCGATGGTTTCCTTAAGTGTCCATTCCCCCTAACGATACCCCTGTATAGGCTCAAAATAACACCCGAATCATTCCAACGGCTTCCTAGCTATTGTTCTCTTAGAATATTGTAACAGCTTCTGCTGTAGTCCCTTTTGCTTTTTATTTGCTTGTTTTTTAAAACTTTATTTATTTTGAGAGAGACGGAGCATGAGCAGGGCAGGGGCAGAGGGAGAGAGGGAGAGAGAGAATCCCAAGTAGGCTCTGTGCTGTGAGCATGGAGCCCGATGCGGGGCTCCAACCCATGAAGTGGGAGATTGTGACCTGAGCCCAAACCGAGAATCAGATGCTTAACTGACTGAGCCCCAGCTGCCCCCGTTGTAGTCATTTTTGTAATTCGGCATACCTTTATACATGTTTCTCTTTTACTAGTCGGTGAACTACTGAAGGGTAATAATCACGTTACTTTACTTTATCCCCCTACCTTTATTGTACAGCCATGAAGATTTGATATACTTAGGTATTTCAATGGTAACCACAATAGGGTTAGTTAGCACCTTTATCACCTGACATAATTAGCACTTTTTTCCTATGATAAGCACATTTAAGATTTATTCTCTTGGCAACTTTCAAGTATGTAATGCAGTATTGTTAACTATAAGCCACCATGCAGTACATTATATCCCCAGGATCCATGTGTCTTCTAACTGGAAATTTGTGACTTTTGACCTACATCCCCCCATTGACCCCCTCCCAAGACCCTGGCAACCACCACTCTATTTTCCATTCCCGGGAGTCCAACTTTTTAAGATTCCACAAGTGAGATCATACAGTATTTGTCTTTCTCTCTGTGACTTATTTCACTTAGTGTAATGCCCTCTAGGTCCACCCATGTTATCTCAAATAGCAAGATCTCATCCTTTTTCCTGGTGGTGTAATACTCCTGTGTGTGTGTGTGTGTGTGTGTGTGTGTGTGTGTGTGTGTGTGCATGCATGTGTGTGTGTGTTTGTACACTGCATTTTCCTTATCTAATTGTCTATTGATGGACACTTAGGTTGCTTCCATATGTTGGCTGTTGTAAATAATGTTGCAATAAACATAACATAGGAGTGCATATATATTTTCAAATTAGTATTTTCATTGTCTTTGGGGAAATGCCCAGTAGTGGAATTATTGGATCATATGGTATTTCTATTTTTAATTTTTTGAGGAAAAAACTATCTTCCAGTGGCTGTACCAGTTTACATTTTTGCGAACTGTGTATGAAAGTTCATTTTCCCCCACATCCTTGTCAATGCTTGCTATTTCTTATTTAGAATTTGGCCATTCTAATTGGTGTAAGGCGATTCCTCAGTGTGGTTTTGATTTGCATTTCCCCAATGATTAATGATGTTGAGCATCTTCTCATGTGCCTACTGGCCATCTGTATGTCTTCTTTGGAAAAATGTCTAGTCAGGTCCTCTGCCCATTTTTAAATCAGATTGTATTTTTGGTGTTAAGTTGTATAAGTTCTTTATATATTTTGGATATTGACGTCTTGCATATATCATTTGCAAAAAGATTCTTCCATTCAGTAGTTGTCTTTTTGTTTTGTTGACAGTTCCTTTTGCTTTTTATTTTGATATAGTCCCAATAGTTTAATTTTGCTTTTGTTTCCCTTGCCTCAGGAGACATATCTAGAAAAACATTGTTATGGCTGATGTCAGAGAAATGGCTGCAAGTGTTCTCTTCTAGGATTTTTATAGTTTCAGGTCTTACATTTAGGTCTTTAATCCGTTTTGAGTTTATTTTTGTGTGTGGTGTAAGAAAGTGGCCCAGTTTCATTCTTTTACATGTAGCTGTCCAGTTTTCCCAGCACCATTTATTGAAGAGACTGTCTTTTCCCCATTGTATATTCTTGCTTCCTTTGATATAGATTAACTGACCATATAATTGTGGGTTTCTTTTTGGGGTCTCTCTTCTGTTCCATTGATCTATGTGTCTGTTTTTGTGCCAGTACCATACTGTTTTCATTAATACAGCTTTGTGGCATATCTTGAAATCTGGGATCGTAATACCTACAGGTTTGTTCTTCTTTCTCAAGATGGCTTTGGGTATTTGGGGTCTTTTGTGGTTCCATACAAATATTAGTATTATTTGTTCTATTTTTGTGAAGAATGTTATCAGTGTTTTACAGTTTTCAGAGTACAGGTCTTTCACCTCTTTGGTTAAGTTTATTTCTAGGTATTTTATTCTTTTTGGTTCAGTTGTCCTAGTTTTTATAGAAATCCTAGAGTAATGAATTTCTATAAGAATAGAAGACAGGAGGACACTGTGCTCAGGAACATAAAGTTCTACCTGAATTCTCTGAAGTACTATATTATTGAAACATAGAATATTCTATTAGTAGATATAAGATGGAAATTTTTCATTCTAAAATCTTAGTATGGAACTTTTTCACTTCTTCCTTTTTTTTAATTTCCTTTTGTTTTTTTTTATTCCAGTTCTATCCATTAAGATTTTTCAGCTTATAGAAGGCAAAACCAACTTTTCTCTTCTCATTAAAGAAAAAAAAATGAATCAAACTTGAACTCTAAGCTAATTCATATAGAAGAGATATAGCCAGGTCATTTGCAGGTGGGTAAAGGCTAAGTATGTTCAAGGTCATTGACATTTTTAAAGATCCATTATGAAATATGGAAAATGTCCTTTTTAGAGTTCATTTCAGGGGTTTTTAAATTACTAAACATATCACTGCTAATTTTCTATTTAAGTTAGACCCCAAAAGAATTGTAGGGTATTAAGAGCCACCAGAGGCAAATGCTATAGGTAACTCTTCTATATGCACACACTTCTAGGTGACGTATTCCATACTGGCACTGGATAGCTAATAAGTTACTTTTATGAAATCTAAGAAATATAGCGATGTTAAGTTTCTGGTTTTCAGGCAGAAATTGTTTTGTTTGATGTGACTCATTTCTAGCCTCCTGAAGTCAGAGGAGAGGGGATCTGTTCGAAGCGACTCTATGACCTCTATGACTTTAGGACGTTGTTGTCTTCAAATCTAGAAAATGTTTCCAGAAATAAAGAAATACACTGGAAGTAAGGAGACCTGATGCCAACTCACGGAATCATTATTTTCTTACACTTATGCAACCATTAGTTGCATCAGTCTCATTAATTGAGAATAAAAAAAATTTAACTCCACCGGCAAAACAATGATTGTTTTTCAGATCTCCCGGCTCTCAGAAAGGAAAACAAGAACGTCACAACTTGGCGGCAAAACATTGGCATGAAAGTACTCAGTAATGCTAAATATTACCACGCATATAGTATTACTGTGCATCGGCAAGATACATCTCTTGTCTCACAAAATATGTAAATACTAAAGTGATTCACAAAACCCTGAATTCTTAATTTTAGATCATGAGCATCTCGATCAAAGATTTTTTTATGCTGTTTGGCGCGATGCCAATGGTGTTAGTCAAGTATTTTACATCAGTTTTCAGAACTAATTTTCCCTTCACTCATCTCCCTTTTTAATTTTTTCTCCAAGATGTCTGATAAAAATGAAGAATGGCACTAAAGAATCTAAACCAAGGCTTGCCAGGGTCTGAATTTGTCATTGATAAAGGTTGTTTCTGAGATGGGGAAATAAAGATCAAGGAGCTTTAAAAAAAAAATGCTTATTCATTTTTGAGAGAGAGAGCATGAGCGGGAGAGGAGCTGTGAGAGAGAGGGGCACAGAGAATCCAAAGCGGGCTCTGGGCCTATAGCACAGAGCCCAATGTGGGGCTCGAACTCACGAAACGTGAGATCATGACCTGAGCTGAAATCAGATGTTCAACTGACTGAGCCACCCAGGCACCCCCACGGAGCTTTTTAAAGAATATTTAAGACATATGTGCAGCAATGTAGTTGGTGACAAAGAATCTTATACTCAGTTGCTGATGTGTTCTAAAATGTATTCAGAAAGGGATCATTTGTCTTATATTGACTACAAATTAATCTTTCCACAAGGGTACAATTGGAATTTTAAATTTGTATCTTGTTACATTAAAAAAAAAATAGTCACCAGAGGACAAAGTCACAGATTGTGAGTAATTGGCTGGAAGGATTTTGGTTTAGTTTTCTATGAAAGATGCGTAATCACCAACTGTGTTATGAATGATATCATCTTTCATCAATCAATATTTTTTTTCCATTATACGCATATCCTCATTTGTCTTAGTTCAGGCTGCTATAACAAATTATCGTAGACTGGGTCACTTAAATAACAAACATTTATTTCTCACAGTTATGGAGGCTGGGAAGTCCAAGATCAAGGTCCTGGCAGATTGAGGGTCTGGTGAGAACAGTCTTCTTAGTTTTGTAGATGGCTATCTTTTTGTTATGTCCTCACATGGGAGTGAGGAAGGGGGAGAAAGAAGGAGTGGGGGAAGAAACTCTCTCAGGTTGTTTTCTATAAGGAGGCTAATCCCAATCATGATCTAATTACTTGCCAAGGGCCTATCTCCAAATGTCATCACACTGGGGATTATGATATGAACATAAGCATTGGGGGGATACAAACATTCAGTCCATAGCACCATTCTGGCCTCAGAATAGAGGTCAAGGTGGGGGTAGAAGCATTATGAACTATGGAAAAAGAATTGAAAATGATGTAACTGATGCGTCTGTTTACTACCACTCTGTCCATACTTGATTTATATTCCTCTTTGCATTTTTAACCTTGTGTTTTCTCTCAATGCAAGTCTGAAAGCTGAGTCTCCAAAGACACAGTGAAAGGAGGAATTTACCTCATGAATATGGTTAACCGAAGTGCTAGTGGTGGCAAATAAAACACACGTTTAATTCTTTCATATTGAGCCTCATGTAGAGTTCCCTCAAATATAACCATTTCTTTTGCTGCTGTAGACATTTCTTTACAAATTTTTTTTTAATGTTTCTTTATTTTTGAGAGAGACAGAGACAGAATGCGAGTGGGTTAGGGGCAGAGAGACAGGGAGACACGGAATCCAAAGCAGGCTCCAGGCTCTGAGCTGTCAGCACAGAGCCCGACCCGGGCTCGAACTCACAAGCTGTGAGACCATGAACCTGGCCTGAAGTCGGACGCTCAACCGACTGTGCCACCCAGGTGCCCCTGCTGCTGTAGACATTTCTTAATTGGATTGGCTGCCATAGATATTTCTCTATATGATTTTAGGTATAAGTGGTCTCATTGAGTACAAGATGATTCAATGTAACTCAACATATATTAAAGACTTTAAAGGTACTAGCGAACATGGCTAAATCAAGTTTAATCATGTCCAAGGTTGTGTCGTGATTGTTCTACATGGATCATTTTATTAATACAATATTCATGTGTTTTAGGCATTCATTTAGTCTCCATTGAGATTATAAGGATTTTACCTTCTTCTTATGGTATGTGTCAAATTTAGGTGTAGGGGATATGGCATGTTTCCACTTCCTCCTTCTATACATTTTGCCTGGCTATTCATCTGTGGTGCACTGACCGTAACCTATTAGTATGGCCTTGCTTCAAAATATTGAAACAAAAAAATCACTGGGAACCAATTAACTTTTCTTTGCTTGAAAATTTGTCCTTAGGAAAACATCCCTTTAACATTCTTTTTTTTTTTTTTTATCCAAACCAGGTATTATCTTTGAGAGGTTTATTTTAGCTCTTAAGGAATAATCTTTTATACTGCAAATATTCCTACAATAGATACTGTGATGGTTAGTTTTCTGTGTCAGCTTGGCTAGGCCAGCGTATCCTATTATTCCATCAAATAAATGCTACCCTAGGGGCGCCTGGGTGGCGCAGTCGGTTAAGCGTCCGACTTCAACTCAGGTCATGATCTCGCGGTCTGTGAGTTCGAGCCCCCCGTCGGGCTCTGGGCTGATGGCTCAGAGCCTGGAGCCTGCTTCCGATTCTGTGTCTCCTTCTCTCTCTGCTCCTCCCCCCTTCATGCTCTGTCTCTCTCTGTCTGAAAAATAAATAAACGTTAAAAAAAAATTAAAAAAAAATAAATGCTACCCTAGGTGTGACTGTGTAGGTATTCTGTAGAGTGGTTAACCTCTAGGATCAGTTTCCTTGAACTAAGGGAGATGCTCCTCAGTAGTGTGGGCGGGCCTCATCTCATCAATTAAAGGCCCCCTCTTCAGGGACACATGCCTGGACTGCATTTCCCAGCCTCCTTTGCAGTTAGGTGTGTCGGTATGGATGATTCCTAGCCAGAAGCATGTAGAGGTAAATAATATATGCTCTTTCAAGCCTGACCCATTAAAATATTGTATTTGTCCTCTGAGCTCTTTCTTAATCTTCTGGCTGTATATTGTCTCCAAGGGTGACCTTGGAAATCATCCACTGAAAATTACAGGGCTGCCGGCAGCTTGCACTCCCGAATAACCGTGGACAGGCGTTGCCTCACCCTCTTTACCGCCATTAAAGCATACAGAGTAAAGAAATACACTTCCACTTCCACTGAAATTTGGGGGTTGTCTTATTATAGATGCTAGTGTCCCTCAACTAGAATTTGTATTGCTGTCTTTCTCATAGTCATCTTACTAGATTGCTAATTTGGAAAAAAAAAAAGTGATTAGGCCTCCTGTTTCTTTCCCATTAGCAATCTGATCAAAGTTTTCCAGGGGCATTTAAAATGGTGTAGGAAGCTTTGGACTTGGTTTTGCATCCTATATATCTTTACCTTCTTCCAGAATAAAAGAAAAAGTAAAATTAGGAGAATAGATATCGAGTTGCCTTCAAAGGCAGTTCACCCACTGAACAGTTTCTGGTCAGAGAATAACTTTTTAAAAATAGTATAAACCTCGTTGTTCAGAAAGGACCCTCTTTGTTGAAAATACAGCAGTGAGGTCAATTATTGTCATTTGACTGTATAGAAGACTGACGCGTTTTGTCAATGAGAAAGAATTTATTTGGGGGGGGCACCTGGGTGGCTCAGTCAGTTAAGGGTTAAGTGTCCAACCTCGGCTCAGGTCATGATCTCATGGTTCATGGGTTCCAGTCCCGAGTGGGGTTCTGTGCTGACAGCTCAGAGCCTGGAGCCTGCTTTGGATTCTGTGTCTCCGTCTCTCTCTGCCCCTCCCCACTCACACTCTCTGTCTCTCTCTCTCCGTCAAAAATAAATAAACATTAAAAAACAGTTAAAAGACTTTATTTGCAACATTTGAGCGTGGGGTGCTGGTTGTGCCAGTGAGGAATCCTGAGAAGGCAGGAGCCTCTCTCCTCGCCGCGCGGATGCTCATCCTCTCCCTCCCCGCCCCCACCAGCTGAGGAATGGCCTTCTAGAACGGCCACTCCCACAAGTGCGTCCCCTCTGGTGCCGCAAGAGCTGGGAGCGCTGGCCCGAGGCCTTGCCGCAGGCACCGCACACAAAGGGCTTTTCAACCCGTCTGGGTCCGTAGGTCCCAGAAGAAGTGAGAGCGGCTGTGGAAGGTCTTGTCCCAGAGAGGACCATTTATCAGGCTTCTCGCCATTAGAGGAACGTATTCATGGGTGATCGCGTGCAGGGACTAAGTATGGAGCTCCACATACAGGCCTTGGGGCACTGGCGACAGGCGTAGGGCTTCTTGCTGGCGCTGTCTGGACTGGAGCTCTGGCTGAGGACCCGGTCGCACCTGCCACCCTCCCAGGGCTCCCAGCCGAGGTGGATGCGGCTGTGCTGGGGGCAGCCCAACCCGCCGTGGACGCGCTTGCCGCATTACGTGGCAAGTATGGGCCTTTCTAGCCCCGGTGGGTGCGCTGAGAAGTAGCGGCAACTTCTATTGAGGCTTTCGCCGTAGACAAAGCTTTTTGCCCCATTAGCCGGGACCCAAAGCGCCCCCCCCCCCCAGCTCAGCAGCCCGCGCGGGGTCCCCCTCATCCCAGAGGCTCCCGGTGACAGCGCATCAGGCGCCAGGGCCCCGCTTCCGAGTGCAGGTCACGGCCCCCAGGAGCAGGCCTGTGCGCTGTTCCAAGCTGGCTTCCTGCCCAGAGCTGTCCCGCCCTTGGGTGTGCAGGGAGGCGTCCTCAGAAGGGTCTTCAGCGTCCCCCTGCCCTGGCCCGCCTCATCTTCAGGATCGTGCCGCTGGGGAGACGACACGGACGGCGCTCGGGCGCGGCCTCGGAATCCGGCCTGGAGGTGTCTCTGCTAATCTACACCTCCTCCGCGCGTGCGTCTTGGAGATCAAGGGCGGACAGTTCTGGCTGTGGCTGGAGAGCGTCTCAGGGTCACGGGTAGAGCCACCTTGAGAACCGCGGAGGAGAAGCAGGGCTCTGTGGGAGCAGCCTCCGGGCGTCCCTGGTGACCGGACACAGACAAGGGAGAGGACAGGAGGGGGCTCGTCACTACCCCCCGGGGTCGTCACCTTCCCCAAGGCTGCTGAAGGTACGCACACCTGGGGCCTGCAAAGGGGGCAGACCCACAGCTCTGTCCCTAGGGTCCCGGGCGCGTGCAGAGGTCCCCGCAAACGGACACCCACGACCGCCTGGAGCCAGAGCGCCCTCCGTCGCTCGCCACCTGGCGGAGGACTCTTCTGGGCTCCCGGACATCCGGGCGCCTGCTCGCACCAAAGTACAGCGGGGTGGGGGCAGGGGTGGTGACGGTGAGGTTTATGGGGACAATGACGTGTGAGAGCCGGCTGGCCAGGCACCCCCGCAGCCGCTGCGGCAGTTGCCGCCACCAGTGACGCCACTGCGGCTGTGTACCCACTCGGGACTAATTGATTTTTATTTTTATTTTATTATTTTATTAATTTTTACTTTTATTTATTGATTTATTGATTATTTTTATTTTATTTTTATTTTATTATTGTTTTATTTATTTTTATTATTTTTATTAATTTTGAGAGAGAGACAGAGAGAGACAGAGAGAAAGGGAGACACAGAATCCGAAGCAGGCTCCAGGCTCTGAGCTGTCAGCACAGAGGCCGACCCCTGGCTCGGAGTCACAAACTGTGGAAACCGCGAAAAGAGTGAGATCATGACCTGAGCCCAAGTCCCGTGCTTCAACTGACTGAGCCACCCAGGCACCCCAGGACGAATTGAGTTTTTAATGAAAAAATATTCAAAGGTTTGCATCCTAGGACCACTCATTCAAAATGCCTTTAGAGGTTTAGAGAATCTCTTGGCACAACAGCTCTTTGTAAATAGGATTCTAATGAGGTTTCATGTGTGTTATGCCCTTACTGAAAGAGAAACTGAGGCCTGGAGAGCTGAAGGGATTAGACTGAGGTTGTAGAGATAAGTGGTAGTTGTAGGACTAGAATTCAGATCTCTTGATTACTGAAGCGCTAGGCTTAGAATTGGGGCTTTACTTCTGGAGTTCCGAGTGTGTGTTTGTGTTTAGCCTTCCAAGAAATGAGATACAACCGAAGTATGGCTTTTCATAGGATTCATACAGTAAGAGAGACCAACACGTTCAAACTGCTGAAAATATTTTAAGAGACAGTTGTGATGGTGTTTCGTACCTCCTGGCTGATCTTAGATAATTTTTCTAATCAATATTCTGTCATGCTGTGAAAATATGATACCTTCGTATAAGGAAACAGAGTTTCATTTACCTGTTAACTTTAAATAACCAAAATTAGGAACTTTTGACTGAAAAAACAAATGGCAGACTTCTTCCCTGGGAAGAACACGTTACTTAGAAGGTCCTGGCATCTAGGAGTTTTTTGGATACAGCTGTCTAATTTTTCCATTTTTAGCAATCTCTCTTATTTTCGAGATTTCATATTTACTGCCCGATATAACCATAGTGACTTACAGCTCTTCGTTAATGAACCTGGGAAGAAAATGACTGATAGGGTAGCAGAGTTTAGTGGAAAGAGCCACCCACTAGGTGGGATGGATTTTAACAAACTACTGTGTCATTCTTTAGCTCTTTGGTCTTGGGTAGGTTACCATGGGAGACCAAATACCACCCCTCCCCCAAAGATGTCCATGCTCTAATCCCAGGATTTGTGATTACCATATGTGGCAAAAGGGAACTTGCATATGTACTTAAGGGAACAAGCCTTAGCATAGGGAGGTTATTCGGGATTCTCTGGGTGGGCTCCGTCTAATCATGTGAGCCCTTAAAAGCAGAGAAATTTTCCAGGCTGAAGATAGGAAAGATAAAGCAGAAGGAGCAGAGAGGTTTGAAGCTTAAGGATTTGGGCCATCACTGCTGGTGCAGGTGGTCCCTTGAAGATAAAAGCAAGCCCTGACTGATGGCCAGCAAGGAAACAGTGACCTCAGTCCTCCAGCTACATTGAATTGAATCCTGCCAACAACTGAAGTGAGCACAAGAGAGGATTTGCTTCTAAAGCCTTCGGATAAGAACACAGGCCGTTGGACACCTTGATGCCAGCGCATGAAACTTGGAAGAGAGAAATCAGTCACACTTACCAAGATTTGGACGTGCAGAACTGTGAGATAATACATTTTTGTTGTTGTAAGCCGCTGTGTTTTTGATAATTTGTTATAAAGCAATAGAAAACTAATACGGTTCTTTAACTTTCCCTGCTTTGCTTATTGATCTTTGATAAAATGCCGTATCTTCCAGTAATTTTATTTAAGAGTCAAGACACAGGTGGAATTTCCCTTAAAACAGAGTCCTATGTTATAATAGAAGACAAGATCTGGGAAGTGTAATCACATATTGCATTTAACAAGAAATATCTCAAAAGGTCTCTTTACACCATTCTTTTCTCCCCTAACCTTCAATTTAGTGTTTCTCTTATCTAGGCATAGGGAAAAAATGATGAGGGCTAGTTTGTAAGAGAGATTTTTTTTACTGCTATCCTAGAATTTGGAAAATAAATTATGTCATCCGGCCTATTGTCCAACTATATCTAAGGCTGAATACTTATTAAATTTAAGGGAAATTCTATTTTCTATCCTGTGAGTAGGATATAGCCCTTGTATGTTTTGAACTTAGTCTATTAATTGTTTTCATTCATGGCATAAGTTAATTGGCTGGTCATTGGATTGGCATAGAAGGTCCCCAAAGACAATGTGTAGTAGACGGAAATTGAGAAGTGAAAAGAAAAATAATCGTACTTTTCACATCCTGGGATTTGGAATAGCAAAATAAACTTCACAGAACAATACCAGTGAAAAAACACGAAGGGTGCTTTCAGCCAGTTTAGGCAAATCAGAAAATACAGATTATCATCTTCCCTTGGGGCTACCCATACCTCCTGTTAGTTTCGGGGGGGAAAAGACCTTCCCCTATTCTTAAATATCTATAGAATAAAAACTATCTTTGCTAAGCATCAGTTCAAATTCTAATGAATCTTGATTATATCTGTTGCTTCTTACATTATCATGCAGCGTGGTGTCTCTTTATTGGAATCTCTCTTTTATTACCTGTCACGGCTGTCACACAGATCACATAGCCTAATTCCCAACTCGAAGTAATCAGGAGTTTCATTTTGGAGTTGTGATTATCTGGATCACCTTTGGTGACCATTATAGATGTTTGGATTTACATACACAGTCTGTCTCTTTGGTTTTTATCCAATTAAATGCGTTCCTTTTTGGGGGTATAGTTACGATTCTGTCAGTTGCGTGAAATATTCTTATGTTGATACCGTACAAGAAAAATATTGCTTTTCTGGTATGTGGATGGATTTCATGACAAATGGGATTTGGTCATTTTTGTAATTGCCCTGGTTGCTTTTAGAGAGCATCCTTCCCTGAGGAAAATTTAGTCGGGGTATTCTGCATCAGACAGTTTGATTCTTTTCTAGTGTTTTACCAAAATGCATTTGTGTTATCTGGGCTGATGGTGAACTTTATAGTTTTTGTAAAGTACTGCTTTAAGAGACCTGGACTGGTCTTGGAACCACTATTCATTGGCTCTGTGATTTTCAAGTGTCCTCTTAGCCTCCCTCTGTTTGTTTTCTCATGCAGAATATAAAGGTGAAAATGCTTCGCACGTTGGTTTGCCTTAAAACCAACTAGTTGATTTTCTCTAGTAGTGCAAAAGTGTTTCATGCAATCGATTTCCCTTGAAAGAGAGAATGAGGAAAAAACTTGACTTCCTTGCACCACGTCTGGTAAACTCTCCCTTTGCCTCTCAAGATCACAATGATAATGTTCTGGTCATCGGTAAACAGCAGAGATTGCAAGGGAAGCAAGAATGGAGCCCACAGCCCAATTTCATCCACGGCTGACTACACCCGTAAGGCAAGCTGGGAAAACCCCCATGATTCCAGGTATTGAGCAAATTCCCAGGGACAACCGGCTTTTCCTTATGGATTCAAAGTCCATGTACACACGAGGTCAATTCAAGGCCACTAGGTGAATGACCAACTATTTTGTGACACTGAAATCTAAGGAAAAGGCAGTTGTGTAGCTAGTGAACTTCTTGGAAATGCAAATACCAGAGTAAGAGTGTTCTCAGAAAACAAGACATTTGTTTTCTGTAATGAGAATGCCAGGCATAAATACATAAGGACACCTGAAGGAAAAATGTTCAGGAATGTCTACTTAATGGGCCCAGTACTGTGCCAAGTAATATTGGGATCCAGGATGGAACACTTGGCTGGCAATTCAGCTAGAAAAGCAGGCTTTGTTCAGGAATATTTTATACAAATATCACTCCAAAACTCCAGTGTGGGATGATATATAATGCAGGGCCTGATGACTTGCATTTTGGCAAAGAGGTTACTTGCAGCTTCAAAAAAGAAAATCTCCTTAACTAGGAATCCAAGACTCTTTGAATGAAATCTGTTTCCCTGCTTGGTAAACTTCTACTTCCATTCAAGACCCATCTCTTGTGTTCCCTTCCCGGTGAGGTATTTATCCGCACCATGTTATTTTCTACACTACTGTTCTCCATCCTACTTTGGCACTTGTAATACTTAGAATTATTTATGTTTCTGTTTACAAGTCCGGGGCAGGTAGGGCATTTTAATACTCTCTCCAACACCCAATAGCCTGCAGAACGTTTGACTCATAGTTGGTGCTTGAGGAACATTTTTTGTTCCATTCCAACAAACACTTGTTTATCCATTCAATTTAGACAGGCATACATTTGGAAAGATAAGGCATCAATTACTGAAGGGAATTTGCATATCTACCTGCAGAATTTGGGACTTCTCCTACAGGCATGAGGAGCCACAATAGGTTTTTGAGCCGAGAAGCAGAATAATGAGAGCATTTTTGTAAGGAAATGATTCTGGATGTCGTGCAAATGGACAGAAAGACGGAGATGACTTACAAATTTTTTTTAAGTTTATTTATTTTTAAGAGAGAGCACATGAATGAGAGAGAGGCTGAGAGAGAGAGGGAGAGAGAGAAACCCAACCAGGCTCCGTGCTGTCAGCAGAGATCTTAGCAAGAGACACAAGCAGTTTAATAGATAATTTAAATGGATATATATATATATCCATTTAAATATATATATAAAATATATATATATAAATATATATATATAATATATATAAATATATATATGTGTGTGTGTGTATGCGTGTGTGTCTATGTGTGTGTATATGTGTGTATATACGTGTGTGTATATATATATGTATGTATATATGTGTATGTGTATACACACACACACACACACACACACACACACACACACACACCATTGAGGTTCTCTTTCTGTTCCAGAATTCAATCCAGGATATCCCCTTGCATTTACTTCCCATTTCCTTTAGTCTGTGATATTTTCTTAGTCTTTCTTTATTTTTCATAGTCTTGAACACTATGGAGGTATGACTACGTATCTTGCAGAATGTCCCCTGATCTGAATTCATCTGGTGGTTTTTTTTTTTACTTATGTATTTGTTTAAATGTTTATTTATTTATTTTGAGAGACAGAGACAGTGCAAGCAAGGGAGGGGCAGAGACAGAAGGAGAGACAGAAAGAATCCCAAGCAGGCTCTGCATTGTCAGTGCAGAGCCTGATGTGGGGCTCAAAACTCACAAACCGCGAGATCATGACCTGAGTCAAAATCGAGATTCTGGCGCTTAACCAACGGAGCCACCCAGGCGCCCCTTGCCTGGTATTTGTCTCATGAAAACTGGAATTATGAGCTTCTGGAAAGAATACCGCAGAGATCAAGTGCCCTTCTCATCACAGTGATCACAATTGACATGATATCCATATGGCATCACTGATGATAGTAACCTGCATCATTTGCTTAATGTAGTGTTTGCCAGGTGCACTTATAGTTACAATTATTCCCTTTCCCTACTTTCTTCTTTGGAAGTGAGTCACTAAGTCCTACCGATCCTAAGGGAGGATCGGGTTGGCAAGGATTAAGCTCTGCCTCCTTGAGGTGGGTAGTATCTGCACATATTTGGAGGGTTTTTTTTTTTTTCTGAGAAAGATTTTTCTCCACTTCCCCATTTAATTATTCTAGAATTTATCGATATCACTCTGGATTCATGCCTGTGTATTTATTTTATACTTTGGGTTAAATCCAATCCTGTTTTCCCGATGTTGTTGCTGAAATTGTTCCACATTTGGCCATTGCGAGCTGTTTCAGGTGTTTCCAGTGTCCCTCGGACATATCCCCATCGCTGTGAATTTTTCATGGGGAGGGGGAATCGCTTCTGTAACTCCTGGCAGTACAAAGTGTTCCGGGCTCATTTTGTATGTTCCTCACTTCAGTCAGTCATTTCAGTGCCCTGGTGCTTTTTCTGGGAGAATGGTGTTTACAGACCAAGATCTGGACACTGACTATGTTCGTTGATACTGAAGCATCATTGTTTCTAGGCCTTTTCAGTGGACAGAGCAAGAAAACGCATACACGTATACTAAACCACGTATATAAACATATTAAATATTTTGGTACGTACCCACGTTTTAACTCTGTGCAGCAAATTATGGGTTCACACGTATGTCTGCTACTCGAATCCAGCCTTATGGTTCATCCTAGACTTCCTCTTTTGCTTGTCTGTAACTGCCCACTTCAACTTTAGGAAACGTGGCTGTCACTATTCACCATACATTCATTTACTTATTTGCTCAACAGGAATATATATGGAAAACAGTGTCAGAATTATTAACTTGTATCCCCACGAGAAAGAGATTTGCCAACTAGAGTATAGTATTTATATACAATTCCCTTTGTCTTTCATTTACAGTCTTTGGTCAAAACATTTTGTTCCAAAGTTACTTAGGTCAGCCCGTTTTCCCTGCCCCGTTCAGCATGGTCACATCATGCATTTGTAACAGAGATAGATTCATTCATTCACAGTCTGCATTCCATCTTGAAACACTTTGACATCACGATTGATTTTAATTTTCAGTTTGCATACATTAAAATTCGCTCTGGGTAATTTCTAGTTCCATAGGTATTCACAAATGTATGGAAACATATATCTGCCACCCAAATACAGTACGGATTCTTCATCCCAAATTTAATAGCTGACAAATTACGTCATTAAAATGTAATAAGGAACAGGAAAAAAGGAAGCACAGGGGAACTTTCAGGGTAAAATAACTCTTCTTTGAAGCTAGAATATAGCATCTTCCTTCAAAAAACATATACTTAAGTCAAAGGACAAAACATGCCTGCGGACTGCTGTAGAACATTTTAGACTGTGTTACAGATGCCACAAGAGTAGTAGGAATAGAGTTCAGGGAAGGAAGAAGTCACTTCTAGCTGGGCTGTGCTATGGCCTGCATGTTTGTGGGTCCTCCCAAATTCTTATGTTGGAACTCTAACCCCCAAGGTGATGGGGCCCTTGAGAACTGATTAGGTCATCAGGGCATAACTGTCATGTGTGGGACTGCTTTCCTTACCAAAGAGGCCCTAGGAAGATCCCTTGCCCCTTCTTCCACATGAGTAGTATAGCTACAATGTGTTATCTGAATCAGAAAGTGAGTTCCTATCAGATATCAAATTTGCAGGTGCCTGGATCGTGTGTTTCCCAGACTCCCAAACTGTGAGAAATACATTTCTGTCATTTGCAAAGCCACCTAGTCTATGGTTTCGTCACAGCAGCCCCAACAGTCTAAGGCAGGCTGTTTGGCACAGGCTTCCTAGTGAATGTAGTAATGAGTTCATTTTAAAGGATCCTATTATAATTTATTTGGATTTCGTGTGGTTGTTACTAAGGCGTATTTGCTGCAAATAGAACCTGGTTCTCTCATCTTCGTGGGGAATGTTGAGAGGGCTTGGATTCTGACATGGGTAGAGGAGATGGTAGTGTTTTTACATATTTTTAAGCTGCTAAAATTGTTACTGGCTCTAAGATATTTTTGTTGTAATTTGCAAGGCTGCATTCTGGTCTACATTAGCCTTGATAAAAACTCATTGTTTTTCATTCTCTGTCTGTAATCAGGTCATCAATCTTCTTTATCTTTTTGGCTAATTTTATGTTGCATTGATTTCCTTTGAAAATCTGAAAAGTTTTCATCTTTGTGGAATAGACTCCATTGAAATATGGTAATTGCATTTGAGAAATACCATAACTGAACTGTACAGAGAAAATTATATCCGATATACATTCAGTGTCAAACACATTTTTTCGATCAAGAGTAAGTATGTGCCGAAGTGTTTAACTTCAGTGTTTAACTGTGTATAAATACACATTCTCAGAGGATGATTCTTCAGCATAATACAGAAAAATTTGACGGCTGCAATATTGACTGCATGATATGCTTGGGAGGGTGTTTCAAAGATAATCCCAACTCCCAACATAGCCCCCTTACCAGTCACACTTCTTTGGGTGAACACCTGAAAAAACAAGGAAAAATAAAATTTTATTTCTTGGTAAAAATTGTGCCTTAACTTAGAATCCATCATTGATGCCAAACTAGATTTTAAAGTTTATTTTTATTTATTTTGAGGGCTAGCAAGCAGAGGAGGGGCAGAGAGAGGTGGGGACAGAATCCCAAGCAGGCTCTGCACCAACAGCACAGAACCTGATGCAGGGCTCGAACTCACAAACCGTGAGATCGTGACCTGAGCCACAGTCCAGAGTGGGACGCCGAACCGACTGAGCACCCCCAAACCAGACTTTATTTAGTGGGTTAACCTCACTAGAGATCTAGATCCTGAAACAATGGGTCAGGGGATAGGTAAGTCTTGGAGACAGATGGTAGTAGGAAATGTCTGGATGTTGAGCTTGAATAGAGGATGCCGGGAGGTTGTAAAGTAGATGGAGGCGATTTAGACAACCTGTGTGTGAAGAATGCTAAGAAGAAGAAGCGTTGTGGAAAAAAAAAAATGTCAGGCAAAGGCATCGGTGGACATCTAACAACACAATTCATCGAAAGCACTGGGCTAGGACTTGAGTAGCAGGGAGAAAAAGAAAGGTCTAGGATAATATTAACAAACCAGTGACTGAAAGGAGGGGGATGCCAGAGTAGGAATCAGGCAAAGAGATAACATGGCAAGTCGAGGTAAGTGAATGAAGGCAGGGAGGAACAGGCAAAGTACTCTATGATTCACATTTCTGGTACCCATAATGGCGTACTCATGAAATATAGGCAGTGGACCTTATAGCAAATGGACTGAAAGTCAAGTACCACTAAGGCACAATAACAACAAAGACTCTGTTTCTAGCATGCATTCTGCCTGGTGCCCACACTGATGCGTGATTTCAGGTGGGTAAGCATTCACAAATAGGTAGGGAAAAATCACACCCGGGTAAAGGGAAGGATGGACCTGGTTAGCAGAGAAGAGACAGCTTCGAATAAGGAGTTTGAGTCCTTTTTAGTTGGCCCAGCTTTATTTTGGTGCATGCTATAATTCAGATACAGAAAACAAAGGAATTTTTTAGAAAAAAATTATGAAAGTTCAAATATACAGGGGCACCTGGGTGGCTCTGTTGGTTAAGCGTCCGACTTCAGCTCAGGTCATGATCTCACAGTTTGTGAGTTGGAGCCCCACACCAGGCTCTGTGCTGACAGCTCAGAGCCTGGAGCCTGCTTCCGATTCTTTGTCTCCCTCTCTCTTTGCCCCTCCCCCACTCCCGCTCTGTCTTTGTCTCTCAAAAATAAACATTAAAAAAATTTTTTAAGTAATTAAAACAATGTTCAAATATACAGCCTGGCATTGCTTTAGGTTTCAATACCACTACAATTTGCTAATTTTTGTAGCCTCGTTTAGATTCACATTCCAGACCTATCCATTTATAAAGTACTTTTGGAATTCTGTCCAATTCCATATGATGGATTTATACTTGTTCAGTACTTGGAAAGAGACATGGACTTGTAGTCCTGAGAATAGAAACTGAAAGAAAAATGCTGACTTTTTCAAATGATGAATAATTGTATTTTAGAGCAAGAATATAGAAATGGCAGAATTTTTCCAAAGGGTGGTTACTATACATATCTATGATTTGAAAAGAGAATAACAGTTGATGTTACAAATGGCAAATGCATTAAAATGTGTATTTACTCATGGGGAGCCTGGGTAGCTCAGTCCCTTGAGTGTTTGACTCTTGATTTCAGCTCAGGTCATTGATCCCAGGGTCATGGGATCAAGCCCCATGTCAGACTTTGCACTGAGCATGGAACCTGCTTGAGATTCTCTCTCTCTTGCCTTCTGCCCCACTTGTACACTCTCTGTCTCTAAAATAAAAAAAAAAATAAGTAAATAAAAGATGTTTTCAAAACTGTGTATTTACTCATATGAAAGGGTATGCCCTGGGAGAGAAACTTTTAAGTAGGATGAGCTCCCAAAATTAAATACAAACTTTAATGATAAAGGAGGAAATGAAGAAAGGAGGAAACTAGTGTGTAATTAAGAATATGCTAAACAATGGACTAGCTATTTATTGTCTAACTGTGTTGACATGTGAGGCAACTGGGATTTAAAAAGGTTATTGCCTTTGAATACTACTTGGCAATGAGAAAGAATGAAATACGGCCCTTTGTAGCAACGTGGATGGAACTGGAGAGTGTTATGCTAAGTGAAATAAGTCACACAGAGAAAGACAGATACCATATGTTTTCACTCTTATGTGGATCCTGGGAAACTTAACGGAAGACCATGGGGAAGGGGAAGGAAAAAAAAAGTTACAGAGAGGGAAGGAGGCAAACCATAAGAGACTCTTAAAAACTGAGAATAAACTGAGGGCTGATGGGGGGGTGGGAGGGAGGGGAAAGTGGGTGATGGGCACTGAGGAGGGCACCTGTTGAGATGAGCACTGGATGTTGTATGGAAACCAATTTGACAATAAATTTCATATAAAAAATAAATAAAAATAGATAAAAATAAATAAATAAAAAGGTTATTGCCGAGTAAGGTTGTAATCTAGTCCGTGACAGAGCCAGGTTTCAAATCCAGGTTGGTCTGAGCAGTTGATTTTATTTCCCTATCCTCTAAGGATCAAAGCATATAAGTAAGGATATTTTGATAATAAAAAAAAATTTGGCCAGTTTGTAAATAAATGTTTTTAGTGAATTCAAGCCTAATGAACATAGAGTCTGCTAGATCTGGATTGGATTTCTGGGTCCATTGACTATATGTCCTTTCATAAATCACTTAACATCTCTGAGACTTGTCTTTTGGACATACACAAATAGAATTATTAAAATCTATTTGAAGGTCATTAGAAAAATTACATGAGACAGTACAAATACACTGGCTAACGGAATATCTGACAAATCATAGATGCTCAAGGAAAATAGATTGACTTTGAATAGAGCCCCTTATTATGGTCTATTTCCTAACTTATAGAAAATCGGCAATTGTTAGGAAAAGGTTTTCAACTGGCCAGGAGCAAAAATTCTCTGACCTCTGTATTTAATCTTTGGGACCTTTATTTAATATCAAGGCTTCAACTAGTGCTTCCCCAGAAGACTCGCATCTGATTCAGCAATTCCAACCACAAGCAAAAATCTTGTACTTGGATAGGATGGTATATCACAAACCCAATTCATCTTTCTTTCTCAAAGTACCCCTTCTGCTGATGACTTCTTATCTTTTCATTTGGACTGCTATTATAATAACTAGCTTAGTCCGTTGACCAGTAAATGTTTGCACATATGGAGTTTCCAAATCAGGCTTTGATGCTTCCCTTTAATTTTAGATCATTTGTCTAAATAGTAAGTAAAGAAAAGAAGGAATTATCCTTTTAGCACATATGTGTCAGGCACGTTGCTGTGCACTGTGAGTGATTTTGTCTCATGTATTTCTCCCAACAGTGACAAAATACATTTCCATTTCATAAGTAAGTAAATTGAGGCTCAAAAGGGTTATATAACTTTCCCAAGTCCAATAGGATTTTCATAGCAGAACTTTCTCATTCCTACCACCATATGGCCAATTCAAAAGTCTGTCTCATTTGTAATCCAGTCATTTATTGGGGATTTTGTTGCTTTCCTTCCTTCTTTCCTCTCTCCCTTTCTCTTTTTCTCCCACCCTCTCTTCCTTCCTTCCATGTATTTAACTTAGGACCAAGCATGTCTACCACAGGAATACTATGGTAATTTGCTAATTGGCCTCCCTGCCTCCAGACTCTCCTCAGCACTCCTGCTCACCAATGCCAGATTAGTATTTCTAAACCACCAACTTCCTTCATTTCCACTTCAAAAAGATTGGTAGTTTCCCCTTGCCCATAGGAGAAAATCAAAACTACCCACCAGCATGTGCAAAGACTTTCACAATGTGGTGCCAATCTGTCTTGTCAGCATTAACTTCTGCCCCGCCCTTAAAATAAACCTGTCCAGTTAAGTTGTTCTATTTATTGCCCCCTAGACACTCTTTGAAAATTGTCTCCCCATGCACTGGATCATTCTTCTCCCCTATCTCCTCCCTCATCTCTATCCATCAAAGACTATTCCATTTTGGGACCCAGACCAAGTACTTCATGTGAATTCATACATGACCATTCCATCTATAATGGAATACATTTAATGCGTTTGTTGCTTGGAATACCAAACTGATGCTTTTTCAAATCATCATTAGAATAAATTGTTACCTACATATGTAATAACCAGTATCTTCCTCTACCACAGTACTATCCAAGCTACGACCTAGATCACTGTGATACCTTCCTAACTGGTTGTGTTGCCTCCAGTCTCCCACCCCTTCTATCTACAATGCAGATAATGATCCCTTACACACACACACACACACACACACACACACACAAACATACACACAGACACATGAAATGAGTTGGATCATGCAGCAGCTCTGTTTTAAGATGCTTGAGCATTACTAGTCATGTGACCAATATGGTAGTACCCAAGGTTTTCCATGACCATGTGTTTTCTGGACGTCAAGATGACTATAGCTGCAACAAGAGGCTAGATCAACATCCCGAGGTTGGTAGCTGAGTGCAGCCACTCCAGAACCCAGATGAGTTTTAGCTGCCACTTGGGCCCTATGGTCATTTTTCCTCATGACACTGAACTTGCAGGCAATCACGAATGGTATCGGAGCAAAACAGCTGAACACCCTGGGTTGCCTCATTCGCTTAGACTACTCCATCTGGTCTTGAGACTGGACCCAGAGCTGATCCGGAAAACCAGCAGTCTCTGTGGCTTCGTGAGTTAGACCCACAACCTGCTGAAAAGAGAGCGGTAGCTTCTAGCAACTGTGTTGGTTTCAGGGCCCCCTTGAGTTCAGGGGAGTCGATAGAAATTGATAATGCACTGGGCTAATCTGTCTTTATCTCTCTGAGTGACATGCTCACCCAGCTGCATGCTGTTGGGACTTCGCATTTTTGGAAGCCACGTATAGTAGACCCACGCCCTGGCTAACTGGTATAATGGAGCCATCTGTCAGGTAGCCAAAGTTAATCTTTACGCTATTAGCTAGGAGGGAACAGACAGATCTCCCTAAACTACTTTGCTGGAAGGGAGGCATGAGCAGAGGCAAGATCAAGGACCTCCTTCTAGAAGATAATGGAAGATAAGCATATTCAAGGTGTCCCAGGACAAGCCCTGATACCTCACTGGGGCGAATATATAGCTTTCCCCCAAAAGGGCTGTGTATTTCGGCTTGTCCCTGGTCCTCATAATTAATCTCTAGCTGAATTAAAAACCATAGCAGAAGGATTTGGGCCTCATCAACCTAGAGTGTATCTGTCCCACCTGCAGGACCACAGGCAGCCCTTTACTGTATGTCACTTTGGGCACTGACACCATGGCAGTCCTGTACCGTTTTTTTCATTGTATTGACTATCAGCTGATGAGCACCATGTGGGTAAGGATCACAATAAAACCTTCTTCTGACTTGGTGCCAGACACAATATCCAGAAACCCTGCATTCTTTCTTGTCCAGTCCAAGCACCTTGGCATTCATGCATCACCCTGGAAATGTATAGCTGGACTGACCTTGCAGTGGTTACGGCTTCAGAGTAGGGAGCCTTGGCCAGGGACGTTAGGGGATATTGAAATTTTAAAAATCAATTTATCGTATCTCTGTACTTTCTTGGGGAAACAATTGGTAATTGGCAAATAGCTGATCTGAAAGTTATTGGTGCTTATGTTGCTCTCTCCTTCCTCACACATTGATCAACAATAATAGTAATAATAATGTCAGCCATTATCGATACGCACTTAATACAATTTGGCAGATAGGAAGTACCCACTAAGTGGGAACGGTTATTATTGTGGTCCAGGTCTCACAACCACCCTGGCTGTAAGCACTGTAATTGTCCACATTTACAGTAAGGAAACGGAAGCTTAGAGAAGGGACCTGACCTGATAAAAGTCACACAATGGATATTTTGCCGAAAAAGATTTTGACCTCCGTTCTGACTACCCGCCTCAAGTTCTTAACCATTGTGCTCTCCTGACCTGTGTGGTTTAAAAAAAAAATTTTTTTTTTCAACGTTTATTTATTTTTGGGACAGAGAGAGACAGAGCACGAATGGGGGAGGGGCAGAGAGAGAGGGAGACACAGAATTGGAAACAGGCTCCAGGCTCTGAGCCATCAGCCCAGAGCCTGACGCGGGGCTCGAACTCCCGGACCGCGAGATCGTGACCTGGCTGAAGTCGGACGCTTAACCGACTGCGCCACCCAGGCGCCCCCTGACCTGCGTGGTTTAAACTCACTTTCAATAAACGCAAAACTAATGGAAATAGGTAAGAATGCTTATTATGTGTCAGACTCTACTTTAAGCACTTCTCATTGATTTACTCCTCACAATCCTATGCATAAGTGTTATCATCCTCATTTAGATATGAAGAAACTGAGGTTCACAGAGATGGCATCACTTGTCCAATGTCATACAGTGAGTAAGCATACCAGGACTCTAACCTGTCTTTGATCACAAAATTCATAGCCATTGAAAGTTTTAGCTTATTTGAAGAAGTAATCATGTATTTGAACAAAAACGCAAAATAACATAAAAGGGTATACGTACCATCCCAGGCCATAAATCCCCATTGCCAGAGGCAATAAACACTGTCAGTTTATGGTATAATTTTCAGGAATTTTCTGTTTCTATGTACCTTAATTTTTAAAAAAACATTCTTAACATTGTTTATTCCTGAGAGAACAGAGCATGAGCAGGGGAGGGGCAGAGTGAGGGGGAGACACAGAATCCGAGGCAGGCTCCAGGCACCGAGCTGTCTGCACAGAGCCCCGCACAGGACTCAAACTCACAAACTGTGAGATCATGACCTGAGCTGAAGTCGGACGCCACTGACTGAGCCACCCAGGAGCCCCACAGGTACCTTAATTTTTAATAAACCTACTGAGTAGGGGCAGTTGATTAACTGGGTGGTTCAGTTGATTAAGCGTCAGACTCTTGATTTCAGCCCAGGTCACGATCTCACGGTTGGTGAGTTCAAGCCCACATCCAGCTCCGTCCGCGCTGATAGCACAGAGCCTGCTTGGGATTCTCTCTCTCTCCCTCCCTCCCTCCCTCTCTCTCTCTCTACCTCTCCCAATGCTGGCACTCTCTCTCTGTCTCTCTCAGAATAAATAAATAAATATTTTAAAAATTACTGAGTCTACACAAATCTGAGGATCTAAGCCTTTGTATTCTCAGCTACTAGGCTTATGAGTCCTACAATCGTCCTACAACCATCACATGGCCAGTGGGAGAATAAGAACAAAGGACTTTTAGAATCTGTCCTCTAATTAACATGTTACTCTAATATGGTGCTGTGATAGAACCAAGTTAACACTACCGGAGTTGTACTAAAGAGGATACCCAACCTGGCTTTGAAGAATTAGGGAAGACGTTACGGAGGAAGTAACATCTAACTTGGAAAAATGATCTGGTGATTAGGAGGGAAGGAAGAAGAGAATAAAGCCTCTCTAGAAAGCACACATTTCGAGTGCGAAGGTCTGGAGCAAATTGATGACAAGGGAAGGCTTTCATTCACCCCCTCACAATCTCTATCAGCACTATCCTCCAGCTATAAAATACACGCACAAATGGATTTGCTTGTTAAGGAAGTACAACTTCAGATCAACGATTTTAGCACCATCTTCCAACAACACTGCTTCCCTTAAAGACTTCCAAGAGCATTGCTTCCCCTAAAGCTTTTCAGACCTTTTGGAGTCTGGACCAGCCAGAAGCATATATGAGTAACTGCAAATTATTTAGTATATATAGATGGAGCACATTTCGCAAGCATTTGATGGGAAGAGGAGATAAACAGTGAAGGCAAGAGATAAGGCTGGAGAGATAAGCAGGAGGCTGATCATTAAGCATTTGATGAGTTACATCATATTCAACAGACTTTATCTTAAAAGTAATAAGAAGAAATGAAGGTTTTTTAACAGAGGAATTACATGGCCAGTTTTGTGATCTGTGCTTTAGCAAATCAATTTGGGCCACACCCTAGAGACAGGGATTGGGAAGGGCAGAAAATGAAGGCAAGGGGATGAGTTGGGAGAAAGTCTTTCGGTAATCCAGATAAGAGATAATGATTTTTTTTTTAATTTTTTTAAAATCTTTTTTTTTAAGGTTTATTCATTTTTTTGAGACACAAAGAGAGCATGGGTGGGGGAGGGGCAGAGAGAGAGGGAGACGCAGAATCCAAAGCAACTCCAGGCTCTGACCTGATAGCACAGAGCTCAAAGCGGGGATCATGACCTCAGCCAAAGTCAGATCCTCAACCAACTGAGCCACCCAGGCGCCCCGATAATGATGAATTAGGATAAAGTAGTGGAAGTACAGTATATGGGTTCTAGCGATATGTAGTTTGTAAAAAAATCAAAATGGCTGCTTGGGAAGATCGGTTGTTCAATGGCTGCTTACCTTGAGTTGGCAGGCAGGCATTGGAGGAGAAGCAAGTTTAAGGAAAAGAAGGCAATCTCAGCTTTGATAAATTTGATTTTTTTTTAAGTATTATTTGAATATAATAGAAAAAGAACCATGTAAGTATAGAATTTGATGAATCATCACAAAGTAAGGACATTAACAATCACCAATAATGGAGAGATAGAGGACTGCCGGCCCTCTAAAGGCCCCCTCAGGAAAGGAGAAGATAGGATTCAGTAGGCAGAGAAGGAAATGTTAGGACCTGAGGTCCCTTGGTGGGGAAAAACAATTTTGGAACAATGCTGGGAGTGTCTGACCACAGCAAACCCCCTCAGGCATAAGGTTCCTCTTAAGAATGTAACAGACCCCACCTACCCCACCCCCCCACCTCAGGTTTCCCTCAGGTATTTGACAACAGACCTAAGTATGGCCTAGACCACCCCTCCTACAATGAAAATGAGCCAATCAGGAATGGACAACCCAACACCTAGAGCTATCAAGCCAATAAGAGTAGAACCTGAGAAGGAATAAGGGGGAAGAAAAGGGGGGGGTGACCAGAACCTTATAAAACAAGGACCCTTGCCTATAGTCCTTGGGCATTCACTTTCGAATGTCCCCTCTCTGTAAAGAGAGCTTTCCTACTATTCTTCCTTTCTGATCTTATATTCCAGTAAACTTTTGCTTGCTGCTGATTTCACGTCCACCTCTTCATTCTTCGAAGCGACGAGACAATGAATCCCGGGTATTGTAAAAAATCCTGCAACTCCCTCATGTTTTCTAATCGGTCACTACCCTGACTCACTGACCCAAAGTTGAATAATAATACCTGACTGGTAACATCATAGCTTAGTTTTGCCCTATTTTAATTCTATAAAAGATGTCATGTATTCTGTACTTGTGTTTCTGGCTTTTTTGGTTCAGTGAAATTCATCCATATTTCCTATGTGTGGCATTTAGTGGCTTCATTCTCATAAAGCAATTTATTAAACGTGTCTACCGTTATGGGCTAATTGCATTATTTTCAATGTCAGGTTTTTGCAAATAGGCTGCTGTGAACATTCTTATCCATGGCTTTTGGTGCACGTACATATGATCTTTTGTTAGGTGCATCGCTGAGAGAGGAATTGTTGGGTCTATGTATATATGAGTTCAACTTCGGTAGGTACAGCTTTGCAGAGTGAGTTGTGCATAAGAGTTTCAAGTAATCCACTTTCTTGTCAGCACTGTTCTTTTTCTAGTGTTTTTAATTATACATAGCCATTCTGGTGGGGTTATAGGTGTATCTCCTGGTTTTCATTTGCCTTCCCCGATGAGTAATGGTGTAAAGCATTTTTCATGAACTTGTTGGACATTTAGATATCCATTTTTCGTGAAGTGCACTGAATTTATAGATCCTCCAATCTACTGATAAGGTGCATCTTTCCATTAAAATTTTTTTTTAATTCTTCTCAAAAATATATAACATTTGTTTGTAGCTGTTAAGACAGTTTTCATTAGATTTATTCTTACACATGTGATTATAATTTGATGTTATAAGTAGTACCTATTTTTAAAATTTTTAATTTTTATTTTTTAAGATGGAAACGTGACAACATGCTTGAATTTTAAGTATTTGTTTTATATTCAACAACCTTGCTAAGGTTCACTTATTAATTCTAATAGTTTACTTCTAAATATTTTGGATTTTCTATATATACAACCAAACCTTTTGACATGAATGAGTTTTCTTTCTTCCCATTTGGTATACCTTTAAAAATACTTTTCTCTTTTATTATCGCATTGGCTAGGACTTTCAACTCAATATTGTAACGTCTTAGCCCTCAAAGGAAAGGCTTTTGACACTTTGCCATTCAGTGTGGGAATTGTCCTAGGGTTTTTATGGGAACTCTCTGAAATTAAGGAAATCTCATTCTATTCCTAATTCTCTAAGAATTCCTTTGACCTTATTTATCACTAAGCAATCTTGAATTGTATCAAATACTTTTATTCCATGTCTTGAGATCATCATGATATTTCTCTTCCGTGTAGTGAATTTCAATGATCGCATTGCAAATGTTTAAACCCATCTTGCATTCCTGAAAAAAATCCCTCTTCATCATGTATTATATGTTGCTGGTTTCAGTTTATACTTTTTGCACGTATGTTTATGGTAGGGATAGACTTGTAATATTGCGTGCACTCATTGGCCTTGTCGGGTTTTAGTATTAAAGTTACGCTGGCCTCATAAGATGAAGTGGGAAGTATTGAATTTTTCTCTATTCATTGGAAGAGTTTGGGCAAGAAATGGGGACATTTATAAATGTGTGGGGACGTTCACTGGTAAAGCTACTTTTGTATAGCATAAATATAATTTTCTTAATGAGCTGGATTACTCAGATCTATATTTTTTCTTGTGTACACTTACAGGTTGTAGTTTTCTAGGAACCTCTAAATTTTATTTAAATTTTCAAATTCATTGGCATGAAGTTATTCCTAATATCCTCTTAATTGTTTAATGCTTATAGGTTCAGTAAAATGTTTTCTTCTATTCTTCATATTCACCATGTGTACCTTTTCTATTTGTCTTTTTTCTGTGTTTCTCAGTCTTGCCAGGGGTCTATCAGTTTTATGGGTCTTTTTCAAAGAAACAAGCTATGCTTATTGATATTTTTTTTACAGTATAGTGAGTTCTTTTATATTCATTTCTGCTCTTTGCCATTTCATTCTGTTTGCTCTCTTTTACTTGTAACTAGTTTCTTTTCTTTTCCTCCTTTTTTTTTTTTGACTTGAAATGGATGCCATATTGGACACACCTTGGGCCTCATTTCACATGCTCTAGGCCTGTCTTTTCTCGCCAGACTTATTGTGGCAAACAACTTCACACAGCTGTAACTTGAAAGCACTTTACCTCACTTCAGCAGAGCTTATCCTGTTCTGTGATGGTGGATATCTGTGAGAATCCGCCCTGCACCCATGAACACACAGCCTAGAAGTGTCGCGGTTGGGGGCAGAAGTGTGGGAGTCCATGAAAAACTCTTGGTCAGTGGGAGGTAGAAGCAAGAGGGTCGGCTGCCTTCTCTCTTCCCATGAGCTGATAATTCTCAGACACATTCTTCTTGGCTCCTCAGAATACTCTCCTTCATTTCGTTTTCTAATGTATGTATTTCAGGCTACATTATTACACCATAAGAGAGGTTTTATCTACCTCTAACAAGTTTTAATATTATAATTTAATTATCATTCAATTCCACATATTTTCTCATTTCCATTGTTATTTTTTTTTCCCCCCGTTACTCGTGGGTTTCTGAAAAGTATTACTGAATTCCAACTATTTGGGAGATTGATTTCCTTGTTATCTTTTTTGTCAGTGGTTTCGAGATGATTCCCATTCTGGTCACATTATATAAGTTGTGTGATGTGGGTTCTTATTTCTTTTTTATGTTTATTTGTTTATTTTTGAGAGAGAGAGAGAGCGAGAGAGAGCGAGCAAGCGGGGGAGGGCAAAGAGGGAGAGAAGGAGACAGAATCTGAAACAGGCTCCAGGCTCCAAGCTGTCAGCACAGAGCCTGTCAGTGTCGAACTCATGAGCTTAACCGACAGAGCCACCCAAACACCCCAGTGTGATTTGGGTTCTTAAAATTAGCTGACACTTGTATCATTGCTCAGCATATGGCCAATTTCGGTAAACGTTCCAAGAACTTGCATTCCGTAGTTGACATTCATGTCTATAAATATCAATTGTCTTGATTTTATCAACCATGTTGTTACAATTTTATATATAACCTTAAATGTTTTTGTCTGCTTAATGTATGACTCAGAGCGTATGTGTAGATCTTTGCAAATATTTCCCCCCCTTTCCTCTGTCCATTTTTACTGTATGTTTAAGCTATGATATTAAGAGCATATAAATTGTTATATTGTTCTACATTATTGACGTTTTATCCTAAAATATCCCTTTTCCTTCTAGTAAGCCTTCTTGCCTTAAAATCTTTGTCCAATATTAATATTATTTCATGAAATATCTTTAATTAATATTTTCATGATATATATTCATTTTGTTACTTTCAAGCTTTCTGAATTTTTGTTGAAATTGTGTCTCTTGTGAAAAGTGGTTTTAAAAATTCATTCTAGGCATTTATTTTCGTTTGGAGGTTGTTTAATTTAATGAAGTTTAGGTTTAACTTACCAACTTTTTATTCTTTGTGTGTGGATCTGTTCTATGATTTATTTTTTTATTCCCTATTTTGGAGTAATCAGGTGTTTTTATTATTCTGTTTTCCCCTCTAGTAACTCATCAGTTAAAGATTCTTTTGTTCTTCCTTCGGTAGTTTTTCAGCGTGACATTATTATTGTTTTATGCGGTAAATATTCATTTATATTTACCTACATATATAGTCTGCACTGTTCTTTTTTCTTTCTTGCATTTCTCTGCTTCCACCTGGATTAATACTTGGTTTTTACTTGCATAACTCTCTTGTGGTATTTACTTGCATAACTCTCTTGTGGTATTTCTTTGCTGCTGATAAAGTTTCTAGTTTTTTGTTTGTTTGGTTGCTGCCGATAAAGTGTCCTTGTTTTTTGTTTGTTTGTTTTTCTGAAAGTGCCTCGATTACAGTTTATTTTTAAGGAGTCTGGCCCCTGGCCAAAAAAAGACGGTGTGAGATTTTTTAGGCCCTATTTGTGATCATTGAGCAGCCCATTACCAAGGCTTTACCTGGCAGTCCCTATAGGGGAAAACTGCCCTCCCCACACTAGGTTTGGTGCACAGCCAGTCTCGAATGGAGTTGCAGTCAAGGACTCAGACTCCACTGGCTGGCCATGTTCTTATGTATATTTTGCATTCCCACCCCAGTGCCTTTACTTAGAGGTCTCATTATCTGGGGTGTTCATTAGACATCTCTGCCTAGGCCTTCTTGTGGGAGGAGCGGGGAGAACTCGGAAGATACTTTTCTCCACTCTGACCCAGTGCTTGGTACTTACTAGACCTTGCCCAACTTTCCCCTCCCCAGCCCCCAAGTCTGGAGTCTATAAAATTCCAAGAGCCATTTTTTGAGGCTCCTTTGGCAGTGAAACAACCCCCACATCTGCTGATCCATTTTGTCCTCAACCAGCATGCCATTCCATGAAAGAAAATGGAACAGGGTTTTCTCTGGTTTAGCCTCTTGCTACATGATTAAAGGCTTGAATGTTACTTTCATTTTTGGCTTGTTGCTTTAACTGACTACTCCAACACCTGACAATTTGCTCTCTCCAATTCATCTGGGCTTGTGACAATTTTTTGAGATGTTTTTTCTTTGGTGCAGAATTCTAAATTGGAGATTATTACCAATAATCAGCATTTTAAAATGTGATTACATGGTTATCTGGCTTCCACTGTTTCTGTTGAACAATTGGCTATCTGTTTAGTGTTGCTCCTTTTATAATGATATCCTTATTTTTTACATGGTTGTGTTAAAATGTTCTCTTTTGGTATTATTATCGGGATATACCTAGATGTGACCTCCATTGAGTTTATCCTAATTCGGGGATATCAAGTTTCTTGAAAACATGACTTTTGAGAACTTTGGACAATTCTTGATTGTGACAGTTCAAATGTTTCTTCTATGCCACTTTTGCTCTCTTTTATTTCTCGCCCACCAAATTAAACATATATTAAACCTACCATAGGACTTTCACGCTCTTTTATATTATCTCAACTTTTTTTTTTCTCTATCATTCAGTTTGGATACTTTATTTGAATCTACTTTCTAGTTCACGTATTCCCTCTTCTACTATATTTGATATGCCCTTAAGTACATCTAGAGCTCTTTTTAACAGCAGGGGGTGGGGGGAGGACACAATTTGGTCCATAACAAACACAAAGTATAAAATAAAAAATACAGCAATCCATACTGATATAAATAAGCAATTCAATAAAAATAAAAAAAAGGAGGGGCACCTGGGTGGCTTGGTTGGTTAAGCGTCCGACTTCAGCTCAGGTCATGATCTCATGGTCCGTGAGTTCGAGCCCCGCGTTGGGCTCTGTGCTGATGGCTCAGAGCCTGGAGCCTGTTTCAGATTCTGTGTCTCCCTCTCTCTGCCCCTCCCCTGTTCATTCTCTGTCTCTCTCTGTCTCAAAAATAAATAAATGTTAAAAAAATTTTTTTAAAAAAATAAATAAAAAAAGGAATAAAGACAGTCTCTTCAGCAAGTGGTGCTGGGAAAACTGGACAGAGACATGCAGAAGAATGAACCTGGACCACTTTCTTACACCATAGTCACTTACACAAAACTCGAAATGGGTGAAAGACCTAAATTTGAGACAGGAAAACATCAAAATCCTAGAGGAGAAAGCAGGCAAAAACCTCTCTGATCTTGGCCACAGCAACTTCTTACTCAACACGTCTCCAGAGGCAAGGGAAACAAAAGCAAAAATGAACTACTGGGACCTCATCAAAATAAAAAGCTTCTACACAGTGAAGGAAACAATCAGCAAAACTGAAAGGCAACTGACAGAATGGGAGAAGATATCTGCAAATGACATATCAGATAAAGGGTTAGTGTCCAAAATCTATAAAGAACTTCTCAAACTCAACATCCAAAAAAACAAATAATCCAGTGAATAAATGGGAAAAAGACATGAATAGACACTTCTCTAAAGAAGACATCCAGATGGCCAACCGACACCTGAAAAAATGCCCAACATCACTCATTATCAGGGAAATACAAATCAAAACCACAATGAGATATAACCTCACACCTGTCAAAATGGCTAACGTTAACAACTCAGGCAACAACAGATGTTGGTGAGGATGCGGAGAAAGAGGATCTATTTCGTGTTGCTGGTGGGAATGCAGGCTGGTGCAGCCACTCTGGAAAACAGTGTGGAGGTTCCTCAAAAAACTAAAAATAGAACTACCCTACGACCCAGCAATTGCACTACTAGGCATTTATCCATGGAATACAGGTGTGCTGTTTCAAAGGGACACATGGACCCATGTTTATAGCAGCACTATTAACAATAGCCAAAGTATGGAAAGAGCCCACATGTCCATCGAAGGATGAATGGATAAAGAAGATGTGGTATATATATACAATGGAATATTAATTGGCAATCAAAAAGAATGAAATCTTGCCATTTGCAACTACATGGATGGAACTGGAGGGTATTATGGTAAGTGAAATTAGTCAGAGAAAGACAAATATCATATGACTTCACTCATATGAGGACTTTAAGTCACAGAACTGATGAACGTAAGGGAAGGGAAACAAAAATAATATAAAAATAGGGAGGGGAGAAAACATAAGAGACTCTTAAATATGGAGAACAAATAGAGGGTTACCGAAGGGGCTGTGGAAGGGGGAATGGGCTAAATGGGTAAAGGGCATTAAGGAATCTACTCCTGAAATCATTGTTGCACTATATGCCAACTAATTTGGATGTAAATTAAAAAAATAAAATTAATAATAATAAAAAATAAATAAGCAATTCAATAAATTTAAAAAAATAGAGAAGAGATCAATCTCTTGTGCTGAAGAATTACAAACCAATTTTGTAAGTCTTCCACTATCAAGGAGGGGAAACATATCTCTCCATTCCTCAAGCGTGGGCAACACCTGTGAGTTCCTTCCAAAGAGTGCAGTATAGAGGCACCTGGGTGATTCAGTCAGTTAAGCATCTGATTTCAGCTCAGGTCATGATCTCATGGTTCCTCAGTTCACACTTCATGAAGTATCATTGACACAAAATGAACTGCCTGTATTTGAACTACACCATTTATAATTTCTGAGGTAAGCATATACTGAAGAAACTCACCACAAGATATCAGACATACCTCTTTCAAAAGGTTTCTTGTGCTTCTTTGTAATTCCTCCTTCAAACCCTGTCTCCATCCATTTCTAGACAATCACTGATATAATTTGCATCATGTTTGCATTTTCTAGAATTAATATAAATGGAATAATGAGATATATGTTTTTGATTGTCTTTAAGTGTAATCATTTTGAGATTCAGCCATATTGACGTGGGTATCAGTTGTGTTTCTTTTTATTGCTGAATAGTGTTCCACTCATCAGATATACTATAATTCGTTTATTTGCATGTATATGCACATTTGGATTGCCTCTAGTTTGGGGATATTGTGAATAATGCTTCTTTGAACATTTGTGTTCAAGTCTTTCAGTGGATTGATGCTTTCATTTCCAAAGTGCTTGTACCATTTTATAGTCCCATCAGCAATTTATGAGTGGTCCAGTTCCTAGACATCTTTGCTAAATCTTGGCGGAGTCGGGGTTTTTGATCCATTTTTTTTTTTAATGTATTGTAAGGCAAGGGTCCAACTTCATCCTTTTCCATATGGCCATCCATTTGTTCCAGCACCATTTCTTGAAAAGCCTATTCTTCCCCCATGGGATAGTTTTGTCACCCTTGTCAAAAATCATTGACCGCAGATACAGTGTTATATGAGGACTTTCAATTCTATTAACTTATATGTCTATCTTTATGTCATTACTACAGTCTCTTGATTACTGTCGCTTTGTAGTAAGTTCTTGGGGAAAGTGTGAGTTTACCAACTTTGTTTTCAAATTGTCTTGACTATTTTCGTTCCACTGAGTTTTCATATAAACTTTAGGAAGCAGTGTTTGTCAAGTGTCTCCATTGAAAAGTTGCTCTTTTCCCCCTTTATATACTGTACTCTTTCAAAATTCTTTAAATGTTTTATTTATTTCTTGAGAGAGAGAGACAGAGAGAGAGCATGAGCAGGGGAAGGGCAGAGAGAGCAGGGAGACACAGAATCCAAAGCAGTCTCCAGGTTCTGAGCTATCTTCACAGAGCCTGTCATGGGGCTTGAACTCACAAATGGTGAGATCATGACCTGAGCCAAAATCGGACGCTTAACCGACTGAGCCACTCAGGTGCCTCTATACTGTACTCTTTGGAAGGAACTCACTATGTGTTGCCCACGCTTAAGGAACGGAGAGATATGCTCCCCCTCCTTGATAGTGGAAGACTTACAAAATTCGTTTATAATTCTTTAACGTAAGAGATTTATCTCTTCTTTATTTTTTTTTTAAATTTATTGAATCACTAGTTTATATTAGTATGGACTGCTGTATTTTTTATTTTATACTTTGCATTTGTTATGGACCAGATTGTGTCCTCCCAAAATTTACATGTTGAAGCCTTAACGCCAATACCTGCATTTGGAAATAGGGCCTTTAAAAAGGTAATTAAGTTACAATGAAGCCTTCGGGGCAGACTGTAAACCTATCTGACTGACCTCTTTATCAAAAGAAATTAGCATCTGGCTGCTTCGGTTGGTTGAGCGGCTGACTCTTGGTTTTGGCTCAGGTCATGACATTTCGGTTGTGGGATCGAGCCCTGTGGCAGGCTCCACACCGCCAGGGTGGATTTTCTCCCTCCCTCTACCTCCGCCGCTACCCCGCTTGCATGGGTGAATGCGCTCTCTAAAAGCAAAAACAAAAACAAACCTCATAAAATAAAATAAAATAAAATTTTAAAATTATTTAAAAAAAGAAATTCGGACATAGAGACACCAGCGTAGGCGCATGCGCAGTCCCTATGGGCACACAGCAAGAACGCAGCCATAAAGTAATACCGCATTAGAATCCAATACTAGTTTATTTATTTTGTTGTTCAAATTGTTCCAGCTTTGATCATTGGTATCTCTTTCAGGAGGCTTCTGTTTCACATACCTCCCCGTCTTCGCTGTTTTTTTTTTCAGTAGTCTCCTACGTTCTGGCAGTAGAAGCAGCTATAAGCCCAACTTGTATATATCTTGCCCCAATCCTATAATCACCCATTTCTCCAAGGAGTCTTGGCTCCTTTTATCAGAAAATGGTATTAGAAACCACGATCAGAGTGCTAAGCATATTCTTCCTCTCTCATATATTTTTTTTTTTTGCTTTCCTATTCTTTTTTTACTGCATTCTCTTGCATTAGATTAATATTTGTCTCATGTAGCATTTTAATTCTTTAATGAATTTTTCACTATATGTTTTTAGGTTATACATCTTGACTTGTCAGCATATAATTCAGATTTGTACTAACTTAATTCCAGTGAGATAAAAAAATGTTACTTCTATATAACCCTATTCCCCTTTCCCTGTTTCAGTGGTATTATTGTTACGCATGTTACATGACATGGACATAATATATACAAATACAACAATGCATTGTTAAATTATTAATATAATTATATATATTTTAAATATGAGAGAATATAATTGTTTATATATTTTTTTAAAAATATGAGAGAAGAAAGGAGGGACAAGATATATTTATAACATTTGTTATATTCACTTCACCCCTCCACCACCACAAGGGGAAGCTTGCGATGTTTCTCCTAAGAGGATACAGCCTTAGGTGTGCCCATTGTCAACCTCCCTGTGATGACAGGTTTCATTAGGTCTCTCTTTTCTTGTTTCTTTTACTGACCACTCTCGGCTGTCAAGCTCCACTAATTGCCGGCTGACTGCTCTTTGTTTATAAACAAGGACCTGGACGTAAATTGCTTCACTAACTGATCCAATTTTTGTAAGCTTATTTATTTATGTTGAGAGAGACAGAGACGGCACAAGTAAGGGAAGGGCAGAGAGAAAGGGAGAGAGAGAATCCCCAGCAGACTTTGTGCCGCTAGCACAGAGCCCAACGTGGGGCTCGAACTCACGAAACCACGAGTTCATGACCTGAGCCGGAACCAAGAGTCAGATGCTTAACCAACTGAGCCACCCAGGCACCCCCTAACTGATCCAATTTAATTTAGGCTCTTTCGTAGGGATAGTTCGCATGGTCAGTGCTTGAGATTTGTTCTGACTCTAAAGGGGCTCTCTTTCCCTGGTTTAGCTTATATGTTTAACAAGTCTACCTCTTAATTGCTTTACTCCATAATCTCCATCCTTTTTCTTTTTTAATTTTTTAAAAAATTGTATTCATTTAGAGAGAGAGAGAGACAGGGAGTCAAGCAGGGAAGGGGCAGAGAGGGAGAGAGAGAATCCCAAGGAGGCTCCATGCTGTCAGCACAGAGCCCAACAATAGGGCTTGATCCCACAAACTGTGAGATCATGCCCTGAGCCAAGATCAAGAGTCTGACATTTAACCGACTGAGCCACCCAGGCGCTCCATTTCCACTGTTTTTGAGAGTGTCTTCAGGCTTGAACTTCCCGATCATCTAGTGCAAATGAAGTCAGTTACTTTGGGAAGAGCTCTGGAGCTCTTGGTTTTGAGACCTGCTTTCCCCCCACGTCTCTGAGCCATGGCCCATAACATGAGGACACAGAAAGTAGTGCAATTATCTTTATGTGACACTCCTTTTTTAAGAGCTGGGCCCTGGGAGCAAGTGGGGTAGTAATCCCAGGTCTCTTGGCTTGCCTCTCTTGGTATGAAACTACTGCCTCTGAGCTAGAGAGAAGGCATTCTGGGCCCCAGTGTTCTCATCATGCTGTACCCAAGGTAGAGTCTCCATCTCATGGCGGGAGAGTCAGCAGAAGAAAGGAGCCCCATTTCTCGCCCATATTTATCCAGAACATACCCTCTGCAACAGGTCGGGTGGGGGATAAGAACTGCTAATGTCCTACTTCTCCTGGAGAAGACACCTCTCTGATTGGTTGACACCTCTCTGAGGAAACACTAGGTTATTTTTTTTAAAAAAAGTATTTATTGATTTATTTTGAGAGAGACAGAGAAAGCACAAGCGGGGGAGGGGCAGAGAGAGAGAATCCCAAGCAGGCTCCATGCTGTCAGCCCAGAGCCTGACATGGAGCTCGATCCCATGAACCCATGAGATCATGACCTGAGCGGAAATCAAGAATCAGACGCTTAACTGACTGAGCCACCCAGGTGCCCCAAAATGTGTTTTTGTAGTTGTGAAATATTTAGGGATTTTATAGATATCTTTTCCTTATTGATATTTAACTGGCTTACACTGTCATCAAACGACATACTTTGTGTTATTTTGAATCTTTTAAAATGTGTTGATACTTGTTGTAGACTCAGAATATGGTATCTCAGTAAATTCTCCATGTGTACTTGTAAGGAATGTTTCTTTTGGTTTTATTGTGTGGAGTGTTTATCAATGTAAATTAGGTCAACTTGGTCAGTGAATACTGTTCAGTGTTTTCAGTGTCTTAATGATTTTAATTGTCCCTAGCAATTATTAAGGAAGAATTGTCAGAATATCCTGTTTTAATTATGAATGGCCATTTCTTATTGCTATCTTATTAAGTTTTTTTTTTAATTTTTTTTTTTCAAAGTTTATTTATTTTTGGGACAGAGAGAGACAGAGCATGAACGGGAAGGGGCAGAGAGAGAGGGAGACACAGAATCGGAAACAGGCTCCAGGCTCTGAGCCATCAGCCCAGAGCCTGACGCGGGGCTGGAACTCACGGACCGCGAGATCGTGACCTGGCTGAAGTCGGACGCTTAACCGACTGCGCCACCCAGGCGCCCCAAGTTTTTGCTGCATGTGTTTGAGGCTTCATTATTAGTTGCATAAATGTTTAAGGCATTGTTATATCCTCTCTATAAATTGATGATTATGAAGTGAGCCTCTTCATACCAGCTAACATGTTTGCATTGCTATATATTTAGGCTGAAATTAATATATCCACCCAGCGTTTTCTTCATTAGTTTACCACGGTATATAGTTCTCTATCCTTTTCACTTGTGACATTTTATTTATCGTGGGTTCCTCGTATGCAGTGCGTTTTTGAGCCTTGCCTTTTTGTACAGTAGGACAACCTAGGGTTTTAACTGGAGTGTTTAGATAATTTACCTTAACTGTTTACGCAGAAGTTGAACCTAAATCTCGCTTTTTACCACTTTTCTGCCTTCTTTTTGACAAATTAAGTATTTGTACGGTTCCATTTCATCTCCTTTGTTGGCTTATTAGCTGTATCCCTTTTAAGAAACATAGTAGTTTTATGATTTATAGTATATATCTTTACAATATCATAGTCTACTGAAAGTAATGATATACTTTACTTATTGTATAAGACCCTTACAATAATTTACTTTTCTTTCCTACCTTCTTGGTCTTTGGGTTATGGTTGCCATACAGTTTATTGCTGATTGCCTTAAACTTATTAGAAACTTAAATTTCTAAAAATTATAGCTTATAATTATACATATTTACCATCCCTGACCCTCCTTATCCCTTTGTGTTAAACCAGATGTTTTTAATGAAGTATAGTTAACATGCAGTGCTCTATCGGTTTCAGGTGTATAACATAGTAATTCAACAATTCTATACATCACTTAGTGCCCGCCATGATAAATGTAGTCACCATCTGCCACCAAAACTATTACTGCAATATTATTGACTCTATTCCCTATGCTATACTTTTCATCCCTATGACTTACTTGTTTTAGAACTTCGAGTTTTTACCCCTTAATTTCCCTCACCTATTTTGCTAATCCCCCATGCCCACCTCCCCTCTGTCAACCACCAGTTTGTTCTCTGTATCTGTGAGTCTCAAAACAGATCTTCGTCTCTATGGTTTTCCTTTGGCTTAAGAACCTCCCTTTAACATTCCAAGCAGCGAAGTTCTGGTGGTAATGAATTCTTTCAACCTTTCTATGTTCAAGGAAGTCTTTAGTTCATCTTTAGTTGTAGAAGATACATTTTCTAGTATCATTATTTTAGGATGATAATAATTTTTTTTTCTTTCTGTGCATAGAAGATTTTGCTGCACAGTCTTTTCTTTTGCAAACATGGAATCTGTTGTTATTATTATATTACTATATTTTTTTCTCTACTTTTTTTTCATCCAAGATTTTATTTAAATTCAAGCAAGTTAACATATAATATAGTATTGGTTGCAGGAGTAGAATTTAGTGATTCATCACTTACATATAACATACCAACAAGTGCCCTTATTAATGCCCATCACCCATTTAGCCCATGCCCCTGCCCACCTCCCCTCCAGCAACCCTCACTTTGTTCTCTATCATTAAGAGTCTGTTATGGCTTGCTTCCCTCTCTCTCTTTTTATCATTTTTCCCTTCGCATATGTTTACCTGTTTTGTTTACTAAATGCCACATATGAGTGAAATCATATGGCATTGATCTTAATCTTTCTGACTTACTTCACTTAGCATAATACACTCTAGTTCCATCCACGTTGTTGCACATGGCAAGATGTCATTCTTTTGACGGCTCAGTAGTATTCTAGTGTGTGTGTGTGTGTGTGTGTGTGTGCATGTGTGTGTATACTTACAATTTCATCTTTATCCATTCATTAGTGGATGGACATTTGAGCTCTTTCCATAATTTGGCTATTGTCGATAGCACTGCCATAAACATTGGAGTGCACGTGCCCCTTTGAATCAGTATTTTTATATCCTTTGAATAAATACCTAGTAGTGCACTTGCTGGGTTGTAGGGTGGTTCTATCTTTAACTTTCTGAGGAACATCCACAGTTTTTTCCAGAGTGGCTGCACCTGTTTGCACTTCCACCAACAGTGTAAGAGGGTTCCCGTTTCTCCACATCCTCATCAATTTCTGTTGTTTCCTGTGTTGTTAATTTTAGCCATTTTAGCAGGTGTGAGGTGGTATCTCATTGTGGTTTTGATTTGTATTCTCCTGATGATGAGTGATGTAGAGCATCTTTTCATGTGTCTGTTGGCCATCTGGATGTCTTCTTTGGAAAAGTGTCTGTTCATGTCTTCTGCCCATTTCTTCACCAGATTATTTGTTTTGGGGGTGTTGAATTTGATAAATTCTGTATGGATTTTGGATACTAAATGTTTATCCAAGATGTCATTTACAAGTATCTTCTCCCATTCTGTAGGTTGCCTTTTAGTTTTGTTGATTATTTCCTTTGCTGTCCAGAAGATTTTTTATCGTGATGAATTCACAATAGTTCATTTTTGCTTTTGCTTCCCTTGCCTCAGGATACATGACTAGTAAAAATTTTCTACAACTGAGGACAAAGAAGTTGCTGACTGTGTTCTTCTCTAGGATTTTGATGGTTTCCTGTCTCACATTTAGGTCTTTCATCCATTTTGAATTTATTTTGTGTATGGTATAAGAAAGTAGTCCAATTTCATTCTTCTACATGTTGCTGCCCAGTTTTCCCAATACCATTTGTTGAAAAGACTGTTTTCCATTGGATATTCTTTCCTGCTTTGTTGAAGATGCATTGACCATAGAGTTGTGCATCCATTCCTGGGTCCTCTATTCTGTTCCGTTGATCTACATGTCTGTTTTTGTGCCAGTACCATACTTTCTTGATGGTTCCAACTTTATAATACAGCTTGAAGTCCGGAATTGTGATGCATCCCACTTTGCTTTTCATTTTCAACATTACTTTTGCTATTCAGGGTCTTTTCTAGTTCTATACAAATTTTAGGATTGTTTGTTCTAGCTCTGTGATAGATGCTGGTGTTATTTTGATAGTGATTACATTGAAGGTATAGATTGCTTTGGGTAGTATAGAAATTTTAACAATTTTTTTTTCTTCCAATCCATGAGCATGGAATACTTTTCCATTTCTTTGCATTTTCAATTTGTTTCATCAGTGTTCTATAATTTTCAGAGTACAGATCTTTTACCTCAGTGGTTAGGTTTATTCCTATGTATCTTCTGGGTTTTGTTGCACTTGTAAACAAGTGCAGTCAATTACTTGATTTCTCTTTCTACTGCTTCATTTTTGTTATATACAAATGCAACAGATTTATGTACATTGATTTTATATCCCGTGACCTTGCTGAATTTATGTATCAATTCTGGTAATATTTTGGTGGAGTCTTTTGGGTTTTCCACATAGCATATCATCTCATCTGCAAAGAGCGAAAAACTTTGACTTCCTCCTTGCCGATTCGGATGCCTTTTATTGCTTTTTGTTGTCTGATTGCTGAGGCTAGGACTTCCAACACTGTGTTGAGCAACAGTGGTGAGAATGGACATCCCTACTGTGTTTCTGACCTTAAGGGAAAAGCTCTCCTTTTTTCTCATTGAGGATAATATTAGCTGTGGATCATTCAAGTATGACCTTTATGATGCTGAGGTATGTTACTTTTATCCCTACTTTCTTGAGGGTTTTTATTAAGAAAGGTTGCTGTATTTTGTCAAATGTTTTCTCTGTATCTATTGAGAGAATTATATGGTTCTTAACCTTTCTTTTATTAATGTGGTGTATCACATCGATTGGTTTGTGGATATTGAACCACCCCTGCAGCCCAGGAATTAATCCCACTTGTTCATCGTGAGTAATTCTTTTAATGTACTGTTGGATTCAATTTGCTGGTATCTTGTTGAGAATTTTTGCATTGATATTCATCAGGCATATTGGTCTGTAGTTCTTTTTAGTGGGGTCTTTGTCTGGTTTTGGAATCAAGTTAATTCTGGCCTTGCTGAATGAGTTTGGAAGTTTTCCTCCCATTTCTATTTTTTGGAATGCTTTCAAAGGAATAGGTATTAATTATTCTTTTTTTAAAAAATTTTTAAACATTTATTTATTTTTGAGAGACATAGCAAGACAGAACACAAGTGGGGGAGGGGCAGAGAGAGAGGGAGACACAGACTCTGAAGAAGGCCCCAGGCTCTGAGCTGTCAGCACAGAGCCTGACGTGAGGCTCGAACTCACAGACCGCAAGATCATGACTTGAGCCAAAGTCAGACGTTTAACCAACTGAGCCACCCAGGTGCCCCTAATTATTCTTTAAATATTTGGTAGAATTCTTCTGGGAAGCCATCCAACCCTGGACTCTGCTGTGTTGGGAGACTTTTGATTACTGATTCAATTTCTTTATGGTTACGAGTCTGTTCAAATTTTGTGTTTCTTTTTGTTTCAGTTTTGCTAGTTTATATGTCTCTAGGAATTTATACATTTCTTCCAGGTTGTCCCATTTGTTGGCATATAATTGCTTATAATATTCTCTTATAATTGTTTGTATTTCTTTAGTGTTGGTTGTGATCTCTCCTCTTTCATTTGTGATTTTATTTACTTGGGCCCTTTCTCTTTTCTTTTTGGTAAGTCTGGCTAGGACTTTATCAATTTTCTTAATTCTTTCAAAGAATCAGCTTCTAGTTTCATTGATCTGTTTTTTTTTTATTTCTATATCATTTATCTGCTTTAATCTTCATTATTTTCTTTCTTCTGGTTTTGGGCTTTATTTGCTGTTTTTTTTTTTCCCTAGCTTCTTTAGGTATAAGGTTAAGTTGTGTATTTGACTTTTCTTCCTTCTTTTTTTTAAAAAAAAAATTTTTTTTCAAACGTTTATTTATTTTTGGGACAGAGAGAGACAGAGCATGAACGGGGGAGGGGCAGAGAGAGAGGGAGACACAGAATGGGAAACAGGCTCCAGGCTCCGAGCCATCAGCCCAGAGCCTGACGCGGGGCTCGAACTCACGGACCGCGAGATCGTGACCTGGCTGAAGTCGGACGCCCAACCGACTGCGCCACCCAGGCGCCCCTCTTCCTTCTTGAAGAAGGCCTTTATTGCTATATATTCTCCTCTTGTGGCAACCGTTGCCATATGCCAGAGGTTTTGAAGTGTGGTGTTTTCATTTTTATTGGCTTCCATGCATTTTTTAATTTCTTCGTTAATTCATTCATTCTTTAGCAGGATGTTCTTTAACCTCCAAGTATTTGTTGTCTTTCCAAATGTTTTTCTTGTTTTTGACTTCAAGTTTCATAGCATTATGGTCTGAAAATATGCATGGTATGATCTCAATCTTTTTGTACTGGTTGAGACCTGATGTGTGACACAGTGTGTGATGTATTCTGGAGAATATTCCATGTGCACCCGAAAAGAATGTGTATTTTGCTGCTTTAGGGTGAAATTTCTGAATATATCTGTTAAGTTCCATCTTGTCCAGTAAGTCATTCAAAGCTATTGTTTCCTTGTTGATTGTCTGCTTAGGTGATCTGTCCATTGTTGTAAGTGGAAAGTTAAAGTCCCCTACTGTGTTATTATATTATTATCAATGAATTTCTTTAAGTTTGTTATTAATTGATTTATATATCTGGCAGTTCTGAGTTGGATGCATAAATATTTACAATTGTTAGATCTTCTTGTTGGATAGACCACTTTATTATGATATAATGCCCTTCTTTATTACTTATTACAGTCTTTGTTTTAAATTCTAGATTGTCTAAGTATGGCTACTCCAGTTTTCTTTTGATAACCATTAGCATGATAAATTGTTCTCCACTCCCATACTTTCAATTAGGAGGTGTTTTGGGGTCTAAAATGAATCTCTTGTGGGGCACCTGGGTGGCTCAGTCAGTTAAGCGGACAGCTTTGGCTCAGGTCACGATCTCAGAGTTCTTGAGTTCAAGCCCCACATCAGGCTCTGTGCTGACAGCTCGGAGCCTGGAGCCTGCTTTGGATTCTGCGTCTCCATCTCTCTCTCTCCCTTGCTCGTGCTCTGTCTCTCTCACTCTCTCAAAAATAAACAAACATTAAAACAAATTTTTTTTAAATAAAAACAAATAAAATGAGTCTCTTGTAAGCACCATATAGATGGGTCTTGCTTTTTTATCCATTCCGATACCCTGTGTCTTTTGATAGAAGCATTTACTCCATTTACATTCTGAGTAATTATTGATAGATACGAATTTAGTGCCATTGTATTACCTCTAAAGTCACTCACTGTTCCTGTAAATTGTTTCTGTTCCTTTCTAGTCTTTGTTGCGTTTGGTCTCTCTTTCCCCTCAAAAGGTCCTCTTTAATAATTCTTACAGAGCTGTTTTAGTTTTCACGAACTTCTTAGTTGTTACTTGTCTTTAGCATTCTATCTCTGCTTCTATTCTGAATGACAGCCTTGCTGGCCTTTGCTGGATAATGTATTCTTGGCTGTAGATTTTTCCCATTTTCCACGTTGAATATATGATTCTGGCTACTTTTTAGATTTTCTCTTCACCACCAGTTTAAGTAGCTTGACTATCATGTTTCTTGGTGTCGTTCTCTTCATGTGTTTTTCTGTGTGGATTTTGTTGAATATCTTGCATCTCTGGATTTATAGTTTTAATGGGTTTTGGAAAATGTTTGGCGTTCACTTCTTTAGGTATTTTTCTTTCTCAATCTTTTCTTTGGTGATAATAATTACACATATATTGTCTCAGTGTTCTTTGATACTCTGTCCATTTTTATGACCTTTTTTTCCTTTATGTGTTTTATTTTAGATAGTTTCTATTGCTGTGTCTTTAAGTGTGCTATAATTTTTTCCCCTAGTTTTGAATCTGCTGTTGATCTATCCAGTGTATTTTTTATTTCAAATATTGTAGTGTTATTCTCTGGGGGTTTTATTTTGGTCTCTTAAATTTCCCATGACTCTACTTAATATCTTTTTGAGTATATGGAAGATCATGATAACTGTTTTAATGTCATTGCCTACTAATTTTATCATCTATTCTGTTTCTGGGTCTACTGATGGTTTTTTTTTTTCCTCCTCACTCTGAGTTCTACTTTCCTGCTTGTTTGCATGCTACACATTGTAGATTTTACCTTGCTGATAATTTTTATATACCTGTAAATGCTCTTGAGGTGTTTATTCAGGAATAATTAGGTCTTTTTGAGGTTTACTTTTATATTTCGTTAGGTAATATCACTGCAACCTTTATTCTAGATCTAACTTTGTCCCTCTTAAGATAATAGCCTTCTGAATAGCCTATCCAAACTTCTGTGAAGCATGTGGCTTTTTCCTCATTGTGGCTGGTGGAAACACAAACTATTTCTAGCCCCAGGAATTGCTGCCTCTAATTCGTTTAGAATTAGCATGTGTGTGTGTGTGTGTGTGTGTGTGTGTGTGTGTGTGTGTTGTTTGGTTTTTTCTGGCCTTGTGGGTTTTTTTCCCCACCCATGTTCCGGTTAGAACTTGTCTGAGGAATTGAGAGGACTCCTGTGGAGTCCTTGAGCCCTTTTACCATCTGAATTTTTCCTCCATATACTTTAGTCTGAAATGTCTCTTCATCAAGTAAACTGAAACAGTCTAAGATTCACTTGTTTGTTTCCCCTTTCCCTGGAAATACGTCCTGTGCTACCACATAGTCAATGCCTAAAAACTGTTATTTCATATATGCTTTTTCTGATTTTTTAATTTTTTCAGACAGTAGATAAATCTTGTTTCTGAAATTCAGTCTTGGACTGAAACAGAAATCAAATCTTCTGAATTCTAAATTCAGTTATTGTATTTCTTAAGTCTAGAATTATTATTTGATTTTTATAGTTACAAGTTCTCTGCTATTTTACATTTTTAATTTATTTTTTTGAGCCGTCTCATGACAGTCATTTTCAAGTCTCTATCACCTTTTTACCATCTTTTGTAATTTTGATATTATGAAGAACTTAATTAAATTTAAATTAAATGAAATTTTATTTTATTTTATTTTATTTTATTTTATTTTATTTTATTTCATTTTATTTTAGAGAGGCAGAGAACATGAGTGGGAGAGTGGGGCAGAGAGAGAAAGAGAGAGAGAGAGAGAGAGAATGACCCAATCCCATGACTTTGGGATCATGACTTGAGTGGAAATCAAGAATTGGATGCTCAACCAACTGAGCCACCCAGATGCCCCTATATTATGAAGAATTTTAAACATATACAAAGCATACAGAATAATATAATTAATTCTAATATAGTCATCAACAATCTTCACCAGATATTATGACATGTTCCATCCAACTCATCCTCTTCCTTTATACTATTTTGAAGCAAATCCCCAATGCTATCTCATTTTTAATAAACACTTCAAAATGCTTCTCTAAAATATAAGGACACTTTAAAAACAGTAGTCACAGTATGTTTATGATACCTAAATATTAACTAAGATTACTGTATATCATAAAATATCCACTGAGTATTTAAAATCCCATTTGTCATAAAGATCATACATTTTTTTTACCATTTAAAAATTAAAGTTAACATAATGTCCACACGTTGCCATGGACAGATATGTATTTCAAATTATTTTTATTTGTAGGTTCACTATTTTTCTATGCAACTTATTGCGAGGAAAAAAGAAACTTAATCATTTTTTTCTGGATAGTTTTCCCAACTAGCTTTCCCAGATTGTTTCTGTGTAGTAGATAGATCAATATGTTTCCCTGTCTTTTATATTTTATCTGAATCAGAGTTGGTAAACTATAGTCCTTGGACCAAATCTGACCAACCACATGCTTATGTGTGGTGTGCAAGCGTGCAAGCTAAGAATGTTCTTTTCATTTTTAATGGTTGAAAATTAAAAAAAAAAAAAAAAAGAACATTCAGGAGAGACCAAATCTAGCCCACAAAACTTGCAGTATTTACTCTCTGGCCCTTTACAAATTTTTTTTTTGCAGATCCCTGCTCTTAATTAAACCTGGATCCAGAGATTTGGGGCTCATCTATGTTTATTCTTTTTATCTTTTTGTAAGACTATTGCATGGTTGTCTTGGCTTTTTCTGTCACATGACATACAATATCTGGTTGACACTTAACTGATTAGATTTGATTGAATAGCATACGTTGTGAACAAAAAAAAAATAGAGATTTAGAATCTGAACAATATTATCATTCCCTAGAGATTTAGTGCTAATTTCACAAATTACTTAGATTAGGGGCATATTATATTAATGTAATCAAGGAATATACTGATTCAAAGCTACGCGTTAGTCCTTTTAAGAGCTCATCTATTTTTAGTTCAACAATGCTTTTTTTTTTAATTTCAAGTTTTTATTTAAATTCTTTAGTTAACATAGAGTGTAATATTAGTTTCAGGAGTAGACTTTAGTGATTCATCACTTACCTATAACAGCCAGCGCTCATCACAAGTGCCCTCCTTAATAGTACTTCTAAGGTATGTTCTTTTCCGGTCTGAAATAAAAGCTTGAAGTGTTTAGCAGGTCTCGTCCTCATTTTGGGGCCTTGCACTTCAATAAACTTCCTCAGCCATGTGCAATTTCTCAAAGTTCTACACACAGATCTCCTGGGGAAAACTTGTTACCTTTTCTCCGGGATATTGGTCCCACAAGTGCTTCTGAATCTAAAGCTTTCCGATGCCTTCAGGAAGGCTTGTCTAGCAATTTTCCTTGTGTTCTTATCGGTAGGGTTGTCACAAAACAAATTATTGTGCCATTGCCATAAATGGTAACTACGTATTTTATTTGAGATGCTTGTATAACATCTAAAAAGGAAATGTCTAGAGGGCAAGTAGATATAAGGATCTGGAATTCTTCCTCCACCTGTCTCCCAAATATTGGTATCTTCCTAAATCTCATCTTCCTGTCTTTCGCTGACCTATAAACCCCTATATCTTCTTTTACCTTCTATGTGCTTATGCCTCTTCCTTCTAAGGTATTTCATCCAGGACTTTCTCCTAAGATCTAGCCTTTAATTCCTAACTCTCTATAAGTTATCCATTTTGATGTTCCATACACACTTCAGAAACATATTTCTTGATTGTTTCCCAACCTACCAACTGACATATTATTTGTTCTGAGTTCACATTCTTTCTTAAAACTGTCATCTAATTCTTCACCAAGTTCTGACTGTTTGCTTCCTATATATCTGTCAATTCCATTCATTTCCCTCCATGTTCGTTGTTACCCTATTGATCTTTTAAATGTCAGGGACCCTAAATTATTATTCACCATTTTACGTCTAGCACCTAGTAGAACGTCAAATCCTCAAAAACATTTAGTTAAGCAGCATGGATTTTATTGAAATTTGAGGACAAACTACATACAAATATGTGAATTTGAATGTAGCATCTTAACATTGGACAACATGAGCCTTGGGAATCTGAGTTCTATTTTCTCACACCTGGTTAGGAGCACAGATTCTAGGGTCAAACCATGTGGCTACAAATCCTGTATTTTCTTATTTACTATATGAAATTGAGTAAGGTTTTTAATTGCTTGGTGTCTCTGTTTCTTCATCTGAAAAATGAACTGATCCTGGTACGTTCTAAGATTGTAAAGATTAAATAATGGATGTAAAGAGCTTAAAGCATTGTCTGGGACATAGAAAGTGTTCAGTAAAGGTTAGGTAGTTAAAATTTCATTTTATACAGTATAAAAATTTGATGAGCACATCTTCTGTGCATCTATCCGTGTACTGACCGTGGTATTTAAATTGTCAAGATTTTATAACTCCTACCAAGAATGAGAAAATGTATTAGTTCATACATTTCAGTGTTAACAGATGATATTTACAACTAATAGCATTTGGGGGCGCCTGGGTGCTCAGTCGGTTGAGCGTCCGACTTCAACTCAGGTCATGATCTCACAGTTTGTGGGTTCGAGCCCCGCATCGGGCTCTGTGCTGACAGCTTGCTCACAGAGCCCGCAGCCTGCTTCGGATTCTGGGTCTCCTTCTCTCTCTCTGCCCCTCCCCCGCTCATGCTGTGTCTCTCTCTGTCTCTCAAAGATAAATAAATGTTAAAAAAATTTTTTTAAAAAACCAATAGTATTTTGATATAATTTATTTAGAAGCTTTAAAAAATCAAACTCCTAGAGGAATTTTTTAATCATTTAAAATCTGACACTACCGAAGCTAATGTGTTATTACAGATTCATTGATTTAGAGAAACATACATTTACTTAATGGGATTCTAAAGTTCTTCATTCTGGATATTTTTTATGTTTATTTATTTTTGAGAGAGAGAGAGACAGAGGGACAGAGAGCATGGGTGGGGGAGGGGCAGAGAGAGAGGCAGGCACAGAATCCCAAGCAGGCTCCAGGCTCCGAGCTGTCAGCACAGAGCCCCACACGAGGCCCGAACTCAGGAACGGTGAGATCATGACCTGAGCCGAAGTCGGTTGCTGAACTGATTGAGCCACCCAGGCACCTCAACACTTACTTTTTAAAAAACTGTATTTTCTCTTTAATGTCCCATCCATTTCTATGCTGCTTATGTGTTCTGACTTTTCTGACACTCCAGAACAATTTTCTCTTCTTTACACGAGCATCATAGGCAACCGGAAATGTATATGACCCAAAGAGGAAACTAGAAAATTAACGCTTTGCGCTCAGGTTTTAAAGCCTCATTGTAGTTTTTACTAGTGATTGCAATATTAAGTTTTAAAAATTATGTTAAATCATAATCTTCACACAGTTAGCCCTGCCATCTGAACTGTATAGCTGTCTGTATTTTCCAGACTGGTTAAAAATGACCAGATCTTCAGCAAATCGTTCTCACTTATTCCCATGTTAATACTAACCTTGCCATGAAATATTCAAATGCCGTGCATTTTGTGTTAACCACTGTTCTCGGGTAAAAATGGCCAATATATTTATTGCCTGTGGGGACTAATTTTGGGGGGGAAATAAGATAGCAGTACGGGTAACTGCAACCTAAGCTTTTAAAAACGGCACATATCAGTCACCAGTAGGGGAAAGAAACAATCTAGGCATTCACTGAAGCCTGACCTAGAAATAAATGAGAGAGTTACACTGGAATGTCAATGTCTAGCTTAACATGGCAACCTTTCAATAATACACAGGAGGAGGCCTGTAAAAGCTAAGCTACTGGGGAGGCAACCCCCTCTTCTGATGGTTAGGGGGTTTATTGATGTTGCTTGAAGTACTCCTGCGGCTGCTAATCTGTGTCCCTGGTTTTGTGTGAGTGTGGTGGTGATGGAAGTGTATGCAAGGTAGAAACCACTGAAGGAGGGTATCTGGGATGTCAGGGAAGTTGATAACCGGAGCGGGGAGCGCCTCGAACATCAACGTGTTCTGGGTCAATTGATCACCTGAAAAATAGTGACTTTTTTTTTTTTTTACGTGAGAAATAAGCGAGGACGTAGTTGGACTCAGGGTGGACGTTACGAAAGGGAAAACAAAGAACTCGCCCGCTGTCTCTGTTTGGGAATGACTGTGACGGGGAAATTCTTGAAGGTATGGATCTAGTCTCTCTTGTTTAATGGTCTATCCTTCGCGCTTAGCACATAGCAGTGCTAAAGCTTCTTTGTTATGTAAGATGTAAGACCATCCCAGATGTAGACAAGTTTTATGTTCATGTGACTGCCTAAATCCTACGAGTCCCAGGAATTAGAGGTTGCAAACAGGGTGAGGAGATAGAAATTTGGAATATTAGACATATATAAGGAAATTAGATCTGGATGCACTGGGGAGACGACTTGGTCAGCTAAACAGAAGTAAGACAGCACTGAGTACTTGGGGGGAAAAAAAACAGAGTTCAGAAATTCAGATAGAAAGCATCAAAGAGGTTAAAGGTTCTTAAACTCAATTGAAACCTTGTCCAGACCGTGAGGACAATGAACTGTCACCCTAATGCAAATTCTATTTAGTCTGCATGTTAAACATCTTTCCCATCGAACCCTTCTTTGTCATCCCGACTACAGCAAATCTAGTAAAGTTTCTCATGATCTCTCCCTAGGACATTTGCAACAATTTTCCATGAATGTAGGTTCCCCAAGAGCAAGGGTTCTAGAAGTATTGTCTACTGCTGAATCCTCGGAATTTGGAACAGTGCCAAACATATAGCCCACTTTCTTTCTTTTCTTTTTTTTTTTAAAGTTTTCTTTTTCACTTTTTTTTTAAGTAGGCTTCACGCCCAGCATGGAGGCCAGCGCATGGCTTGAACTCACGACGCTGAGATCAAGACCTGAGCTGAGATCAAGAGTCAATGCTTAACTGACTGAGCCACCCAGGCACCCCCATATAGCCCACCTTCAATTACTATCTTATCCATTTATGCAGAAAGTATTTGTTAAGCACCTACCATGTGCCAGGCTCTAGGTAAGGGTATGGAGGAACAGTGGAAAAGAAGTTAGGCGTTTATGCATGCCTACATGAAACTCACATGTTAGCAGGATTATAAATAGTAATAAACATGAATATGTAGCATATTTTCAAGTAGCAGATAGGTTCTACGAAGAAAAGGAGAGCAGAGTAGGAAGGCGGAACATCATAAGGGATGAAAATCACTTTAGACAGGGTTTTCAGAGGCTTGCGTGAGGAGGTAACCTCCGTAGAGACCTGAACAGAATAAAGAAGACAATCACGTGAAGACCTGGGGAAAGATCATTTCAAGGAAAGGGAGCAGCTAGTTGTAAATGCCTTGGAGTGGAAACAAACTTGATGTGCTTAGAACAGAGTGAAAAAGGCAAAGTGTTAAGAGTTGTGGTTTGAAGTAGCTTTGTTGAATACATGCTTGAACGGCAGGCACATCAGCAGCTTGTTTAACTCAGCCCTCTCTGTCAAGGCTGTGATGGCTGCCAGATGTTAACCTAGGAGAAGATGCTGGGATTCATTACAGGAAAATGGTTCCCACTAATTTAATCAGGCTAGCAAAAGAAAAAAAAATATATATATGAAAATATACATATATGAAAATATACATATGAAAATATACATATATATGAAAATATATGTATATGTATATAATAGATCATATACATATACATATATATGAAATATACATATATATGAAAATATATATGTATATGTGTATATCATATATACCATATATATATATGGCAGCCTCTGGCTAACAAAAGAAAAAAATATATATGAAAATATACATTTATATGAAAATATATATGTATATGTACATCATATATCATATACCATACACATATATATGAAATATACATATATATGTATATATGTATATCATATATCATATACCATATATATCATATATATATATGGCAGCCTCTGTTCCTAAGTGGTGCCAAATAAGTCTGTCTGTATCTCTGAACCTCTCTCTGCTGACTTCAGCCAAAAAAAAAAAAAAAAAAAAAAGAGTTGTCAAGGGCAGGTTAGCCTGGGTACTGATAGGGCCTCCTAGAGCGCTGTGCAGTTCAGCTGAAGTGCTAAAGAAAAGGCTGCAGAACTCAGAAAGAAATTTAAGTAAAATCTCAGGGCGAAGAAAGTCACGAACGGTTGTCCTTGTTCATCACATGTCTTCCTTTAGGTAACAGAAACTCCAAAGAATACCGATCAGCCCTCGGTGAGAAAAGCAGCAATCTGGAGACAATGGGAGTCATAGAGACTTTTGCTCATCCTATAAAGTACTACTGAGCTCCACATCAAGGGACACAGCAGAGTTCACGAGACTCCAAGGTTAAAGTAGATATTGGAAATTAGCTAGAAGTTTAACCAATATTCTAAATAAACCGGTAAGTTTTATTTATTAAACCGGTAAGCCAGTGAGATAGGATCATATTCTGAATCTTGTGAAAGCGAGAACTGTATATTCAAGCAGGAAGTAATCAGTGTTCCACCTTCTGTAATCATTCAAGCAAAACGCTTATTTTCAGGAGGAAACTAAGCAGATATATTTGAAGGAAGAATGTAGCTCTATGCTGTAGAATCGGACTCAATACATGACAAAGCAATATCGCACTTAACCTCCCAGATTAGGATTTACTTATTAAAAATAATAAGGTGCTGAAATTTTGAAAGCTCCCCACTCCCACTACTCCAACCCCAACAGTGGAGAGAAGCATTGGCAAATTCAGAAAATGGGTATTGAAATAAAGCCAGTCTTCCTAATTCGAAAGCTTTATCCAACTGATGAAAAGTAACACTAAAAGACCTATTTTGAAGGAAGTTTTTGAATCAGTTTTGTGGTCTTTTAAATTCAGAAAGGGTACCTCTTCTTGAATTCATCTTGTGGAAGAGTTCAGTAGGCATGGGGAAAAACACACCTTTTGTTTTTTAATCATGGACAATGCAATGTACCATCACCAACATCACTGTCATGAAGATGTCATGAAGATGTCATGAAGATGTTAGTACACGGAACTGCACAACTGTGATGTGTTATTTATAAGTGAAATTGGGACATGCGGTTTGGTAATCCAGATTTTACTGGCCATTTTGAGATCACACCCATCATATCATTCACTCATTTGTCAAATATATAAACCTCTGCTCCTCTGCTATATGCTAAGTATGCTATTTACATAGTTTGTATTTTTTTTCACGGAGCTCACCTTGACCTGGTTTTGGATGTTCAAGATATGGTACATATTAGTTGCTAAGTAAATATTTATCGAGTGAACGAGTGAAGGAAAAGGTTCTTCTCATGCTAAGTTTACATTATAATGTATCTCTCATCATTGGGGCGCCTGGGTGGCTCAGTCGGTTAAGCATCCGACTTTGGCTCAGGTCATGACCTCACCATTTGTGAGCTCAAGCCCCGCATCAGGTTCTGTGCTGACAGCTCAGAGCCTGGAGCCTGCTTCGGATTCTGTGTCTCCCTCTCTCTCTGCCCCTCCCCCACTTGCACTCTCTCTCTCTCTCTCTCTCTTTCAAAAATAAATAAAACATTAAAAAAATTGAAAATATCTCTCATCATTTAATATGAAGACGAGGGGCACCTCGGTGGCTCAGTCAGTTAAGCACCTGACTCTTGATTTTGGCTCAAGTCACAATCTCACAATTTGTGAAATTGAGCCCCACATCAGGCTCTGTGCTGACAGCACAGGACCTGCTTGGGATTCTCTCTCTCCCTCCCCCTCTGCCTCTCTCTCTCTCAAAATAAATAAACATTTAAAACAATGAAATGTAATAGGAAAAGTATGGAATAGTACATAGGTAGTAGAACAATAACATCAACACTTCTATTTCTAAAATTCTATGATTCTGTGTTAGTAGCTAAGATAGCTAGATTCTATATTAGTAGCTAAGCATTATTTTATCTGCTGGTGGGGATAAATAAATTCTAAGAATGGAGTAAGAATAAGTTCATACTAGGGGCAAATTCTCAAAGTAAAGGAGGGGCCCCAAAGCTCTCTTCTGACAATTTGATTAACGTATTAATTCTTCCGGAAGGAAGTAGAGTCCTAAGAACTGTTGAAAAGTTGAGAATATGATATCGGTTGCTGGTTTTTTGTGCTGCCACCCCCTTCTTAGAGTGGTGTTGGGGCATTGAAATTATCCATTGTTTTAGTTGTGTGAGTGTGGCATCCAAGGAATATTTTATTTCTTGGTATTTTGCCTCAAATAAGATACCCTGACAACAGATGGCAGATAACAATATAGGAAGGCGGTATGGGTAATTGAGAAAATGCAATCAATTTAGTTTTTTCTGTATCATTACTATTTAAAACCAAACGATGATGCCACTAACTAGCTACGTGACTGTGATCATTTAACTTCTTGGGGCTTTGGTTTCCTCATTGTTAAAATGGGGCTTTCTTACAAGCTGGTGCCCGAAGTTGTTCCTGGATCCCTAATTTTATGACTCTAACATTCACCAAGCTCAACCCTTTTACCTTTGTGCTTTAAAAGTAGAAACTCTATGGTTTCTCATTTATTTTGAATTGCCTCTCTGTAAACGTCACCCCCACCCTAAAACTCCTTTAGTTGCTGAGTAATAGATTATTTTTAATACAGAGATAAGATTTCTTAAATCAAGCTTACTGGAACATTACTCAGTCACTTCTAATCTTTTCTGGAAGAGAGTGATATATGAATAATAGATAAATGACATGAAAATAAGACAGCATATTTAAAAGCCCACTCAAACAAAACTTTAACAGAGTTTTTAAGCACAGGAAGCAGAGACATCAAAATCTCTCACCCCAGGGAGTTCACTTTGTGGGCGATGGCAAAGGGTATTCCAGGAATAAAACATTTCGGAAAAAAAATCTCAGAGGTGAGAAGAAGACTTATTATACCCAGACATATCTTTAGGCTGGCCAAAACGGTAGGGAGGTTTAGGGTCACAGACGCTAATCAAGAAATGATGCAACTTAGATTACCATGTAAACAAGGTACAGTGTTGACATGTGCTGTAGTTAAAAGTTGGAAGACAACTAGATTGTCTTATAGTCATAGTACAAGTAATGATTCCCATTTAATTCAGCCATCCTGTGAGCCAAGCCCTGCATAAAGCATTTTACATACATTTACATATTTATTTCTCATATTAACCCTATGAAGTTAGTAGTTTTACCCTAACTACTAGGGTAAATATAAATTGAAGAAACTGAGGCTTAGAAAGTTAGTTACATGTTCCAACATCCCACAGCCCGTATGTATCAGAGCCTAGCTGAAAGGTCTGCCTTACTATGGAGTTTATGATCTTAAATACAACGTACAGAGTCTGTACTCCAGTATAACCCTGATGATTCCAGAGATTCGCTTTCTAGCTTTGCATGCCTAAGAATTCTGTTGCTGACAGGGGCACATGGGTAGCTCGGTCAGTTGAGCATCTGACTCTTGATTTTGACTCATGACCTGACTCTCGATTTTGACTCGGGTCATGATACCAGGATTGTGGGATCAAGCCCTGCATCAGGCTCTGCACTGAGCATGGAGACTGCCTAAGATTCTCTTTCTCCCTCTCCCCCTCCCTGCTCTCTCTCTCTCTCTCTCTCTCTCACTCTCTCTCTCTCTCTCTACCAAAAAAAAAAAATTCCATTGCTGACATATAAATGCACACTTCTCTGACACCCTTTGACTTGAACTCTATGTTCACATCTCCTTCTATTTTGCCAACATGACTTGTGACATGTTACAATTAATTGACTAAAGCTCATTTTAACAATTGCTCCGTTTTTACTTCCTTAATGGAGTCTTGAGTGACACATTCTGCGGACTGGATGAGATTCAGTTCAGAAAGCTGCCTAGGTTGTCAGGAACACGTTTCTTAGTTTGCACCCATTTTCTAATCTGACCAGTGTCCCTTTCAAAAAAAATCGCAGGGTTCCCATTTTTACAGTAAATATCGACATTCATGATATCAATCTTACAGCCATTTAGCTTTAAAATCAAGCGTGGCTCCGAAATATTAGTAATGCCAATAGGTGTTTAGAAGGAAAAGAAAATCCACATTTCTTACTATTATATTTGAATATCCCAGTGCTCTTTTATGTTTAAAATTTTCTTGTTGGGCTACCTTTGTAAGAGTGACTATTTTCTTCACTTTCAATTTGGCTTGTAACCATTGACTATACAGAGAGGTATAGATTTATCCCTCTATACTTATAACCTATGCTATGTACTTAAGAATATACAGAATGAACTCATGCACTGTGCTAGGCAACAGAGATACAGAAGTGAATTGGAAATTCTTCCTACCTTCAAAGGACCTTAGTGTCTACTCTAGCATTACCTAAGATGTGTTTCATGAAATTTTAGTATCCCTTGAGACAGTAGAACCTTAAAATCAGGGATTTCCTCAATACAAGTAATATCTTTTAAAGTAATGGATTTATTAGATGGGGAAAATCTTTTTAAACATTTTTTTAACCCAGAGAAATCCACATTTACTTGACCACAGATTTTTTCCATCCTTTATTTCTCTTTCATACACACACATATAAATATTAACATTTAGTAGGATGTGTATTCCCATAAAACAAAGGCTACAAATGCTCAAGTGCAAAGCAGAAAAACAAAAAATTAAAAATAAAATGAACAGATGTGATTTCTTCCTCACCTGGCGTCATACATAGGGAAAAGCTTAGCTTACACCTGTCATCTTCTTACAGGACTGCTGGGAAAATGCAGGGGGTGTCTGTTGTTCATAAGACAATATTGTAAATTAATTCTATTTTTCAACCTTTTAAAGGAATATTTCAATTTAAGCTTACTATATAACGCATTCTTTTATCAAAGTTAAACAAATAATCGAATTGAAAATGGGAAGAAGACATGAGCAGACATTTCTCAAAAGAAGACATCCAGATGGCCACCAGACACATGAAAAGATACTCATCATCACTGACCATCAGTTCAAAAGTTCTAGTTCAAAAGTCATGACTATATTTGTGTTAATCTAGAATTCCTAAACTAAATTACTGATCAATTTTAACTGTTACTTTTCTTAAATATGACATGGTTGCCATGAGTAATTTCATTTACAAGTTAATTGAATCATTACAATTTATTCACAATAGTTAAATAATACTTGAGCATCGCACCGTGTGAATAATGGAAATAATATGAATGTTGTATTAAAACAACAGACTGGAGCAGTGATCTACAGATGCATCTTTTTAAAATTAATTTATTTATTTTCTTTAATGTTTCTCTTATTTTTCAGAGAGAGAGACAGACTGTGACCAGGGGAGGGGCAGAGAGAGGGAGACATAGAATCGGAAGCAGGCTCCAGGGTCCGAGCTGTCAGCACAGAGCCTGATGCGGGGCTCAAACCCACAGACCGCGAGATCATGACCTGAGCCGAAGTCAGATGCTTAACCTCCTGAGTCATCCAGGTGCCCCAATTTATTTTTTTAATTTTAATTCCAGTATAGTTAACATATAGTATTATATTAGTCCCAGGTGTACAATATAGTGATTCAACAATTCTATATGTTACTCAGTACTCCTTGTAGTATGTGTACTCTTTAATCCCCATTACCTATTTCACCCATCACGCCCGCCCACCTCTCCTCTGGTAACCATCAGTTCTATATAGTTAAGAATCTGTTTCTTGGTTTGTCTCCCTTTTTTTGTTTGCTCATGTGTTCTGTTTCTTAAATTCCACATATGAGTGAAATCGTATGGTATTTGTCTTTATGTGACTGACTTATGTCGCTTAGCGTTATACTCTCTAGCTCCATCCATGTCATTGCAAATGGCCAAGAGTTCATTCATTTTATGGCTGAATAATATCCCATTGTATATATACACCATTTCTTCTTTATCTTTTCATCAATCAGTGGACACATGGGCTGCTTCCATAATTTGGCTATTCTAACTAAAGCTCTTATAAACCTAGGGGTGCACGTATCACTTTGAATTTGTGGTTTTGTATTTTGGGGGTAAATACCCAGTAGCGTGGTTACTGGATCATGGGGTAGTTCTATTTTTAACTTTTTGAGGAACCTCCACACTGTTTTCCACAGGGGTGCACCAGTTTACGTTCCCACCAAGAGTGCAGGAGGGTTCCTTTTTCTCCATATCCTTGCCAACACTTGCTGTTTCTTGTGTTGTTGATTTTAGCCATTCTGACAAGTGTGGCTTGTCATTTCATTTTCATTTCTCTGATGATCAGTGATGTTGAGCATCTTTTCATGTGTCCGTTGGCCATCTGGATGTCTTCTTTTGAGAAAAGTCTGCTCATGTCTTCTTCCCATTTTTAATTCGATTATTTGTTAATTGGGTGTTGAGTTGTATGAGCTCTTTATTTATTTGGGGGTACTAACTGCTTATCGAATATGTTATTTGCAAATACCTTCTCCCATTCAGTAGGCTGCCTTTTAGTTTGATCATTTCCTTTGCAGTGCAGAAGCTTTTTATTTTGATGTAGTCCCAATAGTTTGTTATTACTTTCATTTTCCTTGCCTCAGGATACATAGCTAGAGAAGTGTTCCTATGGCTAATGTCAAAGAGATGACTGTGCTCTCTTTTAGGATTTTTATGGTTTCAAGTCTCATAGTTAGGTCTTTATACATTTTGAGTTTATTTTTGTTGTGGTGTAAGAAAATGGTCCAAATTCATTCTTTTGCGTGTAGCTGTCCAGTTTTCCCAGCACCATTTGTTGAAGAGACTGTTTCCCATTGCATATTCTTGCCTCCTTTGTCAAGGATTAATTACTATATAATTGTGGTTTGTTTCTGGGCTTTCTAACCTGTTCCATTCACCTATGTGTCCGTTTTTGTGCCAGTACCATACTGTTTTGATGACTACAACTTTGTAATGTCACGTGAAGTCTGGAATTGTGATACCTCCAGTTCTGTTTTTCTTTTTCAAGATATCTGGGCTATTTGGGGGCATTCGTGGTTCCATATAAATTTTAGGATTGTTTGTTCTAGTTCTGCGAAAATTGCTGTTGGTATTTTTATAGAGATCGCATTAAATCTGTAGATTGCTTTGGGTATTATGGACATTGTAACAATATTTGTTTTGTGAACCCATGAGCATGGAACGTCTTTTATTTCTTTATGTCATCTTCAATTTCTTTCATAAGGGTTTTGTAGTTTTCAGAGTACAGGTCTTTCACCTCTTTGGTGAGGTTTATCACTAGGTATCTTATTAATTTGGGTGCAATTGTAAATGAGATTGTTTTCTTAATTTCTCTATCTGCTGCTTAATTATTAGTGTGTAGAAATGCAACAGATTACTGTACCTTGATTTTATATGCTATTAATTTACTGAGTTGCTTTATCAGTTCTAGAATTTTTGGGTGGAGTCTTCGGGGTTTTCTACATGTAGCATCATGTTCTCTGCAAATAGTGAAAGTTTTACTTCTTTTTACCAATTCATATACCTTGTATTTCTCTTTTTTTTTGCTAATCGCTGTGACTAGAACTTGTAGTCCTATGTTGAATAAAAGTGTTGAGAGTGGACACCCTTGTCTTGTTTCTGACCTTAGAAGGAAAGCTCTCAGTTCTTCCCCATTGAGCATAATGTTAGCTGTGGGTTTTTCATACAGGGACTTTCTTATGTTGAGGTATGCTCCCTCTAGACCTACTTTATTGAGGGTTTTTATCATGAAGGGATGTGGTGCTTTGTAAATGTTTTTCCTGCATCTATTGAATTAATAGGTTTTTATCCTTCCTCTTATTGATGTGACGTATCACACCGATTGATTTGTGGACTTTGAGCCATGCTTGCATCCTAGGAATAAATCCCACTTGATCGTGGTAAATGACTTTTTAAATGTATTGTTGGATTCTGTGTGCTAATATTTTGTTGAGGATTTTGCATGTATGTTCATACATAATACATACATATCTTGGCCTGCAGTTCCCCTTTTTAATCATGTCTTTATCTGGTTTTGGTAATAGGGTAATGCAGGTCTCATGGAATGAATTTGGCAGTTTGACTTTTCTATTTTGGGGGACAGTTTGAGAAGTATAGGTATTAACTCTTCTTTAAATGTCTAGTAGAATTCACCTGTGAAGCTGTCAGGTCCTGGACTTTTGTTTATTCGGTATTTTTGACTACCAATTCAATTTAATTTCTGATAATCAGTCTGTTCATATTTTCTATTTCTTCCTGATTCAGTTTTGGGGGTTATATGATTCTAGGAATTTTTCCATTTCTTCTAGGTTGTCCAATATATTGGCATATGTTTTTTTCTTAATATTCTATTATAATCCGTTGTATTTCTCAGTTGTTATTTCTCCTCATTGATTGTATTTATTTGAGTCCTCTCTCTCTCTCTCTCTCTCTCATTCTCTTTGATGAGTCTGGCTAGAGTTTTATCAATTTTGTTGATCCTCCAAAAAACCAGCTCCTAATTTCATTGATCTTTTCTATTGTTTTTTGTAGTTTCTATTTCATTTATTTTTGCTCTAATCTTTATTATTTCCTTCCTTCTAGTGGTTTTGCATTTTGTTTGTTGTTCTTTTTCTAGCTCCTTCAGGTATGACTTTAGGTTGTTTACTTGAGATTCTTCTTGCTTTTTGAAGTAGGCCTATATTATACAATACTTCCCTCTTAGAACAGCTTTTGCTGTATCCCAAAGATTGTGGACCATTGTGTTATCATTTTCACTTCTCTCCATGTAATTGTTGATTTCTTCTTTGATTTCTTGGTTGACCCATTCATTGTTGAGTAGCATGTCATTTAACCTCCGTGTATTTGTTCTATCAAGATTTATTCTTGTGGTTGATTTCTAGTTTCAGAGCATTGTGGTTAGAAAAGATGCATGGAATGACTTTGATTTCTCCGAATTTGTGGCGGCTTGTTTTGTGGCCTAATGTGTGACATATTCTGGAGAATGTTCCATGTTCACTTGAAAAGAATGTGTACTCCGCTGTTTTAGAATGGAATGTTCTGAATATATTTGTTAGATCCATCTGGTCCAATGTGTCATTTCAAGCCACTCTTTCCTTCTTGACTTTCTGTTTAGGTGATCTGTCCATTGATATAAGTGGGGGTGTCAAAGTCCCCTTCTATTATTATATGACTATATATACGTTTCCTTATGTTTATCATTAATTACTTTAAATATTTGGGTGCTTCCATGTTGGCTACATAAATACTTACAATTGTTATATCTTCTTGCTGGATTGTGCCATTAATGATTATGTACTATCCTTTTTGTCTCTTGTTACAGTCTTTCTTTTAAAGTCTATTTTGTCTGATATAAATTTTCCTACCCCAGCTTTCTCCTCACATCCATTTGCATGACAAATGCACCTCCCATGCTTCACTTCCAATGTGTGTGTGTCTTTAGGTCTGAAATGAGTCTCTTGTAGTAAGCCTATAGATAGGTCTTGTCTTTTTATCCATTCTGTCACCCTATGTCTTTTGATTGGACTGTTTAGTCCATTTACATTCAAGGTAATTATTCATAGGTATGTACTTGTCATTTTGTTACTTGTTTTCTGGTTGTTTTTATAGTATTTCTCCATTCCTTTCTTCTCTTGCTTTCTTCTCTCATGATTAGTTGGCTTTCTTAATGATATTTTTGGATTCCTTTCTCTTTATTTTTGCATATTTGTTTCTGGTGTTTTATTTGTGGTTACCATTCAGTTTGAATAGAACATCTTCCACATACAGCAGTCTATATTAAGTTGATGGTCACTTGTCTTTGAACCTATTCTTTACCCCTCTTCTCCCCATGTTTTAAGTATATGCTATCATACTTTACATCCCTTAATTTGGTGAATCCCTTCATTGGTTTTTACAGGGATACTTATTTTTACTGCTTATGTGCCTCCTATCGTCCTTATTCTTGCTTATGGTCTTTCCTTTCCATTCAAAGAGTCCCCTTTAACATTTCTTGTGGGGCTGATTTATTGGTTATGATTTCCTTTAACTTTTGCCTGTCTGGGAGACTCTATCTGTCCTTCTATTCTGAAGGATACCCTTGCTGGATCATGTAGTCTTGGCTGCAGATTTTTTTTTTTTCCTTTCAGTACTTTTAATATAGCATTTCACTTCCTTCTGGATTGGAAACTTTCTGGTGAAAACTCTGCCGATATTCTTATGGGCATTCCATTGTATGTAACTGCTTTATTTTCTCTTGCTGCATGGAAAATTCTCTTTACAACTACTTTTTGCCATCTTTTTTTTTTATTTTTTTTTAACGTTTATTTATTTTTGAAACAGAGAGAGACAGAGCATGAACGGGGGAGGGTCAGAGAGAGGGAGACACAGAATCCGAAACAGTCTCCAGGCTCTGAGCTGTCAGCACAGGGCCCGACGTGGAGCTCGAACTCTCGGCCCGCGAGATCGTGACCTGAGCCGAAGTCGGACGCCCAACCCACTGAGCCACGCAGGCGCCCCTACTTTCTGCCATCTTAATTACTACGTGTGTTGGTATGGACCTCCTTGAGTTGATTTTGTTGGGAGATATCTGTGCCTCTTGGATCTGGATTTCTGTTTCCTTCCCTAGATTTGCCGTGTTTTCAGCTGCCATTTCTCCAAAAAAATTTTCTGTCCCCTTTTCTTTCTCTTATTCTGGGATCCCCGTAATGTGAATGTGATTACACTTGATGGTGTCACTGAGTTCCTCAAGTCTATTCTCATTTTGCCTGTTCTTTTTTTCTCTCACCTGCTCAACTTGATTACTTTCCATTACTCTGTCCTCCAGGTCACCGTTTCATTCTTCCGCTTCATCTAGTCTACCGTGTATTCTATAAAGTACATTTGTAATTTCATTTATTGTGTGTTTCATCTTGGAATCGTTCTTTTTTGTCCTATTATGAAGGGTCTCTTTGAAGTCCTCCACGCTTTTCTCAAGCCCAATGAGTATCTTTATGATCACGACTTCATTACTTGAAATTCTCTCTCAGGCCGATTACTTATTATCTGTTTCCCTTAGGTCTCTTGCTGTGATTTTTGTCCTGTTCTTCCATGTGGGACATGTTCCTCTGTCGCCTCATTTTGTAGAACTCTGCGTCTGCTTCTGTGTATGAGAAAAGACAGCTACGTCCCCTGCCCTTGAAAGTAATGGCCTTACCTGTTGGGATGGGCACTGGGTGTTGTATGGAAACCAATTTGACAATAAATTTCATATTAAAAAAAAAAAAAAAAGAAAGTAATGGCCTTATGAGGAAGAGGTCCTGTAGTGCCCAGCCATGCATTATCCTCTCTTCACCAGAACCTGGCACTTCAGGGGTGTCTTCTATGTGTAATGCTATGTGTATCCTGCCGTTGTGATTGAGCCCCTTTTCCCTTTAGTCGAGTCATCCGCAGTGGCTCTCTTGACCTCTTGTGGGCAGGGTTTGGTCCCTGTGGTGTTGGTGGGCCCATCTGGGGGGATGCCTTGGTCTTGAGTTGAGTCAGCCCAGGCATTTGCCAGAGATGCTGTGGTACCAAACCGCAGGGCTGTTTCCCTGTGTGGTGGTGGTTGTCGTTGTTCCCTGAAAAGCTTTCGTTGGTGGACAGGTTCTGCAGTCAAGCCAGTTGTCCGCCCGCGGCCCCGTTGCCGGTTCCTCTAACTGGTGTGTGTGGTTCTCTTTCCCTCTCTCTGGGGGCAAGAGTCACTGCGGCACCACGCTGTATGGGCTCTGGCTAAGAGCATATTTAAGAGGGCAGATCCGCAGGTGCCCAGCGTAGGGGAGGGTAGTGAAATGGGCAGGAAGTGCTGCCCAGCTTTTTGTGCCCCATCCTCTGCGGGAAGGGCCCTGCAGTGATGGCGATGAGGGACCCGAACACCAGCGGAGGAGGGCGGTGGATCACCAGCTAGCACCCCTCCCCTACCCCCGCAGGAGGGATCTGTGTGATATTCCTCAGGCACTCCTGGCTGCCCAAGAACAAAGGAGAGAAAACAAAATGGTTGACTGATAGAGATCACAGCCCTACAGGACAGGAGTCTTGTCAGTTTACAAGTGGCTTAGTAAATTGTAAGAAAGAGACAATCTTATCAACAGCCTGATCTCCAGAAACCTATAGACTCAGTTTCCTGCAGCTCCTAGTATCCACCTCCCCCTCCACAGCGATGTGGGGAACAAAGGCAAGAAAGGAATGGTGGGTAAGATTAAATTTTCTTATAACCTGCAGCCCATCGACAAATACTGGAGGCAGGCAGGATAGAATGTTTCTCCAAGAACCCCTTACTGTCACAATGTTAATGCCTTACTAGAGGGAAAACAGCCTTAGCTTGACAATAGCAAGGCCACTGGCAGGTTAGGAGCCCTCTTTAGCATATCAAAGTCCTTCTGGAGGCCTCCCTTTGGTCTTTACATCCCCCCCCCCAAAGCCGGAGTGTATAACCAGTCACGCTTCACAACCCCAGTGCAGTTTTTTCTGCCCAAGGGCCCAAAGTCACCTCTTTGCACCAAGGACGTCTTCAAGAATTCTCTCTTGGCCTTCCGCTCTGCCCCTCCCCATGCCAAAACCTCCTCACTGGGACTGAGGTGCGATGTCCAGAGGGCTGGATTGGCTGAAGCACAGTGTAGGAGGGAGGGCTGGCAGGACTGGCCCAATAGGGAGTGAGTGAGGGTTTACTCTCGGGGCAGGAGAGGGAAATGGCCCCTGGTGGTTCCTTGGTTCCTGGAGGAATTCCCCCAGCAATTTCTATCCCTCCGGGACAGGCTCTGAGATGAGAAAGCGATGCTTCCTCCCTTAGGCCCCAGGAGTTTTTCAAACTTCAGCCTCTATGCTGTATCTTTGCGGGCTCTGCTCTCCCAGAGCTGAGCCAACTGCCTTCAAAATTCCAAGTTTTAAGTCCTGCTGATTGTAAGGACTCACAAACTTTGGTCCCTCTCCTTTTCAAAACCAAACGTCATGGGGATTTGTCTTCCCCACGAGGGCGCCCCGGAGCGGAAGTCTGTTTTCTCCACCCTCTGGGCCTGCTGTATCCCTCTCCCTCACAGTCCCCGGAGTCTGGTTTGTTTGGTTCGTTTTTCCCAACCGTGTCTCTGTCCTTCCTACCTTCAGTGGGGCCACTTCTCTACATTTAGTTGAGGAGTTTATTCTTCCAGTCTTCAGGTCATTTTCTGGGTTATTTATACTGTGAGTGTTATCTCGTATCCATGGGAGGAAGTGAGCCTAGGGTCCCTCTATTCTGCCATCTTCCCCAAGGGAAGACAGACCCATCTTAAAGGATTTTGTCAGCCTTGTACTATCACGCTGAGGTTATAGTTTCATATTCTTTGGCAAGAAGCAGGGCATTTGCACTATTCTAAATAGTTAAACCGTGAGTACTTCTCCCACCGGTAGTTTAAATCTAATTTCCAATTTCAGATGAAATTCTATGTGCAGAAGATGCCATAGCATTTTTTCCAACTATGATTTTTTTTAAGTCCAAGTTACCAGAATGAGTTAACTATTTTGTATAAATCAACAGTGCCTCAGAGGAATGTAATTTCTAGTTTTAAAAGCTCAGATGGAAGAAAGTACCACAATTTATTACATTTTCAAAAGTATCGCATTACAACTTGATATTATATTCTGCTTTTTTGTCAGTGTTGTTCATAATTGTGTGGATCAATAATAAATTAGCATGAAATAGCAATTCGAATCATATCGGTAGGCATGTCCTCAAGGTCAGTTTAAATGATTTATGACTGAGAAAATTAGTATAGATTTTACGATTTGTTTATCTAGATGTCTTTCATGTGCAGGGACTAAGAATTTCTCAGGTTTTTCGGGGTACTCAGTATTCTAAAATGCCATCCCTTGAAAGTGATTTAAAATGAAAGGACAAGTTGCAGTGATATACTCTTATGTATCCACTTGTTCATTCCATCAACGTGTCCTGAGTTCCTACTTGGTACCAAGCATTGAAGTAGAGAAGGGAATATAAAGTTAAGTGGATCACAGAACCTGATCTCAACATTTAGTGGATAAGAAGAACCTATAATAGATAAAAACAATGAAATATCTTAGACACTTTGCTAGAGATGAATAAAGGGCTATAGAAACACAGAGGCAAGGGGCGCCTGGGTGGTTCAGTCGGTAAAGTGTGGGAGTCTTGATTTCAGCTCAGGTCATGATCTCCTAGTTCATGGGATCGAGCCCTGTGTCGGGCTGCAGGCTGATAGTGCGGAGCCTGCTTGAGATTCTCTCTCTCTCCCTCTGTCTCTGTCTCTCTTCTGGTTGCACACGCATCCGTTTTCTCTCTCTCTCTCTCTCACAATAAATAAATAAACATTTTTTTTTAAAGTTACTTCAATGAAAAAACGTATTTGAAAAAAGGAAACACCGAGGCAGGAGCAAAAACAAGAACTTGTACCAACGTAGAGGTAATTCTAGGACCCAGGCATCAACAAAGTTAGAGTAAACTTTGGAAGCTCTATGGAGCAGAGAAATCCTTTATTTTTAACCTTACATGGAAGTCATTTCTCAGTCTTATTTAGACTATGTTCAAAAAAAATGGAAAATGCTAACTATAACTGCATTGCTCGGTGTCACAAATACTTTGAGGGCCTCAGTCCCTACATTCCAGCCAAGTAAAATTATGTTGAATCAGCATGGAGACCGACTCGTAATGTTAGTTTTAACGTTAGGTATCTTCAGATTTTATGACTGTTGGAAAGTATGGCAATTTACTATAGACACCGTAAAAGACATGAATACATTTAAATTGAGTTCAGTGCAATGCAGTTTGATTTAACTTTTAATTTCCCACATATATGCCTGATTATGTTCTATTAGAGAACCAGACTTCCACTGGGTCAGGAATAACACACGGAACAAATTGTGAAATGCCCATTCTTCAATTAGTGTTTGAACTCATTTCGGAAGAGTTTGTCTTTATAAACTGTTGGACTGAACGGCAATTATAATAAAATCAGTGTAAGTTACAAACGCCTGGTTCTTTACTGCTGAAAGGTAAGATAGATTTCACCATGAAAAGTTCGTATGCGTTGTTTTAGTTGTCAGTTCTTTAAAAAATAAAATTTTATGGCAGCTTAAAGAAAGAATCTCAATCAATTACTACAACGTTTCCCTTATAGCATCCTAAATCTTCTATACAAATGCAAATGCTTTGGGTATTATACCTGACTGAATCCAGTGTGCTATGTGCAGGAGTAATTGCTCAGGATTCTGTTTAGCCATAATTACAAATAACCAAGAGCAGAGCCCTGGAGAATTCATAATCAGCAGGAAGTGTTTTGACACAGAATGAGCAAATGAGCTATTTTAGCAACACAAAGAATGGTGTATTGCACGCAGAATAGAGATGGTGATCCTGGCAGCAGGATCAATAGAGAGGAGAAAACAGAAACATTGGGAAGAAGTATTGAAAAGAAGGGTAACATTGTGTACATAGATTTTTTTGGGGGGGGGGGTGGAGAGAGAGCTCAAGTATTAAGAGCTAAACCAATTAGTATAAAAGGAACGGAGATGTGGCCAGACTGTCACTCTGTTGTTCTTTAGAATCTTTATTGATTAAAAGTAACAGTCACTGGCAGTCTTGTATACAATGGACTAGAACAAAATAGCTTTGACCAGTCTGTTTAGTATCCCTCAGGCCCTTTGGGGAGAAAATGGTGTGTTTCATTGAAGATTCTAGTTATTGGGGAATAGTAGGGATTAGATGCGGAATTTATCCACATATGGTAGCTGCAAGGAAGAAGAATGTTTTCAATAAAATTAAATGTTGCTCTTACTATGACCTTTTACAACCCACCATCTTGTAGGGCCTCTAGGACATCAGTATTATAAAGGGCATTTATGAAAAAAAAACACTGAAATCAACAAACATCTTATGATCCATAGAGAATACTGACTATCTAATGTGATAATTTACTAGTTTCACTTAATCTTTATACTTGCTATTCCTTCTGCCTGGAACTCCCCTTCCTCCCATGACTTCCCCCCTCACATCATTTAGGTTTCTACTCAAATACCGTTGACTCAGGGAGAGATCTCCCTGAGATCCTCCTCTTCATAGCAATATTCTCTATTCTTTTATCCTGTTTTATTTTCTTCATAGTGATTTTACTGCTTGACGTTATATTGCATGCTTGTTTGTTTATTTCCTGTCTCCTCCACTAACATGTCAGTTGCTTAAAGACATAGCATTTATCTGTTTTGTTCATTGTTATAACATCATTTCCTAGAATATGCCTTATATAAAGTAATTCCTCAATAACTACGGGTGTAAAGAATTAACCTAGAATTTAGTATATTAGTTAACCAGTTTCTTTGGTCTTTGTTTGGGTGAGACATAGAATAGTTACATGTTGATGGGTGGGGAGTGGAGAAAAAGAAGGTAACCATGCGATTAGTGTTCAGATCAGGGTAATCAAGGTCGAAGACCATAGTATGGAGCGTGAGTACCTAGGGGCCAATGTGAAGACATTTGGGTACATCCCATCTAAATGGAGGATGACAATCAGGAGATGGGTTACAGTACAGACAATGATAAGGGCATTTTTTGAAGGAAGCAGTTTAGAGGCAGATTATCATAATGAACACAGACAAATGAAACAAGAAGGAAGCAGCAGGACCGAGCATAGATAAACAGATCACCCCAGCTTTACATTGGAGTTCTCACAAGGGTCTAGCCTACTCAGTACCTAGCACTGTCATAGCCTGGAAAATAACTGTCTTCAATAGTTATCTATTGTGATAGTCTTATCTGAGTCCTAGTAACATTTTCTGAACCCTGATAAGGAGAATAAAGCTTCTCATATTGGATGCAGCACTCTCTTCTTTAACAAGGGCCTGTCTCACAATAGTATCCATTGCATTTGACTAGAAAAAAGGGTTTCCCATGACCACTATAGCTGATAGTCACTTGCATAAGCTGTGTTTGGGTGAGAAATGTAACTGGTGGGGCACCTGGGTGGCTCAGTCAGTTAAGCGTCCAACTTTGGCTCAGGTCATGATCTCGCGGTCTGTGGGTTCCAGCCCCACGTCGGGCTCCGTGCTGAGAGCTCGGAGCCTGCTTCGGATTCTGCGTCTCCCTCGCTCTCTGCCCCTCCCCCACTCACGTTCTGTCTCTCTCTCTCTTTTTCTCTCTAAATAATAAAATAAACATTAAAAAAGTAAAAACAAAAACAGGAAATATAGCTGGTAAGGAAAGAAGTTTCTTGAGGAGCTTATCAACTACACAGTAATGACCTGCCATGCCATCCATCACATTTTCTGGAGCTGTGATCTGTGCCTACAGACTTGAATGCACACAGCCTGGTGCCCAGCTGTCCTAGTGTCCAGGAGCTTTCTCAGTCGGGTGTTTTTTTTCACTATATGAGTTTCAGAATTTATCTTTTATTTAGTGAGGTGACTCCTTGGTTTTTTTCTCACGCTCAGCTCTTTAAATATTAAATTCCAATCTCAGTTCAATAAAAGCTCATACAACTGCTTTTAAATAAAGAAAAATGAATTAGGGACCAAATAGCACAGGATTATGCTGTGCACTGCTATCTTTTTAACTTTTTATCCTGAGATAATAGTGATTTACATGAAGTTACCCTCTCCAAAGAAATGTACAGGGAGGTCCCATGCATCATTCACTTAGTTTTTCTCACTAGTAACAATGTGAATAATTACGATACAATACCAAAGCAAGGAAAACATGTAATGCTATTTTCAGATGATTTTGTTCCCCTATCCCTACTATTTTAGCATAAGAAACTAAGACAAACCTTCATTCCTACCTCCAAATTGCATTTTACCATGACCCATCTGTCATGGAATGACCTGAGATTCAGCCAGCTTATGCATGCTCGGTAGACAACTGGCATTAGGAACTTCATTCAAATCTCCCAAGATCAAAACTTTGAATCAGTTTTGGAATTTTTAGAGCTCTCTCATTGTCTGCAACAAGCCACTTTTAGATAATGTTCCCCTATGATTTGGGAGAATCACTTAACCTCTCTGTGCCTCAATGTCCTTATAATGTATCCATTTGCCTCAGAATTTTTGTAAAATACAGATGAAGCAATCTAAGAAAAGGTACTTTGAAAAGTATAAAGGGGCGCTTGAGTGGCTCAGTCGGTTGGGTGTCCAACTTCGGCTCAGGTCATGGACTCAAAGTTAATGGGTTTGAGCCCCATGTTGAGCTCTGTACTGACAGCTCAGAGTCTAGAGCCTGCTTCTGATTCTGTGTCTCCCTCTCTCTCTGCCCCTTCCCCACTCGTACTCTGTCGCTCTGTCTCTCTCAAAAATAAGTAAACATTAAAAAATTTTAAGCATAAAAAGCAGTATGTTATGCAAATCCTCTTGTATATTGTTTATATGTTGTTTGGGGTATGAGTCAACCACTTTCTGGAGTTCCCTCTGATTGTGTCATAAAGCTAGCCTGCCATCATTATTGTCCCACATGTTGAAAACACCAAATGGGAAGGCAGACTGAGTGAGTAACATTGTTTGAGTGCTTAGCGTATACCATGAATTTCCTTTGATGTTTTAATGTGCACTATTTCATTTCATCTGCATAGCTACACCATGAGGAAAATCCCCTGGTTTTCTGTGAAAGCTTTAAAGACTTTAAGTCTTTTGCCCAAGGTCACTTTGGTGTTAAGAATAAGAGTCGAGATTCAGGGGTGCCTGAGTGGTGCAGTTGGTTAAGCATCCGACTCTTGATCTTGGCTCAGGTCACGATCTCACAGTTTGTGAGTTCAAGCCCCGCATTGGGCTCTGTGCTGACAGTGTGGAGACTCCTTGGGATTCTGTCTCTCCTTCCTCTGCCCCTCCCTGGCTTGTGCTCTCTCTCTCTCCCCCCCCCCCAAATAAATAAAAAAACTTATTAAAAAAAGAATAAGAATCAAGATTCAAGCTAAGTCTGTCGTCTTTTGGAGCCTATTTTATCTTCTTCTAGAACCATGCTACTTTCTGAAGCAACAACCAAGCTCTCTTTAGGTCATGAACAAATCACCTCCCAAAGGCCATCACCTTAGGCATTAGAGTTTCAACATAGGAATTTGGGGGCAGCACAAACATTCACTTATAAAATAGGAAATATCAAGTATAGGGTTAAAGCCCAAGCCTAAGGTCATTTTAGACATGAGGTGTGAGATACAGAAGAAGAATGTTTTTGCCTATAGTAGGCAGTTAGTAAATTTTGTAGAAATAAATTCGAAGTATTTTTTTTTTAATTTTTTTTTTCAACGTTTTTAATGTTATTTTTGGGACAGAGAGAGACAGAGCATGAACGGGGGAGGGGCAGAGAGAGAGGGAGACACAGAATCGGAAACAGGCTCCAGGCTCCGAGCCATCAGCCCAGAGCCTGACACGGGGCTCGAACTCACGGACTGCGAGATCGTGACCTGGCTGAAGTCGGATGCTTAACCGACTGCGCCACCCAGGCGCCCCTGAAGTATTTTTTTATAAAGCATATATGCAGATACAGATAACATGTATACGTACAAATCATTTCTGTCCACTGCTGCATCTTGTTTACAAACACAGTTTCCTGAGAGCCCGAGGAACAAGGTGTTAGAAGAGCATACAGATCCATTCGCAAAGTCCTGATTCTTTGATACTATTTCATGTCAAAAAGAGAGACTTCTCATGTAATTTAAATACTTGAAAAAAAAAAAACCCTTTTATCCAAGACGGCAATACACAGAATGACATTTCAGCTGAATTTAATATTCAGACATTCCTTGGTCATCAGATCTACCTGTCCTTAAACAGGATGTTACAGAGAGCCCTTCAGGGCAGGAAGTAGAGCCTGGTGAGCCATGAGCTGAGGCAGAAGGCAGAGGAAGTAAAGGTAGATGGGGGAAATACAAAAGACATAAATGAGCTACAATAAACGCTGGCTTGTTCAAGTCACTGTCAGGGTCACGTCTCAGAAACACCGTCTTACTGTCTCAGTCTGTTCAGTCTGCCATAATGAAATACCATGGACTGGGTACCTGATAAGCAGAAATTTATTTCTCACAGTTCAGGATGCTGGGTGGTCCAAATTCATGACAACATAGCGGAAGGGGGAGAGAGAGATCTCTCTGGGGTCTCTTTTACAAGAGAATTAATTCCATTCATAAGGGCTCTGCTGTCATGACCTAAAAACTTCCCAAAGGCCCCGCCTCCTAATACCGTGACCTTAGTCATTGGGTTTTCCATCTATGGGTTTTGAGGGGACACAAACATTTAGACCACACCACTCATAAAGAGGAAGCATCGAGCATAGGTTTAAAGTCTCAACCTTGGGGCGCCTGGGTGGCTCAGTCGGTTAAGCGTCCGACTTCAGCTCAGGTCACGATCTCGCGGTCCGTGGGTTCCAGCCCCGTGTCGGGCTCTGGGCTGATGGCTCGGAGCCTGGAGCCTGCTTCCGATTCTGTGTCTCCCTCTCTCCCTGCCCCTCCCCCATTCATGCTCTGTCTCTCTCTGTCTCAAAAATAAATAAAGGTTAAAAAAAATTAAAAAATAAATAAATAAAGTCTCAATCTAAGGTCACGTCGGGCATGGGGAGTGCGATGTGGTAGAATGCGTGTTATCGCAAGCATCCACGTTTTGGTATGAGGACATACTCCATGTGTTGGGTTAAACCAAGCAAGAACCAGCAGAAGACAGAAGTTTAAGCACTTGAGAACAGAGATGCAAAAGCAAGTTAGGGAGGTTATCGAAACGGTAAAGGGATAGGTTTGGGATACAAACAGGTCTAAGTTCTGGTTCTCCAACTGACTGGCTGTGAGGACTTGACAAATTACTTAATATTGTACCTCAAGTGTTCTCAGCCTCCAATGAGGAAAAAAAGATAACGCCAATTTCACAGGACTGTTTTGGAGCTTCAATTGAGACCGGCGATGTTGAGTATGTAACACAGCGCTTAGTATATAATAAGCTGTGAAAAATGTTAGATGGCTGCATTGTCTTCCGGCATTTAATGCCGAACTTTGAGGCCAGCCTGGTTTTTACTCCTTTAAGGCAGTCTGATTTGGGATCAAGCATTCCTTTTATGTTTTTAATGTTTATTTACTTTTGAGAGAGACAGAGTGAGAGAGCGAGCAAGCATGACCAGGGGAGGGGCAGAGAAAGAGGGAGATGCAGAATCCAAAGCAGGCTCCAGGCTCTGAGCGGTCAGCGCAGAGCCCAATGTAGGGCTCGAACCCACAGACCGTGAGATCATGACCTGAGCCAAAGTTCCATGCTTAACCGACTGAGCCACCCAGGTGCCCCTCAAGCATTCCCTTTAGAATGCTTTCTTTGTGTATAAAATCTAAAACTTTCAAATATGATTACTTGAGATTTTAATCCGTTTTCTTCATTTTTCTGTTCTCTGGTCAGTTCTTTCAACTTGTTGATTTCATTCTCCACTCAACCCTCATTAAACTTTAATTCCATCATGTCTCTGCTCATTATTATTTTATATTTGTCCTGATCTATTTTAACCAGCTGTGTGGTACGGGGCAAATTACTTAATGAGTCTGAACTTCAGTTTACTTATCTATAAGATGGATACACAGTTGGCCCTTGAACAACACAGGTTTGAACGGCATGGGTCCACTTATATGTGGGATTTTTTTCTCAATAAATATTTTGGAAAACTTTTTGGAGATTTGAGACAATCTGAAAAAAAACTCACAGATGAACTGCCTCGCCTAAAAATATCGAAAAAATTAAGAAAAAGGTATGTCATGAATGCACAAAATATTTGTACCTATCGGCCTATTTGATCATTTATTACCATAAAATATACACAACTATGTTATAGAAAGTTAAAACTTATCAACCTTTATGCACACACTGTACACGGCACTATTCACAGTCAAGAGAAATATAAACAAATGTAAACAGGCAGTATTAAATCATAATGGCATAAAATTAACTGTAGTAATACTCTACTACTGTAATAGTTTCCTAGCCACATCCTCTTTCACATATTTTCATTTTTGATGTCCAGTGTGAGTAATGCATATAACATGTAGTGTTTCATACCATATAAAGTAATATTTAAAAAAACTTTAATGTTTATTTTTGACAGAGAGAGAAAGAGAGAGAGAGAGAGTGTGTGTGTGTGTGTGTGTGTGTGTGTGTGTGTGAGTGGGGGGGGGTGGCAGAGAGAAAGAGAGACACAGAATCCGAAGCAGGCTTCAGGCTCTGAGCCGTCACCACAGGTTCTGACATGGGGGCTCGAATGCACGAACCACGAGATCATGACCTGAGCTGAAGTCGGACACATAACCAACTGAACCACCAGGCGCCCCTGACGTAAGATAATATTGACATAGGTCCTAACAGATGATTCATGTTATAAGCAGATGATGTCAACTTACAGTATCAGTATAGTACTACGTATGTATTTTCTCTTCCTTATGATTTTTTAGTATTTTCTTTTCTCTAGCTTACCGTATTGTAAGACTACAGTCCATAATACATATAACATACAAAAGTATGTGTTAATCGACTCTTTATGTTATTGGTGAGGTTTCCAGCCAGAGTAGGCTACACACAATTAAGTATTTGGTGAGTCAAAAGTTACATGTGGATTTTCGACTGCACAGGAGGTCAGTGCCCTTAACCCTCACATCCTGCAAAGGTCAACTATATCGGTAATACTAACTTCATGGGGTTGTGGCGAGAGGTCAGCGAAAATACGTGTGTAAAGCATTTGTAACAAAGTCTTGTATATCAGTAAATACCGTTGTTCATACTGTAATTGTCATAATAGCTTCCTTCTATGTGCTATGAAGATTTGTGATATAAAATATACATCTCCTAATATATCACTTGGCATTCAATGAGCAGGACTGCAAAGGGCTACAAAAGGATTAGTAATTAACAATGATTAACCACAGTCCTAATAAAACACCAGAGATAAGCATGCAGTGGGCCACAAACTTCTCCCACTTTGACCAATAAAGAGCTTAGCCTCTTCTGCTGAGCCATGCCACCAAAACAAACGTGGGATACAGCACATAGTGGCATTTGACCAAATACGTTAGCAGAAAGCTTGTTGTTAGCCAAAACACATCACTCAACGGTAATTACCTACCACTTTATTTGAGTGCTTTCTGTATTTACAACACTGTGCTATATACTGAGAAATGACTGGGATATGGCCCTAGCAAATCACAGAGATGTGGGACCGTCACTTCGCTAGACGCGTATATACGAAAATAATGCAAAGCAGGCTGTGTGCTTCGTGCTAAAATAGAGATGCCGATAAAGAATGAGATACAATTTGTTCCTTTCCACAAAACTGCTGGGAAAAACACAAATGCGCATCTAGTTCCACGGAACTGGGATCGATGAACAAGTAATAATTTAGTTACGAATGCTAATTTCACACAAGCTAAGTGAAAACAAAAGTTATATTCAAAAAAATAAAAGCGTCAACATGTTGCAGTCAACTTAGTTTGCAGAAGAGATGAGAAAGATCAAGAAGGTATACGGGTGCAGGTCAGCTTTGGAAAGGGGACGTGATTTGTCAAATGCCACACAGATGTTGTCTTCAGTGACTTTGGATGCAAGTCAGAGGAATGTCCAATTGAATACGCTTTATTGGTTTTCTGAAAATCAGGGAAAAGAATGGAGAACCCAATGAGCGCTGAAATTGGGAAATAAAAGCAACATCTTTGTGATAAGCAATCTGTGAAAGAAAGAATATGAGTGCACCATCCAAGAGTAATTAGTCAGAACCATCTGGGGGCGGGGAAAAGCAGGGTTCCCTTTAACGTAGGGACAGGTTTTATACGTTGTGAGTTTAATTTTTGAGACAGAACCTGGACACAGGAAATAGCGCTGATAGGTCTCCAACTATCCTGCAGGTAACTGATATGATGTAAACGCTGTTGTGGGTCATGTATTTAGGGCGATACAAAGCAAAACCTGCTGCGATGTTATTTAGGGAATATCTGTAGTAACCTAACTATTCAAGAAGGGAATCTGTGCTACGGAAACCCTTTGTGGTTTATGTTAAGAAGTAAGGCCGCCTCACAAGTGTGCCCTCTGCCCAAGTTAGACACGATCACATCACAAGAGACTGAGGGCGCTGGCACCTGACAATATGTAGACGAATCTGCCAAGAGAAGGTACAGTCCCTCAGCAGGAAATTAATCTGGAAGAAGATAAGAACAGTCAGCCAACTGAAGGATTCCAGTCCACTTGGAAGATATGATTACCACGTGAAACTGGGATATAAGAGCCAAGGTTCCTGCAATTATCCTATGAAGTGGGAAATGAAATCAAAGTTACCGAACTACGTTAGTGACCTGAAGTATAAGATGACTGCCGTGAAGGGGCGCCTGGGTGGCGCAGTCGGTTAAGCGTCCGACTTCAGCCAGGTCACGATCTCGCGGTCCGTGAGTTCGAGCCCCGCGTCGGGCTCTGGGCTGATGGCTCAGAGCCTGGAGCCTGTTTCTGATTCTGTGTCTCCCTCTCTCTCTGCCCCTCCCCTGTTCATGCTCTGTCTCTCTCTGTCCCAAAAATAAATAAATGTTGAAAAAAAATTAAAAAAAAAAAAAAAAAAAAAAGATGACTGCCGTGAAGCTCCATATCCACGACCCTTGCGATGTGCCAACACCGTGCTTTCTGAAATCGATTCTGCTTGTTCTCCTCCTGAGGTTGTAGTTTGAATCTATTGTGTAGGCATGATGTTTAAGACTGAGCTGTGTCATATCAGGCTTTGAAATAATAATAAGGGTAAGAATTCAGAGGAATGTTGTCGTGCCTGAACGGTTACGAGAGTGCAAGTGCTTAGGATGATGTGTGGCACAATAAGGGATCAAGAAGAGTATCATGCGGTCTTGGGATCCAGAGCCGCAAACCTCATGGGTAAGCTCCCCAGGGATCACCCTCAGGTATATTCTACAACTTTCACAGGAAACAGCAGCTTCTGTATATCTTTCAAAACCCAGGGAAGCTCTCAGGGAAACTCTGGTATAGAGGCAACCTCTGAGGCCTTCTCCTTTCAGAAACTTCCAGAATCTCAAACAAGAGGTGAGCCACATAGGAAAAGGAGGCAACCAGACATTTACCTATCTCTCCCCTCTAATCCGGATATTCCACTGGGGTAGTAGGATCAGGCTTTTCCTTTCTCTTCTTTTTAATGGTTTTTTAATGTTTATTTTTTGGGAGAGAGATAGAGAGACAGAGAGAGACAGAACGTGAGTGGGGGAGGGGCAGAGAGTGAGGGAGACACAGAATCCAAAGCAGGCCCCAGGCTCCGAGCTCTAAGCTGTCGGTACAGAACCTGACACAGGGGTTGAACTCACCAACCGTGAGGTCGTAACCTGAGCTGAAGTTGGGTGCTTAACTGACTGAGCCACGCAGGTGCCCCTTCCTTTCCCTTTTTATCCGACCATGACTGGTTCTTTCATATAAAACTCTAGATCAAGTGCCTCTGCCTCTTGCTGTGTTCACTGTGAATAACAAGAATTTAGGAAATTAATCGCTGTCTCTCTCACTTTCACCCCCTCCCCTGCAATTTGGATTTCATAACTTGTTTTACAATAGGAAACACAGGCTTTGTAAGAAGAAGAAACAAGAAGGAGGAGGAGGAGGGGGAGGAGGGAAGAAGGGGGAGGAGGAAGAGGAGAGAAACTGCTACGAGGTAGAATATAAGGACAGATGCACATTTAGGTATAAGGAAGAAATAAGGAGAAAATGGGAATGGGTTTTCCCTTATGAATACATCTAAGAAGGATCTTAGGGAATAAGGATCTTAGGGGAACAGGCTTCAGGAGAACGTTCGTAAGAATAACTAACGTTGGATGTGAGAACAGCAGCTGACAAGACACTTATAACAGGGATGATATTTTCAAGATATGTGACTGATCCATTTTAATCCCCCTCTGTTTTATTGTGGTAAAACCTATGTAACATAAAATTTACCATTTTAGCCATTTTTAACGGTACAGTTGGGTGGCACTAAAGACATTGACATTGCTGAGTCGCCATCACCGTTATCCGTCTCCGGATTTTTTTTTTTTCTTCATCTTCCCAAATTGGAACACTGTACCCATTAGACACCAATGACTCATTTCCCTTCCCTCAGCCCCTGGCAGCCACCATTCTACTTTCTGTCTCTATGATTTTCACTTTAAGGCTGAATAATAGTCAAGTGCACGTATACACGGCATTTTGTTCATCTGTTTTCCCGTTAAGGGACATTCGGGTTCCTTCTACCCTTTGGCTGTTATGAATAATGCTGCTACAAACATGGGCGTACAGATATCTTTTTGAGTCCCTGCTTTCAATTCTTTTGGGTATCAGCCCATACCTGGAATTGTTGAATCATATAGTAATTCTAAGTTTCAGTGTTTTGTGGAACCTGTACCATTTTATGTTCCCACCAACAGTGCACAGGGGCTCCAATCTCTCCACATGCTTACCAGCACTTACTATTTCTCTCTTTCTCGTTTTTTATAATAGCAATCATAATGGGTGTGAAGTAGTATCTTATTGTGGTTTTTTTAAGTTTATTTATCTATTTTGAGAGAGAGAGAGAGAGAGAGGGCATGTGTGAGCAAGTGGTGGTGGGGCAGAAAGAGAGAGAGAGAAAGAGAGGGAGAATCCCAAGCAGTCTCCGTTCTTTCAGTGTGGAGCCCAACGTGGGGCTGAATCTCATGATCCACGAGATCATAACCTGAGCCGAAATCAAGAGTCGCACAACTGACTGAGCCACCCAGGCACCCCCTTATTGTGGTTTTGCTGTTTATTTTCCTAATAGTGATGTTGAGTATCATTTCATGTGCTTATTGGCTAACTCTATATCTTCCTTGGGGATATGTCAACTCGAGCCCGTAGTCCATTGAGTTCATTTTTTTACTTGAGTGGTTTTTGTTGTTGTTGGGGTTAAAGGAGTTCTTTTGATATTCTGGAGATTAATCCCTTATATATATCATTTGCAAGTACTTTCTTCCATTCTATTATAGGATACCTTTTCATTCCGTTAATAATGCCCTTTGATGCACAGAAGTTTTTAATTTTGATAAAGTTCAATTTATTTTTTCTTTTGTTTCCTATGCTTTTGGTGTCATGTGCAAGGAATCGTTGGAATCATTCCAATACCAGGAAACTTTTCCCGTATATTTTCTTTTTTTTTTAATGTAGATACAATTGACATATAACATTGTGTAAGTTTCAGGTGTAAAAGGTGTTGCTTTCATACATTTACATATTACAGTATGATTGCCCCCATAACATTAGCTAACACCACTGTCCTTTCACCTAATCATCCTTTCTTTTTTGTGGTAAGAACATTTAATATCTAGTCTCTTAGCAACATTGAAATTTATAGTAGAATAATGTTGACTATAATCACAGTGCTGTGCATTAGATCTCCAGAACTTATTTATCTTCTCAGTGGAAGTTTGTATCATGTGACCAATATCTCCTTGCTTCTCTTACCCCCCGGCCCCTTGTAACCACCATTCTACTCATTTCTACAAGTTCACTTTTTATAGATTCCACGTATAAATGAGATCATACCATATTTATTTGTCATGGCTGAATAATATTCCATTGTATGCATATGTGTGTGTATTGAGATATATATGTATATATGTGTGTGTGTGTATATATATATATATATATATATATCTGATATCTGTTTTATCTGTTCACCCACTGATAGGCATTTAAGGCATTTAAGCTGATAGACATTTAAGCTGTTTCCATATATTGGCTATTTTGTATAATATTCTCAATATCCTGTTTTCATTTCCTTTGGATACATACCAAGAACTGTGATGACTAAATCATATAGTAGTTATATTTTTATATTATATTCTATTTTATATTTTATCTAAGGATAAATGTTTGAGGAACATCTACATCGTTCTATAGTGACTATACCAACTTACATTCCCACCATCAAAATACAAGGGTTCCCTTTTCTCCATATCCTCATCAATACCTGTTATCTCTTGTCTTTTTGACGCTAACCATTCTGATAAGTGCAAGGTGATATCTCATTGGGGTTTGATTTGAATTTCCTTGATGATGAATGATGTTCAACATCTTTCCATGTACCTGGTGGTCACTCGGATATCTTTTTTTGGAAATATGTCTATCACTTCCTCTGCCCATTTTTGAATCATATTATTTGTTGTATGGGTTCTTTATATATTTATGTTAACCCCTATCTGATATATGGTTTGCAAATATTTTCTCCTGTTCCACAGGCTGCCCGTTTGTTTCTTTTGCTGTTAGAAGCTTTTCAGTTTGACGTAGTCCTACTTGTTAATTTTTTGCCTGTGTTGCCTGTGCTGCTATTATATATTTTCTTCTAGGAGTTTTATAATTTTAGCTCTTACACTTCAGTCTTTGATCCATTTTGAGTTAATTTTCGATATGACGTAAGGTAAGGGTCCAATTTCATTCTTTTGCGTGTGGGCATCTAGTTTTCCTCACTCTCATTTATTGAAAAGGCTGTCCTGTCTCCGTTAAGCGGGCTTGGCACCCTTGTCGAAAGTCATCTGACCATACATGCACGAGTTTATTTCTGAGCTCTTGATTCTGTCTTTATGCCAGCACCATGCTGTCTTGATTAATATAGCTTCATTTAGTGCCCCTCTTTAAATCATGTTCTCTTCAAGTCTCCTACTTCTCAAGCTTACCCATGAAGCTTATTTCCCCGGGGAGGGGGGAGTAGGTACGCTTAGGAGGCCGTTGACCATCTCTGACTCTCAAAGCTTGTGCAGTTAGGTAAGGGCCAGGGGGCAGGTTGTAAAACAGTCTCTTTGCAGAGTTCTAAGTAGTAACCGGTACAGAAGCCTCCTGCCCTTTCTGTTCCCAGAAAGGAGAGGCTGAACAGATATCTGACCATCAGTTTTCCCTACCTGCCTTCCCTTTCTTCTCCCCCTCATCCACCAAGAGTAAATTAAATGTTTTCTTTCTTTCTCTGTCCGTCTAACCTGGACCTCCCTTATATAAAACTTGATCATGAAGTCTGCTGACACTACCCTGAAAACTTGGCTTCTTCACCTTAGCTTACAGATTTGGGCATGGCTCTATAAATAATGAAATAGTCTGTGTGGGACTTTACTTGGCTCAACTATCATGCAAAAACTAGCGTTCCCCCCCCCTTCCGTTTCTACCCCAAGCAAAGAATGGTCCAGTTAAGAGTCCTTAGAGAAAGCGTTCCTGAGGGAGACAGCAAAAGCACTGGGGCTGTGCCTTGCATGGTGATGGGAAAGGCCTGTGGAGAGGAAAAACCATTCATTCTGGGCAAGGTAGGAACGCCCAATTGCCTTGCCTACTGGGTATGAAATATCGGCCGAGGAGATACGCAGGGTTCCAGGGTTCCGTTAAAGTGGGCCTAAACTCAAACTGAGTGTTCATTTATGTTTTGGGGTCAGCAGAATCTCCCGAGGCATTAACTTGTGGAATCAAAACACCCGTCGGAAAATGACATGTTGCTCTCATGTGAGATATTCTCGACTGAAAAGATTTGGGGACAGTAGCGTGGCCAATGCTGCTGTCAATGGAGAGGCAGCTGAACGTCTGAAAAAGGGTACAGAACCAGGAATAGTAGACAACAAAGAAAGAATTTGCCAACTGGCTAGCGTTGCCAAGCGCTGGCCTTCCATGTAGATGATCAAAGAAACTATTGCTGAATGTTGAAAAGCGTTGCTTGGACGAAGCCACACAGGGGTCATTGCCATCTGTTTTACTGGCATTTGCATTCTGCAGACTTTAGCCAAGTTTGCATAACATGTGTAAGTGGAATCTTCGCAAAATTTCACTTACTGAGTTTTGAAAATCTAAGCTGAAAAAAGAAGGAACCTCACCAAATCTTTCGTTCTACTTCTTGAACTTGAAACTTTATTAAAACCTATGTGTTGCCCCAAATTTACTCCCTCTTCTTTTGTAACAGCAAAGAATATTTTGTTGATTTTCTTAAGAGTATTTATTTTATTTTAAGAGGGGGGAGCGCAGCAAGGAGGAGAGAGAAGCCCAAGGAGGTCTTGGGATTAAGTAACACTGTTGGCCCAGAGCCTGATGCGGGGCTGGAACCCATACACTGTGAGATGATGACCCGAGCTGAAACCAAGAGTCAGACGCTCAACCAACTGAGCCACCCAGGCGCCCCACAGCAAGGAGCATTTTAGATGCATATTATTCCCCAATATTTTCCTCATTTAACTCAGTTACTAGCTTCATTAAGACACAGTAAGTTCATTATAACCCAATCTGGCAGAAGCTTGCATATTATTTCATGTGCTTTTCTGCTTTCTGCCCCCCTCCCCCTCCAAACCCCATCATTCCTTCGGAGCTACATGACAACCAATTAACACAATTTAACGGCTTGTTTGCAATGCATCATTTTTTTCATTACTCTTCGAAAGGAGTTTGCTTTTTCTCCGTTTTCTTCATCGGATCATTGAAGTGAGCCTCCAAAGGCTTTAAATGTTATACTTGATTCTACTCAGCGTTTTAAAGGAATGCCGTTCCAGGACTACGAGATACCAACATTTTGACTCATTATACGTTCCTTATGATAAGAATATGATCCAATACTGCTCTTTTCCCCGAATTGCTAATAAAAAAGATATGGGAGGCTCATATAGGAAAAATGCATATCTAATAGACGGTAAGCTTCCTGAGAGGATAATTATGATTTTATTTCATAGCAGCTACCATTTATCAGGGGTTTATACTGTATCAGTTACTGTGCTAAGTTGGACATGTGATTTCACTTAACACGACAGCTGAATGATGCACGTACTGTGCAGTTATCCAATTATCCCAATTTTGCACATGGAAGATAATCAGACTCCCGGGGCGAACCACTACCCCAAGGTCACAAACCTAGTAGGTAGAATGAGAGGTACGCTCTGGTTCAGAGTCCAAAATCAGCATATTCTCCATTCTAACAGGCTGCTCCTCCGGGTCTTTGTGTCCTTAGGGCCCAGGACAGCACTGAGCACGGAGCGGGCACTGAAATCTTTGTTGACTCTAATGTTGGTGATGCTAACAAATCGTCAGCAAGTGCTTGCCGTTCAGTTCTTTTTCATTTCAATGGTGTTCTTTTTCATAGCCGTTTCTGGTTGAAGTCAACCGCTGTTTTATTTTGTTTATTGTCAAAGTGATGTACGAGCACAAAGTAAATGCTTACCGTGGCTACGGGGAAGGCAGTCGGGGGGGTCAAGGGGTTAAGACGGAATTTGGCAATCGGAGGAAGCCGACAGACAGGAAAGTGGGGAAGAGAAAATCAAAATCAAGAAACAAAACACAGGCCCCTGTACCCCCTCTTGTGCTCTCCGTCTCATTTCATTTCGTGCCACCGTCATTCTTCCAGTGACCTCAGCTGGAAACTTAGGATGCATCTATGATTGTCCCTTCCTGACTTCCCGCATCCTACTTAACGATGTGCCTGTTCCAAATCCTGCATATATTTTTGCAGTCTGCTTCCTTGTCTTCTCCCCTGCAGTCACTTGCTGTTTTAATTGTCACCTGGATTAAAACCTTTCAAATGAATCTGCCTGCCTTCATATTCTTTCCCTTCTTAGGTTCTTTGTCCACACAGTGATAAGAACGACATCAAAATTTCCCATCTCACTAGCTCGCTCACCTCTTTTACACCCTTTAGTGGCTTGCCAAGTTTGTGTGTGTGTGTTGTTGTCGTTGTCGTTGTTCTGGAAATATGGGGAGCCTCTGGTGGTGAGAGGTAGTTGGGGACTATATGTTCTCTCTCTCACATCCTGACTAGGAGATGGTATGTGACAATGAGAGAAAGTCTCAAGTTAAATTCCATCTAACATCGAAACACGCATTAGGAATGAAACCAAATATACTTTATCCTGTTCTGTAGTTCTGGGAGGTCCCACTTTCTGACCTAAACCCAAAGATTGGCACTTTGCATATAAATCCCATTCTGAGGAAGGTGCACTGAAGGAGCAAGGGTAGGACTAGAGAGCTTTGCAGTCAGGTTAGGCAGCAGAAGACTGGGAAACGGACGTACGTCAGACCAAAGGGGCTCTAGACCTCTAGCCCTTTGTTGGTTCTAAACCTTCTCCATGAGAGGGTAAGCAGGTCTGATATGCTACTTCTGACAATAGCCTACCTTGAACACCATGAATATCATCAATTAAAATTCATTTCTTATATTCATGCAAATAAGGAGTAGACTCTATGGTGTAGTTTTTCTTAAAGATGATCCCTGTTAAGTAACCAACCCTTAAGGAAATAATTCCTGATTATGGCATTTCAGGTGTTGACGACCACAGGAGAGATGATTGCAATGAGGGCACTTCTAAATCTATTTAACTGTCCTTATAACTTGCAGCAAACTCACTTTCCTTCAATTTTAGCTCTAATGACATGCAAGGACTTGTCGTTTCTTCACTGATTCATCCATAGATGTTAATTTTTTTATTTTTTATTTTTTAAGTTTATTTATGTTGAGAGGGTGAGCGCGCAAGTTTTGGAGGGGCAGAGTGAGAGGGGGAGAGAGAATCCCAAGCGGGCGCCGATGGCGCAGAGCCCGATGCGGGGCTCCAACTCACAAACCACGAGATCAGGACCTGAGCCAAAGTTGGACGCTTAACGGACTGAGCCACGCAGACGCCCCTCGTCCACAGATCTTTATACGGTACCTCCTTTAGGGCGACCACTGTTCTGGATATACAGTAGTGAACATAGCAGACAGTCCCTGTTCTCAAAGCACTTACACTACTGTGATAACACGGAATATACACACACGCACGCCCCTGTGCATGGTAATGATAAACTCTATGCGCCAATATTCCAGATCTTTTCCAGTTTGCAAGTGAGAGCGATCCAAGTAAATGGCTTTACCGCTCCCCAAAAGGAAAACGTCTACAAGAAAGATAAAGTCAAAGAAAAGGTGATCTGCAAGCACTAGTGGAGTTTTGATTTAAGGGCTAGAACTCAAGACAGAGTATAGACTATAATGAAGGACTCATTCAGTCTAAATCACTCCATCTCTTGTCTATGTAGTTCTTCCCACGTTGACTTCCTTCTTTCCTGTAGCTAATGGTCTTTCTCCAGGTGGAAGGTGAAATGGCTGCAGTGGTTCTCACGCCAAGGCAGTTTTATTCCCAGTGGAACGTTTGGAAATTTCTGAAGACCTTTTTTTGTTTGTCGCAGCTGGGTCGATGCTTCTGGCATCTCATAGGAGGAGGCAGGAAGTGATGCTACCTGTCCTATAATGCCCAGGACAGCTGCCCACAACAACGAATTATCTTGTCCAAGATGTGAGCAGTACCCATGTTGAGAAACCTGGCTTTAGTGGTGATTCAAATCATTTATCATCCCCAAGTAAGAATCCCATAGCAATCAGTAGTTAGTATATAACAACAACGTGTTTACTATGTACTGCCTGAGTTCCAAGAATTATTCTAAGTGCTTTACGTGTATTAACACAGTAACCCTCACAATACTTCGATGTAGGTACCATTGTGGTCTCTATTTTACAAATGAGGAAAGTAATATACAAAAAGATTAACTACTTTAGCTTTACACAGCTAATAAGTGGTAGAACTTATATTTGAACCCAGGCAGCCTTGTACCAGAGGATATTATCCTAGCTTTTGTGACACACTCTTTTTCCTTTTTTTTTATTAAATTTTTATTAATTTATTTTTGAGAGAGAGAGCACAAGTGAATAGGGGAGAGGCAGAGAGGAAGGGAGAGAGAGACTCCCAAGCAGACTCCACGCTGTCAGCACAGAGCCTGACGCGGGGCTTAAACTCACAAACCGTGAGATCATGACCTGAGCCGAAATCAAGAGTTGGCCGTTCGATCGACTGAACCACCCAGGTGCCCCGACACACTCTTTTTCATTTGCAACTTGGTATATTAAAACCTTCGTGAAAGAGTCTGATTTCTCTGGCTTGGGTAATATGCCATCCCTTGTATGGGCAGCTATGCCCAGGGGAATGGTATCATATGATTGGCTGTATCTGGGGCACATGCCCACCCATGTATCCATGGGGATAGTTTAACATGGTTAACAGTCCCACCACATAGTTGGAGTGAGAGAGAAACATATGGATAAACTAAGAAAGGGAAAAGGAGTATGAACGGACAAAACACTAGAGGCCTACACTTTTCATGATGCTATTTCTCATCTCTGTTCATTAGCTCATCTCGTTCTTTTATGTTGCATGCTCTACCCAACATTCTCCCACAAGGAAATACCTCAGTTTGACGAATGTCATAAGGTAAAATCTCTACCTTAGAAACCTTCAATTATCATCCCTCTCAATCTGAGTTATCTATTCCTTTCCTCTATGTCCATAATATCCTACATATATCTCTATCATGATATTGTGCTCATGGCATATGTTTCTATCTCCCCCACTATACTATGATTGTCTTTTAAAACCATGACTCTGGGGCCGCCTGGATGGCTCAGCCAGTTGAGCGTCGGACTCTTGATTTCAGCTCAGGTCATGATCCCATGGTTGTAGGATCGAGCCCCACACTGGGCTCCGTGCTGAGTGTGGAGCCTACTTATGATTCTCTCTCTCTCCCCCTCTCCCCCACGGATTCTGACTCGCTCTCTCTCTAAAAATAAAAAAATAAAAAATAAAAAATAAAACCATGACTCTGTATTAGTCATCTTTTTCTTCCTAAGGCCACGCAGTGGCCACACATATTTCTTCCAGTGTCCATGCATATTGTAGGAATCCAGTAACTGTTGGTCAACTAAATGGCACTTTAGTTGGAAGCCCCTTGGGGAAAGTCAGACAAGTGTCCTAAGATTACTTGAGTTCCTAGAGTAGGATGTTAAGAAGAAAAAAATCCCAGGTGACACCATCTGTCTCATAGTGAAATTTTCAGCTGAGCAGCCTGCCCAAAACAATGCTTTTAAAATTGGCTGTATTGTGTGGTTCAGAGAAGTCAGGATTCTCATTTTTTTGGTTAATTTATGAATCATAGAATCATGGAAGGGTTGAGCTGGAAGAGTATGTGGAGATAATTTAGTCAAGTACTTGTCATTTAATAAAGAACTCTGAAGTGGGATATTTTATGATAAAATATTCAGAGTAATGATGCTTTCAGAAGAGCCAGAAATAATGGCCAGATCTCAACTACCTACTCTCATCTCTGGTGTTTTACCTTTTTAGACTGACTTTATCTTTGGTTCCAGCTACACACTCTTCTCCAATATTATTGCCTGACTGCCTAGGTGCCTCTAGAATCTTTTAGCATTCTGGCATTTCCAGACATTCATCTTGACTTGATGTTGGTTTTTTTTCCATTCCTTTCTCCCACCCTCAGACCTCAGACATCAAAACTTACTTGCCCTAAGAAAAACCCAGATTTCTATTTTCCCGAACCATGGCTTCTGACAAAGCGATTCTGTGCCAGTAGTGGTTGTTAGGAGGCTCTCTCCATCTGTGCCCTGTTGTGCTATACTCCTCACAAGCATGGTCTCCAACTTTCTTAATTCCCTGACTAATAGGGTTGCCAATCTTCAAACATGAGGTATAGCCACCAAATTCTGAGGCATCAGTCACAGTAACTAGCCTTCCCATCAGGAAGCTAACCGAGCAGAAACAAACGCTTGCTCTAGGTCCAAGGTTTAAAGATTTTGTGTGATTCTGTGTGGTTAATTCCTCATTCCACACTTTCAGGAGAGAAATCCAGTGAGAAGTATGAGAACACATATCATGCTAGTCATTTTAGCACCCCCCCCCCCACACACACCCTTGTGTATCAGTGGAAAAAAATGTGAAATCTATATAGGAATAAGGCCTGTGGGCATTTGGGGCTGATCACATAAGCTTTGAGGAATAAGAGGTAATGTAGCATTAGTGGTAAAGCACATACAATCTGGAGCTAGATGGCCCAGATTCCAATTCTAGCTCTACAAGTGATCTGTGCAATCTTGGTCAAGTTACTTAAACTTGTTGTGCCTCAATTGCCCCATTTGTAAAACGGAGGTGATGAAAATAGCTCTCTTATAAGGGTAATCTGGAGGTGGAATTTGTTAATACCTTTAAAATGCTTATAACAGGGGGCGCCTGGGTGGCGCAGTCGGTTAAGCATCCGACTTCAGCCAGGTCACGATCTCGTGGTCTGGGAGTTCGAGCCCCGCGTCAGGCTCTGGGCTGATGGCTCAGAGCCTGGAGCCTGTTTCCAATTCTGTGTCTCCCTCTCTCTCTGCCCCTCCCCCGTTCATGCTCTGTCTCTCTCTGTTCCAAAAATAAATAAACGTTGAAAAAAAAATAATAAAATAAAATGCTATAACAGTACTTTGCACATAGTAAGTGCTATATTGTTATTGTCTGGACCCAGGGACAGAAATCATGTAGTCAGTTAGCAATGTTTACCGTGGTATCAGGAGAGGTGACTACACGTGTCATAAATGTGTTATTTCTGATAGAGACAAAAAGCACATTTAAGTGCAAAGAGCCTACTTTGGGGATGAATAGCTTAGCTGTGGTCCCATAAAGACCAGACAATTCAAAGTTCATTGAAATAAGTATAATGACTTGACAACCCTATGCTAACATTGTAAATGGCAAAGAAGAGAAAGGCAGTGACCTAATTATTCCAAAGATGGGAAAAAGTAACCATAGGAGAGCAAATTCTACAATCTAGGCTAAATCCCAAATCTACAATAACCACTTCAGAAGGTCTAAAAGTCACCTGGATGCTATGAGAAAGGAAGAATAGGGAATGTTAGAGTGCAGTGACAAAGTTGAATCGAGTTAAGAACCAACACCTAAACAATTACCTGTCCTTAAATTTGTGTGATCTGGGAAAAAAATGATAATGTATGTCAATTAATATCTGCTGGTAAATTTAGAATAATCCAAGTACAACTTAGAACAGTACCTCTCCTTGACCTTGTGAATTCCGCCTGTTTCTAATTGGAGTCCTTCCCAGAAATCTGAATTCTTTTTCTGCTTCCACAGGCTTCTGTCAATGCAACCTGAACTCTCTGTGAGTTCTTATCATCACTGATGAGGCAGTAACACCTATTTGATTCCTCTGAGATGGATTCCGCCATATGCATAAATGTTTCCATTCTCCTAGTTGTTGGCCTTCCTGGGTCTCTACACCTCTTAAAGTTGACCCGTTGACCAGTGCCTTTTTTTTTCCTGTTATTAGCTATTCTATTCTCCCTACCTAGCCTCATTTTGGTATCTGGCTATTTACCCAACAGTGGTGCAGGGAGTTAATTCTTCTAAGACCCAGAGATCGTATCTCTATTAATAATTATCTCTATTCATTAGCATACATAAGCAATTCCAAACACATTGAACATAGGTACAAAAGCAGGCCTTTCTTTCTAGTCAAGGATTCCAAATGTATTTTATATGTAATGTTGGGCAATTTTCCTATACTCTCTAGGGCTCATTTGCTCTATTTGTGAAATAGCACATGTGGAGAAACTATATGGGATTTAAAGCAATATGATCTCTTCTGAAGAAAGCAGTTATACATAAAGCCCAAAGAAATCTCTTCCTTGCTTAGAACCATGAATAATTCAGTTAGAATATATTTCTGGCACAGACCTTAGTTCATGGAAAGAAAAAACAATAAAGTAAGACAATATGATTTAGTTGGAAATATCTAGAGTAGAACATCAGTTTATAATCCTTGTATATCTTTATATAATCTTTATAGCCCTTTAATCCTTTTAATCTTTAAGTAGCTGCATGACCTTAGGCAGGGAAAATACTAGCGTTCTGCCTACTTCTCAGAGTGTTACCTTTGTAAAGGTACAGAAAAGCACTACATAATTCTACAAGACTCTCCTTCCCTTCCATAAAATATTTTAATAACATTTATTTTAGTAAAATTTAATAATCCATAAAATCAACAAAATTTAATACAAATATGGATTTAATTAACACTTTTAAATTCTAAATTTATTAGGATAAATTCTTACTGTTCTTAGGGGATATATTATTGCTTTAAGTATTAGAATAGACATAAATCTTGCTGACGAATGAGAAACCTATTGATAGTCTTTTTTTTCTTCTAAGTCTTCTTTAAATTCCAGTTAGTTAACAAACAGCGTAATATTAGTTTCAGGTGTAGAATTTGGTGATTTAGCACTTACATACAACACCCAGTGCTGATCTCAACAAGTCCCCTCCTTAATCCCCATCATCTATTTAACCCACACACTCCCTACCCACCGACCTCCCTCTGGTAACCATAAAATTTTTCTCTATAGTTAAGAGTCTGTTTCTTGGGTTTCCTCTCTTTTCCCCACTATGTCCATTTGTTTTGTTTCTGAAATATATATAATGGACTATTACTCAGCCATAAAAAAAGAATGAAGTCTTGCCATTTGCAACAGTATGGATGGATCTAGAGAGTATTATGCTAAGCGAAATAAGTCCGAGAAAGACAAATATACGATTTCACTCATATGTAGAATTTAAGAAACCTATTGGTAGTCTTATAGGCTTTTGATGACAACTGTTTTCTGTGATTACCATTTGGTCATTGCATATAAAATCATATTAATATCGGGGGCACGTAGGTGGCTCGGTCGGTTAAGCGTCCCACTTTGGCTCAGGTCACGATCTCGTGGTCCATGAGTTCAAGCCCCACGTCGGGCTCTGTGCTGACAGCTCAGAGCCTGGAGCCCGCTTCGGATTCTGTGTCTCCCTCTCTCTCTGCCCCCCCACTCGTACTCTGTAGCTTTCTCTCTCAAAAATGAATAAATGTTAAATTTAAAATCATATTAATATTGTATAATGAAAAGCCATTTGATTTTGTTATATCTTTAAACGAGGCAAAAATTATACTTGAGGATTCCACATTAGTTTGAATGAATGGTCAGGGGACACTACTTTCTAATCAGATGTATCAGAAGGAGAACCAGTTGCATATTTTGGACGCTTATGTTTATTTCACTTTTCAACCATGTTATTTTATATTGTCAAAAGATTGCAAATACTCGTGGGTGATCCATGTAGTTGAGCAACAGAGACCCCAACCCAAGTTTTTAAAAAATATTTTCATTAAAAAAAAATGTCTTCAGTTTATTTTTGAGAGAGAGAGAGAGAGTGTGAGCGGGGAAGAACAGAGAGAGAGGGAGACCCAGAATCCAAAGCAGGCTCCAGGCTCCGAGCTGTCAGCCCAGAGCCCAACGCAGGCTTTATATATAAAGCATAGTGCACTTAGGCTTCCCTGAATTCATGACTGAGTAGATTGGTATTCATCATTTCTGGAAAGTACACCTCCATGGAGGAGAGATTGTTCTGTTTCTCTTATGCCTAGAGATCACCTGAGAGTCTGGTTGAATGTGTATTGAGTGGGGGGGGTGGTGGTGGAGAGAGTTGCTGATGGTGAAAGAAGGCTATGGAGTATAGCTTCTTGCAAAGGTCCATTCTCAATATATAACCTACCACAGGAAAGAAACCTGCCGCCCCAGAATTAATTAGTTAATTAATGAAGTCATTTGCCATGTTAATGCCAAAAAGGCTCTAATGATGAGAACTGGTATGCTGTGGAAGATGGGCACGTGGTAGGGAAGTTTCTTGCTTGTTTGTGAAGAGCAGTGGTCCTACAGCTCCCAACGTTTTTTTTATAGGGAGGCTGCCTCTCCCATGTAGGTTGAGACCTCACCGGGCAGCTGGACTTGAATAGTGAATAGCTTTTAAATCCTCTCAGAAGATTTTTATTGCTAAAGCCCACCCAGTTTCTGAATTTCTTACATGTGACTTGACGATACTAAGCTTTTCAAATGCTGAAGCAGAAGAAACTTGGAAAATAAGCCAACCTTTTGGAGACTGTATTTGATCTCACCTTTCTGCCCTGCTTAGGGATGGATCGCCTCTTCTGGGCCACTGGCCCTGGCTGACAGGGTATTCAGTGATAGTGCCCTTCAAACTCAGCCTTTAAGTCTGCTCTTTTCAGAGGAATCGGCTGGATGTCTTTAAAAACAATATGGCCTACTAGCGACCATCATCGTAGTAGTACCTTACAGGCCAAAGGAGTGAAAAGCAGCAACTGAAGATCTAAACGTTAGGGAAAAATTCCAGCAAATAAATTTGGTGTGAAATGGGACAGTGTGAGGGAGGATAAAAATCACATTATTATAACATGCCCGTCACACCTCCTTGAGACAGATGGTTCCAGATGAGGAAGAAGAATCTGTGTGAGGAAAGACTGGCCACAAGTAGAGGTTAACATTTTAATACTTTGCACTAAGTGATCACGGTTGTCATTTATTCCATACACATTTATTTGCTTTTTAAATCCGTGTCAGGCACCGAGCTAGACTCTCAGAAATTATTTTTAATGGGCTCCTTAAAAAGTATTTGTACTGGGAGGTGCATTTCACTCCTGCAGAAGCTCAATTCAGTTGGAAAGATGGCAGACGCAATAGAGATTAGGAAATCATCAAAGGAACAGGTGAAAAATAATTCCTAGAATAGAAGGCTATCAGCTCCTTGACTGAAAGGACCTATTACTTGTGTAGTACCAAAAAAAATTAAAAGACTTACACTAAGGCAAACGATATGAAATTTAAGACTCTGAGGACAAAGGGGAGCTTTTAAAAAGAAAAATAAATAGGTTATGTTCAAGGGGATGAGAATCAGAATAGCTTCAAAATTCTTTTTTTTTTTAACGTTTATTTATTTTTGAGACAGAGAGAGACAGAGCATGAATGGGGGAAGGACAGAGAGAGAGGGAGACACAGAATCGGAAGCAGGCTCCAGGCTCTGAGCCATCAGCCCAGAGCCCGACGCGGGGCTCGAACTCACGGACCGCGAAATCATGACCTGAGCTGAAGTCGGACGCTTAACTGACTGAGCCACCCAGGCGCCCCTTCAAAATTCTTAATACCAATACCAGAAAGGCAAAATTATTTTAATCTAAGATTCCATAAACAGGGATACCTGGTTGGCTCTGTTGGTTGAGCATCAGACTCTTGATTTCAATTCAGGTCATGATCCCAGGGTCGTGGGGTTGAGGCCCATGTTGGGCTCTGCACTGAGAATGCAGCCTGCTTAAGATTCTCTCTCTCTTGGGGCGCCTGGGTGGCGCAGTTGGTTAAGCGTCCGAGTTCAGCCAGGTCATGGTCTCGCGGTCCGTGAGTTCGAGCCCCGCGTCAGGCTCTGGGCTGATGGCTCGGAGCCTGTTTCCGATTCTGTGTCTCCCTCTCTCTCTGCCCCTCCCCCGTTCATGCTCTGTCTCTCTCTGTCCCAAAAATAAAAATAAAAAACGTTGAAAAAAAAATTTTTTAAAAAAGATTCTCTCTCTCTCTCTCTCCCTCCCTCCCTCCCTCCCTTCCTCCCCTCCCTCTGTCTCTCTCTCCCTCTGCCCCTCTCCCCACCCCACCTCTTTGCGTGCTCTAAGATAAAAAAAAAAAAACAAAATAAAATTCCACATACAGTGAAATTATCAATCAGGGTTTGCTTTTATACATGCTTTCACACATGAAAAGCCTCAAAAATTTAAAGTGACTGGAGAAAGTATTCTACCAAACCAAGAAAATAATATGCCAGTAGAATGGTATCTAAGAAGCAGGTTAATCAACGCATGGGAGAGTAACAGAGAGATGAAGGGAATCCCACTAATGGCCAGTGGAAATCCCAGAATAGCAATTATTCAGCAGAGCTGAAATGCAAGAAATCCAGACTAGACTAGAATATAGAACCTTCCAGAAAAGCATGGAGCCTACATATTGCTAGACTGTCTTAAGCATGTGGGAGGCTGTAGAAAAACTTAGATATATTTCAAAGGAAACATGACATGTAAAAAATATATACGATTATTAAATCCAAGGGAAATGCTATACACAAAGCGAGTATTACCAGGAGTGCTAGGCTCTTTATCTCATGCATCATCTTTGCAAGACCCTGAATCCATTCACCTAAATTTAGACTTGGCAACGCTCTTTGATAGTGAAATTATCAGTAGGGTGATCATCAAATTAATTGTCCAAATTTGGAAAGGTTTGAGAGTGAAAAGGAGGTGCTATGAATAGTTAATATGGGGGGTGCCTGGGTGGTTCAGTCAGACTTTTGATTTTGGCTGGGGTCATGATCTCACAGTTCATGAGTTGGAGCCCCGAGTTGGGCCTCATGCTGGCAGTGCAGAGCCTGCTTGGGATTTTCTCTCGATCCCTCTGTCTACCCCTGCCCTGCTTGCACACACACACATGCTCGCTTGCTCTCTCTCTCTCTCAAAATAAATAGATACTTAGAAAATCGTTAATATGGAACACCAAGTAATAGGGACATATTGTGGTGATCCCAGTTGTCATGAAAATACCACCTTCCACCTGGTGGCAGCTTTTAACTGCAGTCAAAGTACTCAGGAGAAAACAAACTATTTGCTGATCTTGGAATCTCCCTCCTAAAACATGAACAAAAATATCGCAGTCTACTTCTGAAATAGACGTGAGATGCTTTATTTGCAGGTGTTCAGGCATACATAGCTCACTAAGTAAAAACAAGTAAAGCAAAGCATTCTCCTTCATGAAAAGTAATCTGAAAATCACATTTTTGGAATTGACATTATTTGTTTATAATAAACAAGTATCTCATAAATTACTGACGTTAGCAAACATGGATTTTAAGAGAGTTTCTCAATAAGCCTGAACATGCATATATCCAATTAAGCCTAATCTAGAGCTCTGACTTGATTTCATTAACTGATGAAGAGCTCCCATCTTCCTACTTTTTTGTCAGCCCTCCAGTCCTTAGCTAGGCTGATTCATTAATCATATTAATTACATGAAAAACCCTACCTCCAACTTCAGTATTCACTCGAAATCCCCACTGTGTGCATGCAACATTTGAAAAACTATATAGCTGAACCATTAACACAGGGGCCAAAATCAAAATATCTCCTAGTTCAACAATATGATCGAAGTTCTGTGACAACTCTTTAGTATTGAAGCCAGATTTTTCTTTTCCAAGCAGCATCGTGAATAGATTCGTAAGGGTTTGAACCGTGATTTTCTGCCAAGGAATCAAGACATTACCACTGTTCTTGTCATTCAAAGCCTTTGCCATCCAATGTGCCTGAGCGAAGGATGGGCTATGACCTTCATCTTCGCATTTCATTTTGATAAGTTCACATGTGACCACTGTGATGAGTTTTATGCTAAACATAAAGAAGACTCAATAAAGAACTTTCATGGCTTTGAATGTCTTCAGGATTCTGGTGCCATTTATTATTAATTAGAAGTGAATTCATGCAAATGAGTGAACATAATTATTAAACAAAACCACATAGCACTAATAGAAAATATTTTTCTAAACTTAAGTAGATATTCACATTATTAGAAAGTTGCCCACCTCAAAAGAAGCTTTTATTTGGCTTTAAGCTTATTATTCTTTTATTTCTTTTGTTTTTAAATCTGGGTTTTGTTTTGTTTTACCTTTCTTTTCATTTTTATGAAGTGAGCTGAAAAAACACATTGATGTTAAATGTTTTTGGAATCTTACTTTTTAAAAGAACATGTAATGAATTCAGCATTTTAATAACATTTTTACCTGTGAACACCCATAGATATTGCTTTCACTAGTGCTTATAAGAGTAAAGCAATTTTAAGCATTTCTCCACACTCCTGAACAATTCTGGCTATTGTTCTTCAAAAAAAAAATCTTTGTTTTTCCAGACTGAGAAGAAAGAAAGAGACTATGAGTAATTCAATGAAGTTTTCTTCATATGCATGGATACATATAACCAACCTTGCCCATGTCCGGACATGCCAACTAAATACTAAGCCATCAGCATGTTGGAAAAGAATGGGCAAGCTTGAAAGGAAGCTATTTGGGATTAGAGAGTAACAATAAATAAAATAAACCAAGTTGGTTCAACCAAAATTCAAGTAGATATCAAGGCTATATTTTTGAAGTGATACAAGGTTTTCGCAATTTAAGTGTGTGTGTGTGTGTGTGTGTGTGTGTGTGTGTTTACATACTTCTGTAAATATGTGACTCTCGTGTGGTGGAAAGTTGCTGGGAACCAATTCCAGTTCCTGGGTTCTAATTTTAGTTGAACCCTAGGTCAGTTGAGGCAGGGTCACTATTTTGTGCAATTGCCAATTTCTTTGCATAATCCCAGAAAGGCCTATGCTCATGTGGGTACACAGGATTACATAGGAGTGTTAATCAATGTAGTGAAGGGGGTAAAATCCCTGTTTTTGTCTTTTGGAAGCTTGAACTATTGTCTGCCTCCTAAAGAGAAACTCTTAAATACAATGGCCTTTTTGCCCAGTGATTGAAATCTGTTAATGTGCAATTAACATCTGTTTCAAAAATGGCTATATTCAGCCTCAGCTCTACAATACGAAACTGGGATTATATAGACAAAGCCTAAGTCACCTGAAAGAGAAAATCAGCCAGCGATCCCGATCCATTCGGGTACTTACACGTCAAAGACAACTTGGAATTTTAGCTAACTTTTGTTAATGCATCAGGCTTAAAAATCAATTAGCATCCAAGGAAACAAAATTGTGAGGGTTTGCAAGATGCCCTTTCCAAAGAGAAAAGGCCTTTCAAGGATGCTTGAAGGGGCTTCGTTCCCTGAACAATAGGTAGTCAGCCTTGGCAAGGAAATCTGTCAGGTGCCTGTGTTACAGTAACAGCACAGGGTCAGGAGGGAGACAGAGTGTGAGCAGGGGAGGGGCAGAGAGAGAGGGAGACACAGAATCCGAAGCAGGCTCCAGGCTCCGAGCTGTCAGCACAGAACAGACCCCTGAAGCGATCAATCAGCAATCAACCAACTAGCCTTTCCCAAGATGCTATTCTGTGTCAAGCTCTAATAGTTAAAGAGTGAGCTGAAATTCAGAAATTAGAAATCGAATAGTTTCTATACTGACTCAAAGTTCAGCTTTGGCAAGATTACTTAGAATGGCTTGTCCTCATTCATGCTCTCTTTGCTCCAAGGCACTGTTCTAGAATATACTGCATCCAGGTTTTAGCCACACAAATCATAGTGATGTCACCAATAAAATAATTTTGGTACAGTTAGACTTTACATCCTAAACCTTGAAAGAGCATGACCTATATACTGATGTGTAATTAAAAATAAAACTTTCTTGGGGCGCCTGGGTGGCTCAGTCGGTTGGGTGTCCGACTTCGGCTCAGGTCATGATCTCGCAGTTCGTGAGTTTGAGCCCCGCGTCGGGCTCTGTGCTGACAACTCACAGCCTGGAGCCTGTTTCAGATTCTGTGTCTCCCTCTCTCTCTGACCCTCCCCCATTCATGCTCTGTCTCTCTCTGTCTCAAAAATAAATAAACATTGGAAAAAAATTAAAAAAAAAAATAAAACTTTCTTTTTCAACACAACATAAAACTTGAATATAAGCTAAAGTTAAATATTCTGGATCTTTTCTTCTTTCTAGATTTAAAAAAAAATTTTATTACAAAATCTGGATAGATTAATCAAAACTGAATTTTGCTTCTCCAAACATGAGTTTAGTTTGAGTTTTGGGTAACTCATTTCCTGGATCTTGGTTCCAATTTCTAGTATCAATCAGAAAACATCCCTCCAAATGGGACTCACTGAAGTGTATACCACAGACAAATTCTGGAAAACTGACTTAACAATTGCAAAACTTCTGAAATCTTTTGGGAGCTCCTACAGTTTCTTGCCTATGAAGGAGGCTTCATAATTATTTCACTGAACTTTATTTTTAACTCTTGAAAACGTAGTGTCTGTTGGTCTGGAGTTAGATGCCCGCAAAGCATGTTCAGCTAAAGTGGTTAATGTAGAGGTTTAGGACTTTTAAATTTCTCCATTCAGGGTATTCATCTGTAACATCCTAAACAAACCTTAATTGATGTACACATTCATTTCTCAGAGGTGGATACTGATCATACAGTGCCTTTTAACAGTGAGAGTTTAGCCTATGCACAAGACCAGATCTAGAAGCCTCTTAAGGAATTTTAGTCTAAAATCAAATTACTCAACTAATTTTTCCCCTTCCCTTCACCCATGGTCTTCTGTTCGATTTCAGAGGGAGGGAGGCAAACCAATACAGAGAACAAACTGAGGATTGATGGGGGGGTGGCAGAGAGGGAAAAATGGGCGATGGGCATTGAGGAGGGCACTTGTTGGGATGAGCACTGGGTGTTGTAGGTAAGCGATGAATCACGGGAATCTACTCGAAAAGCCAGGAGCACACTGTATACACTGTGTGTTAGCCAATTTGACCATAAATTATATTAAAAAAATTTAAAAAATTAAAAAAAATCATGAAAAAAATAATAAAATAAAATTACTCAGGCTAAACAAAAATTTGGTAAGTCAGTAGCTCATTCCAGGTAAATCAGTTGATCATTTGGTTGACTAATTATTTTTTGCCACATCACCCAGGAACTTTTAGCTGGTATAAATGCAATTCTTTGGCAGATAGGAGGCAAAGATGAGACAGTGTTGCAAATACAAATTTATGATAACCTCCCAACTCAGATATAGAATTATCATGAGGCTGTACTCAAGGTACAGGGAGAATTAACAGCCATTAACAACTAGTTTCCAGGCACCTTGCTATGTTTTATTAAATCTGTTTTATATCCTCTTTACATTAACCCTGTGAGGTTTATATTATCATAATATTACAGATGCAGAAACTGAGGTCTAGAGATACCAAATAACTTGACTATGACTAGTCAGGCATAGATCCAGGACTAGAGCCCAGATAGGACAACTCTAGAAAATGTTTCTCTCTTCTTCCTCTTTCTCTTTCTCTTTCTCTTCGCCTTCTCCTTCTCCTTCCCCCTCCTCCCCCTCCTCCTCCTCCTCCTTCTTTGCATCTATAATAGTTAAGAGTTGTGGCTCTGGAGCCAGACTGCCTGGGTTTAAATCCCTTAACTGTTTCAATTACTAGTTGTGTGACCATGAAAAAGTGTTAATTCTCTGTCCCTCAGTTTCCATGCTTCTGTTGTAAAATGGAACAATAAGTGTCTGTCCCATAGGATAGTTACGAAGAATTAGTGAGTTAAAATCAGTAAACATTTTAAAGCTTTATTTAGAATAATGCTCAGTATAAAGAAAGTGCTAAATAAATGGTAGCTATGGTTACTATTTGTATTATATCATCCAGTTGATAGTTGCCAATAATGAGAGGCTATTGGTATTTCAAACAAAGTAATTCATTACAAAAAGTATTTGTCTACAAGTGTTTACAGATAAATGGGAATGGGTTTCTAGATGGCTCACGGGTTGAGGGTCAGACTCTTGGTTTCAGCTCAGGTCATGATCCCAGGGATCATGGGATAGAGCCCACCATGGGGCTCCATGGTCAGTGTGGTCAGATTCATTTTCTCTTTCTCTCTCTTTCTCTCTCTCCCTCTCTCTCTCTCTCTCCCCCTCTTCCCCTCTTCCCCTTCCCCCTCTTCTCCTCTCCCCTGCTCTCTCTAAAATAAAAAATAAAAATGAATCAGTGGGGAAAAAATAAAACTAGGATTTCCTCACCAATTTCACGTAAGAGTAATTTTTCCTTGAACATTTTTTATCATCAGAACGTAGCAGAATATTTAGTATGTTATTTTTCCTACCTATGATAAGCCATGCCTCTTTGGTGTATGTAAACAATTTGAAATTACCTTTAATGTTATCTGTAATTTTCAGATAAACTAAATGTAAAGATGGAAAACACTGAAGTGAATGCAACAAAGGGTAGCTTTATTTTCAAAATCCGCTTTCCATCTGTTCCTACATTTGAGAAACATGGACTTGGCAGATGGGACAACATGTGCTGAGTGTCCTTAGACGAGTAATATAGTCTCTGAGAACCCAGGCACCTGTTGCGAAAACAGAGAAATGCACGGCTTTGATCTCCTGTCCCAGGGTGTGCAGGGAATCAAATAAAACGCTAGCTATAAAGGCCCTTTCTATTCCATAAAGCCTGATCCACAAAAGAGACCCATTACTGTTGTGGATGGGAGCAGTCTTGACATCTTGCTGTTAGTTGCTCATTCATGTTTAGCTAAAAGCATCCACATGTATTTCGTTGTTCTCAAAGACATCCAGACCTCTTCTTGTCAGAGAAAGGAAGTGATATTTCGGTTTCATGATGGACAGCTCTATGAGGAAAAACACACACAAACCAGTCATGAGCAGTAAGGCTGGTTTTCCAAATGCTTTCTGGTCGAAGTCCACCTGGCTACTCGTAATTTAATGATATGACTGTTACGCATATCCAATGCAAATGGCCGTCCTTACAATTCATGATATTGTGAGGAAAATATACTGTGAGTCACTGCCATTTAATCAGAAGTGATATACACATCCTAGGACACATTTTATGGTAATAACTAAAATGAATCATGGAGTCATTCGGAATGAATATATTCCTGGTCACTGATTGTGGGAAGATTAGCTAATATACCACGTTCATTATCGGTGCAACCTCTCCTTATTGCTATATTTGCATGCAAATGACTTAGTTGTTCCTTCAATTTAAATAGAATTTTCCATTATAAACAAAGAGCTGAATGTAAAACCATAAAAGGAAATTTGTGGGCTGCTTTCATTAAAAAATGGTCCTGATAAAATAATAGAAGGAAACAGCTGCTGGCAGATTAATCCCATTTTTACATCCCAACTGGAATCTTAGCAAGTTTCAAGCAAAACAGACTTGCCTTTTTTTCTCAATAGCGATGGATCAAGAAATCCATTTATGGGGTAGGACTGAAGTCTGTGGTTACAGAGGGAGAGTCGGGGAAGAGAAAGAAATAAAGACAAGGGGTAAAACAAAAAGAACGTGGGTGGGGAAGGCAAGGAAAGAGGTCTGGAAAAGTTTGCAGCTGCACAAATACAGAAGAGTGGGCTGGAAGTCACCCGCCTACCAAAAAGAACTTCCTCCTCCTCCTCCTCTCCTCCCTTGTCCTTCCCACACATGTTGCAGACGAGATCAGCCCCACTAATCCTCACTGTCGTTCAGTTTAAAGCACAGAGCAGATTTTGTCTGGCAGCAAAATGGTGGCGTTGCATCATTTTTCTATAAAGAGCAGTTTTAATGCTTTGCCAAGATGAAAGCGGGTTGAAATAGTGACGTCTTCCTTTGTGGGGTTTCCCATAAGGGCGTTAACTTTTTCTGATCGCTTCAACGGACCCTTATCTGTGCATGCAAACTCCGGGAAGCTGTCGGAATACCATAAAAATAATGCCGGTTTAAAAACAACGATAACAGCAACAACAAAAGCCTTGCCAGAGACTCTCGTATTTTTGGACTCTGTCTAGGAAAAGGGGATTGCTAAGCAAATTAATAGTTTCAAGAGGATTGTAGGAGGAATGCCTCAATCACTGATTCAAGCTCTTAAGTTCTAAAACCGGGTTAGCAACTTCTGTTTACTAATAAAGAAATGTGTCAAGCATTGTTGAGCGTCACAATCTCCCATAATATCCATTCTAATCCTGTCATTTATTAGAGATGCAAAAACAGAGTACTCGTAGCGGCAGATATGGGAACAGGGTGCATGTGACTGGACTCCCAGTCCATTGGGTATTTCTACTATTTTCCATGCTATTCCCTTATGGCCTAATCGCAATCACATTTTTACCCAAACACATCCCATCAATTGCCAAAACTTGGTTAGCTTCTTATTTTTTTTTTTTATTTTTTAAGGTTGATTTATTTTGATACAGAGCATGTATGAGCGCAAGCATGAGCGGGGAAGGGGCAGAGAGAGAGAGGGAGAGAGATCATCCCAAGCAGGCTCTGCACTCCCTAGTGTAGAGCACCACACAGGGCTCGAACCCACGAACTGTGAGATCATGGCCTGAGCCGAAATCAAGAATTGGATGCTTAAACCACTGAACCACCCAGGCGCCCCTGGTCAGCTTTTTAAAAAATTCATCTCGTTACACTGCTCGAAAGTAACTCGGCTATATTTCCTTTCACACTTTGTGATTTAGACTTTTCACGAAATCAGAATTGCCTTTCTCCCAAGTATTCTTGATTATTGAAGTTTTATCTGTAGTTAACATCTCGAAGCTTTGTTATTTTTCAAAGTAGAGATTTAGTCAACAGTGACAAAGTTTTGCTTCCATTTGCCGTCCTCGTATTTTTATCACCTCAAGATGGTTCGTAAATCAGTGTCCTTGCCATGGATATAAAGAGAAAGGAAATTAACTATGAAAAATGATTTTTTGACAAGTGCACTTGAAGACTTTTTTTTTTTTACGTTAGACTGTGGAATCATTTTATGCTCATTATCTGATTTATGGTGCGTGATTTGGCTTTTTTAAATTAGTCACTCTCCAGAGCATACTCATTGCTGTGCAATTCAAAATGTCAAAATCGATAAACACGTGTAGCCCGTAAGCCTAGTTTATGTTTATAAAAATGGAAAACTTCCTGGAATGTTTATGGAAGGGTTCCTTTTTTGAATGAGCATGAGATTATTTCCCTGTCCGTCATGGCGTACGCTGGTCGTCTCAGCCCTCATTTTGTGTCACATTTTGTGACATTTTTGTGGCACGTGGTGTCTTCGTGCCTCATTTGCACGAATCAACATAGGCTATGCCCTTGTTTTACTTCTCCTGTCAAAGCTTACCATGTAGGTATCCCATTCGCTAGAGACCTGTCAGACGATTTGCCGGCAGATTGGTGGATTATGCCTCTGTCTACCGGGCATCTCATGGATTCTACAATGCACGTTGTTTTTCTACATTCAACATCTTTGATATAAGGCTGGATCCTAAAACTCTATGGCATTTTACCATCAATCAGGCATAAGTTAGTTGTCGTCTGCATGGTAAAACTTGCTCATAATTGTTTATATACTCATCGCTACAGTGTGTCGTACCCTCTCTTGATACTATTTGCATTGTCTTTTAAATTTTTTTTTCAACATTTATTTATTTTTTGGGGGGACAGAGAGAGACAGAGCATGAACGGGGGAGGGGCAGAGAGAGAGGGAGACACAGAATCGGAAACAGGCTCCAGGCTCTGAGCCATCAGCCCAGAGCCTGACGCGGGGCTCGAACTCACGGACCGCGAGATCGTGACCTGGCTGAAGGCGGACGCTTAACCGACTGCGCCACCCAGGCGCCCCAAAAATGACCATTTTTTAATTTTCTTGCAAAGAACAAACCAAAATCTTTATGAAACTTAATGAGGCCTACACGTAGATGAACCCGCATTACATTCTTTTTCCTATGTGTGAAAAATGATTATTTACCATACATCTAATAACGCAAGTGAAGGCAGAAGAAAAAAATCACCACATCCTTTGGAGCTGATAAACGAATTGTAAAGCAGCAAGAGACACTGATGTGACCAGTTTAAATAGTGCATAGAACTATCATTAAAGCAGTAAGTTATAGTTTAATTTACCTTTGTTTTTTCTTAGGGGTACATAATATCATAGTGCTTCTTACCATCAATGTCGCCTTTCATTCAATGAAATAAGTTAATAGTAAGGGATTTTTTTATATTGATATACATATAATTTTATAATATATAAATTATTTTTAGTGTATTTATTTTTGAAAGAGAGAGAACAGGGGAGGGGCAGAGAGAGAGGGGGAGAGAGAGAGTTCCAAGCAGGCTCCACACCGTCAGCACAGAGCCAGACGCGGGCTTGAACCCACGCACGGAGAGATCATGACCCGAGCCCAAATCAAGAGTCAGACGCTTAACCGACCGAGCCACCCAGGTGCCCCATAATTTTATAATATATAAATATCCTTTTATATATTGATATAAATTAATCTCTTGAAAGATTAATTCAAGCTCATTGTGTATATTTTGTGAAACAGAAAAATGTATAGAGAAGAAAAATGAAATCTTCCATAATCCCATGGTATCAGTCAGGATAGTCCAGTCCGTGTCATCAGTCCGTGTCATAATAAGCAACCCCAAATCGCCATTACTACAAGATTTAGTGGTTACTCATTCTACCTGTCAATTGTGAAGTGGCAATGAGAATTTCTACTCACAATAGTCATTCAAGGACTGAGCTTACTGGCACAGCAGCTGAGTTGAGCATTCTTGTTATTCATGGCAGAGGGCACAGGGATTTTAAGTAAGCTCCCAATCCAACATGGGGCTTGAACTCACGGCCCTGAGATTAAGAGTCGCGTGCTCTACTGACTGAGCCGGCCAGACACCCTTGAGGGAAGAGGGATTTTAGAGTCTAACAATGCCAATGCTGCATCCCAGAAGTAAGGTATTATTATTTCTGTTCACAACACCTGGCCAAAGGTAATTGGCTCTGCCCCACTAGAAGGAAGCCAGGAAATGAACACCTATCATGTGGTGGGAAGGCTGAAATGTTAACAAGCAACAGCTACTGATTTTGGTATTTAACACTCAGATAAACCCTGTTATTAAGAAGGTAATGCCTTTTCATCCAATTTGAAAACGTGTATTTACGGATTACTAATGAAATTGACATTCAACTATATATATAATTTTATTTAACATACATATTAATATGTTCTAATGTAATTAAATATTTTTTAAATTTTTTTTAATGTTTATTTTTGAGAGAGAGCGAGCACGAGCTCTTGCAGAGAGAGAGAGGGAGACACAGAATCGGAAACTGGCTCCAGGCTCTGAGCTGTCAGCACAGAGCTTGAACTCACAAACCGTGAGATCATGACCCGAGCTGAAGCCGGACGCTCAACCGACTGAGCCACCCAGGCGCCCCTGTAATTACATATTTTTGAGAAATATCAGTTAATGGCTGTATGATATTTCACCTTATATATTTATCTTAACATTCCCATTATTTGGATATGTGCTGTGTATTTTTTTACGTTGCTGCAATTATAAACAAATGCTCTGGTGAATATCCATATAAACTAATACTGATAATATCAAGTATTAGCTGTCAGTACCTTAAGTTATAAGATAAGCAAAATGAGGCCTATTGGGTGCCATCTAAATGAGTTCTTGCAAAACAGAGCTAGAATTTCTGGGTCACTGAAAGGTGTCTCAACAAGACGGATTTCTTCTTCCATTTAAATGTAAAGTTAAACAGGCGGAGAATGCCAGTTCCGGCCAAAAGTGGAGTCGTAGGGACCAGATTTAACCTCATTCCTGAAACAAACCTACAAAGCAAAAATACAGTTAAGTGAGGTGAGCGATATGATTTTCCAAGTTTAGTGCTTTGGGAGAGTTTCTAGGCCGTAGGGCGGGTAGGGAAAAGGCAGGCAGAGTCCTGGGGAGTCCCTGTGTTGAGGGGCTAAAAGTCTGGAGAAAACCAAGCTAACTAAAATATACAAGGCAGTGTGCTGGAGAGTGTTCAGAAAGTTCTAACGAATGCCAGGGACGTGAGGTTTCAGAAGTGACACGAAGTATGCAAATACTAAAGACAGTTATGAGGACCCAAAGAAGCCAAGCCTGTGTAAGCCAACCCTCGGGCCTGGCTTCCTTTCTTCACACACAGAGAGAACTTAGGGTATTGAGAATAGTGAGCGGGTGACTGGATCCAGCGTGTGAGGGAACGACCTGAGCCAGGGGGGCTTTTTTCACAAGTAGGACTGGAAAATCTCATAGTTCATGGGGCACTGGGCAGAGTACTCAGATGGATCTTGACTCATCAGTGGGGAATAAATGGTGCTAAGCTAATCACAGCTCTGGTTATGCCTAACGGTCCTTGAAAGCAAGACCTGAAAGGATCAAACCCCAAATTTCCAAGTAATTTTACTTGGAAAAAGAAAGAAAAAAAAAAGCCCCAGAACACATACATACAAGAATACATACATTTTTAAGTTGGATTTTAAATTGGTGGCTTGGTTAAGGGTCCGACTTTGGCTCAGGTCATGATCTAACAGTTTGTGAGTTGCAGCCCCGTGTCGGGCTCTGTGCTGACAACCCAGAGCCTGGAGCCCGCTTCCAATTCTGTGTCTCCCTCTCTCTGACCCTGTCCCGCTCACACTCTCTCTCTCTCTCTCTCTCTCTCTCTCAAATAAACATTTAAAAAATTAAAAAAAAAAAGAATTACCAGGCATAGAAAGAAGCAGGAAAATAAAATTCATAATGAAGAGAAAAATCAAATAATTGCAATTTACCTACATTGTAGATAAGCAATAAAGAACATTAAAGAACAGATAAGAACATTAAACCAGCTGTTATAATTGTACTATATATGTGCATAAAGGTAAGCAGAGACATGAAAGATACTTAAACAGGTTCAAATAAAACATCTAGGGATGAAAACTACAATGCACACGATGAAAAATTCACTAGTTGGGATTAAAGGCAGACTAGGCATTGGACATGAAAGGATTCATGAATTCACACACATACCAAAAGAAATTTTCCAAAATGAAGCAAAGAGAGAAAAATAATCCAGTGAAAGTAAACAAGAACAGACTGTCCCGAGCTCGGGGATAATTTCAGGGAGCCTAATATGTGAATAATTCATGCCCTTAGAGAAGAGGAGACAGAGGGGGAGGACAGGAAAGATGTTTCAAGAAATAATGACCAAAGAAATTCCAAAATTGAGAAAAATCATAAACCCAGGGATCCAGAAAGTTCAAGAACCCTCAAGGACAAGAACTCAAGGAAAAGTGCAAGGACTGTCAGTATCAGATTGCTTAAAAACCAGTGGTGGGGGCACCTGGGTGGCTCAGTCGGTTAAGTGTCCCACTTCGGCTCAGGTCATGATCTCACGGTTCGTGAGTTTGAGCCCCGCATTCGGCTCGGTGCTGACACCTCAGAGCCTGGAGCCCGCTTTGGATTCTGTGACCCCCTCTCTCTCTGCCCCTTGCCCGCTCATACTCTGTTCCTGTCTCTCGAAAAATAATAAATAAATGTTGGAAAAATTAAAAAGCAGTGGTGAATAGAAAAATCTTCAATGCAGCCAGAGAATAATGAACAAACTCGGAGGGCTAACACTGTCTGATTTCAAGATTCATTATAGAGTTTAAAAACATAGAAAGCACTGTGATTTTAGCCCTCGGGAGAGACACATACATGCAACCGAGGAAAGAGCTGAGAAAGAGACCCCTAAGTATGCGAGCAACTGATTTTGACAAAAGTACAAGAGAAAGCTGGTGGAAAAGAGAGAGGATTTTCAGCAAATGTCACTGGCCAGTTAGATATCAAAAGGCAAAAGGGGCGCCTGGGTGGCGCAGTCGGTTAAGCGTCCGACTTCAGCCAGGTCACGATCTCGCGGTCCGTGAGTTCGAGCCCCGCGTCAGGCTCTGGGCTGATGGCTCGGAGCCTGGAGCCTGTTTCCGATTCTGTGTCTCCCTCTCTCTCTGCCCCTCCCCCGTTCATGCTCTGTCTCTCTCTGTCCCAAAAATAAATAAAAAACGTTGAAAAAAAATTAAAAAAAATAAAAAAAAAGAGGCAAGAAAATGAACTTTGATTCATGTCTTGTACCATATACAAGAATTCACTCAAAATGGATCACGGACCTAAATGTAAAACCTAAAATCACGACACTTCGAAGAGAAGGGTTCGGCTATCTGTGACCTGTGTGCCAGCCACCTGTCTTTATAAATAAAGTTTTATCGGGAAAGAAATCCACCCAGGTGTTTGCGTGTTTTCTATAGATGCGTGTATGTTACGACAGCAGAGGTGAGTTGGGGGTATTTCCAAAGACAATGTTGAGAGAAGGGGCAGGGATAGAGATGGACACACACGTGTGCGCGCACAAGACACACACACACACACACACACACACACACACGGATTGATGAACGGATTATATTTTAAAGTAACTGGCACCTGGGTGGCCTTTGCAAAGGGTCTTCAAGTACAGCCTTTGCCAGACAGAAGCATAGTTGAAACTCACATAATTACTACCTCATCAGGCACCGATTTTATCACCGTGCTTTTCCGATACAGGCATTTCAAGACTTGCAGGCCTTGGAATGATAAAATTCGGTGGCTTCTTAGGGTGCTTAGGGTGCTTCTCAGACGGGCACCGTATTCCCCAAGTTGGCCACCCATGGCGGGTGCCTGAAATTCCACTGTCAGGTTGCACCACAGTTGCTTAAAATGTTGACCCTTTTCCAATCAGTACGAAAGGCTTATTTTTCAGAGCACACGGTGGATGGGGGATTTATAAAGCATGAAGTCACTTTTCACCTGATGGGGACGGAAGCATAGTGCATCCCTGAAGATGTGAAGGGCACCAAAGCTGAATCTAATTGTTGCAATTTGGCTGAGGCTTCTCCTGGCGACACGTCACTGAAACACACGAAAGCTAGCAACTGAAGTGGCAAGGGCCTTTCACCCCAACATAGACATAGTCTGAACAGCAGCATGTGTTTTCTCGCATTCTGCTTCTAGAGGGCTGATATCGCTTCAAGTGGTACATGACTGAATAGAAGTCCCTTTCCCTTCTTCCTACGATGCCCGGACAGCCGGATGCAAAATAAAATATTCAGTCTTCCATCTGAATATTTGTCGCCACGGTGTGACCTGTACAACTGCTCGCAAGGTGTGGAGCTACTGATGACATTCTTTCTCGTCCCTTTACAATGCGTAGGCACGGGTGACACAAATGCTGTAAATGAAAACAGATTGAGTTTGTGTAGTTTCAAGAATATTTAAACTGGAGGGGCGCCTGGGTGGCTCCGTCGGTTAAGCCTCCAACTTCGGTTCAGGTCATGATCTCAGGTTCGTGAGTTCGAGCCCGGCGTCGGGCACTGCGCGGACAGCTCCGAGCCCGGAGCCTGCTTTGGAGGCTGTGTCTCCCTCTCTCTCTGTCCCTTCTCTGCTCACGCTCTGTCTGTCTGTCTCTCTCAAAAATAAATAAACATTAAAAAATTAAAAAAAAATAGAAGTGTGACTCAACAAACTGCTCAGTTAATTACATCACTAGCCCCTCAGTTTCGCTGGGTCCTGTTCATCCACCGACAACTTGCCTATCTCTGCATCTGCAAAATGGAGATAATAAGCGTCCCTAAACAGAATTGTTGCCATGGTCAACTCAGATAAATGCAAAGTGCCAGACATATAATGAACCTTCAATAAGTATTGTCTTCTTTTAAAATTCTTTGTAGTGAGGCATTCAAGGATGTCACAGAGCTACCTTGGAACAAGGAAGAAGACGACCCTGGGGGCTCTCAGGTCCCCAGATTCTTCTATTCCATTTGCTAAAACACATCTGGAGTGACCTGAATGGCCTGAATGCCAAGCCAGTTGGGAGGTGGGGGGTGTAGGACCTTGGAATGGCCTTGAAGCCCTTGTGGGCCTGCTTGGGTATGTGATCTCATTCTTTGCCTTCTGCTCACAATGGAAGAGAGTCAGGGGGTCTTCTAAAAAAGGGATAATAGCTACTGCTAATCTTCCCTACTGACGGCCGCAGGAATTTCCTCTTATTAAGGGCCTTTGTTTTGGAATTTGGATTTCTGATTTCATAGCCTAAATGGAACGGGGTGGGGGTGGGGGTGCAGAAACAAGCTATTTAGGTTTGTACATTCCAGCCAGATAATTGTCCTTCAGAGGTGGACCCTCTGTCCAGTGTCTTCCTAATGGCCTGGATCTTCCCAGGCCTGAAGGAAGGGATTCTGGTAAATTAACTGTCAATGAGGTGCCAGCTACCTGATCTATAACCTCTTCGAGAGCCATTTTGAAAGAGACTGTTCGAAAAGGGGAAAAACTTCTTGGTGGGAATTACGCCGTAATGAGTCTCAAGAAAAGAAGGGTCTATAACAGAGATTTGGCAATTCTAATCTTTATATCCCAACCGACTATAATACTGGAGTGGAAGGCCAACTCTACCTTGAGTTCTTAAAATGGTCAGAAGGCTAAACTGTTCTCTTTCAGTAATTATAACTACCATGCCCCAAGTGCCAGAGAGCATCTGGGGTGGAAATAACCTTGGAAGAGAAATAACATAAGGTTAAAAGGAAGAGAACTTTGAGCTACAAGCCTGTCAATCAGTTTGAGTACTGTGTGGAAAACCCCCAGTGTGGGTAAGACACCCAAAGCTTGTCAGGATCAAGGGATTTATTCCCTTTTAGTTCAAATATCTGTAATCTGTTAGAATATACGGCTTTAGGAACTCATTAAGTTTTTGTGAATCAGAACCCACGGTCTCCTAACTTGACAATGTCATTGCCCTTTATCTTCTATACAAACAAAATGCAACATCTTTTTTAATGAGAATTTTGATTTAAAGCTAACACTGATGGGAGTTTCAGCATATTTCTAATTTTATGTTTATTTTAGTGTGTAGTATATAAAGTTCTTATAAAATAATTGCTTACGCGTGAATTTCTTGCAAACAGCAACCATTCCATCTATATCCTTTATATTTATATTTCTTATTTTTTTCCCTCGTTGGTAGCGTTCTGAACACATGTCCAACACCATTTTACCATGGTCCGTATACCTGTCAAAATAGCTGTAATGTGATTTAAAATTTCCGTTATTTGAATGAAATCAGCATAAATTGGAATGAAAGCACTCTATGATTTTATAAGCTATAGGACTGAAAGCTTTATATTTCAAAAGCATGAGACTGGATGGATGGGCCCTGAGTTGCTTGAATAGCCTAATTTATCACAGTAGGAATAGATTTCAATCTTAGAAAGGAAACCTCACTGGATAGACACATGCCTTTTTTTGGCACTTAAAATATTGCAAGAAGGTTCTTTGTTAATATGTGCTGTACATTTCTCCCTACTCACAGATTTTCCATAAAAAAAATTCACATCCCACAAGGGGAGTAGAATACAGGCTTCCTTATATGGTCCATCTCCTGAGGCAAAGGTATATGAAAGATTCGTGTAAATTCTACCCCACGGTGTCTCTCCCTTTCCCGACATACCAACCCAGGGGTCTGTTCATCTGTCCCCACTTTCTCTGGTTAATGCTTCTCTCAGAAAAGGATTACATGTCAGTCATTTTCACCTTACAATGAACTCCATTCAGTGTGTAGAAGAAAATCTATTATTTTAAACTTGTAGTTATTCAATTGTATATACACAATTACACACCGTGTCAAAATAGGCCTCTTTGTACAAAAGAGATAACTTGCTAGATTATCTCCTCAGCCTCACTTTAAGGGAGAGGATTTAAAGTAGCCCAGGCAGAAATGCTTCCATATGCTCCCATTAGCAGTGCAGAAGAAGGGGGACAGATTTGAGTGGGGCCCACATCTGAACAGGAACCAGCGAGCAGAGGTTTCATTTAGAGAGAAAAAATGCTGCAGATCCTTCTGAAAAGAGGAAGTTCCTTTATTCTTTAAAACAAAGGAAGTTAGTGTCTCTTATATTGTGGTTTTTCACAAAGTAATTGCAGAAAGAGCCATGTAAAAAATCAATTTTGTTACAAAACCATGAATAGGCTGAGAGAGGAACACGGTGTGAATAAAAATAAATTTATCTGTCAAAGAAGAAAAGGCAATAACTGATGTTTAGTTCATCATTCATTTCCTTGTTGCTTTGTGTTCATCTGAGGAACTGTTTTAATTACTTTAGCTTTACTCTCTCTCTCTCTCTCTGTGTGTGTGTGTGTGTGTGTGTGTGTGTGTGTGTATAATCAGTTTGGTTACAATAACATTAGAATGATATTTTCAAAGAAGTCCTTATTTGTCCAATAGTACGAACCACAAATGACCAGGTCAACGGGCAGCGATAACATAAGAAAATACAAGACATTTAATAAATTCATTAAGCTATTTCTAATACATATGGAAAGAAGTTCAGACATCACATCATACAGGAAGGAGCAGGAGAGTTAATATTTGGGGAGGTAGGGAGTTTTGGGGGAGGTTGGCGGTCGCATCCCTAAATATATTATCTCCTCATCCAGAGAGGATACCGGGTCACAGGTATATGATTTGTGTAATAGAACCATATTTTGAAGTAAAATCCCTATGTTGAAGAGGATGTAATAAAGCTCATTGAAAGGGCTATTAAAAAGGCAGTTCACATTTTTGTAAAGTGAAAATGTTGGGGTGTCCATGTGGCTCAGTTGGTTAAGCATCCGATTCTTGATTTCGGCTTAGGTGATGATCTCAGGGTTTGTGAGTTCAAGCCCCTCATTGGGCTCTGCACTGGCAGCACGGAGCCTGCTTCGGATTCTTTCTTTCCCTCTCTGTCTGCTCCTTCCCTGCTAGAGCTCTTTCCCTCTCTCTCAAAATAAACGAATAAACATTTAAAAAATTAAAAATTAAATGAAGTGAAAATGTCTATCATTTTCTGATTTTTCCCCCTAAAAACTATTTGAGGGGCTCCTGGGTGGCTCAGTCGGTTAAGCATCCGGCTTCAGCTCAGGTCATGATCTCGCGGTTTGTGGGTTCGAGCCCCGCGTGTGTCTCTGTGCTGCCAGCTCAGAGCCTGGAGCCTGCTTTGGATTCTCTGTCTCCCTCTCTCTCTGCCCCTCCCCTGCTCATGCTCTGTCTCTCTCTGTCTCTCAATAATAAATAAACGTTAAAAAAAACTGCCTGCGAGATCATGACCTGAGCCGAAGTTGGACGCTTAGCTGACTGAGCCACCCAGGCGCCCCAGGGATATTTTTCCTAAAATCTAAATTTTCTAAAAAATTTACTGCTGCTATGACTCAGTTTAGTACATTGCTTTGTACCTTGCATTTCTCCTTTCAAAACATATTGTGCTAAATCAAACTCCTAGTGACACAGGAGTTGTAATATGTATGCCTTATAATTCCTTATCCTCTGCTATGGGTACTCAACTGTGGCAATTCGCATGACATGGGTGCTATGTAAAATTCTGGGATGACGTCTGCAAGCATAAATTTGTCTGTTTATCAAGTGTATATGTCAACTCTTTGAGGAGTTTCTGAACGGGGGCACTCTATTTTCCCTACTACTTTTGACTCTGAAATGTTTATATCTATGCAATGAAAAAATTCTTCTTTAGCAGATATTGGGGTAATATAGAAAACACACTGTTTACAAAACATGATGTTTCAGGTGGGTGGTCAGCCAAAGGTTATAAATTATAAACACGGTGTGAGGAATATGAGTTGTGGCTAATAAGCTAAGAAATACTCATTACACCCAGTAGGCTCACCATTTTTCCTCATCTTGTCTGGTCATATGATGGTAAAAGATTAAGATATATACGGTTTATCTGGAATTTGTAAATATTCATGTGTACTTATAAATCAGAAACTATTGCACAGCTAGTACTCTGTTAAAACTACATGTTAACCTGGGAATGCAATTTGTCAAGCTAAATATTTTATTTGTATTCGAGAGAGAACGTTTCTCCACTTGTAATGTATTTTGTTTGGGAATTTGGAAATAACTGAAGAGATTACACTCGCTAGTGTAAAATGCTTTTCTTTTTAAATCTGATCCCTTGGGGAAATTGGGATTGGGAGAAGACCCCAGTTGGTGGATTTCGGTTCAAAAAAAAAAAAAGAATAAAAATCTAACTTTACGCTATACCTCTCTTTGTTCAGTTCAAGAGTCAGAGGCAATATGCTAGTTTATTACACTTTATTTTTCTCCTCTGTTAAAAGAAATACTTGCTGTATAAACTAGTCGCTGAAAATCAAGTTTGAAAGGATGAGACATGTTCCTATAGAGACAAACATTAACTGAATGGCCTTAGGCCACTCTGCATTTTGGTTTCCACATCTGTAAAAATCATGATAATAGTTCCTCATTTCATTTGATGTAATGTAGTAAGCATTCAATAAGCTCTACTTACTGTCATGCTTCTTATTCTTACGCAACTATACCCAGATTTCAACAAAAGAAGCCAGACCTTCTTTTGGTCGGCCTTTGGTCTTTCACCTTTTGGTTGGCGAATACAGGCTTGGCTTCTTTTGCCAGTCATTAGTGTCTCTCGTATTTCCTTGTGATTCAAGCTTGCCATATTCTTTTTTTATTTTTTTCAATATATGAAATTTATTGTCAAATTGGTTTCCATACAACACCCAGTGCTCATCCCAAAAGGTGCCCTCCTCAATACCCATCACCCACCCTCCCCTCCCTCCCACCCCCCATCAACCCTCAGTTTGTTCTCAGTTTTTAAGTCTCTTATGCTTTGGCTCTCTCACACTCTAACCTCATTTTTTTTCCCTCCCCTCCCCCATGGGTTTCTGTTAAGTTTCTCAGGATCCACAGAAGAGTGAAAACATATGGTATCTGTCTTTCTCTGTATGGCTTATTTCACTTAGCATCACACTCTCCAGTTCCATCCATGTTGCTACAAAGGGCCATATTTCATTCTTTCTCATTGCCACGTAGTACTCCATTGTGTCTAAACACTCCATTGTGTCCATCAGTTGATGGACATTTAGTCTCTTTCCATAATTTGGCTATTGTTGAGAGTGCTGCTATAAACATTGGGGTACAAGTGCCCCTATGCATCAGCACTCCTGTATCCTTTGGGTAAATTCCTAGCAGTGCTATTGCTGGGTCATAGGGTAGGTCTATTTTTAATTTTCTGAGGAACCTCCACACTGCTTTCCAGAGTGGCTGCACCAATTTGCATTTCCACCAACAATGCAAGAGGGTTCCCGTTTCTCCACATCCTCTCCAGCATCTATAGTCTCCTGATTTGTTCATTTTGGCCACTCTGACTGGCGTGAGGTGATATCTGAGTGTGGTCTTGATTTGTATTTCCCTGATGAGGAGCGACATTGAGCATCTTTTCATGTGCCTGTTGGCCATCCGGATGTCTTCTTTAGAGAAGTGTCTATTCATGTTTTCTGCCCATTTCTTCACTGGGTTATTTGTTTTTCGGGTGTGGAGTTTGGTGAGCTCTTTATAGATTTTGGATACTAGCCCTTTGTCCGATAGGTCATTTGCAAATATCTTTTCCCATTCCGTTGGTTGCCTTTTAGTTGTGTTGGTTGTTTCCTTTGCTGTGCAGAAGCTTTTTATCTTCATAAGGTCCCAGTAGTTCATTTTTGCTTTTAATTCCCTTGCCTTTGGGGATGTGTCGAGTAAGAGATTGCTATGGCTGAGGTCAGAGAGGTCTTTTCCTGCTTTCTCCTCTAGGGTTTTGTTGGTTTCCTGTCTCACATTCAGGTCCTTTATCCATTTTAGTTTGCTTTTGTGAATGGTGTGAGAAAGTGGTCTAGTTTCAACCTTCTGCATGTTGCTGTCCAGTTCTCCCAACACCATTTGTTAAAGAGACTGTCTTTTTTCCATTGGATGTTCTTTCCTGCTTTGTCAAAGATTAGTTGGCCATACGTTTGTGGGTTTAGTTCTGGGGTTTCTATTCTATTCCATTGGTCTATGTGTCTGTTTTTGTGCCAATACCATGCTGTCCAAGCTTGCCATATTCTTGACATTTCCTAGAACTCAGTGAAAAGTCTTGTTTCTTACATAGAAATTCCCATATTTAATTAGAATACAATAGGTGATTAGCATGTGCAAGGAAAAAAAAACCCAGAAACTCTGATGGAATTGTTGATAATTAGCATACAAAAGGCTATCATTTGACAGACAAATATTACTCTGTTCTTTCAGCAACGGAAGGGGCCTGATAGAAAATGTTCTATTTGTATGACCGACTAACATCTGCGAAAAACTGGATGTGCTTTTCTATCAGATTTATTAGCAGTTTTATAACAACTTTTTCCTTAATTTTTTTTAATGTTTATTCACTTTTGAGAGACAGAGAGGTACAGACTGTGAGTGGGGGAGAGGCAGAAAGAGAGGGAAGGAGACATAGAATCGGAAGCAGGCTCCAGGCTCTGAGCTGTCAGCACAGAGCCCGACGCGGGGCTCGAACTCAGGAACCATGAGATCATGGCCTGAGCCGAAGTCGGACGCTTAACCGACTGAGCCACCCAGGTGCCCCATAACAACTTTTTAAGGTAAAATTCAGGTCCCATAAAATTCACTTTTTAAAAGTATATACTGCATTCGTGTATAGTGTATTCACTATACAACAAGAGTGGTACAGATGTTACCATTATTTAATTCTTGAAATGTTTATCACCTTAAAAAGAAACCTTCTAGGGGTGCCTGGGTGGCTCAGTCATTTAAACATTGGCTCTTGATCTTGGCTCAGGTCCTGATCTCACAGCTCATGGAATCGAACCCCATATTGGGCTCTGCACTGAGAGTGTGGAGCCTGCTTGGGATTCTCTCTCTCTTCCTCTCTCCTTGCCCCTACCCACCCCTCATGAGTGCACACACACACACACACACACACTCAAAATAAATAAATAAACTTAAAGAAAAAAAAAAGGAATTTTCTATACATTAGCAGCCACTCCCCATTTCCCTATTTCTCTGTGACTGTTGTGAATAGCGTTGCTTTGAACATTCCTGTACAAATTTTTGTGTGAGTCTCTATTTCCATTTTTTCAGGTATATACCTAGCAGCGAAGTTGCTGGCCAATATGGTAACTACATTTAATTTTTGGAGGAACTATCAGACTGTTTAGCCAAAGCAGCTCTAGCATTTGGCATTCCCACCAGCAGTGGATAAAGATTCCGTTGGGGAGGAAAGGCACTTTTCCTCCACTCTCTTTAGTTCAGTGTCGGAAAACTGTGAATTAAAATAACAAAAGATAGATTAGCTTGAGGAAAGGTTTATGCCACGTGTACACGGGAGCTTCACCGGAAGGAAATGAAAACCTCAAGGAAGTGATTTAGGCACAGGGGCTTATATACCACTTTAACAAAGGGCAGGAAACTTTGGAGAAGTGGCAGAAAGATGAGCGTTATTAAGGAAGATTAGTTGCGTAGACAAGTCAGTGCTCTCTCCATTGATGAGTCATCGCCTCTTCCGGGGAGGGGCGAGGAGGGGGGGGTACCGCCAAAAGGGAAATTTATGCCCTGCTTTTAGATAGAAAAGGGGAGGACAGAGAATTCTTTCCGTGGCCATTGTTTCTAAATTGCCTTCAGCTCAAAAGAATCCTTACACCAGAGTGGCGTATTTTCCGGTGGTGTATTCTTAACCAACTTCAGTTTCAATTTCTCTGCATCCTCACCAACACTGGTTATAGTTCTTTCTTTCGGTTACAGCCATCCTTGTGGGGCATGGTGGTACCTTTACCATTTCGATTTGGATGATGCGGATGGTTAATGATTTCGAACAAGCTTTCATGTGCTAATTGGCCATTGGTATATCTTCTTTGAAGAAATGTCTATTCAGAGACGTTGCCTATTTTTAAATTAGGTTGTCTATCATTTGTTGTTGATTAGTAAGTATTAATTATACCTATTCTCTTTTGGAGAGAGAGAGAGAGAGAGAGCGTGCACGAGCACAAGGTGAGATGGGCCAAAAGTAGAGGGAGAGACAGAATCTTAAGCAGGCCCCATGCTCAGTGAGGAGCCCAATGCAGGGCTTGATCTCACACCCATGAGATCATGACCTAAGTCAAAATCAAGAGTCAAACAAGTAACCAACTGAGCCACCCCGGTGCCCCTAATTATAACTATTCTTAATTTTAATGTCTTAAAATCAGTTTTTAAAGTATAGTTTACTAGGTGAAGAATTCTTGTTTGATGTTTTGTTTTCCTCCTTTTAGCGTGTGAGAAATATATCATCCCGCTGGCCTTCTGTCCTCCATAATTTCTGATGTGAAGTTAACTGTTATTCTGATTGAGGCCCCCTTGTATGGAAGAGTCGCATTCCACTTGATGTTTCAAGATTCTCTCTTTGTCTTTGACTTTGGCAGCGTGTCTGTGATGTTTGGATGTCTGGATATTTTTTAGTTTATCCTACGGACTGATCACTGGACTACTCGGTTGTGCAGATTTATCAAATGTTAGTAGTTTTTAGCAATTATTTCTTAACCACTCTTTCTGCCCTTTCTTCTCCTTCCAGAATGCCTGTTATACATATGTTGGTATATGTGATGGTGTTCCATAGACCTTTGAGACAGTTGCTGCGATTTGAAGCTACAGAATTGCTGTTTGGTTCTTGAAAAAAATTATATCACAATTTTTATTTTGGGGGCACCTGGGTGGGTGGCTCAGTTGGTTAAGCGGCCGACTTCAGCTCAGGTCATGATCTCGCGGTCCGTGAGTTCGAGCCCTGCGTGGGGCTCTGTGCTGACAGCTCGGAGCCTGGAGCCTGTTTCGGATTCTGTGTCTCCCTCTCTCTGACCCTCCCCCGTTCATGCTCTGTCTCTCTCTGTCTCAAAAATAAACGTTAAAAAATTTTTTTTAATAATTTTTATTTTGAAACGTTTATTCCTTTTTGAGAAAGAGAGAGACAGAGCATGAGTTGCGGAGGGGCAGACAGAGATTGAGACACAGAACTTGAAGTAGGCCCCAGGCTCTGTCTGCGCTGTCAGCCCAGAGCCCCACCGTTAGGACTCAAACTCACAAACCAAGAGATCATGACCTGAGCCAAAGTCGTATGCTTAACTGTGCCACTCAGGTGTCCCTATTTGATTCTTTTAAAGAAACAAATTCTGGGGCGCCTGGGTGGCGCAGTCGGTTAAGCGTCCGACTTCAGCCAGGTCATGATCTCGCGGTCCGTGACTTTGAGCCCCGCATCAGGCTCTGGGCTGATGGCTCGGAGCCTGGAGCCTGTTTCTGATTCTGTGTCTCCCTCTCTCTCTGCCCCTCCCCCGTTCATGCTCTGTCTCTCTCTGTCCCAAAAATAAATAAAAAACGTTGAAAAAAAAAAAGAAAGAAACAAATTCTGTCTCTTAACTAACATTCTCTGTTCAGTGAGACATCATTATCATACACTCCATTAATTCTTTAGATATGGTTTTCCTTGATTATTTGAACATTTTTATAATAACTTAAAGCTTTTGTCTAGTAGGTCCAACATCTTGGCTTCCACGGGGACATTTTCTGTCGTCTGCCTTTTTGCCTTTGTAGGGGCCATCCATTCCTAGATCTTTGCACGTATTCTAATGTTTTACTTGCCATTTCAAATAATTTGGTGTCTCTGGAATCAGAATTTCACTCTCCCCAGGATTTGGTCGTTATTGCCGTTAGCCATTGTTGTGGTTGCTATTCTTAATTTGTTTAGTGACTTTCTCGGATGAATTTTATAAATTCTGTTTTCTTTTTCACATGCAGCCAGTAAAATGTCTGTTTGGTTAGCCCAAGGGTCAACTAATAGCTAGACAGAGACTCCCATCAATGTTGTGAACCAGTAGTTCTCCCAGATTTTGCCAAAAGATTTTATACGTGCCTTGACATATGCCTTCCATGCTTCTGTAGTTTACAACTTTGGCCTTACTTCCTGCTTATTTGGAGCCGTACAGTCAGAGGTAAGAGATTAGGGTTTTCTGAGATCTTTCTTGGGCATGCCTACAGCCCTGCATTCCTAAGTGGACATCAGGAGTCCCCAAACATGTTGAGCTTTTCTTTTTCTTTTATTTTTTTTTAGCATTTATTCATTTTTGAAAGGCAGAGAGAGACAGAACGCGAATGGGGAAGGGACAGAGAGAGAGGGAGACACAGAATCTGAAACAGGCTCCAGGCTCCGAGCTAGTCAGGACAGAGCCCGACGCGGGGCTCGAACTCACAGACCTCGAGATCAGGACCTGAGCCCAAAGTCGGCCGCTTACCCGACTGAGCCACCCGGGCGCCCCAACATGTTGAGCTTTTCAAAGCCTGCTGTGAACATCTCATGTGTCCTTTTACGTTTTTAGTCAGCCTCTTGTTAACTCCAACTGGTGTCACTATCTCAGGTAGCTGCAGTGTTTAAAAATTACCACTATTTTTTTTTCCAACAAATTCCCTAGGTATTGGCTTTGTTTGCACAGAGGGAGCTCTGACTTGGGTCAGTTACAGAAAATCCTGAGAAGGGAGCTATGCAAGGAGCTTCCAGTCATGTTAAGTGGTGACAATGATCAGAAGATAGGTTTCGTGGAATTCTAAACCTGTTTCTGTTCCCGCCAGTGGTTCCTATGTGCTGGTTCTCACAGCTACTAGAGTTGTGAGGCTGTTAGTTTTAAGGTTCCCACAGATCTGGGGAGTGGGAGATAGCAATAGGGAAGCTAAAATACCACAAAGCTTGCTGGGGTTTGTGTGTGTGTGTGTGTGTGTGTGTGTGTGTGTGTGTGTTTAAGATTCAACTGTTTTTCTTGGGGAAAAAAAAATACTCCTTGGATTATTATATGCCTTTAGTTAACTTTCAGAGTTTTTGAAAAAGTTGATTTTAAACATTTTTTTTTCCCAGTATTCTCCTTGCTTTTATGGAGGCGAGGACTTTTGGAGAGCTTCTTTATTAGGACCTTTGACAGCTCTTTGACTCTTGTTCAGATCTGCAGAACATCGTCTTCTTTCTCATAATAATGAATTCTAATAAATCTGCCTTGCAAGATATGGAGAAAAAGTATTTCAATAGTTGAATATTTCGGGATATAAACAAAGCCATCTGTTCTATTTAAAGTATAGCCTTATTTAACTTTTATTTTTCGGAAAAGTTTTGCTGCCTCCATAGATAGCATTTTCACAGTGAGGCAGGGAAATAGAATTCCCTGAGAATTTTGGCAATAATAGCTCTCATCTTATAGTACCCCTCCCACTCTATACACATACACACTCATTCATGCCCTCTGGACATCAGTCTACAAGGCTGATTTCATTGTAAGACCCTGAGGCGTGCTATGTTTACTTCTGTTTCAAATTATATTGTCAGGTACAGAATGTTTATCTCGCCTGAATGGCACATATTACACATACAGTGATAACGCATTCACATTCTTCAGATTAGATGCGTCTGATGTGGAAGATCCTAGAATGTTAGAAAGACCACCCTTCTCAGATTCCTTTTACTTTGTGTCTTTTCTAAGGAAATGTGGATTTATCACCTTTGAACACAACCCAAGAATGACTCTCAGGTTTGATATCTAAGTGATGTGTTCCAACCCCACATTTTCTTTTTTTTTTTTTTTTCAATGTTTATTTATTTATTTTGCGATAGAGCATGAGCAAGGGGCGGGGCAGAGAGAGAGAGGGAGACATAGAATCCCAAGCAGCCTCTGCGCTGTAAGCACAGAGCCTGATGCCGGCTCGGACTCACAAACCATGAGATCGTGGCCTGAGCTGAAATCAAGAGTTGGTCACTTAACCGACTGAGCCACCCAGGCACCTCCAACCCCACATTTTCTAATGCTTAATTCCTACATAGTAACCAGCAAGAATGGTCATTACATTTTGTAGTGATGCCCGCAGATCTTCAAATTAGTTTGTTTGTTTGTTTGTTTGTTTATTTATTTATTTATTTATTTATTTTGGTCTGTTTAGTCCATGGAGTCTGGACTCCTTGGCATCTGTAATAATACGAGAGAAACATGATCTTGCCTATAACAGATTATTCAGCTTGGATTCTTTATCTCTTGCTCTCCAGGTACTTCATTGAACTGTTCTGAGTTTATGGTCAATTAAATGGAGAACAATGAAATCGCATTCATTAGAGCTTGCTTAATTCAAGGAAACCTAGCCTGCGAATGAGGATTAGTAGAGCTCTTGCTGTTTTTCAAATTATATTTAGATTGCTCCAAAAGTGATATGCAAATGTGAAATGTAAAAAGTCAAAGTGTCAAAGATCGACTGTAATACACCATTTGGGGATCTTTAGACCGTTACTTAAGCCCCTGATGACCCCCTCAGCTATTTCAAAGGGATCACGATGCAGAAATCTCAAGCTTTTGGTTATTTGTGAAGGGCCTAACTATGCTTCTGGGACGTAGAGTCAACGTGCATTGTTTGAAACTGTGTGTATTTTTCCATGAATTTTAATAGCTCGCACCAAAACAGCGTCACTTGAAAACATTTGCTTCGGGCTCGCCTGGGCGGCCCAGTTGGTTAAGCGTCTGTCTCTTGGTTTCAGCTCAGGTCATGATCTCGTGGCCCATGGGTTCTAGCTCTGCATTGAGCTCTGCGCTGACAGCATGGAGCCTGGTTGGGATTCTCTCTCTTCCTCTCTCTCTAGCGCTTCCTGGCTAGCTCTGTCTCCCTCTCAAAACAAATAAACTTTTAAATAAACAAATAAATCAGTACCATTGCTTTTGGCTGTTAACACAGTAATTCACTATAGATAAGTTTTGCTTGCCGGGAGAAATTACTAACTTTGCAGTCGTTCACAAAGGAGAGTGATATCATACATATCTGCATCTGGGGGTAGGGGGGGTTTGAAGGGTCCAGTAGTGTTTTTCATTGTCCAAGGACTAGAGTGCCACACTAGCATTTAGTGAATGTTGGCCGGAGATGCCAAAGGGTCCCACGTAACAAGGACCTGTCCCACCCAGAATTCCAATATGGTCCCCTTTAAGAAACAGTGAGAAATGGAATTGCACTCTAGTTGTAATAGGCAACATACTGCAATGATAATGCACTTTCTTCACACTCACATGCCCCTGCAATGAAATCCATTGCAACGTGTCAGAATTCATTGTGCTATCTTATGGATCCCACCACTGCGTAAGACTTCGGAGCTGAATGAATTGTAAACTCTTAATAAAGAACAATTGTAACATGTAGGTATCTGCCTTGTAGTGCCATCTCGTGAACCCTTGATGGCCTCGGTACACATTCACAACCTTGTCTATAAAAGGGACTCTGTCCTCTCAGATTCAGAATAGGGTTTGAGAGGGCTCTGGATTCATTTCAGTGGTTGTGATCGTGGGCTGAGTTCTGCATCTGAGTTGGTGGGAGGCAAAAATAGAGATTGATCACAGGTACAGGGGAACTGAAGAATGGGACAGATAACATGCATTTTTATATAACAAATGATAAGCTATGCTTTAGTTCCCAAAGAAACACAATACTGAATAGGGTACAGGATAGTAGATTGCCCTTGAAGTAGATTTCGTTTGAATTGGAAAGCCGAGAAAAAACAAATAATAACAATATAATAATGATAACAATAATAATAATAATAATATGTAAAATGGTCAAATAAATTGTTAAATGTAGTGGTGCTAAGAATGTGTACTTGAGGAACTAAGAGATAAGGATATAAATTTAGTCCGTTAGAGTGAAGAATTGCTTTATGGTAGCTGTGCATCTTCGCTGAGTTTTGAGCACTGGGCACATACACAGTAACTTATTAGGAAGTGATGAAAAGTCCGTCTTGGGTGAACCCAATACCATAATAGGTTTTTGTATACTAGTCTCGGGTTCAAGGTTCTCCAGGCCTTACCCACCAGTAATATGATTGAATTCATAATTATGATCTATATTATTAGCTCATGACCTCAATTACTGATGCAGGACCTCCACATTTCTTCAAAATTGTATCCATACTGATGTGTCTCACACGTGTTTGCACGTGTTATGTTTTCATGCTATATCCCCACCCTTGTTTTTGAACCATGTCCGATAAAAAGCTTGACAATAGTATTTGGTCATGATGGCTGCTACGGAGTGAGTGTGTCTGACCAAAATTCATAGGCTGAAACCCTAATTGCCAATGTGTTGGCATTTAGAGATGAGTCCTTTGGGAAGTGATTAGATCATGAGGGCACAAGTTCTCAGTATGGGGTTAGTTCCCTTATAAGAAGAGACATGGGAGAGCTTGCTTCCTTTCTCTCTCCACTTTCTACTGTGTGAGGTTACAATGAGAAGATGGTCATCTGCAAACTAAGAGGGGGATTCTCACCAGATGCCCGATCTATTGGCACCTCGATCTTGGACTTCGTAGCCTCCAGAACTGTGAGAAATAAATGTTTATTGTTTAAGCCACCTAGTCTATGGGTATTTGTTATTGCAGCCCAAACTGACAGTGTCTTTTTCCCACGTCCACAATATGAATGACAGGGAACTGTCTTCTAATTATTTTCCAACTGCAAACCCATGGGGTGCTGAGGCGATACATGGCCCTTGGGAATCCCAAATGAAAACAATGTCATGGTCTTTGCAGAAATGGGAAAATGTCCTCTCTTCTTATAAGTGTTATGCGTTGTCATTCAGGCCCTGAAATAGTATTACGGATTTCGCCATATTCCACAAAGTCTCCCTAGTAAACAGAGAGCTCTTGCCTAAAGTCCATTTCTCTCTAAGACTCAAATGCTAACTCATACAGCAAGGTCAAAGGACCAATTTTTCCAACAAATAGTATGTTACCTACATCTCCCTTTTCTTTATTCAGCCATGCACATACACACACACACACACACACACACTCACTCACTCACTCAAAAACAAAACCCCTCTTAACTTTGTGCAAACTATGTCTGCTCGTTCTTGATCAATAAACATCAACAGGTATGCTCAAATGTATCTGAATCCCAGGTTAAGTGAAATCTGGTCTTCTCCTAGGCATAAGGATATAGGTGTGTGTTTTTTTTTTAATGCCTCATTCTCCATACATATATGCTGTCTATGTGAATATATTCTAGTCCCATCTTCTCATTAACTTGCAATGGATTTTGAACCAGACTAATTATTCCAAATCTGAGTATTCTTATGTGCAAAATGAGGATAGGACAGAAATCAGATGTTATCCAAGCTTGAGGTCATCTTCATTTGTGTTGTTTCATTATTCTATGATTCTAAAGGCAGAATCAAAGAAGATGTATTGTTAGCCTAAATTAAAATTTCCTCTTCTATTCCCTGAGAATAATTCACATATTATATTTATCAATCAATAGTGAATGTTTTAATGAAACATTTACTATTCAATTAGCAGTTACTCAGTTAAGGAACGACATATTCAAAGAAAAGGATTAAGAGGATGGTATTTTTTGGTATAGAAAACCATAGCAAAAGATTTCTAGAAAAGGGGATACCTGAGCTGAGTCCCAAAATGCATAGGAATTTACAGATCTAAGAAGACCGGGGAGACCTGAGATACTGCTATGATTCCTATAACTTCACATAGTTCTGTTAAGGCCATTGGAGTATTGGTGGAATTTCAAGAGAGGTGAAACTAGAGACGTGGGCAGAGGCTTGGTAGAAACATCCTCCTATATCACAGTACAAAGTTTGTATTTTATCCGGAAAGTAATGGGAGTCACTGAAGGGTTTTGAGCAGGAAAGAAGATGATCAAATCAGCCTTCTAGAAAAACGTCCTGGCAGCCGTATGGAGAATAGATTGGAAAAGGGTAGCATTGACAGCAAGTATACTTGGTAAAAGCTTATGGGCAGTAACCCAGTAGGAAGTGAGTGCGTGAACTAAGGCATTGGCAAAGGCAAAGAAGAAGACTAATTTAAAAGTAATAAGAAAATAGAAGCAACATACTCTGCGATATGTGGATAGGAGGAGTTTTAGCAAAGCAAAGGAGTTCTGACTTGAGCTATTGAAAAAATGGTATTTCTGCTCATTGATTTCAAGAATTTGGAGAAAGCTGCAGCTGTAGAATGATGTGGGTAGAGAATAAAAGAAATGGGTTGGAGCTACCTGGGAAACATCTCTGTGAAATGATACTGAAGCTAGACCAGAAAAAATATGTATCTGGAAGTCATCATCATATAAGGAGTAGTTTAAACCGATCAGATGAAAGTGTTCTGGGGGCAGGCTCTGAGTACTGTTTTCAATGTGTGATCTTCACACGGCCTTCATAAATCTGCTGGATCCTAACATTCTGAATCAAGATCTTTAGGAGTGGGCCCTGAAATTTGGTATGCCTCCCCGGGGATTCCTTAGAACGAACTTTTAAAACTACTGTTTTATGGTAAGAAGCAGAGATGATGAGAAAGCGAAGCATGGAGTGTTAGCCGGCCTCCAAAATTGGCCTTGAAGAAACCCCATCTCCCAGTATATACACCTTCATATAGTCCCCTCCCACGTTTGATCATGTTTGGTCTCTGTCACCAATAAAATATGGCAAAAATTATGGTATATCTTGCAGTTCTGTATGATCACTGGCCTCTGGCCAACATCTCATGAAGAACGTAGGCCCACCAATAATCATATAAGTGAGCTTAGTAGAAGACCCCAAAGTCCCCATCAAGATTCCTGATGACCGTATCCCTCGCTGCCCTTTGGACAGCAACCTCATGCCACATCTTGAACCAGAGCCGCGAAGGTAAGTCACTCTTACATGGATCCTCACCCTTAGAAACTGAGAAAATAAATCCTTGTTGGTTTTTTTTTTTTAACCCACTAAGTTTTGCAATGATTTGTTATGCAACAATGCGCATGGTAAATTCCATGTGAAAATCGTAAGGCAGTCTTCAAGATCATTAACTGAGGTTTTAAGAAATATGCAAAGGCTTTTTTTCCTCCTCAATCAATTAGAATTGATTTATTGATTCAACAGATATTTATTAGATGTCTTTTCTGAATATATATATGTATATCTACGTATCTCTCTCTCTCTAGATACATATATTACATGTCTTTTCTGTATGTATATATATTTGTAGTCTGTGTCTTCCATTAGAATTACAGTGATCAGGGGCACCTGGGTGGCTGAGTTGGTTAAATGTCCAACTTCAACTCAGGTCACGATCTCATGGTTTGTGAGTTTGAGCCCCACATCGGGATCTGTGCTGACAACTCACAGCCTGGAGCTGCTTCAGATTCTGTGTCTCCCTCTCACTCTGTCCCTCCCTGCTCACTCTCACTCTCTCTCTCTCTCTCTCTCAAAAAAATAAATAAATATTAAAAAAAGAATTACAGTGATCAACTCATCCCAGATTTCAGCTTTCAGATTTTCTAAGTTTTAGCACCAAAAGTCCCACATTGCAGGGGAAAAAAAAAACAAACTTGTTTTTCCCATTAAAACCAGGTGAGTTGGTCACCCTATTTAGAATGAGTCAAGAAGTCAGAGACATTTTCTTATTTCTAGACCCCAGTTTCTAGAACAGAATCCTGCGTATATAGTTGGTATCGAATAAATATTCTGAATGAAAGAATGTGTGAAATAACACTGCAAGTGCTTGCTGATCATACCCCTCCTCATGTGGCCGCAAGCTGAGCTGGGCTACATTTCAATAGTACACTACACTGTTATGTCGTGATTGGTTGGGAAAAAGTCCTAATCATAGGATTAAAACCAATGAGGGCTGATCCTTAATATAGTTTTCTACCTTGATCACACCGGGCATTGTAGGTAAAAAGATTTCGTTGTATTCTACCTGTGATGGAAAGTCATTGGAGGGTTTGAAATCTAGGGGGTGGAATAACTTGATTTATGTCTTGAAAAAGATTATTCTGGATGCTCTGTGATAATGATAACTAGACACTGTGGATGATTTGGAAGTACATAAACACAATGTAGATGGAACACAGAATTAGTGAATATAAAGCAATTTGTTACCAGTACAAAATAGGTATACAACTTTACGGCATTTGTGGTGAAGACTGTAAACCATAGAGAATTTAAAAGGAGGGAAGATATTTATTTATAATCGATGTTTTCAGAGAAGACATCAATGGAAGAGGTGGGAATTGAACTGATGCAAGATGCGTAAGTAGAGTAGACAACAGACTGTTTTTTGGCAAAAGAAATGAAGTCACAGGGGTGCCTGGGTGGCTTGGTTGGTTAAACGTCCAACTTGGACTCAGGTCATGATCTCACGGTTCATCAGTTCGAGTCCCGCCTCAGGCTCTGTGCTGACAGTTCAGAGCCTGGGGCCTGCTTCAGATTCTGGGTCTCCCTCTCTCTCTGCCTCTCCCCAGCTAATGCTATCTCTCTGCCTCTCAAAAATGAATAACAACATTCAAGAAAAGAAATACAAAAAAAAAAAAAAGAAATGAAGTCACAGGTGGAATAATGGTAGTACATTTTAGTAAAAGAGATCATTGGTACTGATCAAGTCTGAGGATTTTTTTTAGGGAGCAGCAGACTATACAGCATGGAGAAACGGGTTTGCCACTCCTTGTTTCTCTTGATGGGATGGGGTATGTTTAAATTAAAGGCTCTGTAGAGTTGAGGATGCAGAAGGAAGAAGACCTGATCCAATTCCGTAGGTCTCAAAGGTAAGATCTGGGCAGGGGACAACGGTAAGTTGGTACACGCAAAAGTTCTCGTGGCAGAACGGTGACCAGGGGAGGGATTTCAGCTATGAGAAACCCCACGGGAGAAGGCTAGCTTTGAATACTTAACATTAATGGCTAGCAGGCTCTGACATGTCTAGCAAGATATTTGTGGCTTGTGATTCCACTTAAAATTGACAGTAAAAATTACCGACCAGTGGTCTTGCCAACTGCCTATCGTTTATCATCTCATGATGGGGTTCTTAATGCTAACTTTACATGAAATGAAACCAATGACCAATAATATATTTTGAAAATTCACCAAGAGGACTGCCCATGTGGAAAGATCAAGGTCCTTTAAGGAGAATGACAATTTCATTATGGGCAATTATTTTACTTTTATTTAGTAACTGACCAGGGGAGTGGAAATGATTTGAGATCAATCCCTCTATTATCTAATACAACAATTCATGGACAAGATCAGAGTAAGTTTTTTTTTTAATTTGTTAAAGTTTATTTATTTTTGAGAGACAGCGTGTGAGTGGGCGGAGGGGCAGAGAGAGAGGGAGACACAATTTGAAGCAGGCTCCGGGCTCTGAGCTGTCAGCACAGAGCCCAGCACTGGGCTTGAACTCAAGAACTGCGAGATCATGACCTGAGCCGAAGTCGGACGCTTAACCGATGGAGCCACCCAGGCGCCCCAATCAGAGAAAATTTTATTCAAACTGTAAACATGATCATCTTACTCTTCAATTTTAGAATGAAAATCAGAAACATTTTTTTTTCTCAAAATGTATTCATCGTTTTCATTTTGGGGCATGCTACCGAGTCAGCATTATAAATTGCATGTGATCTTCCTGATGGTGTTATCCCAGCTCATCTTTTATTTTTTTATCTTGTAATCTAACTGAAATATCTTTTTTTAAACCTTTTTAAAACCAACGATATTACCAACCAGTGTCTAACAAACATTTCTCTTTTTCGTATATATTCAATTGCCATCATATTTTTGCTTTTTAAAAGCAAATTTTAACGAACCAATAACACATAAGTTTCAATCTGAGGACATATGAATGATAAGAATTAGTGAGTACTTACATGTAAATTTTGAACATTCAGCAGTTGGGTAAAGAAACAGAGTTAGGATCTGACTAGATTTGTGCTCTCCCAGCAGCACTCCATGGCCTGCCCTGAGTTTTCTGACTTTCCACCTAACCAAATCTTCCTTTAAATTTCTTATTATTTAGGGACTATGAACCCCAACTCTCATATTTGCAAGTAACATCAAGTCTAATTTATTTCAGGGGCTCCTGGGTAGCTCAGTTGATTGAGTGTCAGACCCTTGATTTCGGCTCAGGTCATGATCTCTCAGTTTGTGAGATTGAGCCCCCCCCTCAAGCTCCGTGCTGAGAGCAAGGAGCCTCCTTGGGATTCTCTTTCTCTCCCTCTCTCTGCCTCTTGTCTGTTCTCTCTCTCTCTCTCTCTCTCTCTCTCAAGCTAAATAAACTAAAAAAAAAAGACTAATTTATTTTGGGTGGTAAATGGGTGAGAGTCACTTGCTGTGTTAACTTTCATCTTAACAAGGGCCTCTTAGAGGCCCTACAAATTAATACAGAGGATATAATTCCAATTCTAATTCCGTTAGACAGATTGTGGTGAGAGAATGGGGAATGGATTGATATTCCTGGTCTTACCGCCAAATTTATTTTTATGGAGATTCCACACTCAACAAAAATCTTGTGGAAAACTGGCAGTCATGCAGAAACATCTACATTAATTGAAGTACAAACTAGAAATGAGAATTAAAGGTAACAAGATATCATAGGTAATAAAATATGTTTTGTATATTGAATAGCATATGCCTGCCCCCCTATGATGGGTCGGTATTACTGTGTCACTCTTCATTCATTCACGAAACACTTCATGATCCAGGCACAGATAAATAAGGAAGAGCATAAAAAATTGTTAATTCATTAGTTTAAAGGTCACACTATTCTAAAAAGACATCCACAATTACAGTGGATTCCACAATGCAAGATATGTGTTTACTTCTCTCTCAGGTCCGGAATAGGTAGACAGAGAGAAGAGGAAAAAATTTTCCTTCCATCTTATTAATCTACCTTCCCCCAAGATCTTGATCTTTTGACAGACTCAAACTAGCCTTTGAGAAGCATAAACAATCACAATCCAGAAAAATTAACTTATATTTCAGGAGGAAATGACTCAGATCTTACATGCATTACATGCATTCATGTTCCATGGGCCTGAATTTAATCATATGGTTACATCCGGCTGCAGAGGAGAGTGGGAAATGTACATTCTAGCTGAGCGTGTGACCATTTGGCCACAAAGATGGGAAGAATTGTTTTGTTTTGTTTTGTTTTGTTTTTTAGCCTAAGTGGTAGTCTAGAATGGAGTGTTTTTCCATTTTCATTCGATTCTCCTATTGGCAGTGGGAGCTCCTGAAAGATTTTACACAGAGTAGTGCTATGAAGAACAAATTGGAGAGGGATATTACTCTAGGAGACCACTGGGAATACTTATACAGTAGCTCAAGGATCCGATGAATCTAGTCTTTAACCAAGGCAGTAGCCTATATTTATGGTTCACATAAGTTGTATACTCAAATGCTAGGCACATTAAAACAGGAAAACATACATCCTAATTGGAGAGAGGGAGTGGTGCCCACTAAATATATTTCCATTCTCCCACCCTCTGTCTCAGGGAAGAAGACTCTGAACATTCTTCCCTTTGGACTAGATGTCGCTAATGACAGATGTCGTATTAACGCCTCCTCTTAGAACTTTGCACAACAACGTAAGTGTTCATCTCTCCTGATTGCAAAAATCTGGTGAGAATAATAGAGCAGTGACCTCATTATACCTGCCATTACAGGGGGAACCTTAAAATATACATTTCTACAAGTTCCGCGTGTGATTCTTAACACTCAAGTTGATAAACACTATTAAATTATGAATATGTAGAGCTAGTTATAACAATAGGCATTAATTTATTGATAGTATACTTTTAAAACAGACTTTAAGGTTTAAGGACCAATAGTAGAACAACGTTCTGTTATTGGTAACATGAGTATTGATGGGCATCTTGATGTAGGACCCTTAGAATTTGGGATGATCAATAATTAGACTTGCTTAACGTGTGCTAGCCATCTTGAAATCTCATGTTAATCATAAGGATATTCCACATAATTTCTGTTAATTAATGGGAACCTTCCCTTAGTTTCCTCAGAGACTCAAAATTTCTTTACAAACTCTGCTTATTCATTGCCTTTCCCTTCCCTGTGTCACCTTACCCAGTCTTCTGTGCCCTCTTCCTGCTCTATCCTAGTCAGCCTTTCCGTTCTCTGTTACGTATGGTTGTGGCCTAGAATAACCCACTTTATAACGGTTTTACAGTGGGCTTATTCTGCTACATCCCTCCTAGCACTATGTAGATTTTACTTTTTCAACCCTATCCTGACCACTGGTCTGCAGTGCCCCACCTGCCTTATGCTAGCTTACCGTGACATAATCCATCATGCCCTGCTTTGCCCTGCATCGTTCCAACGTACTCAACCCTTCCTTGTCCTAAGCATCTCTAGCCCACCCCACCTTTTCCTTGTCTCGCGAAAGAGAAAAGGTCCTGCTCAACCCCTCCTGACCATTCCCAAACTTTCCTTACTCTGGCTGGAACCCACACTACATTCTCGAGTATGCACTACCCTGCCCTGCACAGCCTTTTTCTGTCCTGCGCGATACTTTCCTGCTCTGCTCTTCAATTCTTGTGTCTCTTCTAGTTCCTGGGTAATGATGTTTATCAAATAGGCCTTGAGGAAAGCTCTGATGCCTGTTACTCAACAGAAAGATGATGGCGGTGACCCAACATACTGCCAGTGTCCCGGCACGAAAAGAAAATCTCTGAATTTGGGGTTGGTATTTGTCAAAATTTAACAAAGCTCTTTGTTTTATTTTAGATTTAGAAATTGTCATAAGCTCTTTTTTTATTTCATTCAAGCTTCATGTCAACAGCTGTAAATAATAGATAGCAATTTAGACAACTATTTCAGCAATCACAAGTTGCATTGAACTTTTACAGTATATGAAATGACCAAAAAAATCAGTTTTAGATAGAAATGAAGAAAGGAAGAAAAACCAGACTGGGATTTTATATATATGTGTGTGTATATATATCTATCTATATATATATATATATCTGAAATATATATTCTGAAATATATATTGAAATGAAATGAAAATATATCTGAAATATATATCTGAATATATATATATATATATATATATCTGAAATGATGAACAATTGGGACAATATATGAACTACCACTGGTTTTTATACTTTCCATATTTTATGGCTTTTCAAAACTATAGCATCTTTCACTAGCCTTGGTTTCAATAAAACTTAGATATTTACATTCCAGATGGATAAAGACAGGAACTGCAGTAAAACAATTTGACAATAATAGAACTTTATTGAATGCCGAAAACATTCAATTACTCAACATTCAATTCAGTAAAGAGGCATTTGTCATATACAATTAAGAACACAAAATAGGCCAGATTACTCTCATTTTAATTTTTTTGTCAATTTCAATAGTCAGTAAATGCATTATGAATAATTTGTAGCTTTTGGCTTCTCATCTGAGAGACAGCTATTTATAACAAAGAAACTGAATACGTCAAGTGATTTTAGGGCCAAGAATTTGTTTATAATTTTTCGTTAATAAAAGCTGGTTCCTCTTTTCAACGATGTAGTAGGTTGAATGGTGGCCCAAAAAGGCATTATTAGGTTTTGACTCCTGAAACATATAAATGTTACCTTATTTACAAAAAGGTTTTCGGAGATATGATTAAGTTAAGAATTTTGAGATAAGGAGATTATTCAGGTGGACCCTGAATGCCATCATCAGTGTCCTTAGAAGAGAAAGGTAGAATGAGATTCCATTGGAGTGCTATGGACAGAAGCAAAGGAATCCTGTCAGCCACCAGGAGTTGGAAGAAGCAAGGAACATATTCTACCCTAGATCCTTGAAAAGAGCATGGTTCTGTGGACACCTTAATTTTGTATTTCTGGTCTCCAGAGCTGTAGAGGATAAATCTTTGTTTATTCTTAAATGATCCACTCTTTGGGGTAATTTGTTATAGAAGCCACAAGAAACGAATACAGATTTTTGCACCGGGAAATGGGATGCTACTGTAACAAATACAAAAATCTAAAAGTGGTTTCGCCTCGAGTTATGGATAGAGGCTGGATGAAATTTGAGAAACATGGTAGAAAAAGCTTCGATGTCCTTGATAGCCTGTTGATAGGAACAAGGATTTCAAAGGTTCCGCCATTGAGGTCTCAGGAGGAAATCAGAAACATGGTAGAGAAAGCCTGTATCATCTTAGGGAATACACATATTACCTGTCATCGTGCACAGAATGCTGGTAGAAATAGAAACATTAAGGGCATTTCTGGTGAAGGCTCGGAAAGAAATGGGGAACGTGTCATCGGAAAGCAGAGGAAAGATCACCTTTTTCAATATCCTGCCAGACAACGTAGCCGAATTGTCTCCTTCTCTTTTCTGAGCATGCAGCGTGTCTTGCGATGTGCGTGTGGCTTTCTGAATTCCCCAGGGTACACAGGTGCTTTTAAATGTCTTTATTTCCCAAAGCAATTCTCTCTCCAGAGTTTTCTGCCAGGCTGTAGGTGGCCAATTGTGTGCTCCCACATAATCCATGGTCCCAGTTGGCTGAGGAATTTTCTTTAGGTTTACAATGTTTTTGAGCAACGCTGCCATTCCCCCCGCCCCCCAAGTGACTTTTTAGTTAGGCAAAGAGACGGTACCTTTGGTCAGTCTGTCAGGTAGCCCCGGGCAGACTAGAACAGATAAACACTGTAATTTGCAAGTAACATCTGCTAGGTTCCCTCCAGAGCCAGGTAAAAAGGGCGGACACTGCTGAACCCAGGAGAAGGTGCGGTAAGGACAAGTGAAAATGCCATAAAGCTTCCCTACCATTTTTAAGTCGCATTTTTCTTGATTTAGCATTCACTTGTTTGCTGTAAACCTTTGTTTTCCAGATGTCTAACACAATCGGCTCCGACAGTTCTCGCTTGCTTTTCAATGCTTTTGCGGAGAAATGAATGTTTGAAATTGCTACTCCACGGTCTTGCTGACCTCACTCCCATATGAACCTTTTTTTTTTTTTTTTAATTTTCAACATTTATTTATTTTTGGGACGGAGAGAGACAGAGCATGAACGGGGGAGGGGCAGAGAGAGAGGGAGACACAGAATCGGAAACAGGCTCCAGGCTCCGAGCGGTCAGCCCAGAGCCCGACGCGGGGCTCGAACTCACGGACCGCGAGATCGTGACCTGGCTGAAGTCGGACGCTTAACCGACTGCGCCACCCAGGCGCCCCCCATATGAACCTTTTCATACGTTACTGGATTTGATTTGCTGACGTTTTGTTGAAGATTTTGGATCTGTGCTCATAAGAGATAATGGCTTCTAGTTTTATTGCGATATCGTTGCCTTGTTTTTGTGTCAGGATAACACTGGCCTCCTAAAATGGAATGGGATTGTTCCTTCCTCTGGAACTAGGCTTTTTGTTGTGGAATTTTGGGGGCGGGGGGTGCTGGTTTATTCAATCTGTTTATTTCTTAGAGGTCCATTCTGATTTTCTATTCCTCTCGAGTCAGTTGTGATAGTCTGTGTTACTATCAGACTTGGACCTGCCCATGTAACCTATTTTATTTGCACATAATCACTTTTAAATATTCCCTTATATTTATTTTGTATCTCTAAAACCAGCCGTAGTATCTCCTCTCTCATTCTGGATTTTAATCATTTGGGTCTTCTCCTTTTTTTCTCTTGCTCTGGCCAGCTAAATGTTTATCAATTTGTTGATTGTTTTCAAAAGGAAAGCAACTTTTGGTTGAGCTCATTAGTTTTCAATATTTTATGTATTTCCAGTCTAGTCATTACTATTTGTTTCTTCAGCTAGCTTTGGAGTTTGTTCTTCTTTCTTTTTCCAGTTTATTAAAAGTAAGAGATTAGAATACTGCGTTTGAGATCTTTTTTAATGTAATAAATTGCAGCAATCATTTTAGCTCTAAGCACAGCTCGCTCTGCATCCCTTAAGCTTTGATATGTTGTGTTTTTGTTCTCTTTTATTTCAAAGTATTTTCTAATTTGTCCTCTAATTTCCTTACTGACTCATCGGTTATTTAGTAATGTGTTCTTTAATTTCGGAGACTGCAGAATTTTCCAAACCTCTTTTTGGTATCGACTTCAAATTTCAATCCATTGCGGTCAGAAAACATACTTCGTATGATTTCGCTCCTTTTATATTTATTGTGACTTATTTTGTGGCCTAATGTATACAGTTGATCCTTGAACAACATGGGTTTGAACTGCGCGAGTTCACTTTTCTGTGGATTTTGTGACAGCGCCATATTGTAAAAGTAGTTTCTCTTCCTTAGGATTTCCTTAATAACATTTTCTTTTCTCTGGCTTTCTTTATTGTAAGAATACAGTATATAATACATATAACATAGAAAATGTGTGTCAATAGACTTTTTATATTATCTGTAACATATAAAATGTGTGTCAATAGACTGTTTATATTATCTATAAGGCTCCAGTAAACAGTAGGCTATTAGTAGCTAACATTTTGGGGAGTCAGAAGTTATATGTGGTTTTTTTTTATTGTGTGGGGGGTTGGTATGCATAATTTCTGTGTTGTTCAAGGATTAACTGTAGTCAGTTTTGGCGAATGTGTTCCCAAATCTGCATTAGCTTTCTGTTGCTGCTGTAAAAAAGTTCACAAATGAATGGGTTTAAAATAACCAATTCTTTGAATTACACTTCCATACTTCAGAAGCCTAAGTGGGTCTCGTTGAGCTAGCTTCAAGAGGTTTGCATAGCTGCGTTCCTTTATGTAGGCTCTAAAAGAGAACCTGTTCGGGGGCGCCTGGGTGGCGCAGTCGGTTAAGCCTCCGACTTCAGCTCAGGTTACGATCTCGCGGTCCGTGAGTTCGAGCCCCGCGTCAGGCTCTGGGCCGATGGCTCGGAGCCTGGAGCCTGTTTCCGATTCTGTGTCTCCCTCTCTCTCTGCCCCTCCCCCGTTCATGCTCTCTCTCTCTCTGTCCCAAAAATAAATAAACGTTGAAAAAAAAATTAAAAAAAAAAAAGAGAACCTGTTCCCTTGCCTTTTCAGTTTCTGGAAACTACCTGCATTCTTTTTTGGCTCATGCCCATTGCACCTTCAAAGACAGCAATGGGGGGTGCCTGGATGGCTCAGTCGGTTAAGTGTTCGACTTCAGCTCAGGTCATGATCTCACAGTTGGTGAGTTCAAGCCCCACGTTGGGCTCTGACAGCTCAGAGCCTGGAGCCTGCTTCGGATTCTGTGTCTCTCTCTCTCTCTCTCTCTCTCTGCCCCTCCCCCACTCATGTTCTGTCTTTCTCTCAAAAATAAATAAACATTAAAACATTTTTAAAATTTTTTTTTTCAACGTTTATTTATTTTTGGGACAGAGAGAGACAGAGCATGAACGGGGGAGGGGCAGAGAGAGAGGGAGACACAGAATCAGAAACAGGCTCCAGGCTCCGAGCCATCAGCCCAGAGCCCGACGCGGGGCTCGAACTCACGGACCGCGAGATCGTGACCTGGCTGAAGTCGGACGCTTAACCGACGGCGCCACCCAGGCGCCCCAAAACATTTTTTTAAAAAAGCGGTGGTCATCCGCCTCCTTCTTGAATCACATGACTCTTTCTTTTCCTCAGATTGGATAATCTCAATTGAGCTAGCTTCAGTTTTGCTGATTTTTTCTTCTGTTTCTTCCCATCTGCTGCTGAGCTCCTCTAGTGAATTTTTCCTTCAGATTATGTTATTTTTTCAACTTCAGAACTGCTATGTGTTTCTATTAAGAAGTATTTTTATATCCCTTTGTTTGTATTCTCTATTTGGTGACATTATTCTCATATTTTTAGTTTTTTAGGCATGATTTCTTTGTAGTTCACTGAACATTTTAAAAATAGCCATTTCAGGGGCACCTGGGTGGCTCAGTCGGTTAAGCGTCCGACTTCGGCTCCGGTCGTGATCTCGCGGTCCGTGAGTTCGAGCCCCACGTCGGGCTCTGTGCTGACAGCTCGGAGCCTGGAGCCTGCTTCGGATTCTGTGTCTCCCTCTCTCTCTGACCCTCCCCCATCCATGCTCTGTCTCTGTCTCAAACATAAATAAACGTTAAATAAAAAATAGCCATTTCAAAGTTTCGGTTAGAAAGTCTAATGTTGGAGCCTCCTCAGGGATAGTTTATACTGACTGTTTGTTTTCCTATGTATCAGCCATACATTCTTTTTTTTTTTTTTTTTTTTTTTTGCATCTGTTGCAATTTTTATTAAAACCTGGAAGTTTTAGATATCATGCAGGACATCTTCCAATCAGATCCTTCTCCAAACCCTTGCCAGTATTTGGTAGTGTCCATGTTCTGGATTTTGGTGATTCTAATAAGTGAATACTGGTATCTCGTTTTTATTTTAGTGGGGTTTCTAAACTACTGTAGTAAAGCCTGTATTGTTTGTTATGTGTCACCACTGACCTCTCTGCTCAGGATGCTTCATGGGCAGCTAATGAGTATGCAAAGATTTCCTTAGATATCCGGAACCAATAAATCTCCTTGTTTCTGTAGCAGGGTTCTGTGTGGGTATGTGTGTATGCTAGGATATGTCTTAAACACCCAGCCCAGCAGTTTACAACTCCACCTTAGTTTTTACTTCCCCCTTGCTTAAAGTCTTAAGGTTAGGGAGAGGTGAGAGCTGAGGGCCTTCTCAGATGTTTCCTGGGCATGTGCGTAGCCCTAGGTCTGTTCGGTCCTGTACGTGGGGCCTTCTGGATGAAAGAGAAAGGTAAAGAAGGGAGGCATAAAGGTTGGGTAAGAGCATCCTAGCCTGAACCGTGGTTCAAAGAGACTTCTCCAAGGTCACTGGGGAGTCCCTGAGCCAAAGTCTCCCATCAGAGCCGTTCTGAATGTCTCAGAAGTAGACCTGTCTTAGCATCTCTGTTGTGCTCAATTATTCACTGGCTGGGAGTACCTGGTAAGAAGAATGGCCTCCGAACAGCGCAAACACGGTGATAGATTTCGAAAGTGCTGGAGCTGGGCTGCAGGTCCTTTACACTCCCTACCGTCTACCATCAGAGATACGAAAAGGACCTTTTCGTGCCATTATGCGTGGCAACATCAATTTCTGTATATATTTGTAGGTCAATTCGGCAATAGTTTTCCAATTTGTCATGCTTGTTCAAATTTGAACAAACATGCTTGTTCCCTTTCACATCCGATTCTATCCCTAGGAATTTATCCTACTGATATACTCACAAACTTGCATCATCATTTTTCGTTGTTAGAAATTAGAATCAATTTAAAGGTTCATTAATAGAGGGAAAGGGAAAATAGCCTACAGCAATTAAAGAGAATGTTAAATAGGATATTGTCGAAATACCTGTATTAAAGAAGCCATAAAAAGGGAAGAAAACTGGGGCACTTGGGTGGCTCAGTCGGTTAAGCATCCGACTTCAGCTCAGGTCATGATCTCGTGGTTCACAAGTTCGAGCCCCATGTTGAGCTCTGTGATGACAGCACAGAGCCTGGAGCCTGCTTCTTGGATTCTGTGTCTCCCTCTCTCTCTGCCCTTTCCTGTTTGTACTCTGTCTCAGTCTGTCTCTCTCTCTCTCTCAAAAATAAATAAAACATTAAAAAAAAATTTTAAAGGGAAGAAAACGAAGTGGATGGAATGAAAGTATCTTCCTGAATAATAGGTGAATTTTTAGCTCCAAAATTTTATGGCATAGGAGAGAACTTTATAATTCTTCTCTCATATTATGAGACCTTTCACAATTACTTTATTTTAACCAACTACTTGAGGAAGATACATTAGTATAAAATAATCCCTATTAAGGCTAGTTTTGGATATCAGTATAAATCACCAGTTACAATTGATAAGAAAAAAGAGGACAATGAAAAATCAATACTAAATTTTAACTGATTGTGCATAGAGGAGATGACATCACAACTGGAAATTTTAGGTCCCATTGTAAACAAGCCTTTTAAAGACTACTTTAAAAGCAAATATATAGGGGCTCCTGGGTGGCTCAGTCAGTTAAGTGTCCGACTTCAGCTCAGGTCATGATCTCCCAGTTTGTGAGTTCGAGCCCTGCCTTGGGCTCTGTGCTGTCAGCTCAGAGCCTAGAGCCTGCTTCGGATTCTGTGTCTCCCTCTCTCTCTGCCCCTCCCCTGCTCATGCTCTGTCTCTTTCTGTCTCTCTCTCAAAAATAAATAAACGTAATAAAAATAAACAAAAAATTATAAAAGCAAATATATAAGTGGCTATATCATAAAATGATGAAAACAGATACCCACTTATGATTTAGAATACATTTCTCATGACAGCATTATATGTAAATTTAAAACGTTTTTTCTCTACAATATCTTAGAAATAAATATGTTGTATATGGAAAACTGGGTCAGATCACTCAAGGAGAAACTTTAGTGATGATAAAAACCGGTGTTGGGGCGCCTGGGTGGCGCAGTCGGTTAAGCGTCCGACTTCAGCCAGGTCACGATCTCACGGTCCGTGAGTTCGATCGAGCCCTGTGTCAGGCTCTGGGCTGATGGCTCAGAGGCTGGAGCCTGCTTCCGATTCTGTGTCTCCCTCTCTCTCTGCCCCTCCCCCGTTCATGCTCTGTCTCTCTCTGTCCCAAAAATAAATAAACGTTGAAAAAAAAAATTAAAAAAAAAAACCGGTGTTAAATTTTCAAGGAGAGTGTGAATAAAATTGGTTCATGAAACATGAGACAGAGAATATAGCATTACTAAATGTGTGGCTTTAAGTACATATGTGTGATTAATTTATTAAGTATTTTCAAAATCAATATTATAAGTAGATATTTGTTTATGTAGCTTCTATTTAAACAATTTTCTGTATTCAATTTAGCCACAGATTCCTTTTCAAAATTTTGTTTCTCGTTGAGAAAATAGAAAAAGTCTCTATATTCAAAATTATCTTCTAAATGAGCATATTTGTAGAATTCTCGAGCCTTGCAGAAAATCTGCTTCATTTCTCATAGGGAGACGTTGAAGGGCTTATTTTTCATTGTTGAAATCGTTTACATTCATTTTCTATCACTGCCAAACAAATTATCATGAATTTAGTGGTTTAAAATGATCTCTGTAGCACTGGGTGTTATATGGATGGAATGAATCATTGGATTGTACTCCTGAAATCATTATTGAACTGTATGCTAATTAACTTGGATGTAAATTTAAGTAAGTAAGTACATACATACATACATAAAATAGAAGCCCCTGGGTGGCTCAGTCAGTTAAGAGTCCAACTTTGGGTGAGGTCATGATCTTGCAGTCCATGAGTTCGAGGTCTGCGTTGGGCTCTGTGCTGACAGCTCGGAGCCTGGAGCCTGCTTTGGATTCTGTGCCTCCCTCTCTCTCTGCCCCTCCCCTACTCACTCTCTCTCTCTCTCAAAAACAAATAAACATTTAAAAAAATTGAATGATAAATAAATAAATTAATTAATTAAATAAAACGATCCCTGTAGATCATAAATCCAACATGGATCTCCTGGGCTAAAATCAAGGCATCAGCAGAACTGCATTATTTCCTGAAGACTCTGGGGGACAATTTGTTTCTTGGTCTTTTCTAGCCTCTAAGAGCTATCCACATTCCTTGGTTCGTGGTCCTCCTCCTCCTCCACCTTCAAAGCTAGCAACAGCAGATTTAGTTGTTCTCATGTTACTAGGTCATGGATTCTCTGCAGCTGGGAATGATTCTCCACTTTTAAGGACTCAGAAGATTAGACTGGACAGTCCATGATAATCCAGAATAATCGCCCCATCGCAAGGTCCTTAACCTTCTCACAATTTTAAAGTTCTTTTTGTCACACAAAGTAACATACTAAAAGGTTCTGCAGATTAGAACATGGAGATTTGGGAGGGGTTGGCATTATTCTTTCTTCCACATTATAACTTAAAGAATAAAACTTAAGGGTGCCTGGGTGGCTCGGTCCGTAAGCATCTGACTTCGGCTCAGGTCGCCATGATCTCAAGGTTTGTGAGTTCGAGTCCCACATTGGGTGAGCTCGAGCCCCGCTTCAGGTGAGCCCTTCTTCTCTCTCTCTCTCTCTCTCTGCCCCTTGTGGGATTCTGTGTCTCCCACACTCCCTTGTGCCCTCTCCTTCTCTCTCTCTCTCTCTCACACACACACAAAGAATAAAAATGATCAATTAACGTAATCTCAGACTCTTGTCAATAGAACACGATGTATCAACAAATCTGTGCCATTGGGTTGGGTGCTATAAAGTAAAATATAAAGAAGTGTGAAGGAGGCCCCACCTTGAAAAGCATACTATATTGATGGCTCATCAGGAACATTCATGAAAATGCAATTAACAATAAAATGCCTGCATGCTTTAAAATTCAGTTGTTCAACAGGATTTCTTGAGTACCTGCTATGTTGTTCTATGCTCTGATAATACTGTAGGAGTGCACAGCCCAATGTCTACCTTCACGAAGCTGATTTTCGAGTGGGGAAAATAATAAATAAGAAAAGAGACTGATAGATATACTGTAATATCAAGCAGTGATAAAATGGTACGGAGGAAAATAAAGCAAGTGAAGGGGATAAAAAGGAGTGGAATAGCTATTCTGAAAACCATAGCCCTCTGTGAAAGCTGAATGAATAAACGGTACTGAGAGATGTTTACTTGGCTAGAGTAATCTTGAAGTCTTCATGTTTTTTTAAATATTTATTTATTTTTGAGAGACAGAGAGTACAAGCTGGGGAGGGGCAGAAAGACACGAAGACACAAAATCCAAAGCAGGCTCCAGGCTCTGAGCTGTCAGCAGAGAGCCCAATGTGGGGCTCGAACTATGAGATCATGACCTGAGCCAAAGTCGGATGCTTAACCGACTGAGCCACCCAAGTTCCCCCGGAAGTCTTCATGCTTGACAAATGGAATATATGTCTTAGGAGGATAAGTAAAGGTAACAAACGGACAGACCAGTATTTCTCCTTTCGTTCCATGGATCACCCTCACCAGAATCCACAAAGGTAACTGCTAAAAGTGCCCCCTATGGGCCTGCTGAGTTAGAATCTCTGTGGATGAAAGCCTAGGAATATAACAGGTGATTATTTTTTTTTTAATTTTTTTTTCAACGTTTATTTATTTTTGGGGGGACAGAGACAGAGCATGAACGGGCGAGGGGTAGAGAGAGAGGGAGACACAGAATCGGAAACAGGCTCCAGGCTCCGAGCCATCAGCCCAGAGCCTGACGCGGGGCTCGAACTCACAGACCGTGAGATCGTGACCTGGCTGAAGTCAGACGCTTAACCGACTGCGCCACCCAGGCGCCCCAACAGGTGATTATTAACCTACACTGAATCATGGGGAAAAAAATACCAAGATACAGTCTTAAAATATTAAAATTCAAAAGAGAACTATACTGTCCCTTCCCTGCAGCAACATATAGCTCATGTCGTGCTTGGGGACGTAATGAGTAGACTAAACTGGTGAAACAAATAGTTGAAACTGGAAGGATGCTTGCCACCGCGTTAAGGAATTTAATCTCTTTATAGAATGATGAACCATCAAGTATTAATGAGCAAGCAATTAACATTCAAAAGCAATATTTTAGGACTGTTAGCAATATTTAGGACTATTATCACTTGCATCACCGCACAGGATGGGCTGGAGGTAAGGATGTCAATAACAAGGAAAGGTATGATAAATCAATGGTAGTATTACAGGCATGAGGCATTAAGCATCAGAGTCAGGTCAATTTCAGTAATAATCAAGACGGAAGAACAGAGAGGACATTATGAGTCAAGTAGAAATGGGGCTCTGTGACTGCATTGATTGTGTGAATGAAGGAAATGTCAGAAATGACTCAGATTTTGAACCTAGATAACTGATGAAATGGATTTGATGATCATTATGGAACACCATTAGTTAGCTTGATGGGGACAATAGTCATAAATGATTGTAGAAAAGTGTAGGAGAAAAAAGCTATTACTTGTTCCTGCAATTTTTCTAAATTTGCCAGTAAGCCAAGAAAAATGATTAGAGCCTACTCTTGTACCTCTACTCAAGTTAGCCACATGAAATAACACCTTGCACTTAGGAATCAATGTGTAAAAAAAAAACTTTTAATATTAAAGAAAGTTGAAACTAGTCCTTTTCAGCAACCATTAGTAATTTATTGGCTAAGGAGGGAGTAGAATTTAATTATACCTTTACGATTGTCAATATTACTAACATTTTGGAGAAAATGTATACTCCTTCATGTGTGGTTCTTCATTTATAGCACATATGATTAAACATAATAATACACTAAGCAATAATTACTATCGTTTGCTAAATTATAAGCCTTTCAATTACCTAGTGATCCATGTAGAAGAAATCTCGTTTTTTTTTTTTTTTTAAAAAGAAAACAACTTACTTTTTAAGGCTGAAGTACACGTTTTTCTAAACCAAGATGTGGCAGGATAGGCACGAAAATAAGGAACAGGCAATTTGGGATTAGAGTCACCCATGCATTTTAAATTAAATTGACTGTGGATGTGAATAATATGTGCCCTAACCTCTCTCTCTCTCCCTGTCTCTCTCTCTCCTACTCTTTCTTTCTCTCACCCTCTCTCCACACACATACACAGGGCTGTGCATATACATGTATAATTTAAAATTTTGTTCACTACATTACATGCCTGTGGAATTATCTATGCATATCAAAAAGCATTTGGCAATACGTTTTTACTACTCTAGAAACATATCTGTTTTCATGCCATCTTCTCTACAAAGTCTACTGCCTCTGCTTTATTTGAAAGACAAATCATGCGTCTCTCTTCCCTTAATTTTCGACTTGAAGAGAAACAGCAAGCAACTCTAAGAATCAAAGACCCTCCCTTACTTTTTCTGAAGCCAAGCCTTTCGAGAGACTCAACTGGGTATTTTTGAGTATTCATGTGACTACTTTGTCTTCTCATGTGTAGCTATTTAATAGATATAAGGGGGGATGGGTTCGGCATCCATTAATGGCTCAGTATTCCTTATCAGAACACACCTTGTAAAGATAACGCTACTCTGGATGCAATGTTTAAAAAAATATTTGAAGGCATTGGATTATGACCAAACACGAGCAGCAACTGGAAAAATTTGACTATAGGAAGAAAGTTAAAATACTAGTGGGGTTTATTTTCTTTTAGCCTGAAGACAGGCCCCAGTCACTGGCAGCTTTGTGGATAAATACTATGATGGAAAGTTTGTAGTGTCAACTTCCTAGAAAAACCAGAGGAGGGAGTTCTGGGGAACCACAGCCACTGAACAGTGAAGAGAAAAATGGCAGAAGATAGAGCCTCGGAGCGAGATGCCCAAATACTATGAATAGTCTATGACCAAATTTCTGGCCAATCCCTGAATGATATATGAATGAGACAGACCACAACCAGTAAAACGAAAGGAAAGGAAATGGATTGAGATCTCAGCTGTTATCCACCACACGGAGACATTGCTCACATTATGAGTTCAACTACTATCTTAAAAAATGATACTCTTTTGAAAAATATTACAAAACAAAAGCCAGAATCTCTGTAAGATAAGCTCTACAGCTTTAAATAAAAAAAAAATACTCAAAATATGAATAACTGGAGAAATGACTGATTCAAACAGAAAGAAAGTCCGTGGAGACCAACCTCAAGATTTTATGACTATTTTATTACTCTGAAGACTCAAGACTTTATTTTGTTTTCTTAATTTTTTTTTTTTTTACATTTTGTATTTTTTTTTTTTAATTTGCTCCAGCTAGGATTTTAACTGTCACTTTCCCACACTCTAGATTATTTCTGACCCCATCACAAGGAGCCCTTGAATCAGCTAAGGTTAAAAAGTTGGAAATGAAGACCCTTACCCTGCCATCTTGCGAATGGAGTCTCCTTTCTGAAAAAAAACCAAAAGGTTATTGTGTGAGCCTAGATGAATCCCACTCTCAGATTTCCACAGTCCAACCACCTCATCTCAGCCCCTTTTAGGCAGAGAGAAGAGGAGAATCTGGTTCCCCAATTCTCTTCCTTCACCTTGTGAAATAACAAGGGGAAAGCCTGCCATGGTAACGATTCACCTTAATTCATCTTTTTTTTTTTTCAACGTTTTTTTATTTATTATTTTTGGGACAGAGAGAGACAGAGCATGAACGGGGGAGGGGCAGAGAGAGGGAGACACAGAATCGGAAACAGGCTCTAGGCTCCGAGCCATCAGCCCAGAGCCTGACGCGGGGCTCGAACTCACGGACCGCGAGATCATGACCTGGCTGAAGTCGGACGCTTAACCAACTGCGCCACCCAGGCGCCCCCTTAATTCTTCTTTAAGCTGCCTCCCTTCTCCATCCTCATAAAAACCCAAGATTTTATAACTATGATCAGGGCTGTAAAGAAATTATGCTTGTTACGAATTACTTGAAATCTCAACAGAAAAATAGAACCTATAAAATAAACAAAAGGGAACTTGTAGTATTAAAAAAATACAATCTCATAACATAAATTGTTGAATAGGCTTAACAGCAGAATGGAAATGCTAGAAAAAAAAGTCAGGAAATTTGCAGGTAGATCAATAGAAATTAGCCCATCTGCCACAGGAATTAGACGACATAAAGAAATAGAAGGCATCCAAATTCATAAAGAAGAAGTAAAACTCTCACTATTTGCAGATATCATGGTACTATATGTAGAAAACCCTAAAGACTCTACCAAAAAACTGCCAGAACTGATAAATGAATTCAGTAAAGCCACAGGATACAAAATGAGTATACAGAAATGTGTTGCATTCCTATATCTAATAATGAAGCAGCAGAAAGTGAAATTAGCCAAACAGTCCCATTTACCATTGCACTGACAATGATAAAATACCTAGGAATAAAACTAACTAAAGAGGCAAAACACCTATATTCTGAAAACTGTAAAACACTAGCGAAAGAAATTCGAGATAAAGCAAACAAATAGAAAGACATTCCACGCTCAGAGCTTGGAAGAACAAATAGTGTTAAAATGTCCATCGTGCACAAAGCAGTCTACAGATTTAATGCACTCCCTATCGAAATACAAACAGCATGTTTAACAGAAATAGAACAAGCAATTCTAAAATTTGTACGGAACCACAAAAGACCTTGACTAGCCAAAGCGATCCTGAAAAACAACTCACAACTTTACTGATGACTGGAGTCATTACAATCCCGGATTTCAAGTTATATTATAGAGCAGTAGTAATTAAAATAGTATGGTACTGGAATAAAAATGGGCACATGGACCAGTGGAATAGAACAGAAAACCCAGAAGAAAAACCCACAATTATATGGTCAAAAGTAATGCATATGGAAAAGTAATGCATTAAATCAGGGAAAATTATTTAATAAACAGCGACATAGCAGAACAAACACTGAAAGTCAGTAGATAGTAGAAGAACGTGTTAAGTGCTGGAAAAAATCTGAAATGTGATATTATACTTTGTTAATGAAGGCCAAACAAATTCATTTTCAGAAAGAGGTAAAAGATCTGTATGCTGAAGACTATAGAAATCGTCTGCAAGAAATTGAAGAAGACACAAAGACATGGAAAAACATTCCATGCTCCTGGAGAGGAAGAAGAAATATTGTTAAAATGTCAATACCACCCAAAGCAATCTACCCTTTCAATGTCATCCCTGTCAAAACAACACCAGTATTCTTCACAGAGCTAAAACAAACAGTTTTAAAATACGTATAATATAAAAACGGGGAGGGGGACAAAACATAAGAAACCCTTAAAAAGGGAGAACAAACAGAGGGTTACTGAAGGGGTTGTGGGAGGGGGGATGGGCTAAATGGGTAAGGGGCATTAAGGAATCTACTCCTGAAATCATTGTTGCACCATATGCTAACTAATTTGGATGTAAATTAAAGAAATAAAATAAATATGTATGGAACCAGAAAAGACCACAAATAGCCAAGGTAATATTGAAAAAGAGAACCAAAGCTGGAGTCATCACAATTCTGGACTTCAAGCGGTATTACAAAGCTGTAATCTTCAAGAGAGTATGGTACTGGCACAAAAACAGACACAGATCAATGAAATAGAACAGAGAACCCGGAAATGGACCCACAAACATATGGCCAACTAATCGTTGACAAAGCAGGAAAGAATATCCAATGGAAAAAAGTCTCTTCAGCAAATGGTATTGGGAAAACTGGACAGCGACATGCAGAAGAATGAAACCGGACGATTTTCTTATACACAACATAAACTGAAAAGGAATGAAACACTTCAATGTAAGACAGGAAGCCATCAAATCCTAGAGGACAAAACAGTCAACAATCTCTTTGACCTCAGCCGCAGCATCTTCTCCCGAGGCAAGGAACACAAAAGCAAAAATGAACTATTGGGACCACATCAAGATAAAAAGCTTCTGCACAGCGAAGGAAATGATCAACACAACTAAAAGGCAACCTACCGAATGGGAGAAGATGTTTGCAAATGACGTATCAGATAAAGGGTTAGTATCCAAAATCTATAAAGAACTGATGAAACTCAACACCCAAAAAACAAATAATCCAGTAAGTAAATGGACAAAAGACATGAACAGACACCTTTCCAAAGAAGACATCCAGATGGCTAACAGACACATGAAAAGATGCTCAATATCACTCATCATCAGGCAAATACAAATCAAAACCACAAGGAGATATTACCTCACACCTGTCACAATGGCTAAAATGAACAATTCAGGAAACAACAGATGCTGGCAAAGATGCAAAGAGGATCTCTTTTGCACTGCTGGTGGAAATGCAAAGTGGTGCAGCCACTCTGGAAAACAGTATGGAGTTTCCTCAAACAATTAAAAATAGAACTACCCTACGAACCAACAATTGCACTACTAGGCATTTATCCAAGGGATACAGGTGTGCTGTTTCAAAGGGACACATGCACCCCCATGTTTATAGCAGCACTATCAACAATAGCCAAAGTATGGAAAGAGCCCAAATGTCCATCGATGAATGAATGGATAAAGAAGATGTGGTATATATACACAATGGAGTATTACTCGGCAATCAAAAAGAATAAAATCTTGCCATTTGCAACCACGTGGATGGAACTAGAGGGTATTATGCTAAGTGAAATTAGAGAAAGACAAATATCATATGACTTCACTCATATGAGGACTTTAAGATACAAAACAGATGAACATAAAGGGAGGGAAGCAAAATAATATAAAAACAGGGAGGGGGACAAAACATAAGAGACTCTTAAATATGGAGAACAAACAAAGGGTTACTGGAGGGGCTGTGGGAGGGGGATGGGCTAAATGGATAAGGGGCATTAAGGAATCTACTCCTGAAATCATTGTTGCACAATATGTTAACTAACTTGGATGTAAATTTAAAAACAAATTAATTAATTTAAAAAATTAAAAATAGAATTACCCTCCAACCCAGCAATTGCACTACTAGGTATTTATCCAAAGGATATAAAAATGCTATTTTGAAGGGACACATGCACCCCAATGTTTATAGCACCACTATCAACAATAGCCAAAGTATGGAAAGAGCCCCAAATGTCTGTCAACTGATAAATGGATAAAGAAGATGTGGCATATATATATATATATATATATGTATAAAATGGAATATTACTCGGTAATCAAAGAATTAAATCTTACCATTTGCAACAACGTGGATGGAACCAGAATGTATTATGCTAAGCAAAATTAGTCAGAGAAAGATAAATATCATATGTCACTCATATGTGGAATTTAAGAAACACATCTGATAAACATAGGGGAAGGGAAGGAAAAATAAGATAAAAACAGAAAGGGGGGCAAACCATAAGAGGCTTAAATCCGGAGAACAAACTGAGGGTGGCTGGAGGGGAGGTGGGTGGGGGATGGGCTAGATGGGTGATGGGCATTGAGGACGGCACCTGTTGGGATGAGCCCTGGGTGTTGTATGTAAGTGATGAATCACTAAATTCCACTCCTGAAACCATTACCACACTATGTGTTAACTTCAATAAACTTTAAGAAAAAGAGAAATAATTTGTTATTAACAGACTTCCATTATAAAAAAATTACGTAGGAGATTTTTCAAAAATTAAGAAAAATAATACCAAAAGAAAATGTGGAAGTTTATAATAAAAACTCAGCTGGAAACGATAAATTATGCCAAAACAAAACATCAAGGTAGTCTCTGTCATTTATATTTTATCCCAGAAGTGATTTTTCTCATATTTCTCATATTTTCTCTTCTCTGTAGATTTGGGAATAAATCATGATGCCAGTGAGTTTTGAAATAATGTTTGTCAAGTGTGAATATGTAATTTCCAAAGAAATTATGAAAGATGTATGTGTGTGCATGTAAATGAATGACTTTGATTTTAGATGCTTTTTAAATATCTTTGGTTTTAACTATTTTTGCAATGATTTGATTGAGAACTCTGGTTATAAAATGGGGAGTAAAATGAAATTCTCTACCTTGACCTTCTGGAAATCCCCCAAACGCAAAAGGAGAATAAGAAAAAGAAATACAAAAAAGAAAAAAACAGTTTCTTGTTTGATTGCCCTAAGGGATGTCTGGAACTCTGAATCACACCCTGTGAGGATGGGCTTCATACACATTTAAAGTTAAATAATGATGCACAAAGACACCAAGAAAAAAAAAAATGCCCTTTCCCATCTCCCAGACATGTGGCACATTCTGAGGAGCAAAACAACAATTTATTATTACAATTGAATCGAAGCCATTACTTTAATAGTTTGAAATTGTGTTCTAGGGACATCTCAATATTACTTACCTTTTGGGGGACATCTTTCAGAAAGGGTTGAGGAAAATTATACATAAGTGGTTCTTTGGAGCTCACTTTTAGTTCAAAGAGATTTAGTTATTTTTTTTTCATTCCAATAAAAATGAAAATAAATTGTAAAAATCTGAACTCATTGACAAAAGTTTATACTACCTACAGATGGTGACGAAATGGGTCAACTGTCTCAAGTTATAGCAGTGTAAAGCATCATCTTATTAGAATACAATACAAAGAAAGTCCTTTAACCACACTATCTATTCATTGATTTGCCAAAATAATCAATATTCTGTTTCCTCTATAAAGCATCCTAATTTTTTATGTTTATTTATTTCTTTTGAGAGAGAGAAAGAGAGAGTGTTTGCAGGGGAGAGGGAGTGAGAGAATCCCAAGCCGACTCCATACCACCAGCGTGGAGCCTGATGCAGGGTTCCAACCTACAGACCATGAGATCCTGACCTGAGCAGAATCAAGAGTCAGATGCTTAACCATCTGAGCCACCCGAGGGCCCCTCTCTATACAGCATTCTAATTGATGTCCAGGACAGGCTAAATGCTGATAGTTGGCTATATTCTTAGTACTTTCACATTCTTTCCCTCCCACTATTCAAATTCTGTGCTTACAAAGAGTCTACGAAGTTTGTTCCAAAAGTTATTTATGCCAGTTTTGTATGTTAATATATTAGGTGATTTAAGGAAATGCTATGTAAAGTGATGAAGTATAAATGCAAAAAAGAGCTGTTCTTTCTATGAAAACGAAGTTCAGTGCTTTGGAAACTACTATTAAAAGTGTGTCTGTGGAGCGCCTGGGTGGCTTAGTCGGTTAAGCAGCCGACTTCGGCTCAGGTCACGATCTCGCGGTCCGTGAGTTCGAGCCCCGCGTCGGGCTCTGTGCTGACAGCTCAGAGCCTGGAGCCTGTTTCGGATTCTGTGTCTCCCTCTCTCTGACCCTCCCCCATTCATGCTCTGTCTCTCTCTGTCTCAAAAATAAACAAACGTTAAAAAAAATTAAAAAAAAAATAGAAGTGTGTCTGTAACACAGAGATCAATGGAACAGAACAGAAAACTCAGAAATGAACCCACAACTATATGGTCAATTATTCTTCAGTAAAGCAGAATAGAACATGCAATGGAAAAACAACAGTCTCTTCAACAAATGGTGTTGGGAGGACTGGACAGCTACATGCAAAAGAATGAAACTGGACCACATTCAAAATGGATGAAAGACCTAAACGCGAGACAAGAAACCATCAAAATCCTGGAGGAGAACACAGGCAATAACTTCTTTGACATCAGCCACAGCAACTTCTGACTAGATATGTCTCCTGATGCAAGGGAAACAAAAGCAAAAATAAACTATTGGGACGTCATCAAGATAAAAGTCTTCTCCATAGCAAAGGAAACAATTGGCAAAATTAAAAGCCAGCCTACGAATGGTAGAAGGTATGTGCAAATGGCATATCTGATAAAGGGTTAGTATCCCAGACCTATAAAGAACTTATCAAACTCAACACCCCTAAAATACATAATCCAGTTTAAAACATGGGCAGAAGACACGAATAGACATTTTTCCAAAGAAGACAGACATCGAGATGGCTAACAGAATCATGAAAATGTGCTCGATATCACTCGTCATCAGGGAAATACAAATCAAAACTACAACAACTACCTAAAAAATAACTACAAAAACTACCACCTCACACCTGTCAGAATGGCTAAAATTAACAACACAGGACACAAGTGTGGGCGAGGATGTGGAGAAAGGGGAACCTCTTACACCATTGGTGGGAATGCAAAGTGGCGCAGCCGCTCTGGAAAACAGTATGGAGGTTCCTCAAAGCGTTAAAAATAGAACTACCCTACAATCCCACAATTGCACTACTAGGTACAATTTACCTTTTACCCAAAAGGTACAAAAATGACTCCAAGGGATGCATGCACCCTGATGTTTATCGCAGCACCGTCACCGATAGCCAAATTATGGAAAGAGCCCAAATGTACGTCGACGGACGAATGGATAAAGAAGTGATATATAAACATACAATAGAATATTACTCAGCCATCAAAAAAGAATGATGATGCCATGGACGGAGCTAGGGAGTATTATGACAAATGAAATAAATCAGTCAGAGAAAGACGTAATACCACATCATTTCACTCATATGTGGAATTTAAGCAACAAAACAAATGAACACAGGGGGGAGAAAAGGCAAACGAGAAAAGAGACTCGTAAGTCTATTAAGAAACTGATGGTTACTGGAGGGGAGGGGAGGGGGGGTGGGGTAAACAGGTGATGGGGACTAAGGAGAACACTTCTTGTGAGGAGGACCGGGTGTTGTATGTAAGGGATGAATCACTAAATTCTACACCTGAAACTAATATTGCACTCTGTTAATTAGCTGGAATTTAAATAAAAACTTGGAAAAAATAAAAATAGATATCTATGTAAGTAAAAAAATGTGGGTCTCTAAACATTGCTTTTGAACTTGATGTGGATGAGACTACAACTATAGGCAAAACTCCATGAACGTTGAAAGGTTTTTGAACTCAGATTTCTTGCCAGTTCTTTAGGTCTTTAAGGAAACTCAAAAAAATTGTAGAAAAATGAATTATATGGTATAGTTTACATCGGAAAGATAATGTGGAGTTCAGACTACTGATATTGTAGGGGGTATAGCTCAGGGGCAGAGCATCAGGGTAGGGGGTATAGCTCAGGGGCAGACTACTGATTTTGTATACTCAAAGCAAAGACCCTATGTAAAAAAGGGCAAATGTACATTTTATGTTTTAAACTTTTATGGCACATGTTCATCATCTTTATGTTTCCACACTTTAGAACACCTAAAAAAAGTTGTACCACAATGTCACAGAACAACAACAACGAAAAAACGGTTTATCTGTGCCACTTGATGTGTGATTAGCCATGAAACGTTCATTTTCTTTTCTTTTTTAATTTTTTTAATGTTTGTTTATTTTTGAGAGAGACAGTATGAGTGGGGGGGGGGGCAGAGAGAGAGGGAGACACAGAATCCGAAGCAGGATTCAGGCTCTGAGCTGCCAGCACAGAGCTTGGCTCGGGGCTCGAACTCGTGAACTGTGAGATCATGAGCTGAAGTCGGACGCTTAACTGACTGAGCCACCCAGGCACCCCCACGAAACTTTCATTTTCAAACAGTCTTCTGGAGAATTGCTAGATATATATATATATATTTTGGTCTCTCCAATCAACAGGAGTTTAATAACATGAAATATATGCTTTCTAAAATGGAGAAGTCATGCGAATAAATATGGTGTTCAATTATCATTGTCCGACTCCATTGTTCCCCTATTAGTATTTCATTATTTTAAGTTAACTTGGCATGATGATAATAGTTAAAAGCCTATGTAGAAAGCTTCGTAATCATTTGAACAGTAGCTAGCATTTGTGGCGGCTTTGCTACATGCCAGTCACCTTGCTAAGTGCTTCATGGGAATAAGCCCATTTAATTTGCGCAGCTCTGAAACTAACTCCCAGTTATAAGACATGCTATCATCCCGTAGCCTATCATACCCACTTTTGTGTCAAATACGTATCATAATGAAGCATCTCGGTGCCTCGTTCCAAAGCGAGTAACGCAGCATAATATGAAAAGCCTGCTGCTTCTGAGAGGAAAACAGTGCAGAGTAATGAAAGCCCTTCGGTTTAAAACGTGGAGCAAATTCCGAAGATTAATCTCTTCTTTACTCAAGTGCATGGAGCAATCAAATTGAAAACGAAAGGTAAAATTAAGGAAATGTGTTTCGCTGAAGGGTAATGATAGTTCCATGACCGATCCATCGAGTCATGTATTATTGTCACTGCTGATGTAATTCATTTTGACTTAAGCATATGTAATAAAGTTTACATCCTGTAAGAGATCATTTCCCCTAAAGTCACAACACATTACATTCACTGTATTAGTTTAATTTCTACGGAGATCCGGCTTTTCCCCAAAGAAACATTTAAAAGTACCCTTCACATTTTCCTGAACAAGGAAAGTCTTGGCCAGCCCTTCACATCCACTCTTATTTAAACTTAACAAAACAAAACAAAACCCAAAACTCTAAAAGGGTAGGTACCTTATTCTTTCCAATGTACTGATACGCAGAGTGAGACTGGGAGAATATAGGACGCTTGCATCAGCACCCGTGATAAATGTGGAAATCTAACGAAACAGAATGTCGAATAGGACTTCTCTTATTGCCATGAGGTGGTCCACCAGAACCCCCAGCTGAAAACTCGTGGGGGAAAGAATGATACGAAGTCACTTTTTCTAAAAGGAGCCTCCATCAAGAGGCCCCCGAATTAGGTCCAGATGTCACACTGAATGTGTCCCAACTCGTTCTTCCCATAGCCAGCCACCGCCCGCCTGCTTCACCCGGTATAATGAGAGAGCAGGAAGCTCGTGGGCTGTCGAGTGACTCCACTGCCTCCTAGTGGAGACGGCGTGCCATTTTCTTCTGGAAACCAAATAGTGTGGCATGCCAAGGCAACGCGTTCCTGACGTTTGGGATGCATGTGAAAAGAGTAGAGGGGCATTGCATTCTTGGGCAAATTTGTTTTTCTTTCTCAGGACTCTTTTGGCTAGTCAAGGCCCCTGCCATTCCTTATGAATCAGAGGATCAGCATTTCCCAAGATTAATCTCTTCTTTACTCAAGTGCCTGGAACAATCGAATTGAAAACGAAAGAGAAAATTAAGGAAAGTGCTAGAAAGGGGCTGTTTGAATTTTGATAGGGGGGTGCACTGTATCTGAAGATCTCTTGCAGCAGTATTGATATTTTAACTCTTCTTGCTCCAGTTCCATAAAATGTAGAGTAGATTGCTTATTTGAAATCTTTCTTTTCTAACGTAGGCATTAATTGCTGTAAATGTTTTGCTGAGCAACGCTTTCACTGCACCTCAGAAGTTTGGGTATGTTGTGTTTTCATTTTCACTCATCTCTAAATACTTTCTAATTTGCTTTGTGATTTTTTTTTAAGTTTATTTATCTTGAGAAAGAGAGAGAATGTGCGAGCAAGGGAGGGGCCGAGAGAGAGAGGGAGGGAGAGGATCCCAAGCAGGCTCCGTGCCATCCGCACAGAGCCTGACACAGGGCTTGCGCTCAGGGACCCTGAGATCATGACCTGCGCCAAAAGCAAGAATGGGATGCGTTGCGATTTTTTTGTTGTTGACCCGTTGGCTGTTGAATGTGTTGTTTAAGGGCCACGTGTTAGTGAAATTTACGGGGTTTTGTTATTGTTATTGATTTCTATCTTCATTTCTTTGGGGTCGAGAAGACATTTTGCATGGTTTCAATAGTATAAAATGTACTGTGATTTCAATAGTATAAAATGTATGGGCCTGGAGGGTTTTCTATTTGCACTCGAGAAGGATGTGTGTTCTGTTATTTTGTGGGGGGGGGGAGTGTTCTCTATATAGTTAGCTTAGTTTTGTTTTTGTCCTCTGTATTCTTGTTGCTCTTCTGACTAGATAATCTATCGATTACTGAAAGTGGAGTATTGAAGTCTACAAGTATTATTTTAAAACTATTTCTCCCTTCAAGTCTGGCAGTGTTCGCTTCCTATATTGTGTGGCTCTGTTTTTAAAATATGTTTATTGTTATTGTTTATTGTTATTATATGTTATTGTTCTAAAATATGTTTAAAATATTGTTGTATCTCCTAATGAATTGACCCTTTTCTCAATGTGTAGTATTTTTGTGTCTTATGACAATATTTGACTTCAAGTCCATTTTTTTCTGATATTAATATAAATACCCATCTCTCTTTTAGTTGCCATTTGCTTGGAGTATCTTTTTTCCATCTTTTTGCTTTCAACATATTTCTGCCTTTTCATCTAGAGAGTGAGTCTCCTGGGGCGCCTGGGTGGCTCAGTCGATTAAGCTTAAGCGTCTGACTCTCAATTTCAGCTCAGATCATGATCTCATGCTTAGTGAGTTTGAGCCCTGCATCAGGCTCCGCGCTGACAGTGCAGAGCTTCCTTGGGATTCTCTCTCGCTCACTCTCACTTTGCCCCTCCCTTGCTTGCAGGCACTCTCTCCCAAAATAAATAAATAAACTTAAAAAAATAAAGGGTCTCTTGTAGAGAGCATATTATTGAATCATTCTGGTCAAATCTGACTTTTGATTGGAGAGGTTAATTTACTTACACTCAAAATAATTACTGACAAAAAAGGACTTAATTACTCTCTTTTGGCTGTTTGTTTTCAAAATGTCTTCTACTTTTCTCCCCCCACTGACTCCATTTTTCCATTTTTTTCTCCCCCCACTGACTTCTTTTGTGCTTCGTTGATTTTTGTAGTGACATGTTTCGATTCCCTTCCCTTCTGTTTATATTGGGTTAGGTCTTTTCTTAGTGGATACCATGGGAATTATAATTAAGATGGTAAAGTTATAACAATCTACCTTGAATAGATACCCAATTACCTTCCATAACATACAAAAACTCTAGTCCTCTTCTCCTTGGGTTGGCCGCCTGCCCAGTCAGCTACACCTCTGCACACCCCACCTCTCCACTCTTGGGTCCTCAGCCTTGCATCCAGGGGGTGTCCCCAACCCCCCACCCAGAGGGGTGCTGGGCAGGACTCAGCCCAGGTCTGTCCCCACCAGGGGTGTGACAGCAGCTGTTCCATGCACACACACCCCAACTGTCCCCCCAGTACTCCTGCCTGGGGAAGAGGCTGTCAGCCAGGCTGCCCTGGTGGGCATTTTGTGTTCAGAAATAAATAGTCTATCCTGGGGAGGGAGATTCTGGTCCTACACAACTCCCTCCCTCTCCGTTCCATTGTCGCTTTTACAGGTTGCTTCTTCATATATTACGTGACAAAGAACTTAGATTTATACTTATTTTTATGCGTTTGGCTTTTTAAAAATTAATTTATTTAAATTCAAGTTAGTTAACATATAGTGTAGTATTGGTTACAGGTATAGAATCTAGCGATTCATCACTTACATATAACGCCCAGTGCTCATCACAGGTGCCCTCCTTAATGCCCACTGTCTTTTCAGCTCATCCTCCCACCCACCCCCCCCCCGCCAGCAACCATCAGTTTGTTCTCTATGTTCAAGAGTCCCCTATCATTTGCCTCCCTCTCTGTTTTTGTCTTATTTTTATGCATTTGTCCCTTAAATCATGTAGAAAATAAAAAATTGTGGTTATAAGTTAAAAATACAATAATATTGGCTTTTATATTACCCACGTGGTTATCTTCACTAGAGGTGTTCACTTCATTGTATGCCTCTAGTTACCTTCTAGTGCCTGGTCATTTCAGTGTGGAGGACTGTCTTTATCATTCTGTGTGGGCAGTTCTCCTGGTAACAAGCTCTCTCAGCTGTTGTTTATCTGAGGATATCTTAATTGCTCCTTCGTTTTTGAAAGATAGTTTTACTGAATATAGAATTGAGTGACAGTTTCCACACCCCCCCCCCCCCGCTATCATCTGCCCTCTGTGCTTTCTGATGAGAAATTAGCTGATAATCACATTGCAAATCGCTTGTATATGATTCTCTCTGATTGGATTTCAGCACATTGATTATAATATAGCCTAGTGTGGATCTCTTTTAGTTTATCCTTCTTGGGGCTTATTGATTACCTGGATAATTTCAATACTCCTATCTTCAAGGTCACTGATTTTTTTTTTTCTTCCTGCTCAAATTTGCTTGTGAACTCCTCCGGTGAAATTTTCCCTTCAGTTATTTCACTTTTCAGCTGCAGAATTTCTGTGTTTATAACTTCTATCTCTTTATTGGTATCACAATTTTCTTCATAAGTAATTTTCCTCAATTCTTTTAATTCTTTGTTCGTGGTCTCCTTTGGCTTTGAGCATATTTAATAAGGCAGCAGGTTTAAGGTCTTTCTCTAAGTAAGTCCTATACTTGTGCTCAGGAACGGTTTCTGTCAGCTTATTATTATTTTTTTCTCTGGGTCATAATTTCCCATTTATTTGTATGCTTTGTGATTTTGTTGTTGTTGTTGAAAACTCAGCATTTCAATATTGTAACGTGAGGGGCGCCTGAGTGGCTCGGTCGGTTGAGCATCAGACCTCGGCTCAGGTCATGATCCCACAGTTTGTGGGTTCGAGCCCAGCTCCAGGCTCTGTGCTGACCCTGGAGCCTGCTTCGGATTCTGCCCCCCCTCTCTCTGCCCCTCCCCCACTCATGCTGTGTCTCTCTCTGTCTCTCAAAAATGAATAAACGTTAAAAAAAAATTAAATATTGTACTGTGATAACTTGGGGAATCAGATTCTCCCACTTCCCGAGACTTAGCTGTGCCTGATTGTTAAAAGGTTATGATCATCGATTTGGTTCATTAGCTTTCCAGATTCTTTCTAGAAAGACTCTATTGCTGGTCATGTGTGGTCGCTAAAGCTTCTGTTCTTTTATCTTGTGTTCAGCTAGTGCTTTGATAAAAATGTCCTTCAACACGGGATTAGAAACAAACAAGAAGACGTGCACGCCAAATAGCGTGTCTCTTAGACTTTGCAGTGTCTCTGTTCTGGGTCTGTTTGTCACTGTGTCTTCGCCTTCATTTCCTGCTTGCCCTGCGCCTGGAGATCAGCCAGAGGGAAAAGCTTGGGCTTTTCTCATGTCTTTTCAGAGCAGGCATCCTGTGCCTATAGCTTTCTTAACTCCCTAGAGGAGCCTCGCATTTTTGAGCACCCTCATTTCCTAAAGAAAGTCTCGCCTTAGCTTTTCTTCCTAGGCTTTAGACAGTCTCTTGTATGTCTCAACCATAATTGTTTAGCTAGGCAGCTGCTGGCTTTTTATTCTCCTTACGAGATTTTCAAACAATACCTGATGCTTTTCCGCCCAGAGTGAGTTCCAAGTTGGGCAGGACAAAGAAGAATGCCTTGTCTTAGACTTCAGGTAGTCCTCACACTGATCAAACTGATTAAAACACACAAGCACAGTAATTTATCAGTGTGATCTGTTCTACTCCCTTCAAAATAAGAGACCAGGGTCACACCATGGGAATGTAGTCTAACATCACCAAGACTATTTCTGAGCCAGGGAGGGTGTGGGACAAAGGCAAGTAAAACCTCCACAGAGCTTTCCCACCAGTTTTTTTTTTCATATTTATTAATTTTTGAGAGAGAGAGAAAAACAGAGCATGAGCAGGGGAGGGGCAGAGAGAGAGGGAGACACAGCATCCGAAGCAGGCTCCAGGCTCCGAGCTGTCAGCACAGAGCCCGACGCGGGGCTTGAACCCACGAATTATGAGATCGTGACCTGAGCCGAAAGCGGACACTTAATCAACTGAGCCACCCAGGCAGCCCTCCCACCATGTTTAAGTTGCCTTTTTTCTTGATTCAGTGTTCACTTGGTTGCGGTAAACCCTTGACTACTTTCCAGGAATCTGACAAAGTTGTTTCTGAAGACATCTGCTTGTTTTTTAATATTTCTGTGGAAGGACAGACGTTTGGAGAAAAACTTCTCTACCAGTTCACTTATGTGTATTTGGAAGTAATGAGAGTATGTCAGTTATTGATAGGTGGGTACAAATCTCCAGCTATATTTGTGTATGTATCTCTTACTTCCTTTATGCTGTTTGATATTGTACCATATTCTCTGTGACTCTGTTAAATTTTTGTTTGTTTGTTTGTTTATCTATTTATTTATTTATTTATTTTATTATTTTAGAGAGAATGTGAGTGCGGGGAGGGGCAGAGGGGGAGAGAGAAAGAATCTGGAGCAGGTTCCAACCTGGGGCTCGATCCCGTGACCCTGGGATCCCGTGACCCTGGGATCATGACCTGAGCCAAAATCCAAAGTCAGATGCTGAAGCAACTGAGCTACCCAGGCACCTCTGTTATCTTTTTTTTTTTTTTTTTCAAGAAATCTTTATCGTTTTCCTTCTTTCTTTCTGAAGAAATTGCTATTGACCTGTATCCAGGTTCACTTTTTTTCCTCCCGTCGCCCATCTATTATTAAGCAAGAGAGTAAAATTTACAGTTCATGCATTCTGCATTGCTTTCCTAAAGTTTCCTTTGGATTCTTATGTATAGTTTTCATTTCTCTACTAAGCTTCCCTTTTACTCGTTGATACCATGTTTTTCCTCAATTATTTGACTCACATTTTCTTTAATATTTTGGACGTATTTTTTTTTTAATTTTTTTTTTCAACGTTTATTTATTTTTGGGACAGAGAGAGACAGAGCATGAATGGGGGAGGGGCAGAGAGAGAGGGAGACACAGAATCGGAAGCAGGCTCCAGGCTCCGAGCCATCAGCCCAGAGCCTGATGCGGGGCTCGAACTCACGGACCGCGAGATCGTGACCTGGCTGAAGTCGGACACTTAACCGACTGCGCCACCCAGGCGCCCCATTTTGGATGTATTTTTAATGACCTACTTATTGATTGATTGATTTACTGTCTACTAAAATCCAACATCTAGACCACTTTAGGGTTGATTTTTATTAACTTCTTTATTCTTGACAACAGGACATGTTTTTGGTCTTAACGTCTAGTGTTGCTTGCACCATAATAACTTACAAACCAAAACCCAAAGTATTCTCAGAACCCCGATGACACAGTAGAACTCAACCTCTAAACTCTTTTCACCTAGAATTTTCTAAGGCCTTGATTTTGAGCCTTGTTGTTGTGATCCTTCGTGAGACCTTACTCTAGAACAGGGATCAGCAAACACACGGACCTGTTTTTCTCTACTAAGAATATATTTTTTAATGTTTTTAGAGGGCTTTTTAAAAGAAGGCAAAATAAGGAGCTTATATGGGCCTCCAAACCTAAAATATTTACTACCCAGACATCTACAGAAACATTTTGCCAATCCTTTGCTCGAGAACATGGTCCTTCCTCGTAAGGCACAGTCTTTGTGGATGTCTCAGTTGGATGCTATAGTTACCAGCATTAGTGCTAAGCAGAGAGCTCCTCTCCGGTATGCCAGAAATGCCAAGTTCTCCATCACTAAGTAACTCAGTAGCAACACCGCTCCGGTCGCGTCGCAGTCGCGATCCGACAGCAGCCACACTGTGTCTTATCATTCGCAGCCCGGCTCTCAGCCAGGGACCTGCAGGGGACGTTCAGGTAGACTCAGAGCCCCCTCTGCATAGCACCCTTGCCTCTGATAACTTGCTGCACAGAGTGCAGTTACCCTGAACTCTGATCTCTGTCTTTTAATTCAGCTGGACTGCTGGATTCTGCTTGGGTTCCAGCCCATACACGTACCTGGAACAGAGTGACCAGCAGAGATGTGATAGTTATGTTAACCAACAACTCATGAAACTCTTAAAACAACATTATGAGTTAGGTATCATTCTCCCCATTTGGCAGATGGAGCAAATGAGGCTCAAAGAGTTTAAGCCACTTTCTGTAAGCCACAGAAAATGGTTCTTTTCATGAAAACATATGAAATAATATATGTGTGCGAAATATAAAAGGCAGTACAGCAGATTTAATTGATATTGATGGAGATGGGCCTTTCTCCTATACCTAAGATCATCTGCATGCTGATTAGCACCATTCTATAGACATTCCAAAACAGAAAAATTTTCAGAGTTTGAAACAGTGCATATTAACCTTGGTAGCATTTAATTATGGACTAATCGCTGTAGTTGTTTGAGTACGCTAAATAAATGCTAAGTATCTATATAAAATCACATACAACCACATTGAATATTTAATAAAATGAAAGTTAGGCAACAGTTCATTTTCAAAAAGCAGTCATGCTAATTGAATGACAGGTGAATAACAGAATAAGAAAAGATTTTAGCTCTATGAACAATCATTTTGAAAAGACAAAATGTGATACTCAGTAAATGAGAATTGAAATGGTTTGCTACAGGGGCGCCTGGGCGTCTCAGTCCGTTAAGCGTCCAACTTCGGCTCAGGTCATGAGCAGCACCTGGTTCGTGGGTTCAAACCCCACGTCAGGCTCTGTGCTGACCACTCAGAGCCTGGAGCCTGCTTTGGATCCTGTGTCTCCTTCTCTCTCTGCTGCTCCCTGCTCTCACTCTGTCTGGCTGTCTCTCTCTCTCTCAAAAATAAATAACGATTAAATTATTTTAATTTTTAAAAAAATGTTTATTTATTTTTGAGAGAGACAGAATGCGAGTGGGTTAGGGGCAGAGAGAGAGGGAGACACAGGATCCGAAGCAGGATCCAGGCTCCGAGCGGTCAGCACAGGCCCGACGCGGGGCTGGAACTCACGAGCTGTGAGATCATGACCTGAGCTGACGTCAGACGCTCAACCAACTGAGCCACCCAGGTGCCCGCGATTAAAATTGTTTTAAAGGTACTACTACTCTTTTACCAAAGTTCAAGGTTTGGCATTCGGCTTGCTTTCATTATAGTAAGGTCAAATTTATAAATAGCCAGGCTCCTTTTGTGTGTGATTGCATGTGTAGACACATTTGGGATAGGGTGGGAGCGAGGAGGAGTTCAATCGCAGGGGTAAGAGTATAATGCTGTTGTGATTTAAATTAATTGTATCTTTAAAAAATAATTGGAGGGGCGCCTGGGTGGCGCAGTCGGTTAAGCGTCCGACTTCAGCCAGGTCACGATCTCGCGGTCCGTGAGTTCGAGCCCCGCGTCAGGCTCTGGGCTGATGGCTCGGAGCCTGGAGCCTGTTTCCGATTCTGTGTCTCCCTCTCTCTCTGCCCCTCCCCCGTTCATGCTCTGTCTCTCTCTGTCCCAAAAATAAATAAATGTTGAAAAAAAAATTAAAAAAAAATAATAAAAAAAAAATAAAAATAAAAAATAATTGGAGTCATTTAAGTAGTACTATATTTTAATTTAATTAAGTTGCTTCGAATCTCTGCTGGACCTAAAAGGACTTGCTTTAAAGTTGAAATAAAAGAAACGAGAGTTCGGTTTAGCAGGGCCTTTAACAACCAAGAAATAAATCTGTCCTCAACACAACCCCCGAATCTCTCAATTAATTAGTTTTTTTTTAAATTAATTAGTTTTAATCTCTCTGGAATTACGGTGATCAAAATATAATGGTTTGCAAATACATAGTTCACTCTGGCATATACTCAGAAGGCGAGGAAACCTATAAATGTTGACATGAGATTTATGCTCTACAGATAGACCAGTTGCATAGGGGAGGGAGGTAAAGTCGGGTTTATTACTGTTACCTGAGCTTTTAGTCATATTGCTAACTCCAGTGCTATTAATTTAGGTAGAATGTCAGAAGGGACCAGAGGTGCCCTGAGATCTTTGACTTCTTGGGAATAAGGTTTATGTTCCAAAGGCCTATTATGTGCGGCCCTGTGGAGACTGTACAAGCTAATAGAGGAACAATAACTTGAGAAATCAGATTACATTTGTCACAGTCCCATCTACCTGGTCCAACTCTGCCAACGAAATTTCCACATGACACACACCGAACCGTGGGAAGGGGATTTTCTAGAGGCACCGAAGTTGCAATCGCCCCACACAGTGTGACCCCAAACCGTTTGAGAACCATCAGTGATCAGCAATTAGCTTGCCGATGACGGCAAGCGAATCATTTTTATGGCTTTGGAGATAAATCTCTAGGTTGGTTAATATAAAAATAATGGATTTCCCCAGATCTTCCCTATTCTCAGCCCTGCTTAAGTCAACATTTCTTTGAAAATTTGAAAAGAGCTCTGTCTTCTTTCTGCAGAGAAATCTATACATGGACATATATAGCATTTTGTACACAATTTCAAGGCATTCGCATGCTCCATTAAACCCATCATGACACTGAAACACCAAATTAAAAAGCCCTGCTTTAGCATTGTCAGTGGGAGGAAAGGGGAATTGAAAATGAAGACCCCACTGAAAGGGAAGTGTTTTGTTTTATTTTTTTAAATGAGACGAGAAATTTTGCCAAGAGGCAGCAAATCTCTATCATGCGTTATTTCTTTCCTCCCATGAAATTCCACAAAAACAATATAATTTTTATTCCTCTGGACCCAGGAACCAGGCTATGCTCTTACTATGTAATGATAAATGCCCAGGAGAAAACAAAGGGTGTTGTTGTGTAACGGTCCGTTAGGAGAAGCAGTCCATCATGGCGTCTGAGCATCTCTGCATATTCTCAGTGGGTATTGATCACTCTTTGCCTGGACCATTTCTTGAGGTTGTGTTTGCAAAGAAACGCTGAAGGATGGGGTATTAGCCCCTTCCCAAGAGCAAGTTTGCTATGCTTTTTGAATCTTCTAAGCTTCATATTACTCTCCCGTAACACAACCCACTATATGGATACGCATCTATTATGGGCCCTGTGGGTTGCCCCAGTGGGACATGGGCCCATGGGGGTACTACACAAACCAAGATGAAGCTCTCCTGACTCCTTTTGCTGTGACTGATAAAGTCCTTTGTCTCTCACCTAGTCAGCTAGTTAGCTTCCAAGTACGGTAAGTCAGGCTCTGCACGGTTTCTGACCCAAACTATGCCAACACTTGGTGGCCAAAAAGAATAGCCCTTTGTTACAGCTCATGGTTTTTCTGTGTTAGGAATTCCAGCAATGCTTGGCTGAGTGATTCATCTGCTCCACATGTATCAACCAGGGTCACTCAGCGGCATTCAGCTGATGGCCGAGAAGTCTTGAAGGATTCAAGAAAAATTCATTCATTTGCCTGATGCCTCGGCAGTGACATCTAGAAGATTGAATTCTTCCGGGACTGTCTCCCGGTAGTCTCAGGGTCCCTGCACATGATTTCTCCAGCACAGTAGTCCCAGACCAGCAGATTTCTTATATGGTGGCTCCGGATTTCAAGAATAAATGCTCCCAGAGACCTAGGTAGAGGCTGCAGGAAATTTTACGGCCTAACCCCGAAAGTCCCAGAATTTCACTTCTGTCAACTTCTGTTAGTCAAATCAGCTCAGTATTCATAAGAGGGGAATTAGGCCCTAAATCTCAGTGGGAGGACTGTTAAAAAATTGGTATTTATTTTTAAACTGCCACAGTAGGTACTCAGTAAGGATTACTTGTGGGTTTTTTTTTTCCCCCAAACCTCTGAGCCTATCACTTCAGTTTCTAAATAGATTCTGGGTTCACCATTATAATAGGATTTTTGCTATATCCTTTGATGATAGATAGATAGCCAGACTGAAACTGTAAATGCATCTTATTTGTCAACTCTTTAAAAATAAGTTTTCTGCATCTAAAGCTCCTTAGCGTATTTTACTGGGGGCTTGGGGTTGGTCCCACTAATGTCTTCCATAGGCGTCATCTTGTTTTTATCAATTTTTTTTTAATTTTTTTTAACATTTATTTATTTTTGAGACAGAGAGAGACAGAGCACGAACGGGGGAGGGGCAGAGAGCGAGGGAGACACAGAATCGGAAGCAGGCTCCAGGCTCTGAGCCATCAGCCCAGAGCCCTACGCGGGGCTCGAACTCACGGACGGTGAGATCGTGACCTGAGCCGAAGTCAGACACTCAACCAACCGAGCCACCCAGGCGCCCCTGTTTTTATCAATTTTAGTCAGATCAAGGCATATTCCATTTGCACTGTTAATTGAGAGGAAATTGCCTATTGTTAATGAAATTTACATTTCATTTTGTTTAGAGTTTTAGCTGTCAAATAAAAGAGTTTTATCAAAATCCTCTTGATATTTAGAATTAAAGTATGTAAGCATGGTGGGTAAGGCTTGGTAGTTGAAATGGAGTCTAGTTGTTTGGTTGTTTTCTTTTTCTTCTTCTGAAAATTAAATTTTACCGCATTTAAACTATTCAATTTGAAAATAATGCAATAAGTTATTATTTCATGAAGAATGATAGAACTAATGCATTTATTACCTTTGGGTTTATGATTAGGTGATAATGATTGCTTTGAGAGATACTCATTTATTTTCCTGACCTTTGACTGTATCTATACTCAATGGAAATTAATGGCACCATGTAGTGTGAAAGTATCTTAACCTTTTATTTTAAAATGTTTAAAGTTGTAAAGTGTTATTAAATGATTCAAAAATAATATTATTAGTGGTTCAATCAGGAAAGAATGCCAAAAAGCTCAATCTGAAAACATTCCAAGGTCTGAAATATAACAACTGATAAAAACTTAAAAGAACTGAAAGAAATTCAAAAACAGTAAAGCATTAAGAACTTAAAGGAAGAGTGCTTTTGAAATGATAGTGGTCTCAAAACACAAAATTTAGGGGCGCCTGGGTGGCGCAGTCGGTTAAGCGTCCGACTTCAGCCAGGTCACGATCTCGCGGTCCGTGAGTTCGAGCCCCGCGTCGGGCTCTGGGCTGATGGCTCAGAGCCTGGAGCCTGCTTCCGATTCCGTGTCTCTCTCTCTCTCTCTGCCCCTCCCCCGTTCATGCTCTGTCTCTCTCTGTCCCAAAAATAAATAAAAACGTTGAAAAAAAAAATTAAAAAAAACCACAAATTTAAAATAGCAAAAGAAAAATAAGTCTAAAATACTAGAAAAAAAAGGCAGCAAAAAACACAGAGGCCCAATACTAAGAATGTTCCAAATATTAAAGAAAAAAAAACCTATTGTAGTACTACAGTACAACAAAATAAATATGAAAAAAAACTCACAAAATTCTAAAATCAGTCTCTTTATACTGGTGGGTTCAACCATTTACACTCGAGGCATGCTGTCTGCAGAATACCCAGTTATTTACGCACATTTCGTGGTGCCCTAAATATCATTATGCCCATTTCTTTCTGTGTTCAACAAGGTTTATCAGAATGCAAGTCAATGTAGTTATAGGAAAAATCTAAATTCCTCTTTATGACAAGTCTTTGGTCATTTCATTCACTAGTTAAAAAACAAACAAACAAACAAACTAGTGTGCTTTCTGCCTGAAATGTTCCCAACACTGTTTTGCTAAGTTCCAGTCATCCTTCAGACCTCAGCAAAGAATCGCTTCCCCAAAGAGGAATTCCCTACTGGCAATCAATTAGAATTAGGTCCCTTCTATCATTCTTTTTCACGGCACTGGCTATCTCTCAGCACAATTTGTCACCAAATATCCGTTCATTTTTTATTGTTCTTCCCCCCTACCTCTAGATATCAATAAACTCTTAGAAAGCAGGGACTTTGTCTTGTTCACCACCATATACTCCAGCTTCTTGAGCAATCCCTACCTAGGATATAATAGGTAGCCACTCAGTAAAGGTTTGTTGAAGAAATGAAGACATGAATGGTTTCACGCTAATCTTAATGCACCAGCATTTCAAAGTAACTGCAGTTGGCAACCGATATTGTTGGCCTGGAAACTTTTTAATCAATACTGCTAGCTTGGAAAATGTTGAAGGATCAAACCGTGACCAAGATAGATTGAGCTAGAGGGTGCCGGGGCCTCCTCTGATTCTGTTAGTAGATTGAGTCAGAGTGTAGCATCTTCTGTGTTCTAATTAGACACGACTGAAGGGGAGCGAGTCCCAAATTAATTATTTCACTTATTCAAGTCAAGAAATATTTATTGTCTCTATGTACCAAGCACTGGAGATATGTTTCAGTTAAGATAGGCCAGTATTGGGGCGCCTGGGTGGCGCAGTCGGTTAAGCGTCGGACTTCAGCCAGGTCACGATCTCGCGGTCCGGGAGTTCGAGCCCCGCGTCAGGCTCTGGGCTGATGGCTCAGGGCCTGGAGCCTGTTTCCGATTCTGTGTCTCCCTCTCTCTCTGCCCCTCCCCCGTTCATGCTCTGTCTCTCTCTGTCCCAAAAATAAATAAACGTTGAAAAAAAAAAATTTAAAAAAAAAAGATAGGCCAGTATTAGCCCAAACCAGGCCTGGTCTTATTGAAGGGGATGTATGCCTGAAAAGAAAAGAGAACTGACTTGTCAGGCAGCTTCAAATGGCTACGACCATTCACCCTTCCGCTCAACAAATATTTGGCTCACTTTCCGGCTGGCAGGCAGATATACTCCCTCCCTCTCTGAGGAAGACAAACCAAAACGCTGGATTTTTTTTTTTTTTTTTTTTTCAGGGACATAAGCACAAAGCCTAGGATCTCTGAATAACTGCCTACCTCAGAGCCTGAGAATGGTTGGGAAAATTCTAGAGACAAGTTATCGGCTCCTCACACATTCAGCACACTCTGGTGGGGCAAGGTCAGGATAGTCTCAATTAGCACCACCGTTGGAAAGGGGAAGAATGGCAGACGTATAAAAAGAAGTGAAGGGGGGCGCCTGGGTGGCGCAGTCGGTTAAGCGTCCGACTTCAGCCAGGTCACGATCTCTCGGTCCGGGAGTTCGAGCCCCACGTCAGGCTCTGGGCTGATGGCTTGGAGCCTGGAGCCTGTTTCCGATTCTGTGTCTCCCTCTCTCTCTGCCCCTCCCCCGTTCATGCTCTGTCTCTCTCTGTCCCAAAAATAAATAAACGTTGAAAAAAAAAAAAGCAGTGAAGGTTTTTAGCCATTCTGAAATCCCAACGGTCAGTCGTTCCCTGTTGATAGCAAATCTCTGAATTAGGGGATGATTCAAACCTGGAGGGGCGCCTAGATGGCTCAGTCAGAAGAGCATGCGACCCTTGATCTCAGGGTTGTGAGTTCGAGCCCCATGTCGGGTGTAGAGATTCCTTAAAAATAAAATCTCCGAAACAACAAACTAGAAAGAGGGAAGAGTTTCCTCAGAGCTACAGATCTTCATTCTCCCAGCTGGGATGGTCTCCCATTTCCATCATCCTCTCTGACTCCAAGGAAACCGGCCATTACGGAATATGTATGACTTCAGGCCTAGCAGCTTTGTCAGCTTACTTCTTACCCTTGGAAAGGTACAGGGGTTGATTTAAATCTTAGGTAGACATTTATATTCCAGAGCCACGGTTTTCTTGGCAGGTACAAGTCTGAAAACATAGTAGATCTTAAACCATTTTATTGCGACCAACATGTTCTAAGAACCCACAGTTATTTTTCAAGATGTAATCTACAAAACAGATCTATTTGTTCGCCTTCTTTCCCCTTCCCTCTCTGTCTTCTCATAAAGACTGGAACCTTGAACCTGTATCCCTTGGCTCATTTCGTAAAACTGAAAAGACTTGGAATCCACACTCAAAGTCAGCTTGCCTTAATGAAATTTATTTAAGAGAAAGCATCTACTAAGTGTTATTCCTCAACAGTTTTCTCAAGCTTACCTTTTTTTTTTTTCAGTTGAAGGATTTTAAATTGAGAAGTAACTGTCTTTATTTCTTCAACCGTGAAAAGGATCTGAAATTCTGAACTCTGTCTCCTTACATCAGTTTTCAAATTGGCCAAATTGTCCTAAGCCAAACTCTTTCTTGTACCTCCTTCAATTTTCCAACATCCTTCTCTAGAAGTACAAGTGAATTAGGTGCATGATCTGTTTCCCCAGTTATCACAGGATAAGAGCACTGCTCCCATAATCTAGGTCACAATCTTTGTAGCTTCTAATAGTGGTTTCCCCTTTCAACCACGGAACCAATGTCAGATAGTTTATGTGTTTGCAACAGCCTCCTTCTATCCAATGTCTTGGTATTTTTTTTTTTTTAGCTCTAGTGAAGTATATTTAACCCTTGAACAATACAGGGGTTAGGGGAGCCATCGCCCACAAAGTCAAAAAATCTCCATATAACTTTTGACTCCCCCAAATCTTATAGCCTACTATTGACCAGAAGCTATACTGATAGCATAAGTGGTTGATTAACACATATTCTGTATATATATATTTTATACTGTATTCTTACCAAGTAAAGCAGAAGAAAGAAAATGTTATCAAGAAAATCATAAGGAAGAGAAAAATACGTCTGCAGTATTGTACTATAAAAGAACTACATATAAGTGGACCCGTGCAGTTCAACCTTGTGTTGATCAACCGTGTAATTGAAAAATAAACATTAGGGGTGTCTGGGTGGCTCAGTCGGTTAAGCGGCCGACTTTGGCTCAGGTCATGATCTCGCAGTCCGTGAGTTCGAGCCCCGCGTCAGGCTCTGTGCTGACAGCTCAGAGCCTGGAGCCTGTTTCAGATTCTGTGTCTCCCTCTCTCTGACCCTCCCCCATTCATGCTCTGTCTCTCTCTGTCTCAAAAATAAATAAGTGTTAAAAAAATTTTAAAGAAAAATAAACATTATATATACTTAGGGCATACAACTTAATGTTTTGATACCTATTTGCATGGTGACTTGATCACCACAATTCAGCTAACTAACATATCTATCACTTCCACATAGTTACCTTTTTTTTTCTTTTTTTCCTCCTTTTGTGGAAAGAGTACTTAAGATAAAACCCCTGAGAAAATGTCAACTATAGTATATAATACGGTAGTATTAACTGTGGTCACCATGTTGTACATTACATCTTCAGGACTTATGCATTCTGTACAATTGGAACTCAGTACCCCTTTGACCAACATTTCCCTCTTTCACCCTACCCCCTAGCCCCTGGCAACCAACATTCTTCTCTTCGATTCTATGACTTTGGCTATTTTAGATTTTACATATAAGTGAGATCATACAATATTTGTCTTTATGTGTCTGGTTTATTTCACTTAGCCTAACTTTATCCGTGTTGTCGCACATGGTAGGATTTCCTTCGTTTTTCTGTGTATCCAATTTCTGTATCAGTCGGGATACGCTGGGTTATGCTGAAGTAAGGCCACCAAAATTTGATCAGCCTAACACAACCCAAGTGTATTCCTTGCTCATTCAAAGTCCTTCAGGTCCGGGTGAGTTCCTAAGGGGAGCCGTGTTCCATATGGTGGCACAGCATGCCAGATTGCTTTAATCTTGTGACCTCTTCTCAACACATGCTTCCATAATTTCTAGAATCTGGAAAGGAAGAGCATGGAGAATTGCATACCGACTCTTAAATGCTTCTTTCCAGAAATGACACTTGCCATGACAGCTCCTTGGTCAAAACAGACCACATCTGGATATCTAACTCTGAGGAGGGCTTGAAAGTAGAGAAGAAACCGAAAATCTTCCCGAACACTAATATCATCTATTACACAAGACAGGCCTAATGACATGATGAGACACCAGCTAAAAGCTATATAGGAAAGCCCATGTTCTGACAGGCTTACGTAATGCAAAGATTACTTGGTGACCTCAATGTTCCTTTCCCTCACTAGCTCAGAGCTTATGGTGTAGTAGAGTTATAGAAGGAGGATAGTTGTTTCTGGAGTATGGGGGAGGTAAAGGAATTAGATTACACTGAAATAAAGGAACGTGTGTGTGTGTGTGTGTGTGTGTGTGTGTGTGTGTAACTAGTACTGTGAATAAAAGAGCTGAAATATATCTGTCCTCATAAAGCTTACATTCCAGTGCAGACTATATGTTCAGATCTGTGGACCCGCCAAGACAAGATTTTGGTGGTGTTTTTTTTGTTTTTTGTTGGTTTTTTTTTTTTTTTTTTTTTTTTTTTGTACAGAAAGTAGTTTCTAGGGAAAACAAAGAGGCAGCTTTGGAAGCCAGGCAGAAAAGATTCTTCTTTTTCCATGATCAGGAAAGTTCTTGTGTGTCCTGGGAGTAGTAAGGGGATTAGAGATGACTGCTGTAGAGTGAGATTTGCATTTTCTATCACAGTAAAGAGGTATTTGTCTCTTACGTTGCTATGAATGTGCCTGAAAAAGTAGAGAAGTAGTAAAGGACTGAGAGGTCCTGAGTATTACTGACAGGTAATGAAGAACTTAAAGGGAAGAGGTGAGGAAAGAGAAGTATAGCAATAATATTGTCACCCCTTCTCCAAATGGCTCATCTGTATTGAAAAAGTCAATCTCATTCATGCCTTGTCTTTGAACTTCCTGTATCCTCTAGCTGGAATGATACCCCTTTCCCAACCCCTAGTGAACTCCTAGTGAAGGAGTTCAGGATTGCCAACCAAAATATGCTGTCTTCCTCTTTTTTTTAAATTTTTTTTTTTAACGTTTATTCATTTTTGAGACAGAGAGAGACAGAGCATGAACAGGGGAGGAGCAGAGAGAGAGGGAGACACAGAATCTGGAACAGGCTCCAGGCTCTGAGCCGTCAGCACAGAGCCCGACGCGGGGCTCGAACTCACGGACCGTGAGATCATGACCAGAGCCGAAGTCGGACGCTTAACCGACCAAGCCACCCAGGCGCCCCAACTTCCTCTTTTTTTTAAGTTTGTTTATTTTTTTTCAACTTTTTTTTTTTATTTATTTTTGGGACAGAGAGAGACAGAGCATGAACGGGGGAGGGGCAGAGAGAGAGGGAGACACAGAATCGGAAACAGGCTCCAGGCTCCGAGCCATCAGCCCAGAGCCTGATGCGGGGCTCGAACTCCCGGACCGCGAGATCGTGACCTGGCTGAAGCCGGACGCTTAACCGACTATGCCACCCAGGCGCCCCAAGTTTATTTATTTATTGAGAGAGAGAGAGAGAATGTGTGCACATGTGCACTCATGTGCAGGGGAGGGGCGGGGAGAGAGAGAGGGAGGGAGAGAGAATCCCAAGCAGGCTCTGCACTGTCAGCACAGAACCCAACATGGGGCTTGATCTCACGAACCTCGAGACCACACCTGAGGCGAAATCAAGAGTTAGACACTTAAATGACTGAGCCACTCAGGCACCCCCTCCTTTATTTTTTTTTTTATTTTAAAATCAAGCCATACAATTTCCCATGAGAAAGGTGCCCTCCCTGTGCCAGGAAGAGCATCCTTATTACCAGAGACTGAGAATCAAGTCTGAAATGGATCTGTACAAACAAACTTCCTAAAATAACCCTTATCTTCCGCTTATTCCCCCCCCCACCATTAATCTCCTTGTCAATTACGCATAATTTACCATTCCTAGCCTACACCATTTTTAGACTCACCGTAGACTTACCATTTTTTTCACAAATTCATCATTTCTTTGTGTAAAGATATGTAAGTCTGCTCTGGTCCCTTCTTTGGGACTTTATATTCTTGTGCAGACTCCCACGTACATGTAAAACTCTAATGAAACCTGTATGCTTTTTTTTCCCTGTTAAACTGTCTTATATTGGTTTAATTCTTAGACTCAGCTACCGACCCTGAAAGGGTAAAAGAAAAATTTCTCCTCCCCTACACTAGCTCATTTGTGTATCCATTCTAATAAAATTTTATATGTAAATTGCCTAGTAGAGTGCTTCACATATACTAGATTTTCAATAAATATCAGTTCCTTTCAACAATGTATGAAGCAGGGGCACCTGGGTGGCTCAGTTGATTAAGTGTCCGACTCTTGATTTCGGCTCAGGTCATGTTCTCACCGTCATGGGATTGAGCCCCATGTCGGGCTCCATGCTGAGTATGGAGACTGCTTAAGATTCTCTCTTCTTCCCTTTGCCCCTCTCCCTTCCACCCTCTCTCTCTCTCTCCCTCTCTCTCTCAAATAAAATTAAGAATACAGAATACATGAAGAGGGTAGACTCTGGACATTAATTCTCTCCCCGAGGACAATTAGAGCCACGAGATAATTGGATCTGTCTTGTGGAATTTAAAATTCATTACTCTAAAAATAAATAAATAAAATAATAAAATCCATTACTCTTCATGGTTCAACCTAGCAGCCCAGGGCTAAAAAGTTAGAGAAATGAGATACTGTGTTTGAATTCCTCAGAAAGGTCCTACTATGTTCCAAATACCCAAATATTATTATGAACTTATTTCCATGTTTTTATGGACTGAATGTTTGTATCCGCCCAAAATTCATACACTGAAGCCCAAACTCCTGGTGTAATAGTATTTGGAGATGTGCCTTTGGGCAGTAATTAGGTTTAGATGAAGTCATGAGACTGGTAGCCTCATGATGGGGTTAGTATCCTTACAAGAAGAAGAAAGAAACATGAACACAGTCTCTCTTTCTCTCTCTCTCTCCTTCCCTCCCCCTCCACCCTTTTCTCTCCCTCTGTCCCTCCTCTGTGAGCCCAAAAATGAGGTCATGTGAGCACACAGTGAAGTGGCAGGAGTCTGCAAGCCAGGAAGGGGGCACCTTGATCTTAGACTTCCCAGCCTCCAGAACTGGGAGAAATAAATGTCTGTCATTTAACGCACTCTGCGGTAGTTTGTTAAAGCAGTCCAAGCTGGCCAAGACACGTGTACACGAGGATATTTCTGGAAGAGTGCTTCTTCAGCCTTCTCACCCTTCGTAAAACTTATAATTGTCAATTGTTTCTCATCAAGGCTATGCAAATGTGCTTAGGGCAAATTGCTAGATTAAGAATCAACTAATGATAGATTTAAAGCACCCATCTCAGTGCCTAGTATGTAAAAAATGATCAATAAATATTAATTCCCTCCCCCTGTCTACGCAGGAATTTGCATGCAAAAAAGAACCTCCGCTTATAGAACTTATTAGAATTCTATGCCAATACAAAATGGAAGTTGAGCTTCGATTCGTTTTCTTTTTTAATTTTTTTAAATGTTTTTATATATTTTTGAGAGAGAGAGAGAGAGTGCAAGCAGGGAGGGGCAGAGAGAGAGGGAGACGCTGAATCCGAAGCAGGCTCCGGGCTCTGAGCTGTCAGCACAGAGCCCGACGCAAGGCCCGGTCTCACGAACTGTGAGATCGTGACCTGAGCCGAAGTCCGACACTTAACTGACTGAGCCACCCAGGCACCCCACATTCTTTTTCTTTTTTGAAATCACGCCATCTTGATGGTACACATCAGTTTCTCAAAAGGCAGGACGCGTACCAGAGGAATATGGGCACTGGACAAGTTCAGCTTTGAGCCTGATGACGTTAAAACATGGCTCAAGTACAGCATAGGGAATATAGCTGACGATATTGCGATAGAGATGCGCTAGGACAGATGGTGGCTACATCTGTGGTGAATGGAGCATAAGGTATAAACTTGTCAAATCACTATGACAGGATTGTGTATCAATTATACTTAAAAAAAAAAAAAAAAAACAACAACAACCATGGCATAAAGACCATCAAGGGACAGGGAAGGAAGTTGGCTACCTTCCCCAGTGCCAATCAGGATCATGCTCTGCTGAGCCAAAATATAAGAAGAGCAATAAAAAGTAGAGACAAGACAGAACAATTCAAAGAACAGATAACACGTTCACAACAGAGCCACTATGGAGCTAATACTGGAATGGTGTATAAGAAATTAAAGCAGAAATCGCCCCCATAAAAGTCCCTCATAGAAACATCTGGATAAATCTGAGCCAGTTTAAGGAAAAGATGAGCAGCCGTGACGACTCAGAACCAAGCAGACAGTGTGAAGGGAGTCAGTAGGGTAACAAAGAGGGGCATAATGGGGCAGAAAATAGATGACTGTTCCCACAGACAAACAGCGGATATGATGGGTAGAAAAGTGGGAAGCACATTTGCTAAGTCTGTGTCTGTTTCCTGCCCTCCCTCCCTCTCTCCCACTCTGTCTGTCTGTCTCTCACAACACACACACGACCTTTGAAACGATCCTGAATATCTTCTAAGTGCCATGAGTACTGATAATCAAGTCAGATTATCTGGTGAAATATATGAAGTCACTAGATGCAGTGAGACCAGAATTCCCATATTCCTCATGCTCATACTTGCTAAACACGGCAAGACTAATGATGGTGGAGAACGATTTGAAAATGAAAACATTATGAGAGGGGAAGTAAGACTGTTCAAAGTCTCAGTCACCCGTCCATGAGTGATCTAGACCTTTAACTCAAGACAAAAGGGTCCTGGCAAGCTTCAGTTGAGCAAGTGTAAAGGTGAAAAAAGGGGAGAAAAGAAGCTGATCTGACTTCAGTGAGGAGTGCTGGGTCGACAACAGGGCAGGAAGAATAGAAAAAAAGGGCAAGCAAATAATTTTGCTACATAAAGAGCAAAGATGTTCAATAATTCAAAAAGAAAGAAAATACAGCTCAGACCAGAAAGAGGATGTGGGAGGCAGAATAATGCCTCCTCCCAAAGTCCATGTCTTCATAATCTCTGGGACCTGTGAATATGTTACATCACATGGCCGAGGGGACTTTGCAGATGTGATTAAGTTAAGAACCTTGGAATGGGGAGATTATCCTGAACCAGTGGGTTCCATGTGATCACAAGGGTTCTTAATAGTGGAGGAGGGAGGCAGAAGTGGTCAGGGTGACGTGATATGAGAAGGACTTGATCCATTGGTTGCTGGTGTTAGAGAGAGAGGAAAGGACCATGGCCCATGTCATGTGGGTGGCCTCTAGAAACCCCAAAGGGCAAGGGAATAGATTCATTATGTAGATTGTGTAGCATAGGTACCTTAGTCCATATGCAAAAAGTCTAGCAGCTCCAAAACCAAGCATATCTGAAGTCTGTCTTCTACTCCGGTTAATATCCCTACAGCAACATCAAGTCTAGGGATGTGTAATTATCAAAATTGCTGAGCAGAATACGTGGAGGGATGTTGTCACAGGGGTTTACATACAGTCCAGGAGGTTGGAAGTGGTGACCCCTAAAGCCTATTTAGTTTTTGACCAGCAGTAAGCATCTGGCGTTCAGTGCAGAAGGTGCAAAATGGAAGATCATAACATTGGGGAACCAGAAGTGAATTGTAGTTTGCATCTAGCTCTCCCATAGAAATAAACGCTATGGGTCTTCTTTATACTTTATAAGGCACTGGTTGTTGAAAATCAAATGTGACACCTACAATGTTAAGAATTTGGGAGTGGCTAGGTGGTGCAGTCGTTTGAGCGTCTGGCTCAGTTTTGGCTCGGGTTTCATGGTTTGTGAGTTCAAGCCCCACATCGGGCTCTGTGCTGATGGTGCAGAGACTGCTTAGAATTCTCTCTCTCTCTCTACCCCTTCCCCACTCATGCTGTCTCTCGAAATAAATAAATTTTTGAAACTTAAAAAAAAAAAGAATTTTTATGTTTCCTTCATTGTTACATCCTCAGAACCTGGAAGGGTGCCTGGTACACAGTCAGAATTCAATAAGTGGACCCGGAATAGGTGAATGAATGGCTACTGAACAATGGAGAATTCATAGGTTTTACAGAGGGTAATCCACATAATTTTTGACCAGCTCCTCTGTTAAATCACTGTAACGAAATCTTTTTTAAATGAATGTATTGGTCTATAGATAAGGAAATCTCAGAAGACATCATATAACTAAACAAAGCAAGGCGTTTGATATACTTAATTTTTTCTGTATTTTTCTGTAGACAAATGTGAGCTGAATGCAAAGACATTTCAGGTAGACTAATTACTAGATCAACAACTGTAACTAAAGCTACCTTGTTTTGAATCTGGAAAGGAGTCTCTAGTGATGAGTCACAGGGATCTGTCCTTGACATTGACATGTATTTTTATCAGTGACTTATTTGGATGAAGACATAGGGAGAACTTGCTCATAGAATATGCAGATAATACGCAACTGGGAGTAAGAGACTCTATGTTGAGGAGCAGAGTCAGGGTCCTCAAATGTCTCGCCAGGTAGAATAATGCACTGAATCAGTCATTGTGATATAAAAAAGGATAAGGTCGGGGGTGGCAACAGTACATTCAAAATGCATCAAAAGATTGAGGTGGCTACCAAAAACATAATGAGATTTTAGGTTATAATAATAGTCACCTAGTATCCAGAATTCTGGATGGTTCCGTGATCACCTAGAATACTGTATCTGTTCCAGAAACCACATTCTTTTTTTTTTTTTTTTTGAGAAAACCAAGAGCGCACGAGTGGAGGAGGGACAGAGAGACAGGTGGAGAGAGAGAATCCCAAGCAGGTTCTGCACTGCATGGTCATTGCAGAGCCTGATGCCAGGCTGGAACCCACGAACCAGGAGATTGTGACCTGAGCTGAAACCAAGAGTTGGCCAGTTAACCAACTGCGCCATTCAGGTGCCCCCAGAAACCACATTCTAAAAGGAAATAAACAAATTGCATTGCATTGAGAGGAAAGTAAATAGAATGACAGCTGATTTTCCATATCAGTTGGTAAGACCAGGCTGAAGATATTTACTCTCGTTATGAGAAATACTGGCATAAGGCAAAGACAGGGGATTGCATGATACTCATCCTCTAAGATTTTAAAGAAAGGTAGCATAGTATATAGTAGGAAAGTAGGTCGTAGAAATACTGCTGAAGTTTAAACCCCGACTCTGCCATTACACACATCTGTGACCTTGAGTGAATTACTTAACTTCTCATTTTCCTCTTCTGTAAAATTTGGATAGTAACAACACCTATACTTTAGGTGTATTATGAGGATAGACTGAATTAATATCTGTAAAGCCCTCAAAAAAACAAAAAAAGACGGATAGAGATCAACTGTGATGTGTTTGCAAAACAAATAAAATAAACCACCCAGAGGTTTTGTCAGGATTAAATGCTTTGGCATATGTAAAGTACTTATTGGGTCTGGTGGCTAGTAAATACTTAAAACATGATAGCTGGTATTATTTTTTTTCAAGGACTGTAATGTGAAAGTGGAATTAGACTTGACCGCCAAACAGGTGTTCTAGGAAAATAGAAAGATATAGTTGTAATTGCATTTCCACAGACAAAAGAACTCACCTGTAAAAGGGGCAAACCTTGAAGGTAATGACGATGATCAAATGAGAAAATGTTAAGGGGGTCCTTGTCTGTTTCAGTCCTTGCTACATCCCTGGGACCCAGCACAATGTCTAGAATTTAGTAGGCACTCAATAAATATTTCTTGAGTGGATTTGTTGAATAAAATGCAATAGTGTCAATTACCTTCCCGATCCCCTGCCAAAAGTTAAATTATGTCTACCCCAGAGAAGTGCTGAAACATACCCAAGAGGCATGGGAGAGAATGTTTGTAGCACTGCTTATTATAGTGAAACGGGTAAAACACAGGAGAACCATGTTTCATGTTACGGATCACTATGCAGCGGCTAAAAAGAATGAAGCACGTCCAAATGACATGGGGAGTTTCCCAAGCCATAATTATTTAGTACAAGTCGCGAAGAAAAAAAAAGCATCTATGTCCACTTAAATATGATGATAAGCTTAGTAAAAGACCAAGAAGAAAGTTCCAATAGTAGTTACCTTTGTAATGGCCCCTCCATATCTTTGCAATGGAGGATGGAGCCTGGATGAAGAGGTGTTAGCCCTATCTTTGAAATTCTGATAATTTTTTGAAAGCTCTGTCTTCAAGGTAGTTGCTCCTAGTAATTGGGCAAGATCATACAAAAGTCAGGGAAATACTTGATAGGGATATTATGGAGAGGAATCGGCATTAAATGATTTTATATTTCTTCCTTGCCTTGTGAGTTTCTGATTCCACAGTTCAAATTCAATGGCAAGTACAACCTATGCAGATGAACGTTCATTTCTCAGATGGTGTCTTTGTAAGTGGAGGGGAGGTCATGAACTCATCTCCTTTCTTCTCTTCAATAGCCCTTTCTTCCAGGGCCATCTGAGAAGACTTACCCAGTAAAAACAGACAGTTCAGAAACTAACACCTTTAAAGTTCTCAGAGAATTTGAATAGATTGAAATTGCCTGAGGGAACGTGTTTTCTGAATGGTTTCTGATCAGCCATTCAAAGAAAAGAGAAGGAATCCTTCAAATGACTATTATATGCAAAGGACCTGGAAGTCACCTTTGGGAACTGACAGGAGGGCCAGGTGTCCCATGGCCCCTGCTGGATCTCAGGAGGGTTTTTTTTTTGTTTTGTTTTTTTTGTTTGTTTGTTTTTCCAACTAGCTAGAGAATGTGAACAAAGCGCAAAATGTATCCATACAGAGGCAATATTTTTCATCGCCCTGCTTTATTGCATTTAATAACTTCTTACCATGTAAAACAAGGAAACAAACAAAATCAGGGTTATTTCAGAGTTCATAGGATACTTGCCTGCCTACGAAGAGAAAGGTCTACGTGCATTGAGAACCTGCCGGTTTGTTTGCCGCACTGCTTCAGTCACTTTTGCAGCCTCTCCTTTTCCAAAAGCCAAATGTTAGGGTAGGAAGGCTGTCCTGGAGTCGTGTTTATGCTATGCAACAGTTTCTAGTTCTCAGATTCTAAACCCCCACCCTGGTCATTAAGCAGATTCCAAGGGCTGAGAAAATCAAGAAGTAAAAGACCTGAACAAAGGAAGCAAGCCTGACCACCAAGCCGAAAAGAGGGGGGGGGGGGTGAGAGCAGTCTGCGGCATCTCAGGTATTTTCGGTCGTGCCCAATGCCCTTAGGAATCAGAATCGAATTAGGAAACTGTCCATAAAAAATGTGAAGTCAGAATTGAGAAAACAATTATTTTAATGTTTATTAAGTTTTGAGAGTCAGAGTGTGAGCGGGGGAGGGGGCAGAGAGAGAGGGAGACAGAGTCCAAAGCAGGCGTCAGGCTCTGAGCACAGAGCCTAACGTGGGACTCGAACCCTTGAACTGGGACATCACGCCCGTGAGCCGGAGTCGGAGGCTTCATCGACTGAGCCACCCAGGAGCTCCCAGGCCTGAAAATTTTTTAAACACGGGTGATGTGGGGGGCATGATTTTAGGCTGTACTCAACCAGACTTGGATGTCTGAATTGGATCACACACCGGGAAAATATAACGTACAAGGGGAAGTAAAATCTGTTTTGTACTTAAAGTTTTACAGGACATGAAACTGATTAGCTCTTTCTTTATGGAAAGTAGAAAATAAGAAAATCAAGGTAATGATCATTAGTGAAATGTGATACACGGGGTATTCTGTCACCAGCCAAACTACAGGTGATTAATCATTAAGGCAATCACTTCTTCACTATTTTTAGGAATCTCAGATCTTTCCATTATAAATGCACAATAACGAAAGCATCTCTTTAGACGTAGCTGAATGTTAAATGGGTTATGAGCCAAAGGAAATAAAATCAGCTGACGTTTTAAGTTAACTGTCATTTCCACATAAAAAAACGTATTGGCTATTAGATATGGAATATGGCAAATGAGAGAAAGCTGTGCAAATCTGTACGTAAATGACTTGTGTATGCTCAAAATTTAAGCTCACGAAGTTTTTGTTTTTAAAAGGGAAGCTCTAAGGGGCACCTGGGTGGCTCAGTGGGCTAAGTGATTTCAGCTCAGGTCACAATCTCACAGCTCATGAGTTCAAGCCCTGCATCAGGCTCCTTGCCGACAGCTCAGAGCCTGGAGCCTGCTCGGCGTTCTTTGTCTCCCTCTCCCACTCTCTCTCTCTCTCTCTCAAATATAAATGCTAAAAAAAAATTTTAAAATAAATAAATAAACGGGAAGATTTACTTAAAGTAGAGAAACGAAATACGTGGGAATCATCAGGGACTCCAAACCAAGAAGGAAAAAAATTTGCTATTGCTAGCCATCAGGGACAACGTTAGACAAAGAATTTTGATGTTGCCTAGACGTTAAACATTAAAACTTTTAATTCTTGAAATAGTTTCATAAAACCTTTGAAAATGTTACTGATAAGGGGCGCCTGGGTGGCGCAGTCGGTTAAGCGTCCGACTTCAGCCAGGTCATGATCTCGCGGTCCGTGAGTTCGAGCCCCGCGTCAGGCTCTGGGCTGATGGCTCAGAGCCTGGAGCCTGTTTCCGATTCTGTGTCCCCCTCTCTCTCTGCCCCTCCCCCGTTCATGCTCTGTCTCTCTCTGTCCTAAGAATAAATAAACGTTGAAAAAAAAAATTTAAAAAAAAAAAAAAGAAAGAAAATGTTACTGATAAAATGTAGGTGTTTTGCTAGTTCCACACATATGCTTTAAACATAAGTGGTAATCGAGGGCTCATAATTTCTATATGTGACTATCCAGGCAAAAGGTAAAAAAAAAATCATACGTTATCAGATATTTCTCTTTTGTTTCTTTCATGGTTTTGTTATAGTGGGGGGGGCGGAATAGGGGGACCATCTAGTGGCCAATGCAATATTGTCCCCCCACCTTTGGCTTTGAAACAAATAATTGGTTTTCCAGAACTGTATTCTACCTCTTTTGCTGTCCAAACGAAGAGAGCAAACATGGTTTCCTTTACAACAGAAATCTCTCAGTGAGTTTTCTCTATTGAACCTATTTGGATGTTTTGCTTTATTATTTGGTAACTAGTGTCAGGGGTGGGAATAATGACAAACACCTTAAATGTCAAAAGAGCTTTGGTTACTCAGTTCAGTATTTCAGCAATTTCATTAGCGAAGGTGGTTAGCTTTTACGGTTGTTTGTTTTTTTTTTTTTTGAAAAATTTTTAATATTTATTTATTTTTGGGAGAGACAGAGAGGGCACGAGCTGGGGAGGGGCGGAGAGAGAGGGAGACACAGAATCCCAAGCAGGCTCCAGGCTCTGAGCTGTCAGCACAGAGCCCGACGCGGGCCTCGAACTCATGAACCGTGAGATCATGGCCTGAGCTGAAGTGGGAGGCTTAACCGACTGAGCCACCCAGGCGCCCCATATTTTTAAGGAATCATTTTTGAGTAGGAGTTTAAAATTGCTTATACTACCAGTCCCGCTGAAACAGTGAATCCATTGAGAAGCTAGACTGGTATTCAGCAGGTACTCACCTGGACTGATGATTTTTTACTGATGATATCTCCCTCTGATTGGTTAGTGCTCATTCTCTATCTCTTGACTATAATGTTGAAGAGTGGATCTCAATTAACTCTGTGTTTAGGAATGTGCCTAATTTCTATAATCAATCAGGCAAATTGCCTCACTGGAATCCTGCTACGAATTTAAAAAAACATAGTTATTTTGGCCTTCCTTTCTAACCCCCAGAAATAACTCATGTTATCAGTCTCTTGTGTATCCTCCTTGAAATGGCAATGAGGATAAAAGCATAATGTTTTATTACACAAAGAATGTTACTTTCTTCACTGAATATACATTTGAAGATACTTCCCCGCATACACATATGCAGTAGGATTCTTCTTTTTGAATTGCTGCAAAATACTCTGTTGCATTTCCAGTCTTCAGTTACTACCCCCCAAATCACCGAAATGGCATTCTCTATGTTTTTCCGTGCTCCCTCCGGTCTGACAGTCATTCTTAGAAGTGGAAATACCACTGGGTACCTTCAAATGTTGACATTCAAATCCAATTTTCAAACTGACGGTAAGAAAATATTTGAATGTAGTTGTGCTACCATGTGGACATCAGGTAGGTTCTGGAATGGGCCTGATATTGTGAATCACACACGTGGTAGGGTACTTAGAGACACGTAGAGATGGGATGTTGATTGCGAACTGTCAAACCGTCAAACTATTAAGGAAGCCTGTATTTAAAGCTTAGTTAAGTGAGAATCTGGGGAAGGCAGTGAACCAGGCAGACTGGAGCTAATGTCCATGTTGATATTTTGTCCTGTGCTTTAATATTTTTAGGAAGCATACTGCCTGGGTATATATGCTTTAAAAATGTTTTTGACAACATAACGATTTCCATGTAATCTTCAAGTGAGAATTCGTTCCTGATATTCCAATGTTATTTACAGTATTGAATTTCAGTGGAATGATAGTTTTAAATGACTAAATTTAATTTTCAGGATCTGTGAGCCAAAGATAACCTTTGAAAATACTAGTTTATTATTATTATTATATTATTATTCTCCTCCTCCTCCTCCTCCTCCTCATCGCCATCATTATATCATACTTTTCTAAGCTGGGAAAAGCCTTTTCATTTATTGCATACTAGCTTATACAGCCTTTTTTCAAAAGCACATGCAGAAGTCAACTATAAAAATTAACGATTTTACTATACTTTGCATTTTCCCTAGTGATCCATTCAACTGAAATATGCTTGGGGGCACCTGGGTGGCTCAATCGGTTAATCATCTGACTTCGGCTCAGGTCATGATCTCACTGTTCGTGCGTTCAAGCCCCACGTCGGGCTCTGTGGTGGCAGCTTGGAGCCCAGAGCCTGCTTCGGATTCTGTGCCTCCCTCTCTCTCTGTCCCTCCCCTGCTCGCGCTCTGTCTCTCTTTCAAAAATAAATAAACATCTAAAAGGTTTTTTTTTTAAAGTGAAATATGCTTGATGTAGAACTTATAAACTAGTATGAAAGTAAGCATGTCTGTTTTAATCACTATTGTATACTAAGCACTAATTCAACACTTAGAATATATTTGAGTTTAATAAATAACTTGCTCAATTAATACTTCAAATCACATCATAGTAGCATTAATGGAATATCCAAATTCTTGTGTTTTAATTTCATTGTGAGAATATGCTTATTATATGTTCAAATCACGGACCATTTACACCCACCAGAACATCCACCAGCTCAATTTAAATATGATCAAATTAGTCCAATATGCAGTTGGCAGTACTTTTTAACTGATGGATAATGCAGAGGGAATTTTATCAAATTATTTTTCCATATCCCTTTTCCTGTCCAAATCAAGTGCTTCCTTTACTGTGTAATGTATAATAAATGTGCGCTGAGATACTACTATGAATAAGTTATCAGAAGATGGTTTAAAATGGCTATATTTAATATGAATGGTTATTATTATTTTTTTAATATGAAATTTATTGTCAAATTGGTTTCCATACAACACCCAGGGCTCATCCCAACAGGTGCCCTCCTCAATGCCTATCACCCACTTTCCCCTCTCCCCCACACCCCCATCAACCCTCAGTCTATTCTCAGTTTTTAAGAGTCTCTTATGGTTTGGCTCCCTCCCTCTCTAACTTTTTTTTTTTTCCTTCCCCTCCCCCATGGTCTTCTGTTAAGTTTCTCAAGATCCACATAATATGGTTTGGCTCCCTCCCTCTCTAACTTTTTTTTTTCCTTCCCCTCCCCCATGGTCTTCTGTTAAGTTTCTCAAGATCCACATAAGAGTGAAAACATATGGTATCTGTCTTTCTCTGTATGACTTATTTCACTTAGCATAACACTCTCCAGTTCCATCCACATTGCCACAAAAGGCCATATTTCATTCTTTCTCATTGCCACGTAGTACTCCATTGTGTATATAAACCACAATTTCTTTATCCATTCATCAGTTGATGGACATTTAGGCTCTTTCCATAATTTGGCTATTGTTGAGAGTGCTGCTATAAACCTTGGGGTACAAGTGCCCCTATGCAATAGCACTCCTGTGTGCCTTGGGTAAATTCCTAGCAGTGCTATTGCTGGGTCATAAGGTGATCTATTTTTAATTTTTTGAGGAACCTCCAAAAGCAAGGGAATTAAAAGCAAAAATGAACTATTGGGACCTCATCAAGATAAAAAGCTTCTGCACGGCAAAGGAAACAATCAACAAAACTAAAAGGCAACTGACGGAGTGGGAAAAAGATATTTGCAAATGACATATCGGACAAAGGGCTACTATCCAAAATCTATAAAGAGCTCACCAAACTCCACACCCGAAAAACAAATAATCCAGTGAAGAAATGGGCAGAAGACATGAATAGACACTTCTCTAAAGAAGACATCCTGATGGCCAACAGGCACATGAAAAGATGCTCAACGTCGCTCCTCATCAGGGAAATACAAATCAAAACCACACTGAGATACCACCTCATGCCGGTCAGAGTGGCTAAAATGAACAAATCGGGAGACTATAGATGCTGGAGAGGATGTGGAGAAACGGGACCTTCTTGTACTGTTGGTGGGAATGTAAACTGCTGCAGCCGCTCTGGAAAACAGTGTGGAGGTTCCTCAGAAAATTAAAAATGAATGTTTATTATTTTTGAGCATTTTCTCTGTGCCACCCAGTAGGTAATTGATTCAAAACAATGCTGTTTTAGGGGCACCTGGGTGGCTCAGTCGGTTGAGCATCCAACTTCAGCTCAGGTCATGATCTCGTGGTTCATGAGTTCGAGCCCCGCGTCGGGCTCTGTGCTGACAGCTCGGAGCCTGGAGCCTGCTTCCGATTCTGTGTCTCCCTCTCTCTCTGCCCCTTCTCTGCTCATGCTCTGTATCTATCTCTCAAAAATAAGTAAACATTAAAAAAAGATATGCTTTTTAACATGAAAATACCATTAATCCTCATACCATTTAATGCTCAGCACAACTGTATGGGATGTGCTATTATCCCCATTTGTAAGGATGAAGTGACTGAGGCTTACAGAGGCTAAACATCATTGCCAATGTCAGACAGCACAGTAGTCACAATTAAAACACAGGTCCGTCCATTTTTCAAAGACTGTTCCTAATTAGTATGCAATTCCATTTTACCTTATTACCACACACACACACACACACACAGAAAGAGAGAGAGAGAAAAGCACAGAAACAGAGAATTTTGCTTTAAAGATTCAAACCACTATAGTAGGAAATCTTACAAATGTAATGAACATAGGGGTTATTTAAAGCCTTTCTACTTTATTTGACAATAATAGTTATCATTTATTGAGCATTTACTATCAGTCTGACAGTATTTTAAGGTGTTTTTATATATATTATTTAATTTTACTCTCATGAAAACTCTATAAAGTAGATATTATTATTTTCCCCCCCAAGTTTAGGGTTGAGGAAGCTGAGGGCCAGAGGTTGAATACTTTGGCCAAGGTCACACAACTACTAATTGGCTGAGTCGCGACACTTAAACACTATTATATGTCTTGATTTTGAAAAATTGTCTTAACAATGACCTCCTGAAAGTGAGATTTATAATAGCTAGAAGTACCTGTCAAGTTAGAATGAGCTACCTCTGTACTGATTGGCAACACTCTTAAAAAGAAAGAAAGGAAATTAGCCTGGCACAGCAGAACGTGTGAAGGGAGAGGTACTATTGGACAGAAGCCAACATATTCCTCCTGTTAGAACCTTTGAGTGAGGAGAAATGAAGAGCCAGGTCAGCTATTTGTTCTCTGGTAAGGAAAAATAAAAATGGAAATAGCACGTGCTTGTCTCAGAAAGGGAGCTGAGGGGGGGGGGGTACAGTCGGTGAAGTGTCTGACTTCGGTTCAGATCGTGATCTCACAGCTCGTGAGTTCGGGCCCCGTGTTGGGCTCTGTGCTGACAGCTCAGAGCCTGGAGCCTGCTTCGGATTCTGGGTCTCCCTCTTTCTCTGCTCCTCCCCTGCTTGCACTCTGTCTCTCTCTCTGTCTCTCTGTCTCTCTCTCCCAAAAATAAAGAAACATTAAAAAAAAAAAAAAGGTAGCTTAGGGATCTTAAATGATAAGAATGACATGCTTTAATTTGCTGATCAGTAAATGATTTATTCATCCATTCTTTTGTCGAGTATTTATTGTGCCAGGCATCGTGGGGATACCATCCCATCCCATACTTAGTGAAAAAGTAATTCTGCTTACCACGTTACAACTTTCAAGGGTAGAACGCACTTTCAGATGAATTTGCCCTATTGTATTTTTAGAATTAGGCTATAAAGTAAGTTGAACAGGTCTTTAAATCACCATTTCACAGAGGAAGAAACAGAGAACTAATGAAGTTGAATGCCTGTCCCAGTTTACTAAGCTAATAAACATCAGAATCTGGCCTCAAATTTGCATCTCTTGTTTCCAGTTAGAGGATTTTCTCCACTACCCCAGGTCAAACCTTTTTAAAACATTAACTACGTCAGACAAAGGTACGCTGGTAGGTTTGGGGGATGCAAAGTAGTCTAAGACAGGGGATCTACTCCCATGAAATTTTCAATGTAACTGGAGAAACTAAATGTCCACTTGTAAAGGTAAAGCAACGTAATGGTTTATGATTTCTAACTAATGAGTGATACAAGGAACGTAGGACCAGAAGAATTTAGAGAAGGAAAAGGTCACTTGGGCTTGAAATGGTTTGGGGAAAGCGATAGGATTGAGCCCGGCTTTGAAGTAAAGGCAAAGATACAGGGAGAACAGGGGGACATAACCAGACAGGAGGAACACTGGGAGGAAATATGGAAATGGAAAGGTGCATTGCATTTTTTTGTAGGATGCGATTTAAGTCCATTTAGGCTGATGATATATTAAGGGCAAAATTTAAGCAAAGAGCAAATCATGCTTCAAGAATTAAGAATTTTTGGCTACAAAATTGCTCTAAACCTGGTTCAGCAGACAACAAAGGAATTAACATTGAATCATAGCAACTCGAGCTTTCTTCCCCATGCTGATATAATTTTAAATATTATTTTATGGTCATCTTTCCATGTTTAAAGGTGGTGTCTGGAATTACTTGGTGTTGGCACTTTGATCTGACAAATCCGCTTGAAGCTTACTCTAGGGGAGAGGCTACTAAGCCTTTTGCTCTATCACTCAGTCAATTATCTCCCATACACTAGTTGGTAAACCTACCAAATTGAGTAAGTCATTGACCCTGTCCTTGAAGAGTAGGATCTAATGTCTCACTTCCTTATTTACCTTCCATTCTCAACATATGGCAACCTGCAAAAAGCTAATGCAGGCATTGGAATCCAATTATAATATCACTCTCTCCCCTGGTCTCACTCCGTAGTTCGTGGAAGGCTTCTCATCTATTTTTTTAAAAAATGAGAAATTTTCGGGTGTGGAGGAGGGCACCTGTTGCGATGAGCACTGGGTGTTGTATGGAAACCAATTTGACAATAAATTTCATATTAAATAAATAAATAAATATAAATAAAAAAACAAAAAAATGAGAATTTTCTTTTTTTAAAAAAGTCTCACTAAATTTGGAGTGTACTTTTCGAGGCAAAGTGCGCTAAGGAATTCCAGGACTTATTTTGGTTGTCACACACAATATGGCGCATCGAACAATAAAGAACATGACACCGCTTGTGTCTGCTTTAGCAAAGGTTGACGCTAGTTTGGGTGAGAGCAGATTCAATTGAAAATTATCAGTGGATTAAAACAATATGAGTGTATTTCTCACTTCCGCGAAATCCATTTGGTAGTGGTGAAAACATCTGCTTGGGATTCAGGCCCTCAAAAGCACTCTCGTTGTCAATGTGCGGCTCCTAGTGTCACCCTAGAACTCAAATCTAGTTCGTGGATCGGGGAGGAGAGTGTATTATTGCAGAGGAAGATTTTATGAACCATGACTGTATCTAGAAATAACAAAAATTACTCAACTCTATTTCCATTAGCCAGAAGTTAGTCCCATGCCCCTATCTAATTCCTTGGCAGCCTGAAAAATGTGGTCTCTGACTGGGTAGTCGCAATCCAGCCATTGGTCTCCAGTATGGTGAGGGAGCCAGAATCTTTGGGGATAGCTAGCCATTGGGCCAGTGTCCAATTTCTTCTGGAACAATCTCTCCTATGGCATTCTAATTTGCGCTATTTATTTTCACCAGAACCATTTGCTTAGGAGTGATGAGGATAGATGATGAAAGTTTACATAAACTTTCAAGAGACATGATTTCTAGTCATGGCCTTTATATGAAGTTTTCCAAATATGCCATGTGTGGAACAGGCAATAAAACATGAGATTTACTCTATGACACAAGACATTCTCTATAAAAAGTTATATTCGAGGGGTAGATAATTTATTAGCGGCTCGTAAAAGGATTCCATTCAATGACTTTCTCCGTTGCTGCAAAAATCCATATCCACTTTAGAATAAGGTCAATTGTATAATCTTTATAGCTTGAAGAGTTAGGTCATAGAGAACATCTCGTCAGAATATCCAGTGGAGAAGGCATGACATAACCTGAATTGAGGTTCACCACAATCACTTTTTATGGTTTCTTCAGATTTCTAGTCATTGACACTAAGCAAACTCCCACAGTGAAAAAATGAACTTCTTCATCAATCATGCTAGCCCATGCTGGAAATGATACTATTTTTGAATGAGAAGTAATTCATGCCTATGTGGGTTAGACTGTGTCCACCTAAAATTCCTATGTTGAAGTCCTAAACCCCCCCCAGTACCTCAGACTGTGACTTTATTTAGAAATGTGGTTGTTGCAGACATAAGTAGTTAAAATGATGTCACTAGGGTGGGTCCTAATCCAGTGTAACTGGTGTCCTTATAAAATGGGAAAATTTGGACAGAGACATGCATATCGAATGACATACGAAAGCAGAGATAAAGTGTGATGCTTCCAAAAACTAAGAAATGATAAAAATTGTGGGGTGCCTGGGAGGTTCAGTCAGTTAAGCATCTGACTTCGGCTCGGGTCATGATCTCACAGTTTGTGAGTTCGAGCCCTGCATCGGCCTCTGTGCTGACAGCTCAGAGCCTGGAGCCTGCTTTGCATTCTGGGTTTCCCTCTCGCTCTGCCCTCCCCCGCTTACGCTCCACCTCTCTCTCTCTGGAAAATAAATAAACATTAAAAACATTAAAAAAAAAAAAAGAAATGCCAAAAATTGCTAGCAAACCACCAGCAGCCAGGGGAGAGGCATAGAACAGATTTTCTCTCACAGGCTTCAGAAGGAACCAACCCACCCAATACCTTGATCTTGGACTTAGCCTCTAGAGCTACCGATCAATACATTTCTGTTGTTTAAGCCACCAAGTTGGTGATACTTTGTCACAGCAGCCCCAGCAAACCAACGCAGGGCCTCAGTATTCTAAGATATTCTATGGCCAGTGGTCCTACAAGGCAATTACCTTAAAGTGTCAATGGTGAAGAGAGTGGTACATGGTTACTATAATTGGAAACTTAGCACGGATTGAAAGGCAATAGCTGCTGACATTCTTAAGGAAAAACTGTAGTCGTAGGAAGGCTTGAAGCTTTTGCTCTGTATGTATTGGAGGGTGAGATGGGATGGGGAAGTTGCTGGGTGGAGACAACGCTACGGCAGGGGCAGCAGGGCCCTAGAACCAGATCTTGAATATGGCGGATCCCTCCTAAGATAGTGGCATTAGGTGTTCTGGCAGTAGAATTTTCCCATTGTTTGCTCAGAAACCAGATGCATTAATACGGCGCAGAGCCTCCTACGGCATCACCTGAGAAAATACACGCTCAGGTAACGTTTTAAAAGCAAGCAATTCCGTTCTTGAGTCTGTATATGAATAGCAAGGAATATCAAGGAATATCCATATTACTTTCATTGTGTTTCTAGTGACATGATGGGATCAACTTAGTTTTTTTTTTTTTCAACATTTATTTTTGGGGCAGAGAGAGACAGAGCATGAACGGGCGAGGGGCAGAGAGAGAGGGAGACACAGAATCGGAAACAGGCTCCAGGCTCTGAGCCGTCAGCCCAGAGCCTGACGCGGGGCTCGAACTCACAGACCGTGAGATCGTGACCTGGCTGAAGTCGGACGCTTAACCGACTGCGCCACCCAGGCACCCCTCAACTTAGTTTTTTCTATTGCATATTTGAAATGCTTTAAATTTGCTGGGCAAATGTGTTTTCAGTATGCTCCAATGTTTTTTTTGAAGCAGAAAACTAGCTGCATATAGTTCTTGAATAATGTAATTCTTTGGGATGTGAAAAGAGATGTTTCTGTATCATTCACTGTCAGCTATCAAATTGAAAGAATTTACAGGGGCACCTGGGCGGCTCAGGTGGTTGAGTATCTGACTCTTGATTTCGGCTCAGGTCATGATCTCGCGGTTCATGAGTTCGAGCCCCGTGTCTGGCTCCAAGCTGACAGTGTGGAGCCTCCTTGGGATTCTCTCTCTCTCTCTCTCTCTCTCTCTCTCTCTCTCTCTCTCAATCTCTCTTTCAAAATGAATAAATAAAACTTAAAAAAAGAATTTACAGAAAAAAGAATACTTGAGATTTTGTTTAAGACTTGTTGAAAATTGTAGGCTTTCAGTGAATATTTATGGCACTATAGTATCCCTGTCCTCTCAAGTTATTTTTCTCAACATTCAGGTTTTTGACAGTAGATTGCTAAAGACATGTACAAATTCTCCATTTGTGCCATCTGCTGGGGAATATACCCACACATGTTCTATATAAAGATACTTGCATTTCAGAAATTCAAAAATCTATTAATTTCCATTTGCTTTCACTGGTTCACACATTAGCAGTTGTACCTTAAAAGCTTGAGTGATCGTTAAAATTGTCTTTTTTCTTTTAACTTTTCCCTTTGGAATACAGTCAGAATTACCGAAATATAAAAATCAAATGATTTCTATATATTCTACATTCGGATCCCCTAAATGCTAAAATTTTACCTTACCACATTTGCTGTCTCTGTCTTTGTCTCCTCTGTCATATGTATATGAATTTTATCCAGGACTATTTAAGAAAAGGTTGGGGATACAACTCCATCTATCTCTAAATATGCCAATATGCATTTCCTGGAAATGTGTGTCCCATTCCATAAGCATAGATCCTTATCACAATGAGGAACTTAAAAATGATGAAATAATATTGTGTAATTTTCAGTCCCATGTAATTTTGCCTATTACCACAGTAATGTTCTTCACTGGGAAAGAAAAAAAAAATCTGGTCGAGGAGTCTTTTCTGGATTCACACATTGCATCTCATTTTCATATCACTTTAATCTACGTTCATCAGAGACTTTTAAAAAGTCTTTGTTTTTCTTTCTTGACATTTTTGGATAGTAGTGGCCACTTATTTTATCAAATGTCCCTCAGTATAGGTTTGCCTGATGTTTCCTTTTTGATTAGATTCAATTTACACATTTTTGACGGGCATATCACACAACGAATATTGGTTCTTTTCATCACATAGGATGAGGTCCATGGTGGCGATTAGTCCCATTACTGGCGATGTTAACTTTGATCATTTGGTTAAAAGAGTGTCTTCCAGGTTCCTCCACCTATAAATTTACTAGTTTTCCCTTTGCAATTAATATGTATTTTTTGGAGAGATGCCTTGAGACTAATTAAATATCTTATTCCCCGGCTTTTTCTAGCTTCAGTGTCACGGATGATACTTGCCTCAAGCAATTATTGCTGTTGTAGTTGCCACATGGTGATGTTCTAATTTGTTCCTTTCTTTTTTAATAGTTGGGATTCTAGTGTAAAGATGAGTTTTCCTTTCTCCCCTGTTTATTTTTATTCATTTACATATATATTAATATAGACTTATGTTTTTACATTTTAATCTATGGATTATTGTCTGTTACTGCATTATTTATTGTGATTCTTAAATTCTTCCTTATTTGGCAAGTATTACCCCTTCAAGCTGACTTCTGTGTCCTTTTAACATGTCTTAATCATTATTGGAGCATTTCCTCATTTTCTGTCATAAACTCTTACAGGCTTATCTTGTACTTTCCGTGCTTCAAGACTTCCTAAGGAACCCGCTTCCTGTTAGTGGAAAATTGTATTCAGAAACCGAGATCTGGGTGCTAGATGAACTCAATGATTACCACTATATAGGTCCTATATATACATATATACAAATATAGAATATAAATATAATATACTTATGTATGTATTATATGTATTATATTTATATCTTTATTTATATTATAATTATGTATTATATTTATAATCTATGTATTATATTTATAATCTATATTTACATTATGCAAGTATATATGTATATGATAATATAGGCACATTACAAATATATATGTATAAATATGTACATGTATTTAGATAAATATACATATGTCTTATCTTTTCTAGGATATGTATGTATGTATATATATATATATATATATAACCTAGATTATATATGTATATACATATATATATATAAATATATATTAATGCTGATACTTTCAAATCCAGTACACAACACAGGGTTTATTCTTGCTTTCCTGTTTCCAGATTTTTAATTCATCTCCAACAGCAGAAAACCTGATTCTAATTATCCACAATATATTTACTTATTTGATCAGTCCTGCAATATACATGATGTAATTTCAAAATTGCTAACTCAATCCACTGGGAAAACAAGTTAACCAATTAAAGTGCACACCATTTGTTTATAGTTCTAATTATCTTTATTCCAAGGGCCTGTGATCAAAATCCTTTGCTCAAAAGTACTTTGAGTTAGCATCACTGCAATGTGATATTATTTAATTGAAATACATTTGGGTTCATTTGTTTTATTTGTATTTCATTTTTTTGTCACCTTCCTATCCATTGCCCTTTGTTATGCTAAATATACTACGATCTCTAACATATGGAGTGCCTGGAGGGCTCAGTTGGTGGAGCAGGTGCCTCTTGATCTTGGGGGTGTGAGTTCAAGCCCCATGTTGGGTATAGAGATTACTTAAAAAATAAAATCTTTTGAGGCGCCTGGGTGGCGCAGTCGGTTAAGCGTCCAACTTCAGCCAGGTCACGATCTCGCGGTCCGTGAGTTCGAGCCCCGCGTCAGGCTCTGGGCTGATGGCTCGGAGCCTGGAGCCTGTTTCCGATTCTGTGTCTCCTTCTCTCTCTGCCCCTCCCCTGTTCATGCTCTGTCTCTCTCTGTCCCAAAAATAAATAAACGTTGAAAAAAAATAAAATAAAATAAAATCTTTTATTAAAAAATATGGTACTGACACAAAACAGGCACAGAGATCAATGGACCAGAACAGAGAACCCAGAAATGGACCCACAAATGTATGGCCAACTAATTTTCAATAAAGCAGGAAAGAATACCCAATGGAAAAAAAAGAGTCTCTTCAGCAAATGGTTTTTGGAAAACTGGACAGCAACATGCAGCAGAATGAATCTGGATCACTTTTTACACTATACACAAAAATAAATTCAAAATAGATGAAATACCTAAACAGAAGACAAGAAACCATCAAGATCCTAGAGGAGAAAACAAGCAGCAACCTCTTTGACCTCAGTCACAGCAACTTCTTACTAGACATGTTTCCAGAAGCAAGGGAAAAAAAGCAAAAATAAAAACTCCTGCACAGTAAAGGAAACAATGAACAAAACTAAAAGGCAACCGACCGAATGGGAGAAGATATTTGCAAATGACATATCAGATAAAGGGTTAGTATCCAAAATCTGTAAAGAACTGATCAAATGCAACACCCAAAAAACAAATAATCCAGTAAAGAAATGGACAGAAGACATGAACAGACACTTTTCCAAAGAAGACATCCAGATGGCTAACAGACACGTAAAAAGATGCTCAACATCACTTGTCATCAGGGAAAAACAAATTAAAATCACAATGAAATACCAACTCACACCTCTCAGAATGGGTAAAATTAACAACTCCGGAAACAACAGACATTGGTGGGGATGCAGAGAAAGGGGAACCCTTTTGCACTGCTGGTGGCAATGCAAACTTTTGCAGCCACTGTGGAAAACAGTATGGAGGTTCCTCAAAAAATTAAAAATAGAACTACCCTACAACCCAGAAATTCCACTACTAGGTATTTTTCCAAAGGATACAAAAATGTTGATTCAAAGGGACACATGCATCCCAATGTTTATAGCAGTACTATTGACAATAGCCAAAGTATGGAAAGAGCCCAAATGTTACCAACTGTGAATGGATAAAGAAGATGTGAGATATACACACACACACACACACACACACACACACACACACACATATATATATACATATATATATGATGGAATATTACTCAGCAATCAAAAAGAAAGAAATCTTGCCTTTTGCAACAATGTGGAAGGGATGACAGTGTATTATGCTAAGAGAAATAAGTCAGAGAAAAGCAGATATCATATGATTTCACTCATATGTGGAATTTAAGATAGAAAACAGATGAACAAAAGGAAAGGGAAGCAAAAATAATACAAAAAGAGAGGGAGGGGCCCTGGGTGGCTCAGTCAGTTGAGCGTCTCACTTCAGCTCAGGTCATGATCTCACAGCTCGTGGGTTCGAGCCCCGTGTTGGTCTCTGTGCTGATAGCACAGAGCCTGGAGCCTGCTTCAGGTTCTGTGTCTCCCTCTCTCTCTGCCCCAACCCACTCACATTCTGTCTCTGTCTCTCTCAAAAATAAATAAACATTAAAAAAAAAAAAAACAGAGAGAGACAAACCATAGGATACTCTTAAATACAGAGAACAAATTAAGGGCTGCTGGCAGGGTGTTGGGTTGGGGAAGGGCTAAAGGAATGATGGACATTAAGGAGGACACTTGTTGGGATGAACCCCCGGTGTTATATGTGAGTGATGAATCACTACATTCTACTCCTGAAACCATTACTACACTATATGTTAACTAACTTGGATTTAAAATGAAAATTAGGGGCGCCTGGGTGGCTCAGTCGGTTAAGCGTCCAACTTCGGCTCAGGTCATGATCTCGCGGTCCGTGAGTTCGAGCCCCGCGTCGGGCTCTGGGCTGACAGCTCAGAGCCTGGAGCCTGTTTCAGATTCTGTGTCTCCCTCTCTCTATGACCACCCCCCCATTCATGCTGTGTCTCTCTCTGTCTCAAAAATAAATAAACGTTAAAAAAATTAAAAAAAAATAAAATTAAAATTAAAAAGTAGCATACTAACTATATTAAAATAATCCAATAGTATTTACAAATTTTTACATTACTCAAAGTCATTTTACTCACCACATCTATTATAATTTTAATTATTTGCCTTTGGATTTGATCCCCTAAAATCTTTAGTAGTATTTTGTGTCATTGTATTTTGCATAGATGTTTAGCTCTAAATGTTATCAAATGTAGTGTTTATTTTTTTTCCAAATGAATAAAACTTCCATTATTATGCTTGTAAAGTTTCCTGGATAACCTTAGTCTGAATGCTAGGTATTGTTTTGCCAAATGTAGAAACCTGTATATTATGCATTCGGCAAAAGTGTAGTAATATTTTTCACATCTCCCTATTTTTAATGGTCTTTAAAATTTTAGTTATTTCAACGTGAATTTAAATTTTGAGTGCCTAGGGCTATTATTAGTATAGTTTTTACTTTCTTCGAGTTTAACAAACTTGACACAATGCTGCCAATCTTTGGTGCTCCTGTTTTGCAGGTGTTTTTATTGTTGTTGTTGTTTTCTATCTTAAGATTTTGGAGCATTGAAAAAATTATGGAATTATTTCAGGTAAAATAAATAACCAGAGTCAAGTGATTTTTGTCACTAGAAACAGTGTGTGTAGACTAAGTATCATAAAACTTCAAACCATGTAGTTTTTCAACAAGAATATCCACCATTTAATATTTAAATTATATTCCTATGTGCCTGGATTGGCAGAAAATGCATTTAGTTAATAACTGAGTTATTTCTATTTTATAGTTTTAAAAATATTATTTGGTTAACATGGGTATTGAAGATAAAGTAAATCCTCAGTCTACATTATTTATGTTGTTTCGCCGCTATGTTCTCCTGTGGCTAGAAATTTCTAAATTTTATTTTTAACTTTTCCATCTATGTTTTTCAAAAATGGGGTTAATCATCCAAATAATTTTATTTAATATTCTTGTTTAATGGCTTTATATTTTGTGTTCTCTCATGCTGGTAATTTCATTGATTTTCTTTTTGACATCCGAGATAGACGCTATGTTAGCTTATAATTCTCTACTATGTAATATTAAAAATGTATATAATTCTGCTAAATTTGAACACTAGTTTGTTTTTGTGCTGAGAAAATGTCCGTAACAATAAAATACATTTACTGAATGTAACTATAGGTCATTATAATTAATAAGTTCATATGGCTTATATTTAATAATTCATGTCATAATGGAATTATTTGTGGAGTTTAATTGATAACGCAACATTACAGAAGAGCAAAAACAAACACAAAAGCTAAAACAGAACAAATAAAAACTCAACAGAGTATATGAACTATGCAACATGAAGTGCCTAACCAGAATCAAATCTGGCTTTCTAAAATACACCCCAGTTTTTTTTATCAGATATCTTTAATAACACGTTAAACATTGAGTTACTTCTTATAAAAAAATCAGTGTTTGCTACTAAATAAAATCCATGTCATTGAGCAGAGAGAATTTAATCTAAAGAATTATTAACGAAATATCAACTTGTTAAATAGGTAACAGAGAAGGTAAACATGTTTGGTAATTCTTGAATTTCCCTTTAATACCATAAGCTCATCAAAGAGACCGTATTCCTTCTCTGCAATTATAGCATGGTACCTACACAAAGCAGTATTTGACCAATGCCAGCAGGGTTCTCCTTAATATCATTGCCCTTCCTCAGAGCCTACAATGAAACCTAATTTCTGATCACAAACGGAAGACATCTCTGTCATTACTTATTATACTTCTTTGCCAATGATCTGCAAACCTTCATTCCAATCCAGACCGCTCTAGATCTGTATGCCATTTTATGGTGATTTCCATCTGAATATTCTATAGGTACTACAAACTCACATTTTTTTTTTCTAATAAGAGAAGGCATGAGAATGGCCTCTCCCCCTACCCCATCCTTTCTGCTTAAAGTCATGTATATTCTTTTCAAGTATACGTAGACAATTTAAGGATTCGTGGCAACATATTAGCGTATAACATCAGTCTTTGGAGTCGGGGAGAGGGGAAAATGGGTGATGGGCATTGAGGAGGGCACTTGTTGGGATGAGCACTGGGTGTTGTATGTAAGCAATGAACCATGGGAATCTACCCCCAAAACCAAGAGCACGCTGTATACACTGTATGTTAGCCAACTTGACAATAAATTAAAAAAAAAAAAGAGTTACAGCATTAAAGTCCTTATGAGACCCTCAAACATTGCTTGTGGGAATTTTAAGTTTTGAGAGCCAATGGCTCTCAAGTGCTTTTAACTGTGATCTATAGTAATAAATCGTTTATATTGTCACTCAATGTACACATATATGTATATGAAACATTTTACAATATAATCCTTGCCCTATGTATATTGTACACTATTTTCTAATGTAATTGATTTCATTTTTTTAAATGCTAAAAAACTGAAGGAAAGAAATTGTAAAAAAAAAAAAAAAGAAAGAAAGAAAATCAGTCTTAACACTTAACAAATTCCAAGGAATTTGTATTACACCATGTTTTCTGAACATTCCAATTAAGTAGATATCAATACCAAAAATAAAATTCCAACAGAGAGGATTTTCACATGAGCTGTTGTATGCGGTATTAAAAAGAGCTAGCAGTTCCCGATTTAATTTTTGCCTATTTTGGTTACTGTTTGCATGATCTATAGTTTTTTCATCTTTTTATTTTCAGTCTCTTCGTGTCTTTGAATCTAATGTGTGTCCCCTACAGGGGCACTTGGGTGGCTCAGTAGGTTGAGCATCCGGCTCCTGATTTCCGCTCAAGTCATGATCTCATAGTTCATGGGTTCAAGACCCCCATGGGGCTCTGCACTGGCAGCGTGAAGCCTGCTTGGGATTCTCTGTCTCCCTGTCTCTCTGTCTCAAAATACATAAATAACCTTAAACAAATCAAGTATGTCTCCTATAGACTACATATAGTCAGATTATATGTTTGATTTTTAAGATCTATTCTGTCAATTTCTGCCTTGCAATGTTTAATTCATTGTAACTTAATGTAATTTCTGATAAGATGGGATTTAAGTCCACCATTCTGCTGTTTTCTATTTGTCTTACGTCCTTCTTGCTGGTTTATTACTTCATTACTGTGTTCTTTTGTGCTAGATAGTTTCCATTGTATCACTTACATTTTTTCTATATATTTTGAATGATTTGGTGATTGAAGGGTTGTGCTGTGAATCACAATTAACAACTTAATCTCGGTCTAATACCAATTTACTCCTCATAGAAATTTGGTTACAACATATTTCCATTCCCTTGCCCTTCTCTGTATTGCTATTGTCATACCCATGGTCTTTATACAGGATGAGCCCATCAACGAGGGTTTGGGTAAACCTTGGTAACCCCCCCCCCTTTTTTTGCTGTTTTATTATCTTTTAATTCCAAAGGCTGTACGATGTCCTATTTTCTTGTTTGTTGGTATAATAGCTTTATTAGTTGGAATCAAGGGATGATCACGTATTCTAAACCATCATGATGATGTAATAGTTAGCTCTTGTATGTGGCTGGAAATCAGTAATTTGTTTCCTTTGTACCTGCTGGCTCTTTTCTAAGCTTTACAGCATCTGCCTCAAATCTGTTTGAAACTTTGTTAGGCATCCTGTTTTTCCATCTCTCCCAGTTACATTCCCATGACTTGCGAGAGGCTCTCTTGGACTCCAATCCCAGCTGCCTGGCCATTGTACGTTCCCTTCAGGGCGTACCATCCTGTCCTGTCACTTCGTATGCCATAGGGATGCTCTCCTTTTCACCATGCTTTGACCTGTCTCTGTTTCTGGTGGGCCAGACAGTAAGTTGGGGAAGGCGAGACCACTCAGGTGGCATCGTGATTATCCTGCTGGCCTTGCAATAAATCCTTCCTTCAGAAGAAGTCACAGGGGCCAGTGGACTAACCTCTTCAAAGAGGCATTCTACCTCATACATTTCATCTTCAACTTCCTCTTCCAACTCACAGTCTTCTGAATCCTTGGGAAGTAAAACGTTCAAGGCAGCATTTTTCTTCACTAAATGCACTCTATTACCACTCGAGGGTCTTCTGCTCCCTGCCTTTCACAGTCTAATTATTGTTGCTATTATTGTCTTATGTACTTGCATTTTAAATCAGGAGAATTGCAAACAAAAATACATTTTTGCTGCATTTTGGAGTTCATCTTCCTTGGCATTCATTGAGCTTAGTGGATATGTAGATTGGTTTGCCATCAAATCTGGGAAAGTTTCAACCATTATTTCTTCAAATATTAATTCTGCACTTTTCTGCCTCTCCTGTCCCTTTTTTTTTTTTTTTTTTTTTTGCATATGTCAGTACGAGTGAAGATGGCTCCCAGGTCCCGGAGTCTCCGTTCAGTTCTCTCCAACTTTTTGTTGTTGTTCCTCAGACTGGAGGTTCTCAATCGACCTGTCTTCCTTCAAACAGGCTGTTTCTTCTGTCCCTTCAAATATGCTGTCGAGGGGCGCCTGGGTGGCGCAGTCGGTTAAGCGTCCGACTTCAGCCCGGTCACGATCTTGCGGTCCGTGAGTTCGAGCCCCGCATCGGGCTCTGGGCTGATGGCTCAGAGCCTGGAGCCTGTTTCCGATTCTGTGTCTCCCTCTCTCTCTGCCCCTCCCCCGTTCATGCTCTGTCTCTCTCTGTCCCAAAAATAAATAAAGAATAAACATTAAAAAAAAAAAAGCAAATATGCTGTCGAGCCCCACTAGTCAATATTTCCTCTGAGTTAGTGCAATTTAACTTCCAGAATTTCTACCTGATACTTTTAAAAAATAATTTCCCTGTCTTTGTTGATATTTGGTGAGGGGTTGTGGTCATGCTTTCCTTTGGCTCTTTAGACATGCTTTCTTTTAATTCTTTCAGCCTATTTGTAATACCTGATTTCAAGTCTTTTCCTAGTCGCTCAAATGTCCTGACTACCTCAGGACTAGTTTCCACTGACAATTTTTTTCCGGCCTGGACCATGCTTTCCTGTTTTGTTTTGTTTTGTTTGTATATCTTGCAACATTTTTGTTGTTGTTGTTGAAAACTGAATTTCAGGTAATATAATGGGACAACTCTAGAAGTCAGTTACCTTTCTCCAGGGTCTGTTGTTATTACCGTCATCCCTGTTGCCGTTTGTCTGTTTAGTGACTTTTCTAGACCCATTTGTTACAGCATGCATTCCCTCTCTTCTCCAGCCACTGAATTCTGCTTGGTTAGCTTCATGATCAGCTAATAATCACTCAGAGATCTGCAAATGCCTTGAAAAATTATTCTTTCAACTTTTCCTGAGGGGCTCTGTGTTTGTGTTTGTGTATAGGTCAGCCCAGATAACAGATCAAGGCCTTCTCTTATTTTTTTTTTTTGATTCTACAAGTTTTTATTTAAATTCCAGTTAGTTAACATACAGTGTAATATTAGTTTCAGGTGTAGAATGTAGTGATTTATCACTCGTATACAACACCTGGTGTTTATCACAAGTGCCCTCCTTGGTACCCATCACCTATTTAACCCATTCCCCCCACCTACTTCCCCACAGTAACCATCAGTTTGTTCTCTAGAGGAAGAGTCTGTCTCTTGATCTACCTCTCTTTCCCCCCACCATGTTCATTTGTTGTGTTTCTTAAATTCCACATATGAGCGAAATTAAATATTTGTCTTTCTCTGACCTATTTTGCTCAGCACAATACTCTCTAGCTGCATCCATGTCATTGCATATGGCAGGATTTCATTCTTTTTTATGGCTGAGTGATATTCTATTGTGTATATATACCAATTCTTTATCCGCTTATCAATTGTTGTGTATTTGGGCTCTTTCCATAATTTGGCTATTGTTGATAACATTCCTATAAACATCAAGGTGCATGTGTCCCTTTGAATCAGTATTTTTGTATCATTTGGATAAACGCCTCGTAGTGCGATTGCTGGGTCATAGGGTACTTCTAGTTTTAACTTTTTGAGGAACCTCCATACTGTTTTCCAGAGCGGCTGCACCAGCTTGCATTCCCGCCAACAGTTTCTTTACATCCTCATCAATACCTGTCGTTTCCTGTGTTGTTCATTTCAGCCATTCTGTCGGGTGTGACGTGATATCTCATTGTAGTTTTGATTTGTATTTCCCTGATGATGAGTAATGTTGAACATCTTTTCATGATTCTGTCAGCCATCTGGCTGGCTTCTTTGGAAAAATGTCTATTTATGTCTTCTGCCCACTTTTAAACTGGATTATTTGGTTTTTTTGGGTGTTGAGTTTTATGAGTACTTTATGTATTTTGGATACTAACCTTTCATCTGGTATGTCATTTGCAAATGTCTTCTCCTATTCAGTAGGTTGTCTTTTAATTTTGTTGATTGTTTCCTTTCCTATGGGGACACTTTTTATCATGATGAAGTCCCAATAGTTTATTTTTGTTTTTGTTTCCCTTGCCTCAGGAGACAAATCTGGTAAGAAATTGCTAAGGGTGATGTCAAAGAGACTACTACCTGTATTTTCCTCTAGGATTTTAATGGTTCCTGAGATCTGGGCCTTCTTAATTCTTTCATGGGCATCCCCACCTCTCTGCATATGCACTTACACTTCTAATTCCCCAGTAATGTGCCACAGCTTTTTGAAGCTTCCTATGGACGTCTCTTCCCCAGATCTTCTTTTTTAAATTTTTGGCCAGCCTAATCCCACTTGCATTTATATCTTAGGCAAATAAAATGGTAAATAGTTCCCTGGGGATAAATTTTTTCCTATGGATTGAGCTGAAGCTGGGAGGTCAAGTCGAATAATAACACCCAGTGAATGAGGTTTTTCCAGGGAGTTGCCAGTCAGGTCAAATAGGGGGCATGGTCTGGAGATGAGACTTTTTGAAAAAATCCAAATCTAGTCTACTTCCTCACATGGATGTGGGCCTGCTGGTTCTCACAGCTACCATATTTGTGAGGCTACCCATTGTCAAGGCTATCATAGAACTGCAAAGAAAAGGGTGGATAGATGTAGGTTAAGGTAAATACCCCAAACTCTGATGTACTTACCAAGATTCAGCCGTTTTTCTTTTTTCTTTCTAGCTTTATTTTTTGAATTTAAATCCAAGTTAGCTAACATGTAGCGTAATAGAAATTTCAGGAATAGGATTTAGTGATTCATCACTTACATATGACACCCAGTGCTCATCCCAACAAGTGTCCTTAATGCCCCTCAACCCTTTATCCCTTCACCCAACCCAACACTCTGCCAGCAACCGTTAATTTGTTCTCTGTATTTAAGAGTCTCTTAAGGTTTGTCTCCCTCTCTGTTTTTATATTATTTTTGCTTCCCTTCTGTTCATATGTTTTGTATCTTAAATTCCACATTTGATTGCAATCATATGATATTTGTCTTTCTCTGACTTATTTCACTTAGCATAATACACTCGTGTCCCTTCCACGTTATTGCAAATGGCAAGATTTCATTCTTTTTGATCACTGAGTAATATTCCATTGTGTATGTGTGTACAAACACACACACACACACACACACACACACACACCATATTCTTTATCCATTCATCAGTTGGTGGACATTTGGGATCTTTCCATACCTTGGCTATTGTCGACAGTGCTGCTATAAACATTGGGGTGCATGTGCACCTTCAAATCAGCACTCCTGTATCCCTTGGATAAATATCTAGTAGTGCAATTGCTGGGTCATAGGGTAGTTCTATTTTTAATTTTTTGAGGAACCTCCATACTGTTTTCCAGAGTGGCTGCACCAGTTTGCATTCCCACTAACAGTGCAAAAGAGATCCTCTTTCTCCACATCCTTGCCAACATCTGTTGTTTCCTGAGTTGTTCATTTTAGCCATTGTGACAGGTGTGAGGTGATATCTCCTTGTGGTTTTGATTTGTATTTCCCTGATGATGAGTGATGTTGAGCATCTTTTCATGTGTCTGTTAGCCATCTGGCTGTCTTCTTTGGAAAAGTGTCTATTCATGTCTTCTGCCCATTTCTTCACCGGATTATTTGTTTTTTGGCTGTTGAGTTTGATAAGTCCTTTATAAATTTTGTATACTAATCCCGTATCTGATATGTCATTTGCAAATATTCTCTCCCATTCCATCGGTTACCTTTTAGTTTTGCTGTTGTTTCCTTCACTGTGAAGAAACTTTTTATATTGATAAGTTCCCAATACTTCATTTTTGCTTTTGTTTCCCTCTCCTCCAGAGCCATGTGAAGTAAGAAGTTGCTGTGGTCAAGGTCAAAGAGATTATTGCCTGTTTTTCCTCTAGGATTTTGATGGCTTCCTGCCTTATGTTTAGGTCTTTTGTCTATTTTGAGTTTATTTTTGTGTATGGTGTAAGAAAGTGTCCAGGTTCATTCTTCTGCGGGTCGCTGTCCAGTTTCCGCAACACCATTTGCTGAAGGGACTGTCTTTTGTTCATCGGATGTTCTTTCCTGCTTTGTCAAAGATTAGTTGGCCATACATTTGTGGGTCCATTTCAGGATTCTCTATTCTGTTCCATCGATCTCTGTGTCTGTTCTTGCGCCAGTAACATACTGTCTTCAGCAGTTTTTCTTTAATGCTCCTTGCATTTCTTGTATTTGGTTAGTTTCCAGAGTTTAGAAAAAGTTCATTTTGACCATTTTCCACTGTTTTTGTTACTTTCATGGAAGGGTATATTAACTAAGGTCTTCTCTACCTTTCTCCGAAAGATGCATTTTTCACCACTTCCTTATACTTTTCTTTCTTTGGCTAACCCTTTTCTTTGGCTTGGTCCCCTGTGTCCTATAGTAACATCCTATATCCAATTGTTCTTGAACGATAAGTAAACAGTCAGTTATAATACGATGTGATATTCCTCCCGCGAGACTGTGACCTACCTTCTTGGGAACAGAACAGTATTTCTCTTGAACTCAAACATATAGAACATAAGGATAATGTGCAGTAAATGTAGGGGCACGGGATTTATTCTGAATTTTTTGAAGTCAACAGGTAAAAGATGCAAAAGGAAACTTGAAAGTGGGAACAGATTGAATACACTTTCTAAAAACAGTTCCCGCAAGAAAAACTCCCATGTTCACTTATCCTTGTTACTAAATTAATTGCTGCTCTTAATCCTTTTCTAATCTATGCATAAGGTTCTCAACTGACCCTAAGGCATTTGCTTCATTAGCATATGAGTCATTTCGAAGCATAATAAACATCCCCGAAGTCTTTTCTCTCATCTCTTGACAATTGTCACTTCTACACAGGCGTGTTTTTCCATAGACAAACACAATAAATTCGCCTCTAATTCACTTTGTTGAACCAAGACAGGCAAAGCAGAAAAGGGGGAGAAATCTGAACGATGCAGCAGGACGGTTTCATTCTACAGCCTTCTCTGTGACAACATAAAAAAAGGTTAAAGAGAAATTCAAGTAAAATACTCCTACAACAATGTTTCGGAAACTCAACTTTGGGACGACAGCCCAACTCCGAGCTCATCTCTGGACCAGACAGCTAAGTAAAATGTGGTAATTGGTCTGCCCCACATCAGCATAGAAAGCAACCTCCCAGTTTTGTGTTCTCTGCCTTAAGATGCCGGTGCTGTTGGTCGTTACGGAGAATGAGCTGAGATACTTGGAACAGCTACTTGACCAAAGGAAATTGAACAAATGTGCAGAGGAAAGGAGGAGGGATGACAAGGACTAGCCGGGGAAGATGGGAAATGATGGTTCGAGAAGGAAAGTGGGGAGTGGTAATTGGTCTATAAAGGTTATGAGAGAAGGCAGAAACACCAGCTACGTGTTGAATTAGAACAACAAAAATTTCTCGTCCGTGTTTTGGCACAGACTGCGAGGTTCGGCAGAGTCTTTGAGCTGGGACGTGTGACTTATAAATCAAAGTAAATCCAACTGCTTTGGATTGTTTAGATTTTTTTTTTTTTGTCGTTATTCTGGACTTCACTCTGCTTTTCTACTTTTATTTTCTTTTTATACGATTGTCTAAAACACCTGCGATTGAGAACATAGTTTTATATAGCATTTAGTTAAAAGTGAGACCAGTGGAGGCATCAAATACATAGAAAATAGTTTTCAAATTTTTTTTAGAGTGTATTTATTTATTTTGAGAGAGGGAGAGAGAGCGGAGAGAATGTGAGCGGGGAAGGGGCAGGCTGAGAGGGAGAGAGAGCATGAGCGGGCGGGGGTGGGGAGGCACAAAGAGAGAGGAAGAGAGAGAGAGTCCCAAGCAGGCTCCACATTGTCAGCGCAGAGCATGACGCCGGGCTCGAACTCACGCACTGCAAGATCACGATCTGAAGCCCAAATCAAGAGTCGGACACCTGACCGACTGAGCCACCCAGGCAGCCCAGTTTACATAATTTAAGAAAACTGTGACCTACTGCAGCCAAAAGCATTTCATTAAGGACCATCAAGGTTAGGTTCCCAGTCGGGATGCCGTGTAAATAGCCAGGTGGTACTGACATAGCCAATAGGCCATGCCATGGCTCGGTGCTTACGCTTCTCTCTTTTTCTAGAATACCTTTCTCCAACCTTGAATACCTGACTGATTCCTAACACATTCCTTAATAGCGAGCCCAATACCTCATGGTCTGTTTTCTTCCTCTGAAGTGTGGAGGGTACGCTTACGTCTTCTGGAGCCAGACTGCCTGCCCACTCTACCAGTTCAAATCTTTGAGCTCTTGGGCAAATCACTAAAGCTCTCCGGGCCTCAGTCTCCTCATCTGGAAGATGAACATGATATTGGCATCTTCCACCTAATGTACTTGTGGAGATTTAATAAACAATTATGCAAAGCCTTTAGACATTGCTAATGCCATATCAGTTGTTCGAAGAGTGTGTGATTTTATGACCTTTCCCCCCACAGTTCATTGATGCTTTGTGTCCACGCTGTGCCTTCTTTGCAGTAGTTGCCGGAACATCTGTTCTCTGGGACGAAAACTGGGAGCTTAAGGGCAGAGGCCATATTTGGGGGATCGTTGCATCCCCAGCATTTAGCACAGGGCCAGGCACAGCGTGTGTATTTAAAATGCCACTTGATTGCTCTCTGTCTCTCTGTCTCTCTCTCTCTCTCTCTCTCTCTCTCTCTGATGACTCTACTTTCTCCTCCGGGCCTGTATTTCCCAGAATTCCTACAGGATGTGTTTTTATCTGCGTTCATTTCCGACGTTTTGATTGTCCAGTCTCTGCTGATGACGCTCTAATTTACTCACCAGCCACATATTCCCACCCGCGCTCTATCCACATGCTGGCTTTCTGCTGTTGCCAGGATTAGCTGCCTTTGGAAACGCTGTCACCACCTCGAATACACTCTGTTCCCAAATTCAACTATGCATCTTCCCTCTCAAACTATCTCTCTTCCTGCCAACACTGTGATTGAATTGCCTGGGCAAAATCGCTTTCATCATAGTACATTATCTTGTGGTGGTTTTTCTTTTTTCTTTTTATGCTGTTGGAGTTCAAAATGCGAGAGATCAGAGCTTTATATTTCTGAATAACAAATGTGAACACAAATGAGCACAGTAAATTATAGATAATTATCCTACAGAATCCAAGAAAGAAAGGGAGTAGTATTGATTGAAAATATAATCACTCTCTGTGCCTACCTACGTTTGTTGCAGTCCACCTACAACGTTCCATTTCTGCATGTTCCAGCTCTTTTTGTCTTTTGTTGTTTTTGCCCTTTTCCTCTCATATTCTGTCACAGTCTTCGTCTCGTCTCCTCAGTCTATCCTCTTTATGTATATATTTATTCTGTGTAGCGAAGATAGTTGGGGTGCAGGTGTAGGGGTGCAGTTTCAAAGAATACAGAGTAGGCAAAGGCCATTGCACAGTGCCTTCGCGGGGGTGCAGAATGTTCTGCCTCGAGGAGATAAGAAAGCTGGTGGCGATCGTGTATTGAAAATACTCTGACGCGATTTCTCACGCCCAGCTTCTTCCCTGACCATCACCTGTAGCCTATTCAGAGGGAGCAAAACCGATTTGCCAGATTCCTTTTCTTTTTTTTTTTTCAACGTTTTTTATTTATTTTTGGGACAGAGAGAGACAGAGCACGAACGGGGGAGGGGCAGAGAGAGAGGGAGACACAGAATCGGAAACAGGCTCCAGGCTCCGAGCCATCAGCCCAGAGCCTGATGCGGGGCTCGAACTCACGGACCGCGAGATCGTGACCTGGCTGAAGTCGGACGCTCAACCGACTGCGCCACCCAGGCGCCCCAACCAGATTCCTTTTCTGCAACACAATTCAGTAAGCTAAATAACATGGATATAGTTACTGGTAAGAATGGTGTGGAGAGTAGTTATTCCATTGGATTCTGAAGGTTAGCAACAACACAGCACTATTTAACTGTAAATAGAATCCCGGAAAGTCTTATGCATTTCCTATTTCTGTATTTATTTATTTACTTACTTATGTATTTATTTATTTTGCATATACAGTTCTCTGGGAGGCCACAGGCCATTAGCATGACACATAGTAAGAAAACTTCTGGCGAGCACAGAGAGGGTGGTGTTATTCAAATCAGCACATCAGACACTCATTCCTCTTCTTGAAACTCCAGAACAAGAAGAGGCAGTATTTCAAATATATATTTTTAACATTTTTTTAAAGGTTTATTTATTTTTGAAACAGAGAGAGACAGAGCATGAACGGGGGAGGGTCAGAGAGAGGGAGACACAGAATCGGAAACAGGCTCCAGGCTCCGAGCTGTCAGCACAGAACCCGTTGCAGGGCTCAACCCCATGAACAATGAGACCATGACCTGAGCCGAAGTTGGAGGCTTAACCCGACGGGGCCACCCAGGCACCCCAAGAGGAGGCAGTATTCAGTGTATCCGCCTTTCAGGAGACAGATGAAGACAGGGGAGAAGAGTTCCAGAAAAGTAAGATCAGGTGGAAGAGAGAAGCCTTTAACAAACCAATCAAGTAGCGTGGAAAATAAGCGAAAATGGTTGATTTTTAAAGGCTTGCAAGCATAACAATCTAGTACTGATGTAAAATAATCTAGATACTTCACGTGTCTAGAAATGTTTGCTGAGGGTGTTCATGAACCTCATTAAATATACCCTGTTTCTTAGCATCGAGGAGAGTCTGATGTGCCTGGAGAAAGCGTCAGAGAGCAGTGGGGCCCGATCGCCCCTAAATAGTGTCTCTTTCCCCACCGCTCCTCTTAATTTTTTTCTGCTTCCCCATGGCTCCACACTAAACGGACAAGCCTTTCTCTTTTCTCTTGTACACATTCAGCTAATCTCACTAGGTAACTTGCAGGGGGCTTTTGAGAGAGGCTTTTGCTCTGGATGGAAGGGGCCTGTGGCAGAGCACCGACTGTGATTTGGAGAGAGGTCGGAAAACAACACCTGCCCACATCCTGTGGCCTTTACAACGTCACGGAACCTGGTGCGAATGTACACGCGCACGCGTGCATTTAAGATCCAAAATACTTATAGAGCATGTACCCTCATTCTCCAATCATCTGACATCCTTCTTTTTCAGAAACAGTACGAAAACAAAATTCATCAGAAGAAAAAAAATCTCTCTCTGTGAATAATGTTCAGCCCATGCAGGCATAGCACCTGTTGATGTAGTATTATGTGCTTTCTACTGATAGAGTTTTCCTAACTGTTGTGACGCCCTTGGGCACCCCAGATGCTTTCTTCTCTTTTTGGTGGTATGGGGGCCAGTTCAGAAACATGCTCAGCTGTGGGCGCCATTTGATGTCCCTTTACACGTATCCTGTTGTGTATTTAGTGTGTGTTTCACATATGCACACGTGAATATATTTCCATGTTGACTAGGAGTTAGTAGGTGTTTTAGAGGTCAAGGTTATTTGACATTTAGACATTTTCCTAGCAATTTGAACAAAGTAACTTCCAGAGCATGTTCATTATTTCAGATTACTTTGGTGTTACAGAAATACTATTGAGACCTTAGGGGGGTTTTCTTCCCCAAAGGTTATTAATTTATTTCATAGGATGAGAAGCAACCACCAGACAGATTAAAATCATAACCATTTTCCAAGACTGCATTTTTGACAGATGCTCTAATAAGAGGGACAGAACTGATAATGCAGGTGGTAAGGAATCATCCCCCTGAATGCTGGTAAGGTTATGAAGGCTGCAGTTTTCAAAGAGCTAGTCTGGAGGATAGATGTCAATTGTGTCTGCAATATAGAGCCCTGCTACATTGGAGATTAAAGACTCCTTTATCAGCGGTGACGTGGAGATCTGAAATGAAATATAGATCCAATTAATTTCATATTCCTGTGTCAGTGATGTTCTTTTCTCCTTTCATGAGGAAACTCGCCATTTGGGTTCTATAGAGTTTTATGTGAAGTTTCCGTGGCGATACCCTTATCTGGGCAAAACAAAGGCCTTGGCTGGGCCTGTAGTTGGATCAGCTGTGAAGGAGGATTTGAGGATTTGAAGCGTCTTGTGTCAGGCTGAAAATAACACTCTTTTTCCACTTGTAAAGTGATCCCTGGACCAGCAGAATTTTTCAGCCTTCACTAATTCCGTTATCCCATCCTGATAGGTGTGTTTCCACAGACTGAGAGGAATCTATTATGTGCCGGAAGTTTTCAGGGGAAAATTTCCTTTGTTTTCCTTTCTTATCCCTTAAAGGTTCTTTCAGTTCTGTTTCAGAGTTCAGCATGATCTTTTAAAATGAGGAACTATAGGTTCAATCTCTCGCTTTGCCATTAACTTGTGCGATTTTGAGCAAGTCAGTTAACCTCCCAGATTAAAACTGTCCGTGTTGCTACCTTAGGTTAATATTTCCTGTTGCTATTGAAAATGATGAGATGATGATGATGTTGATGATGATGCTTTGTTTTTGTGAGGGTGAACTATTAACAACAATTTTCCGAACGTCATTCCCTTGAGCACAGAAAGGGTAGCACCTTCCATGAGATCAAGAGGAAGGAGGAATGGCGTGTAACCTGAGCCAGAAAAGAATCGATCATTCCTTGAGCATGTGTTAATCATTTCTGCTTTGTACCTCTGCCAAGAGTAAAGGGGGTCCCTTCAGAAACCAGTATACAGTGGAAGGTGTAATGGGTGATAATTTGGGTAAGGACGATGTAGAGATCTTCAGTGTGGCTATGGAGCACAGATGCTCCCCAGGAATTTAGGGTCAGATACTTAGGACCCAGAATATTGCAATCAGTTGTGCCCTATGCTCACATTATTACTAACTATGCTTAATCCAAAGTTTCCAAAAGGTTTACATTTAGAGGTAAGGTAAATTAGACAGAAGATGATCCCAGGGCGCCTGGGTGGCTCAGTCGGTTAAGCATCCATCCGACTCTCGATTTCAGCTCAGGTCATAGTCTCACGGTTCATGGGATTGAATCCCACATTGGGTTCTGCACTGCATCAGCACAGAGCCTGCTTGGGATTCTCTCTCTCCCTCTCTCTCTCTCTCTGCCCCTATCCCACTCAGCTCGCTTGCTCTCTCTCTCTCTCTCTCTCAAAAATAAATAAATAAAAATTTACGATGTGTTCTTGTGATGGGAGAAAAAGATGTGTTAGCTACCCAACGTCACACGTATTTTCTGTTTATTTATATTCTGTCTCTCCAACCCAAAGGTAAAATCCATGAACTCTAGTGAGATCCAGAATATGACACTCAAGATCTGAGACTTTGGCGTAAGGATTATTTTGAGTTGAAGGCAACTGCGGGGAAAAAAAAACAGACACATGAAGAACTTTCTGGCCTCCCCTATCTATCTAAAAGCAGGGCATGAATTTCCTTTGTGAAGATGTTGCCCTCTCCCATGCCAAGGAGAAGAGAGCAATTCTTAATACCAGCGATGGAGATAGCACTGAGATGAGCCTGAACAAATCTTACTAAATACCCCTCCCCTACCATTCATTTCCCCCCATATATTTACCTTCCCACGCTGACTACTCCTAGAAGCCCAGACTCGCTTTTCTTTGTCTACTCACTTCTTCACGTTTTACTGCCCTTTGCTCAAAAGGTATGTCAACCCTGAAGTCTAACCACTTCCTTTGATCTCTTTACTTTTGGGTGTATGTAAAGCCCCGGGGCAGGTGAAATAACATTTTGCCTTTTCCCCTATTCATCTGTATTTTATAAGCTTAATTTGCAAGTCCCGACCATGAACCTAAGAGGGCAGAAGAAAAGTTTTCCATCCGCTAAGGTTCAAGGAGTAATTACCCAGATCCTGAAGGTTATCTTTTTTCTATGCCACAGCCTATGTAAACTACCATTTCTCATGTAAACCAACGGGGAATTGCAAATAGTGGGGGTACTTTATTCCTTGCCATTTGGAAAGGAGAAGGCATTATCAAAACCTGATTACCTCCTGGGGGTATAGCTCCCATACGGGTGCTGGTTGTCTCATATGAGTAAAGTTAGTATAGAATGATAAGTATAGAAAAATATGGTATTAGCTATCATTTAAGTACTTTATAGATACTTTTTGAGTCTGTGGTGTTTCATCCTCAGTGGGGTAGATAAGATTACTAGATCCTATTTTACAAATGAGGGAACAGGCACAAAAGGTCACGTAACTCGCCCTAGAGCCAAGATTAGCCTCTGAACTTGAACCTAAGAAGCCTGGCTACAGTATATATGTACTTTCCCACCACACTGCTACATACTGTGTGCAGACACTTAGCTATAGTAACATGATTGAGGCAAAAATTGGTTCAAAAAGGGAGTCAGGGAGGGGCACCTGGGTGGCTCAGTCAGCTAAGGACCGACTCTTGATTTTGGCTCAGGTCATGATCTCACAGTTATGGGATCAAGCCCCGTGTCAGGCTCCACAGCGAGCACGGAGCCTGTTGGGGATTCTCCCCCCCCCCCCCCGCCCCTCACCCCTGCTTGTAAACTCTCTCTCTCTCTCTCAAAATAAATAAATAAAAACTTAAAAACAAAGGGAGTCATTGAAGATGTCAGTTTCTGAGATCATAAGCAAGTAAGAGTCCTTAAGGGCACTGTTAGAGAGTCGATCTTATCCCCTTGCTCTTCAGTAAACAATGGGGGCCAGATGGTAGGAAAAAGAAAACAAAACCAGTAAGAACTCACTACTCTCTAAATATTTTTAGAACAATTCTTTTATGTCATCTGTATTTTCAGCAATGGCTAGATATGGGGTAAAGATGCATTATGTTTTATGGGCAGCTGGGGGAGAAGGATCTTCATGACAAGATAAATGGCGAACAACATAGAGAAAAAAAGAGATGAGTGAAAACCTGTAAGTGAAGAAAAATAAGTGAAGAGACCCATGATGACTAATTGGCCTATAGAAGTTTCCAGAGGAAACCGAATAGCAACCGAGAGGAAGCCCCCAGAGCTGCCCCAGTGGGCACTTACGGACTTTTAGCTTTGGTGGACATGAATGAATTTTCAACAGAACAAACTCACATTCAGCTTAACTTAATATCTTATAGCAATTTGATATCAAGAAATAGAACTGTCAGGTGGAACAGGACTCTGCTTCTCTGTCCCTTTTGTCTTCTCCCCTATATGGAATACCTAAATATTATCTAAATTTGAATTGATGAATCTGAATTTAGGATAAGAAGAGTTTATTAGGTTTTCTATTTAATTGCACTCCTATGGGGGCGCCTGGGTGGCACAGTCGGTTAAGCGTCCGACTTCAGCCAGGTCACGATCTCGCGGTCCGTGAGTTCGAGCCCCGCGTCGGGCTCTGGGCTGATGGCTCAGAGCCTGGAGCCTGTTTCCCATTCTGTGTCTCCCTCTCTCTCTGCCCCTCCCCCGTTCATGCTCTGTCTCTCTCTGTCCCAAAAATAAATAAACGTTGAAAAAAAAATTTTAATAACAAAAAAATAATAATTGCACTCCTATGATAAGGATGTACTTGCCAGAGGACAAAATATTTTATCTTTGGACCAGGGCACTCCGAATACAGCTCGCTTGAGATTATCTTTGCTTGTCTTAGTGATGTTTTTGTTACGTTTTACAGGTCAACTCTCCTAATGTTTTTTTTTTTTTTCTGAAATTCCATTATATTTTAAAAGACATTTAAATAATAAGAAAATAATGGTATATATTTACCCAACATGGTTACTATTTCCAATGCTCTTTATTCTTTTTGTCTAAATGCATATATCCATCTGGTAAGTTTGTTTCTGGCCTAAGACCTTCTTTTAACATTTCTTGTAGGAATGGTCTGATGCCAATTAATTATTTCGTTGTTTTCCTTCTCAAAATGTCTTTATTTTGCCTTTCCTATTAAAAGATATTTCCATTGGGTTATAAAAAAAGTCCAGGCCAACTTTTTTTTTAGCACCGTAAAAAAGCTGCCCTACTATCTTCTCGTTGTCTTATTTCTAATGAGAGACCTGGTATCCTCCTTTTCTCTGCTGCTCTGTATATATGTTGCTTGTAAGAGTTTCTCTTGGCCACTACTCTTCAGCAATTCGATTTGATATGATTTAGTGTGGCTTCCTCTATTTCTTTGCATTTTCATTGTTTCAAATTTATTTACTTTGAGAGAGAGAAAGAGAGAAAGTGTGCATGCACAGGAGGGGTAAGAGAGAAGGAGAGAATCCCAACAGGTTCTGCACCGTCAGCGGGGTCAAACTCACAACCCGTGAGATCATGACCTGAGCTGAAATCAAGAGCCGGAGGCTGAACCAACGAGCCACCCAGGCGGCGCGCTGTCATCTTTTATTGTGATAAGAACATGTCACACACAATCTGCTCTCTTGACAAATTTTGAAGTGCACAGTGTGGCAATCTTGACCAATTCCTTTCTTTAGGTGTAATACTAATTGCCCTCGAGCCCCTGTCCAGGCTTACAAATCCTGGCGCCATTTTCTTTTTTTCAGTGGCCTGAACAACTTTCTACTCTCCTTGTTTTAAAACTCCAATCTCAGGGCTCCTGGGTGGCTCAGTCGGTTGAGCGGCCGACTTCGGCTCAGGTCGTGATCTCGCCGTCCGTGAGTTCGAGCCCCGTGTCGGGCTCTGTGCTGACAGCTCAGAGCCTGGAGCTTGTTTCAGATTCTGTGTCTCCCTGTCTCTGGCTCTCCCCCCCCCCCCCCCATTCATGCTCTGTCTCTCTCTGTCTCAAAAATAAATAAACATTAAAAAAATTTTTTTTAAATAAAAAATAAATAAAACTTCAATCTCAGAGGACAGTCATGTTTCCCTTGTTTCCACATATCCGGTGGTTAAGAGATACTGTAACTCTACCCACCTATGCAATCCTCATGTCAGTTGCTGTCTAGTTCATTTTGCTCTAGCAATAGCCTTCCTTTAGATACTCGAGGACAGTGAGCACTCTCCCATCTCAGAACTTTCACACATATTGTGGCCTTTTCCTGGAACAATTTTCCCCTATTCACCAAGAAACTAATTCCCGTGTCAGGCGCAGGATGCATCTTTTTTTGAAAAAAATCTTTTATCCATTTTTCAGAGAGAGTGTCTGTGCACGTGAGTGGGGGAGGGGCAGAGAGAAACGGGGGCAGAGGAGGATCCAAAGCAGGCTCTGGGATGGCAGCAGAGAGACCTACAGGGGGTCGAACCCAAGAACCATGAGATCATGACCTGGGTCGAAGTCAGACACTCAACCGACTGAGCCACCCAGGCGCCCCAGCTCAGGATGCATCATAAAAATAACTTTCTTTGGGGAGTGATTCCTATGCTACGTTAAGCCTCTCCGCTTCCTATTTCCCCTTATAAAATACTGGTTTCGTAGACTATCAGGATATATAACTCTCTATTTATTCAAGTTTTTACTTAGTGTTATCTTTCCCCACTTAATGGTGTAAGAGCAAATGCAAACATAAATGACTTAAATTTCTCCCTATTGAAAAGAAGGGAAGAGATTCTCTTTTGCCTTTTTCTTTCAGAATTTCTTTCCCAGTCCTCTTCAAATATATGTAAATCTTTTTAATGACTAAACAAAACTTTTGCCAGTGTCATCCCTCAGGAATATTTCCTTGAGGACCCGAGAGGCTTGTTGAAATGTAATCATCAAAGAATATAAGGCCCTATCTCCCAGTGTCCTAGGATGATGTAGACCTAAGTTTAGCTGTCACCTGACTCCAAAGGGCAAAACCTACCTTCAATCCTAAAGAGAGGAGAAAATTAACAATGTGATCATGAGAACATGAAATTCTTTCCAAGTTTATTTATTTTGAGAGAGAGAAAGAGAGCACCAGTGGTGCAGGGGCAGAGAGAGAGAGAGAGAGAGGGAATCCCAAGCAGGCACTGTGCTGTCAGAGACGTGGGGCTTGAACCCACAAACTGTGAGATCATGACCTGAGCTGAGATCGAGGGTCATCCGCTTAAGGCGTACCTGGGTGGCTCAGCGGGTTAAGCATCAGGCTTGGGCTCGGGTCACGATCTCACAGTTCGTGGGTTTGGGCCCCACGTCGGGTTCTGTGCTGACAGCTCTGACCCTGAAGCCTGCTTCAGATTCTGGGTCTCCTTGTCCCTCTGCCCCTCACCCTATCGTGCTCTGTGTCTCTGTCTCTCAAAAATAAACATTAAAAAAATTAAAAAAAAAAAAAGAATCAGACGCTTAACTGACAGAGCCACCCAGGTGCCCTGAGATCATGAATCTAGTGTGTTGTATCTATTTAGCTATATAAAAGAGTGGTATTTCTTCTTGTCTTAACGACGTCTTTAGTGCATTACCTATAATGTGCATTGCATTCTTATTGTGCATTACTCGTATTCAATAATGAAATCTTTTTCTTTGCTACTTTTGTAGAGAGGTTTTCCGGGCTGGGAAGAGATTTTGTTTATAATGATATTTCCCCAATAATGGTGAGCTCCACGAGAACAGTAACCAGGTCTGTTTTGTTTATCACTGTATTATTCTCAGTGCACACGCAGTGACCTGGATATAGGTCAAATAATTGCTTAATGAAAGAAAGAATGAAGAACCTAGCAGGAGACTCCATTTTGCTACTCACTTTCCCTACAGGGCTATTATGTGGCCCAAATGGAGTCAGACCAACCTAACCGGGAGCTTTAATTCCATCAGTATTTTGTAGTGTGATAAAAGACATGTTGCTTAAGCTCCCTGAACTTGAATTTTCTTACCTGTAGGATAGGGATAATAATAGCACCTATCTCAAAAGACCATTGTGAGCATAAACTGGTAAAAACATGCGACATGGTGCCTACCTGTACATAAGGAATGACAAATTCAGCCGGTAACAGTTCATTACGATCGTTTACCCCAAATATATAAACATTTTTGTTGGGACCCAAGCATCACAATGATAAGGACAACTGTGGTTCGGAAGAGGTATGAACAATTGCCTTTAACATCTTATCAGAAAATCTGGTAATTCTACCACCCCGTCCTCCGATTTATGTGGGCTTTTTTGTTAGGTTGACGTTATGGGACTGCACCTGTTACCCCAACCATTCTCCCTACCTTTCCTCACTGATGCATAACTGATTCTTCACTCAGCCAGCAATTCAGAGTATATGTGTGAGATATGTCAGGGTGTCTGTAAGCCAGAGGTAAGCAAATTATAAACGTAACATTCTAAGACTCTGGCATTTTTCCATTTTCTCTCCTGATCAGTTGGTATCTTCTCTCTGTGGATCATTTGTTCAAATAGGTGAGCCCAATCAGGTTACTTGTGGATTTGCAGTCTTTTTAAATTGTCTTTAAGAGAGGTATCCTAATTCATGCTATGATTTCATTCTCTCTCCCTACATCTCACATCCCCACACTTCACTCTGAACCCCCTTAAGGAGATACAACGTGGTCAGCACAAAGACCATTAGCTGTCATGATTTTAAATATTTCAGAAAAGAGGGTTACAAACGATGTGTGTGCGCGCGTGTGTGCGTGTGAGTGAGCACACACAGGAACGACCACACACACATTTAGAGTGAGAAAGAGAAAAAAAGAGTTATTCATGGAAGATCACTGGGTCAAGATTAAGAAGGCTGGCTTTCTCTGCTGGGACTGCCAATGTGTCATTATGTGAAGTCAGGCTAATGATTTAATTTCTTAGTTCACCTGCCCTTCATTATTAAAATTGGAACGGATGGTGCCTTTCTGCACTTGACCACAGTACTAGGCACAAATAGATCACTCGATTGTTATAGATTCATGGATTCGTCCCTAGGAAAGTTATATGTGAAAATGAGGAGGGTATTTTCAATCCCTAGGATCAATGTCTTCAATGCATTTAATGTAATATGCTAATGTGATAATGTAATCCTAGACCTCATTATACTCCTGTTCTCAGAATTCAACCTTTTCAAACACTTTAGTAAGGAAACCACTAAGAATGGGAATCATGCTCTTTTTTACATTTAAGTACGTCAGTTTATTATGGAAACGCTGTACTCAGAAGTCAGCTTAGGAAACCTGGGCAGAGAAAATGGGATGCTGAGATGCTTTTATGCTCGGCTGTAGGAACATATCTCACAGTGAGATAAAGTAATAACAGTGATTTCCTTGCGTGACTCATAAGCTGATTCTGGTGGCAGTTGCCAGAAGAATTTCACACGTTGCTAGAATAACGCCATCTTTCCTGTAACTATATTTGCCGAACTCCAAATCACAACACATGATTCAGCCGAGTATTTTTTTTCTGATTTCTAAATATCTGTAAAACGTCTTAAAAATTATCCCGATTAAGTACTGTCACATTCTACCTTGAGTGAATCACCTTTGTTGAGAATAATCAAATTATGGCTCATCCGGATTACCCGTCCTGGACAGTTTGGAGCCCGTAGTTATCAAGTATAAAGCCAAGATGATTACTTTGAAGAAGACAAAATTCACTGAAATGTAACAAGGCCGTGTGCCTATTTAAACACTGGTCGTAATCTTTTACACTCATACCTTGTCTTAATATACGTAAGATGCCCTAAAATGAGAATAATCACGAAATGACTGAATCTGTTGTTTTTCTTCTTTCTTGGCAGAGTTAATTGATTGCCACAGCAGGTAATAATTCCTTGTTCCTCTGTATTTATATAAAAAAAAAGGTAGTTATTAATAGACTACGGTACAGTTGTTATTCAACCACACCTCTGTACTTGGGATAAAATGGCTTGGTGTACATCTATTATTGGGCATAATAGTGTTCTTTGTACTAAACTTGCACAAAGGATCAATCCAATATTTTCAGGAAATAGGTATACTGACTTCCCCTTGACATTTACGTAGCGATAGGAGACCGGTATCCCTGTGACAATACGTTTTTTTTTTAAACTATCATTATCTTTAAAGAAAATAAAAACGTCCGCAGCCCTTTTAACTATCTTGTTGTAGAACTCATAGTTCAGCTTTTCTCTTGGTCCTATCAGCATATATAAGATAGTTTCCTTCTAAGTTCTTTTTTTTTTTTTCAACGTTTATTTATTTTTGGGACAGAGAGAGACAGAGCATGAACGGGGGAGGGGCAGAGAGAGAGGGAGACACAGAATCGGAAACAGGCTCCGAGCCATCAGCCCAGAGCCTGACGCGGGGCTCGAACTCACAGACCGCGAGATCGTGACCTCGCTGAAGTCGGACGCTTAACCGACTGCGCCACCCAGGCGCCCCAGTTTCCTTCTAAGTTCTAGCTTCTCCATATGTCCTTGATGCCCCCCATGTGAACTCCTATAGATTTCTCATTTTCAACAAGTTAGAAGTCACCATTGCCGATTGTGTTTGTTCCTTTCTCTCACTATATACTAGCCTCAAGCCTGAGGAAGGGAGAGCGGGGATGGCCGATGACATTTTTTAAATGTTTATTATTTATTTTTGAGAGAGCAAAAGAGAGAGAGAGAGAGGGAGGGAGAGCAGGGGAGGGGCCAAGAGAGAGGAAGACACAGAATCGGAAGCAGGTTCCAGGCTCCGAGCTGTCAACGCAGTGCCCGATGCGGGGCTCGAACTCACGTAGTGTGAGATCATGACCTTGGGCCCAAGTCGGATACCCAACCGACTGAGCCACCCAGGCGTGCCAGATATTATCTTCTAGAGTCTTAAGGTTAAAGAAACTTAATATCCAAAGAAACTTTTATATCCAAAAGGGAAGTGCCTAAGAAAACAGTTGGCTATGGATAGCGGAGGGGGCAAAATCACATTAGCATTTAATTCTCTGTTATTACTTTCAGCCAAAATAGAACTGAGGCCTTGGAAGTATTACCAGAAGAATGAAATAGGAAACATCTCTTATTAGCATACAAACTTAATTTTATTCTGATATCACAACATTGTCAATCAAATTGGAAACTCAATTCTCACCTAGTGAGTAGAAATGAACATTAATATTTTTTTTCTCAAAACACTTTCTTCTGTAACATTGGAAAACACCAAGTGGAACTCTTTTCAGTGCTTTTTGCTAAATCACTCTGTCCTCTGCCAATGCTGTCCGTCGAAGAGCATTGCCGAGAACCTCTCCAAAGACAAGGATGCATTGAGACAGGGTTGCCATTTTAGCCCAAGACCATTTGAAAATGCAAACCAAACAAAAGACAGGCTTGATGTGTTTGGTGGTCATTGGGGGCTTTCAGTGCAGTTCCTACCTGCACAACATCCACTAGCCCCATCAGCTTTTTTGGTCCAAGGTATTGTTCTAGTATATTTATGTTTATTTTTGAGAGAGAGAGCGTGAATGGGGGAGAGGGAGAGACACAGAATCTGAAGGCTCCAGGCTCCGAGCTGTCAGCACAGAACCCGACGTGGGGCTCGAACTCACAAACCTAGAGATCATGACGTGAGCTGAAGTTGGCCTCTCAACTGACTGAGCCACCCAGGGGCCCCATATTGTTCCAACGTATTTAAACAATCACATGTATATGATAGTTTGTCTCCACCCCCCTGGAGCCTAATCTTCTGTGGTTGCTTCCCGGTTTGCAAGAAGCCAGAAATGGTTGATAGGTAACACTGAATAGAATAAGACTATTTGTAAATAGAATTGATTGCTATATAAATACCGTACTTACACTAAATACTGTACTTAAACACTAAGTCCTTGATAGAAAAGATCCTCAGTTGGCTTAGCATTTTTACCCCCAAAGCTGCGTACCTGAGTATAAAAATGTTTTTGTAAAGTCAAATAATTTTATAATCCTCCCTAGACACATCCAGAGAGTTCCAAATTAATGGGCAGATGACACTGTAGTGTCATCAAAAGAACATGGGCTTTTCACTCGACAGATGGCCTTTGGGAAGTTTTTTTAACTTGCCCGGGCATCAGTTTCTTTAAGTGGAAAATGCACATCGCTGCTAATTCAACGGGTTGCAGAGAAGATTAAAATAGGAAGTGTTTGCAAAACATCCAACACGGTGCATGAAGTATACTAGTTCAAGAAAGATGTTCATCGTATGAAAACCTAACTTCCAGAACATTTGAAAATGCACTTTAAAAAATTACATTCTTGGGGCGCCTGGGTGGCTCAGTCAGTTAAGTGTCCGACTTCAGCCCAGGTCATGATCTCGCAGTTCGTGAGTTTGAGCTTTGGGCTCTGTGCTGACAGTTCGGAGCCTGGAGCCCACTTCGGATTCTGTGTCTGCCTCTCTCTCTGCCCCTCCCCAACTTGCGCTATGTCTCTCTCTCTCTCTCTCTCTCAAAGGTAAATAAACATTAATTTTTTTTGAATCACAATCTTTATTTTCTACATGTTTTCAAGCTAGAAACTGCACTTGATATTAATAATAACCTTGTTAGAAAGGACGTGTGCTTATTATATTCTCATCGTACAAAAGAAAAGTCACAGAACGCAAGAGGTATGCGACTCACCCTACGTTATCCAGTTAGCAGGTGGCAGACACAGGGTAAAATGTGGTTCTTTTTTTTTTTTTTCTCTAAGTCTACTGCTGTCTCAATGATACAGAATAGTCATGACTTTGGAGGAATTAAAATACAAGCGTAAAAGGGGGAAACATGTGACTGGGAAACATGTAAATAATTTGTTATTTATAATCACCGTGTAATTTCTACAGCAAGTTGATCCTAAGGTCGGCCCTTTGTTACTGGAGTTACATTATAAGCTAAAAGAATAAGAAAGAGTGGAATTTCTCTACATAGGAAAAGGAGGGCTCGTTGGAGGTGTGGAGTGCTTGATTTGGGAAGCCAAAGCCAGCAAAGTAGACCGGCTAAAAGCCAGGCCTGGGGGAAACGGGGGCACTGATGGTTGAAGGAGAACTTTAGAAGAACAACAGAGGTACTTCACCGATATTTTCTTATAATTTTCCTTCAGGGTGTGACGTAAACCTAACCCCCATTCCCAGAACAAAATCATCACCAAAATCTCAGTGTTTTAATACTGCTAGTAGAGGGGCGCCTGGGTGGCTCAGTTGGTTAAGCATCTGACTCTTGATTTCAGGTCAGGCCATGATCTCATGGCCAGGAGATCGAGCCCTGCATCAGACTCAACACTGGGCGTGGAGCCTGCTTAAGATTCCCTCTCTCCCTCTCCCTCCGCCCCTTTCCTGCTCTCCCAGGTGTGCACTCTCTCCCTCTCTGAGAAAAAAAAAAAAAAAAAAAAAAAAAACAAACACTGCTGGTAGAGTGGATTTTCTTTCTCAGGGAATAGAAAATGACAGAATGTATTACCGGTTAGCTTGAATCGTTTCTGTCTTCACCCAATGACAGTCATATCTGGGTTACAAAAGAGTAAATTGTCGTCTTTTAATCTTTATAGACAATTAAGGGCGCTTATTAATGGTCTTTGTGTGTGTTATGGCAGACACCATAAATTCCAATATGGCCGTGCAGATGGTATAAGGGAGGAAGGCAAGCTCAGTGGTGAGGGCGTGCCTCTTGTTAAAGGGGACTGCCTCAGCTCAGACCCGACAGATGGCTGCAGGGCAGGAATGAGTATTGCCAGAACTTCTGATTCTGAAAAGAAAAAAACAAAACAAAACAAAACAACTGCTGGTCTGAAATATTATGTGGACTTTTGTGACTTTAAAACATCTACCATATTTTAAAAACTAAATGAAATAAACAAGCAAACGGCAAACACTGTGTTGGCCAAACAAAGCGATCGACAAGCTGGATATGCCTCGGAACCACCTGTTTACAACTTCTGCCAATATTCTTATTCTTCCACATGCTACGAGTTAAATTTGACAAGCACTCTCACATACGCATCCCAAACACCTCAGGCTGGGGTTTTAATAAGTAATCGCATGACCTTGAGCGAGTGTGTTTTCTCTGTACTTCAGTTTCTTCATCTACAAAGTAGGAAAAATCATTGTCCTTACCTCAGAGGACCGTGGTAAGGGTTAAATGTATTAATGCAGTGTTCTCTTCATTCACTTCCCATCATCTTTTTTAAAATTTTTTATGTTTATTTATTTCTTTTGAGAGAGAGAGACAGAAAGGGAGAGAGAGAGAGAGTGTGAGCTAGGGAAGGGCAGAGAGGCAGAGAGAGAATCCCAAGCAGGCTCCACGCTGATATTGCAAAGCCTGACGCAGGGCTCTGTCTCAAGAACTATGAGATGATGACCTAAGCCGAAATCGAGAGTCGGATACTTAACTGACTCAGTCACCCAGGCGACCTCAATCATCTTCTTTTACAATCACTCAAAGTCTGTATTTAGGTCCAGTTAATCTCTAACCGATAGTGCCATGGCTCACCAATGGCGACATTGCTCAAGAAGGAAGTCTTCTCCTCCTTGAGAAGGAACATATATATATATATATATATATATATATATGTTTTTTGTTTTTTTGTTTTTTTTTTAATTTTAGTCCCTAGCCCTAGTCAATAACTAAGTTACATTTGGGGCCTATGTCACGTTTCTCCAAATTGCCCTAAGACCACAGGTGCCTTTCTAACTGAACTCTCGTAGGATGTTCCTTGCGAGCAGTCCTACTACATAATGCTGGGAAAGCAGGCTCTTTCTGAGCACTGTTTTCAACGTTTATTTATTTTTGGGACAGAGAGAGACAGAGCATGAACGGGGGAGGGGCAGAGAGAAGGAGACACAGAATCGGAAACAGGCTCCAGGCTCTGAGCCATCAGCCCAGAGCCTGACGCGGGGCTTGAACTCACGGACCGCGAGATCGTGACCTGGCTGAAGTCGGACGCTTAACCGACTGCGCCACCCAGGCACCCCTCTGAGCACTGTTTTAATCTCACTGCTTTTGTCCTAAAAATTTCTATATTTGTTCTTCATCTACTACTTAAGACCATGCCACTTTTGTTGTTTTCAATTTTTTTTAGCTTCCCAAAATAAATATTTATGAAAATTCAAGTAATATGAAAACTAGGAGATGATTTGTTTATATCAGTGAAATCCTGCCAACTAGATAAAACTATCACATTTTTACATGCTGTTCCACAATCTGCTTTTTTCATGCATCATTGTGTTGTGGACATTTTCTCTACTCAATGAATTTTATTCACTAAATAAAGTAGCATCATTTGTAAATAGCTTTCTAACATTCTCTTATGTGGAAATATCATAATTTATTTACCAAACCTCTATGGATGGGCATTTGCATTTGTTTTTTTTTTTTGCATTTATAAGCAATTCAAAGACTACTATTTTTATACATATTTTTCCTTTTTCCAATAATTTTATGAAGATATCTTCCTAGTAGGGTTATTTCTTTAGTATATATACACATATAAAAATTTCTATACTCATTGACATAACCTTCTGGAGAATTGTACTATTTTGAAACTTTAAGAGACCAAGAATGAGTGTTCATTTTCCTACATGTTTACCAACATTGGGTATTTTAGTTTTCTTTTATTCTTTCATCTTTGCCAGGCTCAGAAAGATAAATGATGTCTCATTGTTCGTTCTTATATATTTGTTTGTTTGTTTGTTAGCATTTCTTCTTTGGTTGAATTGCATTCATACATTTATTGACGGATTTTTGTTTTTGTTATGAATTGTCTGTTGCTGCTTTTTACCAACATTTCTATCAGAACATTCATTCCTATTATTAACTTATGATGACTCGTTTTAAAAATTTTTTAATGTCTATTTTTGCAAAAGAGAGACAGAGAAAGCGTGAGCAGGGGAGGGGCAGAGAGCAAGGGAGACACAGAATCTGAAGCAGGCTCCAGGCTCTGAGCTGTCAGCACAGAGCCTGATGCAGGGCTCGAACGCACAAGCCATGAGATCATGACCTGAACCAAAGACAGACACTTAACCGACTGAGCCACCCAGGTGCCCCATGAAGACATTTTTTAAAAGTCACTCTTTGACAGAAACATTACAAATATTTATGCAGATATTTCCCTCTATGTCAATTTTCCACCAATTTCTACGAAGCACGTTGCTGAGGAACAGTGATAGTAATTAGTAAAACCATCATGTAGCCTTTAATGTGCCAGGCTCTCTTCTAAGTTAATTACGTGGATTAGCTCATGTGATCCTGTCTACAAACCTATTATTGTTATTATTATTCCTATTTTCAGATGTGGAAACTGAGATACATAGAAGTTATGTACTTGACCAAGCTGGTGGTTCTGCTGGGATTTGAAACACTGTAGCCTGGCTATGCTCTATGTCCTTAATTGCTGTGAAAGATAAATAAATCCAGATACTACTTAAAGTGGTAAGGGTAGATTTTATTGAGTAATACTACTACCATAGGGGAAAGAGTTCAGCATGAACCAAATTCAACTTCAATTTGTGCAAAAGTGAGTGAATAAAAGCCAAACACAACAGAATGCACATATTGTATTCTTCAATTTATAAAAAAAATTATTTGATTTTTATAGAAAATTTTAAGACAGGCAAAATTAATAAGAGATGTTGGAAGTTGAGATAATGCTTACATCTGGAGAGCTGATCGGTAAAAGAGGGGATTCTGGGATGCTAGTAATAGTCTATTTCTTAATCCGGGTGACTTTGTAACTATGTTCATTGTGTATAAAATTCAATAAATTATATAGACTTATGATTTGTGTATTTATATGTACATATACGTGTGTAAACACATATATACATGTGTATGTATACCCGTGTGTGTATATATATATATGATTTACAAAATTTTCTGATATTATTTTTTTTTAGCCTCTGTATTATTGAAAATCTAAGAATAGCCCAATCATTTTTTTCCCTTAGTAGATGACCATAGCAGACACTTTTATTTATTTTTTCTCTTTTTTACATTTTAAATTTATTTACCTAAATTCAGATTAGTTAATGTGAGAAGTAAGGGAGATGATTCATTTTCAGCAATGCTAAATAAAACTGTGCTGTCCAGTTAACTGCAGGTTTACAACCTACTAGAAATATGTACCCCCCCCCCCACACACACACGGTGGAGTCCCAAACCTTTAGACACCTCACTTCCTGGTTCTTCTTCCCCTCTCCATTTCGCAGGCTTATTGTGGAGGGGCTTTGCAATGAGCATGTGCCATAGAGTAAAGAGAGGAGGGACTGGAAGTCTCTGCATCACCTCAGGAAGGTACACTTGTTCCAATCAGACTATTTTTTGCCTTACATGGGTATAGGCGACATCCGGGTAAGGCTGTAACCTCTGTGGTACTCAGCCAATGAGGAATCAGGGGAGGGACTTCATGCTAGGAGATAAATTGCCTGCTGTAACTGCCCTGGGTGTGCCCCGGGTGTAACTGCCCCGGGTGTCCATCAGACATCTGCTCTTGCAAGAACGTTGACTAAAGCCTTGCTTCACTGTGCTCCCAGTCTCCGCGTCCCTCCTTTGATTGGGCCAGTGGACTTATTTCTCACAGGTAACGTACAGTGTAGTATTGCTTTCAGGAGTACAACCCGCTGATTCATCACTCACGTACAGCATCCGGTGCTCATCCCAATAAGTGCCCTGCTTAACGCCCATCTCCCATTTAACCCATCCCCCAACCCGCCTCCCTTCTAGCAACCCCCGGTTCCTTCTCTGTATTTAAGAGTCTCTTGTGGTTTGCTTCCCTCTCTGTTTTTATCTTATTCTTCCTTCCCTTCCCCTGTGTTCATCTGTTGTGTTTCTTAAATTCTACATGTGAGTCAAATCATATATCTGTATTTCTCTGCCTGACTTATTTTGCTTAGCATAATACACTCTAGTTCCATCCACGTTGTTGCAAATGGCAAGATTTCATTCTTTTTAATCGCCAAGCAGTATTCCATTGTGTGTGTGTGTATATGTGTGTGTGTGTATATATATATATATATATATATATATATATATATATCACCTCTTCTTAATCCATTCATCAGTCGGTGGACATTTGGGCTCTTTCCATAATTTGGCTATTGTGCATAGTGCTAGCAGCCACTTTTAGTTGCCTACACATTAGCCAATCCCCTTGGCCATCAGAGTCCACGGTTAATAATAGAGCATGGGAATGTCAGGTCCTCACTTCCCTAGACCCCCTTACGGCTTTGGTGCAGTGATATGTATGGCCTTGTTCTGGCTTAAAAGATGTGAGGAGAATTTTGCTAGATCTGTCACAGAGACCCCACTGGAACTGCTGCCACCATGGATGCTCGGGAGGATCTGGTGTCCAGGTGAAGCTGGCCAAACGGGCTTAATGATAGATTGAAATGGTAGAATGAATGAAGAAAGTAGCAGGGACGAATGTCGAGATGATAGTCAAAGGAAGAAGCCTCCTACCTACTGCATATAAAAATGTCATTGGAGTGGGCTAGAAGATCTTCTTGGAGAATCAGCAGCAGCACTGAGCAGATAGAAGAAAACATGGAAGGAGTAGATAAACTAAAAACAATTCAGGCATCTTGGCAAGTGGTTGCGACTGAGCTAGGGCCAATGTTTTCTGACAGTTTGGATGCACCCTGGGCAAACACTTCATTCCAGCAGCTAACACTGGCGAGTCCAAGGTTTTCTCATTATAAAATGAAAAGGGGGCTATCACAGTGGCTTTAAGGCTGCTAAGGATACTGCAACGTTAGAACTTCGACCGTGGTCCCTCATCCACTGAGATCTTGCTCTCAAAGTTTCCATACTCTACTGTGACTTTCTTAATTCCTCTGACCATGCCTGCAGGTTGGCCAAAGTGGCTTTTGATGATACAATTACAGAAATGGATACACAGAGTGAAAGAAGCTCTGGGGACTCTATCCTCAGGATGCGGTTGTTACATTCTAATCTGATACTATGGACTTCAGACGTGCAGGGTGATGGTTAAAGAGCAGAATAAGGAATGTCCGCAGAGTCGCCTGCGTCACTCCGTTGGTTAAGCGTCCGACTGCGGCGCTGGTTGTGATCTCGCGGTGCGTTGAGTCCGAGCCCCGCGTGGGCTCTGTGCTGACGGCACGGAGCCTGGGGCCTGCTTCGAATTCTGGGTTTCCCTCGCTCTCTGCCCCTCTCCCACTCGCGCTCTAGCTCAAAGATAAATAAAAACATTAAAAAAAATTAAAAAAAAAAGAATTTCTGCAGGAGGTAGAAGACGAAAGGCAGTGAGACCTAAAAGCCATCAAGAGAAACCACCTCTGACCACCCTACTCCTTTCCATTAACCCACCCCACCCTTGGCAATTCCTCCAGAGTCACTAAGGAACACCAAATTTGACTTTTATAGTTGGTCTCAGAATTGAGGTTTCTGCCGTGTTGGTTTTTGGGTTGTTTTTTTTTTTTTTTTTTTTTACATTGTTCAAAAGTTCTTAAAGGCAAGAATGCATTTCTTTTACATTCATTTAAGACACTAACAGGACTGCACAGAAGCCTTTTCAGCATTACCATATTATGTCCTGCCAAATGTGGCAAGACCACCATTGGAAACAGAAATTACAGGAGTGCCTGGGTGGCCCAGTTGGCTACACACGCGAGTCTTGGTTTTGGCTCAGGCCATGGTCTCGCAGTCGGGGGATCAAGCCCCCCGCGTCCGGCTCTGTGCTGAGAGCACGGAGCCTGCTTGGGATTCTCTGTCTCCCTCTCTCTCTGCCCCTCCCCCACTCCCTCCCGCAATAAATAAATAAATAAACTTAAAAAAAGAAATAGAAATTAGGTCAAAAGCCATTAGACTTCTAAGTGATGCAAGCATCTACAAGACGGGTTCATCATATTACGGAGGTGTAAGTGGTATCCTTTTCCTTCCTCTCAAACAGGCTACCGTTGAAGGTGGTATGGAAAAGTCTTCATGGGCATTATATTATTTGTTTCTTCCCCTTCCCCTTCCCCTTCCCCTTCCCCCAGGGACCCTCCCCCACTTCACTCCCTCACCTTTTTTTTTTTTTTTTTCATTATATGTAACTTGAAGCTCATTTGTACTATTGGATATCCGTCTGGAGCCACAGATACAGAATCTGTACTGGCCTTATTTAACCACTGCATGGGATTAACATTAAAGTTAAATAAAGCAAATCTTAATTAAAAATGCCCAATATTGGGATGCCTGGGTGGTTCAGTCGGTTAAGCGTCGGACCCTTGGTTTCAGCTCAGGTCACGATCTCACAGTTCTTGGGTTCGAACCCCGCATTGGGCTCGGCACATTTGGTGCAGAGCCTGTTTGGGATTCTCTCTCTCTCCCTCTCTGTCTCTCTCTCCCTCTCTCTCTGCCCTTCCTCCACTCACTCTCTCTCCCAAAATAAATAAATACCCTTTAAAGAAATAAATTATCGGGGCGCCTGGGTGGCTCAGTCGGTTGAGCGTCCGACTTCGTCTCAGGTCACGATCTCACGGTTCGTGAGTTCGAGCCCCGCGTCAGGCTCTGGGCTGATGGCTCAGAGCCTGGAGCCTGCTTCCGATTCTGTGTCTCCCTCTCTCTCTGCCCCTCGCCCGTTCATGCTCTGTCTCTCTCTGTCTCAAAAATAAATAAACATTAAAAAAAATAAAAAAATAAAAAAGAAATAAATTATTGGGTGTAGAAATAATTATTGGGTGTAGCTGTGTAAGGGCTTGGTGAGACATGACACAATAGCCATGTGACCAGGAGAGAAAAAACTGGAGAGAAAAGCCTTCATGCGAAGGATGGCGATGTGACAAGATATAAAGGGGCCCAGATCCTTGTGGACATCACTGAGCCACTGTGCCAACTCTGGAAGAACCTCCTTCCGATCTCTTCCGATGTGGGGAAAGTAAAAACGAAACAAAGTAAAACAAACCAACACAAATTGAAGCACCTATTTTTAACCCAGTTTAAACCACTCCTCCTTGGACTTGTTGCCAAGAATGTCTTCAGGAGACAGTGATCTTCTTCTTCTAGCTGGGTATCTACAATAGTCCTTCTCCACCTCCAAAGTGAAATAATGAGGAATACCTCTGTATTGTGTTGTCATTATATACTCTTCTTGGAAGAGTGAAACCTTCGCTTATGCAGACTTAGGACTTCTGTTGTTTCTGGCAGATTTTCTTTTCTATTTGTCAGTATTTTGTCAATATTTTGTTCCTTTTTTAATTTTTTTTATTTTTTATTTTTTTTAATTTTTAAAAAAAAATTTTTAAGGTTTTATTTATTTTGGGGACAGAGAGAGACAGAGCATGAATGGGGGAGGGACAGAGAGAGAGGGAGACACAGAATCAGAAGCAGGCTCCAGGCTCTGAGCCATCAGCTCAGAGCCTGACGCGGGGCTCGAACTCACAGACCGTGAGATCGTGACCTGAGTTGAAGTCGGACGCTTAACCGACTGAGCCACCTGGGCCCCCCTTGTTGTTCCTTTTATCAGGCATTGCAGCTATCCTGATTTGGAATCCCCATTTTATGAGTATCTATCCTTTCTTGTTCATAAGGGGTTTTCTTCTATATCCTTCTTTGGCATTCACCTGTTATGTACTTCTATCTTCCGTTCCAGTTTTTTGGCCCATAAAAAAAAATCGGCAATCTTCTACTTTAATTGCATTTTAACATTAGATGACATTATTATATTTCCCCTATTTCCTGGCTGACATAATATTTTTAACTGTCCATCCAACTTGAGAAACAGCAGTGAGGTTTTTTTGTTCTTTCTTATCCTTGCAGTCCCATCAAATTACACTGTTCTCTCTATAGTTGGTACTTAGTGTATATTTTTTCATTTATTCAACATAATTTATATCTGCATGATATTCCTCCAAGCTGTGTTATATGATTAGAATACGGTCTTAATTTCAATGATACTTTAATTTTTTACCCTTTTTATGACCCCCCCCCGGGAAGGAGTGATATTATAAACCTGAATTTATGCCACTTTCTCTCTTAAAGCCTCTATCACTCTCTTTGGTTATTTTATGGTCATAATTTGTCTTTTGTCCATAAAGAAAGTAGTTTTCTTGGCTACCGCTAGCTCTAAGAAGGAGAAAAAACTAAAGATGTAACCTAAAAAAAGGAATATGAATTATTTAGTCGTGTGATATATCTTTCTTGTGAAACTTCCCCAATACTCTCTACGACGTTGAAATTGCTATTTTTACAATTTCATATGAGAATAGAAACTTGTATTCTGGTCCGTTTGTATGTTTCTGTCTTTGGGCACATCACTGAACGATTTATGGGGTGATATTCAGTAAGCCAATATGATTGAAACTCATAACCAAAATGAACATGTTGTTTATTTCACACAGTCACCTTACGAGACCATACACTTACTCTAACTTTATTGATATTCCTGTAAGTCTGGCTGCACTTCAATTTTGGTAGCTGCCATTGGAGTCAGTTGATGTCTCACACAAGAAAATAACTTTCATTATCTTATAATTAGACTTCACTTTCGATCTTAAGCAGGAATGTGAAATTTGTTTTGTAACCTCTTTCTCTAGACTTGACTTCTGAAGGCAATTTACACCTTCATGTTCTGTACTCCTACTTCTGCTAGTTTATTCCCCCCCTGCCATCTAAGGCAGTGTTTTTTAAAAAGATAAGTGCTTTAATCATAGCAGCAAACAATTACTGTAAATCACAAATATAAATTTTTAATGTTAAAAAATGTTTATTTCTGCATTAATGGTGTCTTGATGCAGCATAATAAGTGTGTTCCTTGAACAGTTGGAGAACGGTGTTTTTTGTCTCGTTTCGTTTTGTTTTGTTTTGCATTCCAGCTGACAAATACCGAAGAAAGTTTGCACCAAGGGAGAAGTTTTCACATTTGTGTCATAAATTGCACATTTTTATGTTCCTTCTGAAATATACTTGAAATGTAAGCCAACATCCAGAATACTGAATTTTCACTGTGCTTAATGAAGTCTGCCTGCCTTCTTCCTTCCTTCCTTCCTTCCCTCCTTTCTTCCCACCTTCCTTCCCTTTTTCCTTACTTCCCTCCTTCCTTCCCTCCTTCCTTCCCTCCTTCCTTCCTTCTTTCCTTTCTTCCTTCCCTCTTTCCTTCCTTCCTTCTCACCTTTTTTAGGATGTCAGTAAATACATTGTGGATATTTCTTGGAAATAACAAGAAATTGTTATTTCAAGAAATTGTTATTCCAAGAAATAGCAATTCCTTCCTTCCCTCCTTCCTTCCTTCCCTCCTTCCCTCCTTCCTTCCCTCCTTCCTTCCTTCCTTCCTTCCTTCCTTCCTTCCTTCCCTCTTTCCTTCCTTCCTTCTCACCTTTTTTAGGATGTCAGTAAATACATTGTGGATATTTCTTGGAAACAACAGATGGTTATGCGGTCATAAATTGATCTTCTGATTTGCAGATGAGAAGAAAATAAAAATAATTTGTGCTTTGGGATTGTAAGAGCGCACAGGACACAGTAGAACATGTGTATATATATTTTGATAATGATCAGGAAAATGATTAACTACGAAGGTGACTGCAATACCCAGGTAGGCTAAATTTCAAAGCTGTTGGGGAAAGGATAGGTGAACAGGTAGAATGGGGATGATTTGCTGACATGACTTTAAAACTAATTCCTGAGAGGGATGGTCAGTAGTTTAAATTCGAGTATTCAATCAGATGTGGTTAACTTGTGCTTTATCTTGGCAGGCAATGGAGTCCTAAGGAATCTGATCTGGTGTGTAAAGTCACAGAAACAGGACGCTTCAGAGTGGTGGCTGGCAATTTCAGATTTATTGCAGCACTATGTGTTTATAGGTGTTATATGAAATTTTGAGCAAGACTCCGGAGGAAATACAGAAAAAGATAATTGGCAACAGGTGGAAAGTTTTTCAAGGCCCCAAACGTACTCTAGGATCCAGTCTTCAGGATCCAGACAAGGCTTCGGTTCCAGTGAACCAGATAACCCCCAGAAACCCAGACCTAGCGTTGAGGGATCTCAGACATTTGACTTTAGGTATGGCTTCAGATCCTGCAGTAGGGAGGTGTACATGCCTACAGATGAGCAATACTAGGAGAGGATTATAAAACGTGTTGGTTCTTGGAGATGAAAGATCCCCCTTTTCTTTTCCAACTTGTATATACCTTGCAGATTTTATCACAGTGCCCAAGCAGTAAATAGGTGGCTTCTGAACTGAAGAATATCTAGCTTCACCCAGAGCATGACAAGGTAACGTTTTCGTTTTGATGTGGCCTCTCTCTCTGTTTTCAGATTTATCTCAAAGCGGTCAAGGATTTCAAGTTGATCCTCTGTTCACCCCATCTCTCCCTCTGCTTCCTTTACATTTCACCAGAGCAAGACAGAACATCATTGTAGAGCTTTTTCTCCATGTTTTTGCTTGTTCCATTGCTTCCTGGGCATTGACATTGAATTGCCAACAAAATAAATCCCTACAGCATGGTTCCTAGTATATTTCTCCTCCGGTGTAAGCGAACACCCTAGTCTGGTCAAAATCTTCCTAGGAAAACTCATACAAGTTGGTTCAAATGGTCTTGACCTGTTTAGGAATGTGGAAGTATGATCAGAGAAGGAAGAACCTTTTGCACTGTTGGAAGTATGGCATATAGGCAGCTACCTAGCCTACAGAATTGGTCGTGACAGGGTATTCAAGTACAATTGAAAAACATCAAGAAGACGTATCTGCTAGACTTCTAAATATAAATGTAAAATACAAATGTAGAGATTTGGAGACGGAGAACTAGTGAGCAGCCTACTGCAGCTCTATAAATAACAGCATCAGCTTCTCCACTGACGAACAAATTTCTCTCACTTTGGCATTTATGAGAAAATGAACGACTTCTATAGATGCTGATAGATCTTTGTGTCCTACCTTCTGCCATCCCCTGATGTCTCATTAGACTGTGGTCGCTAATGCTTTTACGGTTGGCTCCAATGTTACTACGCCTTCTGATTAAAAATCAAGTCAAGGCAAAAATATTAATAACCGCAGTCTATATTAGGGTAGTGCTTTTAAATTTTTCAGGGCCTGTCTTCGTCTAGCAATGTCATTCTCTTTTTCAAAACAGCTCTGCTAGTTATGAAGAATGGGTATGATCCACGCTGTACAGATAATGAAGTTGCAGAGCGGGATTGAGGGCATCATGTATTTCTGTCGGATACCATGCTGTATCTGCTACAAACGAATAAACCTGGAGGGAAAATGAAGAAAAACTGTGAGTTTTCCTTCTGTCTTTCCATCTGAAACAGGCGCAGTCATCATAACAAAAGCAGCAATCAGTGTTTTGGGACTTTCTTGTCTATCCAAAGTAAGTTGACATTAAACACCTGCTATTTACCTAACATGGCTTATGAGTTCCTAAAGGTTAATGTGCTGGGTAACTGGTGACCAGAAGGAGTTAGTCAGCTTTTTTGCTGGTTTATTTGTTTTACTTTTTTTGTTTATTTGTTTCTGGTATACTTTCACAGAATCATTAGGGACAGAAAAAAATAGGTGCTTATCCAATAATAAGGTAATTGCATTTTCCCTTAAACTGTTTCCAATTGTTACAACAAAGGTTCTACCTCGATTTATTAGACTGTAAATAATAGCTAACATTATTGAGTTGTTATATGGTGATGGTGGAGTGTTTTACTTTGAAACCACCTCAGGATCTACAGCGCGATATAAATGTGTGGGCAAATTAAGACAGCCTCACTGCAGGGGCAGTTAGCGGGCATTTGAAGTAATTTGAGTTGGAATCAACAAAAGAGAAATAGTTATTTAGCATTTCCAATATTATTATCAAAATCGACACCAGAGGCTCTGTAATTAAAATAAAAGACGTTACCACATTTCGTCACTAGAGAGTTGAAGAGATGGCTGGTTAGAAAGATTGTACAGGTCCAGCTACCCTTAGGAGAATCAGGCATAAGACTCTGATAATCCCAGCAACCTATGACCCTCTGCGCAGCGCTCACAATCTGCGTCCCCATTGATTCTGCGTCCCTCCGCTTCACAGGGGACACGGCCGGCTGATGAGACTACCACTTTGGCTCATCAAAAGAGTATCACTGGAAGAGTAGTGTCTTCCACTACTTTGGAAGAGTATCACTGTCTCTGCCCTAGAGTGAATCGTTTCCGCACATTTCAGTCTGTGTGTTTCAGTGCAGAGTGGAAATTCACTTGAGCTACGTGCAGTCATGAATGATTTTGTGCTTGTAAATATTGGTACATATGACAGAATCTGGTCAAAGACCTATTTTCAATGAAGCATACCACCGAGTGGTGGGGTTTTGGAGTAGGGAAGTGTTCAACCTCTGCCCATTTCTCACCACGAAAACTCCCTGTACTTACCAGAGGAACCTGGCAATTGTTAAATGGTGAAATTGCCATAGGATTTTTGCGCAGGTCTCTGCTAAGTACGTTACCTGCTTTCTCTTCACCTTTATAGCAGTCCTTTGGTTTTTATTTTTTATTGTGTTTTCATTGTCCTCATTGTTTTTTTCTCATAAGGAAACTGAAGCCTAAAGGAACTAGGTAAGTTGGCCAAGATTTCACAGCCGATAAATGGGAGAGCTGAGAGGTTTATGTAGATCTATTTACTTCACAATGTAAATATGGTCTACTGTTTGCCGAAATGTAAGACATGGACATCTGTGCTGTACGTGGGTTATTTTAGGTGACACGCAGACATGGCCTTTATAAATAATAACTGAGCGAGAAAGCTATTTCTTAGCAATCTTCATATTATTCCAATTGCCCAATCAAAAGTGACTCTCATCCCATTCCTTCTCTTTCATTTGATTTTCTTCGGTGAATTTGTTCCAACTCTGATTGACTTGTGTGCTTATTTGTATTGATTGTTGTTTTGTCCCAGTTAGGGTCCCAATGAGGCCAGATACCTTGAGTATCCAGGCACCGGGTACGGGGACAACAAATATCACTTATATGAATGAGTGGATTATGTTAAGGAGAAAGTCTCTATCTGGGGCTAATGAGTCTTTAACAACTTTCTACCATTTGGCAATATCCCAGTGTCATAAACAGGAAATAGATTTGGGATTAGAGCATTTGGCAGAAACTAGAAATCATAGCTATTCTATATGACTAGCAATCCTGATTTTCCATTTAAGCTGTTTCCTCCTTAATTATATATATAGGTATATATATATATAGGTATATATATATATATAGGTATATATATATAGGCATATATATAATATTTATATACACACATACATACACACACATACATTTTTAAATAAGTGTGTTGAGAGGGGCGCCTAGGGAGCTCAGTTGGTTGAGCATCCAACTCTTGATTTCGGCTCAGGTCATGATTTCACGGTTTGTGAGCTCAGGCTCAGGTCATGATCTCACGGTTCGTGGGATCGAGCCCCGCGTTGGGCTCTGGGCTGACCGTGTGGAGCCTGCTTGGGATACTCTCTCTCTCTCCTTCTCTCTCTGCCCCTCCCTGGCTTGCTCTCTCTCTCTCTCTCTCCCTCTTTAAAATAAGTAAAATGAAAAAAATTTAAATAAATGTGTTGAAAGACTATATATATTTAATTTTATATATATATATATATATATATACATACCTGTTTTTTAAATGAGTGTGTTGAGAGACAATAATAAATAAACGAGTGTACAGGTGTTGGAAAGTTATCGCTGTGATTGTGAATGTTATATTCCATCGTCAATGAAAATAAAGAGAAGAATATTTTGTAGTGGAGAAATAAATAAAATGTGCTTTAAAATGCAGCTAACGGAACAGCAAGGCTCTAGGAGAGTTCCCAAGGGAATCCATGTCATGGTTCCTACTCTCAACTCAAATGGGAAGACAGTATATATTAATTGATGTTGTTCTATGATAAATGATCAAGACACAGAACGTAATGCAAAAGGAAATTTTTAAAAAGGGAGAAATCGATTTGGGCTTAGGTAGACAGGACAAAATAGCTTCACAGGGGTGGAATTCAGTTGTGTTCTAAAAATAGGCTCCTGCTACATACCCACCTACTGGTTCAACCAACATCAGTTGAAAGCCTACAGTGAGGAAAACAACGTATCAGGCACTCTGGCCGAAACTACCCTAAAGAAGCTTCCTCCTGCTCTGAGAACAATCACAATCCAGTGAGGGATTAACTTATAGTACTTGACTCCTATGTAAGTTAACACAAAGGGAAAGCTGATTCAGAGAAAAGGGTGACCAGATTGCTTCTGAGGGGGAAGGATCAAATCAAGAAAAATCTCCCACAGCTGATGGCTCTTGAGTTAACTCTTCAAGGAGGAAGAAGAACGTATGCATAGTTGGGCAAGTGAAGGATGAAAGACAAACTCAACTGAAGAAAAGTACAGGCATGTGTCAACATGGATGGCCAGGAAACTGGCTGGATCAGCAGGAATGGAAGCTGGCGCCATGAATGTAGAGGGTTCATATTGGGAAGCAGTGGGAGACAATTTTACCGAGGTAATGAGTGGTCAGATTGGGGGCACATCTAGATGTGGCGGGTTCTAAATCTTGTCTAATTCAGGGCCCTCTGTAAGAGAAATAGCACAAAATTTTGAAGGCAGTTTTAGTTGTGAACAAAAATAATTATAGAAAAGCAATCTCAACAAACCTCAAGTTTTAGAAAGCTGGCAAACATTTGTTTTAAATCTAGAAACGTAACATTTTCTTATTCAATCACGGCTTGACCACCTCTACAATACTTGTCTTTATACAAGTTTTTTTTTTTTTAATGTTTATTTATTTTTGAGACAGAGAGAGACAGAGCATGAGTGGGGGAGGGGTAGAGAGAGAGAGGGAGACACAGGATCCAAAGCAGGCTCCAGGCTCTGAGCTGTCAGCACAGAACCCCACACGGGGCTCGAATTCACGAACCGCGAGATCATGACCTGAGCCGAAGTCAGACGCTCAGGTCCACCGACCGAGCCACCCAGGCGCCCCTTCTTTATACAAGTTTTGCCTGGAACTTATTGATTGCCTCTTCTTAAAACAATGGTTTTGTAATATAAGTGGCTGTGGAAAGAATAGAGACGATGGCTTTTAACCTGTAGGGCAACAGATAGGAATTTTGTTCACTGTAAGTTTAAAAATGGTTCTTTCAGCTTCACAACTCATTATAAATAATGTCATGTAAATTTTTAGGATTGTCAACTTAGATAAAACTGCTATCAAATTTCTTTCCTATGTAAGCTGAAAGATTCTTTGACATTTCGTATTTTCTTGGGCAATGACTAATCTTAGACACTCTCTGAATTGATGGCACTCATTAACAAATTTTTCATCAGCGTACACATTGTAATGGCACCTTGTGACTTTTATGTTATCTTTGTCAGTTTCAGATAACTTGTCAACTTCTCTTCTGTCAGATGTAAAAAGGCCTATGACTATGATCCCTCCAACGCCATCTGACGTGAGGCAAAATCAGAGTGGAATGGAACAGTGGTCGTAAAAGAATCTAGTTAAAGCATGGTATTTTTGCAAACTTTTCAGAAATGCATGCCCATATGAAGACATTGCTAAGGCCCTGCCGGAGCCTCGAAAGGGACCGATGCAAGTGAGGTACCTGCAGGTTAAGTTCAATTGGCTTCACAGCAATTCCACCTCTGGGTGAAATTTTTGAGAATTTTGAATACCAGGATGAGGAGAATAATCCCCAAAGATATAGATGATGAAGAAATAAGACACCTTGAAGAAGAGATGTAAACTGAGGGGACACAAAATGCTAGCGTGGATTTTTAAAATGTAAATTCTAGGGGCACCTGGGTGGCTCAGTCGGTTGAGCGTCGGACTTGGGCTCAGGTCATGACCTCACGGTTTGTGGGTTCGAGCCCCGCGTCGGGCTCTGTGCCGACAGCTCGGAGCCTGGAGCCTGCTTCGGATTCTGTGTCTCCCTCTCTCTCTGCCCCTCCCCCGCGCACGCTCTTTCTCTCTCTGTCAAAAATAAATAGTAAACATGAAAACTTTTCAAATAAACAAATAAAATGTAAATTCTGGAATAAATTTCGGTGCAAAGTGATATGCTAGTGGTCCGAGAACATCTGCTCTTTTAGGGGTGAAACTGTGCTTACCTCAAAGTTGCTGTTCCTATAACGGAGCTATCAATTCACTGACTATTACTTTATTTTGCAGCAAAGTGCATGAGTCAGATGAATGCCCTCCAGGACACTGCCAAAACGTATTTAAACAGCGCAAAGTACAGATCATGTTAGGGTTTATCAGCTAAATTCACCTTGAAGCTAAAAGTTTCATGGAAGAGCAAGCTTGGATCATGCCGCAGGATAAAAGCTTGAAGCTAAATCTCTCCAGAGGGCAGTTCTGGGGGAGAGACATTAACCGAAGTGTGTGTGCGTGTGTGTGTGTGTGTGTGTGTGTGTGTGTGTGTTTTATCATTAGTATAGTGACCATTTCAATGGCGTGCCCTGCATGACTGTAGAGGATATCCTTTCCCTTCTGAAAAGGGAAGTGTAACAGTAAACCACCTGATGATACACAGGAGTGAAGGTTAAGCAACAAAAACAAGATGGCTGTTGTTTGGTTTTCTGTTCTTTTGTTTTAAAGAGTAACTTCTCTTCCCATTCAGCAGGTGTACTCAGACGATTTTTAGCGTCTGTTAGTGTTCACTGAATAATTCAACTAATAACGGTCACCATATCTGAGCATCTACAATGAGCCATTCTAACTTACTCTCTGCGCTCCCAGTGCCAGGCAAAATCTCTGCATGAGGGTCCCCGATTTGCCCATATTACAACCCAGCTTGGCAAAGAAAGGGGAATGACTCTTGCAGAATAAAAGACACATAAGAGAAGGAACAGCTAAAGATAATGTGTAGACTGTGTTGGAATCCCGATTGGAACCAAATCAACTATACAAGTGTTTTGAGAAAATCAGATCAATTTCATTACGGGCGGACTATGGGGGGAGGGTATGGTGTGATAAGGGCACGGCATGGTGTTTAGGTTAATAAAAAGTCTGTATCAGGCATCCTGAAGTATTTGTGGGTGGAATGGCATGATGTCTGGTGTCGTATTTAAAATAGTCCAATACCCACACAGATAGAGTTAGGACCCGATAGAGGAAACAAAGGCGGCACGTTTGATGATTATTGAAACTGGTAATGTGGACTTCAGAGTTGTCTGCTTGATTTTCTCTCCTTTGGTGTATGTTTGGAAAGATAGTGTTCTCATCCCCAGTGTTTCCCTTTTCTCCTTGCTGTGGCCCCAGTCTTTCTCCCTCTCTCTCTCTCTCTCCATTGCTCTCTGCCTGTCTCAAGAAAGAAAGAAATAAACATAATTTTTAAAAATATATATATATAGTCAGGCAATATTATCTCTTAGTGATAATTTTAGAACCGACGAATATATGAAAAATTGAGTTCATATTAAAGAACTTAGGTTGAATAAAATATTCCAATAATAAATGTCATGTATTGAGTATCTAGTCTGAACTGGGCCCTGCAGTAATTGCTTGACTTACATTATTATTCTCAATCTCCCCATTAGCTTTGTGAGGATAATAATATTATCTTCATTGTATAAATAATGAATTGCTGTGAAGTAACTTGTTCTACTTAATGCCGTGGCACGATTTTTTGCTTGTTTGCTTTCTGCTCAGGTCGTCCAGGTCATTTCTATCATTATTTGATTCTAATTAGGAGAAATAAAACAGGAAGAGAGAAGAGCGAGTGAGCACTTATTGCTTCTGTCCACTGTGTACAGCAGGAAACGTGCAAGATATTTCACAAATGTTATCTCCTTTCTCGGCAAGCTTGTGAGGCAGTTAAAATCATTGATGTTTTCTCTCTGTATCGCAGGTGACAAACTGAGTGTCAGCCCTTGTCAGGGAATTTCTGCAAGGCCACATAGCTGGTAAATTTGTATCGTCCTATCCAAGATTCTCTCTCTCCGAAGCCTGTGTCCTTCAAAAAAAAAAAAACACTATATAACTATTATCTTAGAGATAAGTAATAAATCTGTTCATTCTACACTTACAGGAGTGATTCACGTCACCGAGGAGAGAAGAAGCCTGAGCATACACAGCAACAAATAATACGAGAATATGTGCATTAGACTAACACATTTCAAGAGACTAAGTTTGGCTCCTTATTAAGACTCAACTAGCACTGAAAATATTTGGTGGCCAGGTACTCAAAAATCAATATTTTTCCTTTTGTCTGAGATATGCCTTTGACAAATAATGCATTTAAATTTTTTCCTATTTTTAGAATGTAATATTGTTGTTCCTGGGAGTTCATGGCCAAAGTGCTTTGAAATAGAAATGAATTATACCATTAAGAAAACTTGAATCAATAGGTGAATAATGGGAAACACTTTAATACTAAATATCAAGGTTTGCTCAACTCAATAATTCTAGAGTATGAAAATAGAGCAGTCAAAGAAAACCATTAGGGAAAAAATGTGGTTCTCTTTAGTCTTCAAAATATGCACCCTTGGGCCGCCTGGGTGGCTCGGTCGGTCAAGCGTGCGACTCTTGATCTCGGCTCAGGTCTTGATATCAGGGTTGTGAGTTCAAGCCCTGCATTGGGCTCTGTGCTGGGCAGGAAACCTTCCTAAGAAATAAATAAAATAGGGGTGCCTGGGTGGCTCAGTCAGTTAAGTGTCTGACTCTTGATTTCAGCTCAGGTTTGTGGGTTCAAGCCCTGTGTTGGACTCCTCACTGTCAATGTGGTACCTGTTTTGGATTCTCTCTCTCTCTCCTCTCTCTCTCTCTCAAAAATAAATAAACTTAAAAAATAAAAATAAATGAAATGAAATAATAAAGTAAAACAGAATATGCAGTCTTTTATCTTCAAGAGAAAGATGGCATATACCACAAACATAAGTTTGTATTATGGATCGTGGTTAAGTAATCATCCCCAGCATTGGGAGGGAAACTGGGAAACCCTCTAGTTATGTGGGATATCTTGCCAGACTAGTAATCACGAGGTATGGGATCCACCTGTAAGAAATGTGATCATTGAACTAGGTGATCTCCAAGATTCCTTCTAATTGTGACATCCCAAGTTTTTATACGATACATGACGTACGACTGGTAAGATGCTTCCATGTGGCCTTTTATATGCACAGGGAGTATATCAATCCTCACCGTTGAAGTACAGCTTTCCTCACGTCCATTATCAGAGCCACCGCATTTGTAGCCAAAAGAAGGGTGGACTAGTCAGCGTGTGTCCATTCGTCTTGCTCAGATATGGAGAGAGGAGTATGACCTTGTGACGTTATCAGATCTCTTGCCCAAGGATATATATACCTGGACCTCCAAATTGGACAGATGCCACGGTTGTAGTTTGATTTTTTGTTTTTGGCTTATTTCTTTGATCCCCAGTTAAAGGATTGATAGCTTTGAGATAGATAGTAACGTTTTAGGCTTCGTCATACGGTGATATCTCATATTCATTTCTTTGACAGCATGAGGCGAGTGAAAAATGGTAATGGGAAAAAGGACCAAAAGGCGTCACCTCCTGTCTCACTCCAGGAAAACTTGCACAATTGTAACAAGTGGTAAGGGAATTTTTTTTTTTTGTCTGTCCCTAAAAGGATACTTTATCTCTGGCAACCAGGAGACCCTCAGTGGCTCTTTGAGAAAGAGGGTGGAGGGCAATTCTGGAAGCACATGAATTTATCTTGCTTCCTAACGTTAAAAGAGAAATTCAAGCTCACAGTTTATTGCAAATATCATAGATATATAGAAAACCTCCATTATAAAGAACCTCAGTATTCCATACATTATTACCCTGTAGGTCAAATGCAGTCCACAGCTACTCAACTCGTTATCTACCATGTTTCTCTCTCTCTCTCCCTCCCTCTCTGTGCCATGTGGAATTTCTTTAATGTAACTCCTTTTTTTTCTCTAGACACAGGCTTCCTACCAGGCTTGACTCCGTATCTTATGTATTTGGCTGGGAATTAATTTTATGAGTTCACTTTGTGTTTTTATCATAACCCCAGGACATAACTAAGCTTCTTTAACATTACTCACTTAGAACAGATTTTTTTCCCATAATTTATTGGAATGGATTTTCACATCTGTGGCCCTCCACCTGAAGTGAATATTACTTGTGGCAGTCAGACATATCACCTTGAATATTCTTTCTTTTCGCCATCTCGAAAACAATGACAGCAGGTCTATTGAGGCTTGCTGCTTAATAACTTCATCCTGCAAAAATGAAAATTATTCGTGGAGGGACCATTTATTCCCTTGTTATGTGTTCAAAACATTATAATACTGGCTGTTTTAAAACACAGGAGCTGTCAGAGTTAGGGTAAACTTATGAGAGTGTTCTGGTTAAAAAGTGACACTTGGAAGGCAAAATACAACACTTTAATAAGTTTAGGAAAGACGCCAGGAATTTAGTCCCCTTTGAAAAACATTGGCTATGCCAATTCCGACGGATGCCAGGCATACTTTCTCAAACAACCCTAGAGCTGCAATGTAAGGACAGTATTTTCTTTGTATTTCCCTACACATTCTTAAGCTTTCTGAGAAAAAGAGGACGTTAAAATTATTTCTAATTTTTCCACAGCTATCGGCCAGGTTCTTTTCATCTAGCATATTCTTTAAAAAAAAATTTTATCAATTTATTTTGAGAGAGAGAGAGAAAGTGCGAGTGTGGGAGGGGTAGAGAGAGAGGGAGCCAGAATCCCAAGCAGGCTCCTCGCTGGCAGCCCGGAGCCCTATGCGGGGCTCAAACCCACCAAACCGTGAGATCATGACCTGAGCCAAAACCAAGAGTCGGACGTTTGACTGAGCCACCCAGGTGCCCTGATCTAGCATATTCTTTTAGTTTAGCATACCGCGTTGAAACAGTCTTAACTCTCTCCATGGCATTGCTGCCATGGAAATTAGCCTGGCTCTGGCTCTAATTAAATGGCAAATATTTTGCCTCTAGAATATTCCACAGAAAGAAAATCTGGATCATTTTATGGTTTAGACTTTTCCAACTCTAGGAATACAGGCAACCCTACTTATACCTATACATTAGGCTATAGGTTTCCCCAAATAGATACTTGCTTCTTCTTCTCGTTTTTATTGAAGTAATGCTCTCTCTTTTCCCATGTCTTTTGATTTTTTTTTTCAAACGTTATAAGTCTGAAAGCCTACATGGACATTAACTAATACCCATTTTAATAAGGAGAGTCTTCCCAGGCTGCCGCAGAAGCAATGCAAAAAAAAAAACAAAAACAAAAACAAAAAAACAGAAGGCATAAGAAGCAATTGGGGCAGGAAGGGACTATCAGAACTGAAACTTCTAAATCCAACTCCAAAATTTGGCAAACAGGAAGATTTTCTGTACCCGCTGATGAGATAGTCAGAAATGTTCCTAATACATTTTCTTTACCGGCAGAGAAACAAACATGAGTGCATGAGAAAGTGTTCTAGAAGCTGTTCCTCATACGAGTGTGGGCTGAATGCAACTCCACATCTACGTGTTGAGGAGTCTCTATTACTGTCAGCTGAACGTATTAGTCACTGTCAAGTGCCGTGCAGCTTCATGAGCCTTCGGGAGAATTCTCTATCAGCCTCACTTGATGTGGGACTCATACCTAAAGCACAGAGGGCAGGTAATTTATCATTTTGACTTGAAATACGGAGAGAAAAAGAAAAGCCATATTTAACCGGCATATACTTTTGGAACTTTGATTCCCATTCTTTGAACTTCAGGATAGCTAAAGGTTAGCAGAAAATGCAGTTTATTATTTTTTACATGTACTGGGTTTTTTTAGAGCAGTTTTAGGTGCACAGCAAAACTAAGCAACAGGTCATGATCTCGCGGTGCGTGAGTTCGAGCCCCGCGTCAGACTCTGTGCTGACAGCCCAGAGCCTGGAGCCTGCTTCGGTTTCTGTGTCTCTCCCTCTCCCCCACCTATTTTAATATTTGACTAGCACATGCCCCCCCCCCCCCCCCCCGCCTTCCTCACCTCCCATGGAATGTGCCAAATTGCCTGACTTTATAATTAAGGAAGGTTTCAAGGCTACCGTCTCGATTGAAGATCCATTCTCATTATTCAGAACATTATATGCAGATGCAATAGATTTAGGAAATTGGGGTGAATGTATGTTCACTCCAGGTTGATGACTCCGGATTAATTTTTCTTTTTTTTTTCCCCATTTTAAAAATTAAAACTCTGATCTCTTCCGGTGGAATGCAGGTAAGACACATCGTAACTTGAGCATACGGGTTACTTGAGTTTTGGTTAATAGATGTGTGTTTTGATTTATAAGTAAAAGCTGGAACCAGGGCAAAGTCACTTTGTCTCAGGACATTAAAATTGAAGGGAAGCAAATAATGATAATACTGCTCATTGTAAAATTATAGTGACCAGTATAAATATGAATTTGCCACAAAGCGGGCCAACACATCTCTTTGAATTTTACATCATGAATTGTAACTCAATTGTATTGCATTGTCTTTAGTAATGTTTACCTTCTGAATAAAATATCTGCCCCCCCCAATCCTAATTTGACATCAAAGAAATGCACATCAATTCTTACTTATTTACATACCAGTTTTCCTTTCAAAATTTTCTTGTTAAACACCAATTCTATCCACTTGAGTTTATTGCTGATATAGATTTTATCTCAGAGGCACCTGAGCTAATTTGAGATCACCAAATTAAAATAAGAGTTTGTCAGCAAAATTCTATTAAAATTAACACCGCATACAATTATTTAAAAAATTATAAACATAGGGGCACCTAGGTGGCTCACTTAAGCGTCTGTGCTAACATGTGGAGCTTGCTTGGGAGTCTCCCTCTCCCCCCCACCCCCCCGCCCCTCCTCAGTCATGCTCTCTCTCTTTTGCTCTCAAAATAAATAAAGTCAAAAAAATAAAAATAATAAACATAGTAGTGTTTCAGTACTTGTTGATTTCATCTGACTCTTGTAGATGACGTAGATTGAGAAAGAGTGCCAACTCTTTTCTGTACAGGGATTTTTAAGACTAGTGTGTATCCCATCTTGGCATCAGGAAGTTTATAAGGACAGTTCAGTGGAGATATGAAAAATCTAGTGAATAGTATATCTCCCCTGTGTGATTTTTAATATGGCACTAATCCAGTTGGGAAAGAAAAGCCTAATAAGCAACCAGGTTTACTAGGTTAAAAATACTCTTGCTAACCCCATACCACCCCAAACACAGAAAATGTTATCTACTAATTTTCGAGGAGGGAATGTGGTGATCAATGGCCAGCTTTTTGGACTAATATACCCAAATTCATCTCATCGGATTCTGATACCCTCCAAAGGGAGAATGCCTCTCAACAAAGAACTCAAAGATAAATGCAATAAATTTGAACCACACGCCCCATTTGCAATACTTCATTGTCCAGCAAGTACGAGCTGGCTTGTCATAAGTTTGGATGGGTACCTAGAGACAATTTGAGATGTATGGAAGAGACAACTATTAGCGATGTGTGTGTGTGTATATATATATATATATATGTATGTATAAATTTTCTTTCTGCAAAGAAGACTTCTAATGAGAACATCTGAGAAGAAATATGATTCCCGCTGTTGGCATAGAACATCTTTGAGAAGAGTAAATGTGAAGAAAGTCTGCAGTATTTGTAGTTACAATAATATCTAATGACTGGATACAAAGCACATTTTTATATTTGGAAAGAAACTTGTAGTTACTAGCTGCATTTTTCACAAGAGAGAAAGATTGGCCTCTGTACCTATTTTTACTATGAGTTCTTATCTCTAAACTTTAATGTTTCCGAAGCCCTTTTCGGCAGAGATGTGCAGATGGCATCAGGATAACCTTTGATACTACAAATGGGTCAAAATGAAGGAGGAGAGAGAGACAGAATTTTCAATTTAGGAATACTGTGTTGGATACGCAAAGCCTTATCTAGTGTCATTACTTGATTTTGAGCCTCAGAATTAAATAAGAGAAAAATTTAAAAAGCCTTGAATAGTCTGTAAAAGAGAGGAAGAGAGAAAGAGAGAGAGAGAGAGAGAGAGAGAGAGAGAGAGAGAGAGAAAATCATTATAAGTCCCCAATTCACAAAGTTTTAGTGTAAACCTAAAGCAAAAACTATTCATGCTGAATGATTATGTGGAAAGTCTTGAGGAATGAATATATATCTATATCTATATCTATATCTATATCTGTATCTATATCTATATCTGTATCTATCTCTCTCTCTTGATAGAGATAGATATAGATAGATAATTATTTTAAAAAAAACATCTTCTGGAATCAACAAGGGAATTTGGCAATTGAAAAGATACAGGATTGTCCCATAAAAATAAATCCTACGTTTATATACTAGCAAGAAACAAATCAAGTTTTAGCATTGGAAATCAAAATTTAAAGTACAGAACTATTTACAATATCCCCAAAGTGAAATATATAGGTATATGTCTGGCAAATCATGTATGAAGAAAGTAATGAGACTGAAATAAATGGAGAGGCATACTGTGTTCATGGATTGGGAGACTCATAGTAGCAAAAATGTCAGTTCTTCCCAAATTGAGGTACAGGTTTAATGCACTCCTCATCAAAATTCCAACAGGATTTTTTTTTATAGATATGAACAAGCTGATATTAAAATTTATATGGAAAACTAGAGAATGTAGAATATATAAAACAATTTTGAAAGAAGATTAAGGTTGATAGAATCACACTACCTGATTTTAAGACTCACCAGATAGCCACAATAATCAAGATAACGTGGTCTTGGTAGGTGGATAGACACAAAACTCAATGGAACAGAATAGAGTCCAGAAGAGACCAAAAATGTATGGCCGACTGATTTTTTAAAATTTTGTAAAAGTTTATTTACTTTTAAGAGACAGAGACAGTGTGCAAGCAGGGAGGGGCAGAAAGAGGGAGACACAGAATCCAAAGCAGGCTCCAGGCTCTGAGCTGTCAGCACAGAGCCTGATGCGGGGCATGCACCCAAGAACCGTGAGACATGACTTGAGCCGAAGTTGGATGCTCAACAGACTGAGCCACCCAGGAGCCCCATGGCCAACTTATTTTTGACAAAGATGCAAAAGCAAGTCAAAGAAGGAAAGATAGACAGTCTTTTTGAACAATAGGATAACCATAGGTTAAAGAAAAAAGAAAAAGAAAAAGCTCAACCTAAACCTCATACCTCATATAAAAATTAACTCAAAATTGATCACACTTCTAAATGTAAAGTGTAAAACTATAAAACGTTTAGAAAAAAGACAAAACCTTCATTGTTTCAGATTGGGCAAAGAGTTCTCAGCCTCAACACCAAGGGCATGAGCTATAAAAAGACAAATTGAAAATTCGATTTCATTAAAATGTAAAACTGTTGACTGAGAAAACCCCCTTAAGGGAGTGAAAAGGCAAGCCAGACTGGGAGAAAATATTTGCAAATCAACTCTCCAGCAAAAGGATTTATATCCTGATAACTTTGAGAACTCTCTAAAATCAGCGGTAAAAAGTCAATTTGAAATGGGCCAACGTCAGGAACAGGACATTTCACCAAAGAGAATATACAGATGCCAAGTAAGCCAGTGAAGGGAGGTTCAACTTTCTTAGCCACTAAGGAGGTTTAAATTAAAGCACTACTATAGTATTAGATTAAAATTGTAGCACTATTACAGTACTACAGTAAGGTAGTACTATATACCTAAAAGAATGGCTAAAATAGAAATTTAGCCGCAACATGAAATTCTGACGCTCCTACATTGTGAGTAGGAATGAAAATGGCACTCTGAAACAGTCACTCTGAAAAATACGTTGGCAGTTTTAATAAAATTAAACTTACACTTACTAGATGATTTAGCGATTCTACTCCTAGGTGTTTTTGCAAGAGAAATGAAAGCATATATTCACACAACATTCTGTATGGAAATCTTATTCCCAGCATTATTTGTAATGCCCTAAACTGAAGTCAAAATGTCGAACAACTGGTGAATGGATTGCCATGCAATACTACTCGGCAATAAAATGAAACGTTATTGATACATGTATGGACCTCAACAGCAAGATGCTGAATTTTAAAATGCCAGGGTCTGTTCTTTCTCAAGATTTCTCTGGCTATATGGGGTATTCTGTGGTTCCATATAAATTTTGGGATTGTTTGTTCTAGTTCTGTGAAAAATGCTCTTGGGGGGCACCTGGGTGGCTCAGTCGGTTAGGTGTCTGACTTCGGCTCAGGTCATGATCTCACAGCTCATGAGTTCAAGCCCCGCATCGGGCTCTGTGCTGACAGCTCAGAGCCTGGAGCCTACTTCGGATTCTGTGTCTCCCTCTCTCTCTCTCTGTCCCTCCTCCGCTCATGCTCTGTCTCCCTCTCTCTCTTAAAAATAAATATTTAAGAAAATTAAAGAAAAAAAGAAGTGCCCTCGTGATGATGAGCACCGGATGATGTATGGAGTTGTTGAATCACTGTATCGTACACTTGAAACTAATACAGAAAACTGTTTGTTAACTATACTGGAAATAAATACATAAAAAAATAAACAGCTAGTTTCTAAAAATTACCTTGTTTATGATTCCATTTACATAACATACTCAAAATAACAAAACTGCAGCGATGGAAAACTAACTGATCGGTGTTTGTCAGGGGTTAGAGTTGTCAGAAGAGTGTAGTTATAAAGGGACAGGGTGAAAGAATCTCTTTAGGATGATGCAGTAGTTTCGTGTCCTGATCGTGGTGGTGGTTACACAGATCTATACACGTGATATTATTTCACAGAATCATTCACCAAAAACAAAAAGCGTGCATGTCAACGCTGTCGCGATCTCAACAAACTCGGTGTTGTGGTGATGTCAGTTTCCTGGTGAGGTCATTGTACAGTATTTTGTTAGATGTTGTCACTGGGGGAAGCCAGGTGAAGGACACAGGCGATCTTTCTGTAACATCCGCAATTACTAAGCTAATTTCAACTTGTTTCAAAATAAAGATGTTAAGAAATGAATGCACGAGTGAGGAAAGTGAGGAAGTAAGGTGGTAAGTAAAACAAACAGATGCCAGCTACTATGCCGAACCGTTAATTGATGACAAGAAAAAAAAAAAGAAGAAATTAAAATTGAAAACATGGTTTGTTTTATAATTTGTTTTCCTTTATGTAGAAGATGCTATGTTATAGTCAAAGCTTAGTGTCCTGGTATCATTAGGAATCCAGGAGCATTGAAAGATAATTGTAAAATATTTTACAGATCATTTCTAAGACCACATCCTCAGCAGCCACATGACCTAGGAGTCATTTGTTTCATTCCAGCTGAAATATCTGGAAAGCAGGAGTGGTCCCTTGGGACATGAGGAGAAAGAAAGGACTATAGTGAAATTTTACCTGAGGAGTCACTATTTTTTTTTCAACGTTTTTTATTTATTTTTGGGACAGAGAGAGACAGAGCATGAACGGGGGAGGGGCAGAGAGAGAGGGAGACACAGAATCGGAAACAGGCTCCAGGCTCTGAGCCATCAGCCCAGAGCCCGACGCGGGGCTCGAACTCACGGACCGCGAGATCGTGACCTGGCTGAAGTCGGACGCTTAACCGACTGCGCCACCCAGGCGCCCCAGGAGTCACTATTTGACTTTTGTCTTCTGTTGCCACTTAGGACAAAGGAAATAGCATACAAATAAAATTTATTTATTCTAGTCCTTTTATATAAGAATCAAAATGGCACGTGATTAAGGGAAACATTTATTTAATGCCCAAGAATTCCTTTAAAAATAGAACACTGTAGGGGCACCTGGTGGCTCAGTGGGTTGAGCAACCGACTGTTGATTTGGGCTCAGGTCACGATCTCACAGTTTGCAAGATCGAGCCCTGCGTCGGGCTCTGCACTGACAGTGTGGGACTTGGGATTCTCTCTCTCTCTCTCTCAAAATACATAAACAAACTTTAAAAAATAGCATACTGTATAGATACTGCAGTTATATCCTTCCCATTAGTGGTGACTCCATTCGCTTGCCCAACAGATGAACATTTGTCAGGAGGAGCTGTTATCTCCCGAAGTTTGTGTGAAATCAGAGAAGTGGGTACTGACACTAAAGACAAAAGTGGATGGTGACTACCCGTGAGCTGTTATGGATGGAGGACTTTCTAGTATGTTTCGGATAGGGACCACAGGTTAAAAATTAGTCATATGATCTCAAAATATTTGATACAATTAATGATTATTCTTTCAAAATAAGGCTTCGTCACTGCTTGCCCTCAGAAAGTAGTGCTCTTTCTTTTATCAAGAGAATATTGATACTTTTGATAAAAAAAAATACAGAACCAAACAATTCAATAAACACTTATTAAATGGCTCCTAGCTGTCAGTGACTATAATAAGCATTGTGCATAGGCCAATAGACAGAACGTACAAAGTCTTTGCCTTCATGAGTTTTATCAGGGAAGAGCAAACATCAAGGAAAGCAAACATTAACATAGATACTTTGGGGCACCTGGGTGGCTCAGTCAGTTAAGCGTCAGACTTTAGCTCAGGTCATGATCTCACAGTTCGTGAGTTCGAGCCCTGTGTCGGGCTCTGTGCTGACAGCTCAGAGCCTGGAGCCTGCTTTGGATTCTGTGTCTCCCTCTCTCTCTGACCCTCTCCCATTCACACTCTGTCTCTCTCTCTCTCTCTCTTAAAAATAAATAAACATTGAAAAATTTTTAAATAAAAAAATAAAAAAAGACCCTTCAGTTGGTATTTTTAAAATAAAGATTGTAAAGACTATGACTTTTTTTAAAGGGAGAAAAATGAGAGAAAATACCATGATATATATCACATACCCAGATGACCTTTCTGAAGAACTGACATTTAATCTGAGATCTAAAATATGAAGTCATTAGCCAGGTGAAGGAAGCGAGGTCATTTTGCACAGAGGCACTAGCATCTACCAAAGCTCTGGGATTGGAAAAAGCTTGGAGAATTCAAGGAAATAAAATAGATGTATCTGAAGGGTAGGGAAGCAAATGGGAAGAATAGCAAATAGAGGTTGGTAAGATAGGCCTGAGCCGGATCAGGCCTTGTCTTGTAGATCATGCATGGAACAGAATGTCGACTTTTTTTTTTTTTTTTTTTTTTTAATTTTTAGTGCGTTGGGAAGTCATAAGACGGTTTTAGGCAGAGGAATGACATGTTAAAAATTTTCATGTTGGGGCGCCTGGGTGGCGCAGTCGGTTAAGCGTCTGATTTCAGCCAGGTCACGATCTCGCGGTCCGTGAGTTCGAGCCCCGCGTCGGGCTCTGGGCTGATGGCTCGGAGCCTGGAGCCTGCTTCATATTCTGTGTCTCCCTCTCTCTCTGCCCCTCCCCTGTTCATGCTCTGTCTCTCTCTGTCCCAAATAAATAAATAAACGTTGAAAAAAAAATTAAAAAAAAAATTTTTCATGTTTTCAGGGCACCTGGGTGGCTCAGTCGGTTGAGCGTCCCATTTCAGCTCAGGTCAAGATCTCAGGGTTGGTGGGTTCGAGCCCCGCGTCGGGCTCTGTGCCGACAGCTCGGAGCCCAGAGCCTGCTTCGGATTCTGTGTCTCCCTCTCTCTCTGCCCCTCCCCCGCTCATGAATTGTCTCACTCTGTCTCTCAAAAGTAAATAAATGTAAAACAAAATTTAAAAAAATATGTTCATGTTTTCAAAGCTTTCTCAGGCTACAGTAGCTCCAGCATGAAATCAGGAAACACAGGAGGACATTTGAAAAAGACATGTGCAGGGCTTCCCATATCTTCATATGTACAAAAGCACTACCATCCATGAGGGTTGGTTTGTCCCACTAACTGCATCCCTGATGAAATGTATAGCTGTCAGTAAGTAAATAAGACTCTCCCCCCTCTCCATTCGTCTAGGGCTGATACTATTGCAAAGTGTTTTGTCTGCATTTTAAGTCACAACAACCCCAACAGGTACATAGCACAGATTTTATTATTTCAAAGGAGACATAAACAGGTAAACAACTATAAAAAGTCACAGTCAATTAGTATCTGCTGGGGAGCCAAGGCACGTGTTTTCTCCTCGTTTCAGTTATTTTCCGACGCTACCCTGCTAACTTCCGTAGTATTTCCCTGTCTCCACTTCTCCGTATATCTGATAGAAATAATAATCTTTCTCTTGTCCAATCATCGTAGGAGTTGGGTGGTTTAAATGATATACAGAACATGCAACATCTTGAAACCATGCAAAGTACTATCCAAATAGAGCGTCTTGTGATTCTAGAAGCCAGCACGACTATAAACGCTGGTCGGACTAAGGGAGATGTAGGCTTGTGTTCATAAAGAAACAGGACGGGGGCGCCTGGGTGGCGCAGTCGGTTAAGCGCCCGACTTCAGCCAGGTCACGATCTCGCGGTCCGTGAGTTCGAGCCCCGCGTCGGGCTCTGGGCTGATGGCTCGGAGCCTGGAGCCTGTTTCCGATTCTGTGTCTCCCTCTCTCTCTGCCCCTCCCCCATTCATGCTCTGTCTCTCTCTGTCCCAAAAATAAATAAACGTTGAAAAAAAATTAAAAAAAAATTAAAAAAAATTAAAAAATAAATAAAGAAAGAAACAGGACGAACAATTTAGCCTCAGGGAGATATTACCCCTAGGTATGCTTCCAGGTAAAAAAAAAAGTTGCTCTACCGTTTTAGCCCTGAATAAGATGAATTTTTGCATAATTGAGAGCTACCCATGCCTGTGAGCAACTCTAGGGGATGGCCTGAATCTTATGATGTTCATCTCTCCTCTACCCATTGTACAGAGGGGAACACATGAGTCATGCGGTGAATAACTGTTGAGCAGAGGATGCTTCTCCCTCCCCTCTGGAGAGAGGTAATGTGCTCAGTGCATTTGGCCACACGGCATCCCTTATATCCCTCTGAATGTATTTCTCAAACCGGGTTCTAATGATCACTGCTTCCGAAAAGATGTTACCAGGTAGTCTGAGAAAATAGTTTCATGTTCAGGAAGTTTGGGAAATTATAAAGTCTGCCTCGCTAGCATCGGTCGTCATAAAATATTAAATGACCCAATGATTCTTACGGTAAAGAAACCTGCCATAATCTTCTTTAGGCTCTCATTTTCCACAAATCTCGAGCACCTGTGTTCTCAGGTTACCAATACTTTACATTTGCTGGAACGTAGTTGGGAAAATGCCTTATTCCTTTTACTGTACATGCTTATATGACCCTAAAACAACCAGAAGTACCTCTTACTATGATACCACACACCTCCTTCTCTTCTATTCAGAGACAAAAGACGAGACAGACCCTTGGGCGAGAATTACTGGCGTCGTAAGTTTTGCTCGCTGAATTTTCCTAGGTAAGAGAATGGAAGTTAAGAGGCATTCATGGTAATATTATGGTCCTTCGGGATGTAAAGCATGTCTGGAGTTGTAAAATTTGAGAGCCCTAGGCGAGTGGTAAGTAATAAAAGAAAGGAAGCAACATTATCTTCATCATCATGTTAAATATGGCTTATACCGGAAAACGATCTGGCTAACACATTATGAGGCAGTCAGGCCTAGTATATGTCATGAAGACGGAGTCACCTAGTGAATGATTGTTGATTCTCTCACGCATTATAGGTTTAGAGTCATATCTCGAAGAATATTTGTCCTTGGGAGGTTTGTGTGTGTGTGTGTGTGCGTGTGTGTACATTCACATGTGTGTGTTCATTTCTGCTACCCAGGAATTCCACTTTAGGGTATACACACAAAAGAAAAAAGTACACGTTTGTGCCAAAATACATGTAAGAAGCTTTCTAAAATGTACTTGTAACACGCAAAGCTGAAAATAACACAAACGTCCAACTATATCGTGTTTACATTAATTGCTGTCGATCCACGTGCGGGAACGCCAATGAAAAGAACAAACTGCTACTTTGCCAAACCATAAGATTGCATCTTGTTTACGTTAATGTTAAAGCAAGACGTACATATACTATATCATATTGATCTGAAATGTATCACAGCCAATACGATGGTAGAAATCGGAGTAGTGGTTATTTCAGGCTCTTGACTGGGAAGTAGAATGAAGGTTTTGAGTATGTTTCTATCTAGCGTCGGTGGCAGTTACACCAATGGAGCAGAAATTGCCACTGGCTTGCACAAAAGGGGAATAACAACTCATGAGGCAACTGTGTCCAGAATTTCTAAAGGGTGATCGGTGATGAAAAATGGTCTAGAGTTGAATCAGGAGGACTAAGCAACACTGCCAAGGGACCGACTCCAGGGAGAGGAAAGGGAGAACAGGATAAGGGACCAATGCTGTGGTTACATGTAGCACGGTCACCTATTTTCTTTTTCTATGAAAGAAATAAGTCGTATATTAAGTGGAATGAATTTTATGCTATAACACTTGGTGAGAAAGCTAATCTGGAATATTTTCTATTTTGCTTAGTGGCGGTGTTTCTTGATTTAGGGATTTAAAAAAATTTTTTTTTAATGTTTATTCTTGACAGAGAGAGAAAGAGCGCGAGCGGGGGTGGGGCAGAGAGGGAATGAGTCACAGAATCCAAAGCAGGCTCCAGGCTTTGAGCTGTCAGCACAGAGCCAGATGTGGGGCTCAAACTCACAAGCCTAGCCGTGAGATCATGACCTGAGGTGAAGTCAGACATTCAACGGACTGAGCCACCCAGGCCCCCCATTGATATAGGGATCATTTCGATAGCCTGTCATCACGCCCAGAACTCAAATAAATTCACTAGCTAACCAATTTCTTAATCAGTATTGAAATCTCACGCGATTTAGCTAGACAAAAAAATGTGACAAGGAAGAAGGAACAGGATGCGAAATGGTGTAGAAGTTGAAACAGCACACTCCCTTTGGATAACAACCAGTATTTCATTATGGCTGGAATCAGAGGTATTTTAGAGATTGGTGGGAGAGGGCAAGAAAAAAGTGGCAGGCACCAGGTTATGGAGGAAGGTAAATGCTCTCAGTCATCCATTCTTATTCTACTGACATTTAAAACATTTGCAGAGGGTCACGGGGTAGCTCAATTAAACGTCCTACTCTTGATTTTGGCTCAGGTCACGATCTCACAGTTTGTGAGACTGAGCCCCATGTTGGGCTCTGTGCGGATAGCACAGACCCTACTTGGGATTCTAAATAAATAAATAAATAAATAAATAAAACTTTATTAAAAACACTTTGTAGAAAGACACTGAGTCGATAGATAGGCAGTTCCTTGGCTTTATCAAGTGAGGTACACATAGACAACATACACAGACGGTCCCTGACTTACGATGGCTCGACCTAACATTTTTTGACTTTATAGTGGTGCAAAAGCTTTATGTATTCAGTAGAAACTTCACTTCGAATTTTGATCCTTTCCCAGGCTAGAGATATGCAGTTCAGTCCTCTCTCCTGATGCCAGGCAGCCACGGCTCCCCGCCAGCTACCAATCATGAAGGTCAACAACCGACACGCTGACAACAGTTGTGTCCCCATGCAAGTATTCTGTTGTATTGATCACTTTCAGCACAGTACAGTATTTAATAAATTATATGAGATATTCAACACATTGTTGTAATATAGGCTTTGTGTTAGATGACTTTGCCCAACTGTAGGCTAATGGACGTGTTCTGAGCACACTTAATGTAGGCTAGGCTAAGCTATGCTACTCAGTAGGTCAGGTATATTAAATGCATTTTTGACTTAAGATAATTTCTTTTTTTTTTCGTTTTACTTTATTTTTCATTTGAGAGAGAGATTGAGAGCTGGGGAAAGGGGCAGAGGGAGAAAGAGAGAGTCTCAGGCTCCATGCTCAGCACCGAGCCTGACCCAGGGCTTGATCCCACAACCCTGGGACCATGACCCCAGCAGAAATCAAGAGTTGGATTTTCAACCGACTGAGCCTCCCAGGAGCCCTCTGGTTTATGATATTGTCAATTTACAATGAGTTCACTGGGATGCAACCTCATCATAAGTCAAGGAAGTCTGTATTAAAACTCAGCACATCTCTAGGGAAATTTAGCTGTAACATAACCTTTGTCAGAAAAGAAGGAAATTTCATCTAATCTTATTTATTTGCTATGTGCCAAGCATTGGTCTAATAATTTTACAAACATTAGTAAATTCTCATTGCAATTCCATAAAGTGGGTTCCAATGTCATTATCCTTGTTTAACAGATCAGAAAGTTGAGGCCCAGAGAAGTTACTCGATATACCCAAGGTGGCGCAAATTGTAAATGGTAGAACCAGGATCTAACTCAGGCAGTCTGGTTATAGAGTTCATGCCCTCACCCATTACATGATGCTGCCTCTTAACTGTCTGATTGATTCAGAAACTCTTATGTATACATGTTTAACAAGCATTCATGAATTTAGATTTCACTAAGAGAGTAATGGAGTATTGGGGACTCAGTAGGGACTCCTGTAGAGTATATTTGCTGGAAAATCGTGCATCTAAGGATGATTGGATGATCCTGAGATTTAGATTCCAGCCTATTCATGTTTAAACTACAAGGACAGTAAAAGGTTCATGAGCTTGAAATTAGTTTTTAAATGATGTCAATGCATTCAAGTCAATTTGAGAGGATTAAGGGATAATATGGATTTGCCAAAGTACTTTGAGATACCAAGGAACCATGAGGGCACTTGTACAATTACACAGGATATTTAACAGCCTCAAGTCTAGCTCTGAGTTTCTAATTATTTGCCTTAACTTTTGAAACTAACTTTACTGAATTAAATGGTGACTATACTAGTTACCGAAACAGAAGTTGCAAGTCTGAACAATTATAGGGTTTTTCGCTTGTATATTTTATTTATTTTTTATGATGATGATTATTTTTTATTTCAGGAGTAGAATTTAGTGATCCATCACTTACCTATAACACCCAGTGCTCATCCCAACAAGTGCCCCTCCTTAATGCCCATCACCCATTGAGCCCATCCCCACCCAAAATGTTTATTTTGGGAGAGAGAGAGAGACAGACAGAGACAGAGAGAATACAAGTTGGGGAGGGACAGAGAGAGGCAAGAGAAAGAATATCAAGCAGTCTCCACACTGTGAATGTGGAGCCTGGTCTAGGGCTTGATCTCATGAACCGTGAGATCACGACCTGAGCCGAAATCAAGAGTCAGATGCTTAACCAACTGAGCCACCCAAGTGCCCATGAACAATTATAGATTTGACGTGGTGCTATTTTGAGCCATTTGACTGTTGACTGCTTTAGACTGTCTCTTTAGGATACCACAGGGAGAAGAACAAGGCTGGGAGCCTAGAAATTTGACAGAGCAATATTGCCCCCATCCTCACTTCAAATAGAATGGCCATATTGTTATCTCTTTCACAGAGTAAGCTTTTACATACAGTTTGTTTGAACAAAGGGGCTCTGGGGCTTAGAATCTCTTAAAAAAACATTGGGTGTCATTTAATTAAGTGTTCGTTCATTTCATTTAGTCAATGTTCACTAGGTTATATAATCACACCCATTAGAGCAGCTATTGTTAAAAAAAAAAAAAGAAAATAGCGAGTATTGGTGGCGATATGGAGAAATTGGAACACTTCTGCATTTCTGGTGGGAATATAAAATGGTGCAGCCACTCTGGAAAACAAGTATGGTGATTCCTAAATAAATTAAATGTAGAATTACCATACGAACGAGCATTTTCACTTCTGAGTATATACCCAAAAGAAGTGAAGGCAGGGGCGCCTGGGTGGTTCAGTTGGTTAAGCGTCCGACTTCAGCTCAGGTCATGATCTGGCAGTCCGTGAGTTCGAGCCTCGCGTCGGGCTCTGTGCTGACAGCTCAGAGCCTGGAGCCTGCTTCGGAGTCTGTGTCTCCCTCCCCCTCAGACCCTCCCCCGTGCACACTCTGTCTCTCTCTCTCTCTCTCTCTCTCTCAAAAATAAATAAACATTAAAAATGGTTAAAATGATAAATATTATATATATTTTACTACAATAAAAATGTGCTTAAAAAATAGTTCATAGATATGGAGAACAGACTGGTGGTTGTCAGAGGTGGGGGTGGGGGTGGTCCAAAATGGGTGAAGTGAGTCAAAAGGCATGAACTTCCAATTATACAATAAAGAAGTCATGGGGATGTAATGTCTCGCCTGTTGACTATAGTTAATAACACTGTAGAGCATGTTTAAAAGCGGCTAAGAGAATAGATCTTAAAAATTCTCACTACAGGAAAAAAATTGTTACTATGTATGGTGATAGATGTTAATTAGACTTATTATGGTGATTGTTTCACAATATATGCAAATATCAAATCATTATCTTGTGCACCTGAAACTAATATAATGTTATATGTCAATTATACCTCAATTTTAAAGAGTTACACATACCTACCTACCATGATTCAGCATTGCATGCTTATGCAGTTATGCATGAGAAATGAAAGCCTGTTCCCATACAAAGATTTGTATATAACTGTTCATCACACCTTTGTATGTAAGAACCAATCTAAAGCAACCCAATGTCCATCCCCTGGTGAATGAATAAACAGATTGTAGTATATCTATGCAATGGAATACTAGTTAGCTATAAAAAAAAATTAACTACTGGTAACCCAACAACATGGCTACATCTCAAATAATTATACTTAGAGAGGGGCACCTGGGTGGCTCAGTCGGTTAAGCGTCTGACTTCGGCTTGGGTCATGATCTCGCAGTTCGTGAGTTCAAGCCCTGCGTCAGGCTCCTGGAGCCTGCTTTGGATTCTGTGTTTCCCTCTCTCTCTGCCCCTCTGGTGCTCCTGCTGTGTGTGTGTCTCTCTCTCTCTCTTAAAAATAAATACATTTTAGGGGCGCCTGGGTGGCGCAGTCGGTTAAGCGTCTGACTTCAGCCAGGTCACTATCTTGTGGTCCGTGAGTTCGAGCCCCGCGTCAGGCTCTGGGCTGATGGCTCAGAGCCCGGAGCCTGTTTCCGATTCTGTGTCTCCCTCTCTCTCTGCCCCTCCCCCGTTCATGCTCTGTCTCTCTGTCCCAAAAATAAATAAACGTTGAAAAAAAATTAAAAAAAAATACATTTTAAAAAAATTACGCTTAGTGAAAGAAGATAGACAAGAGTACACACTTATTTTTTTAAGGTTATTTATTTATTTTGAAAGAGAGAGAGAGCACAGAGAGAGAATCCCAAGCAGGTTCCATGCTGCTAGCACAGAGCCTGATGCAGGGCTTGATCTCACGAAACCTCGATCTCACCAACTGGTGAGTTCATGACCTGAGCAGAGATCAAGAGTTGGACGCTTAATCCACTGAGCCACCTACATGCCCCCACGTGTGATTCTCTTTATATAAATTTCTAGTAAAATGAATATGTATTGATAAACGGTAAATGAATGCTTGCTTGGAGAGAAGGGAGCAGGAAGGGCAACAGTGGCTGATAGCTCAACACTTACCAAATTGTCCCCTTTGAATATGTGCAGCTTATCGTATGTCAGTTATACCTCATTAAAGCTACTAAAAATAGGGGCGCCTGGGTGGCTCGGTCGGTTAAGCATCCGACTTCGGCTCAGGTCATGATCTCACGGTCCGTGAGTTCGAGCCCCGCGTCGGGCTCTGTGCTGACAGCTCAGAGCCTGGAGCCTGTTTCCGATTCTGTGTCTCCCTCTCTCTCTGCCCCTCCCCTGTTCATGCTCTGTCTCTCTCTGTCTCAAAAATAAATAAACGTTAAAAAAAAATTTTTAAAAAAAGCTACTAAAAATAAAAATAAACGAAAAACAGCATGGCAGGACTTAAACCTGCACATTAAAGATAACACGTGTTCCCAAAGACTATCAGGTGACAGCTTCTACTCTACATGAAAGACACTGAAGAGTACAAGATAGTTTTTTAGAAAGTGCTTGTTCTGGCTAAGAATTTTGGCTTTTGCTTACTAAACAGATTAGTAAATATAAGGGAAACGCAAAAAGAAAAAAAAAATTAATTGAAGTTATACATAGCGAACATTTTGCCCATTCTAAAATAATTGGGCATGGGGAGCCTTGGCGGTGCAGTAGGTTTAGCGTCTAACTCTTGATCTCGGCTCAGGTCATGATCTCACAGTTTGTGAGTTCAAGCCCGACATCAGGTACTGCGCTAATTCGGTGGTGCCTGCTTGGAATTCTGTCTCTCCTTCTCTCTGCCCCTCCTCTGTCTGTACGCATGCTCGTGCTCTCTCTCTCCTCTCTCTCTGTCAAAATAAATAAACTTAATTTTTTTTTTTAATAATTGGTCCTTAATCATTCCTTAGGCAGTTAGCACTAAATTGTGAGTCTTGTGATGAACTTCACGGTCTTAACATACCCATTTACACGATACAGTTCAAGTAGCTCCTGTCATTGGATATAGCTCAAATGATTCCTGATAGGCTAAAAACTGTTCTCGAACTTTTACTTTCTCTTCAGCAGGTTAAATCACTTTAATTTGTATTGTTAGAGCCTAAGGGATTGTTTCTGAACTCGAGGCTATCCATTACTTAAACGTGATTTTGTTAAGAACATTACAGAGATGGCTTTAAGCCATTGATTTTATCAACCCAATTTGGAAAGATTCAGACTTGGCCATCAAAACATTATGAGTCATCCAATGTTATAGAGGCTGTTTCCAGGCTGTTTACAGTCCTGGAAATAAAAAACAGACCTTGCAAACCCTAAAAAAAAAAAATATCTTTCCACTGATTAAATGACATCCATGTCACCTATCACCAAACATAGCAACTTAGATTACGAATTGCCTTACCTGTCTGAAGAAAAAAAAATAATAAAGTACAAGAACTGACTTTTCCTACTGATATGTTAATGAAATATCAAGAAAGCTCGGGATTTACCAAACCCTGTCCTGCTTCTTACAAGTTCTCCCCTGCTTCCGCGAAGCTGACTATAATTGAGGTGGAAAGGTCTTTAGAACTCTTTCATTTCAGTAGCACACAGAACTGTAGCTAAAAGTTTCCAGACAGGAGAGGAGTTATTAAACCCGAATTAAGATTCACCTGTTCCTTAGTTAATGCTGCAAATTGGGATGTCAATAGCGACGACATTTTGCTTCGTAGTCAAAAAATTGTGTCTTTTTTGTGAGTTACATGTTGAAATTGGTTTTATTCGGAATGACTTCCGGTCACTTCACAAGATTTGTTTTGAATTTTAACAACGCATTCCTTTTTTTTTTTTTTTCATTTTTCTTTGACACTGAAGGACAAGGTGACTCAATGGAAAAAAAAAAAACCAGGCTCCTCCAGTTTTGCTTTGGGTATATTTTAAGAGGTAGGGATGAGGCTTTAGAGCTCAAATACCTAAAGCAACCCTGAATTTTCAGCTCCTTTCTTGATAAAGGATTTGTGTGTGTGTGTGTGTGTGTGTGTGCGTGTGTGTGTGTGTACGTGTGTGTGGTGTTTCTTTTCTTTTATTATTTTTAAAAATTAAATTATACTTATTTTTATGGGGCACATGGGTGGCTCAGTCAGTTAAGCATCTTACTTCAGCTCAGGTCATGATCTCGCGGTTCACAAGTTCGAGCCCCGCGTTGGGCTCTATGCTGACAGCTCAGAGCCTGGAGCCTGCTTCGGATTCTGTGTCCCTGTCTCTCTCTCTGCCCTTCCCCCTCTCGTACTTTCTCTCTCGCTCTCTCTTTCTCTCTCTAAAAAAATAAAACATTTAAAAAGTTTAAATTATAATTACGTTTAAATAGGTAATGTTGTCATGATTCAAAATTCAAAATGTAAAAAAGAATGTAAAATGAAAAAAATCTTTCTTTTGTCCCCTAAGTACCTAGTTTTACTGCATAGAATCTAGCTATGTTATTAGTTTCTTGTTATACTCACAGAAAGCTTTTATGCACGTATATGTTTATGCATACACGTACATCCACATACAAAATCAAATACGGTGATGTTTTTTAGCCTTTGCTAATGTGCTATACGCTCGTTTGTGTACCAGTTTTTATTTCCAGTTTACAACATATCTTGGAGATTGTCCATTATAACACGAAAAGCTTCCATATGTTTGTTATTCTTTGTCTTTTCAGCTGCATACTATTCTATATTGCTATACTGTCATTCATTTTAAGCAATTCTGCACAGATGAAATTTAGGTTCATTGTTTTGCTATTACACATAATCCTTCAGGAAATAACCTTGTGCATACATCACTTCTCCTAAACACAAATTTATCTGCAAGTTAAAAAAGCAAAAAGTAGAAATGTTGTAAAGCTGTTGTCCCCTAATGCTTGCTTAGGATGAATTTGCTGTGTCTTCTTGAGTGACTTTTGGTATCTTTTTCTAAAATACTATTTCATTGTCATATTCAAATTTATTTGCACAGTATTGAACAAAGAAGCCTCTTACTATTTTCTGCTATGTCTTTGTGCTTATTTTATTCTTCATTTTAACCCCCCTCCTGCATTTTTTAAAGTCAGGTCAGGTGATTGCTGATGAATTTTATGGTTATTCAAAAAGCCAACTATTTTTAAAAATTTATTAATTTTTCTTTTATCTTTTTAGTTGGTGACTCTTGATTTCATTTCACTTATTTTCTATTTGTCTTTTTTCCCTTTTCTGGCTTGATGATTCAGATATTTTTAGTTTTTAATATTCTTGTTAATATAAGTACTTAAAACTGTGGAATTTTATTAGGGCACCGCTCTAGAAGCTTCACTTATGTTCTGATATGTAGTGTTTCTATTATCATCGTTTATTAGATATTCTGATGTAAGGCTTTATTTTCTTTTTTAATTGTTTAAGATAAAGTGTCTAAAACATGATTTTTTTATCTCCTGCTTTTGTTAACAAGTTCCACATTTACTGAATTTTAATGAATGAATATTTTTGGAATTGTTCTCCTTTCCATCTATTTTGAAAAAACAATGATGTTTTTCTTCTAGCAAAATATAGTCATTTTTTTGAAAGTATTCCAAGGTATCCTTTAGAACAAAATGTATTCTGTATTTCATGGTATAAAATACAATACATATGAAATACCTACACCTTACAAATTGTGTTATTCACGTCTTCTGTATTTAGTCCTCGTCCACTTGGCCTGAAATGGTCTGAGTGAATAAATAAATCTACTGCCAATAATGTATTCCTATTTACTCTTTCTTTGGTATCTTGTAGTTTTGACTCTATAAATGTTGCTTCCATGGTATTGGATGCGGAGATATTTATAATTATTATAACTTTATTGTGGCTGTAACTTTCAGTACATTCAATGCTACATTTTTGTTTCATTTAAAACTTTTGCCTCAGATTCAACCTTGTCTGGTATTAAGGTTATGGACTCTGCTAATTTTATGTACACCTTTTCACGTTCGTTTATTTTCGATCTTTCTAAATCACTTTGTTGCCCTTATCTGTTCTTTTTGTACTGTAATACAATTGATGTGCAATATTATATTATTTTCAGGTGTACAATATAGTGATTCAACATTTGTAGACATTGCAAAATGGTCATCCTAAGTGTAGTTACAATCGGCTGCCTTACAAAATTAATACAACATTATTGACTATATTCCCTATACTTTACATTAAAATCCTATGACTTATTTATTTAATAACTAGATTTTTGTTAATTCCTAATCTCCTTCACCCAGGTCACGCCCCGCCCCCCTCCCCTCCCCTCTGGCAATCACCAATCTGTTCTCTGTATCTGAGTCTGGGTTTTGTTTTGTTTGCTTGTTTTGGTTTTTGTATTGTCCACACATAAGTGAAATCATGCGATATTTGTCTTTCTCTGACTTATTTCACATAGCGTAATATCCTCAAGGTCCGTCCATGTTGCCTGAAATGGTAACATTTAATTCTTTTTGTATGGCTGAGTAGTGTTACCTTGTGGACGTTTACCACCTCTTCTTTATCCATTCATCTATGCACGGACGCTTAGGTTGTTTCCTTATTTTAGCTATATAAATAGTGCTTCAGTGAACATAGGGGAGCATATGTCTTTTCAAATTCGTGTTTGAGTATCTACAGTAGTGGAGTTACTGGATCATATGATAGTTATACTTTTATTTTTTAAGGAACCTCCATATTGTTTCCCACAGTGGCTATCCCAGTTTGCATTCCCACCAACAGTGCATGAGGGTTCCCTTTTCTCCACCTCCTGGCCAACACTTGTTATTTCTTGTCTTTTCTTTAACACTTTCCTTTTTGTTTGTTCGTTTATTTTGAGAGAGATGGCACACAAGCAGGGGAAGGGCAGAGAGAGAGGGAGAGACAATCCCAAGAGGGCCTGATCCCACACCCATGGGATCATGACCTGAACCGAAACTAAGAACCAGGTGCTTAACTGACTGAGCCACCCAGGCACCCCTATGTCTTGTCTTTTTGATACTAGCCGTTCTGATAGGGAGGAAGTGATATCTCATTGTGGTTTTAATTTGCATTTCCCTGATGATGAATGATGTTGAGCACCTTTTCATGTGCCTGTGGGCCATCTAGATGTCTTCTGTGGAAAAAGGTCTATTGAGATCCTCTGCCTATTTTGATCTGATTATTTTTTGTTATTGAGTTATATGAGATCTTTATGTATTTTGTATATTAAACCATTATCAGATATATGACTTGGAAATATAAATGTAATACATCACATCAGTAAAATGAAAGATAAAAATTACATGATCATCACTGTAAAACAATGAAATTAAACCCCTTTCTCATACCTCTCACAAAAAATTAACTCAAAACATATCAAAGACTTGAACATAAGACCTAGAAGAAAATGTAGGAAAGAGGCACATCAATGTTGGTCTTGGCAATAATTTTTGGAGCAGGATGCCAAAAGCAGAAACAACAAAAGAAAAAAAACCAACAAATGAGACTACATCAAACTCAAAAGCTTCTGCACAGGTAAAGGAACAATTAACAAAATGAAAAGACAACCTAAAGAACAAGAGAAAATTTTTGCACACTATTTATTAAATAGGGGAATAATACCCAGAATACATGAACTCAGTCAACCCAATAGCAAAAAGAAAGAAAAAGCTAATTAAAAAATGGGCAGCAGGGGTGCCTGGGTGGCTTAGTTGATGAAGTGTCTGACTCTTGATTTTGGCTCAGGTCATGAAATCAAGCCCTGAGTCATACTCTGTGCTGACAGAGTGGAGCCTGCTTGGTATTCTCTCTCTTTCCTCTCTCTCTCTGCCCCTCCCACCACTCTCTCTCTCTCTCTCTCACACACACACACACTCTCTCTCTCTCTCTCTCCCTCTCTCAAAATAAATAAAAATTTAAAAAAAACGAGCAACAGAACTAAATAGGCATTTCTTCAAAGAAGACATCCAGATGACCAACAGACACATGAAAAAATATCCAACGTCACTAACCGTCAGGGAAATGAAAATCAAAACCCCGGTGAGATATCATCTCACACTTGTTAGAATGGCTACCATCAAGAAGACAGGAGTCAACAGGTGCTGGTAAAGATATGGTGGAAAGGGAACCCTTGCACACTGTTGGTAGGAATGTAAATTGGTCCAGCCACTGCAGAAAACACTGTGGAGGTTCTTCAAAAAACTATAAATAGATCTCCCATATGACCCAGAAATTCCACTTCTGAGTATCTACCCAAAGAAATGACAATAGGATTCTGGTGATATATACGCACTCCCATGTTTATCACAGCGTTATTCACAATAGTCAAGGTATGGAAAACAACCCAAATGCCCATCAACAGATGAATGGAGAAAAAGACATGGTACATACAGAGAATGAAATATTATTTGGCTATGATAAGAGAAGATATTCTCCCCTTGGCAACAACATGGATGGACCCGGACCACATTACGGTAAATGACTTAAGTCAGAGAAAGACAAGGACTGTCTGATACCACTTACATGTGGACTCTAATATAGTCAAATTTGTAAAACCTAGAGTAAAATTATGGTTATAAGGGGATGTGGGTGGATAAGAGTGATGGTGTTTAAGGCTACAAACATGTAATGAGTAGTAAATAAGCCATAGAAATCTAATGCATGGTATAATGAATATAGACAAAAATATTATTACTCTAATTACATAATGTGATCAATATCACCGTATTAGCAATCATATTACAATATATACATATCAAACTAACACAATGTATGCCTTAAACTTACACAATGATACACATCAAATATATTCAATAAAAAATAGGAGTGCCTGCGTGGCTCAGTCGGTTAAGCGTCTGACTTCGGCTCAGGTCATGATCTCTCGGTTCTTGAGTTCGAGCCCCGCATCGGGCTCTGTGCTGACAGCTCAGAGCCTGGAGCCTGCTTTGGATTCTGGGTCTCCCTCTATCTCTGCCCCTTCCCTGCTCTTTCTCTCTCTCTCTCACTCAAAAATAAACATTAAAAATTTTTTAAAAAATCTCTTCAACACACCAAATATACTCTATATTTTTATATGTGGTATATATATGTATAACACAAAAATGGGTAGAACTACAAATGTGATATTGGAAAAAAAACTTATTTCCATCACTAATAAATCACGCCAAATATAATAAAAATAGAGAAGACTTGAACTATGCTATTAATAAGGTTTATCTCACAGGCTATTTTATGTATATTCTCCACATATTTACTTTCCGAAAGTAAGTTTGTGTTTGATGAATGACTGCTTTTTTGTTTTTATTTTCACTAACTCCCCCTCACCATCCATACATGGCCAGTACATTGTTGTTAGTCTTTTACAGTCACTTGGATTTTTCTGGAGGAACGCCAGAGACACTGAAAGGATATTAAAGTAAAATATGTTCAAAGTGTTTTTTAAATATCTGGACTTCTCTGTGATGCGGACCTTAGGAGCAAACAAAAAGCATACCTTTCTTTTCCTTTTCAATCAATGCTGCCAAAATCCCAAGAATTAGGAATACATTTGTAACATTCGAGAGTTGAGCCTCATGTGGACATTAATGAAAAGATTGTTTGGCGTTTAACTCCTATAAATAAAGCTTCTGAATAGAACTTCAGAGAGCAATATTGTCCAATTCAGAACAATCAATCAGTCTTCTGAATTGGAAAGAACAAGGGAGAATCACTCAATCAAGAAAATGTTCTAACTTTGTTGTTAGAAGTCTCAAGTTCGCTTTCGAAAAAAGTGCTATTTATCCTCTTATTCTCTACCAGCTCTTATAATGCAGTGAAATAAACACATTTTAAAAACAGCAGTGTGTCAATCCTTCAACAGAAATAACTATTATGGGTATCGGCAAGGCAGGATGTGTCTTTATGCAAATTATTCTCATCAAGTCATATTCATATAAAATTTATTACTGTTCAGATAATTAGTACAGTAATGATTTGCTTCATTTTTATAGTTTAGAACAGGCTCAAGACTCTCCATGATGATGGCATTCTCACTCATGAGTGTTCTGACATATTTTGAGAGGAGGAAACATGAAAGTTCTATACGGTTGTTTGAATTTTCCTTATAACCAGCTACATTTTGTGGCTTAAAGTGAACGCAACACTATATACAAAAAAGGATGGCTGTTTATTTTCAGTTGTGGAACCATCATGTGGAGCTATAGCCTTTCTTCCTGTTTAAAAAAAGCAGAACTTTCTTTTTTTAAGTTTATTAATTTATTTTGAGAGAGAGAGAAAAAAGGAGAGAGGCAGAGAGGGAGAGAGAAACCATCATGTGGAACTATAGAATTTCCCCCTATTTAAAAAAAGCAGAACTTTCTTTTTTAAGTTTATTAATTTATTATGAGAGAGAGAGAGAGAGACAGAGAGAGAGAGAGAGAGAGAGAGAGAGAGAATCCCAAGCAGGCTCTGCGCTGACAGCATGAACTAGATCCCATGAACCGTGAGATCATGACCTGAGCCAAAATCAAGAGGTGGACGCTTAACCAACTGAGCCACTCAGGTGCCCCCAGAACAATCAGTAGTAGTTCTTCATTTCCCCACGAAATTTTGGGACTATCATAGCATTTTGGAATACACACTTGAATGAGGCTATTGTCAGGTGACTTATCAATGCTTTGCACAAAAATTTGTCTTTTCTTTCTTGTTGATTTCAGAGTGACCTGTTTTCTTCGCTGTTCAACAATTTCACTACACTGCATCCAAGTATGTGTTTTTTTCTGGGGGTCTCACTGTGTTTCTTGAATCCTAAGATACATCTATTTCTTCATTATGAAAAATTTTCTGTCATCTCTTTGAATACTGACTCTACCTGAATCAGTCATTCTCTTCTTCGAGATCTCCTACAAGAGGTATGCATTTATTCTCCTTGATATTCTCTGAGCTTCCTCAATCTATGGTTTGGTGCCTAACATTAGTTTCTGATCCCCTCTCCCAGGCTTTTTTTCTCTTTGTTTCTCAGTTTTATTGGCTTCTACTGAAATATCCTCAAGTTCAGAGATTCTTTTCTCAGCTGTGTCCAGTCTGCTCATAAGCCCATCAAAGACATTCTTCATTTCTATTGTGTTTTGGATCTCTAGCATTTATTTTTGTTTCTCTTGGGATTTCCATCTAATTGCTTATATTTCCCATATGTTCTTGCAGACTATATACTTTATATGTTAGAGCTTCTTAATCATAGTGGTTTTAAATCACCAGGAGGTGATCATTCCAACATCCCTGCTATATCTAACTCTGGTTCTGATGTTTGCTCTCTCTTCAAACTGTGTGTGTGTGTGTGTGTGTGTGTGTGAGAAAGAGAAACACCCACTGCCCTTGTGCAGTCAAAAAATTCATGTATAAATTTTGACTCCCAAGAAAGTTAACTGCTAACATCCTACTGTTGCCTGGAAGCCTTACCAAGAGCCTAAATAGTTGAGTAATACGTATTTTGTATGTTATGTGTATTATAGATTGTATTCTTACAATAAAGGAAGCTGGAGAAAAGCAAATGTTATTAAGAAAGTCATAAGGAAGAGAAACTACATTCACAGTACTGGACTGTAAAAACTCACCATGTAAATGGGCCCATGCACTTGAAACCCATGTTGTTCGAGGGTCAACTATACTTCTCAGTCCCCACCCCTTCCTTCAGCGGACAGGGTGACCAGAGTGGGCTGGAGTTTGGTATTTCCCTCTTCCCTGCTAGAAGACTCTGCTAAAACCCCAGGAGTTTAGGCTCTGGTTAAATAGTTTCTCCTGAAGGTAGACTTTGTTAAGAAGAACAGAATGGTCTGCCACATTTCAAAATGATTCCTTTTCCCCTCCACCTGCCAGAAGTTATCGGGTGACTTTTCTCTGATATTCACTGTGAGAACCTGGTCAAGCTCCTAGAGGTAAAATTCATAAAAGTCTTTGGGCCCCTGATAACTGGCTCTCCCTGGAGAACTTTCTTATTTTCTTCTTTCCATAGATATGTGCCACTTACCCTCTGTGGCCCAGCAGAATTCCCAGATATTCCTGCCCACTGCCTTTGGGGTCCCATTTCACACGATTCGATGCTGTTCTAATCTGGCCAACTTTTGCCCGGGTGGTCTTTGAAGACAGGAAATGGGAGCCTTTGATAATGCTACCTGAGCAGAATCACAATCTGTGTCTTCTAAGCAGCCTGGAACTTTCTTCGGATAACGTTCAGTTACACAGATAGTGTTCCTGTTTGTGCCAGGAAGCCAAAGCAGACAGCAAAACCTCTCATGGTCCCTGCACAGCCAATCACAGGCACAGAAAGGAGAAAGAGAATAAGTTCTCAGAGCAACAGCACAGCAAGGAGAAAGAAGCCATTCTCGAGAGAGAGCCATTGAACATTCCCAAGAAAATGTGTGGCAGTTCCAGGACTTTAAGAGATCTGTCCAGCAGTAAAGCAAGAAGAGGGATTTCTATGGCCATGCAAATGTAGCTGTTGAAGGCTGTACAGAAAGTGTGAAGTTTCAGGCATTGCAGACAGGAAGATAGAATCTTCTGGGATTAATATGTCTGATACAAGAAATACAAATGCAGACCGGTAACAGTCACAGAAGAGTACCAGCTCCAGAATGAAGGCAGTGGAAGAAGATATGGATTCTATCCCAATAGAGACAGTCCTTTTAAGCCGTACCTTGATAATGGCTTCACCAATTTAGCAACAAACAATGGATATTAATAGTTGAAACCCAAAGCATAACATCTGTAATTTTTATACAGTCGTGCTTAAGTTGATTGTTGTAAACTGTATAACTCATATGATACGTGATCTTGATTATAATCAATTAATTTTTTTTCTGTTGTCAATCTAAAGTCCTGGGTAAAATAATTCATCCTAATGTTACAAACATGTCTGGACTGAAAATTATAGGCATGATCCTGGTGTCTGGGACAGGCAGCTGAAGAAAGCTGCCCCCTTAGGAGACATGAATAAGGTCTTTTTTTGAGAACGTGTGTCCCTCCGTGCATTAAAATCTGTGGGTCCAGGGCTCATGGACATTTGAAACAAAGCCATGCCTTTTGGATTGTGAGGCATCTCCCTACACTACTGATCACATGCTTTGAGGTTTCTTGTATGGCATCTGATGATTCTTAAATAAATTAGAATCTCAATAAAAATTTGATATATAGTAGACTATTTTGCATTGGAGACAGGCAGCTAGAAAGAGTGGGAGAAAAAGAGAAGGGAAGTGTTCACAGGGGACATGAGAACAGTTTATTATCAAAAATGATCAATATTTCTAGTTCATTCTAAAGTACATATATATACATATCCAAATATACATATCTTGATAACATGCAAGGGAGTTTTAGACGACTCGTTTGAAAATATGCCTTAAAGTGTGTGTGTGTGTGTGTGTGTGTGTGTGCATGTACGTTTTCCCCTATAGATGACAATTTTCTCAAGGTCGAGGACCCCATTCTTTTCTACCTACAGAAATACACACGTGCGTATGTGTACTATATTTTTCTCAAAGTGAGAAAATAAATATTTAAATATCCTACAGTCCAATAGCAAACCATCATAAGAACATGAAGATGTGTGATGAGTTAAAAAAAACAAACAAACTGGTTTTAGTGCTGGTCATTTCATCGTGCCATAGTATAGGCACTAAGGGAAATAAAGTCAGAAAGTTGTAACCAAGGAATTTGATAACCAGAGCACAAACAGGGTCTATTGATGTTGTGACAGGGGAGGACTTGGGAAATTATAGAGTAGTGGCAGTAGACTTAGTCATGTTTTGAATGTGCGGGAATGTGTGAGAAATGACCCTGACACTGTATGCTTGATTTCAGGAGAATGACTATTGCTTTTCCAGAGAAAAAGACATAAAGCCTACAGAAAACATCAGTGCTGATTTCACCCCCATTGACTTTCAACAGAAGAACTGTAGTAATTAGATGGGTTTGAACCTATGATTTCATCCATAAATCACGCACACTCATACACACACACATACACATGAAACTTGGAAAACAAATCAGTGAAACCAGTTATGATGATATTGAATAGTCTTAAAATGGACGTGTTTTACTTCATTTACGTATTTACTTATTAAGCACGGGTTGGATACTCATTTATCAGGCATTGTTCTGAACACTGAGGATGCAAAGGTGAATGATACATATTCCCTGAGCTCAACGAGTCGTAAAAGGTTCTGATCGCGAAACTGTCTAATGCCTTGTTTTCTCTATTGCTGGTTTATGTGTTTAGACATAATAGACATGATCAACTATGTGTTTAGACATAGTAGACATGATCAACTATGCAGTAAGAACATAAGCAGCATTTCAACAACACACAGAAAAATCCCCTTTAATGAGAGGACTCACTAGCCCTTAGGTTTGATAGGTCAGCGTTAAGACACATAATTTTATACAGGCAAAGTGGAATATAATAGGTTAGATGACAGGAAGTGAACCGATTGGTTTCTCGGTAGGAGCACAATCACAGAACTCCGCTGTAATGGTTTCCCCTTAGAATCCTTGATACTGGGAACATAAAAAAATTCACAAGAGAAGACTAAGCCTCCAAGCCCAGACTGGGACTGCAATATCCATTTGCTTAAGCGTAAGTCAAACAGCGGCCCCGGTTTCTCAGCCTTTGGAGTCTTTATGTAGTTTTGCAGTAATAATCCATTTGTCACCCTCTAAGGAGAAGCAGGGTAATATATGAAATTCCCTTCACAATTCGCTTCTAAAATGGCATTGACTGCTAAGCTCTCAGGTCAAATTCTTGCTCATGGGAAAGCTAGGAGACACTATTTTCCTCAGCAGTGTTCATTGATAGTTTAACGTGGTAATGTGATTCCTGAATGGCCCGATGACAGAAGGTAAGCCTTCTGCAAAATGGAGAATATAAATGATGAATGCACACTTTCTCCAAGCAAAATGATTTGGAGGATAAATTCCTCTTGAAGATGAAAATACGTTCATCAGGCTCATATGCTGATGGCTACCATCTAAACCCGAAACATCACAGCAGTACTAATTGGGCGCTTCTGTGATAATGCTCACTTGATAGAAAGTCAGTACGCGGTCCAAACACATGCCAGATTTCCAGGGGCATCTGTGAAGAGTTACTAGATACTTTTTCAAAATAGGAGGCTCAAAGTACCGACAAGTACTATTCCTTGGAAAATTGAAGCAAGATTTCAGGGAATTGCTTTGCACTGCAGTGAGTAATTTATTTTGCACAGCGGCATTCCCAGCCGCATATGCTTCATCACACACGTGCAGAAAGTTGGAAAGCAAGACTTTTATTTGGAAGGGAATCAGAATTTTGATTTTATGCGCTGTGCATAGGTCCCCAAGTTTCCCCATCTTCTAATCTTGATGTAATAAAAGGAAAGAGCTTTGCTGAAGAGGGAATTAGCTCTCACTTCAAGACCAAAGGCATTGTTAATTACCTGATTTGCATCTAAAAACAAAAGAAAGGCCTCTATCCACTAATTCTTTATTTCTCTCTGTGAAGTTTTGGGCTTTCGGTGAAAAGATTTTGCATTTTTTTTTTTTTTTTGTCAAATTGATGACTGCTTTATTTTATGCCATTTTAACTTTTTACTTTTACACTTATATTACCATTGTTTGTTGGTAGTTATAGAAATGCAATTAGACTTTTTATATTGACCTTATATCCAAAGCAGTTGCTAAAATCACTAATTAACACTAAGAATTTTGGAGGGCAGCTTCCTTACGCTATTCTACGTGGCCAATCATGCCGTGAAAATAAACACACGCTTGCTGCTTCTTCTCTAATGTATTTATGTGGCTGGAATTTTCAGTACAGTGTTGATTAAAAGCGGCAAGGGTGAACATCCTTGCATTGGTCCCAATCTTAGGTGGAAAACATTAAATGTTTCAGCATTAAGTTTAGGGTTACTTTTAGGTTTAGCATAAATGTACTTTATCATCTTCAATGTTTTCTGTGCTAACAGCTTACGTTTTAAAAAAAATCATGACTGGGCTTTGATATTTGTCTCATGTATTTTCTGCATCCATTGAGATGATCATGTGTTTTATCTCTTTTGTATTATTAATGTAGTCAATTACATTGATTGACTTTCCAATGTTGAGCTAGCTTGCAATCATGAGATAAAACCCACCTGCATATAATGAATTGTCGCTTTTATACATTGCTGAGTTTGATGTGTTAATATTTTAAATGAATTTTTATATTTATATTCATGGAGGATATTGATCGATAATTTTCTCTCCTTGTAATATCTTTTTCAGCTTTTAGTCTCTGTATTGTATTTGCCTCATAAAAAAGGTTGTGGAATATCCCTCTGGGTCTGAAGTTTCCTTTAGGACAAGATTTTAACGACAAATGTAGATTGCCAGCTACTTTGAGGCAATTTGGTAAGTTGTATCTTTAAAGGAAATTGTCCATTTTGTCAGTGTTCTCAAATTACTGGCATAAAGTTGTTCATAATACTCCATTATTATTTTTAATGTCTCTAGTATCCAGATTTATGGTTCCCCTTTCACTTCTGATTTGGCTCATTGACTGTCATTTATTTTCTTGATTATGCTTGCTAGCTATTTATAAATCTTAAGAGCCATTTTAAGGAATCAATGTTTTACTTTGTTGGTTTCCTCTATTATGTCCAGTCTTATTATTAATATATCTCCCCTTCAAATCACTTTGGTTTTGAGTTAGTATATTTTAGCTTAAAAAGATGGAAATACCCTGTGTTATTTTAATCCTTTGATATTTTCAGAAATCATTTGTATTACGGTCCAGTATGTGGTCCATCTTGACCATGATAGTCACCCTAGCATTATCACGATACTGTTTGTTTACATTCTTTTCCTTTCCACCTGTTTCTGTCATTATATGTAACGTGAATCTCTTATACGCAGCATATGATTGGGTTTTCCTTCATATATTTTATGACAGTCTCTGCCTGTTAACTACAGGGCTCATTCATCTACTTTCATTGTAATTACTGACATTATAGGATCTAGTCCACCGTCTTGGGATTTGTTTTCTATCTCACCCCTCTGTTCTTGGTACCTCTTTTCCATTTTCTTCAACACGGGCTATTTGCTTAGTGCTTTACATTCTTATTGTGTATCTTAAAATTGAAAGACAATTTAAAAACCATGAAATTCAGCTTTTTAAAGTATACAACCTGGTGATTTTAGTACCTTCCCAAAGCTGCATCAAATTGCCACTATTTACTTTCACAACATCTCACCCTCAAGAGAAACCCCACACATATTAACAGTTTCTCCCCATTTATCCAATCCCTCCAGCCCTAGGTACAGCTAATTATTTTCTGTCTCCACAGATTTGCCTCTTCTGGACATTTCCTATAAATTGAATTATTTGATAAGTGGTTTTGTTTTGAATAGACATTTTCCAGTGTACCATTTGCATTCCCTTGCCATTTTTTTTTACTGTATTTTCTTGGTGCGTGTCCAGAGTATTAAAATTAAATAACACAACACTCTATTTTAAATTAGTACCAAGCCAATGTCATTAATATAGACAACCTTGCTCCTATATTAGCTCCATTGCCTTGCACGGATTGCTAATTGCAGCAGGGATTTGTAGCTAGGGGTTTAGTGATAGCTGAGGAAGTCTCAGATTTTGGTTGAGCACGTGCACACAGCCCTACCCATTCACATCCTCTTCTAGATTGCCAGTAATATGTCAGAGCTTTCCAAAGCTCCCATGGACCTCTTATTCCTTAGGCTTTCCTTTGAAGGTTTTTGGCCACCCTCTTTTGCCCCAACTGATATGCTCCACCCTAGGCATCTGTTACTTTAAACATTTTTTTTTTTTTAATGTGCTGACAAATACCCCAAGGAACGGCTTTGTTTTTTAATTTACGTTCAGGTCGTGTCACATAGAATGCCTTGCAAGTAGGGTCTTCCAGGGAACCACCAGACCAAAAACATAACAATATTGGAGAGTGCCTGGGTGGCTCAGTTGGTGGAGCATCCACCTCTTGATTGCCTTGCAGGTCATGATCCCAGGGTTGTGGGTTCGAGCCCCGTGTCAGGCTCTGGACTGAGCATGGAGGCTGCTTAAGATTCTCTCTTTCTCTCCTTCTCCCCTTCTCCCTCACTCGCTCGCGTTCTCTCTCCAAAAAATACAAAATGAATTAAAAAAATAAAAGAAAAGCAACAATTTCTGGGAGTGAGGACTGGAAAGGGGCCCCAGCTCTGTTTTGGCCCCTCCAGTGGCTGTCAAAGCACTGCTTTCTATCATGATTGTGGGTTGCTGATGTTCAAGGCTACCGTGAACCTCAGTGAGGGCAAGAGAGCAGGAACTGAGCAAGTTAAAAAGCCACAGAGCTCACTGTTCTTACTGAGGTTCAGCTTATATTCTAGAATACATGCTGTCTGGATTGTTGCAAGCATTTGGTGAATTTCCAGCATCCAGAAAATGCTGATTCTGGCCTTTTTTTTTTGCCATTGTTATTCTTTTTTTTTTTTTCAACGTTTTTTATTTATTTTTGGGACAGAGAGAGACAGAGCATGAACGGGGGAGGGGCAGAGAGAGAGGGAGACACAGAATGGGAAACAGGCTCCAGGCTCTGAGCCATCAGCCCAGAGCCCGACGCGGGGCTCAAACTCACGGACCGCGAGATCGTGACCTGGCTGAAGTCGGACGCTTAACCAACTGCGCCACCCAGGCGCCCCTGCCATTGTTATTCTTGATTTTCAGATGTCTTCATTCTGCCGGTTTTATCGGCACTTCATAGAATTGAGAATATTTTACTAATTACATTATATATCCTTTACTTATCTTCTTCCTTGAATTAGTAGTATATAGTTTTACATACAGCCCAAGCACTTTATAGCAGTATATTTTTATTTAAACCCTATGATATTTGCATTAAATCATCAATAGCTTTTTACATGAATTAAGAAGAGCAAAATGAAGTCTATTATATTTATGGACATATTCAACTTTTTGTTCTTATTACCCTTTTTTTTTTTTTTTAGATTTGATTTCCTCTCAAGTATAATTTTCCTTTGGCCTGACGAAATTCTTTTGGCGTTTCTTTTAGTGTAGGTTTGCTGGTGAAAATTTTTCCCATTTTTTAAAAAAAATTTAGTTGAGTGTTTCGATTCTGTCTTCATTTCTGAAGTGTATTTTCATCAAGTAAATTTCCGGATTCCTTCCTCTGGGTAGCTCTGCCTTCTCAGGACTCTGCCCACTCAGCTTCCCTAATGTCTGTGTCTTGAGTTCAGGGAAACCATCCTGTTCTAGACTGAGTTCTACAACTGCTGCTGCTTTGTCATGCAGATTATGCCTTCAGGTAAACAATGTTATCACCAGGCTCACCTCGATTATTTCCCTTCTGGTGCCTGTTGTCCAACGTCTGAAAATAGTTACTTCGCATATATGGTCAAATCTTCTAGTTGTTTTCAGTGGGAGGATAAACCTGTTATTTCATCCTAGCCAGAAACAAGAAGTACATTTCATCTACTTTTTTTTTTTTTTTTTTTTTTTTTTTTTTTTTTATTGCCCACAGGACGAGCACATCTCTCTGTTGGGGTAAGAGCTGTCAGCACAGAGCCCGACGCGGGGCTCGAACTCACAAACCGCGAGATCACGACCTGAGCCGAAGTCGGTCGCCCAACCAACTGAGCCACCCAGACGCCCCTAGGACTTATCTTTTCATTTCAGTGCGATTCTGACTCAGCCGCCTAACCTCAGGTGGCAATAGGTAGTTAATTGGGCAAGAGATTAGTGTTTAGACTTTATTTCCTGTTTTGGCACTAAAATTTATATGTGGTGGAAATACAAATTATATTTGGATGATGAAGTCATATCAAGAAGGGCCCTTCTAACTATAAAATTTTCCTTGGGGAGTCATGTGTGACTCACACATGATTTCCCACTCCGTTGCTTATGTCTGGCAACTGTTTACTTCCAATCAATAAGAACACCCTTTCCCACGTTTATAGTGAGATAAAACCTTGATTAACCAAAACCTAACTAACTGAAGCCTGTAATTGACTTGTTTTCTTCTGATATTATCGTTCCATTCAGCTTTGTTTATTTGTTTAAAGGAAACTAATGACAAGAAACGATCTGTTGTAGCAATTCAAAAGTAATGAAGGAAATGGAGAATTAGGGGGATTTCTCTAGAAAATTTAGCACTTCCCAAAGCATTACAAGCAAAAGGGATGGAGGGAGGCGAAAGGGAATGTATGACTCATGTGCATACTGTCAGCTTGCAACCAGACCTCACCATACAAAACCCAGTATTACTTTGTATCCCCTTCCATATACATGAATCTGGCTGCTTTCGAATAACTTAGTTTCTTCCTCTATTTTATCCTCAAGCTTCTTTTGAAGAGATACGTCCCCTTAACATATTTTATGAGGTAAAGAAAAGACTGTGACTTTGTGGGGTTCCACGTTCTCTTTAAAATCACCAAATTTTTGGGGCGCCTGGGTGGCGCAGTCGGTTAAGCATCCGACTTCAGCCAGGTCACGATCTCGCGGTCCAGGAGTTCGAGCCCCGCGTCGGGCTCTGTGCTGACAGCTCAGAGGCTGGAGCCTGCTTCCGATTCTGTGTCTCCCTCTCTGCCCCTCCCCCGTTCATGCTGTCTCTCTCTGTCCCCAAAATAAATAAACGTTGAAAAAAAAAATTTAAAATCACCAAATTTTTGTGATTCCATACAAATTTTAGGATTGCTTGTTCTGGTCGAGAAGAATGCTGGTGCAATTTGGATTGGGATTGCATTGAATGTGTAGATAGCTTTGGGGAGTATTGACATTTTAACACTATTTATTCTTCCAATCCATGAGCACAGAATGTTTTTCATTTCTTTATATCTTCTTCAATTTCCTTCATAAGCTTTCTATAGTTGTCAGCATACAGATCTTTTACATCTTTGGTTAGGTTTATTCCTAGGTATTTTATGCTTCTTGGTGCAATTGTGAATGGGATCAGTTTCTTTATTTGTCTTTCTGTTGCTTCATTGTTAGTGTATAAGAATGCAACTGATTTCTGTACATTGATTTTGTATCCTGCAACTTTGCTGAATTCATGTATAAGTTCTAGCAGACTTTTGGTGGAGTCTATTGGATTTTCCATGTATAATATCATGTCATCTGCAAAAAGCGAAAGCTTGACTTCATCTTTGCCATTTTTGATGCCTTTGATTTCCTTTTGTTGTCTGATTGCTGATGCTAGAACTTCCAGCACTATGCTAAACAACAGCAGTGAGAGTGGACATCCCTGTCGTGTTCCTGATCTCAGGGAAAAAGCTCTCAGTTTTTCCCCATTGAGGATGACGTTAGCTGTGGGCTCTTCATAAATGGCTTTTATGATGTTTAAGTATGTTCCTTCTATCCCGAACAGCCCAAGTAATATTGAAGAAGAAGATCAAAGCGGGAGGCATCACAATGCCAGATGTTAGACTCTACTACAAAGCTGTAATCAAGACAGCATGGTATTGGCACAAAAACAGACACATAGACAAATGGAATAGAATAGAGACTCCAGAATTGGACCCACAAAAGTATGGCCACCTAATCTTTGGCAAAGCAAGAAAGAATATCCAATGCAAAAAAGACAGTCTCTTTAACAAATGGTGCTGGGAGAACTGGACAGCAACATGCAGAAGAATGAAACTGAACCACTTTCTTACACCATTCCCAAAAATAAACTCAAAATGGATAAAGGACCTGAATGTGAGACAGGAAACCATCAAAACCCTAGAGGAGAAAGTGGAAACAAAACCTCTCCAACCTCTGCTGCAGCAATTTCTTCCTTGACACATCTCCAAAGGCAAGGGAATTAAAAGCAAAAATGAACTATTGGGACCTCATCAAGATAAAAAGCTTCTGCACGGCAAAGGAAACAATCAACAAAACTAAAAAGCAAGCGACAGAATGGGAAAAGATATTTGCAAATGACATATCGGACAAAGGGCTAGTATCCAAAATCTATAAAGAACTCACCAAACTCCACACCCGAAAAACAAATAATCCAGTGAAGAAATCGGCAGAAAACATGAATAGACACTTCTTTAAGGAAGACATCCCGATGGCCAACAGGTACTTGAAAAGATGTCACTCCTCATCAGGGAAATACAAATCAAAACCACACTGAGATACCACCTCATGTCGGTCAGAGTGGCCAAAATGAACAAATCAGGAGACGATAGATGTGGAGAAACAGGAACCCTCTTGCAATGTTGGTGGGAATGCAAACTGGTGCAGCCGCTCTGGAAAACAGTATGGAGGCTCCTCAAAAAATTAAAAATAGATCTACCCTATGACCCAGGAATAGCACTGCTAAGAATTTACCCAAGGGATACAGGAGTGCTGAGGCATAGGGGCACTTGTACCCCTATGTTTATAGCAGCACTTTCAGCAATAGCCAAATTATGGAAAGAGCCTAAATGTCCATCAACTGATGAATGGATAATGAAATTGTGGTTTATATATACAACAGAATACTACGTGGCAATGAGAAAGAATGACATATGGCCTTTGGTAGCAACGTGGATGGAACTGGAGAGTGTTATGCTAGGTGAAATAAGTCATACAGAGAAAGACAAGATAACATATGTTTTCACTCTTATGTGGATCCTGAGAAACATAACAGAAGACCATGGGGGAGGGGAAGGGAAAAAAAAAGAAGAGAGGGAGGGAGGCAAACCATAAGAGACTCTTAAAAACTGAGAATAAACTGAGGGTTGATGGGGGTGGGAGGGAGGGGAAAGTGGGTGCTGGGCATTGAGGAGGGCACCTGTTGGGATGAGCCCTGGGTGTTGTATGGAAACCAATTTGACAATAAATTTCATATTTTAAAAAAAATCACAAATTTTTGAGTTGGGTGACTTTAGAAAGAAATGATGTCTGTCACCCATTTGATGTTTTGTTTATATAATAAATTCCTACTGAACACCTACTATGTGCTCAGCATGTGCTACGTTACCAGGGAGTCAAAGATGGAAAACCTCAAATGACTCCTGAAATCATCCATTTCTTTTTCAGACTTCCTAATAATTATGCCCTTCTTTCTTATTTTAAGTCAAAATTAACTTACCTTCCATTTCATCCAATGACGCTGAACAATGCATATTAAGTCTGTCTTCGTGACAATTTTGAAAAGGCCCAACATGGCATAAAGCACATGTCAGGCACTCGATAATGATTTAATGAGCTAATGAAATTGTTATTGGGCTTTTATCCTCATGCTCCAATTCTCTTTTCTAAGCAAGTTCATTCTTTATTTCTTGACTAAACAACCCCAGTTGGATCAAATGTCACTAATATGACGTTGTTCAGTCCTCAACAACCATTCTAATTGCTTTCCCCTGACATTCTTTAGCTTGTTACTGTCACCTTAAAGTATGAGAAAGGAACCACACACTTTCAGGATGATTTGGAGGTAGAAGAAATGGCCCAGAGCATATATTCTGGTTTTCAGATACATTCATTCCAGCCATCCCTATCGTCTACCTTTCAGTTTGTCAAGTGTTGATGCTGAAACAGAAATTAGAGTTTGTTAATTCCAACCTCTTCTCCATGGCTTAGGAAAGTGAGCTGATTGATTGTGTGCCCCAGGTTACAAAGTTAGTAAACAGGCGAATCGACCTGTGCCCCTCAACTAGTGATGTTATCAATTTCCTAGGGAATATTTGGAAAAGTTTGTCAGGATGCTTACTGGCATTTAGTAGGTGAAAGCCAGCAATGCTAAAATCTGACATCCGGGAAGGATTGCCCCATGCAAAACGTCAATAGAACTTCCAGTGAGAAACAGGTGTCCTGACTCCTACCTACATGCAGCATTATTCAAAATGATAAACCTGGGAACTCTGGTATATTGAGTTACTAAGCCAAATTCTTCCTCACACTCCATACCCTCACCCTTTTTCATGTAACTCTGCAATCCCTCCACAGAAAGGGTCCTATACATCCCAGGTCCTTAAGTTTGGACTTGGCCATATAACTTGTTTTGGTCATTGGGACATGTGTAGACATAATACAAAGCAGGTATTTGAATTTTGGTAACAAAATTTGTTGTGTTCTCAGCCATCCTAGAGTAGGTGATATACAGATGTGAAAGAAATACATATTTATTAGTATATACCACTGTGGTTTTCTAATTCCATAACAATAGATGATTGATAAAAAATTGACAAACATCTAGTAATTCAAACAGTTTCCTAATGTATGTTGCATGATAGTAGCCTCCTAAGTTGATCTCAGGGTTGGCAGAAGTGGGGAATGGCATGATCAAAGAACTTTAGGACAGACTGAGTAATTTTTCCTATAACACATTTAAGTAATAAGTTCTGGGGTGGCTGGATGGCTCAGTCAGTTGAGCCTCTGACTCTTGAATTTTGGCTCAGGTCATGATCCCAGGGTCATGGGATCAAGCCCTGAATTGGGCTCATGCTGAAAGTGAGGGCTACTTGGGATTCTCTCTCTCTCTCTCTCTCTCTCTCTCTCTGTCTCTCACTTTCGCTCTCCCTCTGCCCCTCACCCCTGCTCATGCTCTCTCTCTAAAACTAAGTAAATAAAGTAATAAAGTAATAAGTTCTACTAAAAAAATGCCTTGTAAACTGTGTTTAAAATATTTACTTAAACACAAATCCCGTTTTCTGCATATCTATTATCATCCAGATATATTCGAAACTTCTTCACCAGAATTTATTTACTAAGGCACAAAGATGATTTGGAACTTTAAAATGAATTTTCAGCCAAATGAGATGAAACAAAAGAGTCTAACCGCCAATTGTTAAGATCGTGCTTATAGTGCAAGCACCCTGGTTGGTTGAAAAAAGAATATATTCTCATCTCTCTTCTGTATCTTCAACATCTTTCTGTTCACAATCGCTGCACTTTAATAGGTAAATACGATCAAGGTTATGTCATCCTTAAAATTTTTTAATGTTTATTTATCAACGTTAGAGACAGAGAGAAGCAGAGAGAGAGGGGGACACAGAATCCTAAGTAGGCTCCAGGCTCCGAGCTGTCAGCGCAGAGTCCAACGTGGGGGCTTGAGCCCACAAACCGCGAGATCATGACCTGAGCCGACATCGGCCTCTTAACCAGCTGAGCCACCCAGGTGCCCCATAGCTATTCTGTCTTTAAAAACAAATCTAAAGAAACCAGACAAAACATCTCGTGATCCTAGTTTTCCTCTTATAATGTATTTGTTTCCTTTTCTCATCAGCCATTTTTTTTAATATAATTTATTGTCAAGTTAGCTAACAATACAGAGTGTAAAGTGTGCTCTTAGTTTTGGGGGTAGATTCCCATGATTCATCGCTTCCATACAACACCCAGTGCTCATCCCAACAAGTGCCCTCCTCAATGTCTATCACCCATTTTCCCCTCTCCCTTGCCCTCCCTCATCAACCCTCAGTTTGTTCTCAGTATCCAAGAGTCTCTTATGGTTTGCCTCCTTCCCTTTCTGTAACTTTTTCCCCCTTCCCCATGGTCTTCTGTTAAGTTTCTCAAGATCCACATATAAGTGAAAACATATGATATCTGTGTTTCTCTGACTGACTTATTTCACTTAGCGTAATACCATCCAGTTCCACCCACATCGTTGCATATGGCAGGATTTGATTCTTTCTCATTGCCAAGTAGTATTCCATTGTGTATATAAACCACATTTTCTTTATCCATTTGTCAGTTGATGGACATTTAAGCTCTTTCCATAATCTGTCATCAGCCATACTTCTAAGAGAATAGTCTCTGGTAGTTGTCTGCTTCCCACATAACCATTCACTCATTTAAAGAAGGTATTATTCACATTTTTAGCAATACATATTGCTCTCAAAAACATATCATTTTAACCTGTAAAAGTGTATAAAATACAAAACGTGTGGATGCGCGTGTGCATGCACACGTGTCTTGAAAGGTGGATTCGGAACCGATGTGCTATCATAGCCTAGAAAATGCTCCTGAAGCTTTCAAATTCTATCAAAGAAGGGAGTTTCGTTCTTCGAGAATGACATTTCACTCTCCCCGACAAGGCGCAAGAGCCAAGGGACCACCAGAAGAGTCAAAGGCTTACGTCTTGTTGAAAAAAAAGAGAAGGCTAGCTTTCACGGTCATCTGAGGGATCCCACCTGGCAGAAATGCATCAGACAGAGGAATACCCGCTGTGTTGATGGAATGGTAACTTGACCTCTTTCTAGTCGCTGTAGCTGGAAGAGAAATGGGGAGACTTGAGAGCAGAAAGACATTCTCCATGCGTTGTGGCAGAGGGGGGAGAACAGCAGACACTTCAGGGTCAGTCATTTCTTGCTGGTTTACTGCATGTCAAGGAACTGGAATGACGTCACATGCATGATTCTCTAGAAGCTCCACATTCCGAGGAGACAGAAAAGCGTAAAACCCTGTTAAAGGACTGGGTGACATGAAGGAACAATTTTATCCCCAATGATTTCATGAACTGTATTTTATCCCCTTGCAATAGAGATCAAGGTCATAAAAGATAAAAAAAAGAAAAAATAGGAGAGTTCTCAGTGAAAATCTAGTTAGAACTATATAAAATAGTTTCTGAAACTATTTTTAAGCCCTGATTTTTTTTTTCTTTTTGAAATGCAGTCAATAATCACTACTGGAAACATTATTTATTTTTTTTATTTCAAGGAAATGATTTTTATTTTATTATTTTAAAAATTTTTCCATTTTGAGAGAGAGAGAGAGAACACGAGCAGGAGAGGGGCAGAGAGAGAAGGAGATAGAGAATCCCAAGCAGGCTTTGCACCATCAGCCCACAGCCCGACACAGAGCTCAAGCCCACAAACTATGACATCATGACCTGAGCCGAGATCGAGAGTCGGATGCTCGACCGAGTGAGCCACCCGGGTGCCCCTAAAGATACGAGATTTAGCTAACATTTACTGAGCACTTGAAAGTTGCCAGGCCTTCTTCCTAAGGAATAGATATGTATTGAGCTTCAAGTAGATATGTATTAAGCCTTATTTAAGCCTCAAAACACCACACAAATCAAAATGCCATATGGAGTGGACACTGTCATTATCCTAATCTTTATTTTATAGATAAGAAAACTAAAGCAAGGGAAAGTTAAGGAAAATCCCCAGGATTACAGAGGTTTTAAGTGACAAAGCTAGGTTTTGAATAGCACCAGTTTATACAGTAAGAACTATACTGTATTGTTTTATACAAGAGAAAAATGCACAGATGGAATTATAGCAATAATAAAATACATGTTATATATAGAGATAGTTAACTTTCGAGATTGAAAAGGCTACTAGGCAGGATTGATGAAAACAGGTGCACAACTAGACAAAACCCCTGGTGAAATCCCTTAATTTCAAAGTCAAAGAAAAAATACAAAAAGCTTTCACTCGGGAAGATCGGTTGAATTACAAAGGCAGTGCTCCTCAAATTATAATGTGCACAGCAAGGCCCTAAAGGTCTTTTCAAAAAGTGAGTTCTGATTCAGTAGGTCTGGAATTAGAGTTATAAAGTCTGCAATTTTACCAGACGTTCAGGTGATGACAAAGCTATCGGTCCACAGACTACCTTAACAGAAGCAAGAAGTTAGGATGCTGGGGGGGGGGGGGGGGAGGGGGAGGGGGGGGGAATATCAGACTGTTTTGAAAAAGCAATAAAAACTGAGTTTACTATGCCAATCAAGATAGCATTCCCCTGTCAGAAACAAAAGCAATTATCAGACAGGTATTTTTTTTTAATTTTATTTATTTATTTTGAGAGAGAAAGAGAGAGCATGAGCAGGGGAGGGGTAGAGAGACAGAGGGAGAGAGCAAGTCCCAAGCAGGCTCTGCATGCACTGTCAGCACAAAGCCTGATGCGGGCTCGAACTCATGAGCCGTGAGATCATGACCTGAGCCGAAGTCAGGAGTCAGACCTTAACCAACTGAGCTACCCAGGCACCCAAGACTTGCAAGTATTTTGAACATATGATACTGGAAAGAAAAAAAAAGGGAAGAAAAGTGGTGGTAAACAATGCATCTTAGAAAAATTTAAATATAAATGGAAATTATAAATGTGATTGCGAATTTATAATACAATATTAAGTTGGGGTATTGATAAAGAAAATACATACTGTGAGGACATATTTAATAGTAAGTAATAACCTGACTTCTATATCCAGGTTTGATGTAGAAATTTACGAGACCACCCCCACTGGTAGCCCGACAAAGAGAAAGAATGGAATACACTCTGTCTCCCTGGCTCTCTCTCTTTCTCTTTCCGTGTGTGTGTGTGTGTGTGTGTGTGTGTATCACACAGAGAGCTAACAAATAAACTAAAAACGCTAATTTCCAATAAAGGGTAACCCTTTCCTAGGAGAGGACAGATGTGTGTGTGACTGCCACGCTCATAACTTTGGTGGCACTATACGAAGAGGAGGAAATTCACGACAGTTGGGGTAAAGTGGACACCGGCCAATCTTAACAAATGTTTAATGGCTAGCTGGCTGTGGCTTTGAGCAAGAGATAAGAATCCAGAGGAGCTGTGATCACAAAACCGATTTCCACTTACCTGCCTAAGTTTTCCATGGGGCCTTCCTTGAATGCATGGGTGCAGCATGCTGAGAGCTAGACATAAGGTTAAGAGGACTGAGAGAGAGACTCCAATCAAGGCCAATGGGGGTTTTGCTGAGTGTAGCACTAATGGTCTGCAGAAGGCTGGTGTCAGAGAAGCAGAGTGGAAAGTTCTCTTAAGGCACAGAGAGCCAGGTTGGATATGAAGATTAAACAGAACTCCTGATTGTCTTGAAAAGAGCTTAAAAACAGGGTATATGTGCCTACATTTCCGAAAGCAGGAAGCTGGGATTAAAGCAAACAATGCCCAAGCAATGCTGAAGATGAAGTCATAAAATCCTCAAAATACTTTAATTCCGTGGAGAACTGAATTTGCAACAAATCCCAGACCCAGCTCCATCACAGCTTAGACGGACTCAAACCACTACCTTATTGTCTCGCACAGGAAGACGTGTGCCCTTTTCTCAGGGTTAGTATAATATAGTTCAGTGTCTACTGTTGTTTTACAAACAGTACCTGCCATTCGATCAAAATAATATGAAAAATGTACAGAAGTGGGAATACATGACTCATAATAAAGAGGGAAATCAATCGATCATAGGCGACAAATATTCACTAAGATACAGGAATTAACGGAGAAAGATTTTAAGAGAAGTATGATAAATAATGTGGAAGTGGGGCGCCTGGGTGGCGCAGTCGGTTAAGCGTCCGACTTCAGCCAGGTCACGATCTCGCGGTCCGTGAGTTCGAGCCCCGCGTCGGGCTCTGGGCTGATGGCTCAGAGCCTGGAGCCTGTTTCCGATTCTGTGTCTCCCTCTCTCTCTGCCCCTCCCCCGTTCATGCTCTGTCTCTCTCTGTCCCAAAAATAAATAAAAACGTTGAAAAAAAAATAATGTGGAAGAGTCGAGAGAAAAGGTAACCTACATGTTTGAATAGAGGTGCAATGTACGCAGAAGAACGCAAAATGTATAAAATGATTACATGGAAGCACTAAAATGAAGAAGCAAGCCTTGGAATGGAAAATTCATTCAGCAGGCTTAATAGAAGAATAGACATGGTGGAATAAATGGTCAGGGCCTTCGAAGATAGTCAACAGAAATATATCCAAACTGAAACAAAGAGAAAGAAAACAAAATGCCTGACTGGACATCTGAAAGATGTTGGCAATGCCAAATGGTCTAGCATGCACGTAATGGCACCTGACAAAGGAAAGAGAGTAAGAATGGAGGAGGAAAAAAAAAGATTGAAGAGATGACTGAGAATTTTTCATGATTGACAAAACAGCCCACAGATCCAACCAAGATCAATGAGTTTCAAGTTACTCAGAGTTCTCTTGACTGATAGCCTTCAGCTTTCGGCCCTCATCAAAAATGGCCCTTATTGGCGATAACTAACTCTTTCCAAGATCACAGCTTCTTTCTGGGAATCGTGCATCCAATTATTGGTGTCAGTATGGGAATATAATATCTTAGTTCCCTTGCTGCATCACAGGACCAATTTGAAGGTTCATCCCAGTTTGACAGCCCCCAGTGGGATAGGCGAAGGCCTCTGTTGAGATAGCTTTGTATCCCAACTTCCCGGCCAAATCCTATTTCCTTCTCGTCTACAGTTATTAATATGGAGAATATCCCCAATAAAATTTCTTAATGGGAATCTTCATCTAAGAGTCTGCTTCCCAACGAACTGCCTTGCACGTGCAACAGTATGTGTATGCATGCATGTGAATTACTGACACGATTATTAACATTGAAAATCAAAACCGACAATGTGTTGTGGGTATATAACATATATAGAACAAAATCTATGAAAAAAATGGATACATGAAATTAAATTGTTTGAAGATTTTCGTCTGGTAAAAATGTTTATGTCTGGTACTTGAAGATAGATGAAGGTAAATTAAAGATACATATTCTAATTTTTAGAGTAACTGTTGAAAATATCTTAGACCTAAAAAGTCACCAGGAGCGATAAGATTGAGTACTAAGAATATTACGTCAATCCAAAGGAACTGGGGAAAGAAGGAACATAATTTAAAAAAGAACAGATGAGACAACCACCGAGGCATGTTCTAACCAATAATTACAGTAAATATAAGCAGTCCACTTACCAGGAGGTGATTGTCAGACAGGATAAAAAGGCAAGACCCAACTCTATGCTGTTTATTTAAAAAAAAGTACTGATCATATAAAAAGTCACAGAAAGACTGAAAGTAACATAGAGGGGTGATAAAATGCACGCAGACACTAAGCATAAGAAAACCTGTGTGGCTATGTAATATCAGATAACGTAGAATTAATTCCAGGTGTATTACTAGTGATAAATGTGGAAGTGCCTACCATACATGCGTAGGCACCTAACAACAGAGCTTCAGACACAATAAACTGAAATAGTCTGAAGGAAAGTGACCAACAGAAAAATCAACAATCATGCTCGGAAACTTCCACAACCCCGTCTTAGAAACTGATGGAACAAATAGCCAAAAATTCGGTAATAATAGAGCTTATTTGAACAATACTATCAACAAACATGATCTAAATGGCATTCATACAATACAATACACACCCAGTAGCTACAGAAACATATATCCTTTGTTAGTGCACACGAGTGTTCATCAACATAGGTCTTACGTTAGGCGATAAAACATGTCTCGCTGGATTGCAAATGATCTACCTCAGAGATAATATATTCCCTGGCCACAACATAACTAAATTAGGAATGATTAACAGTCAGCTATCTAGGAAATTACTAAATATTTAGAAATTCAGAAATGCATTTCTAAATAAAGGTCAAATGTGAAATTCTGATGGAAATTGGGAACTACTTAGAACTGAATAATAATGAAATAATAATGAAACCAGAACATATCAAAAACTGTGGGAGGCAGGTAAAGTGGCAATAAGGTAGTTTTATCTTAATTTGTTGTTATTTTTAAAAAAATTTTAATGTTTTATTTATTTTTGAGAGAGAGAGAGAGAGAGGCAGAGTGCGAGCAGGGGAGGGCAGAGAGCAATGGAGACACAGAATCCGAAGCAGGCTCCAGGCTCTGGGCTGTCAGCACAGAGCTCCACACGGAGCTCGAGCCCACGAACCTCAAGATCATGACCTGGGCCAAAGTCAGACACTTTACCGACTGAGCCACCCAAGCTCCCCGATAATCTTATCTTTAAATGCACGCATCAGAGAATAAGGATGGTTTAAAAGTAGGGATTTATGCGTCCATCCTTGAAAGTGCAAGAAAGAAAAAAAAAAAAACAAGACTCAAACAAAAAGTCACTGTAACACAATAATGAAAGTAAGAGCAATCATTAAGAAGGCAGAAAATGAACCACAGTGCCTTGAAAATCTTTTTCAGATTTATGAACAATTATGAAGAATGTAGAAGAAAGACAATGAGAAAAAAACACAGGTAGTAACAACAATGAAGAAGCAAATATTGGGAGATGATTCTTCACGAATCTCTCATTTTTCTATGAAGTTAGGTGTTGTTATTCATCTAGGCTCACTCCACATCACCCCCATGGGACTCGGAGGGGAAGGAGAACTGATCAGTGAGCATAAAGTTCATACCGCCTGCTATGCTATGAGTCATAGATTTTTATAATTTCTTTCCACGTATTTTCTTATGGGCCAAATATACGGAACTATGTCCAAGTACTCTATGATAATAATTCAACAGATTCCAAGAAATACACAATTTCCTCGAAAGACACAATTTAACAAAACACAACAATAAAAAAATGGACATTACAGTGTCTCCAATAAAGAAATTGAATTCGAAATAAAAAAGATCTCCGCGATGAAAACTTTTGGCCTGGAAGGCTTCGCTCTTGACTCCCATCAACTGTTTAAGGAAAAAATTCATATCAGGTTTATGCAAAAGCTCTCAGAAAATAAAAGAGGAGGGAAAACTTTGTAACTCATTTTATGAGACCAACGTAACCTGGTTGTAAAACCTGATGAGCACATAACAAGTAAAGAATATCCCATATGCGCGCTGATATAAAATCCTTAATGAAATATTAACAAATCAAATACTTCAAAATATGGCAAGGATGATGCATTAAGAATAAGCAGTACTTAACAAAAGAAGGCTCAGTTATTTATGTGTGAGTGCTAAGGAATCCACTAGAAGAACAACAACAACACGACTAGAACCATAATTAATACAAAACTGACGGTGTTTTTACATAATAGCAACAAAAAACTGGGAAATAAAATGTAAAGCCTACGTAAATAACATAAAATGCCAATCACTAGGAAGAAACTAATAAGAAGCCAAAATCTTGCTGGGGGTATTAAAAAGAGGTATCACTACCTAAGTTTCACCCATAGAGATTCCGAATTAATCGATCTACGGTAGTGTTTTTTAAAAAAAACTCCCAGATGAGGAAATACAAATCAAAACCACAATGAGATACCACCTCACACCGGTCAGAGTGGCTAAAATTAACAACTCAGGCAACAACAGATATTGGCGAGGACGGGGAGAAAGAGGGTCTCTTTTGCACTGCTGGTGGGAATGCAGACTGGTGCAGCCATTCGGGAAAACAGTATGGAGGTTCCTCAAAAAATTAAAACTAGAACTACCCTGCGACCCAGCAATAACACTACTGGGAATTTATCCACAGGATACAAAAATGCTGATTCGAAGGGACACGTGCGCCCCCGTGTTTATAGCAGCGCTATCAGCAATAGCCAAAGTATGGAAAGAGCTCAATGTCCACTCAGAGGTGGAATTTGAGAAACTGAACAGATGACCGTAGGAGAAGGGAAGGAAAAAGAAGATAAAAACAGAGAGGGAGGCAAACCAAAAGAGCGTCTTAAATACAGAGAACAAACTGAAGGTCGATAGGGGTGGGGAAAATGGGCGATGGGCATTAAAGAGGGCACCTGTTGGGATGAACACTGGGTGTCATATGTAAGTGATGCAACACTGGGTCCTGCTCCTGAAACCAAAACGACACAGTAGGTTAACTAACTTGAGAATAGATAAAACAATAAAAGATAAATAACAAATAAGAAAGCTCCCCAGCTGATTACGGTGTAAGCACAGCATTAAGAATAACCGGTCTAATACGGATTTTTAATTTGGCCATGAACGGTGACAGGAGAAATTTTGGAAAATGTGGTAGAAAGCCTGTGATTTCAACTGTCATTCCCCAGAGTGGATGTCTTGTCCACATCTTTATTTTTTTAATTAATTTATTTAAATTCAAGTTGGTTGACCTACAGTGCAGTATTGGTTTCAGGAGTAGAATTTACTGATCCATCACTTACATATGACATCCAGTGCTCATCCCAACAAGTGCCCTCTTTAATGTCCATCACCCACTTAGCCCATCCCCCCACCCCCACACCCGCCAGCAACCCCCAGTTTGTTCTCTGTATTTAAGAGTCTCTTATGGTTTGCCTCCTTCTCTGTTTTCTCCACATCTTTGATTTGAGCTTCATTTCTACAAACCCAAATGCCTGTCGCACGCTTCCACCTGTATATTACATTTGCACTTCAAACTCAGAGGTCCAATATTAAATCTATCCCTACCCCACTTTCAACTCTGCTCACTTTTGAGTTTCATTTTTGTCTTTTTGTTTGTTAATGGCAGCAAAAATCAAGCTAAGAAATTAGGGAGATAGCCTAAACTTCTAGATCAGTTCTCTAATTCATCTTTGCATTGACCATCTCCGTTCATATCCGACCTGTCAAATACTCCTATCTATTCTAGTAAATATCTTTGAAATCTACCCCCAATGTTTCATTTCCCTAATAACCATGCCATTTTAGTCACTTGTCATCACGAGTGCAACAGGCTCAAAAATGGTCTTCAATGGGGCGCCTGGGTGGCTCAGTCGGTTGGGCGGCCGACTTCGGCTCAGGTCATGATCTCGCGGTCCGTGAGTTCGAGCCCCGCGTCGGGCTCTGTGCTGACGGCTCGGAGCCTGGAGCCTGTTTCCGATTCTGTGTCTCCCTCTCTCTGACCCTTCCCCGTTCATGCTCTGTCTCTCTCTGTCTCAAAAATAAATAAAACATTAAAAAAAAATTTAAAAAAAAATGGTCTTCAAGTACCCATATTCTTACAATCTATTCTCCACACTGCCATCAGTAATCTTTTTTTGAAATACAAGTCTGATTTTACTCTCCTAGATAACACCTATTGTCCAAAGTGATGATGGAGACTATTTCTGTCCCCTGAGAAGAAGTCCAAATTACTTAGCATAATGTCCAAAGCCTCTCCATGTCTTGCCTCAGCCTCTTGCTCCGGCTTTGAGCTCCTTCCACTTTGTTCTCCAGCATCCTTAACGCAAAGAATGCAGGTGGTACTTTTCCCTTCTACCACCACTGTCCTTGGTCCACGCTGCAACCACATTTATTGATAGTGCACATCATAAGATATTTATGCACTTCGGGGCACCGGGGTGGCACAGTCGGTTAAGCCTCCGACTTCGGCTCAGGTCACGATCTCGTGGTCCGTGAGTTCGAACCCCGCGTCGGGCTCTGTGCGGACAGCTCGGAGCCTGGAGCCTGCTTCGGATTCTGTGTCTCCCTCTCTCTCTCCCCTCCCCTGCTCACCTCTGTCTCTGCTCTCAAAAATAAATAAACATTAAAAAAAGACGTTTATGCATCTGCACACCAGACTTCTCCATTAAACTAACAAGTCGTAGGAGCTTAAGAACTGTGACTTTATTATGCAAATTTTCTACCTCAACACCCGACACATCGTAGGCATTGAAAAGCACTGAGTTTGTTATAACAGACACCGCTTTCCTACACCTGCCTTATTGGTTTGCCGAAGTTGTATAATCTCAGCTAATACTTTGAGGTCTCATATGTTTTAAATGACGTCCTTGTGCTTACCTGACAACATGCCTTTCCTAAAATCTATTATTAATTCTTTCGGGCAGCTTTTCCTTAATCATCATAAGATCACAAATGAGGATTAGAGAACGCTAGACACTATTTTGTGCCTCGTCATGCCGTGACTCTGGAAACATTTCTCATCCTTTTCTCACAAATTCTAATCATTACCCATTCTCTCTTTAAATTATGGGATTGTGAAGCAAGTGTGAAGATTATCTTATATTCATTAAATAAAGGGATACTGCAATGTATAATAAGTTTTAAAATCTCATTAAAATAAGATTATCATCAAGTGAATGTAATAATGAATTATTTTGATTTCTACTGGCACCTGGTTTGAATTCTTTTTCTTCCATCGATATGAGTGATTCATCTTTTAATTTTTACCTAGTTTATCTTAATTTCTTTGAAATTATACATTAAGTGAGGAAAACACAAATTTGCTGAATGTTAGAAATACACAGAAGAAAATTTGAAATTTCTTCTTCCAAACTGTCCCCCAATCTTACTCTCCTCGCTATAGGTAAACTTAAGCATTGCTAACTCTTCTTATTTTTGTAAATTTTTTAATGTTTATTTTTTATTTTTGGCAGAAAGAGAGAGAGAGCAGGGGAGGGGCAGAGAGAGAGGGACACACAGAATGCAAAGCAGGCTCCAGGCTCTGAGCTGTCAGCAGAGTGCCCGACGCGGGGCTCGAACCCATGAACTGCCGAGATCATGACCTGAGTCGAAGTCGGATGCTTAACCGACTGAGCCACCCAGGCACCCACCTGCTGCAATATCCCTAGCAATATCCCTAGCACGATTTTGTAGTTTCACCTTTTCTTTGTTCACCCCATGACTGATGAATAGATCCATTGGTTCAACAGTTATCTACTGAGTACCCAATTAGTGCCACACACCATCCTGGGGACACAGGATGAATCAGAACAAATAAGGTCTTCATGGAGCTCATGGTGTGATGGGAGGGCAGTGAGTACACAAGTTATCCATCATCTCTGGTTACATTAATACTCTGAAGAAAATAAACAAAAAGAGGAAATACTGACCGAAGGAAGCCACGTTGGATACGGTGTTAGTCTTGCTCCACTGAGACACCGACACCAAGATGAGTTGAGAAGTACCAGAGGTTTATTGGTTATTGGGCCAAATGCCTGTGATAGAAAATGTAGATCAAGTCCCCGAGAGGCTGAGAGACGCCCAATGGTAAGGACATGGAACTCACAAACGGTGAGATCATGACCTGAGCCGAAGTCGGAGGCTTAACCGACTGAGCCACCCCGGTGCCCCGAAGTGCGTAAATATCTTATGATGTGCACTATCAGTAAATGTGGTTGCAGCGTGGACCAAGGACAGTGGTGGTAGAAGGGAAAAGTACCACCTGCGTTCTTTTGTGTTAAGGATGCTGGAGAACAAAGTGGAAGGAGCTCAAAGCCGGAGCAAGAGGCTGAGGCAAGACATGGAGAGGCTTTGGACATTATGCTAAGTAATTTGGACTTCTTCTCAGGGGACAGAAATAGTCTCCATCATCACTTTGGACAATAGGTGTTATGTAGGAGAGTAAAATCAGACGGTGGGAACAGTGGTGTTGCAGAAGGACTTAAGGTCTTTCCTTTCATAATTATATTTATTAGACTATACAGCCTATGCTCTGATCTTTTTCCAATAAAAGTATGCATGATATAAGGCATTCCATGTCAGTTATATAAATCGATTGCTTTCTTTTTTTAACCAGCCCTTAATATGCTAAACCAGGTTTGATTTACCTATTTTCCATTCTGGGACATATAAGTGAATATATCTTTTCCTTTTCCTCAATACTGCAATGAATATTCTTGTGCCTCGCAGTGAAGAGTGAAAATATTATTCAGAATAGACTTAGAGGTAGAATTGCTGTGCAGGCTTTGTTTTTTTATTTAAAAAAGTTTTTAATGTCTATTTATTTTTGAGAGAGAGGGGCGGGGGAGAGGGGCAGAGAGAGAGGAAGGCACAGAATCCGAAGCAGGCTCCAGGCTCTCAGCTGTGAGGACAGAGCCCGACGCGGGGCTCAAACTCGGGAACCCTGAGACCGTGACTTGAGCTGAGATCATGACTTGAGCTAAAGTTGGATGCTTAACTGACTGAGCCACTCAGGCGCCCCCCTGTGTAGGCTTGAAAATTAAATAGGCATTGGGCACCTGAGTGGCTCAGTCGGGACTCTTGATTTCAGCTCAGGTCATTGTCTCACAGTTCCTGACCTCGAACCCCATGTCAGGCTCTGCTCTGTCAGTGCCGAGCCTGCCTGGGATCCTCTCTTTCTCTCTCTCTCTCTCTCTCTCTCTCTCTCTCTCTCTCTCTCCCCCTGCCCAGCTTGTGTACATGCTCTCTCTCTCTCTCAAAATAAATGAATAAACTTAAAAAAAATTGAATAGTCGTTGACAATTATTCTAAAAGACTGTACTAATAAGAGTGTACTCTTCTAATGAGGAGTGTATGAGATGGAACTTTGACTCATATTTTGCTAATACTGGATATTATCAATCTTTAATTTTTTTTTTTTCAAACTGAGGGGGAAACAATTGTTTTTAGATGGGTGGTATTGAGGAAAGCAGAAACCAATTGTGTTGCATTTAAGGACCATCACAGCACCTGCCCATCCTTTCTATTGGCCAGATTAGATAAGCAAATATTAGTGTATTCATTTCCTAGGACCGTCGTCACAAATGGCCACAGACTTGGTAGCTTAAAACAACAGAAATCAAAAATCAATTATCTCCCAGTTCTGGAAACCAGAAATCTAAAGTCATGGTGTTGGAAGAGCCACAGTCCCTCTGGCTCTAAGGGAGAATCCGTTCCATGTCTCCTCTGGGATCTGGTGACCGTCAGCATTGCTTGGTATTTCTTGGCTTGTTGATTGCACCAGCCTAATTTCGGATTCCGTGTTCGCATTGCTTTTTTCTCTCCGCGTGTGTCAAAAGTCCCTCTACCCCTCTCTTGTAAGGACACCTGTGACTGCACTTAGGGTCCATCCCAATAATCCAAGATAAACTTCTCTTCTCAAGACATTTAAATCAACCCGATATTTTCCCATGTAAGGTAATATTGAAAGGTTTTGGGGATTAGGATATTGGCGTATCTTTTGGAAGGCATACAATTCAGCTCACTGTAGCTAATGAACTCACATTTCCTCTCCTGTTATGATCACTACATGAAAGGCAGTAGTAGAGGGAGTAGAATTCAGGATTCACCAGATTCCCTGATTGCTAATAAAGTCTGAGTACTGACTTTGGTCATTTCTATTTTCTATTTATTTATTTATTTATTTATTTATTTAGAGAGAGAGAGACAGCACAAGCGAATGGGGTGGAAAGGCAGAGGGCGAGAGAGAGAATCTTTTTTTTTCATGTTTATTTTTATTTTTCAGTGGAGGAAAGGGCAGCGAGAGAGGAGGGCAGAGGATTAGAAGCTGTCTCCGTGCTGACAGCAACGAGCCCAAAGAGGGGCTCGAACTCACCAACCAGCTCACCAACCGTGAGATCGCGACCTGAGCCGAAGTCGGACCCTGAACCGACTGAGCCACCCAGGTGCCCCTCTATTTTCTTTTATATAGAATATCTATTTAAAGCCTCTGCCCCTTATTCTCCTGAGACGTTAGTCTACTTTTCACTTTTGTTTATTGGCAAGTTCTATAACTTTTTTATACTGTTTGCTTTTTGAGTTGTATGAATTCTTTATGTATTTTGGATATTAACCTTTTATCCGATATGTGATTTATAAATATTTCTTCCCATTCCTCAGGTGGCCTTTTCATTCTGTTGATAGTTTTCGTGACTGTGCAGAAGCTTTTTACTTTGCCAAGACTGATGTCAAAGACATTACCCACTATGTTTTCTCTTCTCTAGGAGGCTTATGGCTTTCGATCCTATGTTTTAGTCCTTAATCCATTTTGAGTTGATTTTTGTATATGGTGTAAGATAGGGCTCCAGTTTCATTCTTTTGAATATGGCTGTCCAGTTTTCCCAACAATTATTGAAGTGGCTGTCCTTTCCCTATTATGTATTTTTAGCTCTATTGTCATAAATTAACCGACCGTATATCCATGGGTTTGTTTCTGGGCCGTCTATTCTATTCCATTGATCTGATGGAATTAAAAGATAGCTGAACACATTCACCTAAAACATATGCTTTTGGAGCACCTGGGTGGTTCAGTCGGTTAAGCCTCCGCCTTCAGCTCAGGTTACGATCTCACGGTTTGTGAGTTCGAGCCCTACGTCAGGCTCTGTGCTGACAGCTCAGAGCCTGGAGCCTGCTTCGGATTCTGTCTCTTTCTCTCTCTCTGCCCCTCCCCCACTCATGTTCTGTCTCTGTCTCTGTCTCCTTCTCTCTCTCTCTCTTTCTCAAAAATTCTTTCTCAAGATTGCTTTTGCTATTTGGGGTTTTTTAATGTGTGTGTGGTTCCATACAAATTTTAAGATTTTTTTATTCTATGTCTGTGAAAATTGCCATTGGAATTTGGGTAGGGATTGCAACTGAATCTGTAGAATGCTTTGAGTAGTATGGACATTTTAACACTATGAATTCCTCCAGTCCCTGAGCATGGAATATCTTTCCAATTTTTGTGACCTCTTCAGTTTCTTTCATCAATTTCTTATAGTTTTCAGGATAAGATCCTTCACCTTCTTGGTGGTTTATTATTCCTAGGTATCTTGTTATTTTGATGCAATTACAAGTGCGATTCTTAATTGTACTCTCTGATAGCTCATTATTAGTGTATAAAATGCAGCTGACTTTTGTATATTGATTTTGTATCCTGTGACTCAACTGAAGTTATTTGTTTATTGCAGCCATGTTTTGGTGGAGTCTTTAATGTTTTCTATGTGTAATATTATGCCGTCTGCAAATGGAGACAGATTTAATTCTTCCATTCGTATTTGGGTGCCTTGTATTTCTTTTTTCTTACCAAATTGTTCTGACTAGGACTTCCAGCACTATATGAATGAAAGTGGTAAGAGTGGACATACTTATTTGTCCCTGATCTTAGAAGAAAAGCTTTCAGCTTTTCACCATTGAGTCTGATGTTAGCTGTGGGTTTGTCATACACGGGCTTTATTGAAGTACATTCCCTCCATATCCACTTTGTTGAGAGCTTTTATCGTGAATGGATGTTGAATTTTGTTGCATACATTTTCTGCATCTATTAAGACAGTCATATGATATTTATCCTTCATTTGATTAATGTAGTGTATCACATGATTTGCAGATGTCGAACCATCTTGCATTTCTGGAATAAATCCCATTTAATTATGGCGAATTATCCTTTTTATCTATTATTGAATTCAGTTTGCTAATATTTTGTTGAGGATTTTTGCATCCCTGTTCTTTAGGTATATTGGCCTGTAGTTTCCTTTTCTTGTAGTGTCCTTGTCTGAGTTTTAATATCAGGGTAATGCTTGCCTCATAAGATGAATATAGAAGTGTTCCCTTATGCTTCATTAAGTATTCAATCATTCAAACTTTTTAGAGAAGTATGAAAATCATCCCTTTTTTTATGCATAAAATGGAACTTAGGGCAATTGAATAGCTTACCTAGGATCAAACCCAAGCATGGGTCTCTTTACAGACTCTATTCTGTTCCACTGAATATTTTCATTTTAAATATTCTGTCCCTTAAAATATTATTTTCCAAATCACTGAGATTTAGGAACAAAGAAAATCGCTTAAATAATAAAAATAGACCATGCAAAGCATTTACTCCAATGGTAAAGGAAAACAGTGAGCTATATTTTAATACAAATATAATATAGACAGGGGCGCCTGGGTGGCTCAGTCGGTTGAGCGTCCGACTTCGGCTCAGGTCATGATCTCACAGTCTGTGAGTTCGAGCCCCGCATCGGGCCCTGTGCTGACAGCTCAGAGCCTGGAGCCTGTTTCAGATTCTGTGTCTCCCTCTCTCTCTGACCCTCCCCCATTCATGCTCTGTGTCTCTCTGTCTCAAAAATAAATAAACATTAAAAAATTAAAAAAATATATATATAATATAGACAATACATCTAGGGGTGAAAGTAGGGTTTGGGTATGAGGCTTGAGGGAGGTACAGGATAGTACACTGTTAAGCACATAAGAAGCCGAACAGAAGACTCATAATGTTAATCGCATCTTTCTAATTAAGCTCATGTATAGCCCTGTAAATGTCCTATTAGGCACGCTTTCACTTAGAGGAAAAAATAAAACAGCAAAAATTATTTCCTACATAGAACGTGTACAACGCAAAACCACCTGCACAAACAGACGTACACATTCAAAGCCACACACCTAAACAAAGAAAATTAGGTTTTTTTCAGATGGTGTATTCGAATGAAAACAGCTCGTCAGGCCCAGTCATATATTATGATACCTCAAGCAATAATCAGGTAAACAGAAGTACATAATTCATGATAATGGTCACATCAGTCTGATTTTAGTTAAGAGGGGGATGGCTTTGTTTTTGGCTGCTTTCATCTTTTTGGTGGGGGGACTGAGAATAATGGATGTTGCAATAGATATTTGGATGTCAGACTCCACAGCCATTCTGTATGATATAAGCGACACAGTATGAGACCATCTGGGCTTACTGCAAACTGGCTAGGCATGAGCGGGCCTCTGAGGCCTACTTCCAATGCACCCTGGTTGGCCTGTTTCAAAGCGCTTCGTTTGCCAATGTTTTGGAGCAGGTGCAAAGCCATTCTGGAGTTTCCTGCTGAGGTTTATGCAAATGGCTGGCTTAACTGGACTGTGGGCTCAGATTTCCTACTGCCTGAGTACTGAGACCTAGGCATGATTTGGCATCTATTTCCCCCTCGACTAAATTCATTCTCTTTCTACAGTTTCTTTCGGCTCTTTGGTCCAAACGGTCCCCTGTTATTATCTAGTGCAGTGTTTCTCAAATGAAAGAAGTGGGAGTACGATCACAGTTAACAGTGAACGGTCAATTGAAAGACTGTACAGACCGAGGCGTAAGGAGTCACAGTTGTGTGAAAGAATTGTTTTGTGAGCGACTGTTTATTTTCCGTCATCGTTATTTCCGTTTTGTTTGCCCTTGTGGGAGAGCCTCTTAAGACCACTCAGCGGTTGTTCGTACCCATTCAGTGGCCTGAGCAGTGGGAGCTGCAGAGGCGGCAGGCCGAGGGCTCCAGTCTTCAGTCGGGATCTGCTGAACAAGCACACAGGGCACCCGCACCCCCTCAGACCCGTCTGTGACTTCAGGTTGGGTAGCGATGAACTCAGGAGTTGGAGCCATCCATTCACCCTGAAATTCTTCCTCGGTCACAGCCTTTTCGGCAGCAGCCTTCTCTTCCTTTTTCCGTCCCCTCAGGATCTTTCTAGAAGTAGAGATCAGGCATGACCTCCCCTGCGGGCTCACGGGAAACGGTGTCACACATGCACAGAACTTCCCAGGCCAGCAGCCACCACATCGGATGCACTGAACGAGCTCCCTTGCTGTTGCAATGGATGGCAATGGCGGAGTGTTGGTGGGCAGCTTACCGTAAGACGCCTCTGTGAGAGGCTGGTGGTCAGCCCCAGGACCAGTAAACTCCAGAGGTTTCGGCTCCCAGAAGGCTGCCTGGATCTGGTTTAGTGAAGGTTCCAGAAGTGAAGTTACCAGCAGTAGTAGAGGCTCCAGTTGTAGCAGCAAACTTCAGCACACCTTGCTGGCTAGTATTCCTGGATGATAGGACACTGACATCAGCTGGGTTTTCAATGACAACAGTGGCTCGAGGTGCTGGCAGAAGCTTCTCCCGGGTGCTCTTCAGATTTATGATGCAGATACCATCACTTCTCTTTTGTAGACGTATTGTGCCAATTTGAAGTCAAGGTTGGCACCACCTGCGTGGGTTGCTGCTGCAAGGAATTTGAGGACGTCGTCCTCCTTCCTTTGCAGGACGTCCAGGGCTCTGGCCATTGTGAAAGTTCCCCTTTAACTTATGACGGGAACGCAAAACAACGCCATACGGACCCCTCCCTGGGTAGCATGGAAAGGTAAAATAGTTTTTGATCCAAGAGTCACTTGGATGATTCTAGGTAGATCACTTGACCTCTCTGGGCTCTTCTGCCTACCTTGTGGATCTTGCATAAGAATCAACCGAGGCACCATATGAGAACACATTAAGATACACAAAACATTTTGCCACTCTATTAGGTGAGCAGGAGTGAGAATGTGAGCAAGATTATTAGAAGGGGAAGTGGCCCCCACCTTGAGTTTCCCCTTCCTACCTCAGTTAACTTGTTTGGGTGATGAAATAAAGGATATGAAAATGGGCTTTTGACAGACAGTGTTGGTTTCTTACCCAGTCATTTCCTTCCACAACAAGCAGAAATTGTAAAGACTCTAAAGTAGAACACAGTGAATGGCAGTATAGATGGGTGAGGGGAGTAGATGAGGACAGAAGAATAAGGATGGACACTGTAGGTTGCCTGCCCCAAATCCACCCTCGCTTCCTTTCTTTATTGTCAATAGGGTTCCAACTTTTATACCCTGATGACATGACCTACTTCTCTCCCCAGCCCCAACAATTAAAGTTTCGTTAGTCCAAGATAATCACAGTCATTTCCCCATGGCAAAAAAAAATTTGATAAAGTTGACCGATTCAAAATTAAGGATTTCTAGATCCTATATACAAAATCAAAAGATAGCTGAACACAGTCACCTAAAACATGTGCTTTTGGGGCACCTGGGTGGCTCAGTCAGTTAGGCCTCCGACTTCGGCTCAGGTCATGAGCTCACAGTTTGTGAGTTTGAGCCTTACGTCGGGCTCTGTGCTGACACCTCAGAGCCTGGAGCCTGCTTCGGATTCTGTGTCTCCCTCTCTCTCTGCCCCTCCCCAACTGCGCTCTGTCTCTCTTTCAAAAATAAACATTAAAAAATTGAAATCTCAGTTATTGAATAAAGGTTTTACTTTCTAATGTTTTTCAGAAAAGGATATGATGTGACAGAAATGGAGAGACACAGTCCTAGGAGTGTTACCCCTGCTACTCACTGCTATGATCTTTGCCTTGTAGCCTCCCTTCCCTAGGTCTGTTTCATCATATTAAACAGAAAGAGTTTGTACTAAAGCAGGAGTATCTTCCCCCAAACCTCTCCCTCCACCCTGGCCAAAGTTAATCCTAACACCAAGGATGAGGATAGGCATGTATATTTCTTTTTTTTTTTTAATTTTTTTAATGTTTATTTCTTTTTGAGACAGAGAGAGACAGAGCATGAATGGGGGAGGGTGAGAGAGAGAGGGAGACACAGAATCCGAAGCAGGCTCCAGGCTCTGAGCTGTCAGCCCGATGCGGGGCTCGAACTCACAGACCATGAGATCATGACCTGAGCCGAAGTCGGACGCTTAACCGACTGAGCCACCCAGGTGCCCCTAGGCATGTATATTTCTTAAAGATCCTCAGATAAGATTGATGTGCAGTGGGGTCCTGGAGCCATTACATAAGAGGATCCAGGTTGAACAATATTCAACTTTCCAAAATGCTCTGAAATGTGTCATTCTATCTTTCCTGGTGTCCGTGTGTTATACAGCAGTTCACGGGTGGTGGAAGGAATGTGGGAAAATCTTCAAATGAAACCACAGCCTATTGTACAGTCCAGTCAGGAAGCTTAAAGATTTATTTGAGCGACAGTGTATTTAAAGATCAGCAAAATGCCTAAAGCACTCTCAGCCACTTGAACCCGCGAAATTGCTGCCTCTTTATTCCCCTCTTTTACTTGGCCTGAGTGTGTGTGCGGTGAAAGGCAGATTAGCTATCAACCTCCATAAATTATACTATCTCCATTAAATGTGAGAACATGCCGGGGGCCCTGGGTGGCTCAGTCGGTTGAGCTGCCGACTCGGCTCAGGTCATGATCTCACTGTCTGTGATTTCGAGCCCCACATCGAGCTGTGCCGACAGCTCAGAGCCTGGAGGCTGCTTCCGATTCTGTGTCTCCCTCTCTCTCTGCCCCTCCCCCACTCGTGCTCTGTCTCTCTTGCTCTCAAAAATAAACATAAAAAAAATTTTTGTAATGTGAGGATGTGTCCTATAGGATATCTAAGGTTATATCTTTGCTTAGTTATCACGTTAATTACATTGTGACACCGTACATAATTACACAACATTACCTTAATCATTTTGCAGACACTTCTTTTTCGGAACCAAATTAAGCAGTTTATTCAGGGGACACAAAGAATGACAAGAATCACATTTCAGAAGCGCACAGTAGATCATAAGGTTGACAGTGATAACTTGGTCCCAAAGAAATAAGTAAAGCTGAGTTGAAGAAACCCTGTTTGTTTTTTTCGAGTCAGAAAGCAATTCCAAAGAACTCCTAGACGATGTTTGGTTATTATTCAAACTTCATAGGTAATGTAATTTAGCTTGGATAATGTCAATTACTGGGAATAACAGCGCTCTCCGTGTTGGCTCTATTTGTGAATTTCCTGTGCAGCGTGAAGTAAATCACATTGTCAGTTCTCACCCTGATTCTTTTCCCAAAGCAAAAAACAAACAGCAGTATGTAACGAGCCTTTTACAGTAATTTGGTATTAGGTGATATTAGGATAGGAGAGAGATAAAGACTGTAGAATATTAAAAATAAACTTTACCCCTTGAATGACAACAGTTTGCAAAAAAAAAAAAAACTACAGTTATTTGATGGTACATATGATAAATTTATCAATTGTTTTTTATTTGTCAGATAAGGTACAGGCATACCTCAGAATTATTGCGGGTTCAGTTCCAGACCACTGCAATCATACAAATATTGCAATAAAGCAAGTCAAATGACTTTTTTGTCTCCTAGTGGATATAAAAGTTATGTTTCAGCTATGCTAGAGTCTATTAAGTATGCAATAGCATTGAGTCTAAAAAACAATGCACATATGTTAATTTTAAAAATACTTTGTTGCTAAAAAATGCCAACCGTCCTCTGAGCTTTAAGCAAGCCGTGATGACTGGTCACAGATCACCATAACAAATACAATACTAATGAAAAAATTTGAAATATTATGAGAATTACCGAAATGTGACAGAGACACAGAGCGAGCAAATGCTGTTGGAAAAATGATGCCGATAGACTTCATATGTGGGGTGGGGTTCCCACGATAATGTGGGGTTCCCACGAACCTTCAATATGTTGAAAACACAGTATCTGCAAAGCGCAGTAAAATGAGGTATGCCTGCATTTATAAAGTAGAGAGAGAGCACACGCAATTGGGGGAAAGGGGCAGAAGGGAGAGAGAGATGGGGGTTGAAGAGAGAAAATCCCAAGCCCGACGTGGGGCTTCATTCCACAGCCCTGGAATCATGACCTGAGCCGAAATCAAGAGTTGGACGCTCACCCGATTGAGCCACTCAAATGCCCCTAGAAGTTATTATTTTCTAATAAAAAAAAATCATGGCGAGAAAATTGCGAGAGAGAAAAATTATTTATATAAGATAAAATTGTTATTTACAATACTTTGTGATCTGATGAGTAAAGGAGATCTTAAGGAAGTTCCTTAGGTTGCTAAGCAGAATGATGATTGTGAAAATGTAAGATAAGGGAAGCTGAGCGAAATCTAAATGGCTAGGCGTAACAAGAGGAAAACAAATAAGTTATTAATAAAACACGGTGTTAAATATGACTGTTCCCAAGGGCTCAGAGTTTCAGCAAAGGCTTGAAAGTTAAGAGAACAAGAAAATAGGGGCTAAGTTAGCCTCACATGCTCAAGTAAGATGGTACACCAAAGCATGCTAAGATATGGTGAAATGGTTATATCACTAAAATTGGCCTGCCAACAGAAAGCACCCATTGCCGAGTTATATAAGGGAGGGCCAAATAACCATTGTTGAAAAAGACAGAGGGCACGTAAGGTTTGACTTAATAAACCTGTGGTACAGAGCAGGGAGAGACATGGGGAAAGTAAACAGAGAGCTGCAGCTCCACCAGTGACGGGGCAAAGGTACACATTTACCATAAGACAGTTATGGGTCTTGTGGGAGTAAACAAAGCTGAGTCGTCTTGAAATGGATTCTGCTCAAGAGGATTGCCAGCTTGGCTGGTGACCCAAAAATAGATATTGCATCAGACACTAGGGTCCGGATGAAACACAGTCATAAAGAACCAGGGAGGAAATGTATCGTCCATAACTTGAAACCATCTTAAGAGCACCTCCGTGGAGCAATCCACCAAGAACCAACGAATGTGGCTCAACGCAAGAAAGAATTAACACTTGAAAGGTAGGCAATTACAAGGGGTACCCACAGAGTACAAAGGCACTGGGTCATGTCCCATTTTCAGTAATGGCAGCGTTAGCTCATAGAGGACTGACACTACCATCAGGAACAAATATGAGCTCTGGAATATGAACACTTAATGACCAAAAGGACATTAAATGACATCTACTTTTTTTCTGCTTCAAGTTTTCTTATTGAGGCAAAATACACGTAACGAAATTAGCCATATACACCATGTAAGAAGAACATGTCAGTGACAGCAAATGCACAATGTTGTGCAACCATAACCACTATCTAGTTCCAGAACATTTTCGTCACCCCAAAAGGAAGCCCCTTACCCATTAAGTAGTCGTTCTCCATTTCCCAATCCCTCCCAATTCCTTGGCTACTACAAATCTCTTTTCTTTTTCTTTTTTTTTTTTTTTAAGAATTTGCCTTTACTGGGTATTTCATATAAATGGGTTCCTATGCCGCCTTTGTGTCTAGCTTCTTTTACTCACACAGTATGTTCATGGTTCTTCTATGTTATAACATGTATCAGAATTTTATTCCTTATTCCTTTTATGATATTCTATTTTATGAACATACTATGTTTTATTCTTTCATTCATCAGTTGTTGGACATTTAGGTTGTTTCCACCTTTTACCTATTACAAATAGTGTAACTAACATTTTGTGCAAATATTAATTTGAGCATCTGCTCTCAATTCTACTGAGTATGTACTTAGGAGTGTATAATGAGCCATATGATAATTTTGTTAGATTTTTAAGGAACCACCAAACTTTTTCACAGTAACTATGCCATTTTGTATTTCTACCACCAATATAGGATGGTCAATTGCTCTAGCTCCTCATCAATACTTGTTATTTTCTGTGGTTTTGATTATACCTATTCTAGTGGGTATGAAATGGTATATCACTGTGGTTTTGATTTGCATTTCCCTAATGACTAATAATGTTGAGCATTTTTTCATATGCTTGTTATCCATTGTATATCTTCTTTGGGGGAATATCTATTCATGTCCTTTGCTCATTTTAAATTGCCTTTTTGTTGTCAAGTTGCTTATATATGTATTACTACATATATATATACATATATACATGTATATATATGTAGTATTATATACATATATATGTAGTATAATAGTGTAGTATAATAGTATAATGTAGTATTTGTAATGTAATATATGTAGTAATATATATACTTATACATTTACTATGTAAATGTAATATATATATATATATACACATATACATTTACTCTCTTGAAAGTGTCATTTGATGCATAAAAGGTTTAATTTTGATGTAGTCTAATTCGTGTATTTTTTTTCTTTTGTTGCTGTCGTTTTGGAATCACATCTAAGGAAACATTGTCAAATCCAAGGTCAAGAAGATTTATCCCTATGTTTTCTTTTTTTTTTTTTTTTAATTTTTTTTTCAACGTTTATTTATTTTTGGGACAGAGAGAGACAGAGCATGAACGGGGGAGGGGCAGAGAGAGAGGGAGACACAGAATCGGAAACAGGCTCCAGGCTCCGAGCCATCAGCCCAGAGCCCGATGCGGGGCTCGAACTCACGGACCGCGAGATCATGACCTGGCTGAAGTCGGACGCTTAACCGACTGCGCCACCCAGGCGCCCCTATCCCTATGTTTTTTTGCAAGAAGTATATAGTTTTAATGCTTACATTTAGATATTTGATCCACGTTCAGTTAGTTCTGTATAAGATGTGAAGTAAGTTTTAAAAGTCTTTCGAATGTGTGTCCTTCTAGCTGTTCCAGCACTGTTTGCTGAAGGGACCATTCTTCCCCCCTTGAATGGTCTTGGCACCCTCATTGAAAGTCAATTGCTTATGGATCTATGGATTTATTTGGGGATTTTCAATTCTATTTCATTGGTCGATAGGTCTGTCCTTATGCCAGTACCACACTGGTTTAATTACTGTAGCTTTGTTGTGTATTTTGAAATCAGGACATGTGAGTCATCCAACTTTGTTCTTTTCAAGATTAATTTAGCTAGCTGGGGTCCCTTGTAATTCCATATGAATTTCAGGATCAGGCTATCTATTTCTGTAAAACATTATCTGCATTTCGTAGGGATTACAATGACTCTATAAGTTATTTGGGGAAGAATTGTCATCATAACAGCATTTAGTTTGCTAACCCATGAACATGGAGTGTCTTCTCATTTATTTAGATCTTTAAATTTTTTCCAGCAATGTTTTATGGTTTTAAGTGAACATGTCTTTCACTTCCATGGTTAAATTTAATTTTAGGCATTTTAATTTTTTGGATTCTATTACCAATAGGATGATTTCTTAATTGTTTTCAGATTGCTTACTGCTACTGTATAAAAATGTAAGTGATTTTTGTATATCTTGGGTCCTGAAATTTTGTTGACTTCAATTATTGGTTCTAATAGTTCATTGTGGATTCTTTTTTAAATTTATTTATTCAAATTAAATGTGTTTAACATACAGTGTAGTATTGGTTTCAGGAATAGATTTTAGTGATTCATCACTTACATATAACACCCAGTGCTCATCCCAACAGGTGCCCTCCTTAATACCCATCACCCACTTAGCCCATCCCCCTACCTATCTCCCCTCCGGCAATCCTCAGTTTGTTCTCTGTATTTAAGAGTTTCTTTGGGTTTCTTCCCTCTCTGATTCTTTAGGATTTTCTATACATAGAGATATTTTTACTTCTTCCTTTCCATTTTGGATGTCTTTTATTTGTTCTCGTTGTCTCATTCTTTAGTCTAGAACTTCAGTACAGTATTGAATAGAAGTGATGAAAGTGACATGTTTGTTTTGTTCCTGATCTCAGGGGGAAGGCATTCAGTCTTTCACCATTGAGTATGATGTTAGACATGGGTTTTTTCATATACTGCCTTTATTACGTTGAGAAAGTTTACTTTTATTCCTAGATTGTTGATCATTTTTATTGAGAGAGGGTGTTAGACTTTGTCAAACGTTTTCTCTGAGTTAATCAAGATAATTATGTATTTTTTTCCATCATTGTGTTAACACAGTGTATTACATTTGATCAGTTTTCATATATTCAGCCACCTTTGCATTCCTGGCAGAAATTCCCCACTTGGTCATTAGGAATAATCTTTGGACTATGTTCTAGATTCGGTTTGCTGCTATTTTGTTGAGGATTTTTGCATCTACCTTCATAAAGAATGTGCTCTGTGGTTTTCTTATCATGTCTCTGCCTGGCTTTGTTATCAGAGTCACGGCGGCCTCAACATGTTATAAATTGTTGCCCCCTCTTCTATATTTTGGAAGATTTCGAGAACGATCAGTTCTTCTCTTTTTCCCACAGCTTTATACACATCTAATTAACAAGTAAAAATGGTTTATATTTGAAGTGTGCAATGCGATGTTTTGATATATGTATATATTGTGAAATGACTACAACCAAGCTAATTAATATTTCCCTCATCTCACATAGTTATCTGTGTGTGTGTGTGTGTGTGTGTGTGTGTGGTGAGAATATGTAAAATCTACCCTCTTAGCAAAGTCCAAGTGTGCAATATAGTATTGTTAATCATAGTCCCGATGCTGTGCACTAGATCTCCATCACCATTCTGCTTCTCTAAATGTTTGGTAGAATCCTCCAGGGCATCTCTCTGCTCTTGGACTTTCCCCTGTCGTGAGATTTTTTTTATTTCTCATATGAGCCCTTTACTTGTTATAGGTCTATTCAGATTTTTCTTTCTTCTTGATTGGTCTGGTAGTTTGTGTGTTGCTAGAAATGTGTCCATTTCATTTATGTGATCTCATTTTCTGCCATACCGTTGTTCACAGTATTCTCGTATAATCCTTTTTTTTAATTTCAGTAAGTTTCGGTATTAATGTCCCCACATTCATTTCTGATTTTGGTAATTTGAGGCTTTTTCTTTTTTTTTTCCTTAGTCTAACTAAAGTTTTGTCAACTTTATTGCATTTTTCGAAGAACAAACATTTAATTTCATTAATCCTACGGCTTTTCTGCTTTCTATTTATTCTGTTTATCTCTGTTCCAGTGTTTAATATTTCCTAGGTGAAATATTCTTCATTGAAAATGAGGGATATAATTCGAGCAGAGGGCAACAACGTTGCTAATTGAAGTTTCCAGACAGCCTGAAAATTGATTGGAAGAATTCTGGGATGGAGGAACCCACAGATGGAGGTGACCCAAAATTTACATACAAATTATCCTTATATACTCTGCCGACACCGTCTGCATAGGGTGAGACTCCAAGAAGTCCTTAGAAAAGTCCTTCTGGAAAGGTCCGAAGAACTGAGTAGATATTTTTGCATTTTCCAATAGTTGGAGAAACACAGTTAGGAGTTCAAGTTTTGCTAAGTCAGGGGAGTTTGATGAACACCCAGGGTTTCCATTAGAAACTCAGAAGGTTTACACTTTAGAACTAAGTGCCATATCCCAGGACTACATACTGTGCCTAACAAATAAAGGCAAAACTAAAGTAGGCCTGCCCTAAAAAGACTAAAACCAAGCATTCAGATGATAGCCATGATTTGCTAGTAATTTTACTGCCTCCTGTGACAAAATTTAATACTCTCTGGGGAGAAATAACAGAATCTAGAGTCAATAGAACAAATACGCTGCAATGCTCAGTAAATACGCAAAATATCTAGGCATGTCGAGAAGCAGGGAAATGTGACCCCCTAAACAAGAAATGGGCAATAAAATCAGATCCACAGATAACCCAGATGTTGAAATCTGCAGACAAGGACATTAAAATAGCTACTATAAACATGCCAATATATATATAAGAAAATGTGAACATAGAGAACAGTAAGATGGTTGGGTGCCTGGGTGGCTCAGTCAGTCAAGCATCTGACTTGTGATTTCGGCTCAGGTCATGATCTCACGATTCGTGAGTTCAAGCCCCGCACCGGGCTCTGTGCTCACAGTGCAGAACCTGCTTGGGATTCTCTCTCTCTCTCCCTCTCTCTCTCTCTCTTTGTCTGTCTGCCCCTCCTGGGTGCTCTCTCTGTCTCTCAAAATAAATAAATAAATAAACTTTTAAAAAAAGAAGAAGAAGAAGAAGGTGAATTGCAAAGTGATATGAAGTCTTCAAATAGAAGCAAATGAAATCTGAGAACTGAAAACCATAAACTCAGAAATAAAAAATTCATTAGATGTCGTTAATAGTAGATTTGACAATGCAGAAGAAAGGATCAGGGAAGTTGAGGGCAGTAAAATAAATGATTCCATCTGAAGCACTGAGAGAGGAAGAAAATGAATTCAGCCTCAATAATTTGTGGGCCAGTATTATATGGTCTATCGTACAAGGAGGAAAAGAAAGAAGAGGGGGGAAAGGTGTTTGAAAAAAAATGACAGCTGAAAAATTCAATGAAAAGAAAAATCACCCCCCAAATCCCAAAAGCTGAGCAAACGCTAGGCAAAATAAACGCGAAGCATGCTGCATTAAGCAAATCATAATGAAACTGCTGTGATATAAACATAAAGGAAAAATGTTTCCCAGCTAGGATGAAAAAAGACACTCTACGTAGGGAGGAACAGCGATAAGAAGAGTTTCTGACTTTTCTTTATTGACCACAGAGGACAAGAGACATCTTTAATGTGGAAAAAAAAAAAAAGTTAACCTGTGTCTTAATTTCCTATTGCCATTGTAACACATATCACAAATTTGGTGGCTAAGACAACATCAATTTGTTATCACCCAGTTCTGGAAGTCAAGAGCCTGAAATGGGTTTCAGTGGACTAAAATGAAGGCGTCACCCATGCTGCACGGCTTCTGGAAGGTCTGAGACAGTGTTTATTCCCTTGCCTTTTCCAGCTCTTAAAAGCTTCCTGCATACGTTGTTTCAGGGTCCTTTTCTCTAACTTCAAAACCAGCAGTAGAAGCATCTTCCAATCTCTTTCTGACTCTGATCCTCCCACCCGCTTACAAAGTCTCTTATAATTACATTTGGCCCACCCAGGTCATCCAGTATAATCTCCCGGCAAGATCCTTAACTTAATCATATCTGAAAAGTCTTTTTTACTATGTCAGGCAATCATTCACAAGTTTCAAGCACTAGGTTATAGACGTCCTTGGGAGGGCATTGTTTTGCCTATACCAAAAACTGAAACTCCAGTGAAAGATACTCTTTAAAGAAGTAAATAAATGAAGATGAAGACAGCAACAGGAACAAAATCTGAGGGAATTCGTCTCTAGTACAAGAGCCTAAAAGAAGGGACTATAGCTGGGAAGAAATGATACCAGACAAGAGCCTAGATCTGCAGGAAAGAACAAAGAGGATTAGAATAAGGCAAATATGTGGGGAAATATACTAGTTTATTTTCTGTGCTATTTGTACGAGAAAATAAAGACAAGGATACTTCCAGTAATGGCAGGATAAGCCGTCATACGAATCCCCGTGCAGATAGTAGCTATAACAACGGGACAAAAATTATTTTAAGGTGAACGATTTGAAAACACTGGGGAAAGACCACAAGCAGGTTGAAACTAGCTAAGGGTTTACTCTGGAATAACTGCTTCTTAAAGAACTGCAAGTTTGTGTATTCTTTTCCTGCCAGTGTTTTCAATTCCCAAGCCCTGGTAGCCGTCCGAAACCCTAGTAGTGGAAAAACTCAGCCCCTGGCTCAAGGTGACAGATTATAGAGCGGCCAGCAGCAGAGCAGGGAGAAATTTAAGGTGGAAACTTTGAAGGGGAGAGAGCTATAAAAAGGCTGGTGCCAGGGGCACCTGGGTGGCTCAGTCAGTTAAGCGTCCGACTTCGGCTCAGGCCATGATCTCACGGTTCAGTAGTTCAAACCCCGCGACGGGCTCTATGCTGACAGCTCAGAGCCTGGAGCCTGCTTCGGATTCTGTCTTCATCTCTCTCTGCCCCTCCCTCGCTGATGCGCGTGCAGGTTCTCTCTCTCTCTCTCTCTCTCTCTCTCTCTCTCTAATATAAAACATAAAAAAATTATTAAATAAAAAGGCTGATGTCCAAACTGTGAATACAATATTTGCCCAAATTTCTAGACCGGTCTTAAAACTAGGCATGTAGACATGTAGATAACCCAAGGGAATCTTTTGAAAAGTCAAACAGAATCTAGAAGGTGGGAAGTTACCTTGATACACAGAACTCTTCATGATCAGATTTGGGACTTTGCTGTGATTTTGACATAATACATTCTCCAACACACACGCATGCACGCACACACACAGCTTAAATGATGTAAACTAGAGACCTTACTGGCTTGAGATGAGAACTCAAGCCTGGAATAACAAGGGAAAATTTACGAAGAAAACTCTAGAAGCAAAGAAACATAGAGTGAGCAAAAGTCTTGGACTAAATCTGCCCAATTTTTAAATCTTGTTAAATGTTTATCTATTTTTGAGACAGAGGGCGTGTGAACAGGGGAGGAGCAGACAGATGGGGAGACCCAGAATCCGAGGCAGGCTCCAGGCTCTGAGCACAGAGGCCGACGTGAGGCTCGAACCCACAAACCGCGAGATCATGACCTGAGCCGAAGTCGGGCGCTTAACCGACTGAGCCACCCAGGCGCCCCGCTTCCAGCATCACTGGAAGAAAGACTGAATCTCGAGTCCATGCAAGTTCAGTGCTTGGTACAGTAAATGAGCAGTAATCTTCAGATGAACAGGTTCCCGTGTCACTGCAATGTGTAATCTACGATGGCCAGTTTTTAATAATAAAAAAAAAAAAATTACTTGACGTGCGAAGAAAGAGGAAGTGCGGCCCAAAGCCAGAAAATGAAGCAGTCAACAGAAAGGGACTCTGAGTGAGTTCAGAAGTCAGGATTAGCAGACAAAGCTCAGGGGCAGAGCAACATCATATATACTATGGTGGTCGTGGATACGTGCCTCTGTTCATTGGCAAAATTCACACAACCATTCACCACAAAGAGGAAACGTCGTTGTACGCAGACCTAAAAATAAATAAATAAATAAGTAAAATCAACCAGAATGTCAGAGGGAAACCAGGAGGGAGCGCAGATTTGGACGAATGAGTCTTCCTGTATTACAAACGTATAATATAACTTCACTGAGAAGAGTGGGAAAAAGGAGCTGACCTGAGTGTCTTTGTAACATAGCATTTTGGCTGAATAGTGTAAATCTAAATTAAAAAAAAATAACTGTATATAAATCTTGTCCTTTAGTTGGTAAAGTTGTTTTCTCAGAGGGTATGGGTGGGCAATTATGGAACTAGATTTGAATCCGTAAGTAAAGAGATTGTAGACAGTGAAGGCTGAATTTCTCACTGTCAGCTGAAGAATCGACAAATAGCAAGCAGGAAAAGCTAGAGTGTGGGGTGCCATGTTAGAGCCAGAGATATCAGTGGAACCCATGTGTATTTTGTCATAGATAGAAATACATACATACATGCAGGGACTGAAAAGACCTTAGGAATACAGTGAAGTTGCAAGACTATGCCAAACACACATCTTAGTTTCTAAATACCATTTGCCAATAAAACCTCAACCACAGCAACCAAAGAACAGGTCTCCTTGGAGAAATGGCTGATTCAAGGGCTAAAGTCCCAAAAATTCAACATGAGCCGGAAGCATCTCAGGGTTCCAAGGAGCAAGGAGGTGTTCAGAACACAAAGGATGGGGGCATGTCAAAAGAATACAAGAACCAAAGGGACACAGCTCTGAGAGAGCTCCTAAACAGAATGATTTGAGCAACAAAATGAATATTGAGAGTATCAGTTTATAACCCTTAAAGGAAATGAAACAAATGTACATGAAATCATACTCCTATGAATACATTATTGCATAAATAAAAAAAGAAGGTATAAATCATTTTTATAGAATAAGTCCAAGTAACAAATGCAGAAGAAATGCAGGAAGTAGAAAACCACCATTAGGACAGTATAGTAATAATTGCTGAAAGGAAGATCCACAGGGAAATGCTAAAGCGAGGGGGTGAGATGTAAAAAGGGAAACAGAATATTTACATAGCCTCCAACTGTCTCACTCAAGAATGCTTTTGCAAGCCATGGAATTTAGGGATCAGTAAACTATGGCCCATGGGCCAGCTTATTTTTACATAACTAAACTTTTATTAGAACACAGTCATGCCCTTTTGTTAAAGTATTGTCTATGGCTGCTTTCGCACTACACGGCAGAGGTGAGCTGTTGAAGCGGGATCCGGATGGCCGACAGAGCCAAAAATACGGTAAAACCTTGGATTGCGAGTAACTTGTTCTGCGAGTGTTCCGCAAGACGAGCAAACATTTCTAAGACATTTTAACTCGATGAACGATGTACGAGTAGGACATGACGCCAGGGGTCACATGATCACATCTGAGCCAATGGTTCTTGAAATTTGTTTGGATTTGCAAGTGCTGTGGATTACAAGCATGTTTCCAGAAGGAATGATACTCCCAAACCAAGGTTTTACTGTATTTATTCTCTGGCCTTTTACAGAAAACATCTGCTAAGCCCTGATAAAACAACTAAAAGTCTTATGTCCAGAATATATAAAGAATTATTGCAGCTAAATAAGAAGAAATACAACCACTAAAAACGGGCAAAGTAGGGGCACCTGGGTGGCTCAGTCGGTTAAGCGTCCGACTTCAGCTCCGGTCATGATCTCGCGGTTGGTGAGTTCGAGCTCCTCATCAGGCTCTGCGCTGACAGCTCGGAGCCTGGAGCCTCCTTTGGATTCAGTGTCTCCCTCTCTCTCTGCCCTCCCTGCTCATGTTCTGTCTCTCTCTCTCAAATAAATAAACATTTCAAACCAAATATTTAAAAATTGGCAAATTATTTGAATAGGCATCTCAGTATCACCAAAAAAGATATACAAACTACTCTGTGAGTACCTGGAAAGATACCCATAATTACTCAGGAAGTGCAAATTAACACCACAATTAGATATCGCCACAAACCCACTAAAACCCCTATAATCACAAAGACTGAAAGTACCAACTGTTGTCAATGATGTCAAGAAACTGGAACCTTAATACTCTGATAGTGAGAATGTAAAATGTACAGCCACTTTTGATAAGAATTTGGCAGTTACTTAAAAGTCACATACGCTAACCATAGGACCCAGAAATTCCAGCAGATGTCTAACCAAAATCAATGGAAATCAAATCTTATGCAAATGTTCAAAGCAGATTTTCTTTCTTCTTGGTGGTGAAAAACTGGAACCTAACTACCCAGCAACTGACTAAAATAGATTACCTGAGGCCACAGAGCTGATACGTGGGCGTGCTGAGTTTCGAACCTAGGAAGTTTCATTGTGGGATCCAAGCGCTTAACCGCTCTACTGTCTCTCACATCTGACAGTGATATCTGTGTTAAGGGTCGAAAGTTCTCTCCATTATAAAGAAGAGGAACAGCTACAGGGGTAAACATTAATCAGAAGGTACACTGAAACCCGAAAATCAAAGCACACCGAAGTGACGTGATCAGCAAGCATGATCGTGTTATTTCACCATTCCAGGTATGAAGCAAAAGGAGCAGTTAAAACACAAAGGGGTTACTACTGAAGTCAATAACCAGGAGAACTTAGATCTCTCCTTTGGAAGAAACTAAGAGAACGTACACTTCGAGAAGAAGGCCCCAAACCATTGTAGGACGTATTTAAAAATATAGGGCAGGGCCCAATTATCAGGACATTCAGCATGAGTTTAAGATGATTTACTTAGTAGTTTAGAGCATAACAATTAGTTCTCGTCTTTATATTCCAAATCCTCTTTAAAATTTTTTTTAACATTTATTTATTTCTGAGAGAGAGAGAGAAAGAGAGAGAGAGGCCAAGCAGGGAAAGGGCAGAGAGAGAGGGAGACACAGAACCTGAAGCAGGCTCCAGGCTCTGAGCTGTCCACCCAGGCGCCCCCCAAATCCTCTTTAAATAGGTAAAGTCTTTAATATTCAAAGAATACCGAAGGGATCTAGAAAGCAACATGGGTCAGAGAAAGAGGGAAAGTACTTGGCAACTGCCTACTTTTTATAGATTTAGAAATTGCCCAAGTTGTTGATTAGAGCTGAAAAGATGCCTGTTGTCAGAAGGGTGGGGGCTACATCTGAAAAGCATTTGTCTTCCTTTCCATTTCTCTTCAAAGATTTGACTGGCCTTTCATTTTTCTGGCTCAGTAAATGACTCAAAAGGTCAGAGCGATTGCCGTGCAAACTGAGAGACAGAACATACAGATTACAGAAAATTTGCGATGATACGCTGCATGGTTGCAAAGTGTCTTCCTCCATCTGGGATAACATTACTGACTTAAGACCGATGCCTCTGAACTTGGACTCACCTGTTTGCACTGCCCCACCTTGCTGAGTGGCTAAGGTTTTGGCTGACACCATCTATGCCAAGTCCCCGATATTAGCATCTTTTGAGAGCTATTTTTGGCTCTCTTCACTTTCCTCTGGCTTTTAATAAATTGAAAAGTAGTTTGGACCACTTTAAAACAATTCCGTTTTCACACTGTGATTTTAGACAACCTCATTTTTCTCTTGTCAAACAGAATGATGTTTCTTTTAGGCAATTTTATTTATGCTCCAACTTTCATTAATATCTTAACTTTACTTAGCTGTACTTAACTGATGTGAATAAATTTTTGGTTTTGATTGCCTGCTTAAAATAAATGATTGATCTTAGCAGTCCATCAGAAATCTAAGCTATTTGGTCAGGCATTGGAAGCTACAAGAGCCATTATCTTTTGGAGACAGGATACTTGATGGTGTTTCAATAAGTGATTTAGAGAGAGCAGCATTTCTGATTTCCATCAATCAATTTATACAGTATATACACTCTATGCCTTTGAGAATACAGGAATAGGACAGAGCCAGCTGAATAGACATGACATAAACAATGATTCAATGTATTAAAATACTATCAAAAAAGCACCATTTTTTTTATTAGCCACATGCCTACCATCCAAGTGGTTGGTTTAAAGAAAAACTTTTAGGGAAACCTGGTGAATTATTGATATGAAATATCTCCTCCAATGTCAAGTGTCAGATGGGTTTTGAAGTGTGTCTGCAGAGTTGATTTTAGTCTGTTTCCATCGTTTATTGTTTATGCTGATTTTTATTCATGTAGCCTTTTCTTCTTTTGTACCTGATTATTCTTTATTTTTCCCTGGCCATTGTATTTGAACAATTGTTGGAAGAAACAGTCTTTCACCAGGAGGGATTTGCGTCTCCTTTTGCTGGGTGCCTATTGACAGTAGCAATTTGAGATCACCTCCATCGAATTTTAGAAGTAAGATGTCCTGCCTACCCATCAAGTGGGCGCTGGACTTTAAACCTTACCTCCCTACCCCTGAAAGGTATTTCAAAGTTCTACTCAGCCTTTCAGACTCTCAGTTGCCTCCTCTAGAATCACCCAATACCCTAATGATCAATTAGTAAGTATTTTAAGTTCTGTAGGCCATAAGGTCCCTGTTATACCCACTTAACATTGCTATCGTAGCATGAAAGTAACCACAGATAATATATAAATAAATGGGCGAGTCTACGTTCTAATAAAACTTTAAATACAAAAATAGGAGCTAGGCAAGATATGGCCTGTTGGTCACAAATCACCAATCCCGCCATAAAAGTAAAATGGTTCTATATGTCCAACCACCTCCAAAATTTCCATACTATCCCAAATTTTAGCACAGTAATTTTATGCTATCTTGTTAGCTCCCAAATACATCTGAGCAGATGGTTTTTATATTCTAATCAGCTATCCTGGTTGTTTTAAGTGGGAGAATTAGTCCAAAGTACCTGCCCCGCCATTACTTGAAATACAAGTACCCTTTATAGGATTTTTGGATCAGGAAAAGTCCATGAAAAGAAAAGTCATTAATTGTAAGAAAATTTATCATTTCTACCGGTAATAATTAACTATCTGTACTTTGTCAGAACAAGTATGTTTTTATTAAAATCTCTAAGGGCTCAAAGCATCCCCATTAAGATCAGGAACAAGGCAAGGATGTTCCCTCTCACCAATCCTTTTCGACATCATACTAAAAGTACTGACTAATGCAACAAGACAAGAAAAAGAAATGCAAAAGATATACAGATTGGGAAGGAAGACATAAAACCATCTTTATTCACAGAAGACATGATTGTCTATGTAGAAAATCTAAAGATCGTCAATGACAAAAATCCTGAAGCTAAAAAGTGATTACAGCAAGGATGTAGGATATACGAGATGAATATACAAAAGTCAAACACTTTCCTATGTACGAGCAATGAATATGTAGAATTTGAAATTAAAAACACAATATCATACATTAGCATCTCCAAAATGAAATACTTAAGTAGATATCTAACAAAATATGTACAAGATCTATATGGGGGAAAAAATTTTAAACTCTGATAAATTAAGTCAAAGAATGAATAAATGGAGATTTACCCATGCTCATAGATAGAAGAACTCAGTATCATCAAGATGTCAGTTCTTCCCAACCTGATTTATAGAGTAAACGCAATCACAGTCAAAATCTCAGCAAGTCATTTTGTGGATATAGACAAACTGGTTCTAAAGTTCGTATGGAGAGACAAAGACCCAGACCGGCCAACACAATATTGAAAAAGAACAAACTTGGGGGACTGACACTGCCCAACTTCAAAACTTATTACAAAGCTATAGTAAGCAAGACCATATGACATGGCTAAAAGAACAGACAAAAGATAACTGGAACAGAATCGAGAGTCCAGAAATATACCCAAATAAATCTAGTCAATTAACCTTTGACAAAGAAGCAAAGACAATACAATGGAGGAAAAATAGTCTGTTCCACAAATGGTGCCGGAATAATTGGACATCCACATGCAAAAAAAATCTAGACGTGACCTTACACACTTCGCAGAAATTAACTTCGAATGGACACAGACCTAAATGTAAAATATAAAAGTATAAAATTCCAAGAAGATAACATAGGGGAAAACCTAGATGACCTTGGGCATGGCAATGACTTTTTAGGTGCAACACCAAACGCATGATCCATGAAAGAAATAGTTGGTAAGTTGGACTTGATTAAAATTAAAAGCTTCTGCTGAGTGAGAGACAATGTCAAGAGAAAGACAAGCCAAGCCAGATGGGGATAAGATATTTGCAAAAGACCCCTGATAAAAAACTGTTATCCAAAAAATACAAGAACTCTTTTTTTTTAACTTGTTTCTACATTTATTTATTTATTTATTTATTTATTTTTGAGGGAGTGAGACACAGCACGAGCAGGGGAGAGAGAGAAGGACACACAGCATCTGAAGCAGGCTCCAGACTCTGAGCAAGTGTTCAGCACAGAGCTTGAGGAGGGGCTCAACCCCACGAACCATGAGATCATGACCTGAGCCAGAGTAGGACACTCAACCGACTGAGCCACCCGGGCACCCCCAAAGAACTCTTAAAACTCAAAAACATTTAAAAATGTGCCAGACATGAATAGATACCTCACCAAAGAAAATATACAGGTGGAAAATCAGTACACGAATAGATGCTCCACATCATACATTATCAGGGAATTGCAATTTAAAACAATGACGTATGACTACGCACCCTTTAAAAATGGCCCCAATCTATTATTCTGACGACACCAAGTGCTGGTAAGGACGTGAAGCAACAGGAATTCTCATTTATTTCTTACGGAAATGCAATATGGTACAGTCACTTTGGAAGACAGTTTGCTGAATTTTTGCGAAACTAATCATACTCTTTCCATACTGTCCAGCAACCATACTCCTGGGCATTTACCAAAAGGAGTTAAAGTTTAGGTCTATACAAAAACCTGCACATGGCTGTTGATAGCAGCTTTATTTATAATCCCCCAAATTTCAAGCAACCAAGATTCTCTTCTGTAAGTGAATGGTTAAATAAATTGTGGTACATTCGGAAAATCGGGTATTATTCGGCATGAAAAAGGAATGAGCTCTCAAGCCATGAAAACATGTGGGGGAAAGTTAAATGCACATTACTAAGTGAAGAAGCCAATCTGAAAGGCTATGTGCTGTATGATTCCAACTGTATGACATTCTAAGAAGGCAGAACTATGAAGAGGGTAAAAAGATCTGTGGTTTCCAGGGGTTATTTGGGGTAGGGAGAATGAATAGGCAGAGTGCAGAGGATTTCTGGGGCAGCGAAAACATCCGGTGTGTTAGTATAACGATGGATACATTTCTCTAGACCCATGGATTATACAACACCTAGAGTGAATCCCAATGTAAACTATAGACTTTGGGCGATTATGGTGTTTATCAGTTGTAACAAACGTACCTGTCTTGTGGCGGGTATTGATAATTGGGAGGGTATGCAAGTGTAGGGGCCGGAGGTATAGAGGAAATCTCTTCATCTTCCTCTTAATTTTGCCATGAACCTAAAAGGGCTCGAAAGTTGTCTTTGAAGAGATAAAACTAAATAAAAACAAAAAAAAATTCTTTGGGAAAGAAACAACATTTAAGGGAATTCCCCCCCCCCCCGGGGTTCATTATCAAATGCCTAGAAGTTGTCTTTTATGTCCGTGTCTATGAAATTTTTAATAGTCACTGAGCAATTTTATGTGCTTTCCATTTAATTAACCGCCAAAACTACAATCCTGAAATATTTTCATTTCATTATCCAAAGCGAGACATAATGGGGATGATCCTGATCTCTGGGAAAGGCCTCCCAACGCATTTGTCTTTATTGTCACTAGTTACACTACCAAATTTGCCATATGTGAATGTGTGTCATATGGACTCCTGAAGGGCTGAACAGCTTTCTTAACGAGCTTAAATAGCTGGGAATTCAAGGTTCCTTTTAAATCTTTTTTTTTTTTAATGTTTATTTATTTTTGAGAGAGAGAGTGAGAGAGACAGAGCATGAGCAGGGGGAGGGGTAGAGAGAAGGGGACACAGAATCCAAAGCAGTCTCCAGGCTCCCAGAGGTCAGCACAGAGCCCGACACGGGGCTCGAACTCACGAACTGTGAGATCACGACCTGAACCCAAGTCAGATGCTTAGCTGATGGAGCCACCCAGGCGCCCCGTGGGTTCCTTTTAAATCGTAATAATCACAGTGGCATGCTCCAATTAGTAATATAATTTCCTCAAAAACTTAATAGTCTTCTTATCTATTATAGTCCGTTTCGTGTGCCAAAAACCTCAACAGCAGTTCTGTTCAAGACATATTTTCTAGAAAGATTTTATTTATTGGATCTAATGCTTCCCTGTTTCTATGTCAAATCAATGGCCAGTTATTTAAGCCAAGGGGTTCAGAATGAGAGCCGCTCTTTTAGATGTTTTTGACCATAACACTCTTAATTTGACCTTTGTTTTGAAACACCTATATCCATTTGTAGAGTTTAACAAGTGAGGAGTTTTATTCTCCATTGACCTCTCTTCATTTTATCCTTTACTGTTTATCCTCCAAGAAGCAGTTGCCTTTTCCAACACTGTATTGTTCCTGATCTCGAACTCTCTTTCCTTTTCTGAGCTCATTTTTTCTTATGATCAAACGTTGCCAAAAGCAAGTAACTCCTGCTACTAACATTCTGCTTCCCAATCTCTTCTGAAGTTGCAAGTTCATTAGGTACATGAGCTGCATTCCAAAATATAACAGAAGACCTATTGGGCAAATGTTTTGTCAATATATCCTCATCTTTTCAGCCTCAGGTGGTCGTTTCCTCTTCCAAACATTACTGGACTTCAAAGCTAATGTCATTTATCACAGGGTTTTTGTTTGTTTGTTTGTTTGTTTTTGGTTATGATGTTCTACTTCTGGTACCAACATTTGTGTCGGTCGGGAAAGGCTAGATTATGCTATAAAGAACGCACAACTCCTAACTCTCAGCGGCTTCAAAAGAACAAGGTGTATTTCTCATCTCACCACTGGCCCATTTCATGTTCACAGGCCTCTCTGCTTCATGTTATTTCCACTCAAGAGCACAAGGGTGATGGAGCCTCCACCATCATCAATGTTCACGTAGCTGCAGCAGGAAAAGGCAAAACGGAGAATTGTTCACTCTCTCTTCAATGCTTCCACCCAGAAATGACCCATCTCACGTGTACCCACGGTTCATTGGCCAAAGCAAATGACTGACTTTAGGAAAGTAAGGAAGTGTGGGCCCCAGAGGGCAAGAGAAGCAAACATATAGTGAGGAAAGGTCCTTAGAGATCTACTTGGATTTCATCATTTGATACTTGAAACATCTGAGACCCATAAAAGAGGACTTGCTTTTTCACATAGATAATACTGGCTTAAATCCTGGACTAGAACAGTCTCCTGAATCCTATTCCCATCTTTCAACTATGTGGTTTTATTTCAGCTGATTCTTATCAGTCTCTCATATGATACTATAACTTTTGGGATGTTGTACTCCAGTTCTCATGTGCAACCAACATATGGAAATGACTTAAAATTAACCATGTAGCACATATAAGTTTACAAGTATATCCATCACTAACAAAATTGAATTATGTGACTCTATATCGATGGCATTAAATTAGAGTCATGCAACATAATGGTGGTTGAAAGATTATTTTTTATCAATAGCCAATGATAAACCCAAAATAAAAAAAAATCTTTGTAAAACAGAGCACACCTTATTACATTGAAGACTTTCTTATTTAGAAAAATATACAAAACATTCAATCAAATTAACCTTATGAAATTAAGAAGAACCAAAATATCTATATATTAACTGTATGCAATACATCCTAAAAGATTTTTTTTATTTATTTAAAGGCTTTTCTTCATATATCCTCAACCACTCCAAAGGGTATATTTCCATAGTAGCAAAGCAATATGGTATATCGGACTCAAGGAAATAGGAAAATTTATAATGTTCACTTGGTCTAACCTAGGCTCTCAGACCTCCAAACTTTTAACCAATAGAGTCATATAGTCTATGTCCTCCATAAATATTTTATAAGCTTTTCCTTTTGATTGTGTTATTTATTAACACACTGATAGAATGAAATATCTTGAAAATGATTTCAAGGTTACCAAGCAATGACCTTAAAAATATTGTTGTAACAGGGGCGCCTGGGTGGCTCAGTCGGTTGAGCGTCCGACTTCAGCTCAGGTCATGGCCTCGCAGTTCGTGGGTTCAAGCCCCGCGTCGGGCTCTGTGCTAACACACAGCTCAGAGCCTGGAGCCTGCTTCGGATTCTGTGTGTGTCTCTCTCTCACCCTCCTCTGCTCGTGCTCTGCCTCTCTCTGTCTCTCAAGAATACATAAACGTTTAAAAAAATGTATTTTAAACAAAAAAATTATTATAACAAAATAGGAAATTCAAAATTTACTTAATATTGTACTAGACTTATCAGGCAAGAGACATTATCTGTCTGCAAGTAGCCTATGGGAATGAGTTAAAATTAATGTATGGCACCTATATGTTTACAAGTATATTCATCACTAAGGAAATTGAGTTATGGGACTACATGCTTTTCTAAAGTAGCTGCCTTATACCTCCTACTGCTTAGGTGGTTTTATGCTGTGTGGCCTTTTCACATTTTACAGCAAATTGGAGAAATTCACACTGGGCAGGAGCCAAAGTGTAGCCAATCCATAGGCTTGCTAGCAACTTATGATTTATAATCTGGTTAAAAAACAAAAACGAAATATGACTTCATCTACTCAGTCACCAATGAGGTATTTATGTGAAGTCATAGGGAGATAAAGTTTACCTAATGGGGAGGGGCACGCTAAAGTTGAGAGTATGCCAAAAAAGCCATCTTGAAGGCAAAATTTTGAGGAACAGTAAAAAAAAGACCATCGAGAATACAGATGCCAGGCAAAGAATGGAGCAAACTGTCAAAGAAGAAGGGACAAAGGGAAAGAAAAGGGACAAAGGAACAAAGGGAAAGAGTGGAGATCTCCGGTGTAACTACCTTGATTTCTTGACCAGTTTTCAGTTTTAGTCTCCATATGCCATAAGCTCTTTGTTTTGAAATCATTTGAATTTTTCTTCTGGTCCTTACACTTCATTTATACTGAGCTAAGACACCATCTCATTTTTTTTTAATTTTTTTTTAACGTTTATTTATTTTTGAGACAGAGAGAGACAGAGCATGAACGGGGGAGGGGCGGAGAGAGGGGGAGACACAGAATCTGAAACAGGCTCCAGGCTCCGAGCCATCAGCCCAGAGCCTGACGCGGGGCTCGAACCCACGGGCCGCGAGATCGTGACCTGAGCTGAAGTCTGACGCTTAACCGACTGAGCCACCCAGGCGCCCCAGACACCATCTCATTTTTAAAAAGGTTGAAGATTGTTCGTTCCTAAGTGCAGAAGTGAAATAGAATACTAAAAGCATAAAAGAGAAAATACAACCTTGACTTTGAGAACAATATGCTTTAAATTTACTTGTGGTATCTGTGTTATCACAGAAATGAATGTTCCCACTTAAACGCTGTTGTACTTTTACTCGCTCTAGTGTAGAGGCTTTAATTACTGTTAATGCCTTCTGTTTCATTTTATTGACAGATTTCTACTTTCTGCATGCAACAAGGATTCTTTATACTTTAATAACATATTGCTTTTCTAGGATAATTACTGAGCATCGAGCTCATTGAAGCTTGTTTTATATTGCTAATGGCTTTTCTAAATGTAATTGCATTTCAAGTTGAAATGTCCATATGGACACATTATACTTGGTAATCATTTGAACTCACCTCTCAGCAGTGAAATAAAGCAGATTCTATCACACAGATTAACAGACATGTTACTAACATCTTTGTATCGTATTTGCAATGGGTTATACTTAGAATCATCTGTAATCACAAAGCAGTTTGTTACTGTCACTGTCTTTTGTTGTAAGAGTTTTACTGAGCGTAACATTCACAGTATAAAAGTCACCCATTCAACGTGTACAATTCACTGGTTTTTAATGTATTCACAGAATTGTGGAACCAGCGCCGCAATACATTTTAGAGTATTTTAATCACCCCAAAAGAAATCCCATACTTTGGTCAAAACTTTCCATTTCCGTATCCCTCCATGCCTACACAACAGCTCGTCTCTGTCTCTATAGACTTGACTATTCTGGACATTTCAATTCATGGCCTTCTGAGATTGGCTTCTTTCACTTAAGATAGTTTTCAAGGGTCATCTACATATAACACGTATCATTACTTTATTCCTTGTTAAGGCTAAATCACATTCCTTAGTATGGATTTTACCATATTTTATTTATCCCTTTATTAGTTGACTGAAATTTGCCTTGTTTGGACCTTCTGCAACCAGAAGGTATTTAATTATTTAATTATATTTAATTATTCGAGAAATTTCCAGACGGTTTTCCACGGTAATTATACTTCTTTCCATTAGTACGAGCAGCTATAAGTGTTCCAGCTACTCCAAATCTCACCAACACTTGTAATTGTTAAGTGTTTTTGATTATAGTCATCATAGTGGGTGTGAAGTCGTATCTCATTTTGGTTTTGATTTGCATTACCCTGATGATTAATGGTGATGAGCAACTGTTTCTACCCTGATTGGCTATGTTTATCTTTAGAGGAAAGTCTATTCAGATTCCTTCCCATTTTCAAGTTGGGTTAGTTGTCTTTTTACTGTTGAGTCCCGAGAGTTCTTTATGTGTTCTAGATGCAAGCCCCTTATCAGATCTGTGATTTGCAAATATTTTCTCCCATTCTAGGAGTTGTCTTTTCACTTTCTTGGTGGTCCATTGAAGTACAAAAGACTCTAATTTTGATGAAATAAAGTTTATCTATTTTTTCTTTCTGGTTGCTATGTTTGCTGTTTTTTTTTTATTTTTATTTTTAATTCCAACATATTTAACATACAGTTTTATGTTAGTTTCAGGTGTACAATATAGCTATTCAACAAGTCTGTACATTACTCAGCACCCATCATGATAAGTATACTCTTAATCGCCTTCACCTAGTTCACCCATCCCCCGCAACCACCTCCCCTCTGGTAACCATCAGTTTGTTCGCTATGGTTGAGTCTGGGTTTTTGTTTGTTTGTATCTTTGTACATTTGTTTTGTTTCTTAAATTTCACACATGAATGAAATAATATGGGACTTGTCCTTCTCTGACTTATTTCACTTGGCATTATACCCTCTAGATCCATCCATGTTGTTGCAAATGGCAAAATTTCATGGCTGAGGAATATGCCAGTGTGTGTGTGCGTGTGTGTGTGTGTGTTTATTCTTTATCCATTCATCTATTGATGGACACCTGGGCTGCTTCCATAATTTGGCCATTGTAAATAATGCTAGAGTAAACATAGAGGTGCATGTATCCCTTTGCATTGTTGTTTTCATATCTTTTGGGGTAAATGCCCAGTCGTGCAAATACTGGATCATATGGTAGTCCTATTTTTAACTTTTTGAGGAACCTCCGTACTGTTTTCCACAGTGACTGCATCAGTTTGCATTCCCACTGACAGTGCACAAGGGTTCTTTTGTCTCCACATCCTCACCAACATTTGTTTCTTCTGTTTCTGATTTTAGCCATTCTGACAGGTGTGAGGTGATATATCACTTGGGTTTTGATTTGCATTTTCCTGTTGGATGATGCTGGATATCTTTTCATGTGCCTTTTGGCCATCTGGATGTTTTCTTTGGAGAAATGTCTGTTCATGTCTTCTATTTTTTAATTGGATTATTTGTTTTTGGGGTGTTGAGTTGTATTTATAGATTCTTTATGTATTTTGGATGCTAGCCTTCTATTGGAAATGTAATTTACAAATATCTTCTCCCGTTCACCAGGCTTTTAGTTTTGTTGATTGTTTCCTTCACTGCACAGAAGACTTTTATTTTGATGTAGTCCTTGTAGTTTATTTTTGCTTTTGTTTCCCTTGCCTCAGGAGACATATCTAGAAAACCGTTGCTGTGTCTGATGTCCAAGAAATCACTGCCTATGCTCTCTATTAGGATTTTTATCGTTTTGCATCTCACATTTAGGTCTTTAATCCATTTTGAGTTTTTGTGTATGGTGTAAGAAAGTGGACTAGTTTCATTCTTTTGCACATGGCTACCCAGTTTTCTCAACACCATTTGTAGAAGAGACTGTCTTTTCCCATCGCATACTCTTTCCGCCTTTGTTGCAGATTAATTGACCATGTAATTATGGGGTTTCTTTCTGAGATTTCTATTTTGTTCTATTGCTCTCTGTGTCTATCTTTGTGCCACTACCATACCATTTTGTTTACTATGGCTTTGTAGTGTATCTTGAAATCTAGGATCTGGATACTTCCAGTTTTGTTCTTCTTGTTCAAGATTGTTTTGGTTATTTGGGGTCTTTTGTGGTTTCATACAAATTTTAAGACTATTTGTACTAGTGCTGTGAAAAATGCTGCTGATATTTCTGCTGTCTTTTAAAGCAAATGTCTAGTTAGTCTAAACGGTGAAACCATTTTCCCCCCATGGCTATAGACACAATTTTAACATTTGTTTCTCTAATCCCTACATAACGGAATCAATTCACTTATATTTCCTCTCTTTTTGAATACCAACTTTTTTTAAACTTAGAATAAAATTTCAAGTAACTGGTTAAGTTTATTTTCTTACTGGTATGGAAGGGTTCAAGTGACATTTGTTTTTTTACTCTAGCAACGTTTGCTTTATGATTACGCAAACCCAGCTTATATTTGAATTATTGTAAGGTTTAATAATTTGGAGGGGTTTTGGCAACCCATGGTTGTTGTAGGAAATTCTTCTCGTCGTTTTTGTCCACCTTTGATCTGGTTAATAAATCCTAATGCTTTACAGAAACAAATGACCACGTGAGATGTCAATCTAAGTGTGAAGGACTGTGGCAGCCATGAATATGCACCAGCGAGATACCCCACCGTGGGGAGCACAGTTGAGTGATAGCCCCACCTGCTGCTCATGTGGATTCACCACCCTGTTAGTGCCAAGACCACACTTTCCCGGGACTGTTCATGGCCACTGACTGAACATGGCAATGACACTATTTCTGGCCCATTCCTGTGGGGCATGGGATTCTGCTAATGGGCAGTTTGGTTTGTGGACACAACTCCACTGCTCTCTCAGATTTTTCCTACCAAGCCCTACTTTAGTCCCCTCTTCCTTAGGAAGTGTCAGAGTCTGAAGCTTCTCTCTGCCTACCTGTTTCACAGGCTGTAACCTTGCTCTGCCTTCTCCTGCCTCCTCCCTATTTATCCTTCACAGAAGCCATTAATTTTATTTTACATTTAATTGCATCTTGGACTGTGCTCCTCAGAGGGCTTCAGCTAACACAATAATGTTACCTCACTTCCTCTATATGATAAAAATGAATATAAATCTTGGCCGTGACCTGGATAAACGTCATGGGATTTGGGCGGGGTGGGGGTGGGGGGGGGGTGTTCAGAGTGATTATTTGAACCACCAGTGAAGATTTACATGAAATCAGTCTCCAGGAGAGAGACCGTAAGGCACACTTTCACACACATGCACGGGGGTCACAGCGCTTAAGGGAAAGAAAATACTGGAGGAGAGGAATCTGTGAGTTTAGAGGAAATAAAAACACGCTCTATGACATAATAACGGAAGTTGAATCTATAGCCACTGAGGAGATGTCAGCTATCACTAGCCATTTTGAATATAAGAAAAGTGCAAAGGGCCTACTACGATGGCACTTGCGGGAAATTGAATGTCTTGTTACTTTGCAAAAATAATTTCCTGCCCCTCAGGGATCCACACAAACAGTATTTAGATGGATGGCTCCTCGCTGTGAGAAGGGGATGAAAATGCTTCACCTGATCTAAAATGGAAGAAGGACGCTCTCGTTAATTTTCTATTTAAGAAAACATTAACACAGGATTCTGGTTGAGGGGACAAACTCTGAAGTCATATGTGAATTCACGAAGCGGCTCAGACACTCAAAAGATGTGACAGAGACCTAGCTTTATCATTAGACAGTGAGGGTAATACTACCTACTTTATAAAGATACAGGGAGGAGAATATGGGATGATCCATGCCATGTGAAGGATGCATGCCAGGTCCTCAAACAATATTAAATCGGAAAGAAAGGAAAAGATGACATTGATGAAAAATGGCTATTCAAAAGCAAGTAGTGAAGGATAAGGTAAACTAGTAGAATTCCCAGCTGGTTTCCAAGGCATGCCCCAACATGCACGCAGAGCCCCTCAGAAGACTTGAGAAGCTTAGTGGTTCCAGGCATTTAAGGAAATTTCTGCCAGTTAGCTATTAAACTAACTGAAAAGAGATTTCAGAGTCCACACAAGAAAAAAGATACAGAACCTATAGACAGTGCAGAAAAGTCACTAAACAAACTACAACAACCAGCAGCAAGAAACAAACCCTGGGAAGGAGAGAGAATCAGATTTCCAGGTTTGTCATGGTATATAAAATATATAGTGTACATTTTACAAATATATATACATAGTACATATACTATAAACATACGGTATATATAAAATATATAATTGTATATAAAATTATATGCAAAACAATCACATAAGATAAATAGAAAACAAATAGCAAAACAGCAGAAGTAAATATAACCTTATTAGTAATAACATTAAATTTTTTAAAATTTATTTTTATTTATTTTGAGAGAGGCAAAGAGAGCAAGCAGGGTAGGGGCAGAGAGGGAGAGGGAGACAGAATCCCAAGCAGGCTCCATGAACTGTCAGCACAGAGCCCGATGTGGGTCTCGAACTCACAAACTGTGAAATCATGACCTGAGCTGAAACCAAGAGTCAGATGCTTAACCAACTGAGCCACCCAGGTGCCCCAATAACATTAAATTTAAATGGAATAAAACTCCAACTAGAAGGAAGAGATGTTCAAACTGGATAAAAATAAATGATCTAACTATATGCCGTCTACATATAGTAGACATATAGCGTCTGCTCACTTTGGTTTCAAGGACGTAAATAGGTTGAAAGTAAAGAAATGGTAACTGATAGGCCATGAAACCAGTAACCAAAAGACTTTAAGACAAAAATTGTCATTAGAGAAAAAGAAGCACATTTTGTAATGCTTAAAAAAGTCAATTCATCAGGAAGATATAACAATTATAATGTTTAACAACAGAGCCCCAAAATACATGAAGCAAAACGGACAGAATTAAAGGGAGAATAGACAATTCAAGAATTATAGTTGGAGTCTTCACCTCCCACTTTCCATAACAGATAGAACAACCACAGGTCATAAAAACTCCACTTGCATTAATGGATACAACAACTAGACAGAAGATCAGCTAGGAAGGAAATAGCAGACTTTAACAACCCTATAAACCAAGTCGTCCTAACAGACAGCCATTGAACACTTCTCTGGTGCACGTGGAACATTCTCTAGGACAGACCGTATGTTAGGCCATAAAACAAGTCTCAATTAAGAGTACTGAAATCATACAAATATTGTTGTCTGACCAGGGACCTAAAGGTAGAAATTATTTCCAGAAGTAAATTTGAGAAATTCACAAATATATGGAAATTAAAGCATAGTTAAATAAACAGTGAGTCAAAGAAGAAATAAAAAGAGAAGTTAAAAGTGTTTTAAGATAAATAAAAACATAACATGCTGCAATTGACATGCAATGCAATTAAAGTTACACTCAGAGGGAAATTTATATCTGTACATGCTTATGTTTTAAATAAGAAAGATCTCAAGTCAGTAACCTAAGCTCACACCTTAAGAAACTAGAAAAAGAAAAAGAAATCAACCAACCCAAAGCAAGCAAAAAGAAGTAAATGGTAAAAATTTTTGCATAAATAAATGAGATAGAATATAGTAAACAAAAGAGAAAATTCAGTAAAATAAAAGTTGGCTTTTTGCAAAAATCAACAAAACAGATAACCCTTAGCTAGACTGACCAAGAAAAAAATAGGGAAAACTCAGATTACCAAAATGAGGAACGAAAAATGGTACAATATTACCAACCTTAAAAAATAAAGGGGATTATTGCAGAACACTATGGATGACTGTATGTCAAAAAATTAGATAACCTAGATGAAATGGATATATTCATAGAAGGACACAAACTTCTGAAACTAACTTAAGAAGAAATAAGAAATCTGAATATACTTATTTCAAGTAAAATGATTTAATTAGTAATCAATGAACTTATGAAGAAAAGTCCAGGACCACGTGTTTTCACTAGCGAATTTTATCTAAAGTTTAAAAAAGAGTTAACACCGATCCATCTCAAACTCTACCAAAGTATGGAAGAAAAGAGAACACTTCCCAATTCATTCTATGGGACTGATGTTACCTGATAACAACACCCAAAAGAACATCACATGAAAATAAAACTACGCACCGGGGTGCTTGGGTGGCTCACTCGATTAAGTGACTGACTTTGGCTCCAGTTCTCATGGTCTCATGGCTCATGGGCTCGAGCTCCACATCGGGTTCTGTGCTGATGGCTCAGAGCCTGCTTCCGATTCTGTGTCTCCCTCACTCTCTGCCCCTCCCCCGCTCATGCTCTGTTTCTCTCTGTCTCAAAAATAAATGAACATTAAAAAGAAACTACAGACCATGCAGCCACTCTGGAAAACAGTGTGGAGGTTCCTCAAAAAATTAAAAAGAGATGTACCCTATGACCCAGGAATAGCACTGCTAACCATTTACCCAAGGGATACAGGAGTGCCTATGTATAGGGGCACGTGTACCCCAATGTCTATAGCAGCTCTTTCAACAGTAGCCAAATTATGGAAAGAGCCTAAATGTCCATCAACTGATGAATGGATAAAGAAATTGTGGTTTATATACACAATGGAATACTACCTGGCAATGAGAAAGAATGAAATCTGGCCTTTTGTAGCAACGTGGATGGAACTGGAGGGTGTTATGCTAAGTGAAATAAGTCATACAGAGGAAGACAGATACCATATGTTTTCACTCTTATGTGGATCCTGAAAAACTTAACAGAAGAGCATGGAGGAAGGGAAGGAAAAAAAAATTAGAGAGGGAGGGAGCCAAACCATAAGAGACTCTTAAAAACTGAGACTAGCGGTGCCTGGGTGGCTCAGTCGGTTGAGCGTCCCACTTCGGCTCAGGTCATGATCTCCCGGTTTGTGAGTTCGAGCCCTGTGTCAGGCTCTGTGTTGACAGCTCGGAGCCTGGAGCCTGCTTCGGATTCTGTGTCTCCTTCTCTCTCTGCCCCTTCCCCACTCATGTTCTGTCTCTCTCTGTCTCTCAAAAATGAATAAACGTTAAAAAAAATTTAAAGATAAATAAATAAATAAAATCTGAGAACAAACTGAAGGTTGATGGGGGGTGGGGGTGAGAGGAAAGTGGGTGATGGGTGTTGAGGAGGGCACCTGTTGGGATGAGCACTGGGTGTTGTATGGAAACCAATAAATTTCATATTAAAAAAAAAAGAAAAGAAAAAAACAACTCCTAGGAATAACCTTAACCTGATAAAGGGCATCTATGAATAACACACAGCTAACATTACATGTAATGGTGAAAGGTAAAATGCTTTCTCCCTACGATTTAGGTAGAAGATGAGAATGTTCACTCCCACATCCACTATTCATGTTCATGGATTGGAAGACTGAATATCGTTAAGAACTAAGTACCCCCCAAATTGATCTACAGATTCAATGCAATCATCAAAATCCCTGACAGCCTTTTAGGAGACATTGATGAAATTCTTCTGAAATTTATATGAAAATTTAAGAGGCTTCAGATAGCCAGGACTATCTTGAACAAAAAATAACAAAGAACTCACACTACCCGATGTCAAAACTTACTGCGAAGCTACACTAATCAACACTATCTGGTACCGGCATGCGAACAGACTTATAGTTCAGTAGAATAGAATGAGAGTCCAGAAATAAACCAACACATTTATGGCAATCGACTTGGGCAGGGGTGCTAAGGCAATTCCATGGGGAAAAGAACAGTCGTTTTTTCTTTTCTCAACAAACATTGCTGGAACAACTCGATGGCCCCATGCAATCAAATGAAGGTGGACCCCTACCTCACACAATATATAAAAATTAACTCAAAGACCTATGTGTAAGAGCTAAAACTATAAAACTATTGGTAGTAATCCTAGGGCAAGACCTTCCCGTCTTGGACTTAGCTATGGTTTCCTAGATAAGACACCAAAAGCACAAGTGACAAAAGGAAAAAAAAAATAGGTAAGCAAGGCTTTACCAAAATTATGCTAAGTGAAATAAGTCGATCAGAGAAAGACAAATCCCGTATGATTTCACTCATATGTGGAATTGAAGAACAAAACAGATAAACATATGGTAAGGGGGGTAAAAGAGAAGAGAGGGAAACAAACCACAAGAGACTCTTAATGATAGAGAACAAACTGAGGGCTGACAGAGGGAGGTGGGTGTGAGATACGCTAGCTAGGTGATGGCTCGTAAGGAGGGCACTTGTTATGATGAGCACTGGGTGTTGTATGTAAGTGATAAGTCACTGAAATCTACTCTGGAAACTAATATTTCACTGTATGTTAACTAAAATTTAAATTAGAAAAAAAGACGCTATCAAGACAGGAAAAAGAGAACCCACAAAAGGGGAGAGAATAGTTGCGATATATAGAGAATACATAAAGAACTCTCATAACTCAACAAAAAAGGTCAAACAACCCAATGACAAACTAGGCAAATAACTTGAACAGCTATTTCTCCAAAGAATGTATACAAATGACCATCGAATACATGAAAAGTTGCTCAATATTATTAATCTTGAAAGAAATATAAAGCAAACCCACAATAGGACACCACAGCACATCCACCGGAATGGCTATAATGGAAAAATTGGAGTCCTCATACATTGCCGGTGGGAAGGTAAGACGATGCACTTTGGAAAACAGTTTGCAGTTCCTCAGAAAGTTGGAGTTGTCACATGACCCAATAATTTCAGCGTTTGCTATAGACCCATAAAATATGAAAACCTGGATCCACGAAACCCTTATATATGAATGTTCATGGCACCGTTATCTATAATATTCAAAAAGTAGAAAGAGCCCAGATGCCAATCAACTAATGAATGGATAAAGAGAATGTGGCATATCCCTAAATGGAATCTTATTCAGCCACAAAAAGAAATGAACGGATGATGTCTGCTATGACATGGCTGAGCCTTTAAAGTATTTATGCTAAAATGAACAAAGCCAGACATGAAAAGCTACATGTTTTATGATTCCATTTATAAATTTCCATAATTGGCAAATTAATAGAGACCACAAACTGATTAGTAATTACGGGGGGGGTGTGTTTAGAGGAGGGGAAGGACTCTAATCGGTACAGGGCTTCCTTTTGGGATGATGAAAATGTTCTGAGATAGATGGTGTTGATGGTTGAACAAACTTTGTGAATATACTAAAAACCACTGAATTGTACACTTTAAAAATGTTAAGACGGTGAATTTTATATTCTGTGTATTTTATCATATTAAAAAGAAAATGAAGTCTGAACAGAATGTCAATACACACATATCAATTTTATTTCTGTGTCTCTCCGTAAGCAAATAAAAATTAAAGTTAAGGGGCACCCGGGTAGCTCAGTCGGTTAAGCGTCTGACTTCAACTCAGGTCATGATCTCGCAGTTCATGAGTTCAAGCTCTGCATTGGGCTCTGTGCTGACAGGTCAGAGCCTGGAGCCTGCTTCGGATTCTGTGTCTCCCTCTCAATCTGCTCCTCCCTCTGTCTCTCTCTCAAAAATAAATACACACTTTAAAAAGATAAAATCCACAGTGTCAAAATCAAGAAATAAGTCTACATGGGAATCTACAAACATTATTGAAAGACATTAAAGAAACCTTAAATAAATAAAGGAAATACACCATATCCATATATTAGAATGCTCAAGATTATAAACTTACATTTCTCCAAAATTTAATCCATACATCCAGGGCAATCAACATCAAAATCCGGGTTTTCTTTGTGTTTGTGGGAACTGAAAGTTTGATTCTAAAATTTCTATGCACAGTGTTACATTTTTTCAGGGTCATCAAATAGACTAGTGGAACAGACCAAAGCTCAGATTCAGACCCACATATATAGACACAAGTAAGTTATAACACAGCTGCCATAGCTCAGGAGTGGGGCAAGAATAATCTCTTTTTTTTAAGTTTTATTTATTTATTTGAGAGAGAGAGATAGAGCATTAGTGGGCGCGGGACAGAGAGAGAAGGAGAGAAAGGATCCCAAACAGGCTCCACACTGTTAACTCAGAGCCCTACTCAGGGCTCGAACTCACAACCTGTGAGATTATGACTTGAGCTGAAACCAAGATTCAGAAGCTTAACCAAATGAGCCACCCAGGCACCCCCAAAATAATCTTTTAAACCAATGCTGCTGGGATAACTACTATCCAAATGAAAATAAAATGAAATCGGATCTCTATTCCACATTATACTGAAAACACACACACACACACACGCACACACACACACACACACACACACACACAAAACCCTACAGTTAGATTTTAGAATTTAATGTGATAGAAAAAAAGTGAAGATCTATAAAGTAACAAAGAAGAATATCTTTATGACCTTGAGATAGGGAACAACGTCTTGAACACAGAGTTCACCAACTGTAAAATAAATGATTGATAAATCTTGCCTCAATATAACTAAGAACTCTTTGGATCAAAATACATCATTAATAGGAGTGAATATGCAAGTCATTGAATGAAAGAAGATATTTGCAGACAAATGAATAAAAGGATTCATATCCGGAACATATAAAGAACTCCTACAAATCAAAAAGAAAACAACAGGTACACCAAAACAAAACAAAACAGAAAAGGACTTGAACAGGTACTAGTCAAACACAAAACCAATTAGCCATTAAGCATTTGAAAAAGTTCTCAACCTGACCACTCATTAAGGAAATACAAAATAAAACCACATTTTAATGCTATCCACTCCCCCCAAAAACGGTTGAAATTTAAAATTCTGTCAAATAAAAACGTAGTGTATAGAAGTGTATAGAATACATCTCTTATGTACTGCTCCTGAGAGTGCACAACCACTTTGGAGAAATGTTTGACAGTGTATAAGAAAGCTGAGCCTTGTGCTTTGTAGTTTGTGATTACACTTTGACCTAGTGATTTCATTCACAAAAGAATGTATATCCTATACAGTGGTTGGCAAACTATACTCCTTGGATCAAATCTTCTCCAAGAGATGAGAATGGCTTTTACATTTTAAATTTTTTCATTTATTTTTAGAGAGAGAGAGAGAGAGAGAGAGCGAGCGAGTGACTGGGGGAGGGGCAGAGAGAAAGAGAATCCCAAGCAGGCTCTGCACTGTCAGCACAGAGCCCCACGCGGGGTCTGAACCCACAACCCATGAGATCATGGCCGGAGCCAAAGTCAGACGCTTAACCACTGAGCCACCCAGGCGCCCCTACACTTGCTTTATTTATAAAAGCTTTGTCCTTCTTTTAGTTTCTCTTAAAGCAGATTCCGAGCAAAGATTTGAATTCAGGTAGTTTATTTGGGAAGCGATCCCCGGAAACACAAATTGAGGAAACAAGAAGGCGACAGGGAAAAAGGGCAGACGAATAGTTTGCTTTATTAAGCTAAGTAGTATTCTCGGTAACTGGGGCCCACTTCTACTGTGAGGAAGTACATAGCATTCACCTCAAAATTGTCCCTCTAAAAGACTGCTGTCCCTCATTGGTTGACAATTAACCATAGGTAAATTAGTTCCTGTGCTCTCATGAGCAGTCCTGCTAGCCAGCAAAGCAACCAACTGAGGCTTTGGGAAAAGACCTGGAGCAAAAGCCAAAAAATAAATAAATAAATAAATAAATAAATAAATAAATCCAAAATGGCTGTAGGCACCGATTCACGTGGGGTCCTTCCGGTCCATCACGCAGTGGCCCTGCTGACCACAGCCGCCACTGAAATCTGATGTTGGCCACAGGAACATGGTGCAGGGTGTAAACCAGAAAAGCCCAAACATCAACAGACAGTGGATATATAAATCACGGTATATTCATACAGCAGTAAAAATAAGGCGAGTACGACTAAGAAACGCAAAGTGAATGCATCTGGAAAACAGTGAAAAAAGCAAGACACGCATATATGCAGTGTGATTACAGTTATGTAAATGTCGGAATCTGGCAACACTAAACAACTTAGTTTAGGGATACATACTTACGTGACCTCTGTGATATAAAGAGTATCAAGGAAATGATGGAGAACGTCAAGATAGTGGTTCGCTCTCAGGGGCAGGGAAAGTTTTCTGATCAGCAAGGGCCAACACGGGATTGCCAGGACGCGGCCATGTTTTATTTCATGATTTAGGTAGGTTACATAGCTGTTCCCTTTGTAATTACTTATTAAACTGCACGTTTTCATACTTAACTACGGGCCCGAATGTACCATCGTCTAGACTGCCAGTGTCTCCACATTGCTAAATTTGCTTATCCCTGTGCATCTTTATTTTTTTTATTAAATATAATTTATTGTCAGGTTGGTTTCCATACAACACCCGGTGCTCATCCCAACAGGTGCCCTCCTCAATGCCCATCACCCACTTTGCCCTCTCCGCCACCCCCCCCATCAACCCTCAGTTTGTTCTCAGTATTTAAGAGTCTCTTGGGGCGCCTGGGTGGCGCAGTCGGTTAAGCGTCTGACTTCAGCCAGGTCACAATCTCGCAGTCTGTGAGTTCGAGCCCCGCGTCGGGCTCTGGGCTGATGGCTCAGAGCCTGGAGCCTGTTTCCGATTCTGTGCCTCCCTCTCTCTCTGCCCCTCCCCCGTTCATGCTCTGTCTCTCTCTGTCCCAAAAATAAATAAATGTTGAAAAAAAAAATTTAAGAGTCTCTTATGGTTTGCCTCCCTCCCTCTCTGTAACTTTTTCCCTCTTCCCCTCCCCCATGGTCTTCTATTAAGTTTCTCAGGATCCACCTATGAGTGAAAACATATGGTATCTGTCTTTCTCTGCCTGACTTATTTCACTTAGCATAATACCCTCCAGTTCCATGCATAGTATCCAAAATCTATAAAGGACTCACCATAATCCCTGTGCATCTTAACTTACCTACCATCAACTCTTGATTCAATTGATCATTTCCTTCTTAAAACAGTTATTTGACTTGGCCTCCAGATCTTCATCGACTCCTATGCTGTTATCTGTCCTCCTGTTCCCTTCTTCTTAACATAGTAGTGGCCCAGGACTCAATCCTTGCTTAGATTTGTTTATCTCCAGTTAGTGATGAAATTATTCTCATGTTTTTCATTGCTATTTATTTTCTGATTTTTCTTGGGGCACCTGAGTGGCTCAGTAGGTTGAGCGTCCAACTCTTGGTTTCGGCTCAGGTCACGATCTCAGGATTTGTGGGATCGAGCCCCACCTCAGGCTGTGTGCTGACAGCACGAAGCCTGGTTGGGATTCTGTCTCTCCCTCTTTTGCCCCTTCCCTCCCCCCCCCCAAAATAAATGAACTTTAAAAATGAAAATAAAAATATTTTCTGGTGATTCTTGAATTTTTTATATTTATTTGTTTCCGTAAGTTGGTATTCTAATTACAGTTCACATAGAGTGAACTGTACAGTTTTTAGTTTCAGGTGTACAATATAGCGATTCAACAGTTTCACACATCACCCGGTGCTCATCGTGACAAGTGCACTCCTTCATCCCCATCGCCTATTTTAACCGATCTCCCCACCTCCTGATGATTCTTACATTTTTATCTCCAGTCCCCCCCACCCCCAGATACCTCTCCTGAAATACAGACTGCTATGTCAAATTACCAACTTGACATTTTCACCGAGACGTCCGATAGGGATCTCGACCCAGACGTGTGCAAATTGAATCCTTGATCTTCCCATCAAGTACCTACTTCTCCGCCTACCTTCCCCATATCAGTAAACGGCACTGCATACATAAGCAAATCTTGGGGCCGTACCTCCAAATACGCAGAGAATTGAATCACTCTGTCACTTTCTACTCCTCTGACCCAGGCTGCCATCATTCTCTCATCTAAATCATAGCAGAAGTGTTTTAACCGAACCTTGGACTTAAACCCTGGTCCCTGCAACTTCTTGTCAACCCAGCATCTACAGTAATCTTTTCAGAATTATAATTGCCATCCTATCACTCAGCTATCTGTTCCGAGTCCTCTGGTGGTTTCCGTTCTCCCTCAGGGTGAAATCCAAAGCCCTTGCAATCATCCACAAGGTCCCACGCAGCAGGGCCCTGCCTTAACTCTCTGACGTTTGTTACTTTTCCACAATTCACTCAGCTGCAGACACACGGACTTCCTTGCTGTTATTAGAACATGCCAGTCATGCTTCTGGCTCGAGTCCGGTGTGTTAGATTGTGCTTCTCGGGTAACCACACGGTTCACTCCTTCATATTGTGGCTTAAATGTCACCTTTTCAGGGAGGTACTTCCTGATCGTTCTATTTAAAACGACAACTTCTTGGGGCGCCTGGGTGGCTCTGTCGGTTAAGCGTCCGACTTCGGCTCAGGTCACGATCTCGCGGTCCGTGAGTTCGAGCCCCGCATCGGGCTCTGGGCTGATGGCTCAGAGCCTGGAGCCCGCTTTGGATTCTGTGTCTCCCTCTCTCTCTCCCCCTCCCCCATTCATGCTCTGTCTCTCTCTGTCTCAAAAATAAATAAACGTTAAAAAAAATTAAAAAGAAAACTACAACTTCTTCCACCCATACGTGCACCCTATTCCCATTTCCTGCTTCCTTTTTTCAATAACACTTATCATTATGCGATATAATATATATCAAGTATTATGATTTTATATGACTATGTATCAGATACTATATACACGTCAGATAATGTATATCAAATATTATATATCAGGTAATATAGGATAGCATATATGTCAGATATTCTATATGTATCATATATGCATATATACGTGCAGAGATAATATATGATATATATATTTGTTCTTTGATTCTACCAAAAAGAATGCAAGCTCCCTGATAGCGATGATTTTTGTCTGATTTGTTCCCTGCCATGGTTCCAGTGCTTAGAGCAATGTCTGCCATCTTCTCTCGATAAAATATTTATTGAACTGAACGAGGAAATAAGGCCAGATAAAGCTTCCTGAACTTTCCAAGCCTCAACTGGTACTTTCAGAGATTTTCAGTTTTTTAATCTTCCTAGTATTTGCTATTTTTCATCAACTGACATGCATTTCCCTGTAGTGAAAACCAATAAGGAGTTTATTTAAAAAAAAAAAAAAAAGATGGACAGCCTTTTTTTTTTTTAGGTGTTTATTTTTGACAGAGAGAGAGAGCACGTGTGAGCAAGGGTGGGGAAGAGAGAGAGAGGGAGAGAGGATCTGAAGCAGGCCCTGCACTGACAGCAGAGACCCCGATGCCAGAGAGCCCGATGTGGGGCTCAAGCTCACAAACCATGAGATGGTGACCTGAACTGAAGTCAGGCGCCTACCCGACTGAGCCACCCAGGCGCTCCTGGGCAGACTTTTTTTCCAAGATAGCCCAGAGAAGAAAAGTTACAGCACAGCAAATGTTTTTATTATAGAGAAGGTTCCTTGCCTGAGCAAGGAAAAGGAGTGACGTTAAAATATCAAGCAAGTTACTCCTCTTCTTTCTTTGAAGGTAAATACAAATACAGTAAAACCTTGGTTTGCGAGCATAATTCGTTTGGAAACCTGCTCGTGCTCCAAAGCGCTTTATATCGAGGTGAATTTCAAGAACCATTGGCTCAGTTGTGATCACGTGACATTTGGCATCACATACTACTTGTATTGCAAGACATCGCCCATGTATCAAGTTAAAATTTATTAGAAGTGTTCGCTCATCTTGGAGAACATTTGCAGAACAAGTTACTCTCAATCCAAGGTTTTACCGTACACATGTATGTGCATAGTAGGAGTTGTATAGGGACAGCAAATTCGACCCTAAGGAATTCACGTATATACATGAGAATATTGACATTGACAGGTTATAGAATTCACTCAAGGTCGCACAGCTAAGTGTTAGAGCTGGGATAGGAGAAAATTCAAATCTCCCAACTATTATCCCAATGCACCTTCATTTTTATACCACACTACCACTGTGAGGGAGAATTGCCAGGCCCCTGGGTCAATGATGGTACTTCTCAGCCGTATTTGTGTGCTATGGGGAGGGCACATTTGTATAGGCGCCTAATATCATGGAGAGGAAGAATCATCTTAACTTTTATTCCTACCACGGTAGGTGGAAACACTTTGTGTGAATGCCACCCTTCCATGTCTACAAACGTATGGTTTTCTCATCTCTCTATCTGTCTCTCACACACACATCCACATGCACATGCACATAGAAACATATGCGTGAGCATATATTTACACACAGACACTGCTAGTCTATACCGGTTTCTATGGACATTAGACAAAGCTACCCTCTATTGATGGTTAAATCAGAAAAAAAGGCCCTTGGGTACATGGTCTGGTGATCAGATGTGACGTTTGGGCAAGGAAGAGGTGCCTGCACACGCACACACACAAGTGCGATGAATACACAAACACACCTACATGCCCATACAAGCACATGCTTTGGTTTGGTTACTTACTATTCATATCTTGTCGACTTGACTTGTCAAATAGCAAAGTAAATGTTGGGCCATGTTGGTTTTCATGTCGGCAGAATTCCTGTTTCCATGTAGAGAATTTTCACAATAGACAGCAGGAAATCGTGACATGATCTTATAGCTGTTGACGTTGTTTTCAAGGGAGCGAAGGTCAATAAGACCTCAACAGACAGGCCAATAAGAATAACGGAGCCATTTGGTGAGTTTGGTACATTGGCATTCCTCTAGACTGAAGGACGGGAGGAGGGTAAGAACTGGCATTACGTCTTTCCCTTTGAATCTAAGATGGCATTGGGACTGTGGAGAAACTGAGGGCTTTTGGAAACAGCAAAGAATCAGCATTTTAAACCTTGAAACTGTAATCATTAATGTGACATGATGGTGGAGGTGACTGGATTAGGATTTTTGCTCGGCCTTAGGGGTTGTTATTCGGGGCATGAGGGATACTCCTGCCTTCTACATCTCCAGTCTACCGTGACCACTCTCTGAAGTTCAATGACTAAGTAAAAACTGAATGTCACCTTGGTATTTCATCTTTCGGGCAGCGCTACATTGGGCGGGGAAGAAAGGAGAAGTAGCCGAGTAAGCAAAGGACACGGAACAATATCACTGCCCACAACACCTTGAGGGCTGCCTAGCTCAGTGGACTAGAACACGAAAATCACAAGGTCAGTTTATAAACGGACTGAATGCTCTGTGCAAAACATGTACTAAAGGTTTTGGAAATATGAAACTGATTCAAATATAGAGTTACCAGTCGAAAAGGCTGGAAATGCCCGAACAGAACAACGTGATGGGAACTCTTGAATGCAAAGCTGAAAAGACTGTACTTCATTCTAAGAAGCCAATGTTTTTCAACTTTGAATGAGTATCAAAATCCCTTAGGGAGCCTGGCAAATACACAATTTCCCTGGCCTTGGAAATTACATTTATTTCAAGCTGTCCAGGTTATTTTTATTTAAGCCAGATTTGAAGAACACCGTCACAGGCATATGGGAGCCATTGAATGTTGGAAATCATGGGAATGGAGGAATCATGTTTGCTTAAGAGATTCAACTCTGGCAAGTATGTATATGTAACATGGAATAAATAACACGTATGTGTAACATACAGACCGACTAGAAGTGGACCTAACTTTTCTGTGGACTCTTTTGTTTTCTTCTAAACTCTGCTTACAGAATGCCACCCTCCCCTCTGGAACTAACTTGAGAATCAGTGTTTTGATGACCAGGGACATTGGATGAAAAACTTATGAATTATCAGCTCAAACCAATTCCGATTCCTGGAAAACAATTTCTAAATGTCAGTTTGGAAAGCAAATTCAATATACAAGAAAAGCCCCATGATATGTTTTCATATTAATGTCAAATATTTCCAGGGGCGCCTGGATGGCTTAGTCGGTTAAGCATCCGACTCTTGATTTCAGCTGAAGTCATAATCTCATGGTTTGTCAGATCGAGCCCTGTGCCGGGCTCCATGATTAGGCATGGAGCCTGCTTAGGATTCCATGTCTCCCTCTTTCTCTGCCCCTCCCCCACTCATGCTCTGCCTCTCTCAAAATTAAATAAACATTAAAAATTAAAAAAAAAAGAAAGCAAATTAAAACAATTCACAGGGAATGTACAGTGAACTGGGCAGGAATGAAGGTCCTCTGAAGCCAATTGTCTGCACTAATATCCCAGCTTTTCTACGTACTATTTCTTGGACGAGTCCTGTAACCTCTCCATGCCTCAGTGTCTTCGTCTACAAAACGGGAACTGAAGCGGGATCTATCTCAAGAGGTTGCTGTGAGCTCTAAAGGAATCAGCGCGTGGGTAGTGCTGAGAACATCACCGCGCACATAGTAGGCTCTTTTAAGGATCTCCAATAAAGCGGTGCCTGCATGGCTCAGTTGGTTAAGTGTCCAACTCTTGATTTCACCTTTGAGATTTAGGTCATGATCTCATGGCTCGGGAGTTTGAGCCCCGCCTTAGGCTCTGTGCTGACAGCGTGGCGCCCGCTTGGGACGCTCTCCCTCCCTCTCTCTCTCTGCCCCTCCCCTGCTTGCGCTCTTTCAAAATAAATAAACTTGAAAAAATGTTTTAAGTCTTCAGGAAACCTTCCGTTGACTAATGATTTCTGTTCAGTTAAGCTCTGTGACAAACACCAGAATAACATCTCTGGTTTTCATAAATTACTATCTGATAGGAAATGATAGGGAGGGAGTAAAGCCTCATAATCTGGTGTCCACAGACCTCTGTGTGAATCTTGGCCCTACTTACTGTTGTGCGGCTTTGTTTTCACATCTGTGAAATGGGGATAGTAATATTACCTAGCTGATAGATTATAATATAATAAAGTGAGATCATCTGCTACATAATGGTTTGATAATATAATCCTTCAAAGCTAGCATTTATTAACATTTGATCATTAGTAGTAGTAACAAATGGTATAGAGACCTGAGACCTCTAATCAAAGTGGTCAGGAGACGATTATGATAGAGCCCGATTTTCTCTTCTACAATAATCCATAAGAAATGAAAAATGTAAGTAATTGGATACTTTAGAAAGGCTTTCAAAATTCATGGAGGAGAGGAATTCTGTAGAGCAGTGGTTCTCAAAGTGTGGTCCCTGGAACAAGCACATCAGCATCATTTGAGAACGTGATCAAAATACAAATTCTAGGACCCTGTCCCAGACCTAGTAAATCAGAAAATCTTAGACTGGGATCCACTGATCTGTGTTGTAAGAAGGTCTTTAGGTATTTAATTTCTTTTTTTCTCTCTTAATTGAGATGGAATTGACATATAATGTTATATTAGTTTCAAATGTATGACATAATGATTTCATATTTGTATATACTGCAAAAAGAACAGTTAAGTCTAGTTAATATCCATCACTACACATGGTTAAACTTTTTTTCTTTTCTTTTAATTTAATTTTATTTTTGTTAGTTTACATCCAAATTAGTTAGCATAGAGTGCAACAATGATTTCAGGAGTAGATGCCTTAGGGCCCCTTACCCATTTAGCCCATCCCCCCTCCCACAACCCCTCCAGAAACCCTCAGTTTGTTCTCCATATTTATGAGTCTCCTCTGTTTTGTCTCCCTCTCTGTTTTTATATTATTTTTGTTTCCCTTCCCTTATGTTCATCTGTTTTGTCTGTGTCAAGCCTGACACAGGGCTTGAACCCATGAAACTGTGAGATCATGACCTGAGCCGAAATCAAGAGTTGTACACTTGACCAACTGAGCTGCCCAGGTGCCCCAGGTAGGCTCTTAATAAATATCAGCCATTGTTACTGTATGTAACACAGAAGTACAGAAAATACTTGGAGAATACACACGATATGAGGTCAAGTGGTATTACCAGAAATTCTTTCTAGAAGTTTTTAAATGGAATTTGAAGGAGATTGGGGGATGAAAGAGCATCTTCCAAGGACCACTGAAAGATTGTGGTATATTGAAAGTAGTATACTATACTGTGGTATATTGAAGGCATCGGAAGATACGAGTTCCATTGTTAGTATTGTCCCCTATTAGTTGTATTAGTTGTATCATTTAACTTTCCTAAATTTCAGTTTCTTAACCTGTAAAATGGTGAAAAGAGGATCTTTCACACCTACGCAGAGTATAAATAGGAAAAATCAATATTTCTATGCCAAGGGAGGTGATATGTAGGATAGTTTGAAAACTGTTATGTGATATACAAATTAAGTTTTCACTATAAATGCTGAATATATGATGCTCTAACACTTTGTAGTAGTATACAGTCCAATAATAGTAGGAGAGACTGTGACCTAGTAGAAAAATTACGGGCTTTGGAGCGAAATACCTGGCCCTCAAATTCCACTTCTGCGGATTGGGTAAAACATGTCATCTAAAATGGGATAGTAAGGGACACCTGGGTGGCTCTGTCAGTTGAGCACCTGACTCCTGATTTCAGCTCAGGTCATAATCCCAGGGTCGTGGTGTAGAGCCCTGCATCAGGCTCTGTGCTCAGCGTGGAGCCTGCTTAAGAGTTTCTGTCTCTCTCTCTGGCCCTCTCCCCTGCTCACTCTCTCCCAAATAAAATAAAACAAAACAAAATTAAATTAAATTAAATTAAATTATTAAGTTACATTAAAATCAAATGGGATAACAAAATATACTTTCTAGTGCTACCATGAAGATTAAATGAGATAGTATATGCAAATACATGGCAGACACTAGCATTATCTAGCATACAGTTAGCACTGAAAATTTAAAAATATTAAAATTAGTAAGGTAATTAAATAACATATATGTCATCTAGGGGCGCCTGGGTGGCTCGGTCGGTTGGGCGGCCGACTACAGCTCAGGTCATGATCTCGCGGTCTGGGGGTTCGAGCTCTGCGTCGGGCTCTGTCCTGAGCGCTCGGAGCCTGGAGCCTGCTTCCGATTTTGTGTCTCCCTCTCTCTCTGCCCCTTCCCTGCTTGCTCTCTCTCTCTCTCTCTCTCTCTCAAAAAATTATAAACAATAAAAAAAATTTTTTAAGTTAAAAAAAAAGATATACGTCGTCTAGTTCACCCTCACTTATTCGTTCATTATAACACATATCCGGCTTTCACTTTATGCCGAACACTGTGGTCAGTACAGCTCGCAATTCCTGTGCTAGGAACATCGACTCATGGTAGACCCAATTTACAGTCTCTCTCTCCCTCTATCTGTTCTGTTCAGTGTTATATCCCTAACACCTACAATAGTGCCTGGAACATAGTCTTCAAGAAATATCTGATTGAACGGAAAAGGGACTTGCAACGTAAATAAGGAGATCGGAATTTTTGTAAGGGGTGAGCGATTCTTCTCAGCACACCTGAAATCGTATCACATAAGCCGAGTTTTTCTCCTCCTGCATCCGCTATTTCTGAAGACCGCCCTCAGAGAAAGGTAGCCAAGTTTGGCTATAGCCCTTCTATCAGATCCCAACTCCTTGTCTCAATTGGACTTTCTGTTGCTTTGCCCTGGGAGCCACCAGGGTAACCTCTAATCTTCACTCGCTCTCGTGAGGAATCATGGGAGCCTCCGAGGGCCTTTCTTCCATGACTCTAAAAGCCAGGGCAAACTGGAATGGAAGTTACCACTCACCGCCTTTTTCTGCCCCAGCTCATTACACCGTGGTCTCTTCACATGCTGTGGGCATGAGCTACCTTAGCTCATGTCTTAAGAAATCTCTTAATGGGGCGCCTGGGTGGCGCAGTCGGTTAAGCGTCCGACTTCAGCCAGGTCACGATCTCGCGGTCCGGGAGTTCGAGCCCCGCGTCGGGCTCTGGGCTGATGGCTCGGAGCCTGGAGCCTGTTTCCGATTCTGTGTCTCCCTCTCTCTCTGCCCCTCCCCCATTCATGCTCTGTCTCTCTCTGTCCCAAAAATAAATAAATGTTGAAAAAAAATTAAAAAAAAAAAAAAAAAAAAGAAATCTCTTAAGAGTCTAAGAGACTTAAGAGAGTCTCTTGTCTTAAGAAATCTCCAGGCCAGAAATGGACACCTTTTAAAAAAAATTTTTTTTAATGTTTATTTATTTTTGAGAGGGAGAGAGGCAGAGCGCGAGCAGGGGAGGGGCAGAGACAGGGAGACACAAAATCTGAAGCAGACCCCAGGCTCTGAGCTGTCAGCCCAGAGCCCAACACGGGGCTCGAGCCCACGAACCGTGAGATCATGACCTGAGCCCAAGTCAGTCGCTCAACCGACTGAGCCACCCAGGTGACCCCCCTTTTTTTTAATGTTTATTTATTTACTTTGAGAGAGAAAGAGCGCAGGTGGGGAAGGGGCAGAGAGACAGGGAGAGAGAGAATCCCAAGCAGGCTCCACACTATCAGTGCAGAGCCCAACTCGGGGCTCGAACTCACAACTGTGAGATCACAACCTGAGCTGAAACCAAGAGTCAGGCACTTAATTCACTGAGCCGCCCCGGCGCCCAGTGAAATGGACACCATTTCTATGTTCCGGGGGGACCCCAAACTTCAAGACTGATTTCAAGAAATCTGTCACCTTGCGTGTTTCTAATGCTGCTCTCATCGCCTCAAACATCTAAGCCAAGGAACGTGATACTAGTGTTTCCTTTTTGAAAAATATTTCCAGTCTTCAGATAGCCTTTTGGAATCCTCCCTTTACTTGGCATAGAAAGAGAAGACCAAGGAAAAGAGTATTCTGTCACTAACCAACACCCTACACAGACCCCAACAAATTTTTCCCATATCTAATCCTCTCCTGTAGATTGGGAAGGAGGATAGAAACAGTTTGACAGCCTGTTCCCAAATTGGTGGCCAAAGAGGGTATTTTCTTTAAACTATGAGGGTTGTGGGGCACCTGGAATAGCCACGGGGTGCCTGGTGGCTCAGTCAGCTAAGCATCTGACTTCAGCTCAGGTCATATCTCACGGGTTCGTGAATTTGAGCCCTGCATTGGGCTCTGTGCTGACAGCTCAGAGCCTGGGGCCTGCTTCAGATTCTGTGTCTCTGTCTCTGCCCCTCCCCTGTTCACGCTCTGTCTCTCCTCTCTTAAAAACCAACATTAAAAAAAAAAAAAAAAAACTATCAGGGTTGTTAGCAACTTTTGTTTCAGCTGAGTGATTTTTAGCACCGATAGTTACAGGAAAGATCAGCCAATAGAACAAACAGCAATCAACATCTTTGTGTATGTGTGTGCGTGTGTGTCTCATACTATCTATAGCTATATTGGCATCTATATTTATATCTATCATCCATCATTCATCTTTCTATCTACCTATCCATCTATGTGTCCGTGTACTGATTTATTTATCTGTGGTTCTGTGGGATAAAAAATTCCATAAGTTCCATGAGGGAAAAAGCCATGCTTGCTTTGTTTACTGGTCTAAGCCCCAAATCTGGAACAGTTCATGGCACATGGTAGGCACTCAATAAATATTGTCAACTATATCAAGACATCAAACATGTAAAGGAGTTATGCAGATTCTTTGAGCCACTGAGTCTGCTGAATAATCATACCTGTCAAAATATAGAGACACTGAAATTGCTGATGTCAATATCGCAGTGGTGTTATCTCAGGTGTCAGGGAAATATACCAAACAATGATGCACTTGAGTGTGAGTGTGTGTATGCTGTTTTCGTGCCTGTGTTCGTGTATGTCTGAGTTCGTATCTTAAATATTTCAAATTCTATGGTAATTTTCAATGAATTGTTATTCTAATGGGACTTTAAAATACTGGTAGAAAAAATGGTAAGAAAGGGTTCAGAATCAATCAGATTATAATTGCTAGGTTTTCCTTTGTGTGCATTTTGCTGATTTCAATATTGTCTGCTAGAATTTTTAAAGATCAAATGAATCAAAGTCTATGAAAAGGCATGTTAGTAATTAAAGACCAGAAGAAAAACATGAATAGAGCTTCTTTTGTTGAGAATTGCGTTATTCATGTATTCACCATCTTATGGAAAAGTAAAATGAATAAACCTTATCTAACAACTTTCTTTTCATTAGTGAACTTTATGTTTCTTAAACTCTATGTCAGTGACTAAGCATAAAACTATTCTAATGATGTATATTCAATAGAGTGTACCATATACATTCTATAGAAGTGCATATGAAAATTCACAGAGTTCCCAAGAGTGCAGTGAAAAGCATCGAACTTATAATACTAAGTAATAGCAAAAGGAAATTCAAATCAATTATAACAGAAATTAAATAGGTAAATGAATCAGGTCTCGGCATAATCAGGAAGTATGCCACACAACTGGAAATTGTCTTTAAGATCATTTTCCACTTGAAGCCTATTGATGTTTTCTGCTTAAATGTATAAAACACTCACAGTGAAAAAAAAAATCAGAAGAAAATCAGTTAAAACCCTAAACTTCGTTCTCTGCGTTGTGATGGTTTTCCTCAGTGGCCACAGAAAAATGTTACTATGCCTTGAATTGTCCATGAAGCAAGTTGATTTCCTTAGGGGAATGGAAATAATGCATTGATGTATTGACTCAAAGGAAGTGTCTTTAATTCCTGTGACATTCGGTTGTTAACCTGCTTCATAGTTTCAGTCAGTCACGCCATCCAACAGTACATAGTTATTTTCCCAGTTAGAAGTGCTTCTGCTCCTTATCTTCATCTTTTATGTAAAAACAGTAAAAGGAAAAGAAATTAACCATGATAACTCAGTATTTGCAATTCTAATTCATGAGATAAATTATCTCTGCCTCTCCCCATAAGCTTTTTCTACATAGTGTCATGATATTTTAAAGGATTTCATAGCATTGTGTTTTATTTTGTGTAGCAAATATCACACTGCAGTTTTCTGCTTATTTGTTCGACACCTGCTTCCTTACTAGGACTGTAAGCACTTAAAATTACGCCTAGTTTCTAATCACCCCAGGATCCAGCATAGTGCTTGGCACATACTAAGTACTCAGGAAATATTTATTAAAATGAATGATGTCTGAGGCGCCTGGGTGGCTCAGTCGGTTAAGCCTCTGACTCTTGGTTCCACTCAGGTCATGATCTCATGGTTTGTGAGTTCGAGCCCCACGTCAGACTCTGCGCAGACAGTGAGGAGCCGGATGGGATTCTCTCTTTCTGCCCCTCCCCTGCTCCTGCTCTCTCTCTCTCAAAATAAATAAATTAAAAAAATGAGTGATGTCTGTGCCTTCAAATGTCGTAAGCATTACTTTTCTCCAGTTTTATTGAGTTATAATTGGCCCTGTGTAAGTTTAATGTGTATGGCATAATGCTTTGATTTACATATATTGTGCAATGATTTCCACAATAAGTTTCTTTAACATACACTGTTAAGGAACCATACATATAGACGTTATGTATTCTTTAAAGTACATTTTTTTAAGAGAAAAACAGATATGAGACTTTGATAACAGTTCCTAGAGTGGAATACAGTCTTATTTCCTATCATGACCAAATGACACTCATTATATAGTTGGCATTGGATTTTATACTAACTACATTATGCCATGTAATACATAAATGTGCAAAACTTCTATTCTCCATCTTAGGGGTAGCCTAATTAGAGGTCAATGTGTGAGACTTGATCACTTGGTACCTCAAATATCATAAGTGAAATCTACATGAAAGGATTTCATAATTAAGCACAAAGGATATTTTTAAAAATTTTTTTTAAATTTTTGTTTTTACATTCATTTATTTTTGAGAAACAGAGTGAGACAAAGCGTGAGCGGGGGAGGGGCAGAGAGAGAGGGAGACACAGAATCCAAAGCAGGCTCCAGACTCTGAGCTGTCAGCACAGAGCCGGACGCAGGGCTCGAACCCATGAACTGTGAGATCATGACCTGAGCTGAAGTCGGACACTTAACCGACTGAGCCACCCAGGCGCCCCCACAAAGGATATTATAAATGTTTTGCAACTGGTAAAATGCACAGTGTTCAGAGTCGGTAATTGATATGTAGATTTGTACGAGTCGCATTGCCCTCCCGTGAACGACATATGTGAATCAAACAAACAAGGCAAGGTGGGATCATTTGTGCAGTGCTGGAGGTCTAGAGACCCATTATTCTCGCATCCTATAGTCAGAATATTATCGTGTCCGCCTTCAGGTGAATCTTTCACATAAGGTAGCACTCGGAAAGCCTAGGGCTGTGGCGCATACAGTAAATTTGCAGGGTAGGAGGTATAAAGGCCCAACCTAACTATAAGTGTGGGACACTACCAATATTTACAAAAAGAAGCTATCATATGCTGAATGCAAAACTGGCTTGGGTCAATACACGTCAACTCTTAAATCGCCGCTTGTAAAAATTTTCCATAGGAGGGGCACCTGGGTGGCTCAGTCAGTTAAGCAACCGACGTCAGCTAAAGTCATGATCTCACAGTTTATGAGTTCAAGTCCCGCATTGAGCTCTGTGCTGATAGCTCAGAGCCTGGAGGCTGCTTCGGCTTCTGTGTCTCCCTCTCTCTCTCTCTCTCTCTGTCCCTCCCCGCTCATGCTCTCTCAAAAATAAATAAACATTAAACTTTTTCCATAGGAACCCATTTATAGTATTGGATACATGCCAACCCTATAATCTTTAAAAAAGAGTAATAATAGTATGGTTCGAAATGAGAATATAAATAATAAAAGTAATACGTCGTAAACTATTTTTCACTATTTTTATACATCCGTTTTCTCACCCGAGGGTGCAATCCTGTGAGAATAATACAAGCTTTTGTTATCCCCATCGTATGGTGGAATTAAGTGACATGACATTAGTTTAGCAGCTAAAATTCAGACCTGCCTCCTGGCTCAGCACAGTGCTTTTTTTTTGCTTGTTTGTTTTTATCTGCTGAAAAGTTTTGCACAGCTACTTTCGCAAGCAGCCTGGAATCGTAAGATAGTCTCAGTAGTTTCTGAGATAAACATTTCATTCTCCTAGAAGTCAGGAGAGTTGAGAAAGGTCTCTGAAACTAAACAATACTCGTTTCCCATTTTGCTTCTTATTTTAAATGCTTTGTTTGATCTTCCAAGATTCTCGTCAAAAAATCCTTTATAGTAAGTGGAAATACTAAAGCAGATAAGTACTGAAGTAGAAAATGAAAAGGCATTAAGAGTGTGCTAGATTTGGAGTTTGTGTATAATACAGTTTAAAACATCGCTGGGCTCTTTTAATAAAGTATGGTCTTTGAATTACTGGCCATTATAAAAGAGGATTCATTCTAAGACATTCCCATAAGCTCAGCTGATTTTATAGCAACTTTATAGTAACATGCATTTCATTAAGAATTAACCAGGTCCATTTCTCTGAACATTCCTCATAAATACCCCAGTGCATTCCCAGAAGAATTTTTCCACTGGTTTCACCCAAAGCTAGGATAACGTGTTCATTTTTCTAACGAATCAAGAAGCCATGTCGGTTATGAATCTATTTGCTTATATCGCTTAATTGCAGCATTTCATTCTATATCTCTTTTTATCTTAACTGTATTCTTGCAGGTGCATTGTTACTTTCTAAAATTCTTAGAGAACCGGAGTGCCTGGGTGGCTCAGTCGGTGAAGCGGCCGACTCTTAGCTTTGGCCCAGGTCTTGATCTCACAGTTCAGTTCGTGAGTCTGAGCCCCACACTGGGCTCTGTGCTCACGGTGCCTCCCTCTCTCTCTGCCCCTCCCCCACTCGCGCTGTCTCTGTCTCTCTCAAAATAAATAAACTTAAACATAAAAAATAAACTTCTTAGAGAACAGAATTTACTCAACTGAAACACACCAATAAGATAGTTTTGTTTTGTTTTGTTTTTCCAACGTCATTCCCTTGGGTTAAAAGCTACAAGGCTCAATTCCAGTTAACTGTGAGAGGTGAAATCCAGCAGAAGAGCTCTTTTGTTTGATTCCATTGTTTTCAAAATTGTAGCGAGGGAAAGAAAGAATGAAAGCATAGACTGTTAATGTCGGATCAATTGGGGCCAGAAGCCTGAAGCACTCTGTCAAAATTGCCAAGCCTGCTTCTGTAAGAAACCCTCCGATTGGTAAAAAGTGATCAGTAAGGTGGAATTGTAGGGAATGGGAAAATGAGACACAAAGAATGAAGAGCGGTCGGGGGCCAAAGAAACCTCTTGCTGTGGACTCAACACCATTTGCTGCATCTGGAGAATAGAAAAGCCAAAACCTCTCTTTTCATTTAGCCTCAAGGGAAAGAGAGAGCAGGAGAGACTGGGCTGCGAGCTAGAATAAAGAATCCCCTGAAAACATGCTGTCTTGTACCCCCAGATTGAAGATTTCTGTTCCGAAGGAACTTACGGCCATCCCATTCATTTTTTTTTTTTTTTCTTTATGGAATGCCCGCTCCGCGCCAGGCTTTGGAGTTTCGGGTAGGTGCACGATGAAATTGGAGTAAAACAAAGTAAACAGTAACGGGAATGCAACCCTTGAGGAAAGACAAGGTAGGCAGACAGGCAAAAGTTTTAATAAACCCTGGTATTTTGATTAAGGAAGGTACCCTATGAATCACAACTAGCCTTCATCAAAGGCTGGCAATCTTCACATGCATTAATAACGCATTGAACCCTGCTCACAGCATGATCAAGTAGGTGTTGATATTGTACGCATTTCACAAATGAGGGAAGGACTCCGGGAGGTCCAGTCACTGGTCTAAGGTCTCACGGACCTTGCAAGACACGAAACCCAGAGTCATACCCCACAAAATCTAGCTCCACATCTCATGGCATTCATTTCTCCAAGGTCCTCTTCATACGTAAAACCACTAGCCGTAAAACCACTGGCCGACAAGGGAAAAGACTTCAAAAGTGAGGTGAGCTTTGATCACAGCGGGAAGAGAAAACGTGGGCTTATGCTAGGTGGAGAGAAGGGGGAAGGCGATGAGAGGCTAAAAGAATAGCACACGCAGATAGGAAAATGCATAGCGGGGGCCTGGCTGTGGGGAACCTTCGCCAAGAGGAGGCAGGAGAGGGGCGCCTGGGTGGCTCAGTCGGTTAAGCGGCCGACTTCGGCTCAGGTCATGATCTCGCGGTCCGTGAGTTCGAGCCCCGTGTCGGGCTCTGTGCTGACAGCTCAGAGCCTGGAGCCTGTTTCAGATTCTGTGTCTCCCTCTCTCTGACCCTCCCCCGTTCACGCTCTGTCTCTCTCTGTCTCAAAAATAAATAAACGTTAAAAAAAAATTTAAAAAAAAAAAGAGGAGGCAGGATAACAGTGGAGAGCCACTAATAATCACAGCCTAAGGGACAGAAAGTGGTTATTATCACAGCAGCAACAAAATCTGAGTGGCCAAAGAGGACTCTGGTTTTACCTTTTATTTGTTTGAATCTTTACATTCAAAGGTACTTACAGTCATATGCGTGTATTTAAGAATCAATTAAAATTAAAAAAAAAAAGGAAAGCTGAAATTTGGGGAAGCAGTGATTATAAATTGGCCCCAAGGAAGTCTCGTTTTACCATGACTATCACTTTTGTGTAATGAGTTGCTAAATTATCTATCTATCCTGGTTTTTAAAACAGATATCTTTAAAGAAAAGTAAGTCAGCAGACATCATATGTTTTCACTCCTATGTGGAACTTGAGAAACTTAACAGAAGACCTGGGGGGAAGGGAAGGAAAAATAAGTTGCAAACAGAGAGGGAGGCAAACCATTAAGAGACTCTTAAATACAGAGAACAAACTGAGGGTTGATGGGGGGTGGGGAGGGGGGGAAATGGGTGATGGGCGTTGAGGAGGGCGCTTGTTGGGATGAGCGCTGGGTGTTGCATGTAAGTGATGGATCATGGGAATCTAGCCCTAAAACCAAGAGCACACTATATACACTGTATGTTAGCCAATTTGACAATACATTATATTTTTCAAAAAGCAAGAAAAGTAAAAGAAAGATGACTAAATATGAATTATATTTCTAAGTGGTTTTTTCTGGAATAGACTAACATTTGAGCATATGCAATCAAACACACAACTCCACCTTTTGCTTGAAAGTTGACACCCAAAGTGGAGGCAAAGCACCTGAATGGAAATAATAAGACACTAAAGGGGAACTGAAAATGTAAAACAATGGCATATGCCAGAATGACATTGGATCAGAACCTTGGTTGTTGGATCCATTGACCTAAAGACAGTTTCTGGGAAGCCACACACCTTTTCAACCCAGTTCTCTTTGTCTTACTCGCAAGATCAATTTTTGGCCAAATATTAAGCAAAATTGATGTTTTCCCATTGCTCTAAGCCTCCCCCCCCCCAACCATCATCCTTGTCCTTTTCTGTGTTTTTTTTTTTTTCCCTCCTTCCTTTCAGTGCATCCTTGGATTGCCTTGCCAGCTAATCAAGCTTTCAATTCATCCATTCATTCAGCAAATGATTACGATAAGCCGGACGGAAAGTTAGATCCTGGCAAGAGACAAGTAAGTAACATGTTCTCTTTTGTCAAACAGTTGTAAACTATTGGTGTTTCCAGATGCAAAAGTAGATCATCTCACGAGAGAAATTTGTCAGAAATATAGATTTGGAAGTCACAGGTGCGTCCATGATGTGAAAACACGAGAGTAGGTGAAATCAGAACCCATCTAACCAAAACCGTTCTTGGCAAGAGTATATAATTTAGGTATTTGCTTGCTCCTTGTTTCCTATCAAAATCTGGAGCTCTGTTTTCTTTCTTTTTTTTTTATTTGAGAAAGAGTGCGAGTGGGGGATAAAGAGCAGAGGGAAAGACAGGGAGAATCTTAAGCAGGTTCCATGTTCAGCACGGAGCCCTACATGGCACTCGATCCCACGACCCTGAGATCATGACCTGAGCCGAAATCAAGAGGTGGACGCTTCACCAGCTCAGCCACCAGGCGCCCTAGGGAGCTTCATTCTGTTCTGAAGAGGATACATTCTCCTGCAGGGCCATTTAAGAAACAGATCAAACTCAAGATTCTCCTTCTTCTCACCGTCGCCATTTGTTTTGCAAAAAGGAGCTGCTCTGACCCCTGACCATGATCAGAGCGAGTCACGGGTTCTTTCTGATACCTCTTCTTCACCCACAAGGGGTGGCCTCTATAGGGAAGCATATTTGGACAAGAACTGACATCTCAGCCAGGAGGTGTCATGCCAAGTCTTGTCTGGCTCCATTAGGCTCTCTGTTTTGGAATTTGCAGTTTGTAACCAGAGAGACTAGACCAGGGAGCATCGGGCATTGAGTTGGTAACGTATGTAAACTGGAGACTGAAATGACATTGACAGTATTTAAGCAGAGCAGAGAAAGCATGATTGGAAGAGAGAGACAGAGAGAAGCCAAGAGATCCTGTGACTTGACAAAGTGGGAATGCAAGAGAAGCTGCCTTGTTTCTTGACTGTTTTGGAATTCCTCGTGCTCTTTCCCCTTTAAGTACGGTTGTTCCCGACAGAATAACACAGACTTGAATCTGCTTTCTATTTGAGAAGCGCTTCCTCTGTCTTTGGCCGGTAAAGCAGGAGGTCTGTAGATCCAGGGAAAATAAATGATTTAAGTAAGCGGCAGTGTTTTTGAAAACGAGCTCACGTTCTCTTCTATGCATCCCCTGGTTGTCAGTGCTGCTTCTCATTCAAGCCCTTAGCTAGAAGCCAAAAGGGAACTTTGAGCTCACATGTAGTCCAGGCTGATGAGGATTATACCAGACAGAGCTTTGGAGACAGAGCCATGGGTAGAAGTAAAGTATATTTGCCTACATTACCCACACTGTGCTGCAAATGCCCCAAAAAGGGTGTGGCCTGATGCTATAGTCACTATGAGATTTGAGACCCCAGCCCAGTCTCTTTCCATCAGAGATTACTTTCCCTGTGGATAGACAGTCCTGTTCCACCTCGCCTTAATTTGACTATACGTGGAGTATTACACACTTAAGCACAAACTAGATTGTCCCAGAAAGAGTTACCAGGATATTAAAGGAGATAGTCATCTTAATTGAGAGAAGAGGTAGGAAGGATACAAAGCTACTATCTTCAATGCATGGAATCACATGATAACTACCAGTAGCAAATTGGTCTAGAGAGATAGAGAGATAGAGAGATGGATAGATATATAGATAGATAGATAGATAGATCTATACATATAGATATAAAGATAGATACAGATATATATACATATAGAGAGAGGCATATTATATTTTGTATTTATATCTAGGGCAAAGAGAACTTTCTTCTCAAAATGTATTAAACAGATTTTTTTTTCATTTTATCTTTTATTTTTTAAATTTTACATCCAAGTTAGTTAGCATATAGTGCAACAGTGATTTCAGGAGTAGATTCCTTAGTGCCCCTCACCCATTTAGCGCATCCCCCTCCCACAACCCCTCCAGTAACCCTCAGTTTGTTCTCCATATTTAGGAGTCTCTCCTGTTTTGTCCCCTCCCCCCTGTTTTTGTATTAGTTTTGTTTCCCTTCCCTTATGTTCATCTGTTTTGTCTCTTAAAGTCCTCATATGAGTGAAGTCATATGATTTTTGTCTTTCTCTGACTGACTAATTTCACTTAGCATAATACCCTCCGGTTCCATCCACGTAGTTGCAAATGGCAAGATTTCATTCTTTTTGATTGACGAGTAATACTCCATTGTGTGTGTGTGTGTGTGTGTATATATATATGTATATATATATATATATGTATGTATATATGTATGTATATATGTATATATATGTATGTATATATATGTATATATATGTATATATATGTGTGTGTATATATATATATCACATATATATGTGATATATACACATATATGTGTGTATATATATATATCACATATATATGTGATATATACACATATATATGTGATATATATATATATATATATATATATATATCACATCTTCTTTATCCATTCATCCATCAATAGACATTGGGCTCTTTCCATACTTTGGCTATTGTCGATAGTGCTGCTATAAACATGGGGGTGCATGTGTCCCTTTGAAACAGCATACCTGTATCCTGTAGATAAATGCCTAGTAGTGCAATTGCTGGGCCGCAGGGTAGTTCTCTTTTTAGTTTTTTGAGGAACCTCCATACCATTTTCCAGAGTGGCTGCACCAGCTTGCATTCCCATAAACAGATATTTTAAACTCATTCCAATCAGACCACCTTTGACCAAAGAAGTGGAGTTATCCAATGGGATTAGGCCAGTCGCAGAAGCTATATGGGTGCTAAACCATTGGGGATGTTTGGAAGGCAACCAGATTTTCCACTACAAACTATCTTTTTGTCTATCCAACATGAATACCTACTCCCTTTTTATAAGCTTTGCTTAAAATGTGCAGTATGCACACTCACCTCCCCTATCCAGAGAAAACGATTCAATATTTCATCCAGGTATTAAAGCCGAACCAAGTACAGTATCTCAGGGTTATGTATTGTCCTTGCTATCAAGTCCATAGGTAGCTGCCTCAGAGTGTGGTGACATATCCGAAAAATGACAATGTATCCATCCCCAGTGAATGCAGTATACAGTGGTGGAAAAGATTGGGGCAGCTAATAAAAATTCCCACTCAGAGAAGAGAATACTTAGTAAACAATATATTGATTCATAGTGTGTCTCACATGCCATCGGCTAGGATTACTGAAGGACCACTAGTCTCGCAAATTGAATTCATCAGACAATATTGAGCTTGTAATTTAGAAGGATTTCTTTTGTTCTTCATGCCCTGTTTCAACTGTATGGGTGCATCTTCTTTGTCCTTTGTCCTCCATAGGAACATATTCAATGGTCATTGAGAAGAATTCACATTTGGGGGGGGGCTGAAGGGGGTTGTACAGCCTGCTGTTGCCTGTGTTTGAGGAATGAGGGGTTGATGGGTGGGTAATCAAAGTCAAAGATTTTCCGGTCTTTTAAATGTGAGATTTATTTTTCTCTCTTAGAAACAGGGCTTTGTGCTCTGCTCACCACCCCCCACCCCCAGTCAACCTATAATCTTTGGTTTAATGGACTTTGTTTCCATCTTATTTTCCTACTTCTTTTTTAAACTTTTTTTTAACATTTTTTTATTACTGAGAGACAGAGACAGACAGAGCATGAGCAGGGGAGGAGCAGAGAGAGGGGGAGACACAGAATCGGAAGCAGCCTCCAGGCTTTGAGCTGTCGGCACAGAGCCCAACTCGGGAGTCGAACTCACGCACCACCGTGAGATCATGACCTGAGCCGAAGTCGGTCGTTTAACCGACTGAGCCACCCAGGCGCCCCATCAGCTTCTTACTTCTTAAACATACTGAGACCTTTTTGCTAGGAAAGCTTCTCTTAGAGTGTGATGGAGTTTATGTTATTATTTTTACGTATGTATTAAGAAGCTATTATTTATTGTGGCACCTGGGTGGCTCAGTTGGTTAAGCATCTGACTCTCGATTTTGACTCAGGTCATGATCTCACGGTTTTGCATCGGGTTCTGCACTATGTCAGTGCAGAGAGAGCCTGCTTGGAATTCTCTATCCCTCTCTCTCTCTACCCCTACCCCACTCATACTCTCTCTGTCAGAATAAATAAATAAACTTAAAAAAAATTAAAGAACTTACTATTTATTAATGATTTTCTAGGATAAACAACTTAATGGAAGACATAGGAGTTGAACACGAACAAAGGCTTGTAAAGACAAAAACGAACATCGTGTGTTTGAGGGGACCATGAGGAGAGTCTAACTGGAGTTGAGGATGTGTATTAGGGATATAGAAAAGAGGAAACTAACATTTCTTAAGTGCCTATTATGTAGCAGATAGGAGCGAGGCACTTTTCTGGTATTATTTCCCGAGCTTAATCCATAATCCATATGTAAGAATTGTCTATTGTACCATAAAATAGATCTAGAATCTCATCCCTTTCTCCAGTTCCGCCTGATTTTAGCCGCTTTCACCACCCCCTCAATTACTGCAATAACTTCCTGACTGGTCTGCTTGCTGACAATATTCAACTTAACCCAAAAGAGAAAAGAAAGAGAAAAGAGGAAAGAAAAACAAAGGAAAGGCAGGGATTGCCAGTAGGATTAAAGAATCCCGACGTAATGATACTCTGTTTACAAGAGAGGCACTTTCAATATAATGTCACAGGTAGTTGAAAGGAAATAGGCGACAAAGCATATGCCAAAATACATTAGTGTCGATGGAGGGTAAACTACCAAGGAGGTCGTGGTTGACGGAATCATATAGTCTTTTCCCCAGGCAACCCCCTTCACTGACATTACCCCCAAGTGCAGGACTGGCACTGACCGATCTCCGTCTCCCTTTTCCCCTCCGTCTCGACTTCCTCTTTCTCTCTCCCCTTTTTCCCTTCTCTTATTTTCTAATTCTTCCTTCGTTTTTTTTTAAAGTTTATTTATTGATTTTGAGAGAGACAGAGACAGCATGGGTGGGGGAGGGGCAGAGAGAGGGGGAAAGAGAGAGACACCCAAGCAGGTTCCATGCTGGCAGCACACAGACCGCCTCGGGGCTTGAACTCACGACACCGTGAGATCATGACCTGAGCCAAAACCAAGAATCAGATGCTTAACTGACTAAGCCACCCAGGCGCCCCTAATTCTTCCTCTCCTTAATTAGCCACAGAGTAGAATTGCCTACAGGGCTGAAAATTCACCTGGGGGACAACCTATAGGCTATACGTGAAAGCCTTCCAAAAATCCTAGTGTCTCCTCAGGACACAGGCAACACCGTTAAATCACTGGCTTCTTGGCTCTGCAAATCTTCCAGGAAGGACCTTCACTGTATTTGGTAAAATAGTTATTACGTGGAAACTTAAAAGGATGTTCAATATAAACTACACTAACACCAGATATAACAGATTTCAAGAAAAAAAGGAGTAATAGAAGGAAAGGAAATATTATAATCATAGAAGATCAAGTCATCAAGGAGATATAACAATCGTAAACGTGTATATGCCTGGGGCGCCTGGGTGGCTCAGTCGTTTGAGTGTCCAACTTCATTTCAGGTCATGATCTCGTGGTTCATGAGTTTGAGCCCTGCTTCGGGCTCTCTGCAGTCGGGACAGAGCCTACTTCAGATCCCCTGTCCCCCCCTTTCCCTGCCCCTTCCCCACTTGTGCTCTCTCTCTCACACACACACACACAAATGAAAAAAATGAAAGAAATAAAAATAAATAAATATGTCTATGCCTCATAACAAATAAAATCATGTTAAGCTACACTTGACAGACTTAAAATGATAAATAAGTAAGGATGAAATCATATTTGGAGATGCAGCATTCTTTCTCAGCAATAGATAGAACCATTAGACAAAAACTCAGTGAACACATAGATGATATGCATTATTTTATCAACCACCTTGACTAAATTGATATGTATAGATAACTATGCCCAACAATTGCAGAATATACATTATTTTCGAGGGCAGGGGCGTATGTTACATTAAACGACACGGAACATATTCTGGGCCGTAAAACAAGCCCTCGTAAATTTAAAAAAGTTGAAATCACCTGAGTATGTTCTGACCACAAAGGAATTACCTTTCGGATAACAAAGGATAGCAATAGGATATCTTGGGGAAACCTTGCATGTTAGAAAATTAACCAATACACTTCTAAGATACCCGCAAGCCAGAGAAGAAATCGCAGGAGAAAACAGAGGAAATATTTCGTACTGAATAATTGTTAAAACATTAAAGGGCAGAGGTTGTGGGATATAACCAAAGCGGTGCATAATTATAGAGGAATACGTAGGCTTCAATACTTACATTAGAAAGAAAGAATGATTCTCAAAGCAATGACCTAAAGCAGGGGTCAGCAAATTATAGCCTTCATGCCTTACCTGGACCACCACCTATTTTTGTAAATAAAGTTTTATTGGGACACAGTCATGCCCATTAGTTGTCTATGGCTACTTTTGCTCTACAATGGCAGAGTCCAGGAGTGGCAACAGAGATCATATGGCCTGCAAAGCGTAGAGTATTTACTGTGTCTCTTTTCCGAAAAAGTTTGCTGACCCCTGGCCTAAAGTCCCACCTTAATAAACTAGATGAAAACCAAAAGAGCAAAAGAAACCCAAAGTAAGTGGAAGGAAGGAAATAAAAACAAGGGCGTGTTACCACAAAATAGAAATCAGAGAAACAGAATACCTAACCCCAAGCGTGGTTTAAGATCTGAGTTAGCAAAACTGGGAGATTAATCTTGACAAGGTACAAAGGGCTACCACCCAAACGTACTTCCTGGAAAAAATTTTCTGAAAATTACCCCTAAGGTTGATAAAGAACATCTACAGAAAATGTAATTGGCTTATATCGTACTTAGTGATACAATTATGAATGCTTTCTTCTGAAGATCAGGAACAAGGCATTGTCCTGGAGATACAGGCCATTACACTAAAGAAAAAAAAAAAATCACTGGAAAGCAAGAAAACTGTCTCTATTGTCCTATAGATCATCTTATGCCACAGTAAAAACGAATAAGTGAATTTAGCAAGGAAGAAGGATATAGGTCAATAAGCAAATGTCAAATTAAATGTGAAAACTTAAGGTCACTTAAAGTCATAACAAAGTAAGGATCAATTGAAAAAATTATATATAAGCTCTCTATGCTGAAAAAGGCAAAATATTAATAACAGAACTCAGAGGAGATGATAATAAGTTGAATTATATAACTTTTTAAAAATATAATTTATTGTCAAGTTGGCTCACATACAGCGTTTACACTGTGCTCTTGGTTTCGGGGGTAGATTCCCGTGATTCATTGCTTACATACATCACCCAGTGCTCATCCCAACAAGTGCCCTCCTCAGTGCCCATCACCCATTTTCCGCTCTCCCCCAGCCCCCCCCATCACCCCTCAGTTTGTTCTCCGTATTTAAGAGTCTCTTATGGGTGTTTATGGATCAAAGTCTCAATATTGATGAGATATGAATACTTCCCATATTATCCATGCATTCTGCACAATCTTAAATGCTAATTCTGGAAAGAACTTTTGTAGAAATTGATAAACTAGGTTCCATACAGAAATTCAAAGAACCAAGGACATCAGAATAAATTGTGAAAAATAAAATACCAATTAAACTTGTAATAGCCAAAGGACATTCATGCAGAAGGGCTTTTAATTATTTCTGTGGCTGATCTGTTTGGCACAAAAATACTCCACCCACAGTGTATGAAATTATACCCTCAGTAACTTTGCCTTCTCCTCTGTTTCCCCTTTTATCCTAAAAAGCCAACTACATCAACCACTGTAGTTATTTTTTTTTTTTAAGAAAAATATTGCTTCTCAATGACGCCCAAGGTAGGACAGAATGACAGGAGTGGACGTTTACAGGAAAGGAGGCAAGACACTGAATATGGGATCGAAATGGACAGAAAGACATAAAACACTATTGAGAACATTAAAGATAAATATTGCCTATTCCCAAATTTTATTGAAGGCTAATCCCTGGCATTGGGAGAGGAGAAATTTTGACCCAAACAGTGAATCTTCCTGAAAATCCTCTTTAGAGATCTACCTAAAATCCCCAGTCATTAAGCAACTACTTAAAAAGAAAGCAGAGTTGGGCTAAGAGCTAGACTTCCTCAGTTTCCTTTTCTCCATTTCACCTGAATCGTTTCAAATACCAAGTTAACTGGGAAAATATTTATAGGAAACCAAATTGAAAGCTCTCCTAGGATTCTTTTCTATTTAGAACTGTGGCCCTGAGAAACAATTCATTTTGTATGACCACATTTTTAGTTTTTGACATTTCCACAATGACTGGGTCATTTTCTCTAGATCAGTATTATGCTTTAGAAGACAAAACTAACCCTGTTACCCTACTACCCAAATGCGACACAGACACAGTGACATGCCGTGAAGTAGAACACAAGGAACTAAATATTTAATCGTATTTCATTTGTGTTAACCGTTTTGATACAGGATGAACTGAAATTTCAGTGTTACAATGTCCCCGATGTAATCTTATTTCATTTAAATTTTGGCAATATCACTTGGTTTTAAATTAAAAAAGGAGATTATATCTGAGGTGCCTGGGTGGCTCGGTCGGTTAAGCGTCCGACTTCAGCTCAGGTCACCATCAAACGGTTGGGTCCGTGGGTTCGAGCCCCACGTCAGGCTCGGATTCAGTGTCTCCCTCTCTTTCTGCCCCTTCCCTACTCGTGCTCTGTCTCTCCCTCGGCCTCAAAAATAAATTAACATCAAAAAAGAAAGTAGATTATAAGAATACAGTTTCTGGGGCACCTGGGTGGCTCAGTTGGTTAAGCAGCCGACTTCGGCTCAGGTCATGATCTCACGGTCCATGAGTTCGAGCCCCGCGTCGGGCTCTGTGCTGCCAGCTCAGAGCCTGGAGCCTGTTTCAGATTCTGTGTCTCCCTCTCTCTGACCCTCCCCTGTTCATGCTCTGTCTCTCTCTATCTCAAAAATAAATAAATGTTAAAAAAAATTTTTTTTAAATTAAAAAAAAAGAATACAGTTTCTAAGTTATGAACAACACAAAAGTTAGGGGCACCACGCCCCCATGCCGTCAAAACTCCATTTAACTTTTGACTCCCCCAAAACTTAATAGCCTACTGTTGACTGCCTTACTGTTAACAGAAACAGTCGATTAACACATATTTTGTTTGTTATGTCCTGTATTCTTACAATAAAGTAAGCTAGAGAAAAGAAAATGTTATTAAGAAAATTATAGGGGTGCCTGCGTGGCGCAGTCGGTTAAGCGACCGACTTCAGCCAGGTCAGGATCTCGCGGTCCGTGAGTTCGAGCCCTGCGTCAGGCTCTGGGCGGATGGCTTGGAGCCTGTTTCCGATTCTGTGTCTCCCTCTCTCTCTGCCCCTCCCCCGTTCATGCTCTGTCTCTCTCTGTCCCAAAAATAAATAAAAATGTTGAAAAAAAATTAAAAAAAAAAAGAAAATTATAAAGAGAGAAAATACATTCACAATACTGTACTGTAAACATCTGCATACAAATGGACCCACACAGTTCAAACCTATGTTGTTCAAAGTCAACTGGGTAAACATTTTGATGAATATGCTTCCAAATGTCAAAAATAGAGATAGCAATCTGTAAGAATTATTTGATGCTTACCCTTTAAGAGCATCAAAATACTGTTAAATAGCTTATCAGGCTTTTTCAAATATACTTTAAAAAAAAAGCATTGAATGCTACATTCTGTTACCATGTTAGAGGAAAATTAGAATATTAAAATTAAAAAAAGAATATTAAAATCACGTCAGACTACTTTCTTACTAAATATAATTATTTTACTCACTAGAAAAAATATTTTCTTATGACGAATTCTACTTTATGTATGTTTTTAATATCTTTATTAAATGTACTATAGAAATATTTATACAATGTATAATCATTTCAGATTATACTTCTTATAAGGCTAAAATGTATACTGCCAAAAGACAAGTTTAATAATGATTTTTTAAATTGATAGAATATGATTTGGATTTACCCTTAGCGTTTATGTGCCTTTTAAATTTTATTTAACTAATCTTAACTAATTTTATTTAACTAATCTTCTATTGCTAGATGTGTAGTTGCTTTTCATGTTTGTTCTGGCAAACAATTTTGCAGGAATATCCTTGCACAGATAGATGTCTGTGTATTATAAGGGTGTCTATAGAATATATTTCTAGGAATGCATTTTCTGAATCAAAGAAAATATGCATTTTACAATGCTATGTTGCCAAACTGCCCTCCAAAGAGGCTGTACCACTTTATACCCCTTCCAAAATGGATAGGTTGTGTTTTTTCCTGGCATCCTTATCAACAATGACTTTTGTGCAACTTTTTCTACTCTATAAGCAAAGATTTGCTCTATAATATCTCATCGTTATTATAATTAATTTTTGGTTAGGCTGAGTGATTATTATATGTTTATTAACCCTAAATGTTTTTTCTTCTTTGAATTGCTTGTTCATGTCCATTTTTTTTTCCTAGTGTACTGCTTCCTTCTCATTGAATTTTAAGAATTTCTATATTATGGGGTGCCTGGGAGACTCAATTAGTTGAGTATCTAACCCTTGATTTTGGCTCAGGTCATGATCTCGCAATTCATGGGTTCCAAACTTCACGGAGCTCTGTTCTGACAGCTCAGAGCCTGCTTGGGATGCTCCCCCTCTCTCTCTGCCCCTCCCTGGCTGGCACACGTGAGCTCTCTCTCTTAAACTAAGTCAACTTAAAAAAAATGAATTTCTATATTATAGTAAAGAAATCATTCTTTTATGTCCTTTTTGAAACGGACCATAAAACTTATCTATACAAAATTACTGGTAAGTAGATAATACTGTTAACTTTTTTAAAAAAAACTTAAACAATTTGTAAAAATTGTTGAATAAAATTCGTCTCGCCTAAATTTGTAGATAATTTTGTAAGAGAAAAATGAACTTGACGTACATTGAATGTCTGCTTTGTGTTAGAAACTCTGCTGTGTGTGTTTATGTACATTTTCTGTCTAAATCCTTCCTAAGACCTAGTCAGGGGGTTATTTTTCATCTCTAGTGCTACAGATGAGGAAACAGAATTAAATAATTTAAGCAAATTAGTCAAGGACTAGCAGCCAGTAAACAGAAGTAGGACTTTAACCTGTGTCTTTCGGATTATACAGTCTAGGTGTTGAAAGATTTCAGTCATGATTTATCACATCACCTATGTCTTGCTCAAGGAAAGCAATCAGTAACATTGTTTGAAAAACTGAGTGAATATTAAGAATATTGTCAAGTAGATCAGCTTGACCGAAAAGCGTTCAAATACATGGCAATGAGTCTACTGTTGCAGAGAATTAACATATATTAAGGGAAAGTTTAAAGTCGTCTTTTTAGAAGAACTGCATCAAAAATATATGTGCAACACATCAAGGAACATGTAGCTAATTTCCAAGCCTGAAAAATGTTTATTTCGTAGCCTCACGACCCCAACCTTTGAGTGGGTAATTAAGTGATAACATAGGCTACATTTGCATCATGCTGCTGACAACTCTGTCTTCTTATTTGGCCATATAGAAGCAGTCATGCTGTCTGCACAGAAAAAAAAAAAAAAAAGAGAGACTAATGTTTTTGTTCCAACTAAATCTCCAGGACACAAACGGTGTCTCAGAATAAAAATCTTAGGGAAAATGATAAATTTTTGTAGCTATCAATCAGTTGAACAACATACACTAACACAAAAAGAGGAACATAAAATACAGCCACTCAATTAATCTCTTCTCCTGCCTCTGAATATATAAATGAATTTTACTTCTGTACAAATACAGGTGGGGAGCAGCAAAGAAAGGTATTCCATAAATTAGTAAAATAGGACATTGAAAATGATACCATTCTAAGAAACATTAGCCCTTGCCACCTTTACCAGTTAGTTCATCTAAACGAATGATTTGATCATGTTTGAAGAACCTATTCCATAAGCATTTTTTAAATTTCTTACGGTTTATTCATTTTTCAGAGGCAAAGACAGAGCGTGAGTGGGGAAGGGGCAGAGAGAGAGGAAGACGCAGAATCGGAAGCAGGTTCCAGGCTCCGAGCTGTCAGCACAGAGCCCCACGTGGGGCTGAAACTCACAAACCGTGAGATCATGACCTGAGCCGAAGTCCGACGCCCAACCGACTGAGCCACCCAGGCGCCCCCATAAGCATTTTTAATTGAAGTTTACATATGAGTAGCTTTTGCTAATATTTAAAAAATTAATTAGACATAGCACAGAATATTAAGTCATTTAAAATAGAAGAACCCTTGGATCATCTAGACCAGCGTTGTTTCTCAACTCTTGACTCTGTATTAGAATTCATCTATTGATGGGACCCTGATACGTTGTTTTTTGAAAAGCCCACCTGAGTATTTGTTTTAATGTATAGACATAGTTGAGAATCACTAATCTTCTTATGTCTGGTTAGTTTGAAATCATGTTTGCCCCGGACACAATTTTATAGCAAAATTAAAAAGTTCAGAGATACTTGGCCAGGACTCCTTTTTTATCTTATAGCAGCAATTAATTTGCACTCTTTTAACGTTTTTTTTTTCTCTTAAGTGACTTTGATGTCACTGACTTTTAAGTCATTGTCTCAAGCAGCTTTATCATTTATAAACAGTCAAGCTTCAAATTTAACCATTTCATAATTCCGTAAGCAAATATGTTTGAGTAATCAAAATGATACTCTCTTTTTATGCTTGATAAATCTCTTCTTATTCTTTAAATTTCACTCTCTCTGTGAAACCTTCCTGCATATGCTCCCACAGCAATTTTTACTTGACTGTGTCAGGTAAGTTATGTCCATAATTAAAAAATGAATATAAAATATTTAAAAAATTTTTATTTACATTTATTTATTTTTGATAGACAGAGAGAGACAGAGCACAAGTAGGGGAGGGGCAGAGATAGAAGGAGACAGAGAATCCGAAGCAGGCTTCAGGCTCCGAGCTGTCAGCAGAGAGCCCAACGTGGGGCTCGAACTCACAAACCGCAAGATCATGACTTGAGCTGAAGTCGGATGCTTAACCAACTGAGCCACCCAGGCGCCACTGAATATAAAATATTTAATGCATGTAATTTCATAATCACTTCATCATTAACTTATTTTTGTCATAACAGTTCTTGGTGTAGGAGATTAAGCATATAGATTATCTGACAAAAATGTTATTATCAACGACAGTATACACACACTTGTATCATTAAATTTATATATTGTATAATATAATATATTAATTTTACATAATATTAATATAATATATTATATATAATTAATATAAAATTATATTATATTATATTATATAATGATGTGACAGTTTTGTCTTTAGCATGGAGATGAAAAGCATTTTCAACGAAGGTTTTTTCAAAGAAACAAGAGGAACAGATCCAAACTGGCCAAAATGGGGGCTAGTGTCCAGAGGTGAATACTCTAAGATTTCTTTTTTTTAATGTTTTAAATTTTTATTTTTTAATATATATATTTTTTTATTTTTTAAAGTTTATTTATTTATTTTGAGAGAGAGATAGAGAGACAGAGCTCTTGAGCAGGAGAGGGGCAGAGAGAGAGGGGTATAGAATACCAAGCAGGCTCTTCACTGGCAGCACAGAATCCCATGCAGGGCTCAATCCCACGGATCGTGAGATCAGACTTGAGCCGAAACCAAGAGCTGGATGTTCAACCACCTGAGCCACCCAGGCGACCCCGTATCTTTTTTTTTTTAATTTTTTTTTCAACGTTTATTTATTTTTGGGACAGAGAGAGACAGAGCATGAACGGGGGAGGGGCAGAGAGAGAGGGAGACACAGAATCGGAAACAGGCTCCAGGCTCTGAGCCATCAGCCCAGAGCCCGACGCGGGGCTCGAACTCACGGACTGCGAGATCGTGACCTGGCTGAAGTCGGACGCTTAACCGACTGCGCCACCCAGGCGCTCCCCCCCGTATCTTTTTTTAAAGATTTTATTTTTAAGTCATCTCTACACCCACATGGGGCTCAAACTCATGACCCCAAGATCAAGGGTCACATGCTCCACTCACTGAGTCAGCTAGGTGCCCTTAAGATTTCTTAATAAATGTGATTTGTTTAGTCATTGAGAAGTCGTAGTGATTGAGAATATAAGCTGTTTAATTCATACGAATATATACACTGACATTTTACTCTAAGAAGATAATCTTCAAAGGCATTAGACATGCTAGGGCTAATTTAATCATCACATTAAAAAGCTCGTTTAGGGGTGTAGAAAGGTACATAAGTCAAGTAATCAGTGTGTGACCAGTTACTAATCATTTGCATGGGATTTTGATGTGAAAAGGTCAAAGCAAATTGACACATTTATTTACCAGAGTAGAGGCTAAACAAACTAAGTCCTTAGAAGATCAGAAACAAAGGCATTTCTCTCTCGGGACAGCCGTAAACTCTCATGAGATTTAGGAAAGATTAGAAAACAAGCCACCCAGTACTTGGAATGCGTTGATACAGCATTGCATGCAAGTTGGCGGTGCTACTGATTCCAGCCTCGTAAGGAGACACACTTAACCACACTTTCTGCTTCTGCTAAGCCTTCAACCTCGTATAAATCGTATAAATACAAAGTCCATCTGCGGTCATTCCTCGTTCCTCTTCCAAATGAAAAACCACTCAAGAATGCGGTGTCAGTACTGACCACAGTGTTCGGCATAAAGTGAGAGCCGGATATGTGTTATAATGAACGAATAAGTGAGGGTGAACTAGACGACGTGTATCTTTTAACTTTCTAGTGCTACCATGAAGATTAAATGAGATAGTATATGCAAATACATGGCAGACGCTAGCATTATCTAGCATACAGTTAGCACTGAAAATTTTAAAATATTAAAATTAGTAAGGTAGTTAAATAACATATATGTCATCTAGGGGCGCCTGGGTGGCTCGGTCGGTTGGGTGGCCGACTACAGCTCAGGTCATGATCTCGCGGTCTGGGGGTTCGAGTTCCACGTCGGGCTCTGTCCTGAGCGCTCAGAGCCTGGAGCCTGCTTCCGATTCTGTGTCTCCCTCTCTCTCTGCCCCTTCCCTGCTTGCTCTCTCTCTCTCTCTCTCTCAAAAAATTATAAACAATAAAAAAATTTAACTTAATAATTTAATTTAATTTAATTTGGTTTTGTTTATTTTATTTGGGAGAGAGTGAGCAGGGGAGAGGGCCAGAGAGAGAGACAGAAACTCTTAAGCAGGCTCCACGGTTTTGCCGCACACTTTTTAGTGTTTTGGAAAAAGGAGCGCTGAAGAGATCATAAAACCCATGGTGGTTTCCCCCCACCAGATGAAGAAAGATGATAAATGCCATCATTGACACACCTCAGGTCAAATTAAGGAAACATAGGCTACCAATGTGAGCCTATCACAGAGAGGGGGCATTTTTCCAAGGTGATAATTCTCATGCCACTATACAGATAACCCATCTGTATCCGTCTTTTCTGAACAGTTAGTGCCTCCATAAAACCGGCGTATTTTATGAGATGGAACAATGCCGTACAAACATATGGACCAAAGTATAAACAAGCCAAAGATGCCTAACAAGAAATTTGTGTAGTAAGACACAATTTCCAAAACAATCGCCTTCTCCTAATTTATGTTTCGAAATCAGAAGAATTAGTCTTGGATATCCTAAGAACTAAAATTTAAACTCAGAGGAGACTAAAGTTAATGGAAGGGGTGCGTGTGTGTGGGGGGGGGTGTGGGTGTGTGGGTGTAAAGCAATCAGATATATATATTTCTATGTAGGTGACAATTTAAGTTTTTTTTAATGTTTATTTTTGAGAGACAGAGACAGCGAGAGCGGGGGAGGGCAGAGAGAGAGACACAGAATCTGAAGCAGGCTCCAGGCTCTGAGCTTTCAGCACAGAGCCCGACACGGGGCTCGAACCTATGAACTGTGAGATCATGACCTGAGCCAAAGTTGGGTGCCCAACCGACTGAGCCACCCAGGCGCCCCTGTAGGTGACAATTTATATCAGGGAGGAAAATGCTCTAGGATCACAGAGAAGACATATATGGTGTCATATACGGTGAACAATTTCTCTTCAATTTTAGTACGTAGTCAACGACTTCTATATTCGTATGTTTCTGTGAAAACCCAATTTAAGAAAGCTGTTCAGCTGGAAAAATTATAAACAATAAAAATTTCATGGAAAGTTGTAAAAGTAGGCGTCTACCAAAATGAGACACTTGAGATTATAGTTTTCTGTTTTCCGGTCTTTTTTTAAACTTTGTTTTAATGTTTATTTCTGAGAGAGAGAAAGAGAGAGTGAGCACGAGTGCACTAGCGGGGTTGGGGCAGAGAGAGAGGGAGACCAGATCCAAAGTGGGCTTCAGAGCTGTCAGCTTGGAGCCAGATGTGGGGCTCAAACTCATGAACCACGAGATCATGACCTGAGCCAAAGTCCCATGCTTAACTGACTGAGCCACCCAGGCACCTCCAGTCCTTTTGTAAACTACTACTCACATACACACAAATATAAATTGGTGGACAGAATACACAAAACTGACCCTTTTGGGGCGCCTGGGTGGCTCAGTCCGTTAAGCCTCCAACTCTGGCTCAGATCATGATCTCGCGGTCCGTGAGTTCGAGCCCCACGTCAGGCTCGGTGCTGACAGCTCAGAGCGTGGAGCCTGCTTTGGATTCTGTGTCTCCCTCTCTCTCTGCCCCTCCCCCACTCACAGTCTGTGTCTCTCTCTCAAAAATAAACATTAAAAAACAAAACAAAACAAAACTTACCCTCTGAAGTTGTTAAATGACTCTTTGCAACCCCCACCCAACAAGATACTTTGATTCATTTGGTAGAGGCATGGAAAATCATATTATTGTTTCAGAAAACCTTTTATTGCTCCCACACTCAACTTATTCTAACGCATGTTGAGGAATGTCGTCAAATAGGACTGAGGTCAAATGCTTTACCAAAAACCAAAAAAAGTTTATTTAGGGTTTCTTACTGGCCCTTCAGTAACAAATTCAATGATAATAGTGTAACTTCTTAAACTTCACGTGTTTTTCTCATGCCCTTGTCAAGATTCTGAGGGAGACTGAGGGTGGGAAAATAAACTTTATCTTTGGTCTACACACATACAGACACACACAAAGTTCATTAATTTCTCCTTTTAGAGAAGTTCCAGTTTGTCGTTTCCGGTCTGTGTGACTTCAAATATATGACTTATGCCAAAGTATTTACTCTTAGTTATTATTTTGTCACAGGGCCAGAATCTGATCTTAGGCTCTCCAGAACCATTTATTTTTATTTTTTTTAACGTTTATTTATTTTTGAGGCAGAGAGAGAGCATGAACAGGGGAGGGGCAGAGAGAGAGGGAGACACAGAATCGGAAACAGGCTCCAGGCTCTGAGCCATCAGCACAGAGCCCAACGTGGGGCTCAAACTCACGGACCGCGAGATCATGACCTGAGCCGAAGTCGGACGCTTAACCGACCGAGCCACCCAGGCGCCCCGTCTCCAGAACCATTTAACCTAAGGGAATGGACTATGAAATCCTCGATTCATGGTCTATTTGCAGACAAGAGAAATAGAGAAGAAAGTGCAAAATGAAGATGTAAGCACACACTCAAAACATTTTAGACCATGAATTTAAAAAAATATGGTAAATTATATATTTGCAAGATCTATGATAGCTCTTCCCCATCATACTGAGAATTTGAATTCTGAAAATAAATTAACTCATCAATCATAATACAGCATGAATATAATTGCCCTCAATTTGGCTGGTAAATGATGATTTAATCATAAATTTTGATTAATTGCTTTCTATCTGTCTTCCTGACAAATCAACTCACATATTTTGCTTTATTTATTTATTTTTATTAAGTTCAACCATTACCTCTTGGACTTCAAATTTTATCTGAGAGATAACTTTTTTTTAAGTTTATTTATTTATTGGGGCGCCTGGGTGTCTCTGTCGGATAAGCGTCCGACTTCGGATCAGGTCATGATCTTGCGGTCTGTGGGTTCGAGCCCCGCGTCGGGCTCTGTGCAGACAGCTCAGAGCCTGGAGCCTGCTTGGGATTCTGTGTCACCCCGTCTCCCCGTCTCCCAGCCCCTCCCCTGCTCGTGCTCTGCCTCTCAATAATGAATAAGTGTTAAAAAATTAAATATTAAAAAAAAGTTTACTTACTTATTTTGAGAGAGAGACAGAGCACCAGCAGGCGAGGAGCAGAGAGAGAGGGAGCGAGACTGAATCCCAAGCAAGCTGCGTGCTGTCAGCACAGAGCCCGACGCGGGGCTGGAACTCACAAACCGTGAGATCATAACCTGAGCCGAAGTCATGAGCAGAAGCCAAGAGGCAAACGGTTAGTAACCAACGGAGCCACCCGGGCACCCCTCTCCGGGAGACATGTTTGACAAAAGAAGCATTTGCCAAATTATCGCACGTCTGAAACTACTGGAATTACGCACTTGGAAATAAGACAAGTGAGCTGAGGTCAGGTTTCTTGTTGATGTCGATACTCGATTCCAACACCAGGGGGCTGGGAAGCATTTTAAGGTCGTTTGCTTGCTTGCTTATTTACTCCCGTCTTCAGAGGCCACACTTCTTTTTTTTTTTCAACGTTTATTTATTTTTTGGGGGGGGACAGAGAGAGACAGAGCATGAACAGGGGAGGGGCAGAGAGAGAGGGAGACACAGAATCTGAAGCAGGCTCCAGGCTCCGAGCCATCAGCCCAGAGCCCGACGTGGGGCTGGAACTCACGGACCGCGAGATCGTGACCTGGCTGAAGTTGGACGCTTAACCGACTGCGCCACCCAGGCGCCCCCAGAGGCCACACTTCTGATGTCACTTTCGTCAGGGGTCAGGGGTTGCAAGCTTCCGTGGCATCCGTCAGATTCCCTACTTGAGACCTCACGCAACTGGATGCCAGGCCATACATTCGTGCTGGGGTTCCAGAAAAAGAATATAGTTCAGGGGGAGTCTTAGGGCCTTTGGAGGGAATGTTGGAATTGCCCTCTTGGGAGACACAAGACATATCATAGGATTGTTCACCAAGTCCAGCTTAGTTCCATGGACTATCATTTTACATCTCACAAGACTCTCAGCCTCCTTTCTTCACTACCCTTTCACTGCATTCACCTGCCAGGAAGCCCATCTTGCTGGGGCTCCCGCGTGTAGTCATGTAGGATGTTCCCAGGCTGTGCGGTCTCTTTATGGGTTTATTTGGACAGAGAGAGAGGACCAGCGAGCAGGGGAGGGGGAGAGAGAGAGAGGGGGACAGAGGATCTGAAACAGGCTCAGGGCTGACAGCAGAGAGCCCAGATGTGGGGCTGGAACTCACGAACCTTGAGATCATGACCTGAGCTGAAGTCGGATGCTCAACTGACTGAGCCACTCGGGGGCCCCAGTGTGGTTTAGATTACAGTGTGAGTGCCTCTTTCCAGGGCAGGTGAACATACACCTTCACAGTCGTTTGCTGTCTCCATACCTGGGTCTAACCTAATATTCCCTGTTCTATCTTTTGATTGCTGAACAGGAGATAAAAATCACACTACCATACCAATGGCTTCCCATGCAGATTTAGTCTTCATCCTGCACTGAGCCATAAATGCTGCCAAACACTCCTCTTTCCCTTATCCATTCTCTCTCCCCTTGTCCACTGTGGCTGTTCTCTATTCTCCTCCGAAGTCTGCATTACCATCTGTTCCCCTCCCTCTAATCAGATGAAACGAATTCTTCCTCACTGAGAAAATGTAAGAAAGATCCTCCATTAAGGGACAACCACAAGTTCTAGACCAAAACAGCATCCCGCATCCTCGGCAGTAATAATCTTGCCGGGGCACCCGGGGGGCTTAGTCGGTTAAGCCGCCGACTCTTGATTTCAGTTCACGTCATGATCTCACGGTTCACGGGTTCGAGCCCCACTTCAGGCTCTGAGCTGACAATATAAGGCCTGCTTGAGCTTCTGTCTCTCTGCTCGCCCCCCCCCCCAAAATAAACATAAAAAATAATCTTGTCACCTATAATCTGCCTCCCATTTACTCCCACGTTCTTAGCAACTTATCTTCATTTCTTATCCTCTCGCCTTGATCTTTGGCTTTCTCATCTATACTGGCTCCTTCCCACCAACATTTATATATTCTGAAGCCTCTTCCAACAAGCAAGCAAGAGGCAGGGAGGGAGGGAGAGAGGGAGGGAGAGATTCCACTCACTCCATATGTCTCATGATTTTTACAACCAAACTTTATGAACGGGTTATCTGTTCTCACTGTGTTCACTATTTTGCCTCCTACTTATTCGTCATCCCAGCACCCTCTGGATTTAGATACTTCTATGAAATTTCTTACACAAAGATCACCTAGAAATTCTTCACTGTGTACCTCACGGATACATCCCTGTATTTACCTTATTAGGTTTCTCTTATATCTGTCAATGTCGATCATTCCTTCCTTCTTACAATGCCTTCTTTGAATTCTGTGAAATCATTTTTTCTATTTTTGTTTTCTGCTCTAATTGCTTCATCACTTGTCTTCAGAGGAATCCTTATTTCCTCCCCACCCCTTAAATGCTATTGTTTTTAAAGTTTGGGGCGCCTGGGTGGCGCAGTCGGTTGAGCGTCCGACTTCAGCCAGGTCACGATCTCGCGGTCCGGGAGTTCGAGCCCCGCGTCGGGCTCTGGGCTGATGGCTCGGAGCCTGGAGCCTGTTTCCGATTCTGTGTCTCCCTCTCTCTCTGCCCCTCCCCTGTTCATACTCTGTCTCTCTCTGTCCCCCAAAAAATAAATAAACGTTGAAAAAAAAATTAAAAAAAAAAAAGTTTTATTCTAAGCCCCTTTTTTAAGTGTTTATTTATTTTGAGAGAGAGAGAAAGCAGGGGAGGGGCAGAGAGAGAGAGAGAGAAAAGACAGAGAATCCCAAGCGGGCTCCGCGTTGTCAACACGGAGCCTGACACGGGGCTGGAACCTACAAACCGTGAGATTATAACCTGAGCTGAAACCACAAGTCGGAGGCTTTACCAAGGGAGCCACCCAGGCCGCCATTTAAGCCCTTTTTTATCCTGTATACTCTCATGTCCACACCTTTAATATACCGATAATGCCCTAATCTTGAAGTCTGGCCTACCTATCTGTCCTGTTATAGAGTCAAATACACCTCTCTCAACCGGACATGTTCCTATGGATGCTCCAAAGATTCATAACACTTAACATGCTCCCAAATTAAACTCCCTCTACTCTTACTTCCTGTTTTGTTCCCCCCTCATTATAACACAGGGAATGGGCATTTTAATGCACCCGGTAACCCCAGTTAGAATTTTTTTAACTTTTTTTTTTTTATTTATTTTTGAGACAGAGAGAGACAGAGCATGAACGGGGAGGGGCAGAGAGAGAGGAGACACAGAATCGGAAGCAGGCTCCAGGCTCCGAGCCATCAGCCCAGAGCCCGACACGGGGCTCGAACTCACGGACCGCGAGATCGTGACCTGAGCTGAAGTCGGACGCTTAACCGACTGAGCCACCCAGGCGCCCCACCGGTAACCCCAGTTAGAAACCTGGTTTCTTCGTCTTCCTTGCCTTTCTCTGCAATACTCCACCAAGCAGTCGTTCCTCCTGCCTGGTATCCTCCCGCCTGGAAAAGAATCAGTCTGTTCTTTTCTAACCCTGCTGCCGCCTCCTGTGTTCATCTTGTTTCAGCCCGAATGACCCCAGTAGCCTTTTCCCTACACCCACTGTTATCCCCACGAGCCACCCTCCCCACCATCCCCGCCAGCCAGAGTCTGCATTCTAAATCTGCATTTTTTTTTAATTTTTTTTCAATGTTTTTATTTATTTTTGGGACAGAGAGAGACAGAGCATGAAGGGGAAGGGTCAGAGAGAGAGGGAGACACAGAATCGGAAACAGGCTCCAGGCTCTGAGCCATCAGCCCAGAGCCCGACGCGGGGCTCGAACTCACGGACCAGGAGATCGTGACCTGGCTGAAGTCGGACGCTTAACCGACTGCGCCACCCAGGCGCCCCTCTAAATCTGCATTTTAATAAGGCCACCCTCAGTTCCCCCTCACGTTTCTGGGGCGTCTTTCCTGGATCTCAAAACATGTTTTAGAGGTTTCCCTTCCATATTTCCACAGCATTTAGCTCATCGATGGCACTTAACCCAACAGTTTTTATCTGTTTGAGTGCTTAATTTTTTGTGTCTTTCGCCCAGGTTGCATATGGGTTTCGGTCTCTGCCTACCTCTTGTTTAAAAAAAAAATAAGAAGAATTCAACCAAGTAAATTTAAAGATCAAATATCCTATTTTTAAAATTTTTTTCAATGTTTATTTATTTTTGAGGGGCACAGAGACAGAGCGCCAGCAGAGAGGGAGACACAGAATCCGGAGCAGGCTCCAGGCTCTGAGCTGTCAGCACAGAGCCCGACACAGGGCTCGAACTCACAAACTGCGAGATCATGACCTGAGCCGAAGTCAGATGCTTAACCAATTGAGCCACCCAGGCGCCCCTATCAAATATGCTTTATTAAATGATTCATGAATGGGCCAGCACCCCACCTAGCAAATAGAGGGGAGCTCCAAGGAGTTGTGCAAAAAAAAAGTCACTTTCCCTGAGGAGGAAGGGAAGGAGGTCTGACCATGTAGATGACCTCATCCTCCTTTGGGGCCTGGAGATAGCTCATGTCACACATTTCCTCATTGGTGCTCATCGGAAAATTCCTGACTGCCCCGGTTAAGACTTCCATTTCTCAGGGACGTTGAATGTGCAATTAGATTAGGTATTACACCATGGTTTGGTGACTCAGCCTAAGTGATGCCATTTGAAGTCTCTGGTTTTCTTTTTAACCCCCTCCCGTCTCTTTATTCACTGTTCTCAGTGTAAGGCTGAATATTCCAACCACTCGGGCCTTCTTTCTTGGATCACTGGTTTCCCAACCATCCCTGAGCCTCTGCCCTTGCTGTATTCAAGAGGCGAATGTCCCCATCCCCAATTTGCTTAATTAACTCCTATATATATATATATATATATATATATATATATATAAACCTATCTAATCTTCCAGATTGGCACTGATCACTTCTTTTTCACAGCATTTATCAGGGTTCAAACTTATATGCTTCTATGAATTATCTGATTAATATCTCTCTGCTCCACAAATCTGTAAATTCCAAGAGAAGAGAGATCTCCAGTGCCTATCATGTAAATTGGTCAACTAATGAATAATTGAATATATGCTCTGTCTGCAAACCTTTCTGTTAAATACGTAAATATTCTCAAAGAAGGTTGACAGGCTAATCTGCAATCAAGCCTAAAAAAAACCTCTGTATAGATGGATTTATCACCTTTGAAAAATTTACATGGTCCTGAAGGAGTAATGCAGAGGACAGAAACATTTTAATAGAAGAAAGAAGAGACAAGTGAGTCCTGGTCCTAGATAGGCTACTTAGAGACGTCTCCACTAGGTAGGGCAACGAAATGTGTTTTCTGATTTGTAAAGTGAAACTCACACGCATACCTATCTTACAGCATAGTTGCGAAGATAAATGAGTACTTGGTGATGAGGGGGGTGTGAGGCAGGTTGAGGGACAGAGCACAAGCTAACACTCCCCCCCCCCACCAGGTGGGATATGTATGCTAGTCCTTGGACACTCCCGGCTACCCAAAAAATGGGATAGGACAAAAAAACAAATGGTCCAACTGATAAGAGTCTCCACCAGTTTACCAGAAAAAGGCAATCCCATTATAGCCTAAAGTCCAGGAACTCCCTACTGTCTTAACGTTAATGCCTGGCTGGAGGGAAAAATGACATTAGCTTAACAATAGCTAGGCCTCCAGTAAGTCTTCGGCATGGGAGAAAGTCTCTTTGGAAACTCCCTCTTGATCCCCTGATTCCATAAAATGGTCCCCCCCAACACTTAACTGTGCAACTCTTCCTAAGCATGAGTCCTGTCCCCGTGCTTTAATAAAATCACCTTCTTGCACCAAAGACGTCTTCAAAAATTCTTTCTTGGCCGTCAGCTCCAGACCCCATCAACCCCCCTCCCATCACCCCAAAACTTCATCACTTAGTATATTGTATGTAACTAAGTAAGCAATCAGTAAATACTACGTATTCCATGTCCTTCAACGAATATTCATTGTACCAAGTATAAGCAACATAACAGAATCAAGTACTCAAGTGAAGAAGTTCAACAGTATGTCAAAGGATGCCGGCTACAGACGTCGGCACCTGAATTAGGATTTCAGTTTGAAAGCTAAAAACAGATCCTGGAGTCCTAGGTCATCCATCCAAAATGTTAGCATACTTCCAGACATCATTAACTTAAAACATGGTTCATCCAAAAAAAAAAAAAAAAAAAGAAAGATAAATACTTGATAGTTCTTTTTACTGTCCCATTGTTAAAGATGTTACAGATTGGGTAAACTCACACCATTGATCAGGCTTTCATAAACTGGGCTCTGAAGGCTTTGAAGAATTTCACAATCTTTGTCAGTAAGGCTTTGTTTTAGCTATCTTTGTTCTTTTAACTAAACTCCAGCAGGGGGAAATTATCATAATGAAATGTCTGGCCTCATACAGTTATATATGTAGGTGTGTATATACTTTATAAATATATAAGTATTATTGTATCAGTTGCTTTCCTCTATCTACAACTTGCTGTATTTTACGTACCAGCATATAGAACTCTGCGTCATTCTTTTTTTTCAAATTTTCTAAAGCTTCTTTATTTATTTTGAGAGGGAGAGCACGAGCAGGGAAGGGGCAGAGAGAGAGAGGGAGAGAGAGAATCCCAAGCAGGCTCTGTGCCGTCAACGCGGAGCCCGATGCGGGGCTCGAACTCACAAACCATGAGATCATGACCTGGGCCGAAATCAAGAGTCGGATGCTTAACTGACTGAGACACCCAGGCGCCCCTCTGCTTCAGTTTTAACAGATGTATACTATTCCTTTGTAGTGGTGAATTGTATTTGAATTTATCTTTAATTAGTTTAACCTCATCACCATTGATGGACCATTTGTAGTTTCTTTGCTATTTCAAACAATGTGGCAGGGAATCAGCTGACAACTGTATCTTGTGCTACTTTCCTGAATATAATCAAAGAGAAAATCCTCCACAATGGATTTGTTGAGTCAAAGGTATATATTTTTTGTTTGTTTTTATTTTGAGGTGCACTTAGTAGCTGCTTGTCAAATGAGAAAAAAAATGAGGGAATGATTCTGGAATACATGTAGCAAAAAATGTGTGTGTGTGCGCATGTGTGTTTACAGTTTGTAAGTTTGTGTAAATGGCATGCGTAACTGATTACCCAGAAATGGTTCAAACTCAGTATTTTTGGTAAATCGGCCGTTATTGAAAATATTTCACTACCTCTAACTTCACCCACTTTTTAACATGTTCTTCATCGTTCCTGAGTCTTGTATGTCTGAAGGCGAAAGAAAATTTCTAAAAACTTTGAGTATCAGCTCAGCTCTTGGCCCTTTCTGCAACCTAGTTTTCAAGAATGCCCCTCCACCCTTATATACTCCATCCTTTTATTTACTTTGCTTACCCCCTTCCCTTTATTCATTTTATTTACTCCCTCCCCAAATCAGACCATCTTCATTGTATATCTTTAGAAAGAATCTCTTATATAATTTGTGTGGCCCCTGTTCTCAGAATTATTTATCATTTGATTAAGTTGGGATAATTTGAAAAACTTAAAGAGCAGACAGAAAGTTACCAAATACATCTAATTCAAAGGAACAGCAAATCTGGGCACGTTTGCTTTCTCAGCCACACATTCTATTTAGTTAGAAATGCCTCAGACTACAAAGAAGGAGAAAGGAGGAAATTCTCTAAGAGGGTAAGTAACAGATCTGGGCTCATCTTAAAACAATCATCTAATAAACACCCAGTATCCAAAGCTACTTAAGTGAGGTACTCTTCCTTTCTTACTTGCTTAAGATCATGGTGCCCTCAATGATTTGTTTTACACTTGAAAGTTGCCTTTAGTATCCCTTAGAATCTGATTTACCTGAGAGGAGTGCGTGCTTGGGTATAAGGATGATGAGATCGCCTTTGCTGGAGAATAGCTATGCATGATATTCATTGAGCCTTACCACCTTTTAGGGTAGACTTCTAAATGAACATGGGTACACCCTATAAAGCAATCCTACCCATCCTTACTGAGTATTACAGACAGCTTGTGTTTCCCATCACTGTGGATTTCTTTTGAAAAACATTCTCTGAGTGTCTTCTTCCCCCAACTGGAGAGGGCGTAAATCTGCAATTTCCCACTTAAGCCACTAGATGGCAAATATGCAACAATAAGTCAAAATGCTGCAGTGTTCTCAGAACCCCCAGGGGGAATTCAAATACTTTGAGGATCAAGTCGGTAAAAAGTGAATACAGGTGTTTTCAAACATAATGCAATGACTGAATCCATGAAATGAGGAGTAACTTGAACACTACTAAGCGCAAACACGATGAAAACATCTCCTTGGCAATTTGTTAATACATTCTTAAAAACAAGTGTTCAGACTCCTTCATTGCTTGACAAAACTACCTCAATTTCAAAGTCAAAGAGGATAATTAGTAGTTCATAACAAAAGTCCTATTGCAAGTGAGAAATGGAGTTCTGGGATGTGTTTCCAGGTTCATGTTACCAGATACTTATTGGGATTTCGAATGATCTCATAGGGCTAGGTATCTATCAAGATTCCATAGCTTTATGGAAAGATTTTGTAAGAGTGTCCAACTTGCCTATATATCTTCATTCCACGTGACCCAGTAATTCCGCACCGGGGAGACTATCTAAGCAAACAATGCAAAGAACAGAAAGAACATTTACAATCTGTTCTTTAAAGCTTTATAATATCTGGACATCTGAAACACTGGAAACATCTGATAATTGGGCAAAATGAAGAAATAGGTGCTGTTTGGAATAATGGAAGATTATACCTTTGTTTAAAATTACGTTCATTGGGGCGCCTGTGTGGCTCAGTCAGTTAAGCGTCCGACCTCAGTTCAGGTCATGATCTCACGGTCCATGAGTTCGAGTCCCACGTCGGGCTCTGGGCTGACAGCTCAGGGCCTGGACCTGCTTCAGATTCTGTGTCTCCCTCTATCTCTGCCCCTCCCCTGCTCATACTCTGTCTCTCTCCGTCTCAAAAATAAAAATAAAAACATTTAAAAAAAATAAAATAAAATTACGTTCATTAAAATTTTGTAATACAGAACATATTTATAGGGTAAAAGGGTTGGCAAACAAGATTTTAAATGTCTATATGGCACATTTAAAAAATACAGTAAAACCTTGGTTTGAGAGCATAATTTGTTCTGGAAACCTGCTTGTAATCCAAAGCACTCGTATATCAAAGCAAATTTCAAGAACCATAGGCTCAGTTGTGGTCATGTGACATTCGGCATCACGTACTACTCGTATTGCAAGACATCGCTCGTTTATCCAGTTAAAATTTGTTAGAAATGTTCGCTCATCTTGCAGAACACTCACAGAACAAGGTACTCACAATCCAAGGTTTACTATACTATGCCGAGGAGAATGACTACAGGAAAATGTACCAAAATATTATGAATTAACTTTTTTTTTAATTGTCCTTGAGGAGTAAACTTGTGGATTATTTCTCCTTCTTCCTATTTTTCCCCATTTTCCAAATTGTCTATAATTTTTTCTGAATGATCTGTCATAAACATGTATTGATTTATAACGTGAAAAGTAAAGCAAATATTTTAAAAGAGAAGTATTATTAGACAAAGGCAGTTCAACAAACTGAGGACAGAATGAAAATATTAACAGGAGGTACATATTTTAATTTTTCTCTAATCCACTTTTGGGGTGATAATTGGGGGGAAAAAGAGAAGATATAAGGTAATGGCTTTTGGAGGTAACAAACATCCACCTGTTCAAACAGACCTTCCTCCTTTTTGCAAAAGCTGTATTTACCTTAGACGTATATGAATTTATTTTCAGATAAATCTGAATTTGGATTGAATAAGAGGTAACGTAGAATTACCCTTTGGATTATTGTTTTCAACTTGTATTTTTATTGCCGATGGGTGGGCAATCATATTTGTTTCCTCTTATTATGTCTTCTCCTTATGATCTCTTTCATTCATGAATTAATTCAAAAATAATTATCGAGCACTTACAGCCCATCAGACCTTGAGTTACATATTGGGGTTACAGCAGTGAATGAAATAGACTGTAAGGGACAACAACAATAAACAAACAAATAAATATGTAATTTGAGAGGAGAGGGAAGAAAGTTATTTATGTATCTTTTTTAAAAAACTTACACTAAATGTACCCAACATAAGAAAAACAAATTATACACCATCCCAAGCAACCCTTGAACCTAATTCCAAATTCATATTGATTACGTAGGGTCTGTATAGTTTCAGGAAGTTACTTGGTATTGTCAGCTTAGTATAAATAATTTGCTTTTTTAAAGAAAAAGATTTCTGGCAACTAGGTGGCTCCGTTGGTTAAGCTACCGACTTCGGCTCAGGTCATGATCCACAGTTCGTGGGTTCGAGCCCCGCGTCAGGCTCTGTACTGACAGCTCGGAGCCTGGAGCCTGCTTCAGATTCCGTGTCTCCCTCTCTCTCTCTCTGCCCCTTCCCCGCTTGTGCTCTGTCTCTCTCTGTCTCTCAAAATGAATAAATGTAAAAAAATAAAAAAAGAATAAAGAAAAAGCTTTCTTAAAGTTTTTATTTAAATTCCAGTTAGTTAATATACAGTGTATTATTAGTTTCAGGTGTACAATATAGTGATTCAACACTTTCATACATCACCTGGTGCTCATCACAAGTGCCCTCCTTAATCCCCATCACCTACTGAGTCTTTAATGATTTTCTTAAAGCTGTATGTAATAGCATACCACTTTCTCTAATAAACAGTACACAAAGATGATTGGTTTAGTGAGCCTCAGGTCAAAAATCTCTTATCCACAATTCCAAAATCCAAAAAAAGCTCTAGAAACCAAAAGTTTTATTTATAAAGCATTTGGTGGCAAAATCTGATATTGCCTAAACTAATCTGACCACTAAACCTGACCTCAGCTGCTCTAAGTCTACTAGTGGTTTCTATTTATCCCATCTAGTATAAATATTTGTGAGTTTTGTTTTAGAAATATTTAATGTATTTGATTATGTGCTGTTGGCCCGCATCTGATGGGTGATATTACCTAACCTACAGTATCTGCATCCATTACTTTTTTCAAATTCAAAAAATCCTGTGTTGTATAAAATACCTGTTCCCAAGAGTTTCAGATAAGCAATTGAGGACGTAAATTCAGATTATCATAATAAATCCACTTGAACTGTCCACCTCTTATTTGAGTAAGGAGACTCAAATCACAGTGCACTCAAAGCAGTAAATTAACTTACAATATATCAGCCAAAAATAAATTAGGGAATTCGTAATACAATTGGTATTTCATTGCCTTAGACAATAAAGGAAAGGCGAGATATCAGATAAAGGGCCAGTCTCACAGCATAACATTGAGAAAACCACAAAACCTCAATAGAAAAGGGGAATGCACAAAAGACATGAACAGACAGTTCATAAAAAAAGATGTACCAATTAGCCCTAAACATACAAAAATATGGTAAACTCCGCTCATAATAAGAAAAATGCAAGTCAAAGCTCTACTGAATACCATTTCTCATTTATTCGTTTGGAAAAATACCAAAGCTTGATAGTAAGCTTGTTTACAACATTGTAGGAAACGTTCACTCTCATATATTGCCAATGGGAATGCAAAATAATACAAATCCTATGATGGAGATGGGGAATTCAACAATATCTATTTTGGCTAAGAAAGAAGGAACAATATGAGGAGTGTGTGCGTGTGTGTGTGTGTTTATTTTTATAAAAAGAGACACAAGAAACTAAACTGGAATCTACAGAATGTAGATGGTGATGGAGTAAAAGCAATAAAGAAGAGAATGAGGCTTCTCCAACGACTCTGTTGGTATATAGTTTTGATTTTCAGACCATGTTGATATTTTACATATTCAAAAACTGAAATTTAGTTAGCAGGAGTAGAAAAAAAGTTAAAATTAAATACTAACAGAAATAGATGTACTTATTAATCAAATTAATAACAAAACTACACAGAAAATTAAACCGAGTAACATTTGAACATATGACTCTGCTATGTATCCTCACTGGGCTATATTCTAAAGGCATAAAGAACTGTAAAAACATCAAGAAACTTTACTTATTTTTTGTTAGCAGTGGTATGCGGCAGTAATTATAAAGCAATTTTATGCAAACTGTAAAATTGAGCAAATGAGTGAATATATTGATATGTAGGCGGAAATGGTTCGAAAGTGAGAAAAGAAAAATTCGTAAAGAGGAAAAAAATTCTATATATGGACTGGAATTAGAGTTATCAGTATGAACTCACGAATCAAAAGCCTTGTTCAATGAAAGGTCCAAGAATCAATGATACTCCAGGAGCAATAAGAAAACCTATTGCCCACATCTTGGTTTTAAATGTTATTGTTCCTAAAAAGAACCACGACTCCTTGGAAAAAACAGCTGATTTCAGGTATGAGAGGGAAAGTGTAAGACAAGCTAAGAGTATCTTGTTGATATACAAAAGGGAAAATATCAAAAGGATATGAAAGTCAGCTTGAGGAAAAATCCACTGGATCATTTTGGAAACAATCTAACCATGAAAATAAATAATAATAGCAATGGATTGAAACACAATGAATAGAAAATAACTCATGGAGGCATAGTGACATTAAAAAGTAAAGTGGGGGAAGTTCTTTCTTGTAGAAAAGTCTATCTAATAAATATAGAAAGAGTAATAGAATTGAAAGACGAATATTTTACTAACACCATAGTAATAATTGCTTCAGTTAATAATATCAAGAGTCATCAATGCATAAAGGCTTGAGCAATAAGACAATCATATAGTCTAAATGTGTCACCTGACAGATTACTTATTAACTACAAAGAAGAAAGTTACCTCTGTAAGAGGGATCTGTTGGATACATTGTTAACCAAGGGGCAAGAGAAATCTGTTGGATACCCTGTGAAACAAGTGATCAGACTTGAAATTACCAATAATGGGACAAAATTACCTCTTGATGTCATGTACTAAGGAGGGTGGAACATCATCTATGTGGTTTTTCTGTCAAAAACTTTTGCACCTAAATGCAATCATGGAGAAAAAAATCAAACCAGTCCAAATTGATAGATATTGTGCATAACAACCGGCTCGGACTCCTCAAAAACATCACTTTCATTAAAAACAAACTAAAAGAGAAAATATCTAGGGAACTGTTCTAGATTAAAGAAGCTAAAGAGACATGTCAAACAATTGCAGTTCATGACTTTTGATTGGATTCTGGATCAGGAAATAAAGCTCTATAAAGGACAATTGAGGGAGCATAGGTATGGATCGCAATATTAGACAATGGTATTATATAACTGTGAAGATCTTAAGTGTAATAATTGCATTGTGGTCATGTATGCCCTTTTTCCTAGAAGATACATGGTGAAGTATTTAGGAGTGAATTGTCATGAAATGTACAACTCACTTTCCACATTAAGTACTAAATACACACGGACGGTGAGGAGACACAACTAACTCTTGGTTAAGTACTAAATATGTTTGGGGGTGAGACACACACACACAGAGCCTGCACAGATGTGAAATCATCCTATGTTACTAACTCATAAATCTCGGTGAAAAGTATGTGGTAGCATATTTTATTATTCGTGCGGGTTCAAACTTTTTCAAACTAAAAAGTTACGGAGAAAATATAAGTAGGCATTATATACATCTTTTCTGATGGCGCCACCAGTCGGGAGGTATATTACAATAAAAGCAAGTCTCAGGCTAAATTGTGCCACACCTAAAAATATTAACAGGTGAAAAAAAAGGCATATGATCTGTTCTATATTCTTCGAAGCCCTCGTCATCTGTCTTCTTGGAAACTTAGACAACACTTTGCATCAAAGTTTCACTTAGAAATGGGTGCACCAATGTTCCGATGGCAAGATCAGCGAGGCTTCTAATTGCATCAGACAACAGATTCCCATATTAAGTAGTGAGGCCCAAGGTAGAGAACTGGCAAAGATTCAGTGTCTTGCCTCTAGAGAGTTTCTTTGAAGTTGTTAGTTGGCTGAGCTTGCACGGCTTTCTAGCCAACTATAAACTTGAACTATTCTCATATCGCTATGAAAACTCATTTCTTATGCTAATTAAAAAAAACCCTAGGTTGTACATTTAGATATAAATACTTGAAAAAAATGGAACATACCCTTGAATAAGTCTCCACCAGAGGAATCTGAATCGTTGCATGAGACTACGTCAAAGGTTAACTAACTGCAGCTGGGTTACACATTAATGTTGACCCCCACCCATATCATGACGTCATTTATGTCAAAGCATTTTGCAGTAAATTACAGTCAAGGGCATGTAAGCCCCACTGTCTTCCTTTCGGCAAATTATTATATTCTTTTTTGAAAGTATGATATTTGCTAACCTTGGTCGTTCATTTATTTATGAATTTACTCACTTTTTATTGATGAATTTATGAATTCGTTCATTCAATATTCAACATATATTTATTGAGTAGTTATTATGTGTTGGATATTGGGCTGTGAAAGACACAAGCAGAGTTAAGATATAGTCCCTGCCATCAAGCTGATGATAGAAACTGAGATGTATTGTATAATGTGCTGTGTTGTATAAAGAGTCAGGAAGTGTTCCCCACAGAAATTAACCTTTGTGCTAGTTCTCCAAAGATAGGTAGACAAGCCACAGGGAGAAAAAGTAAAAAAATAGGCATTCCAGGAAGAGGAAATTGGATGTGCAAAGGTATATTGACCAAAAATGGTGTGGCAAATTCAAAGAATTGTGAATAGTTTGATATGGCTGAAACATATGCTCCATGGAGGAAGTAGGTTAGGAAAATAAATTGGGGGCAAATTGTGATTGTGTGTGTGTGTGTCATTTTAAAGCATTTATATGTGAATCAGCCAGTGGTTTACAAGCTAGCCTGTTTATAAAAATCACCTGGCACTTATGGCCTGCCCATGGAAATTATGCCTGAATAAGTCTGGAGTGAGTCTTTGATAAGTGCTCCTTTTAACAGGCTCCCCATGCATGGAGTTATTCAGAAAATGGCAAGTTTGGGAAATGATATTTTGTACCAATTTTTTCCCATTTGTTTGTTTGATATGTTAGGCTTCCCCAAGAGATCTTGCTTGAGAAACAAACAGGAGTCTCCTAATTTACATTTTATTTTATTTTATTTTATTTTATTTTATTTTATTTTATTTTATTTCTGCAAATCCCTGCTTTAGGCAGCAGAGGAGAATACGACATTCGAATTCATGTTTTAGAAATCTGATTGGCAATAACGTGGAAAAATACAGTGAATATGGAAGAATGGAGGCAGAGAGCCAACTTAAGAGCCCTTTACAATAGATCAGGTTTAACATAATGAGGGCTGCAGTTCAGGTCTCAGCAGCGGGGCTGAAAATGAGGGGACAGATTGAAGCTGCACTTAGAAGGCAGAACACACACGGCTAGTTTTTGTTTTTTTTTTTTTTAATTTTTTTTTCAACGTTTATTTATTTTTGGGACAGAGAGAGACAGAGCATGAACGGGGGAGGGGCAGACAGAGAGGGAGACACAGAATCGGAAACAGGCTCCAGGCTCTGAGCCATCAGCCCAGAGCCCGACGCGGGGCTCGAACTCACGGACCGCGAGATCGTGACCTGGCTGAAGTCGGACGCTTAACCGACTGCGCCACCCAGGCGCCCCCACACGGCTAGTTTTGATTGTAAGTGGGTTGTGAGAGACGAGATTCCCAGATGGCTCCTAGGTTTTTTGTTTTGGTGACGACGTAGATGGTGAATCCATTAACTGAGAGAATAAAACTTTGGCCAAGTGGCACATTTGGCATGATAGGTCAATTTGAGGTGACTTCAGTACACATAGGTAGAGTTTTTCCCATAGATCATTGAAAAGGAATGCCTGGGACTCAAGAGCGAGGGGTTGAGGAGCGCCTGGGTGGCTCAGTCGGTTAAGTGTCCAACTTTGGCTCAGGTCATGATCTCACGGTTTGTGAGTTAGAGCCCCACATCCGTGGGGGCTCTGACAGCACAGAGCCCGCTTCGGATCCTCTGCCTCTGAGAGATCCTCTCTCTTTCTCTCCACCCCTCCTGTTTGTGCTCTCTCCCTCTCTAAACAAACAAACAAACAAACAAACAAACAAACATTTTTTTTAAAAAAGAGAGAAGGAGGTTGAAAATATAAAGTTATTTATCATTCCTATCTAGGTCAAGGATTCTTAACCCAGGCTACAGGAGTATTTGAAATCTCCGAAAATGTGTGTAAAATAGTGTGTGTGTGTCTGTGTGTGTGTGTGTGTGTGTGTGTGTGTGTGTATTGTTCCCTGGGGGGAAGGGACCTAGCTCTCATGTAATTTTTTAAAAAGTCGCTGGCCCCCAAACGGATAAGAACTGATCTAGGTATCAGTTCAAAGTGAACTAGCATAAAATCAGTGTCTCTGAGCATTGTTGGCATTTGGGGTTATTTTGTCCTTAGGGGTGTGAGAGCCCACTTGAATTTCCTTCAAGAATATAATGCCTATCTATAATATTATACAAATGAGAAATTCAGGGTTTGAAGAATAACCTTTTGGATAAAACTCAAATTGTTAGTATTACAGCTCCCAGCAGAATTACACTGGGAATTTCTTCCCATGTGCCTTGAATGTCTGAGATGAATTGGGAGAAGATTTTAGGATAAGCCTTACTTGAGTGGTTCTTCAAATCGCTGTTCTAACTTAGTAATTACTCACTGCTCTAACTGAGTAATTACTCTGAAATTTCAAAGAAGAGGTGTATTGTGGGTGGGCTTACTCATAACTCGGAAGACAGAGAAGAACTTATTTTATTCCATATTTTAACCTCTGAACAAAAATATGCCTCTGAAAATAAGTGTGTTCAATCCTCCTTTATTAAAGAGATTTTCTGTCTTGAGATTTTTTTGCTTTTTAATCTGGATGTTAGGAGCGATGCTCTTTGGACCGTCATTATATGTTCGTTGCAGGTAATTTTTCCTACGATACACTTGAATGAATTTAAAGCTTAATATGTATATTTAATAATAGAAAAAAAGAATAAAAGATGATTTCCAGTGCTTCAAACACTGAAGGGAGCTCCGGTTCCTGTTAAGGTGGAGAAAACAGACTGACCCTACTGAATCCCCGGACAGACCGAATGGAGCAGCTAACTGGGGCATCGGAAAAGTAACTTGGTACTGGGTACAGAAGACTGGGGAAAGATATGAGCACTGCAGAAATGAACCATCTGGCACTGGGTCATCCATTTTTTTCACTTCCGTAGGTCCTGACTGAAACTCACATACAGCCTGTTCCCGGAACTGCACCATGGACAGACAGAAGTTCAAGGGAAGTCCTCTCTTTCTGTTCCAAGTGAGGGAAAGAAGGATGCCTAAGGGACAGAAAGAGTGGCAGGTATCCTCTGCATTTTCCTGGCCTGGCCTGCAAAGCCGGCTCCAATTCTGGTGCTTAAACCTGTGAAAGTGGTGCAGCAGCAGTCAAGCAAACACCTCGATCTCAGAAGAGGGAAAATCCTTCTCTATTATCAGAAAAACTGTGGCCCACACATTGTGGTGGGAAAACTTGTCGCCCGCATGAACACGCACACTCTCTCTCTCTCTCTTTCTCTCTCTCTCTCTCTCCTCCTGCTGCTTGGCCTCAGAGACGGCCAGATATGGGCAGTTTGTTACAAAGCAGAAAGAAAAAAAACCACCTTGGATGTCTAGCGAGAGAACCAAAAAACAGGACCTTGGTGAGACAGAGAACATGGAGGAGATCAGGGAGAAGGATGAACTTGAGAATGGGATGCCGTAATGTTGCCAGGGAATTCTGGACTCCAATCCAAGGTGTGCATGCATCAAATGCGATTCTGTTAGAGCACGCCACAGGTCTCAGGCTGGGCCCCGGGAGGCACACACCGTGGGTGAAGCCAAATACCTGCTAAAGCTTTGGAAACTGGACTTACATAGGAACCATAGCCAAATGAAGGCAAGTAGAAGCATGTGGCCTAAACCTAATTGGCACAATTGACCATTTATTTGTATTTTTTAATTTATTTTTTCATGTTTATTTATTTTTGAGACAGAGAGAGAGCAGGGAAGGGGCAGAGAGAGAGGGAGAGGCGGAATCCAAAGCAGGTTCCGGGCTCTGAGCTGTCAGCACAGAGCCGCACGCGGGGCTCAAACTCACAAACCGTGAACTCGTGACTTGAGTGGAAGTAGGAGGCTTAACCAGCTGAGCCACCCAGGTGTCCCCACAATCGACGGTTTAAAAACAAATCTCAATAGGATTTTTTTAAGGGACTCAGAATTGTATAGTCTTAAAAATGCCCAAGCGCCAGGTCACAATTGTTCCATAAAAAAACAAAAAAAACAAAAAAAAAAAAAACAAAAAAAAAAACAAAACAAAACAAACAAAAAAAAACAGCAAATTCTGGTAAGGTCTCGAGGGACAATGCAAGCAACAGACATTAACCCCGGGGGGGCCCCAATTGTTGCAATTATCCAAAAATAAAATACATGGCGGTAGCTATCATAAGCACGCGTCATGAAACAAGGCAAAACAGTCTTCAAAGGCATAGAAAGACAGAAAATCTCAGAAGAGAAATAGAAGACAGATGTGTTTTAAATGTGACTCAAGAGAAATGACAATGGCACGAAACAAACTCACCAAAAATAACCACCCACTGCCCCAGTGGAATGGGGAAATAAGGACTTCTGAGAAGTCCCTAAAAGCCGTGAGGACACAGGCACCTGCATAGTGTCCAGCTCACTGAACACGACCCTGGCTGCGCACCAGAAATGGCCTCATTTCCTCGTGGACTCAGCTCTAGCCCTCCTTGGCCACAGTCTTGCCACCAGCCCCGTTTACCAAGGGACCCGGGAACATACATGCCCTTCTGTGCCCTCGATAACAAAGTCCCTGAAGTCAGACCTGACCACAAACCTTGAAGTGCATCTTTGCCCAGCTCCGGCGCTGCTTGGCCATGATCCAGGGCAGTCCTGCCTGCCCACGGACCCGACAGGAGACACCCCCATCCACGCCCCCGGTGGTAAGTCCGCCATCTTTGCTCCCCGCTGTGGACGCTGAGCGGCCCTGTTACTCAATTGTACCACTCCCGGCCATGGTCCCGGGCCAGTCCTGCCTATCCAAAGACATGCCAGGCGATCTGGAAGGAGCCCCCCTCCCCACCCCAGGAACCCAGAAGGAGCCACACCTGTCTGCACACCTGGTAACAGGTCCACTGTTTGGGAACCTAAATTAGACCCTAGCCCCAGTGAACTCCCTACTGACCGATGTCCCAGAAGTAGTCCTGTCTGCCCAGGACCAAATAGGATCCATGCCGGCCCAAGCCCCTCATAACAGAACATTGATCTCAGATCTGACTGGACACTGAAGTAGCCTGCTGACCCCGCTCCAGCCTTGCTCAGCTGTGGTATCCTGTCTACCAAGGGCCACAAGGAGGGTCATGCCCATTGGCACTTCTAGTTGCATATATAGAATTGTCCCCTCAGGGCACCTGGGTGGCTCAGTCGGCTGAGCGTCCGACTTCTGCTCAGGTCCTGATCTCACCGTTGGAGAGTTCGAGCCCCGCGTCGGGCTCTGTGCTGACAGCTGGGAGCCTGGAGCCTGCTTCGGATTCTGTGTCTCCCTCTCTCTGCCCCTTTCCTGCTCATGCTCTGTCTCTCAAAAATAAATAAACATTAGAATTGTCCCTGTACTCAACATTCCAGTTCTGGGTATATAGCCAAGAGAGATGAAAAAAATGTCAACACAAAAACTTGTACACAAATGTTCATTTTGAAAAGAAAGCATTTTTAAGTTATCTTTTTTTTTAATTTGAAATTTGTAAATATAAAGTACAGGTATGAAATTTTCCACATGGATTCTAGGCTATGCCCTTAGTAAACAGACTCTGCTCTGTATCTCTCATTCTAAACAGTAATAAAATACCAAAGGGTAGTCTGCAAAATCCAGAGTCCTGTACATAATAACAAAAATGTAAGGTAGCAAACAGCTTCAGAAAAATTTATCAACAAGGAACGTGGGGAAAAAAAGGAGAATTTCCATTAATACGTATTAAGCTAAACATGCAGTTAAAGAGAAGTTAGTTCCTTCAGCATTCTTAATGAAGCTTTTGCTCCATTTTACAAAATGGAAATGAAATCGATGTATAACATTCTGTAAGTTTAAGGTGCATACGGTGTTGATTTTGACCTTTGCAATATGATTACCACTGTCGTGTCAGTGAAGACTATCACATCACGTAATTATTTCTTTTCTGTGCTGGAAACAAGATCCAGTCTCTTTAGCAACTTTGAGGTTTATGATACAATACCGTTGACTGTAAGCACTCTGCTGTGTGTTTAGTTCTCCACGTTGGTTCCTTCGGACAAAAACATTCCTGGTTCCCCCATCCCACCCCAACCCCACACTCTGGTAACCAGCTTTCTACTGTTTTTATGAATTTGGTTTATTGAGATTCCACATATAAGCCAGATCACACGGTATTTGTCTTTATCAGCCTGACTTCTCTCACTTAACATAATGCCCTCGAGATCTATCCGTGTTGAAACAAATGGCAGGATTTCCTTCTCTCTCATGGCTGAATAATATCTGTGTGTGTGTGTGTGTGTGTGTGTGTGTGTGTGTGTGTGTGTATGAGAGAGAGAGAGAGACAACATCTCTAGCCGTCCATTCATTGGCAGGCACTTAGGCTGTTTCCATATCTTGGCTATTGTGAATAAGGCTACAGTAAACATAGGGGTGCAGATATGTCTTCAATATGCTGTTTTCATTTCCTTTGGATATATACCCAGAATGGAATTGCTGGATCATATGCTAGATCTATTTTAACTTCTTTGATGGGGCTCCTGGGTGGCTCAGTCAGTTAAGTGTCCAACTTCGGCTCAGGTCACCATCTCGTGGTTCGTGAGTTCAATCCCTTGTGCTGACAGCTCAGAGCCTGGAGCCTGCTTCGGACTCCGTGCCTTCTTCTCTCTGCCCCACCGCTGCTTGCGCTCTGTCTTTGTCTCACAAAAATGAATAAATGTTAAAAAAAATTAATTTCTGGGGCGCCTGGGTGGCACAGTCGGTTAAGCGTCCAACTTCAGCCAGGTCACGATCTCGCGGTCCGTGAGTTCGAGCCCCGCGTCAGGCTCTGGGCTGATGGCTTGGAGCCTGGAGCCTGTTTCCGATTCTGTGTCTCCCTCTCTCTCTCTGCCCCTCCCCCGTTCATGCTCTGTCTCTCTCTGTCCCCAAAATAAATAAACGTTGAAAAAAAATTTATTAAAAAAAATTAATTTCTTTGAAAAACCTCCATGTTGTTTTTCATAGCGGCTGTAACAATTTACATTCCAACCAACAGTGTACAAGGCTTCCTTTTTCCCTACATCCTTCTGAGCATTTGGTATGTCTTGTCCTTTTTTTCTAATTGCCATTCTAACAGGTGTGAGATGATATCACATTGTAGTTTGGGTTTGCATTTCTTGATAAGCGATTTAAAACACCTTTTCATGTACAAGTTGGCCATTTGACATGTTTATTTTATTTTTGAGAGAGAGAAAGAAAGACAACATGAGCGGGGGAGGGGCAGAGAGAGAGGGAGATGGAGAATCCCAAGCTGTGACAAGTGCAGAGCCCAACGCAGGACTCAAACTCACAAACCATGAGATCATGACCCGAGCCAAAACCAAGAGTCTGACAATTAACACACTGAAGCACCCAGGTGCCCCAAATTTGGCCATTTTAATCTCTTCTTTAGAAAAAAAAATCTATTTAGTACCCCTGCTCATTTTTAATCTTTCTTTTTTTATTGAGTTGTGTGAGTTATTTATACATTATGGATATTAACCCCTTATCTGACATATGGTTTGTAAATATTTTCTCCCATTCTGTAGGTTGCCTTTTCATTTTGTTGATTGTTCTTTTGCTGTGCAGAAGTTTTTTAATTTATTTTTTATTAACTTTTAAATTTTGATTCCAGTAGAGTTAACATACGGTGTTTGGTTTAACATACAAACCAAACATACAGTGTTTGGTTTGTTTCAGGTATACAATATAGTGATTCAACAATTCTATACATTACTCAGGGTTCATCATGGTAAGTGTTCTTTTCAATCCCCATCCACCTCCAATCTAGTAACCTTCTATTTATTCTCTATAGTTAAGAGTCTGTTTCTTGGTTTGCCTCTCTTTTTTTTTTCCTGTGTTCATTTGTTTCTTAAATTCCACATAAAGAGTGAAATCATATGATATTTGTCTTTCTCCGACTTGTTTCATTTAGCATTATACTGTCTAGCTCAATACATGTGGTTGCAAATGGCAAGATTTCATTTTTTATGGCTGAATAATATTCGTGTGTGTGTGTGTGTGTGTGTGTGTGTGTGTGTGTGTGTGTGTGTGTAGCATCTTCTTTATCAATTCATCTACTGATGGACATTTGGGCTTCTTCCATAATTTGGCTATATAGATAATGCTGCAATAAACACAGGGGTGCATTTATCCCTTTGCATTAGAGTGAGGGTTCTTTGCATATTTCTTTGCATTAGCGTTTTTGTATTTTTTGGGTAAATACCCAGTAGTACAATTCCTGGATCATAGGTAGTTCTATTTGTAACTTTTTGAGGAGCCTCCATGCTGTGTTCCACAGTTGCTGCACCAGTTTGCATTCCCCACCAACAGTGCACCAGGGTTCTTTTTTTCCACATCCTCTCCAACACTGTTTCTCGTGTTACTGAGTTTAGCTGTTCTGACAGATGTGAGGTGATATCTCATTGTAGTTTTGATTTGCATTTCCCTGTTGATGAGTGATGTTGAACATCTTTTCATGTGCCTGTGGGTCATCGGGATGTCTTATTTGGAAAAATGTCTTCATATCTTCTGCCCATGTTTAAATTGGATTATTTTTGGGGTGTTGCATTGTATCAGTTCATTATATATTTTGGATACTAACCCTTTATCAGGTATGTCATTTGCAAATACCTTCTCCGTTCAGTGGGTTATCTATTAGTTTTGTTGATTGTTTCTTTCACTGTGCAGAAGCTTTTTATTTTGATGAAGCCCCAATAATTTATTTTTTGCTTTTGTTTCTCTTGCCTCAGGAGACATATCTAGAAAGATGTTGCTATGACCAACGTCAGAGAAATTACTCTCTGGGTGTCTCCTAGGATTCTTATGGTTTCAGGTCTCCCATTTAGGTCTTTAATCCATTTTGAGTTTATTTTTGTGTATGGCCTAAGAAAGTGGTCCAATTCCATTCTTTTCCATGTTGTGTCCAGTTTTCCCAGTACCATTTGTTGAAAGGACTTTCTTTCCCCCACTGCATCTTCTTTCCTCCTTTAATTACTTGACCATATAACTGCACATTTATTTCTGGGTTTCCTATTTTGCTCTATTGATCTCTGTGTCTATTTTTGTGACAGCACCATGCTATTTTGACTACACGTGTATAAGCTTCAGTCTGATGTCTTGCTTGTTGATTTTTACTTTTGTGGCTTGTGCCTTTGGCGTCATATCCATGTCAAGGAGTTTATTCACTATGTTTAGTTCTAGGAATTTTAAGCTGTGTGATGTCTTACATTTAAGTCTTTAATCCACTTCAAGTTAATTTTGGGGAGTCGTGCAATATAGGGGTCCAATTTCATTTTTCTGTATGTAGTTATCCACTTTTCTGTTTGTTGAAGAGACTATTCTTTCCCCCATTGAGTGTTCTTGATTCCCTTGCCAAACATCAGTTGGGTTTATGCCTAATCTGTATTCTGTTTCATTGGTCTGAGTGTCTTTTTTTAGGCTGGTATCATACTGTTTTGATTACTGTAGCTTTGTAGTATCCTTTCGAAACAAGAAGTGTCATGCCTCAGGCTTTGTTCTTCTTTTGCATGATTCTTCGGCTATGCGAGGCCTTTTGTGGATGTACAAGTTTTAGAATTGTTTTTTTTTTTTCTATTTCTCTGAAAAATGCCATTGGAATTTTGGTAGGGATTGCACTGAATCTACAGATGGCTTGAGGTGGTATGGTCATTTTAACAATATTAGTACTTTCAGTTTGTGAACATGGGATATCTTTCCACTCCTTTGTGTCTTCTTCAATTTCTTTCATTAAGGACTTGTATGTTTTATTGGAGAGATCTTTCACTTCCTTGGTTAAATTTACTCCTAAATATTTTATTGTTCTTGAGGCCATTATTTATGGCGTAGTTTCCCCTCTTTGTTTTCAGATGTTTGGGTGTTAGTGTACAGAAAAGCAGCTGATGTTGATTTTATATCCTGCAACCTTACCGCGTTTCTTGATTAGTTCCAACAGTTTTCTGTTTGAGCCTTTAGGATTTTCTCAACGTTTATTTATTTTTGGGACAGAGAGAGACAGAGCATGAACGGGGGAGGGGCAGAGAGAGAGGGAGACACAGAATCGGAAACAGGCTCCAGGCTCCAAGCCATCAGCCCAGAGCCCGACGCGGGGCTCAAACCCACGGACCGCGAGATCGTGACCTGGCTGAAGTCGGACGCTTAACCGACTGCGCCACCCAGGCGCCCCTGAGCCTTTCGGATTTTCTATACAGAGAGGATCATGTCATCTGCAAATGATAACAGTCTTACTTCTTCCTTCCTGATTTGGAGGCTTTCGATTTCTTTGCCTTGCCTACTTGCTCTAGCTAGGATTTACAATGCTATGTTGAAGAGGAGTGATGAGAATGGGCACCGTTGTCTTGTTCCTAATCTCAGAGGAAGAGCTTTTGCATTTTCACCATTGAGTATGATATTAGCTGTGGTTTGTCATACCTGGCCTTTTTAAACAAATATTTATTTACTTTGAGAGAGAGAGAGACAGACAGACAGACAGAGTGAGGGAGAGAGAGAGAATCCCAAGGAGCCTCCACACCACCAGCGCAGAGACCAATGTGGGGCTTGAACTCACAAACTGTGAGATCATGACCTGAGCTGAAATCGGGAGTCAGACGCTTCAACTGAGCTACTCAGGCGCCCCCATACATGGCCTATTTTTTGTTGAGGTTTGTACCTTCTATACCCAATTTGTTGATGTTTTTTTTAATGTGTATTTATTTTTGAAAGAGAGAGAGAGAGAGGCAGCGTGAGCAGGAAAGGGGTAGAGAGAAAGGGAGACACAGAATCCAAAGCAGGCTCCAGGCTCTGAGCTGTCAGCACAGAGCCTGACACAGGGCTCAAACTCACGAAATGTGAGATCATGACCTGAACCTAAGTCAGTCGCTTAACCGACTGAGCCACCCAGGCACACCTAATTTGTGATGGTTTTAATAATAAAAGGATGTTGTATCAAATGCTTTTTCTGCTTCTATTGAGATAATCATGTGATTTTTACCTGCATTTCACATTTATTGATTTATTGATACACTGAACCATCCTTGCATCCCAGGGACAAATCCCACTTGGACATCTTTTCAGTGTGTTACTGAATCTGGTTCACTAGTATTTTGTTGAGATTTTGTATATCTATATTCATTGGGGATATTTGCCTGTAGTTTTCCTTTTTTTTTTTTTTTGTAGTGTTCTTATCTGCCTTTGGAATCAGAGTAACGTGAGCCTCATAAAATGAGCTTGGAAGTGTTCCCTCCTCTTCAATTGTTTACAAGGGATCGAGAAGAAGTGGCATTAATTGTTGAAATGTTTGGTAGACTTCCCCAGTGAAGCTATCTGGTCTAGGGCTTTTCTGTGTTGGATAGATTTTGATTACTGATTTCATTTCCTTATTCATAATTGACACATTTAGATTTTCTATTTCTTCCTGAGTCAGTCTTGATAGTTTGTATGTTCCTAGAATTTATCCTTTTTTCTATATTATCCAATTTTTGGCATATAATTATCCACAGTCGTCTCTTATGATCCTATGCATTTCTGTAGTATCAGTTTTTAATTTTTTTAATGTTTATTTTTGAGAGAGAGACAGAGAGACGGAGCACGAGCAGGGGAGGAGCAGAGAGAAAGGGAGACACAGAATCTGAAGCAGGCTCCAGGCTCTGAGCTGTCAGCACAGAGCCCAGACGCAGGGCTCGAACTCACAAACCGTGAGATCATGACCTGAGCCGAAGCCGGACAGTCAACCGACTGAGCCACCCAGGCGCTCCTATAGTATCAGTTTTAATGTCTCCTCTTTCATTTCTGATTTTTATTGGAGTCTTCTCTCTTTTCATAGTTTAGCTTGTTTTGCCAGTTTTGTTTATCTTTTCCAAAAACCAGCTCTTAGTTTTGTTGATGTTTTTTCTATTGTTTTTCTGGTCTCCGTTCCATTAACTTTCACTCTGAGCTTTGTACTTACCTTCCTTTTTCTAAATTTGGGCTTAGTTCTTTCTTTTTCTAGTCCCTAGAGGTATAAAGTTTGGTTGTGCATTTGAGTGCTTTTTACTTTCTTAATATATGCATTTATTGCCATAAACTTTCCTCTCAGAACTGCTTTTGCAGCATCCTATAGGTTTGAGTATGTCATGTTTTACTTCATTTGTTTGGAGCTTTCTTTTTTCTTATTAAATATAATTTATTGTCAAATTGGCTTCCATTCAACACCCAGTGCTCATCCCAACAGGTGCCCATCACCCACTTTCCCCTCTCCCCCACTCCCCATCAACCCTCAGTTTGTTCTCAGTATTTAAGAGTCTCTTATGGTTTGCCTCCCTCCCTCTCTGTAACTTTTTTCCCCCCTCCCTCTCCCCCATGGTCTTCTGTTAAGTTTCTCAGGATCCACATATGAGTGAAAACATATGGCATCTGTCTTTCCTTCCCGACTTATTGCACTTAGCATAATACCCTCCAGTCCCATCCACGTTACTGCAAATTGGAGCTATCTTTTGGTTTTACTTTTGATTTCTTTGACTCATCGGTTGTTCAAGAGCGTGTTGGTTAATTGCCACATATTTGTAGATTTCCCAGCTTTTCTCTTGTTGTTGATTTCCAGTTTAGTCAAAAACAGATATGTGACGTTATTTTAATCCCTTAAGTTTGCTAAGACTTGTTTTGTATCCTGCCACATGGTCAGTTTTAGAGAATGTTTTGTGTGCACTGGAGAAGAACATGTTTTCTGCTTCTGTTGGAAGGATGTTTATAAATGTCTGTTAGGTCCATTTGGTTTAACATATGGTTCAAGTCCATTGGTTCCTTGTTGATTTTGTCTGGATTGTCTATCCATTGCTGAAAGTAAGCTATTCAAGTCCTCTGCTGTTATATATTGTGCATTTCTCTCTTCAGATCTGTTACTATATATAGTTGAGTGCATATATACTTATGATTGTTATATCTTCTTGATGCATCAATCCCTTTATCATTACATAATGATCTTCTTTGTCTCTTGTTACCACTTTTGGCTTAAAATCTATCTTGTCTGCTATGAGCATAGCTCTCCCACCTTTCCTTCGTTTCCCACTTGCATGGAATATCTTCCCATCCCTTTATTTTGTGCTTGCGTGTGCCCTTAAGACTGATGTGAGTCCCTTGTGGGCAGTATCCAGTTAGGTCTTTTTTTTTCCTTATCCATTTATCCATTCTGTGCCTTTTGATTAGCGAATTCAATCCATTTACATTTAGAATCATTATTGATAATTGAGGATTTACTAATCCTATCTGATTGTTTTCTGATTTTTTGCACTCCCATTATTTTTCTTTTATACTCTGTTTCTGACTACCTTTGTAAATCGGTGATTTTCCATGGTGGTATGCTCTACCCTTCCCTTGTTCTGTCTGTTTTGTGCATCTACCCTAGATTTTTGCCTTGTGGGTACCACGAGGTTTCGTAAGACATCTCATAGATAGAACAGTCCACTGTAAGCTAATAGCAACTAATCGTCAACCATCTGCAAAACATCCTCTTACTCCCCCCCTTTTATAGATTTGATATTATTATTTCCTTCTTTTTATATTGTGTATTTGATAACACATTGTATTAGCTATACTTATGTGCAATACTCTTTTCCTTTGACCTTTATACTATAGTTAAGTGGTTAACACAACATCCTATTATGGATTCTTAGTTTTCTATGTCTGACTGTGTATTTATCTTAACCAGTGTGTTCTGTATTTTTGTATGTTTTCATGTCACTGATTTAGCATCTTTTCCTTTTACCTTGAAGAACTTCAGTCAGCATTTCTTACAAGCCATGTCTGGTGTCTGGCGATGATAAACTCTCAGCTTTTGCTTATCTAGAAAAGTCTTTATTGCTCCTTCATAAGTGAAGGATAGCTTTGCTCGACAGAGTATCCTTGGCTGGCAATTTTTTTTTTTCTTTCAGCACTTTGAATGTTCATTCCACACTCTCCTTGCCGGTATAGTTTCTACTGAGAAAACCACTGGGAGCCTAATGGGGGTTTCTTTGTAAGTTTCAATCTTTTTTTCTCTGGCTGCTTTCAGAATCCTTTCTTTATCCTTGGTTTTTGGCAGTTTTATTATAACGTGTTTTGGGAAAGGTATTTTTACAATGAGATAATAGAGATAATCTATTAGCTTTATGAACTCGGATATCCAATTCTCTCCCCAGCGTTGGGAAGTTCTTAGCTATTATTTATTTAAATACATGTTCTGCTCCCTTGCCCCTCTTCTTCTTCTGGAATCCGAATTATTCTCATATTTGTTCTTTTGATGTATTCCCATAGATCCTGTAGGCATTCTTCACTTTTTTTTCATTTATTCTTTTTCTCATTTAACTGGGTTATTTCAAAATTCCCATCCTCTAACTCACCTATTCTACCTTCCAATTGTTCTATGCTACTGCACATGTTCTCTATTGCATTTTTATTTCATTCATTGAGTTGTTTGGCTATGTTTGGTTCTTTTCCATGGTTTCTCTATTTTTGTTAAAATCTCATTTTGATCATGTAATCATTTTTGAGATTTTATTGAATTGTCTTTTTGATTTTTCTTGTAGCTTAATGAGTTTCTTCAAAAGAGCTATTTTGAATTCTTAATTTACTGGATCACAAAATTCCATGCTATTAAACTCATTTATTGGAGCATAATTACTTCTTCTTGTGACGATATGTTTCCTTGATTTTTTTATGTTCCCTGTAGATTTGTGTTGCTGCTTTCATATTTGAAATAGCAGACATCTCCTTAAAACGTTGCTAGTTGCCTTCAGATGAAGTATTCTCTTTGATGGTTTTGTTATTTTCTGGGGTTTTCTCCACCTTTGTATGGGTACACCTACTCCACCTTTCTTTGCTCCCTCTTGCGGCAGAATTCTCATGTTTTTTTTTAATTAGTGTGAAAAGTTTTCTTTATTTTTTTATATTAAATATAATATATTGTCAAATTGGTTTCCATACAACACCCAGCGCTCATCCCAACAGGTGCCCTCCTCAATGCCTATCACCCACTTTCCCATCTCCCCCACCTCCCATCAACCCTCAGTTTTTTCTCAGTATTTAAGTCTCTTATGGTTTGCCTCCCTCCCTCCCTCTTTATAATTTCCCCCCCTTCGCCTCTCTCATGGTTCTCTGTTAAGTTTCTCAGGATCCACATATGAGTGAAAACATATTGTAACTGTCTTTCTCTGCCTGACTTATTTCACTTAGCATAATACCCTCCAGTTCACTTTTGCTTTTAATTCCTTTGCCTTTGGAGATGCGTCAAGTAAGAATATGTTGTGGCTGAGGTCAGAGAGGTTTTTCCCTGCTTTCTCCTCTAGGATTTTGATGGTTTTCTGTCTCACATTCAGGTCCTTCATCCACTTTGAGTTTACTTTTGTGAATTATATAAGAAAGCGGTCTAGTTTCATTCTTCTGCATGTTGCTATCCAGTTCTCCCAGCACCATTTGTTAAAGAGACTGTCTTTTTTCCATTGGCTATTCCTTCCTGCTTTGTCAAAGATGAGTTGGCCATACATTTGTGGGTCCAATTCTGGGTTCTCTATTCTATTCCATTGGTCTATGTGTCCGTTTTTGTGCCAATACCATGCTGTCTTGATGATTACAGCTTTGTAGTAGATGCTAAAGTCTGGGATTGTGATGCCTCCCGCTTTGGTTTTCTTCTTCAATATTACTTTGGCTATTCGGGGTCTTTTGCAATTCCATACAAATCTTAGGATTGCTTGTTCTGGCTTCGAGAAGAATGCTGGTGCAATTTTGATTGAGATTGCATTGAATGTGTAGATTGCTTTGGGGAGTATTGACATTTTAACAATATTTATTCTTCCAATCCATGAGCACGGAATGTTTTTCCATTTCTTTGCATCTTCTTCAATTTCCTTCATAAGCTTTCTATAGTTTTCAGCATACAGAAAATTCTTATGCTTTTGTGCTTTCTACATATTGTAACTAACCAGATTGGCTACTGGAAACTTCTCTTGTTTTCCAGAAGGTGGCGTTATAGGTCAAGTTTGGGTTTCCCCCCCTGGTCGGCAGATGGTGCCTTTTTACTGAGCACGTTTCCGGTCTACTAGAACTCTCCCAACATCACACACAGAAGCATGCACAAAGAACCAGCCACAGAGTTGGAAGAAGTAGGGGTATAGCACTCAGAATGTTGGGGTGCCCGTGTACCTAGTAGGGAGATCCCTGAGTGTGGTACTCCCAGAGAACCCTGTGTAGAGCTGAATGCAATCCCTTTAATGCCCTTTGAAATTCTTATGTGCCTCTTTTCCAACTTCCTCCCTGCCTAGTCATGGAGGTACCACCTCAGTACTTTGGGTGCTGTTGGAGCAAAACAGGTTTCTCCAGCTGACCTGCACACTCATTTACTGCTATCCTTTCCCCGACAGTGGTGGACACCATCACTGGATAGGTCAATCCCATGCAGAGCTCCCTTGGGGAAGGAGGTGCTGGAAAGTTTTTCTTCTTACTCTCTCCACTGCCACCAAAGTCAATTTTTTTTTGTTTTTTTGTTTTGTTGTTGTTGTTGTTGTTGTTGTTTTTGTGTGTGTGTTTTTTGTTTTTTGTTTTTTGTTTTTTTTTTTTGCTACATTCACGTGCTGGAAGTTCCCCTCAGGAAGGCTACGCTTCTGCAAATCCTCTCCTGCGTGGGTATCTGCCCACATCAGCACGTTCCAGACTTTTCCTCAGCCATGAGAAGAAGGGTGCAGGCAGGTTTTCTGGTTCTGTTGGTTCTGCAGCTATACTGAGGTTTGTCTCTCTGTTACCAGATGCACAGATAGGTAAGACTCCTTCTTGACATACGATGCTAGACTCCGTAACACCTGCAAAGGTGTTTTTGTGAGTGGTTATATGTCTATTGTGTGGTTAAAACTGGGGGAGAAACAGAGAAACATCTTATGTCACTACAATGCTCACGTTACCTCACTCTGTTTTTTTTAATAGGAATATTTATCAGTATTTCTTAAACTAATTTATGACCTCAAATATTATCCTGCAAGAGAATCAAAGTGGTGGTGGTGGGGTGTGTGTGTGTGTGTGTGTGTGTGTGTGTGCGTGTGTGTGGTGACCATAAAATGCAGTCCCAGGGTCTGTTCCTATAGATTCTGATTTTATAGTTCTGAGAGGGGGGTCTAGGGTGGGGGTCTAGGAAACTGCATGTTGGAAAAGCATCCGCTCTGATTCTAATGCAGATGGTCAGCAAACTGCACTTTGATAAATACACATTTAGACTCTGGTTGCTCGTTTTGTCAGATAAGTGTTACTTACAGCATTTTTAATACGATGTCTTTAAAGAACAAACCTGCTTCTAAAGTTTCACCGTTCATTTTATTTATTGTTCCTACATCCACATGGTTGTCCTCTTCCATAAAAGATCTGTTTTGGTACAGCTTTCAAGGTATCTGAGTATTGTTCTGTGCCCAATTAAGTTATTTGTTATTTTGAAGCTCCCAAGATCTAAACCTCTCTACCCCATCATATCCTCGATCTAATTATCTACCTCTTACCATTTTCACTTGTTTTGTAGCATCCTTTCCTCCATTTCAATCGTCACTGTTTTCTCATTATATTTCCCTATTATAATGAACTAATTTGATTATTGGTTTTTAATAAAACAATACATTGAAAGTCAGCACACACACACATTCTATCTTGACACTCATCCAGCTGTGTGACGTTAGCTCTGTTACATATATTTTCTGGTCCCCAGTTTCTATGCCTGTGAATTAGGAGATATAACTTTTGTCCTATTTTCCATGTCATATTTCCAAGATGCTGATTCTTGATTTGTTTTGGAAAAAATGAAACTGTCCCTTAAAACTTTACTTGTAGTATTACTGCAGAACTTAAAAAAAAAGGTATAACATTTATTTAGGAAACTATTCTTTTCAGATTCTCTGCACTGATGATTTGCGGTCTAAAATAACAAAAGAAAGATAAGAGCTCAAATCTTATAAAATCTTATAGAATTTTATATACAGATTTATGAAAAATATCCATTTCCCTCATCTTGTAAAACTTACCTCCTGGCCTTCACAAATCTTTTTAAGAACTGACTGAAGTTAAAAATAAGAGTGTACTGGGGTAAGTCTGCTCCAAGGCTGAATCATTTATTAAAATTTTTGAAGGGCTCCTGGGTGTCTCAGTCGGTGGAGCATCCGACTTCGGCTCAGGTCACGATCTCGCAGTCTGTGAGTTCGAGCCCCGCGTCGGGCTCTGTGCTGACAGCTCAGAACCTGGAGCCTGCTTTGGATTCTGCGTCTCCCTCTCTCTTTGCCCCTTCCCCACGCATAAACTTCAAAAAAAATTTTTTTTTTAACGAATAAAGATCTTGAAAATACGTGACAAAAAATCCTTCTGTTGCCGGCAAACCATTAATTCAAGAACAGCGTTTGAGATGTGGGTTTAAAGCTATCAATTATGCCTCCAGGAAATTCCTATGATCACCATGTTCTCATGTACTCTTCCCGAAGATACCGTCCCAAAGTGTTGATATGGTTACCAAGGCAAGAAAAGCATTGCATATTATCAGGAAATTCTATAGTAACTAGAAATACTTTTCTGTTGAGTGTATCATCTCATCCAGAATATTGTTTAAAATTCTGGTCATCACACCTAATATTGTCAGAGCTAGGAAAGATCTAGAGAAACACCTCTAAAATGATAGAGGGTATTGTTTTTTTTTTTAATTTTTTTTAACGTTTATTTATTTTTGAGACAGAGAGAGACAGAGCATGAGCAGGGGAGGGTCAGAGAGAGAGGGAGACACAGAATCCGAAACAGGCTCCAGGCTCTGAGCTGTCAGCACAGAGCCCGATGCGGGGCTCGAACTCATGGACCGTGAGATCATGACCTGAGCCGAAGTCGACCGCTTAACCGACTGAGCCACCCAGGCGCCCCTGATAGAGGGTATTGTACAGGCGTCCACTACAGATAGGCCAAAAAAGAAAAATGTGACTCTTCCGAGGTGATGGCTGAGGGCAGAGGAAAAAAAAAAATTAAAAATGGATAAAATGATGAGATATGTTAAAGGTGAGGAATAATTCTTAAAGCCTGAAAGAAGTAGAAGTAGTAGCTAACATTTCTTGAGTACCTGCTGTGTGCCTAACACTTCAACAAGGGTATATGTATCTTCTCATTTAATCTTCATGAAAATCTTAAGGGCGAGATCTATGATTATAACCATGTTAAAGATTAGGGACCTTGGGGCACCTGACCAGCTCAGTTGGCTGAGGGTCTGACTCTTGATTTTGGCTCAGGTCATGATTTCACAGTTCGTGGGATCGAGCCCCATGTCAGACTCTGTGCTGGCAGTGCAGAGCCCGTTTGGGGTTCTCTCTCCCCCGCCTCTCTCTCTCTCTCTCTCTCTCTCTCTTTCTCTCTGCTCCTCCTGTCTGCTCTCTCTGTCAAAAATAAATACACATTTATTAAAAAATAAAAAATAAAGATTAGTGCCCTAAAACATAGGGATATGTAAGTAAATTGTGAGCTCACATAAGTAGCAGCATAGCCAGAGATTCTGTTTCCCAAGCCTGTGTGTTTAAATGCGATATTGTAGTGCATACTATTTGTAGATATAAATAAACATTATGTCACCCATTATTTATCTATTCAATTCAGAAGATTTGTTGAGCTTACAGTATATACTAGGAATTGTGCCTTAAGCACTGGAGATAGAGGGGTGAGGAAACTAAGTCTAGAGGAGGAGACAAATAAATGGGTTGTTTTTTTGTAATGACTTGATATATGCTATGGAAGAAAGAGACTGTGCAACTTATTCTTAAAACTAAATCGTCTCTTCTGTAAAACCAGAACAAAATGTGCCAATGGGGAGAAGAAGGAGTGCTAAGATAATTAGATAAAGACTAATCAGGGGCGCCTGGGTGGCTCAGTCGGTTAAGCGTCCTACTTCGACTCAGGTCACGATCTCGCGGTCTGTGAGTTCGAGCCCCGGGTCGGGCTCTGGGCTGACAGCTCAGAGACTGGAGCCTGTTTCAGATTCTGTGTCTCCCTCTCTCTGACCCTCCCCCATTCATGCTCTGTCTCTCTCTGTCTCAAAAATAAATAAACGTTAAAATTTTTTTTAAAAAAATTAAAAAAAAAGACTAATCATATCATGAAGAATACAATGAGTAGCTGTGAGAGTTTAGTAAGTGTGGACACTCAATTGACTCTTCCAGGGACCAGTGAGGGAGGTTTTAAGGAGACAAGCTACATGATCATATTTCTGTTTTAGAAAGACCATTATTGCTGTTGCTTAGAGAACATTTTTGTGAGGGACCAAGAAGTAGAGAAATCAATAAAGAAGATGGTGATGCTATCTAACGAGAGAGACGTGGATGGACTGAAAGTGTATAAAAAGAATTGGCAGGGCTTGGTGATTAAGTGGTCATGGTTGACATAATGCTGTGGTGATTGGTTGGCGTTAGACTTCAAAAGAAGGAGTGTAGGTCAAGGGAGGAAGGAGTGTGTGTGTGTGTGTGTGTGTGTGTGTGTTGTGAGATAGGCAGAATGATCAAGAGATCACTTTGGGACATGTGTCAGTTGTATGAGATAAGTAGTGATGTATGTCCATACAGACCTGGCTCTCAGAAGAGAGTTTTGCTATAGATATAGCTTTGGAGCTATTAGCATATTAATGGATGTGGTTGAGCTTCCTCAAAAAGAATGCATAGAGGATATTTTCAAAACCCTTACTCTGAAGACAGTGGTTCACAAACTTCACTGAGTCTCAGAATCACCCTGGGAAACAGAAAATGTATACTTCCAGGCCCACACCCAGAGATTCTGATTTAGTCCCTGTGAGATAGAACCCAGGAGGTTTCACTGTAACTGACAACCAACATAAGAGATTCTAATGCAAAAGAATCACGGAACACAGTTTGAGAAACACTGAGTAAAAGGCTAAGTAAAGCACATAAAAGAAATAAGGAAGTGCTAGGAGCAATGAGTGAGAAGTACTCTGCTACTTTGGAAGAACCAAGGTAATGCTACTATAAACGACTTACGTGTAATATTCTAGCTAACGCTCAAAAAGAAAAAGTAATTGATATTGATGTTGCAGTATTAATTTCTATGATCATTCTTCGATACAAAGTAATGATATTCAGAAGCCATCTCTGTCAGGCCGAATAAACCATAGAAGAGTCTGCTTGAATTTTAAATGACTCTTCTTACGTTGAAAATGTTAACAGCAAAAACAACAAAGCAATATTCCAGTCTTCTGATAAAAGTGTCGTGTAAATCTGCTTCCAGGTAGCTCTGAATTTTTTGAAATCCAAATCAAACGTAAACAAGGCCGCCTTACAAGAATGTTTTTCAAATGCGATGCGCATTGCCATTAGCCGGACCAACATTATGTTAATCCTAGTTTATTTACAAAATCAGCTATGCTATAAGAAGGTATGAAAACATATTACTGATTCAATTTAGTCCCACTTGATAGTCTCGGAAAGCATGAGAAACAAGGAACGCTAATTGCTGTCTACACAGTCCCTTATTATTTCTGTTGTCCTTGCAGTTAGAAATACACAACACAGAAAAATAACAAGACCAAAAAAATGGGCCTAAAATGTATTCTGAGTCTGAGGAATCACTTGGTTGGATGATAGTATTGTCGCATATATTACCGAGAGACTTAAAAGCTCATGAATGATACGTACATAATGCATTATTTTTTCTTTTTTTGGCCTTTAGAAACAGTTTTGTTCTTTTGCCTCACAAACTTGAACTTGATGTATTTTAACGCGCGTTGTGTTTATCTCTAAAATATTTGGTAACTGATCATTTGTAATTGAAGCTCTCAAAAAAGAACTTAACAAAGCCCACTATTTGAATGAAGAAAATGCATAGATGATTACAGATAATCACATCGAAACCTCTTCCTTTCGGATGATTTGGCACACTAATACTATAACCATTTACTGTGTTAGGTGGAGGTCACACAGTATCATTAAAGTGGACACTTGAGAAAAGAATCTAGGATAAGAAAAAGCAAGAAGGCTGTATTGTAGTAATATGCTACACAGCATGATGTTTAGTTATTTTCCTTCTAAAATTGAACCATTTTTAAGCCAACTTTCTTAAGAACACTTAGGAAATTTACTGTTTGAACAAACTCAAAATGTGGATAATCGTGATGCTTGAATAAGGCTTAAGAAGCTAATTGAATCATTTAATTATTTTATCTCAGTTAACTTATTACAAAAGAATAAATGAGCTAAAGACTGGGTCTCTGATTGACAGATCAGAGTGGGACAGAGTTGAAAAGGAATTGAGTCAATGGTAAGGGACAGAGTCCTGTGTTCCCACAGAAGCCTTCATTGTGTTTAATACAGTAGCTTCTACTGGTTTTTGGATTCTCTTATTTTCCAAGACTAAGAAAAAGAAGTACAAACAGCCATTCAACAAGATAGAGACACGTAACCTAGGAAACCCTAGAAGGATCCAGTAGGGCCTGGGATCAGTTGGACAACACTGATAGTCTGGAGGAAAAAAGAAAATTTGTGTTTTAAGGGACGAAAAACATTATATCTAGTATGGCCATAGATGGGCATACACAGACATAAAAATATGCATACAAACCCCTAAAAGCACTTACAAGAAGCTTCTAAATGAGTAAAAATACTTTAGCAAAGTATTTCTTTAGAGGTTGAAAAAAAAATGACCAACAAATGGCAACATGTTCCAACTTTCTTCTTGATTTTCCAGATCAACCTCACTTAGCAATGATTCTGATTATGCATTTCTGGAACATACAGTGGCAGTTGTATTTGCACATCTGCTCTTTCACAATATGTTTGTAAGTTAAAGTTATCCCTTTGTAGTTCTTAAAATTTAGAATTCTTTTTAAAAAGCAGGAAAACCTCCTCAAGGCACCATAGGAAAAAAATAGCATAAATGGAAAAATATTAGGAAGCCTGATTTAATACGATTACGTACATTAACATATCACAGAAGGAAAAACACATGATCAAATTGAAAGATAGCCTGGGTGGCTCAGTTGCTTACGCAGCCAACTCTTGATTTTGGCTCAGGTCATGATCTCTCCGTCGTGATCTCAGGTCATGATCAAGCCCCATGTCAGGCTCCACACTATAGCGTGGAGCTTGCTTGGGATTCTCTCTCTCCCCCCTCTCTCTGCCCCTCCTCTCTCTCTCTCTCTCTCTCTCTCTCCTAAGATAAATAAATCCATTTTAAAAATAAATAAGTACACAAAAAGTACTACGGTCAACATACAGTGTAATATCAGCTTCAGGTATACATGAAAAAAGACAGATAGAAGTGTTTCTACACATACATGTAGAAGCATACGGAGAAATAAAAGGGGTGTCTGGCTGATTCAGTCAGTAGAGCATGTAACTCTTGATCTCACAGTCATGAGTTCAAGCATCACATCGGGCATGGAGCTTACCTCAAAAAAAATATTTAGAGGCCCCTCCCCCCAAAATGTACTCTGCTCATTCCCAGTAAGTCAAGGAAAAAACGATACTGGGATATAATAGCACTTTGATTATTATATAAAAGTATATGTGGGAGAGTCTTATCAATGCAATTCGGGTCAAATAAACAAACAAATAGATAAGAGGTATAATTATTAATCACCATTAGTTGTAGATAATAGGACTGCATACAAGGAAAACAATACAAGCCAAAAGATTTTTTAAATTAGTAGATTGAAGTCATTTTTGTTAATTCAATATGAAAAAATGCACTTTCCTGTACATCGGGAATAAACATTTATAAAATAAAACAAATAAAAGAAACCTTCTTCACATTAAACACACATGCACAAAGGGAAGTACCTAGAGAGACTATAGATGCTGGAGAGGATGTGGAGAAACGGGAACCCTCTTGCACTGTTGGTGGGAATGCAAATTGGTGCAGCCGCTCTGGAAAGCAGTGTGGAGGTTCCTCAGAAAATTAAAAATAGACCTACCCTAGGACCCAGCAATAGCACTGCTAGGAATTTATCCAAGGGATACAGGAGTGCTGATGCATAGGGGCACTTGTACCCCAATGTTCATAGCAGCACTCTCAACAATAGCCAAATTATGGAAAGAGCCTAAATGTCCATCAACGGATGAATGGATAAAGAAATTGTGGTTTATGTACACAATGGAATACTACGTGGCAATGAGAAAAAATGAAATATGGCCTTTTGTAGCAACGTGGATGGAACTGGAGAGTGTGATGCTAAGTGAAATAAGCCATACAGAGAAAGATACCATATGGTTTCACTCTTATGTGGATCCTGAGAAATTTATCAGGAACCATGGGGGAGGGGAAGGAAAAAAAAAAAGAGGTTAGAGTGGGAGAAAGCCAAAGCATAAGAGACTCTTAAAAACTGAGAACAAACTGAGGGTTGATGGGGGTGGGAGGGAGGGGAGGGTAGGTGATGGGTATTGAGGAGGGCACCTTTTGGGATGAGCACTGGGTGTTGTATGGAAACCAATTTGACAATAAATTTCATATATTAAAAAAAAAAAGGGAAGTACCTAGAAATAAACCTAATTAAGTAATGTTTGACACTCATTATGAAGACCTAAAAATTTTACTGAAAGACCTTAAGTGCTTAAAATAATTAAGTATTTGAAATTAAAAAATGACAAAAGAGTCAGGAAATACTTTTAAGAATAACAAAACTTAGTGACCAACATGTTGGCTCATTTAGTAGATGGGGCTGGAAAAACTAGTTAATAATTTGACAAAAAGTTAAGTCTCTCCTCATATAACATATCCAAATAAATTTCAGATAGCATAAAAAGCAAAGGCCTAAAATAAAAAATTGTAAAGACTCAAAAAACATTGATGCATATATATAAAGAGGAGGACAATGGCCTTTCTAAGAATGGCATTAAAGGCACCGGGCGCCTGGGTGGCGCAGTCGGTTAAGCGTCCGACTTCAGCCAGGTCACGATCTCGCGGTCCGTGAGTTCGAGCCCCGGGTCGGGCTCTGGGCTGATGGCTCAGAGCCTGGAGCCTGTTTCCGATTCTGTGTCTCCCTCTCTTTCTGCCCCTCCCCCGTTCATGCTCTGTCTCTCTCTGTCAAAAATAAATAAACGTTGAAAAAAAAAATTAAAAAAATAAATAAATAAAGGCAGAGACCATTAAGAAAAACAATGATAGCATACATGATATGAACAAGTTAAGCAGCTATATACTGTATGCCTCAAAATGAAAATAGGCAGAATTTAAATGCAAATGACTGAAAATATTTGCATATGACAAAGCTGTTACATATTGTGTATGTAAAAATCTACTATAGTATTATAAATCCAAGATAGAAAAATGCTCAACAGGAAAATGTGTAAAGGGCATGTACAGATAATTGTAAAAAAAATAAGAAGAAAAAATGCAAATGACAAAAAAGGTATAACCTTGTTTGATTTCACCACTAATCAAATAAATATGAATCAATCCAAATGAGTTACCATTGTTTGCCCATCTTAGTGAAAGGATGAGGGAGTAGACAATCTCATTCACTGCTGACTAGGGCCTAAGTTGGTTTGATCTGGCTGTAGAACATTTTGGCAATATTTTGTAATCTTTGTGCAAAATTATATGGACTCATTGAACAATTCTACTTCTAGAAATTTACTATAAATAGGGAATTCCATTAAAAGGGCGATTTGAAAAGTGTGCAAGGATGCATATACAAGGATATTCAAATATAGTATCGCTTATAATACAAAAATATGTAATCACTCTAATAACTCATCAATGTAGTCCAATTAAGTAAACATATACAGGAACGCCTGGGTGACTCAGTTAGTTAAGCGTTGGACTCTTGATTTCAGATCTCTCAGTCTTGAGATTAAGCCCCACATTGGGCTCTGCACTGACAGCAACGAGCTTGCTTGGGATTCTCTCTCTCTCTCTTTCTCTCTCTTTCTGTGTCTGTCTCTCTCTGCCCACCCCCCCCCCAAATAAATAAACAAACAGACAGACAAACATTAAAAAAATAATTTACTAGAGGGATTCAACTTCGGATTTGAGCTGGCAGAATAAATAAGCTGTGAATTTGAAGATAGGTCCACAAAGATTATCTAGCCTGAGGAACAGAAAGAAAACATGATGTAGGAAATAAAATAGAGCCTCTGAAATTTGCGGCAAACCAACAAGCATGCCGACATACCCATAATCAGAGTCTCAGGAAAAGCAAGAGAGAGGCAGAAAGAATATTTGAAGAATTAATGATGAAAAATATCCCAATCATGGCAAATAAGGTTTATCTGTACATCTAGGAGGCTCAACAAACTCCAAGTAGGATAAACTCAAAGTGGCCCCCAAATAGACACATTATAATTAAACTATTGAAAGACAAAGAGAAAATCCTGAAAGCCGCAGAAACAAAGTGACTTATCTCAGACAAGGCATCTTCAATAAAATGAACAACTAATTGTTCATCTGAAATGTAAAAATCCTTTCGTGATTAGCAAATCATTCAGAAGCTATGAATAGAACCGGACCAAGGGCATCTACAGAAAATCTACAGCTGCCATCACACTTATTATGAAAGACTGAAAACTTGGCCACTAAAGCAGGAACAAAACAAGGATGTCTCTTCTTGCTACCTTTATTCAACATTGGCTTGAGGTTTTAGCCAAAGCTAAAAACAATTTCAGCAAAGTTGAAGGGTCCACAACCAATATACAAAAATTAGTTGTATTTCTGTATACACTGGCCATGACATATGAAGAATAAAATTTCAAATTAAAAAAAGATAATAAAACACCATCAAAAAATAAAAATGCTTAGGAATAAGTTTAACGAAAGAAGTATACGGCTTGTATGTTGAAAGCAATGAAATCTTGTCGAAAGAAAATGAGGAAAATCTAAATAACTGGAAAAACATCTTGTGTTCGTGGTTTGTAAGATTCAATTTTGTTAAGATGCCAACACTCACTAAAGCGATCTACATATTCAGTAAAGTGACCTACATATTAGTGGCCCCATTGACTTCGTTGTAGAAATTGACAAAATGATCCTAAAATTGATACGAAAACTCAAAGGACACGGAATAGCCAAAACATTCTTGGGAAAGAGTATGGTTGTAACAGCTACCATTCCTGATTTCAAAACCCCCTGTAAAGCTACAGTAATCAAGACAGCGTAGCAGTGTCATGGAAGTAGACCATATAAAGGAACATCATTAAGAGTGCAGAAGCCAACACATATATTGTGGTCAGTGGATTTTGACAATAAGTGCCAAGAAACTGTAATGGTGACAGAATATACTTCGAAAAATGGTGCTGGGACAATGGGACATCCACATGCAAATGGATGAATTTGGATCTCTACTTCATACCACAAATAAATATTAACTCAAAATAGACCTAAACGTAAGAAAAGCATACAACTCTTTAAGGGGAAAAAAAAGCCAATCTCAAAAGGTTATATTCTATATGACTCCACTTATGTAACATTCTTGAAATAGGAAAACTAAAGACACGGAGAACACATTAGTGGTTGTCAGGGATTCGGGATGGGAGTCTGTAGGGAAGTTACGAAAGGGCAACACAAGGGACCTTTGTGATGATACAACTGTTCTGTATCTTTCTTAATTTTTTTTCAAATTATTTTGACAGAGAAAGAGGGAGAGAGTCAGAGAGAGAGAGAGAGAGAGCAGCAGAGAGGCAGATAGAGAGGGAGAGAGAGAATCCCAAGCAGGCTCCACGCTGTCAGCGCACAGCCTGTTGTGGGGCTCGATCCCACATTCATGAGACCATGACCCGAGCTGAAGTCAAGAGTCAGACGCATAATGGACCAAGTCCACCCAGGTGCCCCCAACTGTTCTGTATCTTGATAGCGGTGGTGGATACACAAACCTACCCATGTGATAAAATTATACAGAGCTAAGTACCCGTGGGCATACACACAAATGAATGCAAGTAAGACAGGGGTCACCTGAATAAAAAAGTAACATATGTAGAGGAACATAGCACACTGCCTCACGGGTCTATTTAACAGTTTTCCCTGCAGGAAATGAAATGTTCTAGGGTTTCATTCATTTACCTAAATGGAGAATTGGGCCTCTGACTTAAACAAATGTTTGTATAGTAGATGTATGACTTTCCAGATCTAAAGGAAATCAAACAGTACTGTTGATTGATGCAAAAAGGGATGTTGAATTGCATAAAATAATATGTCATTGGATGATTCCAAAGTTTGAGATTTTTATAACTTGATTATGAAAACTTAGTTTATATAACTTAGTTATACACACTGCCATGTTGAGAAATTGCTGCCTCAATTCAGTTAAATATATTACCACACATAGTTACTGAACACAATATAAATCAGTAGAGTTTCAATATAAAGGGCAATTTTACTTGATATTTCCTGTGTCTGAATATTTTGAAAAAAGATGCTCAAGTGACAATTACATGCATAATAAGACCAGAGATTTTGTATTTTATTTTAGTTTGTTTTATACTAATTGAATAAGTTACCTTTACTTTCACATCTGGAAAATTTGTGTCCTAATTAATAGTAATCAAAAGTCAATTTTTAAGTAGAAGAAAAAAAACACAAGATGCATCTTCGTTTCTCAAATTTGAAGACAAAAATACTTAAAATGTTTGTAAGAGCGGATCCCGAACGCATATAGAATTTCCACTAATCAGAAAGAAAAGGACAGGGGCGCCTGGGTGGCGCAGTCGGTTAAGCGTCCGACTTCAGCCAGGTCACGATCTCGCGGTCTGTGAGTTCGAGCCCCGCGTCAGGCTCTGGGCTGATGGCTCGGAGCCTGGAGCCTGTTTCCGATTCTGTGTCTCCCTCTCTCTCTGCCCCTCCCCCGTTCATGCTCTGTCTCTCTCTGTCCCAAAAATAAATAAACGTTGAAAAAAAATTTAAAAAAAAAAAAAAAGAAAAGAAAAGGACAGACAATACTCATTAGAGAGCATATTCAGATGTCCAACGCATGTATGTAAAGATGCTTAATCTAATTAGTTCTTAGGAAAATATAAATTAAAATCGTGATGAAATCATATTACACGGCATCCAGAATGACTGTAATTTTCAAGACTGACATTATCAAGTGTTATAATATACGGAGTAATAAGAATCCTATACACATCTGGTGACCGAGGAAATTGGCACAAGTACTTTAAGCAGTAAAGCTAAGTAAAGCTGAGTACATACCCTAGGACTAGCAAATTTACTCTGAAGTATATACCCAACAGAAACGCACATGTCTATTGAAAAAAATAAATATTTATAGTCATATTCTTGGTAAGAGTCTAAAACTTGAACTCAGCACCATATCTCAGCAATAGTAAAGTTGTGGATATTTATATAAGTGAATACTATATAGCAATGAAAAATAATGAATAGTGTGGAGAAATCTCTCAATCATTATATGAATTAAAGAAGTAATACATGTGATAAGTTTGTATAGAACTAAACACACAGATATACCCATAAATGAGTACAAGTAAAACTGGGAAATCTGAATAAGATAGGTGGATTTTATCAATGTCAATATTTTGGTTGTGATATTGTATTATAGTTTTGCAAGATATCATGATGAGGGAGACTGAATATATGTACATGGGATCTCTCTATTTTAAAAAAAAATCATATAAATTTCTAATAAAATAAAAGAATTATTTTTAGAACAACCCATACTATACGAAGCTAATGCTTTTATTTATTTTTTTTTTCAACGCTTATTTATTTTTGGGACAGAGAGAGACAGAGCATGAATGGGGGAGGGACAGAGAGAGAGGGAGACACAGAATCGGAAACAGGCTCCAAGCCATCAGCCCAGAGCCTGACGTGGGGCTGGAACTCGCAGACCGCGAGATCGTGACCTGGCTGAAGTCGGACGCTTAACCGACTGCGCTACCCAGGCGCTTTTAAAGGTAATTATGTGGGGAGCCTGGGTGGCTCAGTCGGTCTGTGAGTTCGAGCCCCACGCCAGGCTCTGTGCTGACAGCTGGGAGCCTGGAGCCTGCTTTGGATTCTGTGTCTCCCTCTCTCTCTGCCCCTCTCCCGCTCACTCTCTGTTTCTCTCTCTCTCTCAAAAATGAATAAGTGTTAAAAATTTTTTTTGAAGTAATTATGAGCCTAGAGAAAATTATTTTCCATGAAATAAGTATTTTAGGGTATTTAGCTTCATTGTCCACACTCTGTAGTCTCATTGATAAATTCCATCTCTTTGCTCAGATATTACATATTTTAGAAATGAACATGGATGGCTAAGAATTTCTATTCATGACATAACCAGCCATCCTTATTCTTTCGGATTGCATGATATTCTCAAAATGAATATCGATTTGAGGTCATTTAAATGGTTCCTGGTTTAGTCACTTCTGCACACCTACCACCCACATTTTTGCTCCCCAAACAGAGGTCCTGCAGGGCCACAGCGCTCACAATGAGTGTCTTTTTTTTTTCTTCAAGACCTTAAAAATGTGAAATCATCTATAGTAAAAGAGATTAGGAAGAAGATGTCTGAGATTAAAAATAGCAAAGCATTACATTGCGCTACAATGTGTATGTTTCTTCCTAAAAGGCACAGTTTAAAATCATCCAAGCAAAGAAGAAAAAAAAAAACTCATGATATTTAGTTGGGGCCCTTGAATCCTGTTTCTACCATGTAAGAGAAAATAAACAGAATTATATTTTTAAAATATCTTAGGACTTATTTATCTGGGTATCTCATTCATCACCATATTCACAGCAGGTGGTTTTCAGTTATTGAATGAATAATTGAATGAAATAGAATTGGTTATATAAGACCATCCAGTATTATAAGCAAAAGGAAAATATGGTAGGCATATAGTAAATACGTTATATATACTTGGTTTTAGGAGTTAATAGGGGCCTGGTTTAATTGAAGAAGAAGTTCACGTACAAGAAAAGTGGAAGGGAAGGCTAAGTGCAAGTCCTAGATTGTGTGTGGACATTGGAAATCATGTTATAAAGGTTGAATATTATCTGATAGGCACTGGAGAGACCTGGTTAGGTAAAAACGAAATATTTTCCTATTAGGTTAAATAAGTGATGGATAGCCTTCTCCTCGGATGTGACTCCAATAGCAGATGGATGAATCAGTTAATTTTCACACATGCTGCTTCTCCATTTGTACCATTACCTTTCAATAACATTATACAAATATGGGACACATTCAGGGAGAATTTTAGTTCCTGAAAATAGTGACAGTTCATTAGAGAGGCCTCCATCTGTCTTCTACTGTATATAGCTTACCCCCACCCAAAGCCAGTGATATTTATTACAGTGATCATGGATCCTGATCTTTAGAAAAAGTTATACTTTGGGGCTCCTGGGGGGCTTAAATCAGTTAAGCATCTAACTCTTGATTTCAGCTCAGGTCATGTTGTGAGATTGAGCCCCATGTTGGTCTCCATGCTGGACGTGGAGCCTGCTTAGGATTCTCTCTCTAGCTCTCCCTTTGTCCCTCCCTTTGCTCACGCTCTCTCTCTCTTTCTCAAAAAAAAAAGTCATAATCAAATTCTCAATCATTATTTTCCAAATGAACTAAAGCATTTCTCAGAATTCACACCCACTTATATCCAAAGTATATATGTGTATATATGCTTTTGAAAAATCAAGGATCATAAAATGCCCCGGGTTACAGGAACACATGATCTTGAGAGCCAGGATCTCTGGTACGGCAAAAGGCACAAAAAATGTAATTTTAATTTCTAAAAAAAAAAAAAAACAAAGGCACATGACGGTGTGCAATATCCTTTTATAAAAAAGTTGTTAAGAAGGCAAATGACTGACCAGAGTTCTCCTATATATTAAGCAGTAATCGCTGATCATATGTGATTCTATGGAGAGAGACCCACAAATGTAGAGAACACGTGATATCTCCGTGTGCATATCGTGACTTTCAGCATCCAGTTACTAGAATCAAGTCGGAAATACTCATCTCTTACTTTACCCTACCCATTGATCACTGATGCTCAGATCTGAAATGACATGGTAAATGTGATGACCTTTTCGCCACAAAATATAAAATCCTGCTTGACATTGGTAGGATCCAAAAGGATAGTGGATGGATACATCTATGATGTATCATAGTTTCCAAGGATCCAACATGGATCCAATATGGAGCTATTCTTGTTGCTTTTTTATATAGGATCTTCTCCATTCTTTAGAGTGAAATTCTGATTAAATTAACCACACTTGGCTTTACACAGCAGAAACTGGGGAAAACATAGTAAAAGATCCATTGTCAAAAACATGCACGAAGAGAACCAACTTCACGGTTGCCCCAAAAAGAATGACTAGCTGAGTTATAACAGCAAACAAACTAAGGATGTCATGACAATCTGTCTGCAAAAGGAGTGTGGACCATATATGTGACTTTGCACACTTCCCCCCTTTCTCATATCCAAGACATTATCAAGCCCCATCCATTTTACCTGTATATTGAAAACATATTTTTAAAAGATATACTTTTAATCCATCCCTTTTTCTCATTTCACCAGGAGCCAAGCCACTGTCATTTCTTCCTTAGACTGGTGTCACAGCTTCCTATTTTCCCCACTTCTCCTTTTGCTCCCTTTCAAGCAGTGGCCCCACCAACTCAACCAGAATTATTTTCATAACATGTAAATCTCAGTATAGGTCTCCTGTTTAAAACCCTTCTATTGGGGCGCCTGGGTGGTTCAGTCGGCTGAGCGTTCAACTATTGGTTTCTGCTCAGGTCATGATCCAGGGTCGTGGGACCAAGCCCACATTGGGTTCCTTGCTGAGCATGGAGCCTGCTTAAGATTCTGTGTGTGTGTGTGTGTGTGTGTGTGTGCGCTCCTATCTCCCTCTCCCTTTCCCCCTCTCCCCCACTCTCTCTTTCTAAAATAATAAATTTAAAAAAAACCTTTTATTGCTTCCCACCACATTTGCTGAGGGATAACGAACTCTGGTTCTAGGACTAGAACACTTGAGCAAAAGTCCTGACTACACTACAAACTAGTGACCATGGGCGGGTGAAGTCACTTAACCTCTGTGTTGTTCATTTATCTGTCAAATGAGAGTATTAAGAATATTAAGACCCTCCTGAGGTCTTCATGAGGATTCAATGTGACGACACACTAAACACTTAGATAAGATCTTGTATGAATTGACAGTTGCCTGTCTCTCGAACCTCATCTTGTGCCACTTTTCCCCTCCCTGTGTCCAAATTCACGTAGCACATTCCCACTCCGTCTGCCAATTCTTCTTTCACTCGGTTCGTGCCTATTCACTTTTCTGGTTTCACTTTAAAAGTTAATTTCGCACTGAGGTTCCCCGGGTGGCTCAGTCCGTTGGGCGTCCGACTTCGGCTCAGGTCATGAGCTCACCGTCCGTGGGTTCGAGCCCCGCATGGTGCTCCATGCTGGCTGCTCGGAGCCTGGAGCCTGCTTCCGATTCCGTGTCTCCCTCTCTCTCTGTCCCTCCCTCACTCATGCTCTCTCTATCAAAAATAAATATTACAAAATGTTAAAAAAAATAAATGTTCGGTCACTAATGTTTGTTATCATATCTAATGTTCGTTCCACATGCCCACTTGCCTATTTAATTAAGCTTTTAGTTGATTTTTAAACTATCTGTAACGAGTTGTCCACTTTTGAAAATTTCACAGTATAATGTTTTCATTATCAAAAGCTATATAAGAGAGAGAACACGACAATTTCGTGCTTTGTTAATTCCCTTGGTTATACATGGACAGTGAGCTTTCTTCATAGCAGATTTATATGAAACGGTCTGGCTTCCATTGATTTCCAGGGTTGACTCTTTGAAGATGAAGGGGGTCCGAGTAACCATGCTTTAGGGATCTCTGTTTTGAAGGCAAACCTGGGCCATCTTAGCAGCCTTATATAAAGGAATGTTATCTTTCAATTAAAATAGTGTAGAAAAAGATTCGAAGTGTTTTCTGCTGACGTTTGCAGGTGCATAATGTTCATTTTCTCTCCCAGGAGCAAAACATATCAAAGAGTCCTGCTGCTGGCAGTGAACTGGAGTGTTCAAGTGGTTGAGCCACCTGCTCCTAGGCAAGACAGCACCAAACTAAAGTTATCTATTCCATTATTAAACACTACAGGGGAAGGCGATACTTGCAATATGCTTGTTTTTGGACTCTAGAAACAATGAGGCAGATTATTCTTACTACTTCTGGAAAAGCAGGCTATGGTTCTCTTTTTAGGTATTTAAAAAAATTTAATATTTATTTTGAGAGAGAGAGAGAGAAAGAGAGAGCACAAGCGGGGGAGGAGCAGAGAGAGAGGGAGACGCAGAATCCGAAGCAGGCTCCAGGCGCTGAGCCGTCAGCACAGAGCCCGACGCGGGGCTCAAACCCACGAACTGTGAGATCATGACCCGAGCAGAACCTGGACACAGAACCCAGGCGCCCTTTTAGGTATTTGTTTTAATTTTTTTTTCAACGTTTTTATTTATTTTTGGGACAGAGAGAGACAGAGCATGAACGGGGGAGGGGCAGAAAGAGAGGGAGACACAGAATCGGAAACAGGCTCCAGGCCCTGAGCCATCAGCCCAGAGCCTGACGCGGGGCTCGAACTCCCGGACCGCGAGATCGTGACCTGGCTGAAGTCGGACGCTTAACCGACTGCGCCACCCAGGCGCCCCTTAGGTATTTGTTTTAAATGAGCTTATTTGTTTTAAATGAGCGTGTTCTAGTCAGCAATTTGGGAATCTCATCTCTTTTCAGGATACTTCTTTATACTCTATCCTAATCATTTCGTGTTTATATAACCAACCCATTACACAGTAAACTTCAAGCTCAATTTGATGTCTTAGGCTCTCAAACTCTTTTTCCTTGGGTATTTCCTCATCCAGTACCCCTTTCTTCTACAGATCTGTTGTCCAGTGGCATTAGGATGGATGATAATGAGGTGACCAGGCAAATGAATCTTAGCTCGTGTGATGATTAGCTAGTATATTGCCTTTAACGTTTTCACCCTCTTAATTAAAGTCCTTAAAGAGTGATGAGCACTTCGAATAATATAAAGAACTGTTGTGTAAAACTTTGCATAATAAGAGCTCTGATTGAGTTTCAAATCATCCCACTTACTTTATTTTATTTTTTTAAATGTATGTATGTATGTTTGTTTGTTTAGAAAGTGTGAGCATGGGAGAGGCAGACAGAGAGGGAGAGAGACAATCCCAAGCAGGCTTTGCTCTGTCAGCACAGAGCCAGATGAGGGGCTTGATCCAGTGAACCATGAGATCATGACCTGAGCTGAAATCAAGAGTCGTACGCTTAACCGACTGAGCCACCCAGGGGCCACTCATCCCACTTACTTTAAGTTGAAACACTTAGAGGTGATACCATAAAGAGAATGTTTTCGTATTAAAGTGTGTAATTAACATAAGACGGTACTGTTATCAGAGAAACTGCTCTATTGACTCTATCATAAAGGGCTTCTCTTTAAATACCCAGTCCATTGAATTGACTTCAGAATGTTAAACTTTCCTTGGTTTGAAAGAATATAAAAATCTATCCTTTCTAAAAAATGGATAATATCATCACTCATAATCAGGGAAGTGCAAATCAGAATCACGAGGGGTCCATCTCACACGTGTCAGAATGGCTGAAATTCACAACACAAGAAAAAAACGATGTTGGCAAGGATGCAGAGAAAGGGAACCCTCCTGCCCTGCTGGTGGGAATGCAAACTGGTGCAGCCACTCTGGAGAACAGTGTGGAGGTTCCTCAGGAATTTTAAACTAGAACTACCATTCAATGTTAGCAATTGCACTACCAGGTATTTAACCAAAGAATATCAAAATACAGATTTGAAGGGGCACATGCACTGTGATGTTTACAGCAGCTTAATCAACAATAGCCAAGCTATGGAGAGAGCCCAAATGTCCATCAAGTTATGAATGGATAAAGAAGATGTAGTATATATATTATATATTAATATATATATTATATGTAATATATTATATGTATTATATGTATATAATTATATGTATATATTTATATGCATATATATGTATATGTATATAATTATATGTAATATATATAATGGATTATTACTCAACTGTAAAAAAGAATGAAATCTTGCCATTTGCAATGACGTGGATGGAACTAGAATGTATTACGCTAAGCGAAATAAGTCAATCAGAGAAAGACAAATGCCATATGATTTCACTCATACGTGGAATTTAAGAAACAAAACAGATGATCATATGGGAAGGGGGAAAAAGGAGGAGAGAGGGAAACAAAACACAAGAGACTCTTAATGACAGAAAACAAACTGAGGGTTGATGGAGCAAGGTGGAGACAGGCTAGATGGGTGATGGATCTTAGGAAGGACACTTGCGAAGAGCATTGGGTGTTGTATGTAAGTATGAATCACTGAATTCTACTCCTGAAACCAATGTTGCTCTGTATATTAGCTAATACTTAAATTCAAAAAATGGATAATATCAAGATTTGTTTTTAAGGAAACCTAATCATTCCTTTAGCCCTGTAATATTTTTTTTGGAATGACGGCATGAATTGATATTCAGTAATAGTTGTACAGTATTATCTATGTTTCAGGTTTTATCAATTTATAAATTTATATTCAGGTATTATCGATTGTTTCTTAAGTTTGTAATCAGATTTGTTAAGTATGACTTCAAGTAATTTTTTAAAATAATGTCAAATTCAGAAATCCTTCGCTGCTGGCACCATCAGTTGAAATTTACCTGGGAAATATTTTATTATACCAAATATAGTTTTGAAATACAACCTTAAATAATAGTTGATGTATCGGCTTTAAAAAAAAAAACCAACTCTTATTACTGTTGTTGCCACTGGAAGAGACTTTAAGTATCATCTAGTTCGGCTATTTCTAACTAAAATTCGTGATGAGTTCCAATCACCACCCCTATGTATGGGCTCCATGACTCCCACCCCCAAAATTACATACAAAATTGTGTTTGTGTATGAATTATTCATTTGTCTAAAGAGAAGCGCCATAGCCCTTCAAATGCCTGAACCTACAGATGTTAAAACTACGCTCTAATAGTTTTTTCCAAAGATCACATAGAGTTCTGGAAGAGCCTCTACTAGACTCCAAGAAACCAGACAATCCAGTGTTTTTTCACTAATACCTGCTACGTCTAACTCATGTCCTTTGTATTTTGTTACTCTGTTTTCAGTCCATGGGGTATAATTTTCATCTTTTGGAAATTATTGGAGTATAAGTTGTTACAAACATTGGAAAACCATTCGGTGGTATTTACTAAAACTGAACATGCACATTTCCTATGACCCAGAAATTCCACTCCTAAGTACAATCCAACAAAAATACACATATGCATTACTGTTCATTGTAGGACTCTTCATTATGCCTCCATACTGGAAGTTATCCCAACACCCATCAACATTAGAGTGGACAGAGGTGCCCAGGTGGCTCAGTCAGTTAAGCACCCGACTCTCGGTTTGGGCTCAGGTCATGATCTCAAGTTTTTGTGAATTCGAGCCCTGCATCGGGCTCTGGGCTGACAGCACAGAGCCTGCTTGGGATTCTCTCTCTCTGTCCCTCCCCCACTCATGCTGTCTCTGTCTCTCACAAAAATGAATAAACAAACTTTAAAAATACAGTAGAGTGGACAAATAAAACAGAGTATACTCACATAACATAATACTATATAGCAATGATCAAGAATGCTCTACAGTTACATACAACAACATGGATGTATCTCACAAACATAATGTTGAGACAAAAAAGTCAAGCACAGAAAAATATGTACTGCATGCTTTTATTTATATAAAATACCGCTGAAGGGCGCCTGGGTGGCGCAGTCGGTTAAGCGTCCGACTTCAGCCAGGTCACGATCTAGTGGTCCGTGAGTTCGAGCCCCGCGTCGGGCTCTGGGCTGATGGCTCGGAGCCTGGAGCCTGTTTCCGATTCTGTGTCTCCCTCTCTCTCTGCCCCTCCCCCGTTCATGCTCTGTCTCTCTCCCAAAAATAAACGTTGAAAAAAAAATTTTTTTTAAATAAAATAAAATACCGCTGAAGAATAGTGAATGGGTGGAGACAGAGCGATTTCTTCCATGATTCTGTTTATTAACCTAGCTAATGATGATCCAGGTTTGCTCAGTTTATTAAAGCTCAGCAATCTGTACCCTTAATGATGTACGCTCTCTATGTTGTATTATAATCTTAAAAATACATAAAATATTTCTTAGCAAATATGATGATACTCTCATAGACTCTATCATTTTCGTAAATACCAACATCAGGGACATGAAAATAGACTAACATTTACTGGAAACCTAACGTGCGTTGTGTAGTAAGCACTTCACGCTGTCGTGTGTGAAATGTCAATTAATTCTGCTAAATAACTTTGTGAGAATGATATTATCCTGATGCTCAAAGAAAATATGTGCCCAGGGCTGCATTGCTAATAACTCCCTTTACAAAACACCCTAGTGATCTGATCATACTGTCCTTAAAAGAAAAGATAAGTCCTTTAAAAATTGCAACGGACTAAGCAACATCAGCCTTGACTTCCAACCCTAGCTTTAAGGTTCTTTCACCCACTCATTTATACGACAGCATTTAGGTGGTCAGCGTGTGCCCATGTGCCAGAGAGATACATGTTATCTCTCATGGGACTCCATAAAATACATGTATTGCTTTAAATGACCTCAGAAGTCGTTTTTGACTTTAACATCAAGTCCACCGTTTCCTTCAATGCTGCATTTCTCAAACTGGCTTCTGTAGAACTCTAGTTTGTTGGTTGTTATCATGAATTCTAGAAAAACTGTATCATGATCCAATGAATTCGGAAACATTTCTTTAACCAAGATGAACCAGATGTCTTTACTGAGACACTTATAGAAGTCTACACCATGCTAACGTGCACTGAATTACCAAGAGCAAGAAGAGAGGATACAGCGTCTCTCAAATTTCTTTCATTATATAACCGGTGGCATTTCATGGAATACACTTCCTAAGGAAAAGTTCTTAGCTCAAAGAACTAAACCCAAATCTGAGCCACGGGAAACTCACCTGAAGTTGAGGTATTTCCCATTAATTATTTTTTTGTGAGGCAGCCGCAAATAAGTTCTTATTCCCTTTTATAAATCAGTTTAATTGTAGCTCTTCTAGTCATAGAACTGAGATACAGATAGATATAGTTACAATTTTTTTTGTAATTTTTTCAATGTTGATTTATTTTTTGAGACAGAGAGACAGAGGCAGAAACAGAGTGTGAGTCAGGGAGGGGCAGAGAGAGAGGGAGACACAGATTCTGAAGCAGGCTCCAGGCTCTGAGCTGTCAGCACCCAGCCTGGCACGGGGCTTGAACCCACAAACTGTGAGATCATGACTTGAGCTGAAGTCGGACGCTTAACCCACTGAGCCACCCAGGTGTCCCGATATAGATATAGATACATTAATTGCCATCACCCTCTGTTCTTCTGACCACCCATGAAATATTCTGAATTTTCCCTCTTCACTATTTCAGAACCTATAATTAGGACTATCACCCTATATAACCAAAGAGAAATCTAATAAAAATATCAAAGTGAGGCAATCCCCTTAGTGTGTCTATTGAGAAGATTATTAATAATAATTCTGAGATAAAAATTAATAATTTTATGTTTTATGTTTTAAGCCATTCACAATAATTTAAATGAAGTAAACGTTTAAATTTACAATTGGTGAATAGTTGAGTGCCTGGGGTGGTACAATGTTCTTCATTAAGAAATCATGAGTGATAGGGAAAGTGTATCATTTCAATTAAAATATCATACATGTGATGGCATATTTTAATTTTTGAATAAGATATTAAAACACACATTGTTGTTTACACTAAAAACGTTAATTGAATTATCATGCATTTATCTTTTCATAGTTCATATTCAGATAAAGATTATTAATAAAAATGAATTTCATTTCCAATGGTAGAATATTAAGACCAATAAATCTACTTTCCTCTCTGGATCATCATGCAAATTTCCATGGTCAAGTTGGCCAGAAATAACTACAGTGGCCTTTGTAATTATAAAATTCAAGACTAGGGGCGCCTGGGTGGCTCAGTGGGTTAAGCGACCGACTTCGGCTCCAGTCATGATCTCACGGTTGGTGGATTTTAGCCCCACGTGGGGCTCTGGGCTGTCAGCTCAGAACCTGGAGCCTGCTTCGGATTCTATATCTCCCTCTCTCTCTGCCCCTCCACTGCTCAAGCTCTGTCTCTCTCTCTCTTTCTCTCTCTCTCTCTCTCTCAAATAAACATTAAAAAAATTAGAAAAAAATCAAAGCCTAACATGTGGATTTCAATGGACTGAATGTTGTGTTTTGCTCAAAATTCATATGTGGAAAATCTCATCTCAAACTGACGGTATTTGAAAGTTTGGGGGAGGTAATTAACTCATGAGATTAGAGCCCTCTTGAATAAGATGCCAAAGTGCTATCTAGCTCTCTTTCCCCCACGTGTCGGTACAAATGAGTGGTCCACCACCCGGAAAAGGGTTCTCACCAGAACCCAACCACACTGGCACACTAATCTCAAACTTCCAGCCTCCAGAATAAATTTCTACTGTGGGAAATAAATTTCTACTGTGTATAAGCCACCCAGCCTATGGTACCTTTTTATAGTAGTCCGGACTATGACTTAGACTGACACTCACTATATCAGAAGGCCAAGTTGCGTCTTATTTATTTATTTTATTTATTTTTAAATGTTTCTACTTATTTTTGAGAGGCAGAGAGAGACAGAGCACGAGCAGGGTAGAGGCAGAGAAGGAGACACAGAATCTGAAGCAGGCTCCAGGCTCCGAGCTGTCAGCACAGAGCCCGACGTGGGGCTCGAACCCACGAACCTTGAGAGCAAGACCTGAGCTGAACTCGGCCGCTTAACCGACTGAGCCACCCAGGCACCCTGGCACCATCTTTAAATTGCTAAAGCCATTCTTCCTTTCCATTAGCGATTCCAAGGAAAAGTTGACTCAGTTTGTCAACCTGATTTTGCAAGGAGCTTTCCTTTACAATTTTCTACCAACTTACTTATTCCAAGGTCAGCATATTATAATAGAATTATTTTGTTGATTGCGAACTTTTCCTGGTTTAATGTGGTATGCCATCTTTTACAGAAACTTTATTACCAAGTCATTGACTACTATGCGAAGATTTAGCCCAAATGTTTCTAACTAGTAGAAGTTTTTATGACTCTTCAGGCAAGTTTTTTTTTCCCTTTAATTTACCTTTTTATCTTTAAGGCTTTTGCATAGTTTGGGGAAAAAAAGCTTAAGTAATCCTGCAGAGTTATGTCCTAGCTTATGGTGTGGTATTTACTAAGTCCTTTTGCTAGAAACTCTTAAAATTCATTTTATTTCACAATGTCAATTTCATCACTAAGCTTGCATTTAATTATCTCATCCAAATATTCCCTGGTTGGAACTACAGTTGAAATGTTCTTTTCTGGTGGTGAAGATAATAAGTGTTGTTTAGATGCCTTGAAATTTCATAGGTAGCCTGATCTGATTTAAAAATGGATAATGCTTTTTATTTCCTATATGATCATAATGGAAACATTTTGAAAATCAGAAAAGATATAATTAAAATTGATCACTTAAGATATAATTGGATTCAAGGAACACTAGGAGAGCCCACCTATTGTTACTATAATATCATGAAATTCCCCCAGCTGCTAAGGAACCATTTTGTATCCTTGGAGCTAAAGTGATTTGCTACATAGTTGGAAAGCAGTAGCTGGTTGGGTTTATGTTTTAACCAATATTTTTTATCCTAATCTGCATTCATACCATGAGATGAGTCACATCACAACTTGCTTATGCCAACCAAGAAAGGGGACAGAATTTATGCCCTATCTGAAGGCCACAAACTTAAGAATATGCCTTCTTTGCTTTTTGGGGATCTAGACCAATAAAAAATCTCAACCGCTAACAAAAAAAAACCCTATAAAGATGAAGAAGATTAAAAGATCAAGCAAATGAGGAAATCTGAAATTACAATGAGTTTTTAAAAACTAAATCTTGATCAATTGCTTAGTTATGCTTTCAGGTTTATGCATTTCTTTTTCTCCTATGTCAAGGGTGGTTAACTGCTTATTAGAAACTGCACTGAGACAAAATAAGTTGGGGATGGAAATAGTTGGAGCAAACCTGAACACTCCGGATGGCATTTAAATTAGCAGGTCCTAATGATCGGCGACTAAGGATTCTAAAAGCAATGGTGCATGTTATTGCAAAGCTCTTGGCTGCTATTTTGAGGAAGTTGCTCAGAGCAGAAGTGCCAGAAGTCTGAAATAGAGTTCAATGCCCAATTTTCCTAAAAGGATGATCCTGGAAAATTGTAGACCAGTTAGCTTAACTTCAGTACCTGGGATGATAGTGGAGAAAGTCATTACACTATCAATTTGAAAATGCCTACAGGGGCACAAAATGCTGAATAATGAGCAACATGGCTTCCCAAAGAACAAATAACATCAGGCACATTTTATTTCCCTCTCTACCCAATTGATATCATTTATAGAAAAGGAGGAAAGAATCATTATATGGTTGCAAACACCATCTTAATGTTTCCATATTGCAGAGTCAACCTTTTCCATATGCTTCTCGAGGGCTAATCTTTAGAGTAGGTAGATAGGGTGTAATTTCAGAGACTCTGGGAAGATTTTGCTGCCCTCCAAAGCAAGATACTAATATTTACTCCTTTATGTCTTTGGCTTAAGCCTCTGTGACACTACTAATAAGCTGTGTTACTTTGAGAAAATGAATAAACTTTTCTGAGTTTGTTTCCATACCTGTGAAAACTGAAGCTCTCTTCCAGCTGTCTTGATCTGTTACTGAAAAATGAGCTACAAATTCAAGATAACACTTCAAACTGATTCACTAAATACAAGAAGCTTATTAAAGGAGACTATAAAGTCATTCAAATACTGTGACACAAATACAAATAAATGGAAGTAAAAATTACATTAGAAAATGGCTTGGGAGGGTGTCTCCCTCTCTCTCTGCCCCTCCCGTGCTCATGGTCTGTCTCTCTCTGTCTCAAAAATAAATAAAAACATTAAAAAAATTTTTTTAAGGGGTGGGGGCGCCTGGGTGGCTCAGTCGGTTAAGCGTCTGACTTCAGCTCAGGTCATGACCTCATAGACCGTGGGTTCGAGCCCCGCGCATCAGGCTCTGGGCTGACAGCTCAGAGCCTGGAGCCTGCTTCAGATTCTGTGTCTCCCTCTCCCTTTGCCCCTCCCCTGCTCATGGTCTGTCTCTCTCTGTCTCAAAAATAAATAAAAACATTTAAAAAAAATTTTTTAAAAAGAAAATGGCTTGGGAGGAAGATGGTGATGAGACAAATAATAATCGGTAACATGATATGGTGCACCTGTGTGATAGGAATTTATCAGAATTTTTACTGTTTAGTATTAAAAGAGAAAATTAAAAAGAAAACGATTTAGGAATATGGAATGTATAACTTACAGACGTGAAGAATATAATGATAGAACACGATGACAAAGTAAGCAATATGTAAAACCTAGTAAGTAATATTCTGTCTGTGCTTGGCATTGACATATCCTTACCATGGAACAAGGAACCACATTTAGCTTAGGATTCTGTATTTGGAAAAGAATGTAGGTATTTACCATTGTTTAGGAGAGTGCAAATAAGGGCACCTGGGAGGCTCAGTCGATTAAGTGTCCGACTCTTGGTTTGGGCTCAGATCATGATCTCCTGGTTAGTGAGATCGAGCCCCACCTTGGGCTCTTTACTGACAGTGCGGAGCCTGCTTGGGATTCTCTGTTTCCCTCTCTCTCTCTCTCTCTCTCTGCCCCTCCCCTGCTTGTGCTTTCTCTCAAAAATAAATGAATAAAAAACATTAAAGAAAAAAAAGAAGAGTGCAAAGAAAACTGATGAAAGAAACCTAAGAGACCAGAGTGCTTAAAGCACTTGTTTTTCTCTGGGGCAGTGTGTACACATGCATACACACACACACACACACACACACACACACACACACACACAACAGAGAGAGAGAGAGAGAGAGAGAGAGAGAGAGAGAGACGTGTATACTTGCTTTAGAAAATACCTTAGGGCTGACTAAATAAGAGGGAAGATGTTGGCCTCTTAACTGGGTAAAATTTATGCAGGAAATATTTATTTCCTACAAACTCTGTTTACTATTGTCATAGGGAAAACCACGTGGCATTACCCTGGAGTGTATTGTCACTAGGAAGACAAAATTAACACAGTTGTTCTAAACAAATAAGGCTGTAAAAGATACATTGTAATCCAATCCCCAAATGGGTAACTCAGGCAATAAATAAGGTCAGTGTCTTGGCAAAAAGAGAGATAAAGAGAAGAGAAGAGAAGAGAAGAGAAGAGAAGAGAAGAGAACAATGCACTTCTGCAACTGGGTTATGCACCCATTCTGGGCTCCCCAAGCATCTCGCCTTTGCCTGTGATTCAGTTCTTGCTCTGTATTATAATTGCGTGTTTCCTTGTCTGTGTGCCCCAGTAAAATGTGAGTTCCTTGAGAGAAAAGACTAGGCCTTATTTATTACTTTCTCTGGCATCTGCTACCTGACTTCACATATATGAGGAAGCGAATCGTATTTGAGGAAAGTGGGGAAGAGACGAATGCTGAGTCAGTGCCAAGGGCATTTCTTCCATTATAACAACTCGGTAACAAAAAGTTGCCAACAGATGTCTTTCAAAATGCTGCAACTGACAAGTAGGGTCACAGGTGGTGTCATGACAAGTGTATGAGATCATTTCTGTGAGATATTTAGGTACTTTCGCTTCAAGTTTACCTCTTATTTCTCTTTTCTTTCCACTATATTCCACAGTCGCAAAGAACGACAGTGGACCCTTGAACAATGGGTTGGAACTGCACAGGTCCATTTATACGCAGATTTTTTGGTAAATACAGTTCAGTACTGTAAATATATGTTCTCTTCCTTATGATTTTCTCAATAACATTTTCTTTTCTCTAGCGTCCTTTGTAAGAATACAGTATATAATACCTATTGTAAGAATACAGTATATAATACCTATTGCGTACAAAATATGTGTTTATCAACTCTTCTGTTACCAGTAAGGCTTCCAGTCAACAGTACGCTATTGGTAGTTTTTTAATTTTTATTTATTTTTATAATGTTTATTTATTTTTGAGAAAGAGAGAGACAAGGGCAAGCAGGGAGGGCAGAAAGGGAGACACAGAATCCAAAGCAAGCTCCAGGCTCTGAGCTGTGAGCACAAAGCCCGATGCAGGGTTCGAATTCACAAACCATGAGATCATGACCTGAGCCGAAGTCGGACGCTTAACCGACTGAGTCACTCACGCACCCCAGTAGTTCAGTTTGTAAAGAGACAAAGTTATACAAGTTCTGTCTGCGTGGGCAGTCAGTGCCCCTAGCCCCCACACTGTTCAAGGGTCAACTGCACTTGTAGTTCTTTTCTTTAACAATTCTTTTAAACAAGTCTTTTCTTTTTTTTTCAATATATGAAATTTATTGTCAAATTGGTTTCCATACAACACCCAGTGCTCATCCCAAAAGGTGCCCTCCTCAATACCCATCACCCACCCTCCCCTCCCTCCCACCCCCATCAACCCTCAGTTTGTTCTCAGTTTTTAAGAGTCTCTTATGCTTTGGCTCTCTCCCACTCTAACCTCTTTTTTTTTTCCTTCCCCTCCCCCATGGGTTTCTGTTAAGTTTCTCAGGATCCACATAAGAGTGAAACCATATGGTATCTGTCTTTCTCTGTATGGCTTATTTCACTTAGCCTAACACTCTCCAGTTCCAACCACGTTGCTACAAAGGGCCATATTTCATTCTTTCTCATTGCCACGTAGTACTCCATTGTGTATACAAACCACAATTTCTTTATCCATTCATAGTGGATGGACATTTAGGCTCTTTCCATAATTTGGCTATTTAAACAAGTCTTTTCTTAACCACTCACTCTCCAACCCCTTCCTCTGGATTGACTTTTGTGCCCTCGCTCTGTGCTCCAGAGCACTCTGTGCTGAACTCTTAACGAATTCTTCTAGGAGTTCCTTTAGGTAAGAGACGGTGTCTTCTTCATTGCTTTATGAACAATGCTTAGGGAAGGGTTTGGCAGAAAATAAGCTCGCCATAAATATTGAGATATTGAATAAATGAATGGATTTGGAAGATCTTACAGAGTAGTTAAATATACCTAAAGAAAACCGATATACATCGGGCCCCATTCTATGTACTTATATAGTAAATCATAAAATCTTTTCAAAGACATCGTAAGTTACTGTTATCCGAATTTTACAAATAAAGAAATCAAGGTGCAGAAATCTAAGTAATTTGTTCTAGGCTATACACACCTGGCAAGTGTCAGAGAAAATATTATTAAGTAGTATATCATATTGTCTTTGTACTTAGGATCTATGCTGTCCATGAAAGATAGATAAGATTGAGAATAAAAGAATCAAGGCAGAAAAGCATCCTTACAGAATCCTTACTACGTGGCATGACATGAGCTGAAAAACAGAACATGATGTACAAAAAATTGTTTTTAAAAAGACAAGAGAATAATATAATTGATAGTGTTTTGAATGTTTGTATTGGGAAGCAGTGGAAGACAGAGTTGGATAGGTAAAGAGGAGGATTGCCAATATGATTGAATGCCAACATGTGGAGTTTAGACTAAACAAGAAAGGGTAAGAACACAGTAGATTCTTGAGTATGTAAGTGGCTCCTGGGAAACTTAATATAAGGGGATTTGCCCAGGCAAGAATGAGGCGAACTGCCAGCCAGCTGGAGTTTTTAAGCCAATGTTACTTTGGTAATTTATCAATGCCCAAGGTCTAGCTCTTATACCAAAAGGTTTAGAATATCTTTGTGTCTCATACTTTAAGATTCTGGTATGACTGACTCAAACAAACGTATCAATTAGCAAATATTTTTGAGCACCTATGCTACATCAGGCATCACATTAGTTAGACATTGAAGAACGGTGATGGAAATGGGCAAGATTATTTCCATGGAATACAGTTAATATAATCCGAAAAAGAGGATGTGTCTTACAAAAGTGGAGGAAGTGGTGGAAAAAATAAAACAAGTGAGGATCCCTTGCTGGTATAAAAAGCCAAATAAGTTACAAATGGTTACAAATAAGCCGAGAATTGAAAGAAGGACTCCAGGCAGGCAAAACACAACATGTACAAAGGACTTGAGATTGGAGAGGTCATATCACGTTCAAAGACCTGAAAGATGTTCTCTATGAGTGGATCAGAGAGAGAAGGTTACTCAAGATGATATCAGAGAGGAAGACTACAGCTAAATCCCACAAGATCTTACAAAACATTAAAAATAATTTATTTTTGTCTGTAATGTGATCAGAATTTATAGGAGGGCTTTAAGAGTTCAGGATCAGTTCTTATAGTTTAGTTTATTATTTTAAAAAAACCTACTCGGACTTCTTCTTCCAATAAACTGGTAGACTAGACAAGATGATTGCTCTTATAATCATAGCAATTAAAAGTTCTGAATGACTTTTTTTTTCTCCATGCATTAGTAAGGAAGTAAGAAATACACAGTAAAAGAAAAAACAGTAAGTCAAAAATCTAAGGAAAGGAAGAAACTGAAAAAGATGATCAAGGTACTAAAATAAATTTATACATGAGGGGGAATCTTCCACATATGATGAACTTTAACTTCAGGTTTCATGGCCTCGTGGAGTTTAAGAGACTGGTCATAAATCTCAGGTTCCATTCAAGTTAGAGAATAATATAAGACCCCCACATAAATCTTGAACCCCAAAGGAATAAAGCCATTCTTATAGGCTTATTTTAAAGAAACTGCCATATTAAAATGTAAGCTCCGGGTTGTACTTTTGGGAATGGCTGAATAGAATATATTAGACTAATCATCCTGCAAATAAAAATCTATAAACTCTGGAAAATACATATTTTGAAAAACCGACTACTTGAAGACATTGGCAAATGGACAAAGAATGGAGATAATAGAAGGAGTTGATAGCTGGATGGAGGAAATAACTAACGAATGAGTTTCTCATTTCGTATGGGTTTTTAGCCTGAGGATAAGTCCCAATTATAGCACTGGGAGGCCAACATGCAGATAGAAACCTGACAGTTTTACTTGTTTGAACAACCAGAGAACAAAGTCTGGGTCAGTCACAGCAGATGGAAACTGTAGGAGGAAAGAGATCATAAAGAATAAAGCCACAGACAGGGAGCTCCAATTATGTCCACAAGGTCAACCTAAATCTCTGACTTTTGAATCATGTTTACATAGGATAGAATCCAAGCAGCCAAGCCACAGCTAGAAAAATTGAACTAATATTTCTAAGTTTGGGGTTTGAATTTAGACAAATCAACTATTTGCCTAAAACAGAACAAGGTTTGAACTTAGACAAGTCAGCTATTGGCCTGAAACAGAACAAAACAAGACAAAATCAGTACGCTTCAGCGGAAAGAAAATGGAATCCAGAGTCTCCGTAATATATCAACTATAAAGTACAGAAGGCAGCAAAAAAATTACTCGGGAATCTGAAGAAACAGGCAAATATAACACTTATTTAAAAAAAAGTTAAGGGGCGCCTGGGTGGCGCATCGGTTAAGCGTCCGACTTCAGCCAGGTCACGATCTCACGGTCCGTGAGTTCGAGCCCCGTGTCAGGCTCTGGGCTGATGGCTCGGAGCCTGGAGCCTGTTCCCGATTCTGTGTCTCCCTCTCTCTCTGCCCCTCCCCCGTTCATGCTCTGTCTCTCTCTGTCCCAAAAATAAATAAACGTTGAAAAAAAATTAAAAAAATAAATAAATAAAAAAAGTTAAGAATGCCAACACTGACAACCAGAAATTTAGAGTATCAGAGAAATATTTTGAAACAGTTATTATAAATTGTACTCAAGGACATAAATAAAAACATGCTCATAAGGTATGAAATACAGGATATCTCAACCAAGAAGGGAAACTATTTTTTTTTTTCAAGAAGGGAACCTATCAAAAGGAATCAAATGGAAAATCTAATCCATAAAAATAAATGCAATGGCTGAAATAAAAGTTCACCAGAGAGGCTTAATAGCAAGTTGGCGATAATGTATAAAAGAGTCAGTAAATTTGATAATTGAGTAAAAATAATCCAGTCTGGAGGAGAGAGAGGAAAGGTTGAAAAAATAAATAAGCCAGTTTACTCACTGATCTTCAAAGAAACGTGCATTGGGTGAAGGTGGAAATAACTTTTCTTAGAATTTATAACCATAAGCTTGCCATATAGGAGTTTTTAAGAAGGTGTGGTTTATATATACAATGGAATTCTTACTCGGCAATGAGAAAGAATGAAATCCTGCCATTTGCAGCAACGTGGAAGGAACTGGGGTGTATTATGCTAAGTGAAATAAGTCAGGCAGAGAAATACATATCATATGGTTTCACTCATATGTGGAACTTGAGAAACTTAACAGAAGACCACGGGGGAAGGGAAGGGGAAAAATAGTTACAAAAAGAGACGGACGGAGGCAAATCATAAGAGATTCTTAAATACAAGGAACAAACTGAGGGTAGGGGGGGTGGAGGAGAGGGGAAAAAATGGGTGATGGGCATTGAGGAGGGCACTTGTTGGGATGAGCACTGGGTGTTGTATAGAAACGATGAATCACAGGAAACTACCCCCAACCAAGAACACACTTTTACACACTGTACGTTAACCAACTTGACAAGAAATTATATTTAAAAAAAAAAAAGAATTTGCAATACCTGGCTAGCCCAAGAACAATTCATTCCTAGAATTAGTTTCAAGTTCTCTAGGACCACGTGTATCCACAGATAACCCCATCAGAGGCAACCATAAACATCATCTCTGCAAGAATCCGGGTTCATGCATGTCCCAAGAAATGACAATGGATACACTTCTAAGGAAAAGTCACTAATACCACAAAACATGCAAAACAAAACAAAAATTAAAAAAAAAAAAGAACAAAGAGACTGAGCAGCGGTCAGAAAATCAGTCCTGCAATGTGTTCAGGTATTGGAATTCTCAGGCTCAAATCGTAAGTGTTGTATATTCAGTATTTTTAAAGAAACTTCTGTTGAAAGTTTCTAAGATGTGATTATTGAGTAAAAGACTACAAGAGTTAGTGAAGCCGATTGGGAAGAAATCAAAACATAATCTACAATTAAATATAATGTTACAAAATAATGACTCAATAGACAGAATAAAAACAGATTTAACCCAGGATATAATTAGTATACTGGAATATAGATCTCAGGAGATTATTCAGATTTACAGCTCTGAAAGGCAACAGGGAACAAGAGATATGCAGGATATAATTTTTACTTCTCTAGAGTAGAAAAGGAAGCCAGATTATAGTGGAATAGAAACTTCAATTGTGCTTAAAAGAAGATGCATGGTAACCTAGGATTCCACCACTGGAAAAAAAGCATTTTAGTAAAGATATTTTCAAAAAATCATAACAGAACACATGCTACTGACTAAACCTAACTAAAGGGAATTGGGCAAGATATATTTTGGTAAAAGGGTGACAGGTGAGAGAAGTTAAATTTTAGACTAACGGAAATTATCGCCTATGTGAATAAATCTAAACAGATGTTATGGTGTTCAGTTATGCATAAAAATCCCCCCAAGCATGGTGACAGAATATGGTGACATCTTGTCACACTCATGGATTCAGCAGGACAATAATTCAGACAAGGTACTTCAGGGATGGCTTGTCTCTCTTCTACGACAACTGGAGCCCAACTTGAAAGACTTAAATGGCTAGGGTAACTTGAACAATTGGGGACTGAAATCATCTGTGGTCACCCTCCCTCACATGTCTGTGGCCAGAACTGTATGACTCAAAGGCTGGGCTCCTCTGGGACTGTCTTTCAAAGAGGATGCGTATAGCTTCGCCACATGTCATGGACTTTCAACAGCATGACAACCGGCTTCTGAGAAGTGTCCCAAGAGGGAACAGCAGGAGAACGAGTACACCAAGAGGCCAAGGGAAAGGCTGACGACATTTCAAAGCTAAGCTGATTTGTCCTAGAATGTTACGTTTACTACATATTAGTCAAACAAGTTAGTAACACCAGCCCATAATCAAAGGGGTGGCGAATAAACACAATAAACACCACTTCTTTTTTTTTTTTTAATTTTTTTTTTCAATGTTTATTTATTTTTGGGACAGAGAGAGACAGAGCACGAACGGGGGAGGGGCAGAGAGAGAGGGAGACACAGAATCGGAAACAAGCTCCAGGCTCCGAGCCATCAGCCCAGAGCCCGACGCGGGGCTGGAACTCACGGACCGCGAGATCGTGACCTGGCTGAAGTCGGACGCTCAACCGACTGCGCCACCCAGGCGCCCCTAAACACCACTTCTTGATGGTAGAATGGTAAGATTACAATGTGCCGTGAACAATAAAAATGTCTTGTGACGTGAAAAAAAGGATGAAGCTCTTCTATATTGTAACCAAAGCATACATGTCAGGTGAAAGGTCGATTGCCAGCAAAACAGAAAATCCTTGTTATTTTAGAAGAAGATAAGAATATCACTTAAACTTAGAGCCTGATAAGTTACATATATATGTATATTAAAATCTCTAGTGTCACCACTAGAGGAAAAGAAGCAGAGTGAATATATCCCAAAATATGACAGAGGAAATTAAAAAATTGATTGAAAGGCAGGCAGAATAGGGAGAATGAAGATACAGAAAGAGGAGATAAGTGGTAGGCACAAAGAAGGTGATAGGAACATCATATTAGTAATCATAATAAGTAAAAAAAAGGACAAAGATTAGAAAAGAATATAATAAAACAAAATCCAGCTATGTATTGTCTACAAGATACAGACTGAAAACATCAGGATACAGAAAGTTTGAAAGTAAAAGAAAGAAAAGTGCTACTAACCAAATAAAAGAAACCTTGGGAAGGCAGTATTTATATCAGACAAAATAAATTTTAACTTAAAAGGCTTTATTAGAGGTAACAATGATCACCCCGTAATGATAAAATATTCACTTAAAGACAAAATTATAACAATTCTAACCTTCTAAATTTGGTCCTTTATAAAAAGTAAATAGAATTGATAACTGATAAGATTGATACAGGGAAAAAAAAACAGAAGACACTAATAAGTAACATTAGAAATAAGGACATAAGTAGAGATGTTGCCGATATTATGAGGATAAAATAGAGCTATTCTAAACTTTATTCAAATAAATAGAAGCCTAAAGGAAATATAAACATTCCCAGAATATATAATTTACCAATTCTGAAGAAGAAATAAAGAACTGAATCTTACAAAAAGGAGAAAAATATTGAACCCATTGTTTAAAATATTCCTATAAAATGTTTCCAATCCTAAAAGTTTTGACTGATAAGTTATTTTTTTTCAATGTTTATTTATTTTGAAAGATAGAAAGAGAGACAGAGTACAAGTGGGGGAGAGGTAGAGAGAGACAGACAGAGAGGGACACAGAATCCAAAGCAGGATCCAGGCTCTGAGCTGTCAGCACAGAGCCCTATGCGGGGTTCGAACTCACGAACTGCGAGATCATGACCTGAGCTGAAGTCGGACGCTTAACTCACTGAGCCACTCAGGCGCCCCTTGACTGATAAGTTCTAATAAACATCCATAGATATGTAATTATAGTCTTATACCAAACCTTCCTAGATAATGGCGCACATACTCACCAAAATCATTTTCTTTTTCTGAGCAGTAGAAAATTACATTTTCCTGCCAGTTTGGATCTAGGTGGAGCTATGTGACTAGTTCTCATGACTGGAATGCAAAATGAAATGATGTGTCATCTTTGTTCCAAGTAAGTTAGGAGTGGATTTGTCTTCTCCATACCGTCTACACTTTCTTTTCCTCATCTCTTAACCATGTTTGGAACATCAAAGCCATGTCATTGAAGAAGGCTTAGTTGTTAAATCAACACATGGAAGATTGTTAGATAAGTACCCAAACAGAATGTTACCTGAAGAAGTCATGAACCTTTACTGTGTTCATCCACTGAGTTCCACAAGCTAATTCTAAATGTATGCGGATGAGCAAAGGGCCATAGAAAGTATTGACCAATACAATTTACATAGTTGTTGAAATCCTAACAAAAATGAGCAAACTGAGGTATCTATGAGTAAAAATGTTGATACACTAAGATCACGTAGGGTTTAACCTACTATGTCTTTCAGTTCCCTATTTCTGGGCAAAATTCTACTCCAAAATGTAGTAGCTTAACACAACAAACATTTATTATTTTTGTTTATATGTCTACAGGTCCACTAGGTGATTTTTCTGATCTGAACCAAGTTTAGCTGATCTCAGCTGAACTCCTTCGTGTATCTGTGGATGGCATAGCTCTTGGAAGTTAGATGGTATAGGATGGTCCCAGCTGAGACAATTTGTCTCTGCTCCAGGAGGAATCTCATTCTTCAGCAGACTAGCTTGGGCTTGTTTTCATGGTGGAGACTAAGGTCCAAGAGCGAGAAAGCCCAGTAATGACAGAGAGTGAGTGGAGGCACACGAAGTCTATTTGAGTCTTAGGTTTAGAACTGATACCCTGTAACTTCTGCTTCATCTATTGAACAAAGTAAGTAACAAGGCCAGTTCAGAATCAGAGTGGTTAGGGACAAGAATATCAGAAGGCCAAGTATAGGGATACAGGAAAAGCATTCATTGGGGATGTCAACGCTATCAATCACATCATTTAGTATGACTTACCACCTAAACATGTCAAAGGAGAAAAATCATACTATCAGCTCAAGAGATGGGGGGAAACGATTTCATTAAATTAAGTATCTATTTGTAAAAACAACAACAACTCTTTGGAAACTAATAACACATAGAAAATGTCTATTTGATTAAGGGTATCTACCAAAAATGTACAGCAAATATTGTATCTCATGGTTCAACATGAGAAAATTGGAAAAATTCCCTCTGAGATAGGAACAAGACGGGGATCTTCAGTTTTACCACTTCTATCTAATATTGTACAGGGGTCTTAGCTAGTATGGGATAAATAGACCCTTTTCCCAATAGAAGATGCAAGAATTGGATAGGAAAAAATTAAACTGTCATCGTTCTCAGATGATATGATTACCCACCTTAAAAGCCAAAAACAATCCCACTTAAAATTATTAAAATGAAAAAAAATATTAAAATGAACAAAAATTGAGCAAGTCTTCTAGATTTAAAAATTCAACAGATAGGGGCACTAGGTTGGTTCAGTCACCTAAGTGTCTGATTCTTGATATCAGCTCTGGTCGTGAGTCCAAGGTCGCAAGATCAAGCCCCACATTGAGCTCCACATTGAGTGGAACCTGCTTGGGATTCTCTCTCTCCCTCTCTCTCTGCCCCTTTCCCACTCACACATGTGAGCTCTCTCTCTCTCTCTTTTTTCTCTCACAATAAAAAATAAACTTAAAAAAATCAGTATAAAAAGTTGAATTTCTATATACTAACAACAGAATATATATAGTTTTAAAACATTATACATAGTATAAAATATACATTTTCAAGGTATAAGTCTTATAAAAGATGTGCAAAATCTTATGGAGAAAATTGCAAAGCTTTATTTTAAAACATTAATAAGGGCCCAAATAAAAGGGTAGACATCCTTTGTTCTTAGACTAGAAAATAATATTTTATTTTATTTTTTTTTAATTTTTTTTCAACGTTTATTTATTTTTGGGACAGAGAGAGACAGAGCATGAACGGGGGAGGGGCAGAGAGAGAGGGAGACACAGAATCGGAAACAGGCTCCAGGCTCTGAGCCATCAGCCCAGAGCCCGACACCGGGCTCAAACTCCCGGACCGCGAGATCGTGACCTGGCTGAAGTCGGACGCTTAACCGACTGCGCCACCCAGGCGCCCCTATATTTATATTCTTTATCTATTCATCACTTATTGTGATGAGCACTGGGTATTGTATGTAAGTGATCACTTAATTGTCTCCTGAAACCAATATCACACCATATGTTAAGTAATGAGAATTTAAAGAAAAACTTTTAACAAGCAAACAAACAAAAAACTCTTACACGAGCATGGAAGAGTGCACATGGTGGGACTATTTTAAAAAAGGAAAAAATATTGATAACCCAAAGATCCATCACAGATGGGTATTTTGCTACAGTGAAAATGAATGACTTATGCACAAAAACATGGATAAATCCCGAGTGAAAATGGAAGTTGTGAAAGAGTGTAGACTTTGTGATTCTAGATGTAGAAAGTAGAAGAGCATGGAAAATAAAGTATTGTTATAGGGATATAAACATGCAGTGAAACTATAAATAAATGAGAAGGATGATCACAAAACAAAGGGCAGTGAGTTAGGAGGAAAAGGTATGGAATCAGAGAAGAAACCTGGGTAGTAGGTACGTAGGTGATCATCATAGCGTAAATCTTTATAATTTACATGTATTTCTGATCCTTTTGTCTGCTCAGTATTTGCTGAAAGCAATATTAAAATGTGTGTAACGCTTCCTGCTTTGTGAAGAATGGGATGAAAGAGATCGATAGCAGAAAGGGACAGGCTCCTAAAGAAGAGGTCATGGTGGTCAAGGTCAAAGATGCTTGGGCTTGGGCTTGGGCTTGGGCTTGGGCTAAGGTTTTCATAGTGAGTAGACATAGAAAGAAATGGTCATTTTCAGGATTCGTTTTAGAAGTAGAAACCAGAGGGGTGTCTGGTGGGGGGCAGCGGGGGGGCTCAGTCTGCTGGGCGACCCACTCTTAATTTAGGCTGGGGTAATGATCCCAGGGTTGTGGGATCGAGTCTCCCATGGGGCTAAGCATGGAGTCTGCTTAGGATTCTCTCTCTCTCCCTCTGCCTCTCCCCACTCGGTTGCTTGCTCTCTCTCTCTCTCTCTTTCTCTAAAATAAAAGAAAAGTAGAAGCAAGAGATGCTATTGAAGGAAAGAAGAAATGGAAGAAGTTCTGGGATTTTGCTTGAGTAACCGGATGGACGTGGAACTATTTAAGGGATTGAGGGAGGGGACGCAGTGGAAGAAATATGTTTAAAAGAGAAATGGAGGCTTTAGGGGCGCCTGGGTGGCTCAGTCGGTTGAGCTTCCGACTTCGGCTCAAGTCATGATCTCACAGTTCGTGGGTTCGAGCCCCACGTCCAGCTGTGTACTGACAGCTCAGAGCCTGGAGCCTGCTTCAGACTCTGTGTCTCCCTCTCTCTCTGCCCCTCCCCTGCTCATGCCCTGTCTCTCTCTCTCTCTCTCTCTCTCTCTCTCTCTCTCTCTCTCTCTCAAAACTAATTAAACATTAAAATTTATTTTTAAGGGAAATGGAGACTTTCAAAAATAACCTAGTAAGAGAAGTATTATGCACTGGGGGTGGGGCTAAGAGTGGGGTGAGATAAGTGACACAAGGCATAATCTCCACTTTCAGAATCGATGAAGTTTATCCTGTACGACACTTTTTTAGTCCTCTGTGCAGCAAGCCCGCATCTTCTCATCTATCTTCAGATAGTGATTTTGGATATTATGTAGCTTGAAAACTTGAAGTGAATTTTCTGGGTGGTTTATAAGCTATCTGTAGGGGTATTAATGAATACCGAACTTGCACTGGGGGAAAAAAAAAGAAGATGAAGAGTTGTGTTTCAGACCTTAAATTTTGAGAAGCCTATCCAGGAGAAATGTCCCTGGGAAGTTACTATTTACATATCTGCTGTATAAACAGAAACATAGGAACCGTAACGTCTTTGAGCCAAGAGAGAATCCTGGATCCACTCTTAGCTTTATTTTTTTTTTTCAGTTTATTAATTTAGTTTTGAGAGAGAGAGAGCACACAAGCAAGAGCAGGGGAGGGGAGAGAGGGAGAGAGAGAGAATCCCAGGCAGACTTTGTGCTGTCAGTACAGAGCCGATGCAGGGCTCAAACTCACAAACCGTGCGATCATGACCTGAGCGAAAATCAAGAGTCGGACGCTTAGCGGACTGGGCCACCCAGGCACCCCTCCATTTTCCACTTTAAATCTGGGGGGAAAAAATTAAGATGTTTTCTCAGTGTCCAGGCCTCTTCAATAATCACTGGTGAGTTTGGGAATTTCCAGCCCCAATGTGTTCTTTCAGGCAAGTCTCTACATTTATTTATTTATTTATTTATTTATTTATTTATTTATTTATTTTTGAGAGAGAGACCGACAGAGTGCCAGCAGTAACTTTTTAGGTTTGCATAAAGAGATTAGCAATCGGAATGCTTGCTCTAGGTCACTAAAGGGACATCACCAGCATCGCAATTCAAATGAAAAGAAGGACTTATGGATGTTCAGATTCTTTTCCTTCAAATCATTTGAAAACCCTTTCCTATCTCCCACTCATTTGTTCCTTGTAACACTCTCGTAAATTGGCTGAGGCGGATTAACAATTGTATCGTTTTAGAAATGAAGAAATGGAGCCAGAGAAAGGCAAAACTAGCTGCAGCAAACTATAAAGAGAGCCCCGTGACTGTCACGATTTAGACATTTTGCTAAATTCTGTTGTCGTATTTAATCGCAACTTCCCTTAGGGAATCCTACATTAGGGGCGCCTGGGTGGCTCGGTCGGTGGGGCGTCCGACTTCGGCTCAGGTCATGATCTCACGGTCCGTGAGTTCGAGCCCCGCGTGGGGCTCTGTGCTGACAGCTCGGAGCCTGGGGCCTGTTTCAGAGTCTGTGTCTCCCTCTCTCTCCCTCTGCCCCTCCCCTGCTCACGCTCCGTCTCTCTCTGTCTCAAAAATAAATAAACGTTAAAAAAATTTTAAATTAAAAAAAAAAAAAGAAAATCCTACATTATTGTAAAAATTATACCACAACAAAAGTGTATTCGAGGTATTATATTATGCACAGTGTGATACTTAGTGAGAGTGCTATGTTAAATAGTTTCTCAATATTGATGTGTTTAGAACGCAAGGAGCATTGTCAAATGTAGAAATTCCTCACGTAACAGGATTTATTTTAATGTGCTAGCTAAATAACGAATTTTGGGTTTGATTCGTTCAAGAAGCTTTTGTTTCCCTGCGCTACAGCTGTTTTAAAGGTAGTCTGACCAAGAAAGTTTTTTTTTTTTTTTTAACGTTTATTTTTGAGACAGAGAGAGACAGAGCATGAACGGGGGAGGGTCAGAGAGAGAGGGAGACACAGAATCGGAAACAGGCTCCAGGCTCTGAGCTGTCAGCCCAGAGCCTGATGCGGGGCTCACACTCACGGACTGTGAGATCTTGACCTGAGCTAAAGTCGGACGCTTAACCGACTGAGCCACCCAGGCGCCCCTGACCAAGAAAGTTTTAATTTAAAAAAAGTTCCTGCTTAAGCTCTGCCTGCTTACCACTGTTGGCCAGAGTTTGAAATAATATTTTAGCTCGTTATTTGGGATGGAAAATACAGATCACTTTCATTTTTTGCCTTATATACTACTTTATTGTTTCAAGTTGAACTTTCATAATCGATATATGTATCACTTTTGGAGTCACAAAAAAATAGACAAGAAAGATCACTTAAAATGTTTTAGACTGTGATGCCTTCTCTAGAATTTTGTAGAAAATATCATCTTATTTTGTCATAATAGCCAAATGTAAGATAATGCTCCGGAAGGTACTAGATCTGAAGTAACATAATTGCTATAACTGTATGTAAGTATTATGACTCATTGAATATGTGCTGTCTTTTTATGCTAATCTAATCAGATCATTTGAGGAAAAAAAGTCAGGACCAGGAACCCTTAACGATGCATTTTGAACCAAATGTAGTCTTTGAAATATACGAAAGCAGATATCATAAAGATTTGATGGGAAACATTTCTGCAGCAATTTGGTTATCACTTAATTTACTCTTACATTTAATAATCATAAGGAGGATACCCATGCTTAAAATATACCCTGGTACATATATGCTAGAAAATGCAATGAGACCCATTCCTAGTTCTACGATGTTGAATCTGAATTTCAGCTCTAAAGCTCTGATTCAACATCTTTACATTGAGCCCCTTGAATCAATGTTTGAGTCAAGTTATTTCAAATCTTGCAGAAATGTATGGGCTAAAAACTAGTCTCCAATGCCATTAAAGATGACAGTGATTTGGGGAATCTCCTTAGTAGGAAAGTCTGGAATAGAGACTGAACACTATTATAGGAGAAAAAAACCTTAGGGAAGTAGTAATTTCCTTGACTGGGAAAATGTGTTTAGATTCCTTGATATATAGGTATTCTTTTTTTTTTTCTTCCTAAGAGTCACAAAATCTCTTTGGTTTTCTATTGTATTTGAGTTAGACAGAATTACTTATGACACTTGTTAAAGACAGCTAAGGAAGACTCTCTTCGAAGGAGAAATATCATGATAGGTGTAGAGCCCACTGCAATGGGCTCACCTCCAAACAAAAGAAACAGTGGGAATTTATAGCCGAGGAGCAGGGTGTGGTAAGTGGATGGAAAATTGTTGAGAAGAAACATCATGTATAAGGGGGGGGGGGGATTCTAGATAAACTGGTTAAACTGATTTAGCAGGATTCTTGCTAAAACTGGACAAGGCACAGACAAACACAGAAGTCCACAAGTTGAAGCCTACTTGAAAAAGAGCTCAGAAGGGCCTGAGTAGAGTTTGGTCGAGGAGAGAATCTTTGTCATTAAACTCATTTTTAAATTTGATTGGGAGCTGTGGGGGAGATAGGAACGGAACTTCACATTTTATGGTTGATAAGGGAACGTCGTGGCCGCTCTCTTTTAGGTAGCGTTGGTAAGGAATCATAAAGCAAATAAAACTTTATAAGTTTGTCAAGCCTTATGACATCAAAGTTATCCAGTCATACAATTGTTGGAAGCTCGTGTCTTTCACTACTCATAGTCCTTTGCTTCCCTTTACTCAGAAAAGTCTGCCCCCACAGGTCTTATCTCTTGGGTGGTTAATCCCAAAGTTAGAAGCTAATTCTTGTAAAAAGTGAGGTACCACTGTTGGATACGTGGTAACAAATGTATAATTTGAACAGCAACACCCCGGTAAAGCCTACATATGGGATATTATTCTAAAGTCGCCCATTGGTATTAAAAATGTAAGATGGGGACAACCAAAAACAAGAAACCAGTGTCTGACACATCTTTCCTCCCACCAAAGAAATCCAAATCTAAAGCAGTGGCCCTATAAAAGGTTTATCTTTGTCAAGAAAAAATTAACTCAGAATCAAAAGAAGGCATTGACAACTCTTAGCTTTGAGAAGTCAAAGTTACTAAATGACAGCCTCTAAAAGATGATAACCTAACCCCAATTGTTTAAAATCATTGTTACTTTGCATGTCTATCTGATAGAGGAAATTCATGTATCAGGACCAGCAAAATAGAAGCCTCTCCAGTGGCCTGGCCCCTGTCACAAATCTAAAGCTAAGTCAGCCCATGCTTATGGGAAACCCATGTCAAGGAACCATAACATACACCAGTCACAGTCTTCCAACTCAGCCTTAGCTAATTCACCTTACCCTAGAAAACAGAACCTGTTAGCCTTACCAAGAAATCCCTGACCTCCTATCCAATCATTCCCTGTTTCCACATTGCTGCTTCAAAGAGCCCGTAAAATTCTCTCTTGCACAAAATTCTAGGGAAGACCGCTCCACCTTTTGTGAGGCACTGTGTGCCCCCCATCCTTGGACTGTTGCCCTTAAATAAAGGCCATCGGACTAACTACTAAATTGCTTTCTTTTTGTCATTTAACCTATCTGTCACACTTTCCCTCCTACTGGAACGGCTCCGCGTCATTTTAGCATCCACTTAAAGAGCGGTAACACATAAGGCGACACATTTAGTTTGGTTTTAGCAGCCTACATTTGTGTGTCAATCATTCTGGTGAATGGTTAAGCCATTGCTAGCTGTCCCAGTGTAGGAAGGCTTCAATGAATTCTCCTGCTCATCCTGCCACTTAACTAACCATCATGACACGAATGAAGGTGACGAACAGAGATTATTTCACCCAGTACTGGAGATAAATAGAAAATGGAGGCACAACAAAAGCTAGTATGCAGAAAATCCTCCCTTATAACTCATATAGGAAAGAAACTATACCGGCTTTCCAAATTTGACAGGAATTAAAATTTAGTATGGATTTTATTTTTATGTTAGAGAGTGCGCAAGTTGGGGAGACGAGTAGAGGGAGAGAAAGAGAATCGCAAGCAGGCTCCACACTAGGTGACGAGCCTGACCTGCAAGGCTCAATCCCACGAACCATGAGATCATGACCTAAATCTAAATCAAGAGTCAGAGGCTCAACCGACTGAGCCACCCAGGCACCCCTAATATGAAATGCTGAGCAAAAACTTTTGAAGCTTAAAGAAAATTTTCTATTAATAACAAAAACAAATTTTGAACAACTATTCTGAAGGAAAGGAAAACCAGAAGGATGGAATAGTAAACAGAAATAAATATATTAGGTGACGTTAAAAGAAACTTTGTCTTCATTTTATTTTTTACATCATGTCAGATGATGAAAAGTGACCTTTGTGATTGTAGTGTCTACCCCCCCCCCAAAATGTACTGTCTTAATTCCTTTATGGAGCTGAAATAGAAACAAAATGTTTTTTTTTTAATTTCTTTTTAAATCCTTGTTTATTTTTGAGAGACAGAGACAGAACGTGAACAGGGGAGGAACAGGGAGAGAAGGAGACAGAGAATCCGAAGCAGGCTCCAGGCTCTGAGCTGTCAGCACAGAGCCCGAAGTGGGGCTCGAACCCACAAACTGCAAGATCATGACCTGAGCCGAAGTCGGACACTTACCTGACTGAGCCACCCAGGTGCCCCAGAAACAAAATGTTAATACATGAGTTTTCAAATACCTACCCACCTCAGTTAAAAAAAAAAAAAAAAAAAAAAAAGCAAGTTCTTTAAAGTCTATAATCACAGGTACAGATTCTGTTGCATCCTAAAAATACTCTAACAAAAATATGATTGCTAAAGATAATTTGCATTGTATCTTTTTTATATCTAATGTTGGGGGGCTTTTTGTTTGTTTTGGCAGGAAAACAAAGGGTTGCAGATAGATTATTTGGTGTAAGTCCCTTGAATCCCAGGTAAAAGAACCTAACGTTGAAATTTAATGCCTTTGTGTATCAAGAAATTTCAGCTGGGGGCGCCTGGGTGGCTCAGTCGGTTAAGTGCCTGACTCTTGGTTTCAGCTCAGGTTGGTTCGACTCTTGGTTTCTCACAGTTCATGGGTTCGAGCCCCAGGTTGGGCTCTATGCTGACAGCACAGAGCCTGCTTGGGATTCTCTCTCTCTCCCTCTCTCTCTGCTCCTCTCCTGCTCTCTCTCTCTCTCTGTCAAAATAAATAAACTTAAAAAACAAAAAAAGAAACATCAGCTGTACTCTGATGCTGTAAGATTACATTAGAACAAACGTATTCTGAACGGGACATTCAAGAAAGAGAATACGCTGTGTGTATCTTTGGGAATCTTATGAAGTTCACTTGTAGAGAGTTAAAGCTTTCTCATGAATGATATTTTTTCCCGGGGCCAGACCAGTTGTCTCTTCCTGGCATTTGTGACCCTTGTATCCCTTAGAACTAACTGGTACTTTTAATAATGGAACCGAACGAGGTTGTTTTTTTCAATGTAGTACTTTTTGTTGCTTTGCTTTTTTGATGGGATGCAAACCGCAAGCTACTTAACATACTCCAAGTACTGCTAGAAAATGCTGTCATTAGCATTTTGAATGTCTTTAAAAATCCTCTCCAGTCTGGTGGCATATGTATGGGATGATAATGAGTGAAAGAAATGATCTGAGGAATGAATAATGTTTTTCTATTCATAGGTACCATATCGACCATGACAACTACATCTGGGCAAACTGGTCATGGGATAGTATTATTCGGGCAGGCAGAAAATCTTGGTGTGGGGTTTGAGGAGCAAATTATAACTGGAATTCCTCCGATGTTGCCCCATGTATGTGAAGTGTCACTATAGGGCAAGACATCATACTGTTTAAAAATAGAGAGGCGAGGGGCACCTGGGTGACTCAGTCGGTTGAGCGTCCGACTTCGGCTCAGGTCACGATCTCGCGGTCCGTGAGTTCGAGCCCCGCGTCGGGCTCTGTGCTGACAGCTCAGAGCCTGGAGCCTGTTTCCGATTCTGTGTCTCCCTCTCTCTCTGACCCTCCCCCGTTCATGCTCTGTCTCTCTCTGTCTCAAAAATAAAGAAACGTTAAAAAAAATTTAAAAATAGGCAAGGGGGGCGCCTGGGTGGCTCAGTCGGGTGAGCATCTGGCTTCGGCTCAGGTCATGATCTTGCATTACGGGAGTTCGAGCCCCGCGTCGAGCTTGCTGCTGTCAGCTCGAAACCTGTTTCGGGTCCTCCTCTGTCCCCCTCTCGCTCTACCCCTCCCCCGCTTGGGCTCTCTCAAAAATAAATAAACATTGAAATAAGTAAATAGGCGGGAAAGAGTGCAAACTTCAACTTTAAAGGTCAATTCGAAGTGTCATACTCAAAATATATAAATCTAAGTAGAAGGATAGGGGCCAATATTATCTTGCTACGGAATCCACGTAAGTTTCTCACCAGGCTAAAAAGCAATAAAGTCAAAATGAAGTAGCAGGATTTAATCAACCAGGAAATATAGGACAATTCCATTACAATGAGCATGGAGTATGTGGGTAGAAATGTACACTGTTGGAAACATCTAAATGGTAGGAAGCAAGGAAGTAGGATCCAGGGGTACTTACCTTCAGGAATAATATCGGAGTTGTCATCTTTTTTGGCAAGGGGCTATATCTTAGGCTAATTTGGATTATTTTTATCACTTGTTTTTAATTTAACATTTATTCATTTATGAGAGATGGAGAGAGCCAGAGCATGAGTGGAGGAGGAGCAGAGAGATAGGAAAACAGAATCCGAAGCAGGCTCCAGGCTCTGAGCTGTCGGCAGAGACCCCAATGCGGGACTCGAACCCGCAGACCGTGAGATCATGACCTGAGCCGAAGTCGGACGCTTAACCGACTGAGCCACCCAGGCGTCCCTAATTTGGATTATTTTTATTTTTATTTTTTATGTTTATTTATTTCTGAGACAGAGAGAGACAGAACATGAGAGGGGGAGGGGCAGAGAGAGAGGGAGACACAGAATCCGAAGCAGGCTCCACGCTCCGAGCCATCGCCACAGAGCCCCACGCGGGGCTCGAACTCACGGACCACGAGATCATGACCTGAGCCGAAGCCGGGCGCTCAACCGACTGAGCCACCCAGGCGCCCCCCTAATTTGGATTATTTTTAAACGAGAGAATGGAAAAAGCATATTATCACCAAGTTCTTTCTAATGACAGATAGTGGAAGCTATACAAGTGCATATCTTGTTTCAATGGCATACCTAATTCTGACGGTACATATCGTAATGGCTATACTTTCGCATAATATAGTTGGAAAAGACATGGTATCATATTTATCTATTGTGATACCTTTGTTTCCTCTCAATTTCACAAATACTAAGCGAACGTCAGTGAGTTTCCTTTTCGGTTTGGATGGCTTTCCGGTTTTATAAGTGTGCCTAACAGCATAATAAATACAGAAAATACAAATAACGTAAAATTTAACATAAGGAGTTATTTCTATTCATGTCAGGATTTTATCCTCAGTCAGACAGTTGACTTTTTTAGATTAGAAAAGTGGTTCATCTCAAAAAATAGAATAGTTCAGGGTACATATTAACGTGCCAACCTGCTAGTTTCTTCTGTAAGAGACTTGGTGTCACCCTATTACTTTGAACAAAAGCATGGCAATTATAACATTGGCTAGATAACTTGTATTTTGTAAGACCAATTTATGATATGCTTTTTAGGCAATAACATTTTTCTTTTTCTTTTTTTGTTTTGCTTTTTCTATAATAGAAACGAAGTCAGCGGCCTGCCCTTGCTTTCAGGAGGAAACCTAAGAACATTCATAAGGTATCAGCATTCTAAAATGTTTATTTATTTATTTTGACAGGGAGGAGGGGCAAAGGGAGGGAGAGAGAATCACAAGCAGGCTCCATGCTGCCAGCGTGGAGCCGGATATGGGGCTTGATCCCAGGAACCATGAGATCATGACCTGAGCCAAGGTCAAGAGTCAGATGCTTAGCTGACTGACCCACGTGCTGCCAATAAAATATCGGCATTCTAAAACATTTCTTATGTTTTTCTTATCATTGTGGGTTGCATTTTCATTTTATCATACTGCAGAATGTGTTTACCTTTGCATTTATTTTTTTTAAATGTTTTTTTTTCTTCTACGTTTTTATTTATTTTTGGGACAGAGAGAGACAGAGCATGAACGGGGGAGGGGCAGAGAAAGAGGGAGACACAGAATCGGAAACAGGCTCCAGGCTCCGAGCCATCAGCCCAGAGCCTGACGCGGGGCTCGAACTCACGGACCGCGAGATCGTGACCTGGCTGAAGTCGGACGCTTAACCGACTGCGCCACCCAGACGCCCCATATTTTTTAAAATTTTTTAAATGCTTATTTTTGAGAGGGAGGGAGACAGAGAGAGAGAGGGAGAGAGAGAGAGCGCAAGCAGGGGAGGGGCAGAGAGAAAGGGAGACACAGAATCCGAAGCAGGCTCCAGGCTCTGAGCCGTGGGCACAGAGCCCAACGTGGGGTTCGAACCCACGAACTGCGAGATCATGACCTGAGCTAAAGTCAGAGGCTTAACTGACTAAGCCACCCAGGTGCCCCGACCTTTGCATTTGATTGCTTGTGTTTTCATTAAAATTGAAGCACTCAATTCCTATAGACCTATCTCATGATATCACTGATTGGAACTTAGATTTCATGATGCCACTCTCTCTAAACTTAACACCTGTAAAATAGAAAAGTTTGGTATAATATCATTCACCTCTGAGACAAATGTAATTCTGTTTTCCTGTCATCAGCGTGGCAAAGAGGAATCATTTTTCTTCTGATGTATTTCTGTGTAATACATCTGTTTACTTACAGCTCATCACGCAGGCTAGGAGACAAATTAAATCTGATTTCTTCTTCAGACATGAATATGCAGATTTGATAGTATCCACATTCTAGAACAAGTAAAGCTCTTGAACAAAATAATTTTACAGGGCAGTTCTTTGAAACAATGTGGTTTTGTTCTCCCTCATTTTTCTGACAAAGTAGAACTTTCAAAAAGTTGAAAACATAATTCATACAAATATAAGTTCAATCATTCACATTATTTATTGATGTGGGAACCAGTAAGGCAGTAAATTAGTTCTAAGAAAATCTGGAGAGCCAGATATTTGTAAGCAAGTTGTTAAGGTTGGGAGCACACAATCCCCCAAATATGGCACCTTGGCATATCGAATATTTTAATCTAGAAGAGTTTGAAAAAAAGCACAGAAGGAGGAAAACCATGCTGACCTTCTCCCTGCTGCTCACCCCCCTCACCTGGCCCATCTCCCCGGAAGCAGGTCCTAAAATTCTCATGTAGGAGGTGCCTTCCTCTACCTGGAGGAAAGGAACATCCTTGTCGGCAACGACAAGGAAAATCCTAACCAGCAGGTCATGCTAAATTTCCCCCCAGTTTAGTACACTTACTTCATACTTCTTAATCTATCAAATTCCTCCACAACTCTCTTCATCAAACACAGCATGAAAGTACTCAGGTCCGGGGGCACCTAGGTGACTCAGTTGGTTAAGCATCTGACTTCCGCTGAGGTCATGATCTCACAGTTCCTGAGTTCGAGCCCTACTTCCGGTTCTGCAGTGACGGTGCAGAGCCTGCTTCATATTCTCTGTCTCCCTCTCTCTGCCCCTCTCCTGCCTGCTCTCTCTCTCTCTCAGAAAGAAACATTGCTTTAATAAAGTGCTCAGGTCTGTTTTGGGGGGACTTCATTTCTTTATAAAAGAAGTTTATCAGTTTTCTTTACATAAAACTTAACTATGTATGGGGTTTTTTTCCCTGTTCATCTGTCTTTGTTAGTTTAATTTTCAGACCCAGCCAGGGACACTAAGAGGGCTGAGGAAAACGTTTTCCTCCCCTGTAAAGTTAACAAAAGAAAGCTAGGGTACAATCGTTGGGCTAAAAACAAAAATATCTTTTAAGTAGTTAATCAAAAATAAATTTTGGAAGCTCATTTGTTATTGAAGAGAAATTATTTATATCTGTATCAGACAAAAATTTACATGTAACTTTACGAACTCTGGCAACTTGAACCAATAGTAAGCAGCAAATCAAAGTACACAGCCTTAAATAATCCTTGGGTGAGCTGGAAAACACTGTTTGTATTTGGTTATTGAAAAGACAGTATAGAGGTTCCTCAACAAAATTGAAAATAAAACTGTGCGATGATCAAGGAATCGCAGTACTGGATATTTATACAAAGAATACAAAAACACTTCTGTTTATTGCAATAGTATTTACAATAGCCAAATTATGGAAGCGGCCCAAGTTTGTCCATCAATAGATGAATGGATAAAGATGTGAGATATAGACATAGATATAGATATAGATATAGATATAGATATAGACATGTGATATATGTGATACACACACACACACACACACACACACACACAGGAATATTTTCAGCCATAAAAAAATGAGATCTTGCCATTTGCAACCACATAGGTGGAGTTAGATTTATACTAAGAGAATTAAGTCAGAGAAAGACAAATATGATGTGATTTCACTCATATGTGGAATTTAAGAAACAAAACAAATGAACAAGGGAAAAAAGAAAGAGAGACAAACCACAAAACAGACTCTTAACTATAGAGAACAAAAAATGGTGGTTACCAGAGGGGACGTGGGTGGGGAGATGGGGGAAATACAGGAAGGGGATTAAGAGTACACTTACCTTGATGAGCCCTGAGTAATGTAGGGAACTGTTGAATCACTATACTGTACACATGAAACTTCTATAACCCTGTTAACTACACTGGAACTAAAAACATAAAATAAAATAAAATAAAATAAAATAAAATAAAATAAAATAAAATAAAATAAAATAAAATAAAATAAAATCATGATAAAATAAAACGAAAAGACATTCTACCCCTTTCCTTTTGTCCTATTTCCAAGTATTAAATAAACGTTCTTAACAGTTCTCTTCATATGCAAAACTCGAACAAAAATATCAAGACAAAGTCCTCACATTTAGATACATTTGCTTTTCTGTTTGAAAGTCTGTCATTCTAACTATGGCTTTCCAAACAACCCATTTGATCCAATAAGTGACGTAGATACAGCCACTTTAAAAGAAACATAAATTAAATGGGTAGCTGAATATGGTACCTAATCTGAGCAAACAGGCCAAGTCAATAAAATTGTGTCCACCTTTTAAATGTCAGTATAATGGATGGTTTTTGTTGTTGTATGACATTGGGGTTCAGATATTCTTTCAATATCAAATAAACTTTGGTAAGACTTAGTTAAGACTTGCATAGTATGACCTTTTGCTAGAAATTCATTAGAAAAGTTTAATCTTCCCTCACAGAATTCAAGAAAGCATGCCCATCGTCTTAAATTCTTCCCCAACCTTCTAATCACATGCTTCTCTAGCCCTTACATGCCTCTTCTCCTACATTTTTGAATGAAAAAAAAAAAACAGAAGTTCATATAGGCAAGAATTTCGCCTTCATTTATGTGTTTCCAGGACCTACTGCAGTGTTTGATTCATAATAGGTACTGAGAAATATATACAAACTGGTGAAAGGATGGATGGATGGATGGATGGATAGATACATTGATGGATGAATGGATATGAGTCATAGACATGGATGGCTCTGTCCCAACATGAAGCCAGGCTTTCCTTCTCTGAGTTCATAGCAGTGAGAGCCCTGTCCTCTTTTTTTTTTTAACCATATATAGCTAAATTAAATATAAAGGGTATGTTGGCTAATCCTCACACATTCATGATTATATTTCTTACCATCCCTTTTTCCTTCCTTCTTCTCTCTCTTCTTCCTTCCTTCCTTCCTTCCTTCCTTCCTTCCTTCCTTCCTTCCTTTTCTATCATTATTTAATTATTTTCAATGCTACATCCTCATTTTTAAGAAATAGTCAATCTGACCCAAAATAATAACCCTCATAACAGGATACCTGAATTTTTAGTTTAGCGATCTAAAATGGAGGGAGAGGAAGGATTCCTCTAGATGTTTTGAGGACTGAAAAGAAAAAGCAAGTGGGAAGTTTTGATCATAAGCCAAGTGCACACAATTTGTCAAAGAATGACTTTGTCAATATCAAGCTGATTTTACAAGGAAACCCATTTCAAGTTGTTATTCCTGGTGCACGGTACCCAGAATATGTAACCACTATTCTATTTGAGAATCTTCAAGCTCACTGAACTTTTAATCCGTTCTTAAGAATCCTTGGGGCGCCTGGGTGGCACAGTCAGTTAAGCGCCCGACTTCAGCCAGGTCACGATCTCGTGGTCCGGGAGTTCGAGCCCCGCGTCAGGCTCTGGGCTGATGGCTCGGAGCCTGGAGCTTGTTTCCGATTCTGTGTCTCCCTCTCTCTCTGCCCCTCCCCCATTCATGCTCTGTCTCTCTCTGTCCCAAAAATAAATAAACGTTGAAAAAAAAAATTAAAAAAAAAAAAAGAATCCTAATGTTTGGGACTGCAGATACAGAAAATAAAAGAACCAAGAAAAAGATTGTTTTTTTAAGTTTTTATTTAAGTTCCAGTTAGTTAATATACAGTGTAATATTAGTTTCAGGTGTACAATATAGTGATTCAACACTTTCGTACAACACCTCGTGCTCGTCACGACAAGGGCCCTCAATCCCTATCGTTTATTTCACCCATCCCCCTCCCACCTCCCCTCTGGTAACCATCAGTTTGTTCTCTATAGCTAAGAGTCTGGTTCTTGGTTTGCCTCTCTCTTCTTTCCCCCTTTACTCATTTGTTTTGCTTCTTAAATTCCACATATGAGTGAAGTCATACGGTATTTGTCTTTCTCTGGCTGACTTATTTCACTTAGCATGATATCTTGTAGATCCATCCATGTTGTTGCAAATGGCAAGATTTCATTCTTTTTTTGTGGCTGAGTGGTATTCCATTGTATATAACACTTCCTTATCCATTCATCAGTTGATGGACACTTGGGCTGTTTCCATCATTTGACTATTGTGGACAAGGCTGCTATAAACATTGGAATGCATGCATTCCTTTGAGTTAGTATTTTTGTAACCTTTGGGTAAATACCAGGAGTACAAGTGCTGGATCACAGGGTGGTCCTAATTTTGACTTTCTGAGGAACGTCCATACTGCTTCTCAGAGTGGCTGCACCAGTTTGCATTCCCACCCGCAGTGCAGGAGGGTTCCTCTTTCTCCACATCTTCGCCAGCACTTGCCGTTAAAGAAAAAGGTAATGTTACCGGGTCTAGGCTTTTTCCTTGTTTGGGCCTCCATTTAGTTGCTATAGCTCTTTGGCTGATGACCAGAGCTACTCTAAGGTTAATTTCGTCAGTTTCTGATTGTTTATCCAGCGTGTCCATGATGAAGCAAGGGCCTAGAACTTACTAGTTGGCCATTCCACTGATGCCCCGTTCTACTTACACTGCCTTTTGTAATTATATAATTTTCCTTTACAGTTTTCTCAGTTTTCTCATATGGATTTTGACTAATGTCTGCTTTCAGCCCGGGGAACTTACTTGGCCTTTCTTGTAAGGCAGGTTGGCTGGCAATGAATTCTCCTTTTTTTGTAGATCTAAGACTGCCTTCATTTCACCTTTTTGAAACCTAGTTTGGCTTGATATGGGGCTCTTGGTGAAGAAGTTTTTATTTTGACTACTTTGAATATGTTGCCATGCTGTCTTCTGGATTTCATTGTTTCTCTTGAGAGGTCAACTGTTCCTCTTAATGGGCTTTTCCCTTACATGTGATTATTCTTTTCTTTTTTTTTTCAAATGTCCAATTTATTTTGTGATTGATAAGCGTTGTCGCCTATTCTTTGAGGTGCCTGGGTTTCATGGACCTGACAGTTTAATGAGACCTAGGTAATTTCTTTTTTCTCTTGCTGCACTTGGCCTTTTCGTTACCTTTGGCATTTATCATGTTTTTACTCTGAGGTATCTGTTTTCAAATTTCCTTGCATCTATGCTATCTGGAGTTCACTGAGCTTTTTGAACGTGTAGATTAAAGTTTTACTTTAAATTTGGAAAATTTTTCGCCGTTCATCTGTTGAATGTTCCCTTCCCCTGCCTCTTCCTCCTCCTCTTCTGACACACCGATGACACACAAGTTGCCACACTTAATGGTATTCCATATTTCTCTGTGTGTGCAATTTTCTGGAGTCATTTTCCTCTGTTTCTCAGAGTGAGTAATTCCAATTGATCTATTCTCAATTCCCTTGATTCAAATCCAAAGCAGATCTACTATTGAGCCCCTCTAGTGAATTTTCATCTCAATTACTGTTCTTTTGAGCTCCAGAATTTCCGTTTGGTTCTTTTTCATAATCTCTATTTTACTTTCAAGCATACTTCCCTTGCGTTCTTTGAATATAGTTATACTGGTTACTTGAATGTCTTTTTTGTTGTTGTTAAATCTAAATCTGTTCACTCTCCCAGGCAGTTTCTGATGTCTGCTTTTTCACCCCTGGGCATAAGTCAGACTCTCCTGGGTTTTGCCGTTATTGGCAGGTTTCGTGATTTTTTTGTTGGAAACCGGACACTTTAGAGAATAGCATCGTAGCAACTCTGAGCTCTGGTCTCCCCGCTTCTGGGGCTTCTTATTATCATTTGTTTGCTTATTTGTGTATTGACTGACAGGATTATTTTAGGAAGCCTATCTGCACCCCTGCCCCTCCAGTGTGAAGCCTTCAATTCTGCTTATTGGAAGATGCCATCTTCGGGATATGCGCAGGCATTATGGAATAACAGAGTTTTCACTGGGCCGCCTTTTACTATCTTTTTCTCTTATCACACCCAACTGGTAAGCTCCAGTAATTGCTAGCTGACTGCTCTGTTGTTTTTAATGATACCTAGGACAAAAATTGTGCCATGAACTAACCCAATTAAGTTCAGGTGCCTTTACAAGTATAGTTTTTTTTTTTTTTAATTTTATCTTTATTTATTTTTGAGAGCAAGAGAGACAGAGCACAAGCGGGGGTGGGGCAGAGAGAGAGGGAGACACAGAATCGGAAGCAGGGTCCAGGCTCTGAGCCATCAGCACAGAGCCCGACGCGGGGCTCGAGCCCACAAACCATGAGATCATGACCTGAGCTGAAGTCCGGTGCTTAACTGACTGCGCCACCCAGGCGCCCCTACAAGTATAGTTTTTGAAGTCAGTGTTTGTGATTTGTTCTGAACTTAGGAAGGTTCTTCTTAGCTGGGCCCTTCCCTGGTTCTCTCTGGTGAACTAGCTGGTTTCTGGGTGACTTTCTATTTCTAACGAATCTACCTGTTTCCTCTTTCGTTGTTTTTCATCACAAATTCCACTGTCTTTGAGGGGATCCTTAGACTAGACACATTTGCTCTGCTTCAGCCTGCCTCGACCCATAGACAAAACCTCAGAGACTTGAAGCTTGGGTGCAGACACTGGAGGGCTCCTTTCTGAGTGTAACTCCTGCCTTATTTGATGAGCACTCAACAGAGGGTGTAGGACAGCTGTAGTCTCTGGCATTCTCAATCGGCCTCTCTCAGTGGTCTTTGCTTTATAAAGGAACCATAATACAGATGATCAATCCGGGCCCCTGTATTCTCACTGCACTGTACCCAAGGAGAGCATATGCCCTACAGTTGGAGGTTAATGGGAAAACAAGGGAACCCCTACCTCTTGGCAACAGTCAGCCACTGCAAATTGCAGCTCGGGCAGGATGAGAAAGCCTGAAGTCCTGTCCCTCCTGGGAGGCGCTGCGATGGTCCAACTTTAACCTGGGGGAATGAGTGAGAGAGCCCTGTGTTTTGGGCTACAACCATTTGGCTGGCTAGTATTCGTCACTCTGAGGCTGGATCATGTCCGTCACTCTGAACTTGGAGGGGAGAGAAAAGGAAGTGGTTTTTGGTTCATTTGCCACAGCTTCTCACTACTCTTACTGAGTTTTAGTTCAGTTTTCTTTTTTAAGAAATTTATTGAGATCACAATTGACAGGTAACATTGCGCAAGTTGAAAGTAACATATCAGCTTGATAGGTGTATATATTGAAACATGTGGGGCGCCTGGGTGGCGCAGTCGGTTAAGCGTCCGACTTCAGCCAGGTCACGATCTCGCGGTCCGGGAGTTCGAGCCCCGCGTCAGGCTCTGGGCTGATGGCTCGGAGCCTGGAGCCTGTTTCCGATTCTGTGTCTCCCTCTCTCTCTGCCCCTCCCCCGTTCATGCTCTGTCTCTCTCTGTCCCAAAAATAAATAAACGTTGAAACATGATTACCACCATAGCCTTAGGTATCACCTTTATCGTGTCCTATAATTCTCATTTCTCCTCTGTGATGAGAATACTTCAGATCTAGTCTAGTCTCTTAACAACTTTAAGGTTTATACTACAGTCTTGTTCTGCTGTACAATTCTTCCGTACCTTAGATCTTCAGAATTTATTTATCTACTAGTTACAAATGTGTACCCTTAAATAAATTTGCCCCAATTCCCCGATCCCCCAGCTCCTGGTAACCACCATTCCACCTTCTGCTTTCATGAGTTTGGCCTTTTGAGATTATACATACAAGTGATATGCAGAACTTGTCTGACTTTTCTCGGTATCATACGCTAACTATCAATGTTGTCTCAAATGGCAGAATGGCCTCCTTTCTCAGGGGTGATTAATATCCCGTTGTGTGTGCGTGTGTGTGTGTGTGTGTGTGTGTGACATCTTCTTTATCCATTCCTCCATTGAGGGACACTTAAGGTGTTTTTATATCTTGACTATTGTCAATAGTGCTGCAATGATATCTGCAGATATCTCCTTGACATCCTGTTCTCATTTTCTTTGAATATGTACAACCAGGAGTGAGATTGCTAGGAGAGAGACAGGCAGAGACGGAGACAGAGGATCCAAAGTGGGCTCCCCGCCGAGAGCCAAGAGCCCGATGTGGGGCTCAAACTCACCAACTGTGAGATCATGACCTGAGCCAAAGTTGGGCGCTTAACTGACTGAGCCACCCAGGTGCCCTCATTTCTAGAGACTTTACATGGTTGTTAATAATTTTCACCAGTTTACCTGGGGAGCAGTTTTAAAGAACCTCCCATGTTGTCACGTCACAGAAGTTTTCCCAGTTTTTATGTTGGATTATTTGCTTTTTATGATTGAGTTATAAATTTTTTTTCAAAGCAATGAGTGTATTTATACACATACATGTGTATGCATGTGTATAACATATATATAAAACATTTATATATAACATATAAAATACCACTCATTTGTCAGATATTTTTCATGGTTTCTTGTTTGTTTGCTGTCAAAGGAAACGTTGCATAACCAAAGATCACAAGGATTTTATCATGTGTTCATTTAGGAATTCTTGTACATTTTAGTTTTACATTATGTCTATAACCCATTTAAGTTGGTTTTTTGGAAGATACAGGTTGAGGTTTATTTGGGGGGGTGTGCTGTTGTAAATGGTTCTTTTTGTTGTTCTTTCCCAACTTCCTATTGTTTATTTCTAACATTTGGAAATAAAAATATACTTTTACTTATTTACCTTATATCCTGCCACCTTGCTAAACAGACTTAATTGTTCTAGCAGCTGTAGCAGATTTTTTAGGGGATTTTCTACAAAGACCATTGTCATCTGCAAATACAGACTTTTATGTCTTCCTTTACAATCTGTATGAGTTTATTTTTACTGTGTCTTTCGACTGGCTAGAACCTCCATCATGATGTCGAATAGGAATAGTGAGAGCAGATGTCCTTTTTATTATTTCTGATCTTGGAAAAAGACTCTTGAGTCTTTTACTACTACGTATGATATTGGCCATGAATGCCCTATGTCCAGATGAGGAAACTGTCTTTTATTCCTTCTATAAGAGTTTTTATCATGAATGGATATTTAATTTTGTCAGCTTCCTTTTTTTTTAGCAGTTTCAAATATTTTATTTTAGTTTGGTTTAGTTTAGTTTTTATTTAAACTCCAGGTAGGTAACATACAGTGTAATATTAGTTTCAGGAGTATAAGATAGTGATTCGTCACGTCAAGTTCTTTTCTTCATCTGTTAAGATAACCGTATTCCGTTTCTTTATTAGCTAGTTAACAGTGCATATAAAATTGATTTTCTCATGTTAAAACAACCATTTTGTTTCTGAGAAAAGCTACACTTGGTCATAATATAATATATATTATATAATGTGTATAATATTTAATGACCGAATGTAATATATATTTTTCCTGGATCCAATTGGCTACTATTTTGTGAAGAAGTTTAGTGTCTATGTTCCAGAGGAATACTTTTACTTCAGTGGTTTTGTCTGATTTGGATTCATGCTTCAATAGCCTTTAAATAATGAGGTTAGAAATATTTGATTCTCTCCTATTTTCCAGAAAGCTTTGTATATACCTAACATTTCTTTCATAAATATCAGTATATTGTCAGAAGTACCTTCTTCGGTTGGAGTTTTATTCTTGGAAAGCTTAAAAATGAAAATCTCAATTTATTTAATATATTAAAATCTTATATACAGTTGCATTTTTTTTAACGTTTATTTATTTTTGAGACAGAGAGAGACAGAGCATGAACGGGGGAGGGGCAGAGAGAGAGGGAGACACAGAATCGGAAACAGGCTCCAGGCTCTGAGCCGTCAGCCCAGAGCCCGACGCGGGGCTCGAACTCACGGACCGCGAGATCGTGACCTGAGCTGAAGTCGGACGCTTAACCGACTGCGCCACCCAGGCGCCCCTGCAGTTGCATTTTTGAGTAACTTTCAGTAGTTGGTATCTTTTAAGGAACTGATCCATATAATCTAACTTATTTGCACAAAATTGTTCATAATATCCACGTATTATCTTTTTAAGGATGATGGGATCTACAGAGATATTCCTTCTTTCGTTCCTGATATCTAGAATTTGTGTCTTTGTTGTTGTCGTTATTGTTTTGGTTAGTCTGCAGGAAGATACATGAGATTTATTGACCTTTTCAAAGACTCAGACTTTAACTGATTTTCTGTCGTTTCTGTTTTCAATGGAATTGATATCTGCTGTCATCTCCCTCCTTTCTGCTTGATTTAGTTATTTTTCTCTTCTTTTCCTGGTTTTTTAAGTTGGAATGTCAGAGTATTGACGAGACACTTTTTCCTTTCCAATATAAGCATTTAATGCTCTGAGTTTCCCTTTAAGTGTTACTTTAGCTGCATGCCACAAATTTTGGTATGCTGTGTTTTCCTTTTTACTCAATTTAAAACAATTATCAAACTATCCTTGTGGTTCCCTATTGAATTCACGGGCTACTTAAAACTAAGTTGTTTAATTCCCAAATACTTCAGGCTTTCCAAATAACTTTCTGCTATTACTTTCTAGTCTATTTCTGTGGCAGTCAAGAAAAACATTTTCACAGTCTCAATTGTCTTAAATACGGGCACATCTGGACATTACTCTTGTAATGGGTAAAGGGTTCCATAAATATCAGGTCAATTGATTGATAGGTTCAAGTCTGTTTTTTCTATCAACTACTAATAGAGAACATTTTTCAACTTCAGCTGTAGATTTATCTATTTGTATTTGTGTACATATCAGTTTGGGCGTGTATTTTGAAGCTCTATCCTTAGGAACTTACAGGGGTTTTTTTTATATTTTTTTTAACGTTTATTTATTTTTTGAGAGATAGAGACAGAGCGTGGGGTGGGGGGAGGAGGGAAGAGAGAGAGGGAGACGCAGAATCCGAAGCAGGCTCCAGGCTCTCAGATGCCAGCGCAGAGCCCGACAGGGGGCTCCAACTCACAAAGAGATCACGACCCGAACCAGAGTCGGACGCTTAACTGATTGAGCCACCCAGGTGCCCTGGAACTTACAGTTTTAAATTTATAATGTTTTTCCCTGGGGAATCAATCCATTTGTTACCGCATAATGTTCTCCATATCCCTGTTACTCTCACTGTACTGATTTTAACTTTGATAGTAATATAGCTACTACAACCTTCCTGTGATTAGTGTTTGGATGATATATTAATTTCCATCCTTTTGCATTTAGCCTCCTTCTGTTTAATATTCCAAGTGAATATAAAATATAAAATGGCACTGAAACCATTTATTTTGAGGGTAAATAATATGGTTGGATTTAAATCTACTATTTTTCTAACTCTTCTCTACATATGCTATTTTTGTGTGTGTGTGTTTTTTCTGCCTGTTTCTGGGAAAAGCTAGTAGCTTTGTATGATTTTTTTTTTTCAATCCGGACTATGAGCTCATTATGTATACCTTTTTTTTATGTTAATGTTTTAATGTTTATTTTTGAGAGAGACAGAGCGTGAGGCAGGGGGCGGGCAGAAAGGGGGAGAGAGAGAGAGGGAGACACAGAATCTGAACCTGCTCCAGGCTCTGAGCTGTCACCACAGAGCCCAACGCGGGGCTCAAACCCGTGAACCGTGAAATCATGACCTGAGCTGAAGTTGGACACTTAACTGACTGAGTCACCCAGGGTCCCCGATGTATACCTCTTTTTCAATTTTTTTAAAAATTTTCTTTAACTCTTATTTATTATTGAGAGACAGAGTGAGACAGAGCGTGAGCAGGGGAGGGGCAGAGGGAGAGGGAGACACAGAATCTGAAACAGGCTCCAGGTTCTGAGCCATCAGCACAGAGCCCGACGCAGGGCTAGAACTCATGAACCGTGAGATCATGACCTGAGCCGAAGTCGGACGCTTAACCAACTGAGCCACCCAGGTGCCCCACTGTTTAAATTTTTTATGTGGCCCAATTGCTTACAAAATTTCCTTAATACATCATCTGCCTTCAAATGTTATATAGTTCATATATAGTGTAAGAAACTTAAGACAGGATCTAATTCTTCCCTCCCTCCCCTTGTGCTATCACTGGGATGCACTTTACTTATTAATTGTAATTAATCCCACAGTTTATTTTATAATTTTTATTGTAGAATGTCTATTATCTTTTAGAGTGATTAAACATAAGGGAAAATGCCTTTTATATTTGCTGTTATTTTTACCATTTTTGAAGCTCACCATTTCATTTCTGTCTGGTGTCTTATTCTTTCTGTTTAAAAAACTGAACTTTAAATAAATAAGTAAATAAATAAATAAATAAATTTCAAAACTGAATTCTGGGTTAACAGCTATTTTTTTTAACCTTTCTGCACATTTTTTTTCCTGGCATACATATTTTTTGACAAGAAGTCTACTATAATCTTTATTTTTTTAATTTAGTTTTTTTTCTTCGAACTGCCTTCGACATTTTTCTCTTTATCTTCACTTTTGAACACTATAACTAGAACTTGTGTATATGTGAGATTTTGTCAGGGCGCCTGGGTGGTTCAGTCGTTAAGTGTCCCTTGGTTTTGGCTCAGGTCATAGTCTCATGTTTTGTGAGTTCAAGCCCCGCATCGGGCTATGTGCTGACAGCATGAAACCTGCTTGGGATTCACTCTCTTCCTCTCTCTCTGCCCCTTCCCCGCCCATTCACTCTGTCTCTCTCGAAATGAATAAATAAACTTAAAAAATGTTTTTATTTTTTTTAAATTTTTTCTTCAACGTTTATTTTTATTTTGGGGACAGAGAGAGACAGAGCATGAACGGGGGAGGGGCAGAGAGAGAGGGAGACACAGAATCGGAAACAGGCTCCAGGCTCCGAGCCATCAGCCCAGAGCCCGACGCGGGGCTCGAACTCCCGGACCGCGAGATCGTGACCTGGCTGAAGTCCGACGCTTAACCGGCTGTGCCATCCAGGCGCCCCAAAAAATGTTTTTAAAAATGTGAGATTTTGTTGCTATTTACCTTGTGTGGGGTTCCCTGAGATTTTTAGATCTGTGGTTTGATGTCATTTATTATTTGGGGGCAGTTATTAATCACCATTTCTTTACATATTTTTTCTGCAATGTTCCTTCTCTCTTCGTTTCATGTTAAAACATTTGATAATCATCCCATGGCTCAGGTGCTCTGTTCTGTTGGTTTATTATTATTATTATTATTCCTTTTCTTCTTTATGTTTCAGTTTCCATGGCAGGGTACGTGGGTGACTCAGTCGCTTAAGCGTCTGACTTCACTCAGGTCATGATCTCATGTTTGTGGGTTCGAGCCCCGCATCGGGCTCAGAGTCTGGAGCCTGTTTTGGATTCTGTGTCTCCCTCTCTCTCTGCCCCTCCCCTGCTTGCACTTTGTTTCTCTCTGCCTTTCAAAAATTAATGCTAAAAATTTTTTTTAAAAATCTTTTCATAGTTATGTCCAGCCTACTGACGAGCCTACTGAAGACGTTCTTCTTTACTGATATTGTCTTTTTTCTAAGATTTCCATTTGACACTTTTTCTTCAAGTTTAACCTCTCTGCTAACATTCTCCATCTGTTCATGAAATTGTTCACCTTTCCTACTATATCCTTTAATGTGTGAACGATAGTTATTTTAATGTTCTGACCCCAAAGTTCCAATATTTATATCTTCCCTGTGTCTACGTTGATTGATTTGCCTCTTATTTATGATTTTTTTCCCTTGCCTTTTTGTGCAGTTTAATTTTTTAAAATTTAATACCTGATATTACGCGTAGAACATTAAGGACTGAAATCATTGTGATTTTTGCCTAAAAAGAGGCTTCTTTTCCTTCCTCGGGCTGTTGAGTGGAGGAGGTTGAAAGTATCCATTTAGGACTTTGTCCGTGTTTGGGTTTGGCTGCTATTGTTTTATGCAATGTACACAGGCTGCTGTTAATCTGTCCTTAGCGTTTTTCTTTATTCGTTCTCAACCCTATTTCAGCTTTGCCTGCACACCCGACAGAGAGTGGTCCACTCGTCTGGTCTTTTCCACTCCCTACCAACAGAATGTCTGTTGCCCTGATCTAGCCTCAGTTTCAAGCAGATGTTGTCTGCCTGGGCCTCAGTGGTGACGCTTTCTCCGCATTCCTTCTTCTCATCACAATGGCAAGAGGCCAAACTCTACCTTTTCTTTGATAATCTCCTGCCCCTCACCCAGGTGTAGGTGGGATCTAACGGGACTGCTACAGGACCCTGGGCCAGGAATTGTTTCGTGCTCTAGGAAGCCATTTTGATTCTTTCCACACTTCCCCTCGCCACAGCAGACAAGGTTTTGTGCCCTTTGTCTAGCAGATTAACGATCTATAATTAAGAAAGGCGTTGGGAGTGATGTCAGTGAAAATGGCCGCCTAAGGACCTCTGAAAATTCTTTCTTCACAATCCAAAAATGGTAAAAGCAACTTTTGCAGAACTCTGGAAATGAAGCAAAGCCTTGCAGCAATCTGGGGAGCATTTACTTAAGAGACAGAGCTTGATCTCAGTAAGAAGGGTGAGGTGCGCAATAAATACAATGTAAATTTCTTGTCGAAGACACAAAACTCTCAATGTCAAGGCCCCATTTTCCACCTTGAAAAATCAAAGTGTTTACACTGGACTCTACAGTCTTTAAAAGGAACATTCGATAAGCAAGTGATTCTGGTTTTAATAGGAAGAATTACAGTCTTAATGGCCTTCCAGAAAGATAATTGGTGTCTGTATCTACCATTAATGTCATGATATTTGTCTCTTAGTTTTTAAGGGAATTCTCTAATTCACTAGGGAAAATATTCAAAGCTAAAATTATAAGATTGTTAAAATAGTTTCCATAAACTAACATTTGTAATTATTTTGCTTAATCCTCCATATACAATTTTATCCCAGGAGGAAGGAATTCAATCAAAACTTTGTAGCATATTATAAACAGACTCATAGATATTAAATACTTTCTTCCTAAACCAATACTGAGACAGTCATTAGACAAGCTATATAGACAAAACTTTACAAATACGCTAAGTTTCTGGGGTATAATATATATACTTTTATTGCAGGAATAGAAATTCATGTAGGCAATTTTGCCATCGCAAAACCTAAGTACCACCAAATGGACCTCTCCTTACTGTTAACTTCCTCCCTTCCTCTCCTACACTTCATTATTTCAGGAAGGAATCCTCCCAAATATTTCAGCTGATTGATATTCATTTAAGCGTCCATGTACAAACATGTGGTGTTTAACTTTAAAACTATTTTAGCAATCCCTGTAAAGTTAACACGGAAATTCAGAAGTTCACTGCGTAATAATCGCAAAAAAACATCATCGCAGAGGAAAGAAACAGGAAAGGATCTAACGTTGCAAAATAAGAAAATAAGAAAACAAACGATTCACTTAAGATCACCTTAGTCCTTAAGCAAACACTGTAGTGGAAACCACCACTGATATGTATATAAGCTATATAGTAAGATACACACACCCACATACGCATATATCTGTATAATGTATATATATGTGTGTGTGTATGTAGATATATTAAATTTAATACAATTTGGGTCCAACTAAAAACATAAATATTTTCATTCTTTCCCCATTTGCTAAATGTTTTAAAATCAATATATAGGGAAGGAACCCCAAACTGTGCATATTCTAGCATAGTCCCAATTTCTACCATTGGGTCCAGAGAATTCTTATCTCAGAAAAAAAAATTCAGAAAGAAAAGAATCACATACAGAAGCGTAAAGAGCAAAGAAGCTCATGAATGAAACTGTCAGACTTAACTGAAAAAATACACGTGTAGATTAAAAAAAAAGAATAGTTTTTAGCCTTTGGAAGGACCTACATAGGGTTCCCAGATAAAATTTGCGTTCTCAGTAGTTTGAATTTCAGATAAAAAATTAAAAATATATAGTATAAGTGTATCCTATGCAATGTTTCGGATAGATCTTGAAATTTTATTTGTTTATTCTGAAATTGAAATTTAACTGGTCTGGGGCACCTGGGTGGCTCAGTTGGTTAAGCGTCCGACTCTTGATTTTGGCTCAGGTCAGGATCTCAGGGTTTATGAGGTCGAGCCCCGCATCGGGCTCTGAACTGGCAGTGTGGAGGCTGCTTGGGATTCTCTCTCTCCCTCTGTCTGCCCGCCCCCCCCCCGCCAACAAATAAACATAAAAAAAAAAAAAAAAGAAATTTCACTGGTCCTCTTATATTTCTACTGACAAATCCAACAACCCTGAACTACTCCCACATGTATAAATAATTTATTCACCGTACTCTCATTAGGACTTACTAAAATATTTGCCCGTAATAAGAAATAGTGCAGATTCCCTTCCCAATTACAACAGATTCTATCCATGAGACCTTATTTATGAGACAAGTATGGGTGAGACTCAGCACCAGATTTCCTAACGATGGCCATCCCTTACGTTTTTCATAAAACGGATCATCTGTGCAGGAAAAATCGGCCTCATCGCCTTGTGGAATTCATGGTAAATTTAGCGGAAATATTCTAGTTTCTTAGAGAGCAGAGCGATTACACAAATGGTGTCCTTAGGTGACCACGTGAATTGAATACTTTAATATACAAGCTGTGGGTTTTATTTATTTATTTATTTATTTTTGCTTCTTTCCTATGGCAATTAAGCTGATTTGCAAAACAAAAAAAAAAAATCCTGCTTAAAGAGTTTAATACAAGTATATTAGTCCCTGCTAAGCTGTTTCAAATCCGGTCACATATTTCTATAGATCTACACTGTAGGAGACTTGTTTTAATAGTTGTTTTAAATAATGCCAAACGTTCTCAATTTTAATTTTAAGATACTTGTTATTTCATTCTCTTTCAGCAGCAGCTCAGAAGCAGATCTTCTTTTATTTCCAAACACTTTCAAAGTTAATTTTCATGTCTTCCTCTGTGAAAAATGTGGAAAGATTGGTAAGATCGGAACGCAACGAGGGCAGAGATTTTAGTTTATATGCTGATCGCCCTAAAGGGTGATGGGCCTTGTCAAGTTTTTAAAGATCTCTGCTCTTTGGAAAACGAGAATGTTCACCGAGTCCCCTTTTCAAAGGAAATACCAGGAGTTTCCAAGTAGCCGGAATAGAAGACATCATGGGTCCTGAAGGGCAGGTCCAAGGCTGTGCAGTCAGGTCACCATGAGGCGAACATGGGAATTGGGACTAGCCGATATCGAGGCAGGGTAAGCTTCAGAAAAAACTTAGAGGTAAACAAGCTGTTTGGTCCAGCAAGAGAAAGGAAGAGTCCCCAGCACGTTGAAGTCCTGGGAGATCCTGGCCATCCCCCAGGAACCTTTTCTCCTTATTTCTTTTTTTTATTTGAGAGAGAGAGAGACAGAAAGAATCCTACGCAGGCTCCACGGTCAGTGCGGAGCCTCACGTGGGGCTCAATCCCAGACTCTTGGATCCTGACCTGAGCAGAAATCAAGAGTCAGACGCCCAACCAGCTGAGACACCCAAGTGCCCCAAAGAACCTTTTTTCTATCAGACCTTGTTGAGAAACAGAAGAGACAGAACGAGATCACATTTAACATACAATGCTCCATTGCATTTTGAACAGAATCTTGAAAACAGTACTTTTTACATTTCAGTCTTGATATATCTGCAGTGAAAGTTGGCCCAGTTATCCTGAAGTTCATTTACCAGATCATTAAAACTTTTTTTAAATGTTTATTTATTTTTGAGAGAGAGAGACAGAGTGCAAACAGGGGAGGAGCAGAGAGAGGGGGAGACACAGAATCCAAAGCAGGCTCCAGGCTCTGAGCTGGCAGCACAGAGCCGGATGTGGGGCTCGAACCCACGAACCACGAGATCATGACCTGAGCCAAACGGACACTCAACTGACTGAGCCACCCAGATACCCCATAGATCATTAATTTTTTTTAGAAAACTTAGCTGTGCACCCCTTAATTAGGGGAAGATAAGAGTTACAAATGGGAATTGCTTGAATGAATTCCTTTTATGCGTTATCATATATTTTGCTTAATATAACTTTTGAGTATAAAATACTCCATTCCCCTATTTACAAAGTCAAACTTCCAGACCATACTTGGAGGGCTAGTTCATTTGTGATGTTGATCTACTTTTTATCCCATTTTCTAGAGCTTTAGTGAATCCACCGGGTAGAATGAAAATAAAACCTGCATTAACTATGTACATTTAAAATACGCATTTAACGTCAATATCGGGCAGATTGATTAAAAGTTAAACAGGGGCACCTGGGTGGCTCAGTCGGTTAAGCGTCCGACTTCAGCTCAGGTCACGATCTCACGGTCCGTGAGTTCGAGCCCCGCGTCAGGCTCTGGGCTGATGGCTCAGAGCCTAGAGCCTGTTTCTGAATCTGTGTCTCCCTCTCTCTCTGCCCCTCCCCCGTTCATGCTCTGTCTCTCTCTGTCTCAAAAATAAACATTAAAAAAATTTTTTTAATAAAAAAAATTAAAAAAAAACTTAAACATACACAGGAAAGTTATTAATGTGTGAACTGAAAACATGGTGATTAGCTTTTCACCGAAAAGAACTGATGCTTTTCCATTGTAAACTTTAATGGTCTTTCTCTTGACTAAACACTAGAAAATGACTATAGCTAACCAGAGATTTACTTATGTCCCTGACGACTACTATACTTTTTCTTTCTTACCTATTTTGAAAGCTTTGTGGCCTCCCTGCCTTATCGATGATTTGCATCTTTACCATCTTATTTGACTTATGTGAATAAGTCCGACTTGTCCATTTTTTCCCGATAAACAGGGCGCAGAAAATCCACCTGCTTCTGCACAACACACGCTAGAAATTGCAAGGCACCTGAAAGTCTGTTTTGACCGCAGGTACAACTTATCTATCTTTGCCACTAAGCCTAAATTTGTCCCTTTATTCAACCCTTGTGCATGAACACATTGAAGCAATTGTTTGACGTAGACGCATTATCAGAGACAACTCAAACAATTACGCATTGTCAGGCATTACTACCTTCTTTCCAAGAGCATCTTAGTTTGGTAACTCAGTAAATATTTAAGAGGAGACGATAAAGGGAAGGAGAGTGTGTCTCACTGGGGGCGAAATGTTCCAGAAGGATACTGCCAAAAAAAAAAAAAAGCAAGGGGGGGGGGGGAATCTATGAAAATTCCTCACTCCATGGATCCCATTCTATGACTCCAGAATTGGGCTGGGTGCTCTTCTCGCCATTACAACTGTTAAATCATTGAATATGCTTGTGTCAATGGCAATCCCCTACATCCTGCACATGTATGGATACCAACCTCTTTCTCTGTTGTTATTCCTCGTCAAGTTGCCACACGCCTTCATTCACTCTGAGTTAACAAAACTATATAAAATGAACAAAACAACACCAAACCGAATGTGCACGAATCAAAGGTATTTAAGAAATGATTTGAAAAATGATGATAAGAAAATCTGATTGGGGGGGGGGGGGGGCGCCCGGGTGGCTCAGGCTCAGTCGGTTGAGCCTCCGACTTCAGCTCAGGTCATGATCTCGCAGTTCATGAGTTCCAGCACCACGTCGGGCTCACTGCTGTTAGCCTGTCAGCGCAGAGCCCGCCTCCGGGTCCTCTGTCACCCTTTCTCTGCCCCTCCCCTGCTTACTGTCTCTCAAATAAATAAATAAATAAACATTAAAAAAAAAAAAGAAAATCTTATTGGGAGGAAAATATAGCAAGTGTCATGCACCTAGCTCGTCTCTTACTGACTCATCTTGAAGTCACAGATGAAAACCTTAACCCTCAGCAAAGAATGAATACAAATATTTGTGAGTTGATTTCTGCCATTGGGAGAACAGAGGAGATGGCTTTAGAGGGATACAGAGGAAGAATGGCGCCCAATCAACACAGAGAAGAGCATCATGGGAAATAAGCAATCACTGGGTCATAATAGCGAGCAAGTTAGTATTCTTCAATTTCAAGAAGGAACAAAAGCTAGAAGAGAAAGATTGAGATAGAAAGTACAGAAATCATACCAATGTTTTTGCTGTTACAGAGAGTCACATAAAACAGTCAATTCAGTTTAGAAAGCAATAGATGAAAAGGAACTGGGCAGCATTCAAGAAAATTGTATATTAAAATGTTCATTTCTGAACTCTCATTTAATTCTGCATGAGCGTGCTTTTCTTTTTTTTTTATTTTTTTTTAACGTTTATTTATTTTTGAGACAGAGAGAGACAGAGCATGAACGGGGGAGGGGCAGAGAGAGAGGGAGACACAGAATCGGAAGCAGGCTCCAGGCTCTGAGCCATCAGCCCAGAGCCCGACGTGGGCTCGAACCCACGGACCGCGAGATCGTGACCTGAGCTGAAGTCGGACGCTTAACGAGCATGCTTTTCTTAAAAAGCCTTTTGCACCTTGGATACATCCTTTAATGCTCTGGTACATAGTGTGAAAGGCAATAAAGAGATCAATCTGTTTTTAGAGCTGAGAAAAACAGTGTTTATCGGTAGCCATAGGATTCAATAATTGCTGATGTTTATCAGAAGTAATTTATGTCTGGTAGCTTTCAGAACCAAATGTGCACGGGAAGAGTAGAAGACAAAGGAGGAAAGGTTCATTTTGTGGTTGACAGTGGAACTGATAACAGCGAAAAAATGGTTCTGCAAAAAGGCTTAACACATTTAAAAGTAAAACTGTTGGGATAGGAAGAGAAAAGATAAGACAGGAAAGTTACATCATGCTACCCCCCTTCTAAAACCCTTCAGTGGCGCTATATTGAAGCTCCCCTACAAAGTACGTGGTATGGACATGGCTGATTCAAATGCTTTGGGGGTTGCTATCTTTGGATAAGTAGCAGAAGAATATATCCAGTACAACTTTCTTCTGGGGTGGACACTTTTATATGCTGAAAATAAATGATTCCGAGGTCCCCAGCACTGGTTGGGGAATACTTTATTACATACTTAATGAGAACAGACCATTTCAATCTCTTTACATAAAGCTGGTCCTGGAGGTTTCAACAACTTTCGATTAGTGGCCCATAGTTTAACAAGAATAGAAGTGTTTCTTGAACAAAGTACCGGGCACTGTGTTAAAAGCTTTGCGAGGAAGGTATGAGATAGTTGGGTAGATACATATAGTTATGTACAGATACCTTGTCAATTTCGTCCCTGTCTTTGCTGTCTGTATTAAACAGTGGTACCCAATTGATATTTGCTAAATGAATGAATAAAGAGTGATTGATTGTCCTTTTATAGAAATCAGAAACGTAAGGATTTAAAAACTTGCCAAGATCATTTAGCTAGTACGTGGTGGACTATACTCCCATTTGCTGCTCAAAATGTTCCAGATTTTTTTTCAGAACACTTCCCTATGCCTCCTTATGATGTGGTCATTAAGTAACAAATAGTAACAAACTGGCTTATTGTCTTAAATAGAAAATTTCTTTCACCTATTTTGCGTATCTTAAATTTATAAGATTTGTCTTACATATTATTACATTGCTATAATTATTTCTTAGAAACTTTAACCAGCTGCCATATGATATATCATAATTTATTGTTCATGGGGTGCCTGGGTGACTCAGCTGGTTAAGTGCCAACTCTTGATTTCCAATCAGGTGATGATCTCACAGTTACTGGGATCAAACACCCCGTTGGGCTCTATGCTGACAGGGTGGAGCCTGCTTGGGATTCTCTCTCTCTCTCTCTCTCTCTCTCTCTCTCTCTGCCCCTCTCCTGCTCACACATGCGTGCTCTCTCTCTCTCAAAATAAATAAATATATTAATAATAGTAATACTTTACTGTTCAGAAGACAGGTCAAATGAATACCAACATAAGCTTTCATTTGTCTCCAAAAACACGTTTTATTGGCACCAAAATAAGTCGAGGAGTTTATGACTGGAGTCAATGCCCTGTATAAACAGAAACATAGCCCCTTGACTTTTCATATCCTCTCCACTAGGGAATATAACCAAATGCACAATCATTCTCATGTATCATTCGCTGAATCATATATTCAATTATTGTTTCACTTGAAGTACTTTTGAATGGTATGTAAATAAAGATTAAACAGCTACACTGACGACCATTGTTTTCAGCAACGGAATCAGATTCAACAAACAACTAATGAGCAATTTTTATTAGGCACTGACTCGTTAGGACTTTGCATCCCTCAGCATTAAAAAAAATTTTTTTAATGTTTATCTTTGAGAGAGAGAGAGAGATAGAGCATGAGTGGGGGAGGGGCAGAGAGAGAGGGAGACACAGAATCCAAAGCAGTCTCCAGGCTCTGAGCTGTCGGCACAGAGCCTGACGCAGGGCTCAAACCCATGAACCATGGAGATCATGACCTGAGCCGACATCGGGAGCTTCACCAACTGAGCCACCCAGGAGCCCCGCATCCCTCAGCATTTTAATTTTCATAGCAATTCTTAAAAAGTAGGTACTATTATTCTCTCTATTTTACAGATTAGGATGATTCTGACTCAGAGAGGTTAAGTGATTTGCTCCAGGTCAAATGACTGAATTGTAGAATCAAATTAGAATCTAGTGAAATCCTTTGAACAAATCCTTTGAAGAAGAAACTGAGTTCAGGGGCGCCTGGGTGGTTCACTTGCTTGAGCATCCGACTCAATTTCAGCTCAGGTCATGATCCCAGAGTCCTGGGATCAAGCCCCACATCTGGCTCTGTGCTGAGCATAGAGCCTGCTTGGAATTCTCTCTCTCTTTACCTCTGCCCCATCTCCCTCATTCACACGCTCTTTCTTTCAAATAAGAAAAATAAAAATAAATTAAATCAGAAAAAAAAAAAGAAACTGAATTCGAATTCGGAGACCAAATAAAGAAAAAAGTTATAATGCTGACTTTGAAAACTTAATATTATTTGCTGAATTTTTAGACGGCGGTTACTTTTATTATTTAAATTTTACTCCAATCAAGGACTTAAGAGTTAATTACTCCTTCATTTGTTTGTTCTCCTTGATCAGTGCAGCAGTGTTTTTGTGGATTTGTTTAATTTTGTTTCCTAAGGTCAGGATAACCAGGCCTACTGAGAAAAAGCTTATTTGTTGATGCTTGGCTGAAAGATAAAATGCACAACTATACAAGTTGTAGATACGAAAATAACATCCTTAGCATATATTTATAAAATATAACGGAGCAAATGTACTGAACTATCACATCCAAATTGAAATTGACCTATCATTTTATAGTAGAAGACAAGCTCAGATTTGGGTGCAGATTGATCAAGCTCTTCTATTAATGACAGAATTCTGGATCCCTACTCGGTTTTTACTTACTATTAGCCTGGAAAGTAGGAAGTGTTTTAATTGGTGTGTTTTCATGGTATTTTTTCCACCACGATGTTTGAAAACACTTTGTTTATTTAAAAGATACTTTAAAAAATTATACTGGAGAGAAATAGCGATTACATTAAATTGGGAAATGTTATTTGAGGTTTCAGAGATCTGTAGGATCTCCAAACATTTGGACGTTACGAAATCTAGAGATAAATTGAGCTCTGATATTTCATATATCTAAAACCTTGGCCAAGCTAGTTCTACTCAGTAAGCTTCTTTTCTCCTGTGGTAATTTAAAAAAATCTATATTGCAGGAAAGGTTCAAGGATTATTGATTATGTATGGAGTTTGGCACATGGCTTCCCCCACAGTAGTAAACACACATGCACACACACACATTTTTTGCTACATGTATTCCAGAATCATTCCCTCATTTGGCTTTTGCTGTGAAAGAAGCAACCTCAAGAGCCCAGTGGCAAACAACAATAAGGATATACTGTTTATGCATCTGAACTTGAACCAGGCAGTTCTGGCACATCATGTGGGTTTGTCTGTGAGTTAATTGGCCGGTCTACTGTCTCAGCTCAGGTGCATAGGGTTCCACATGTCTCTTTTTCTCCAATATGAAGATGAACAGGCCAGCGGCATCTGGGTGGCTCAGTTAAGCGTCCGACTTCGGCTCAGGTCCTGATCTCACGGCTCGTGAGTTCGAGCCCTGCATCAGGCTGTGCGCTGACAGCTCAGAGCCTGGAGCCTGCTTCCGATTCTGTGTCTCCCTCTCTCTCTGCCCCTCCCCTGCTCACACTCTGTCTCTCTCTCTCTCTCTCTCTCTCTCTCAAAAATAAATAAACATTAAAAAAAAGATTAACAGGCCAAATTCAGCCCACCACCGTTTTTGTAAGTGAAGTTTTATCGGAACACAGACCTGCCCATTAGTTTATATGCTATATATGACTGCTTTTGCACAACAGCGATGTGATGGAATTGTAGCAGAACTATATGGCCTGCAAATATTTATATTTGTATTTATATAATATTTATAGTAAAATATGTATAGTCTATACCTTTATAGAAAGAGTTTGCCTACCCCTGCTCTAAAAGTCTAGCCCCGGCAAGTTCTCCTGGGATGATAATGAGAGAAAAGAGTAAGCATCAAGTCATATGCCAATGTTGAGCCTCTGTGTCACATATAGTAATATCCAATTGGTCAAAGTAAGTCACATGCCTGAGCCTGGAGTCAAGGGGCAAGGAACTATGAAGTTACACTGTAGATGGTGTGGACTCAGGAAGGCAGAACCAATTGGGGCGAATAATACCATTATTTTCTTTCTTTTTTACTGTTTATCTATTTATTTTTGAGAGAGAGAGCACAAGCCCGGGAGGGGCAGAGAGAGAGAGAGAGAGAAAGAGAGAGGGAAACACAGAATCCTCAGCAGGCTCCAGGCTCTGAGCTGTCAGAGCAGATCCCGACTCAGGGCTCGAACCCACAAACTGTGACATCATGACCTAAGCCGAAGTCAGATGCTTAACTGACTAAGCCACCCAGGCGCCCCAGTACAATTACTTCCTTAATCTTTCTTTTTGAGAAGTAATCAATGCAGACGTCACAGACAATACGTAAACAAATAAGTGTGGCTATGTTCCAATAAAACTTTATTCCCAGGACAGGTCATAGCTCTGTCCCTAATCTCCCCTACGTGTAAAATATGAAAACCGAGGCACAAAGAACTTAGCTGACTGTCCGAGGATCTCAAAACGAATTGATGTTTCAACAGGATCCAGGGCTGTAGCCTCCATTGTGGCCAACCCAGAAGATGTGTTTTGTTGGTTCCACATAAGGTCATAGTAAGATTTGAGTTGGTTTTCAAGCCACTCTGATATGGTAAGTTTGGGGTTTTTTAACGTGGCTTTAAATTTGCGGCACTGCTTTGTCTTTGAAGAAGCATTTCCCTCCTCTCTGGATCTGTGCAGATGAGGCGGCTGTCTGCCTTAATTAGTTTAGAAACCATAAAAATATGTTTCCGAGGAGTGATTTGTGGCCAAATCTCTCCTTTATTACAGCTGAAAGTATAATTTGCAACACCTACGGAGGTGATTGGAAACCGTGGACGGTCTTTAATAAATATTTCTTAGCATCTGAGCTAGAAATATTGGAAGAGAAAGCGAACCAAAAAAGTGACTTAGGGGAAAGCACTCCTGCACATACTTCTGCACCTGTCTTATTAAAATTTTATGGTCATTAAATGAATTTTAGGATTGAGAATTATTCGGTGCCGCAACAGCTGATAGATTGGCGTTTGCAGAGATTCTTTGCCTTCGTTAGAAAATAGGCGAAAGCAATGACATTCCTTGAAAGTTCCACCTCATGCACTGAGGTTTGTATATGGCACATATCTTTCTGGTGATTAGCTTCCTTTGCTCAAGGGTTCAAATCAACTACCTGATTATGATTAAAGATACTTCATCATACAAATTTGCATCATACAATAAATATCTCCAATCAGCACCCCCAAAGACTTTTGGCTAATCACATATCACAGACTGAAGGTGATGTCCATTTTCTTTTTTGAAAATGGGAGGGGGAAAAAGCCCACATTAATTAGCTTTCACTACAATGCCCACCAGTGTGCTGGGGGCTTTTTATAGACATTTGCCCTCATTTAATCCACAAAACAAAGCAGGGAAATAAGAGCTTTCATTATTCTCATTATACGGTCGGGGCAACTGAAGCTCTGAGTACATAAGTAACCTACCCAGAGCCATCCACATAAGTGGCAGACGCTGAAGTTTTTATGCAGGTTCGTCAAATTCTTGTGTAGTTAGCTTTCCTTTTTAGCTAGCTGGTGCGACTAGATGAGAGCACGGCCCAATCAGGGCTAAACACAAGATCAAAGGTAAAATAAGCAAAGCTACTAGAAGGCCTCCAGATTATCAAAAGGCATCTCTTTGCGAGTATCCGCAGCCCTAGCCCAACGCTGCTGTTCTTTGGAAGGCTGGCTCACAGAAGTGTTCCCAATTTGCAGAATTCTAATAAAAGGCTTTCAAACATTTCATCAATCCATTCTGAGCTATTGTGGCATTCTTTTTGCCAAGGATTTTGAGTGAGTTTATTTGCCTCTGATTATTAAGGCTCTTGTAGAGGCATAAAGAGTAAGCGCTCTTGAAAAAGAATTTAACTCATTAAGTTCTGTTCTGCCGACCCTGCACACTTGCATTGTTTGGTCCTCCCCTCAGAGAAAATCGACGCATATTCCCCTTGTCCTGTAAATGCATTTCTTACATGAAAATAAGTGGAAATAGTTTTCAAAAGAGCTATTTGAGCAGTTGAGTGCAATTTGCAACGGGATTTTGTACACACTGTTGCAGGCCTAATTGAGCATGAAGTCGCATGTGCAAAACATCAGATGTTCGAAAACGATTTTGCGCACAGACTGACATTCTGATCATTGACGTAAACGACCCGAGCGGCAGGCAAATAGCTTAGGGGGGCTTCCTGTTGCAAAAACGCTTCTCCAACGTTTAAAAGGACTGATGTGTGAAAAAAGTGGAAGGCCACTTGACGAGCTAGCCACACTGAAATGATGATAATAATCAAGCTCTTTATTTTTGTCTTCCTATCTCTATCTCCTTCACTGTTTGTTAGTTACATTTTTTAGTTTTTTTTTTTTTATTTTGAGAGAGTGAGCGAGAGAAAGAGAGAAAAGCAGAGAGAGAAAGAGAGAGAGAGAGAGAGAGAGAGAGAGAGAGAGAGAGAAACCCAAGTAGGCTCTGCACTGTCAGGGCAGACCCCGACGCAGGGCTCGAACCATGAACCATGTGGTCATGACGTGAGCCAAAATGAAGATTCCGACGCTCAACCGACGGAGCCACCCAGGCGCCCCTATTTTTTCGTATTTTTGTAACCGTGTTCACTTTTCTTCTGACCCCCTCCAGGATGCTTTTATTATGTTAACAATATTAAAACAGTCACGATTAAGCAAGGCAACAAAGCTCAAGTAAAACAGAGATTTACATGTACAAGTTCTCACGCTACCCTGTTGAAGCCACTCTGGCTAAGTAATACGACTGCATTTGGAAAACTGGTTCAGGGCACATGAAATAAGAGGAAAGCGCAATTCTTAATAAAATACTGAAATTAGGATGCTCGGACGTTGTGCCATAACGAATCACGTAGAACTTCGAAAAGGGTGATGGCAAGTATCCACCTGTGAAACAAATCACTCTCGCTACTTTGACGAGAAAGAGATTTTTCATACAGGAACTTTTGTGCTTACAAAATTGTGACGAGGGCTGGGTGACCACGAACCACACGGAATGGTCTCTCCATAGGAGCTATCTATACCACAATCAGCAATCAGGGAAATTAAGAAGCCATTGTAAAAAGCGCGGCACAAAAGTGTCGTACTACTTGGGCTATGATTTGGAAATCAGAGCACCACTGACAGACCTGTTAGAGGCAGAACCACACCATGCTTTTGCCAGATCGATGTCATCAAAAGAAATGTTTCTTCTGCTGGTGTCTCTCCTGACACGTAATACAGTTACGAGTGTTAAGTGTTGGGTAAATTGCTCTCACTGGTGGAAAACTGAAACCTTAGCGACAAAGCGTTTTAGAAATGTAACTTTTGGTGCTAAACTTCCAGCAGCTGCCATTCAAAGGATGCAGATGAAACAGATATTGACTAAATCAGTGTACTGTATCTACCTAAGGACCTGAAGAAGACCTTATCACAAAGGCTAGTTTTAAAAAAATACAGAAACTGAGATTATTTTTTTTTCAACGTTTATTTATTTTTGGGACAGAGAGAGACAGAGCATGAATGGGGGAGGGGCAGAGAGAGAGGGAGACACAGAATCGGAAACAGGCTCCAGGCTCCGAGCCATCCGCCCAGAGCCCGATGCGGGGCTCGAACTCACGGACCGCGAGATCGTGACCTGGCTGAAGTCGGACGCTTAACCGACTGCGCCACCCAGGCGCCCCATGAGATTATTTTTTAACAAAGGAGTCGATACCTGTAGATGATTTTAGTATAAAAAGGACTGACTTCGCCTGAGTGGCTCAATCGGGTGAGTGTCTGACTCCTGGTTTTGGTGCAGGTCATGATCTCGTGATTTGTGAGTTCGAGCCCCACGTCTGGCTCCCTGCTGTCAGCACAGAGCCTGCTTGGGATTCCCTCTCTCCCTCTCTCTCTGCCCCTCCCCTGCTCGTTCTCTCTGTCTCCCTCTCAAAATAAATAAACTTAAAAAAATAAAAATAAAAAAGAGGGACTTAATAAAAAGTCCGTTGCCACTGCATTTTATACCTACCCTAACTTGCTGTATTTAAGAACTAAATATTTGAACTAATATTTATTGATCACCTACAATATTCAAGGAATTGTGTGAAGGGAGTCAGACTTGGCCCTTGTCCTTGAAAAACCCACATTCTAACTGGGGATATAAGAGCTGGGGACAATTAATGACACAAAGTAACATGTAGCAAGTACTGATAAAGTCCTGGCTGGACTAGAAAGGACTCGGGGAAGGTTTAAGGAAGGACGTGGCATTTGAACTTGGCCTCAAAGAATGAACAAGGACAAGCAAAAGCAAACTAATACTTGTAATTTTACACCAATTTTAAGTTTACAGAATACATTTACATATGTTTCCTCACTTCACTTTCCCAGAAATTCCTTCAAATAACTAGAGGAATATTTTCCTTATTCCACAGAAAAGAAAATTATAGCTGAGACCACAGGCCTAGGAAGCCACAGAGATGGAAAAATGAACTCATCTATGTTTCACTCTAATCCTTCTGATCCAACATATCACGGTGACACTTCCAAAGGGATTTAGAAACACAGGAATTCTCATAAGAATACAGGAATGGGTGGGGCGCCTGGGTGGCGCAGTCGGTTAAGCGTCCGACTTCAGCCAGGTCACGATCTCGCGGTCAGTGAGTTCGAGCCCCGTGTCGGGCTCTGGGCTGATGGCTCGGAGCCTGGAGCCTGTTTCCGATTCTGTGTCTCCCTCTCTCTCTGCCCCTCCCCCGTTCATGCTCTGTCTTTCTCTGTCCCAAAAGTAAATAAACGTTGAAAAAAAAAATTAAAAAAAAAAAAAAAGAATACAGGAATGGGCATTTCAGGGGGAGAAAGCAGTATGAACAAAATCACATTGGAATAAATGGATATAAATACCTTAAGAGACTGCAAGCAATTTCGTTTGGCTGGATCACAAAGAATATAAAAGGAAGTAGCGAGACCAGGGAGCAAAGGGTGGGGGTTAGGACAAGCCAGTAGATAATTTTGAATATCAGATGAAAGCATCTGTAGGCAATAGGCATCTAATTAAATTTTGAAAAAGACATGATTACAGCAGTGATTTATTAAAAATCACGCATCGGTTTGTAAGATTGAAATGGAGTTTGAAAAAGACTGGCAACTGAAATAAGGATGTCATAATTGTCTAAGCCCCAACAATCTCAAAAATGCAGAAGTGAAGGATAAAATGTAATAAATATCTTTTCAAATCAATCCATGGCTGAGCTCTTAGGAAAGAAAGGAAAGTTCGCAGGGATTCAAACCGAAGGAAGAGCCGGAAAAGAAAATGATACCCTGAAGATCAACACGCCAGAACTCTGGCCCCTCTCCTTAGCTAAGAGGCTTGTATTTAATAATCTATCACCTGAGGGGCACCTGGGTGGCGCAGTCGGTTAAGCGTCCGACTTCAGCCAGGTCACGATCTCGCGGTCCGGGAGTTCGAGCCCCACGTCGGGCTCTGGGCTGATGATGGCTCGGAGCCTGGAGCCTGTTTCCGATTCTGTGTCTCCCTCTCTCTCTGCCCCTCCCCCGTTCATGCTCTGTCTCTCTCTGTCCCAAAAATAAATAAACGTTGAAAAAAAAATTTTTTTTTTAAATAATCTATCACCTGAGCATAGGTGACACATCCTTGGGCTAATACAAGGGAGAGAATTGTAACAGAACTTCCTCACCCCAAAAAACCTGAAATAACCCAATACCCCATGAAAGAGTAGATTGAGAAAAATCTCCCCAATGGTAAAGGAAAATAACAAGAATGTATAGTAGTTACATGGCCCACGAAAACATGAACTGAGAAATTAATGTAACCTAACCCTTGGTTGGTAGTAAAGGCAAATGTCTTTCAGAATCCAGCACAGGCTTCCCAGGATTCCCACAAACTTACACTGATCGTGAATTCGCAATCCAAAATTATCATACATCTCATCACCAGGCAGGCCATCTCAAAGGCAGTGGCAGTGGCTCTGGTGGCAGTAGGGTTTTGGCCTCTACCTAAATTTCCACACACACGCGCGCGGGCACACACACACACACACACACACAATAAGCTCAGATAAACTAGCAACAACAAAAAACCCATGGACACCAAATCCAGGAGGTAAGGCGTGATGTCAAAGCCCAGAATATGAGTGAGTGGAACCAGATAATTTAGAACAGAAAGACCCACGGAACCACAGTTGTAAGGGAGCAAGAAACTGTGTGGGAAACGATAAAGGGGACATTTGGCAATCCCAGAATAGAATAACTTTTCCAGGTCATGATCTCATGGTTCCTGAGTTCCAGCCCCTCATCGGACAGCACAGAGCCTGATTTGGATTCTCTGTCTCCATCTCTCTCTCTCGGCCCCTCCTCCTCTCTCTCTTTCTATCTCTCTCTCTCTCTCTTTCTCTCTCTCAAAAATAAATAAACATTAAAAAAATAAAATCAATAAATAAAGAGAAACTGTTGAAAGTAGAACACAAAAGTATTAGAGTCAAAACACTGGGAGCAAGGAGAGAGAAAATTCAGATAATAATGAGGAAAAAGACAAGAGGTGCAGACAATATACAGTATTGAAGATGTGCACGCAGCAAGAGGGCATATTTTTATTACTTGACAATAAAATAGAAAGGAAGTCCTAGGGCCTTGAAGCTAGAAAGGCTATCCTGGCCCACACTAAGCCCCCAAAGCCTAAAAGGAAAGTCTATCTCGCTACGGCATGGCAAGAAAAAAGAGACAAGGAGGATGGTTGAAACTCAGACAAAGACAGAGTAAGAAAAGAAGAAAATGGTCCAAATAACACTAAAGAAAATGAGGAAAAAATAAATATATATATTTGGCCACGAAGCCAATGAAAACCCCAACCTATTCCTTCAACGCAATTTAAATGCAATTATGAAAAAAGTATTAATTACAGCAGAAAAAAAACCCAAATCAGAATGAGAGAAGTTAATGAATGAGAGAGCTTGGCGACTGGAGTGAACAGCTCAGGTAAGAATTATAAACAGAAATAAAAAATGTAAATTAAGAAAAACCACAGTAAGGGAACTAAAGAATAGAAAGGAAAGGCGAAGACAAACTGAACATGTATTAAGAAAGGTGTTTTTAGGGGCGTCTGGGTGGCTCAGTCAGGTAAGTGTCCAACTCTCGATTTCAGCTCAGGTCATGATCCCAGAGTCATGGGATTGAACCTTGCACTGGGCTCCGTGCTGAGAGTGGAACCTGCTTAAGATTCTTTCTCTCTCCCTCTGCCCCTCTCCCTCCTTCACACACACACACTCTCTCTGTCTCTTAAATAAAAAAAGGTATTTTTAAAAATTTTGGAAAGAAAGTGCTAAATACTGAAAACGGAAAAAGAAAATGTAACATATAAAAATTTAAATTGAATTAAATTTAAAAGAAAAAAAGGAAAAAGCACAAAGGAGTTCTGGAAGAATGAAACCACAATAGAACACCACAGGTAATAAACACCATAATCAAGAATACTTTGCTAAAATTAAAGAATATTTGAAGGTTCAAGATACCTGAGAAAATCAATCTAAATGATCAAATAAAGATATATTCAAGAGAAAAATCCAGATATTAAGGAAACGAAAACATATTTGGGGAATAGAGGTAAAAATACCGAGCAAAAGAGTTTTAAAAATCAGATTAGCATCAGACTCGTTGACTGCAATGCTTTAAGCCAGAGTAAACTAAAGTAACGTAAGAATTCAGCGTGCAAGAATTCAGGGAATACTGGGCATATGCGCTCTTCCTGAATAATCTACTAAGGAATGAGTTTCAGACTACCAGGAAAATGTGCAAACGGTTGTGGGCATCAATTATATGTAACTATGTCACTAAGTATAAATAACGGAGACAAGGGTGAACAGATGTATTCATAGGTTATCATGATTATCAAAAATGGTGGGGAGAAGAAGGAGAATCAGCGGTAAACGTAAAATAATCTGGCTGATTGCCCTATATATTTTTTATTGGAGTACAGGGATATAGCTCTAATTTAAATGATTGGGGTCAGAAAAGAAAAACAAAAAAAGAAGCGGTTTGTAATTATTTAACAATGCCTATCGCAAGAAACTAACAGAAAGTGCCTTAAAAGAAGGAAGAGATTAAGGATGAATAAAAGGATTGATATAATGACAATTATCAGAACCAAAAATAAAATCTTCCTAAATACCAGCATTGTTATGAAAAAGAAAGAAGAAATCTCATAGAAAAAAAAACTTTAGGGGCGCCTGGGTGGCGCAGTCGGTTAAGCGTCCGACTTCAGCCAGGTCACGATCTCGCGGTCCGTGAGTTCGAGCCCCGCGTCAGGCTCTGGGCTGATGGCTCAGAGCCTGGAGCCTGTTTCCGATTCTGTGTCTCCCTCTCTCTCTGCCCCTCCCCCGTTCATGCTCTGTCTCTCTCTGTCCCAAAAATAAATAAAAAACGTTGAAAAAAAATTAAAAAAAAAAAAGAAAAAAAAAAACTTTAGATACAAAGTTGGATAGAAAGCACAACTAAGACTGAATATATCACACATATTGATACAGTCTCAACTCCCGGATTAAAAGAAAAAAAATGTTTAGATTGAAAAAGCAGAATCCAAATTTTATACGAAGTTTATATTTGATAAACAAAATCACATCTAACATAAAGAGGTTCAAAAGGTTAACAATCAAAGGCTACTGATTTTCACACCGAAAAAAAAAACAAATAACAAAAGCATGAGCCAAGATCTTGATTTTTAACAAGGTAGAATTCAGACGAAAAAGCGTTACAAGAAACACTTTATAATACTAAGTCTACAATTCACAATGAAATAATCAATATTGTATAAGTAAATATTTTCCTGGTACCCTGGAATACAAAGAATATCTTTTTTCCTAAGTGTTTATAAAACATTTCTGAAAACCGACTGCATATTTGGTTGTTGTGAAAAATCTCAATAATTTCAGAAAACGGAAATGGTACCGACAGATTTCTCTGACTACAGTGTGATAAAACTAGAAATTAGTACATTTTTTTGTGAAGATCTTTCTACCTGGAAATTTGTTTAAAAGCATGTTCGTGGACAACATTTAGGTCAAAGCAGAAATATAAAACAAAAATTGGAGAATTTCTTGTAAATAAAAGCAATGGAATACAGCAAAAGGAGTTAGCAGTGGAAAATTATGGAATTAAATGACTATATTAACAAAATTGAAAAATCAAAATAAACTACTCAACCAAAAAAAAAAATCCCAGAAAGTATTTTATAAAACCAAAAAAAAATTAAAGAATTAATAAAATCAGATTAGAAAATAGAAAACCATAGAAATCATACATAACAAAAAAGGTTCATTGGCAGAAAATTTTTTGTAATTTTTTTTAATGTTTTATTTATTTTTGAGACAGAGAGAGACAGAGCATGTGCAGGGGAGGGGCAGAGAGAGAGGGAGACACAGAATCCAAAGCAGGCTCCAGGCTCCGAGCTGTCAGCACAGAGCCCGACGCCGGTCTGAAACTCACAAACCGTGAAAGTGAGATCATGACCTGAGCCGAAGTCCGGCACTTAACCGACTGAGCCACCCAGGGGCCCCTGGAAGAAAAATTTTAAATGATATATCATTAACCTATTTTGCACAAGTATATGCAATGCCACTTTCAAATCTAGAAAAGTAATTCCCTAGGAAATACGGCTTACAAAATTCAATGGCAATCAAAATAAAAATACTAAACAGAGTATTTCCCATAGAGAAAAATAGAAACAATTGTAAGGAATTCACCTGCAAAAAATGCACCAGACCTGTTTAGCTTCCCAAGGAAACTCTACAAAACCTTTAAAGGTTTGTGAATCCCAATGCTTCTAAAACTATTACAGAGCATATAAAAAGGAAGAAAATTTGCAAATTATTTTTATATGGCAAGTATAACATTGATAACCAAATGTAAACTACAGTCTAGTGTCACTTATAAATATTTAATACAAAAATCTTACATAAAACATTAGCAAACAAAATCCAGCAGCACATTAAAAAATAACACATGATTTGGGATTACATAACTAATTGGGATTTGAGAATGCAGTAGTGGTTCAACATAAAGAGCAAATGAACACAATTACCATATTAATAGAACTAAGAGGGGAAAAACACATTATCATCTTAATAAGAGGCCTAAAAGGCATTCCGCTAAATTCAGCAACCATTCATTTTTTTAAAAACGTTAAATTAAATAGGAATCTATGTATACACTTCCATATGTAAAACCATCAGACTCCAAACCAGCATATTTCTCAATTGGTAAATGTCACAGACTTCCCCCACTAAACTACGGTTGCTCTCTCTATTATTACTTACACTGCATTAGATGTATTAGCCAATACAATTGGATAAGAGAAAGCAATTGAGAATATGAATCCAGAAGAGGTAAAACGATCTCTATTTGCAGATGATGTGATTATATAACTGAAAACCCAAAAGAATAAATGGAAAATATTATACATGACAAAAAATTTAGTAAAGTAACAATCTATATAATTAAGATACAGAACACAATAGGCTTTACATATAAAGCCAAGTAAGTGAAAAGAAAATCTAAGACGTTGATGAAAGAAAATGAAGAAGACACACATAAATGGAAAGATATTTTGTGTTCATGGATCAGAAGAGTTAATTGATAAAATGTCCATACTACCAGAGCCTTCTACAGATCCAATGCAATCCCTATCAAAATTCCAATGGCGTTTTTCACAGAAAAAACTATCCTGAGGCACCTGGGTGGCTCAGTCAGTTGAGCATTTGGGCTCAGGTCCTTGATCCCAGGGTTGTGGGATTGAGCCCCACAACAGGCTCCGTGCTGAGCATAGAATCTGCTTAAGATGGTCCTCTCTCTCTCTCTCTCAAAAAAAAATTATAGAAAAGAAAAAGAAAAAGAAATTATCCTGTTATTTATATGGAACTACATAAGGCCCTGGATAAGCAAAGAAATTTTGAGAAAGAGCAAAGCTGGAGGCATCACACTTCCTGATTTCAAATTATATGACAAAGCTATAGTAATGACACTATTATGGTACTGTCGTAAAAATAGACACATAAGCTAATGGAACAGAATCAAGGACCCAGAAATATACCCTCACATGTACGGTCAACTAGTATTTGACAAGGGATCCAAGACTATTCAGTGGGGAAAGGATAGTCTCTTCCACAATGGTGTTGGAAAACCTGGATATTCACAGGCAAAAGAATGAAATCGGATCCTTATCTTACACCACTCACAAAAGTTAACCCAAAACGGATTAAGGATTTAAATGTAAGACCTGAATCCATAAGCCTCCTGGAAGGAAGTAGGGGAAAGGCTCCTTGATTTCAGTTTTGGCAATGATTTTTTTTTTTGATATAACACAAAAAGCAAAAGCAACAGAAAGCAAAAATCAATGAGGGACTACATCAGACTAAAAAGCTTCTGCATAGCAAAGGAAACAAGCAACAAAATGAGAAGGCAACCCTATGTAGTGGGGGGAAATATTTGCAAATCATGTATGTGATAAAGGATAAATATCCAAAATTTATGAAGAGCTCCTATAACTCAACATCAAAAACCCCACAAATAATCCCATTAAAAAATGGTCAGAGACCGTGAATATACATTTTTCCAAAGAAGACATACAGATGGCCAACTGGTACCTGAAAAGATGCTCAACATCATTAATCATCAGGGAAATGCAGATCACAACCACAGTGAAATATCGCCTCATGCCTTGTTAGAATGGCTATTATCGAAGACAAGAGATAAAAAATGCTGATGAGAATCTGAAGAAAAGGGAATCCTGGTGCACTGTTGGAACTACATGATTCAGCCATCCCACTTCTGGGTATATATCCAAAGGAAAAGAAATCATTGTGTCAAAGAGATATCAGCACCATATATATATATATATATATATATATATATACACACACACACACACATATATGTATATATATATGATATATATGTATGTATATATATGCACACACATATATATGTATATATATACATATATATGTATATATATGTGTGTGTGTGGGTGTATAATATATATATATGTATATCCATAATGGAATGTAATTCTTATGTGATATATATTATTCAGCCATAAAAAGAAGAAAATCCTGCAATTCACAACAGGATGGATACCGGCTTTGAAGGCATTAGGCTAAGTGAAATCATTCGGACAAAGACAAATCTATCATTTCACTTATACGTGGAATTGAAAAATGAAATTCAAACTCATAGAAAAAAGATCAGATCTGTGGTCACCAGAGATGGTTGGGGGGGAGGGGGTGGAGGGAATCAAATGAAGGTGGTCAAAAGGTCAAAACAACCTTTTAGTTATAGAATAAATAAGTACCCGGGATGTAATGTACAGCATGATGACTATAGTCAACACCACTGTATGATGTATTTGAAAGTCGCTAAGAGAGTAAATCCTAAAAATCCTCATCACAGGGGAAAAAAATTTGTAGTAACTGTATAAGGTGATGGATGTTACCTAAACTTACCGTGACAATCGTTTTGCAACATTACATATGTCGAGTCATTATGTCGTGTACTTTAAACTTACATAGGGCTCCATGTCAGTTATGTCAAAATAAAAGTGGGAGAAAACCTAAAGACCCTAACTGCCCTTCAACAGGAGAAGAGATAAATTGTGGTTGCATTCATGCAATGGGCTATTATGCACAATATAAATGGATATTGCACATCTGCAGCCATCGATATAGATGGATATTAAAAATGTTGGCTCATGGGGCGCCTGGGTGGCTCAGTCGGTTAAGTGTCCAACTTCGGCTCAGGTCACGGTCTCACAGCTCATGGGTTGGAGCCCTGTATCGGGCTCTGCGTTGACAGTTCAGAGCCTGGAGCCTGCTTTGGATTCTGTGTCTCTCTCTCACTCTGCTCCTCTCCGCCTCATGCTCTGTCTCTGTCTCTCTCTCTCAAAATTAAATAAACATTAAAAAATTAATTATTACATAATATACTGGCTTAATGAAGTATAAATTGTGAGACCTTGTTATAAGGCCTAGGATTACGGCAGACTTGAATTTAGCCCGGCCATTGGGGATCTTTCAGAGAAAAATTGCCACGGAACAATAGGGCCAGCTGCCATATTGGGAAGAGTGAAGGAATGACTTCAAGGTAAGGAAGTAAAGGCATTGAGTATATTTTAGTTTTTCTAGAACTTTGGCCCAAAAGAATCTATAGAGTTAGAGGGTAGCAAAGGCAAGGCAGGGATTTTTAAAACGGGATCATAGGTCTAGGCTGAGGAAAAATCTATTTTGAAACCTATGCATAGGAAAAAGTTCAAATCCTAACAGTGATATTTGGTATGCCCAGATGGTGCATCAGTTCCATATGGATACAGATTCGCCTGAGGAAGGAGTAGAGATTCTTCTCTGCAACTCTACTAATAGTAAAGAGGAGAGGAGGGCAAAGACCCAGAGATTGTGGTTGTGAAGCAGTGTGTATAAAAAAACAAAAACCTCTGGGGTACAAAGGAATCTATCTTCCGAGCAGTAAATTAACGACATTGATCGTACCATTGGAAGAACGACTATTGTAAAAAATGCAAATACATACAAACAGGGTATATCATGGGTCCACTTACTTCTCTAAATGATTGGAATATTCACGTAACACGACCTGTAACGACAGTGTAAATTCTTTCCTTCTAACACAGCATAAAAATATAGTCTGCTAGATCCTTTGGATTGGACAAAGATATACCTTGGTTTTTAAGTCAACTGCGGTATTTGTGTGACTGTCTAACACGGTTGGACGACCTCCATGCATTCGGCTAGGTTTAGAATCTCTGGAAGTCTCTGTAGTCGTTGAGATTCTCACCACTAGATGGCGATGCTGAGGAGCAAGGACTTCAAGAAGGTCTCTGACAACCACTTTCCATCAACAGACGTGTTTCATCGGACCGGAAATGGTTCATCTGTATTCTAACAGGTAACTTAAGTAACCAATTATTAAGTGCCCAAGTCTGAGACACGGTGGAATATGAAAACAACACAAGGAGCAAAGAGTTAAAAAGAACAATCTGTTTAGCACTGATGAAGTTTCTACCTCACTACACATGCTTTCAGAACGACTGTTTCAGAAAAAGCTGAATGTGTCCTCTCAAAATGATGACTCATCTTGAAGTCACCTTGAAACTTTAATGGCTCCCAGTGTGAGCAAGTCCTCAAGGGCCATAGCCTGTGTCTACTGGCTGGTACCCAAGGTGAAGCCACATTAGATGGGTAGACACATAAGCCACGCAGGCATGGATCTAAACACTGTGTCTTTTCTGATGTCGGCCTCCTTTTTGATATGTTTGGTTTCATTTAGTAAATGGTCGAAACTCCACTTCCAAAATTGGCCTTACGTTAACTGTCAGGAAACCATGATTATATTCTGATTTTCTGTTTTCTGAAAAAACCAACCAACAAACAAACTTAACTGGGTTTCAGTGGCGGCTCAGAAACTGTAAGAAATTGCTAAGAAATTGAGTGTGCTGGAGCTGGAGCAAGGTTCTTTTACCCTCTCCTGCTGCTTTCCTTCCTTCCCAGAAAGGACATCTGCAGACAATATTTGACTGGGGACACTATTCCCTCAGCTAATAAGTCACTGGTGGATGTTACTCATCTGCAGAATAGCAGCCAATGTGTTTTAAAGAAATAGATGCTAATAGCCTTCCCTTTACCAGCGAGGTGTTTCTCTCTCCTGAAAAGTAGACAATACAAAATAATAACTGACTACGCAAATTTCCCCAAGCATAAGAGGAAATAATTCTTTTGGCTTTCCTATCGCCCCTTTAAGATATGTTCTTTCTCTCCCAGATAAACTTGGCAGCTAACGAGAGGGTCAAAAATAACTGAAATACCAACTCTGAGTGGCTGAAAAGATGGCGAGGCCAATTATGTAAAATAGTGAAGCAGGTTTAGAAGAGAATTTAATGTGATGTTGGTGGCAGGTAGATCCTGGAAAAGATTTGCTAAAAAAGATGGTAAAGGAGTTCTGTATATGAAAATACTACCCCATAGATGGGGCGCCTGGGTGGCTCAGTCAGTCGGGTGTCCGACTTCAGCTCGGGTCACGATCTTGCAGTCTGTGAGTTCAAGCCCCACGTCGGGCTCTGAGCTGACAGCTCAGAGCCTGGAGTCTGCTTCGGATTCTGTGTGTGTGTCTCTTTCTCTCTCGGCCCCTCCCCAGCTCTCACTGTGTCTCTCTCTCAAAAATAAAGTAAAAACATAAAAAAAAAAAAAAGAAAATACTACCCCATAGAATAAAATCTCAGATAAGATATCCAATATTGACAGAACATTTAGAATATCCAATACTCATATAAATATTCAATACTGAGAGGGCAGGTAAAAGTCAAATGACCTTCCAATAATTTTTTTCGGTACTATATAATTCATGCTTCTTACACGGGTTTCTGCTCACAAAAGCCCCAAATACGCAAGCAGTCCATTAAAAGCACCACTCAAATGCTTTCAAAATTCCGTAACTTGTGGGGGGGCGGGAGTGGAAATGTCAAGTGTTTGAAACAAATCAAACTGTGACTGCATATAAAGGAAGTTATTTTACTTTTTTTTTTAATCCTGCCATTTATTTTCATCCTCCACAATAGCATGGTCCATTAGTTTCCATTTTCTAAGATAACTAGGGTTGGCATTATCTTCATACAATTTCCATAAACACTCAGTGAGAGTTTTCCACCTACTAAATGCAACACATAGAATTTGGAGTTTTATTAAGATATTGTCACAAAGTTCCAGACCATTGTTCCCCCAAATTAAAGGCTTACCTCTATGATTTGAAATTCCTTTCTGTGTCACAGTATTTGTCTTGTAGCTTTATCAGAATCCTAGCTTTAAAAGACTAAGCTTGGGGCGCCTGGGTGGCTCAGTCGGTTGGGTGTCCGACTTCGGCTCAGGTCATGATCTTGCTGTCCGTTGAGTTCAAGCCCCGCGTCGGGCTCTGTGCTGACGGCTCGGAGCCTGGAGCCTGCTTCGGATTCTGGGTCTCCCTCTCTCTCTGCCCCTTCCCTGCTCATGCTCTGTCTCTATCTCTCAAAAATAAATAAACATTAAAAAATTTTAAAAGACAAAGCTGCATTAAAAAAATTTTTTAAATAAAAGACAAAGCTGCATTGATGTCGATTTCCATAATTAAGAATATGATTTCTATCTCTTAAAAGAAATGTAAATGTTCTCAACCATGAGCGAGTAGAGTGAGATTTGCCCCCACTTCTGTGGGTTGAATTTTAAAGATAAGCGCAACAGAAATTACTAATTTTCCCAAAGTCACACTATCTGTAATTGTAGTAGCTGACACCACGTGATAAATGGCACCCATGTCACATTTATACTCAATGGAGTCTAACTCCCACAAGTGAGACAGTCTGTGTGTCCATATGTTTCCTAAAATTTGATAACGATGGTGTTGGATATAAGGATGATGATGATGATAAAATTCATTCATTCGTTAAGCACATTGTTTGGGTCTTTTTAATGTTTGTCTCTTTGTTTTTGTTTTGGTTTGTTTTGAGAGAGAGAGAGAGAGAGAGCGCGCGCGAGCAAGCCAGCATGAGCAGGGGAGGAGCAGAGAGACAGGGAGAGAGAATCTCAAGCAGGCTAAGCGCTGTCAGCACGGAGCCCAACATGGGGCTGGAACTCACCAACAGTGAGATCACGACCTGAGCCAAAACCAAGAGTCCGCCTCTTAATCGACTGAGCCACCCAGGTGCCTCAAGGTGGGGCCTATATTCTTATGTAAGTAGGTTATCTCCTAAGGAGAATTAACCCTAAACTAGCCTTTCTGCAGCGTCAGAATTTATCTTTAAAAAAGAAAAACAAAAAAGCGTTTTTAATTTACAAACCACAACAGTCATCCATTTAAAGTGTACAATTCTGTGTATCTTAGTGCATTTATTGATCTGTACAACTATCGCCAGAATCTAATTTTAGAACGTTCTCAACACCCCAAAATGAAACTCTATCTTCACCCATTAACAGGCAGCCCCCATCTCCCACAACTGCTCAGCCCTGAGTCATATGATATGGTGTCCTTGTGGTTGACTTACGTCATGGTAGTATAAGGTTTTCAAGGTTCATCCATCTTGGAGATGTATCAGTAGTTCATTCTTTTTCACTGCCAAATAACAGCCCATTGTACACATATATCACATTTTTGTCTTAAGACAACATGGGTTTTTTTCGTGTGGGTTTGTTTCTCCTAATGAGTCTGTATGCCTGTTTGAACTTCCATTGCCAGTGGAATAATATTTTTGAAACACTTAAATAGAAAAATGCAGGTCAAACTCAGGAATGGTGATGTTAATATTTACGGCTCTTTTCAAGGTGTAACAAAATGTACAGTTGGAAGATTGTGTGGGTCTAAAAACTTAAAACTTTTAACTAACCGATCTTCTAATTTCCTTTTTCTTTCTAGATGGCATAGGGTGTATATATATCATATATATATATATATATATATAAATTTATAATATACACACAATGTATTTTATATTTTTATATATAATATGTGTATTATATATTATGCATACATTTCTGTATTATACATATATATTCCATATTTTATATGGAATACAAGTATACATTTCTAATATGAATATAAATTTATGTAAATATATTAAAAGGGCCAACTATAACCACTGTATAAAGACGTGAATCCATCAGAATGTTTCACATGAACATGACTCTTATTTTCATCACTGGAAATTCAGTTTTGATTTTCTAACTGCTATTAAACTTGGTCTTGAGGAAGGCTTTTCCTAGGTGATGGTATCATATGAGGCATCTTCTAATCTTTATTGAGTGAATAACATTTTAATTTCAAATGAAATTATATATAAATGATATAAATACATAACAGGTGCAAAACTTACAGCATAAATTGAAATGTAAGTGCTGTTATTTTCTGCTTAGACTTTAAGGTCCTAAAAAGAGATAATGAGAACATGCAGAGGTAAGTTAAAAAAGAAAATAAATCTTCTGGGTTTTTTTTAGTTGTTGTTGTAACGAACAGCCGTGTTCTTTTTATACTAAACTCTCGGTCAGACTAGAGAATGACATAAAGTAAATAAGAATTTAAAGTAATAGTGGAAATTGTCAAATAAAATTATTTGAAGTTATGTCGATTTTAAACCAAGGGTTACACCCAAATAAATACATGGACCCTGCATTATCGAAAAGAATAAGTGAAGACATTAACACTATAGTAGTGTTTGGGGAAACATAACATATGTATAATCTGTTTTGTTATGATGTGTATTTTCTTTTATTGTGTGTTAAAACAAGCTGTTGCACTCCATTTAAGTAAGAGCTTCTATTAGGTCTTGGGAAAACTCATTCTTCCTATCTATGCAAGAGGTTTACTTTCCTCATGTGTATTAAAGAGCTTATATAATTCACATCCTTTTTGGTTATATATTGTGTTTTTTTTTAAGACTGGGTGATTAATGCTCTTTATTTATTTATTTCTTTTGCTGGCTTTTTTTTTTAATATGAAATTTACTGTCAAACTGGTTTCCGTACAACACCCAGTGCTCATCCCAACAGGTGCCCCCCTCAATGCTCTTTAGACTATAACGATAGATCTAAACCACGTACCAAGTTTGGTTTTTACCTCGTATCTGATTTCAGTGCACCTCCAAAGCGCACCTCTTACTTCTCGTCTTTGTTCCAATCTGCAAAGTTATGACCTAGTTAATTGCAACACATTTTCTGTATTTTAAAAATTCCTCAAAGTACTTTACTCACACAAGTATGCAGTTTTAAGTCAAATAGCACTCTTCGACGTCAGTGTCTCTCAAACTTGGCTGCACATTGTCAACATCTGGAAAACTTTAAAAACCTAGGTGCCCCCTTCACACTTTCAGAGAAGTCTTATCACACTCTCAGAGAATTGCATATAATCCGTGTGGTGAGTGGTGCTTTGGCATCAGGATTTTTTCACAGCACCCCGGGTGATTCCAACGTGCAACTAATGCTCGGAACCACTGTTCTAGGAGTTTACATTAAACAGAGGCAATTTCCTGCAGCAACTCCCATGACGAACAAGATATGATATAACAACATTGTCCCACTAGCTCTTATATTTGGGGGATTCACCAGAAACAGAAACTGAAGTTGAGAGGGCGAATTTCATCCACACGGAGTGTAGTCGTGTTTCGAGAAGAGCCAGAATTTCAATCAAATGATGCTGAGTAGAATTGCAGGCTTTTGTGGTCGCTGCTGTTGTTTAATTAGCTAAAATTAAAATACTTCCTAAAAGACAGAAAATTCTACATCATCGTTCAGCAGTGTGAAGCTGTTTAGAAGCACTTTCTTGATTCGGATTTATAGGGCAAAATTGTAGAGACTTATGACTTCCTATGAGCCATCTGGAGATGTGCCACCAGATGGCATGTGGGTGGCAGTGATCATATGGCTTAAATAGAAAATTTCAAATGAATTTCAGATAACTAAATCAAAGAGATTATATCATGTTTCCCCAGAGACTCATGATTTTTCTATTGAGCTAGAGCTATATTAAGTCAAGCCTAAAACTAAATTAAACCCTGGCGATTATATGTTAAAGAGTAGCACCCAGCTCTGATTTAGATGTAATTTAATTGAATTATTTCTACAATGTTTTCTCAAAGTATTTAATGTATTTGCTCGCATACAAAGGGCTTATAATAAAAAGCAATAGCTCCTTACTCCCCAGAAGAAACCAGTCTAACTGTTTTTCTGTTGGTGACTTACATGTTTCTTAATTTGTCTACATGGTACATGAAAAAAACCAACATATGTGTAGAAGTTAGCAATATTTTCAAAAACTTTAATGGCTGGCAACTACTGTTTTAATGTAACACTGGATCTATATCTAAACTAGAGAAGAAGTCATCCTGATTTTAAACTGACTTTTCCATGATATTACTCTACTCCCAGACCCCATATTATACCTCTTTGAGATACTCAAAGCACTACACATTCTTCTGTTCTTGACAGAAGTCTCTTGACTACCATTGACTTCCGTTTTCTGCTAACTGGTGCTTGACTCGGACCTTATAATTAACTACCCTCCGTTTATTTCGCTAATGTAGAAATTGGTGTTTTGCTCCACATAACTTTCCAAAATCCAGTGGTGAGAGGGGTGTGGGCTCACTGAGTATATGAAGACCATTTTCTCCCCAATTAGGGAAAACTTTACCTACAAAAGGGGTTGGATTTATTCTATTCCAAGATATTGCTACTAGATGTCTATGGTTTAATCATTTGATCCACATAGAAAAAGTGGTGTTTCCACCAAAAGTTTTAGCAAGATTTTAAATGCATTTCCAAATTTTCCTTTTGCATACTTTCTAAAAAGTTTTCAAATTATGAACCTTGATCCATTATGTTTTTGATGTGTTATGACCAGAGGAAACCTTCCCTCCTTCCCTCTCTCTCTTTCCCTCTCTCTCTTTCTCATAAATATGTATAGATAGGTAATTCACAAAAATTAAAAATATTTTAAAATTCATTTTTCTAGAACATTGATTTTTTTATTTATTTTATTTTATTTATTTATTTTTGAGAGACAGAGCATGAGCCGGGGGCAGGGTGCAGAGAGAGGAGAGGGAGGAAGATAGAAAATCCCAAGCAGGCTCCCCACTGTCAGCACAGAGCCTGATGTGGGGCTTGAACTCGAGAACCATGAGACCATGACCTGAGCCGAGATCAAGAGTTGGACGCTTAACTGCTATGCCCCTAGAACATAGCTTTAAAAAAAAAACAAACAGATTTAAACAAAGAATCACAGTTTTCCTCCTGAATTATAAAATAATTTATTTAAAATAGTGAATCAAGAAAAAAAACTGCATGAGACAAGGAAACAACAAAATCTACTGGGGCTACTATCCAAGCAGAGGTAGAAACACCACATTTTAGTCCCTGCAAAGGTATGGAAGTTGGTGATGGGGCCAGAGCAAATAGGATAGAAAAAAAAAAGGTTAAAAACCCATAAATACCATCTACAAAACTAGGTTTAAAACTATTTTTAAAAATACCCCAAAATGAGTGGTTAGGGACGGACTACTTGTCTGCAGCCTACATAGTATGACTATATTAAAAAGTGGAGACAAGCAGATAAGAGAACAATTCCCAATCACTAATAGATTCTCTAAAGAGTGGTAGGCAAATTTGAGAACAGGTAACGAAACTGGGAACGGGGGCACCTGGGTGGCTCCATCGGTTAAGCGTCCGACTTCAGCTCAGGTCATGATCTCCCGGTTCGTGAGTTCGAGCCCCGCGTCGGGCTCTGGGCTGACGGCTAGGAGCCTGGAGCCTGCTTCCGATTCTGTGTCTCCCTCTTTCTCTGCCCCTCCCCCACTCGCACTCTGTCTCTCTCTCAAAAATAAATAAACTGTAAAAAATAATAATAAATAAAATAAAGAGAGAACTCCCTTCTTTAAAAAAAAAAAAGAAACTGGAAATGATCTTTGTACACTCCAATGCACATATAAAGCAAAGGGTCCTTGGTGAGATCTGAAATTGCTGTAACAGTCTAGAAAACAGCCAACTAAAGCTCTCCTCAAGGACAAAACTTCACATTGAGAAGAAATCGTTGAGAGAAGAAATCGTTGAGAGTGGAATCCAAAATAACAAAGACAGAGACAATAGTGGTGAAGAAGAAAAGTTCAGAAAAAGTAAGTGAGAGAGAGGCATTCCAACTCTAATTCTATGATGTTAAAACTCAAAAAAAAAAAAAAAAAAAAAAAAAAACCTAATGATGATCCTTGCTAGAAAAGACAAGGAAACTTGGCCAAGTGAAGCAATCTTGAACTCTTTTCAGGTGTTTCTGAACAGCCAATCCTAAACAATTGTGTTAGAGCATGGATTTATTTTTGGCTTGATCTTTCTTAGTTGATATCACTAAATAATTATGCCTCTAAGTCACAGCATAACAAACTCATTGGATGCAGAATAAAGGCAAAGATAATCCAACATCTTTATAATAATAATTCTTCTAAAAAACTAAAATAACAGCATCACAGATATTATAAACTATAATTCAATAAAACCTTTAAAAACAGAAAGAGAGACTTGGAACTGCATATTGAAAGGGCACGTTATGTTTCTGGAGAAATTGACTTGAAACAGCCCAGCTTGAGACATTTACTAGTAAAATTATTCTACCGCAGAGAAGTGAGAAAAAAATCATCCAGGAAAAATCACTAAGTCAAATCACGTTATCATCAGCCATTTCAACAGCAGTACCAAATATCAAAAGTGAGAAAGGAGCAACATACTTAAGATACTCAGAGAAAAAGTAAACCTAGGATTTTATATTTAATCAAACTGATTTTTCAATTCACAAAACCTACAAACAAACTTATACAGAACTATCATATGGAACCGTATGGCTGGATAGACATTCATATAAAGACTGCTGGTGAGCTTTAAACTGAGTTTTACAAATAACCCAGTGAAGAAATGGGCAGAAAACATGAATAGACACTTCTCTAAAGAAGACACCCGGATGGCCAACAGGCACATGAAAAGATGCTCAACATCGCTCCTCATCAGGGAAATACAAATCAAAACCACACTCAGGTATCACCTCACGCCAGTCGGAGTGGCCAAAATGAACAAATCAGGAGACTATAGATGCTGGCGAGGATGTGGAGAAACAGGAAACCTCTTGCACTGTTGGTGGGAATGCAAATTGGTGCAGCCACTCTGGAAAACAGTGTGGAGCTTCCTCAAAAAATTAAAAATAGACCTACCCTATGACCCAGCAATAGCACTGCTAGGAATTTACCTAAGGGATACAGAAGTACTGATGCATAGGGGCACTTGTACCCCAATGTTTATAGCAGCACTCTCAACAATAACCAAATTATGGAAAGAGCCTAAATGTCCATCAACTGATGAATGGATAAAGAAATGGTGGTTTATATACACAATGGAGTACTATGTGGCAATGAGAAAGAATGAAATATGGCCCTTTGTAGCAACGTGGTTGGAACTGGAGAGTGTTAGGCTAAGTGAAATAGGCCATACAGAGAAAGACAGATACCATATGTTTTCACTCTTCTGTGGATCCTGAGAAACTTAACAGAAATCCATGGGGGAGGGGAAGGAAAAAAAAAAAAAGGAGGTTAGAGTGGGAGAGAGCCAAAGCATAAGAGACTCTTAAAAACTGAGAACAAACTGAGGGTTGATGGGGGGGTGGGAGGGAGGGGAGGGTGGGTGATGGGTATTGAGGAGGGCACCTGTTGGGATGAGCACTGGGTGTTATATGGAAACCAATTTGACAATAAACTTCATATATTGAAAAACATTTTAAAAATTTAAAAAATAAATAAATAAACTGAGTTTTACCATTGAACTAAGAATAATATTGAATGTTGTTCAACACTGAATACTGTTGTACAAGAATAGAATATACAATGGCTATATGCTCTAACAATTTTGATAAAATACAAGTGTAAAAAAGAAGACTATGGATAGAGCCTATGAAAAATTAACAATTATAATAAACATGTTGATTCCCATATAGTTGTGGCCATGAATAAAATGATATAACTTTAAATTAAAATCTAGTGAAAAGAAAAGAAGGAAGAGATTAGCTAATTCCTAAGTTGTTCATAGGAGGGAACCAATATTCTATAACCAAAAATAAGAGAGCTAACAGTATTATATAAAGATGCTTATAAAAAGATATCAATTAAAATCAAACATTCCTATATACTCAAAATATACCCTCCTTATATTAAAATAGACAAACAATGGAAGAATAAACTTAATCTATTAAATGGTTCTGCATAGTAGGTGATAAAAAAATAAGATAAAGGGGGAGAAATAAAAGGGATTCTTTTTAAGTACATCTTGTTTTCTGTAGTGGATTTTAGAACCATGTAAATATTTCATATACCTATAAACCAAAACTAATTTTTACTTTTATTTTCTTTGTAAATGTATTTATTTGTTTGTTTGTTTTGAGAGAGAGAGAGAGAGAGAGCCGGGGAGGGGCAGAGAGAGAGAGAGGGAGAGAGACAGAATCCCAAGCAGAGCCCGACATGGGGCTCAATCCCAAGAACCCTGAGATCATGACCTGAGCCGAAATCAAGAGCCAGATGTTTCATCGACTGAGCCATCCAGGTGCCCCTCAAAAATAACTTTTAAATCCATAGAAATAAACATTTAAAAAACAACTATATTTTTTACCCAACTGGTGCCTTCACCACACAGTAAAGTACATTAAATTAAAACATTAAACAAAGTGACATTAAAACACAGTAATATGATTGAACATCCCTAGTGAGATATAACTTCAGTCAAAATGTAACTTCAGGAAAATCTTAAATTGTATTCAGCAATCATACTGTGAGCAATAATGACAGTATTATTCTGAGGCTGATGTGTGGATACTGTGGTAAAAACAAAGGAGGGCTACTTAATTCTGTCATCCTCTGTGTCCTTGAGAACTGAGATTGTTGGCATGGGAGAAATAAATATGTAAGATAACAAGATCAGGTAAAAATTCTGTAGACCAGTGTCATTGATGGTAAAAGCCAAGTGATAAGCCAATAGCAGTGAAGCCCTTTAGGGCCCAAACTGTGGTCTTGAGATGCCTTTGCCCGTTCAAAGGAACCAGGGCTACGTGAATATCTAATTCTATATCAGCGGCAGGAAATATACCAGATGAACCTGAAACAACTTGTCCTGACAAATAGAACAGAAACAATCAGCGACGACTAGTGGTGTGGCAAAAGGGAACAATGACAGCTATGGGTGTGGTAAAAAATAATGTCACAAATCAAGAGTCAACCTAAAGAAGGTCCCACTGGGCAAAGATAGACCAAAAGACCGGAGCATCAATATGGATGGTAATGTCAATGGATTGAAACATGAAATATTTTCAAGCTCATCAGTTGCCAATACGGGCATACCTCACTTTATCGTGCATTGCTTTATTGCCCTCTACAGATATTCTGTGGGTTTTTTTTTTCCTTTTACAAATTTAAGGTTTGTGACAACCCCTCATGGAGCAAGTCTGTGGGTGCCACTTTTCCAACAGCATTTGCTCACTTTATGTCTCTATGTCACATTCTGGTAATTGTCACAATATTTCAGACTTTTTTGTCAGTATTATATTTGTTATGGTGATCTGCAATTAGTGATCTCTGATGTCACTATTGTAATTGTTTTGGGGCCCCATGACCTGCACCCATGTGATGGTGAACTTAATCGATAAATGTGTATCTTCTGACTGTTCCACCAACCAGCCATTCCCCTGTCTCTCTTCCTCTACTTGGACCTCCCTGTTCCCTGAGACATACCAAGAACAAAATCAGGCCAATGAATAACCCTACAGTGGCATCTAAGTATTCAAGTAAAAGGAAGAGTCATATGCCTCTCACGTTAAATCAAAAGCTAGAAGTTATTACGCTTAGTGAGGAAGGCATTTTGAAAGCTGGGATAGGAAAAAAGCTAGGCCACTTGCACAAAACAGTTAATTGGCCAAGTTGTGAATGCCAAGGAAAAGTTCTTGAACGAAATTAGAAGTGCAACTCCAGTGAACACACAAATGCTAAGAAAGCAGCCTTATTGTTGATATGGAGAAAGATTTAGTGTTCTGGATCGAAGATCTGATCAGCCCCAGCATTTCCTTAAGCTGAAGCTTAATCCAGAGCAATCCAGAAGATCTAGTTAAGATGATCAATGAAGGTTGCTACATAAAGAACAGATCTTTAATCTTTATATTGGAAGAAGGTGCCACCTAAGACTTTCATAGCTAAAGAGGAGAAATTGGTGCCTGACTTCAAAGTTTGAAAGCACAGGATGACTCTCTTGTAAGGACTAATGCAGCTGGTGACTTTAAATTGAATTCAATGTTCATTTCCATCTCAAATATCCTAGGGCCCTTAAGAATGCTGCTGAATCTACTTTGCCTGTATTCTGTGGATGATGCAACAAAGCCTGGATGACAGCACATCTGTTTACATGTTTTACTGACTATTTTAAGTCCACTGTTGAGACCTACTGCTCAGAAAAAGGATTTCTTTCAAAATATTACTGCTCGTAAACAATGCGTCTGGTCACCCAAGAGCTCTGACGGAGATAGACAATGAGATTAATGTTGTTTTCATGCCTGCTGATACATGGATTGAGAAGTAATTTCAACTTTCAAGTCTTGTTATTTAAAAAATTCATTTTGGGGGCACCTGGGTGGCTCAGTCGGTTAAGCAGCCGACTTCAGCTCAGGTCATGATCTCGCGGTCCGTGAGTTCGAGCCCCGCGTCGGGCTCTGTGCTGACAGCTCAGAGCCTGGAGCCTGTTTCGGATTCTGTGTCTCCCTCTCTCTGACCTTCCCCCGTTCATGCTCTCTCTCTCTCTCTCTCTGTCTCAAAAATAAATAAACGTTAAAAAAAATTTAGAAAAGTAAAAAAATAAAAAATAATAATAAAAAATTCATTTTGTAAGAATATAGCTGCCATAGATAGTGATTCCTCTGATGGATCTGGGCAAAGTAAATTAAAAACCTTCTGGAAAGACTTTGCTCTTCTAGATGCTATTAAGAACACTTGTGATTCATGGGAAGAAGTCAAAATATTAACATTAACAGTTTGGAAGAAGTTGGTTCCAACTCTCATGGATGACTTCGAGGGGTTCAAGACTTCAGTGGAGGAAGTAACTGCAGATGTGGTGGCAATAACAAGAGAACTAGAATTAGAAACGGAGCCTGAAGGTGGGACTGAAAGGCTGCAATCTCATGGTAGAATTTGAGTGGATGAGGAGTTGCTTCTTATGGAGGCGTAAAGAAAGGGGTTTCTTGAGATGGAATCACCATCTTGAGCTGGTGAAGACGCTGCAAAGATGGTTGAAATGACAACAAAGGATTTAGAATATTCCATCCACTCAGCTGTTAAAGCAGCAACAGGGTTTGAGAGAACTAACTCCAATTTTGAAAGGAGTTCTGCTGTGGGTAATATGCTATCGGATAGCATCATATGCTACAGAGAAATCATCCGTAAAAGGAAGAGTCCATTGACACTACAAGCTTCGTTGCTGTCTTCTTTTGAGAAAATTGCCATTGTCACCCCAACCTTCAGCAACCACCACCCTGATCAGCCAGCAGTCATCAGCAGCAAGGCGAGACCCTCCACCGGCAAAAAGATTGTAACTTACTGGAAGCTCAGACGATGGTTAGCATGTTTTAGCACTAAAATATTTTTTTTTTAATTTTTTTCAATGTTTATTTATTTTTTTGGGGACAGAGAGAGACAGAGCATGAACGGGGGAGGGGCAGAGAGAGAGGGAGACACAGAATCGGAAACAGGCTCCAGGCTCTGAGCCATCAGCCCAGAGCCCGACGCGGGGCTCGAACTCACGGACTGCGAGATCGTGACCTGGCTGAAGTCGAACGCTTAACCAACTGCGCCACCCAGGCGCCCCAGCACTAAAATATTTTTAATTAAGACCTGTACACCGGTTTTTCTAGACATGATGCTATGGCACACTTAACAGACTACAGTATAATGTAAACATATCTTTCATACAGAGTGGGGAATTAAAAAAAAAATCATTTGACTCACTTCTTTGTGATATTTGCTTTATTGCAGTGATCTGGAACCAACCGGCAATGTCTTTGAGGTATGCCTATGATAATAAAATTGGTCACCACTAGGGAAACAACTTATTATTTTGGAAACCAATGGGCAAATTAAAAATACACAAATATATGTCTTACTCTTCGAGTATGGAATGAACTATTCAGTAACCAAATGATAGATGAGGGGAAATTTCTGCTTGTAAAATTGTTCCAGTCAGTGAGTGAATAAAGAAGGATAGACTATCATCATTTTAAAACCACTAATGAGTTGTTGGATCCAGGCACTGAACACTGGTGAAACCTGACGTCACAAATAATCACAATAACAATAACAACAACCTGAAATCCATTATGAGCCCCTTGGTGGAAAAATACACCACCACCTTTGCAGTGTTTGTGAAAAGAAAATTGAACCTTGATAAACTTTTCCTTTCCGCTACTAATTTACAGGACATACAGAAAACAGAGGGACAAAGTAGCTAAGATCACAGAGAAACAATCTGAAACTGAAGACAATGAAGAATGTTCGAAGGAGCAAGAGAGAAGCAATAATTACTGAGAAACAAATGAAACATATCCTTCTGGAGTGATAGTCTCTTCCACAATGGTGTTGGAAAACCTGGATATTCACAGGCAAAAGAATGAAATCGGATCCTTATCTTACACCACTCACAAAAGTTAACCCAAACGGATTAAGGATTTAAATATCCTTCAGGAATGAAGAGGAAATCAAGACATGCTCAAATGAAGAAAAACAAAAAAATTTGTCACCAGCAGATTAACCTTAAAATAATGGTTCTGAGGATCTTCTCTACACTGAAGAGAAATGATAAAATAAGGCACCCTGAACTATCAGGAAAGTGGAAAGGAAATGATAAACAAAAATAAAAGTAAATACATGTTACGTCTCTTCTTGTACCTTATATATTCTGTTTCATGGATTGAAGAATATATTATAACGCAGTCTTGGTGTGCTTCAAAATGTGCATAGAGGAAATATTGAAGACAATTTATTGTAAACTGGAGAGAAGGGGATTTAAAAGGTTATAAGATTACTATACATGGGGCGCCTGGGTGGCGCAGTCGGTTAAGCGTCCGACTTCAGCCAGGTCACGATCTCGCGGTCCGGGAGTTCGAGCCCCGCGTCGGGCTCTGGGCTGATGGCTCAGAGCCCGGAGCCTGTTTCCGATTCTGTGTCTCCCTCTCTCTCTGCCCCTCCCCCGTTCATGCTCTGTCTCTCTCTGTCCCAAAAATAAATAAACGTTGAAAAAAAAATTAAAAAAAAAAAAAAGATTACTATACTTGACTTGAACTGGTAGAATTATGACATTAGTCAGCGGTAAATTATGTTTCTGTAATGTGATTACTAAAACACAAATAAGTAAAAAAAATCCACACACACAAAAAATCTACACTCAAAAACATAAAAGTCAGCGAAAATGGAACTCTAAAAATAGCTCAGATAAACAAGAGCAATGCAAGAACAAGAAAACAGAAATGGAAAAAAAAAAGAAAACAAACAAAACAGAAGCAAAATAAAATGATAGATTCAAACTCTAGCGTAACAATAATTAGACGAAATGTAAATGGTCTAAACATGCCAATTAAAAGACAGGGGTTTGGGGCGCCTGGGTGGCTCAGTCGTTTAAGCATCCGACTTCGGCTCAGGTCATGATCTCACGGTCCGTGAGTTCGGGCCCCGCCTCGGGCTCTGTGCTGACAGCTCAGAACCTGGAGCCTGCTTCAAATTCTGTGTCTCCCTCTCTCTCTGCCCCTTTCCCACTCACACTGTGTCTGTCTCAAAAATAAATAAACATTAAAAAAACTAAAAGATAGGGGTTAGAAGAATGCCTTTTTAAAAATAACCTTCCTAAGGGTGCCTGGGTGGCTCAGTCGGTTAAGCGACTGACTCTTGATCTCAGCTCTGGTCTTGATCTCAGGGCTGTGAGTTCAAGCCCTACATACGAAAGAAACATCAAATGTAATGGTCCAGACAAGTTGAAAGTAAAGGGATGCAGAAATGCATACCATACAAACATTAATAAATATAATGCAGGCATAGCTATATTAATATTGGATAAAGTAGACTCCAGAATTACCAGAAACAGAGAGAGACGCTGTATAATGGCAAAAGGGTCAATCTATACTAAGAAGGTATAACAACACATAGTTTGTGTAAGCAACAGACAACAGCTACAAATATGTGAAGCAAAACATGATATAACTGCAAGGAGAAAGAGAAAAATCCACAATTGTAATTGGAGACTTCAACGCCCCTCTCTTGACAATTCATAAAACAACCCAAAATATCAGCAAGGATATAAAAGAATTCAAGAATACCATTAACCAACAGTACATAGTCAACAGTTATGAAACAATTGACCAAATATCTGCAGAACACATATTATTTTCAAGTCCCCGGAGAGCACATACAAAGAGTGTATACTGGGCCATGAAACAGACATATTTAAAAGAATTGAAATTGGGGTGCCTGGGTGGCTCAATTAGTTGAGTGTCCGACTTTGGCTCAGGTCGTGATCTCACAGTTCATGAGTTCGAGCCCTGCTTCGGGGTCTCTGCTGTCAGTCCAGAACTCACTTCAGATCCTCTGTCTCTCTTTCTGCCCGCCCCCCCCCCACCAGTGCTCTCTCTCTCTCTCTCAAAAATAGACATTGTGTAAAAAAAGAATTGAAATCATACAGAGTATCTAGTCTAACCATAATGAAATCAAAGTAGATATCAAAAAAAAAAAAAAAAAAAAAGGGGGGGGGGAATCTCCAAACCCTCAGAAACTAAACAACACACAAATAAATAACATATGAGTCAAGAAGAAAGTCTCAGGGAAATCAAAACATATGATGAACTGAGTGAAAATGAAAAAAAGAACATAGCAATTCTATATCCATAGCCAAAAGTATGAATCTTTGAATGATGTCAGCAGGAACGCCAGACGATGAGCCTCCAAAAATTGTCTCCTCGTTAAAAGAAAAAGGTAAACATTGGCAAAAGGTGCCAAATTAACTTTTCCAGAACTCTGAATAGTAACCAAAGGCTTGCAATAATCAGGGGACTGTTTATTCAAAAACAAAACACTTTGTGGATCTTAACTTGTCCTGGTTTCATCCTTCTCTTCCCGGGACCATGGAAACCTTGAAAACAAATAGCCCCACCATCATAGTGAAAAGCAGCAGCCTAATGGGTAAGAGTGTAGGAAATGGTGAGGTGTTGGTCAAAGGGTGCAAACTTCCCGTTATAAAACGGATAAGTTCCGGAATCTAAAGCGCGCCATGGTGATTATTGGTAACAATACTGTACTATATACTTAAATTTGCTAAGACACGAGCTCTTAAATGTTCTCACCACAAAAAAGAAATGATAACTATGTTGGGGGATGGAGGCGTTAACTAACAATACTGTGGAAATCATTTCACACTACGTAAGTGGTATCGAATCCACGGGTTGTACATCTTAAACTTACAGGATGTTATATGCCAATTATATCTCAATAAAGTCAGCAAAAATGAATTGTATTTCTATACATTTGTAATGAACAATCCTAAAATGAAATTCAAAAAAAAATTATTAATGACAGCATCAAAAACAACAAATAGGAGTAAGTTTTACAAAACTGTGGGAACTTGCCCACTAAAAGTTGCAAAATATCGTTGAAAGAATTTATACATGTTATAAATAACTGGAAAGATATCCCATGTCTAAGGCTTGGAAGATTTAATATTGTTATAAAGCAAAACTACCCAAGTTAAACTACAAATGCAGTGCAATCCCTATCAAAATTCTGGCTGCCGTAGTTTCAGAAATTGACAAGCTAATTGTAAAATTCCTATGGAAATGCAAGTGACCCCCAAAAACCAAAACAATATTGAAAGACAAGAACAATGTCAGAGGACACTCACATCCAGATTTCAGAAATTACTACAAAGCTACAGCAAGGCTGTATTGTTCTGGCATAAAGATAGGCATATATATATGTATACATGTACACATGTATACATATGTATACACACATATATACATATATACACATATATACATATATACACGTATATATGTATATATACATATGTACATATATACATGTACATGTATATGTGTATATATACATATGTGTGTGTGTATACATATATGTGTGCGTGTACATGTATACACATGTATATATGTGTATATGTATGTGTATATATGTATATACATATATATGTATATACATATATATGTATATTTGTATATACATGTACATATTTGTATATACATGTATATACATTTGTATATACATATATATGTATATTTGGTATAGACATATACCAAATATGGTATATACATATACATATACAAATATATGTATATTTGGTATATACATATATATGTATATACATATATACGTATATACATGTACATATACACATATATACATGTGTGTGCATGTACACATACACATATACACATGTGCATGTATACACATGTATATATGTGTATATGTATAAATATGTACATGTATATATGTATATATGTACATATGTGCGTATATACATATGTATACATGTGTATGGAAAATACAAATGAAAACCATAATGAAACATCACTTCACATACACTAGAATGACTATGATTAAAAAAAAATAAAAACAGGGGAAAATTGGAATCACCCTACATTAGTAGTGGGGATGTAGAATAGTATAGGTAATTTGGAAAACAGTTTGGCAGATTCTTGATAAGTTAAACACAGAACTATCACTCCTTGCTATATACACAAGAGAATTAAAAACATGTCCACACAAAAACTTGTACATAAATATTCATAGCAGCATTGTTCATAATGACCAAAAATTCAAAATGTCCATCAATCAATGAATGGATATACAAATGTAGTATATCTATACAGTGGAATATTATTTGGTCATAAAAAGGAATAGAATATACTTATACTTTCTACGATATGGATGAACCTTGACAACACGCTAAATGCAAGAAGCCAGACACAAAAGGTCAAATTTGTCTGAATCCATATATAGGAAATTTCTGAAATACACAAATAGAGATTTAAAATAAATTAGTGCTTTCCAGAGGCTAGAAAGAGGAATGGAAATGACTGTTAATGGGTACAGGGTTTCTTTTGGGAAGACTAAATATTTTTTTATTTTGGAATTAAATAGTGGTGATACTTGAGCAACTTTTTCAATATACTAAAAGCCACTATATTGTGCACTGTAAACTTCATAATGTAATTTTTATTGTGAATTTTAAAATATGTGAATTATACCTCAATAAAAATGCTACGAAAGAAGATACTTTCACAAAATGACCTTAGAAAATTAAAAGCTCGACAAAATTAAATGCGCTTCCTTGGAATAAAATAATAAAATCGTATATAATAAATAGAACAAATAATATTAATCTGGACCTAGCACTCACACCTTATACAAACATTAACTGAAAGTTAATCATGGGCTTAAATGTAAAACGGAAGCTATAAAATTTTTAGAACACAAAATGGGAGAAAATCTTTGGGATTGAGTACTGTGTATGAAGTCCTTAGACTTAATACCAAAATGTACGTAAAAAGGAAAATTTGTTGGGCACCTGATAGGCTCAGTTGGTTGAGCATCCGACTCTCCCTCTCTCTCAGCCCCTCCCCTCCCCTGCTTGCTCTCTCTTTCTCTCAAAGTAAATAAATCAACTGAATAAAAACTATAAAAAAGAAAAAAAGGAAAATTTGATAAACTGTACCTCACGAAAACCTAAAATTTTTGCTCATCAAAAGATGTGAAGATTAAAAAACACACCAGAGACTGGTTGCAAATATTTGCAAACCACATATCCAACAGAAGAGAAGTCTTTAGAATATAGGAACATTCTCAAAACTCAATATTTTAAAAAATCCAATCCAAAAAGGTAAAAAGACAAAGAGACATTTAGTCAAACAAGCTATACGGATAATAAAAACATGAATATCGCTAGCCACTGGGAAAATGCAAATTGAGACCCCATGAGATATAGCTACACACCTATGGCTAAATAATAAATAAATGGCTAAAACAAAAATAGTGACAAATGCCTGTGAGGAGGTGAGAATCCTCACAGGTGAGAATGCAAAATAGTACAGCTTCTCTGGAAAACAGTTTGGCAGTTTCTTGAAAAAGAAAACGTGCAACTACCATACGACCCATCAAATGCACTCCTGGGCATTTTTCCCAGAAAAATAAAAACTAATGTTCACGCAAAAATCTATACATGAACGTCAATAGTAGCTTTACTCGCAATAGCCCAAACCTGGAAATTACCCAGATGTCTTTCGACGGGCACATGAACGAACGACTCTCTAACGTCCATTGCATGGAACCGTACTCAGCAATAAAAATGAACACACAATTGATACAGTCAACTTCTTGGATCAATCGCCAAAGAACTATATTGTGTGCACAAAAGCCAATCCTAAGAGCTTACTCCCTGTGTGATTCCATTTTTATCGCGGTGTTGAGATGACAAAACTATAGAGATGTAGAACACATTAGTGGCTGTCAGGGCTTAAGGATATTATACTCTAGCTTTGCCAGATACTACTAATGGAAGAAACACAGGATCTCTCTCTATTATTTCTTACAGCTGCGTGTGAATCTACCATTACTTCAAAATGAAATATGTAATTTTTGAAGAGGAGTCTAAAGACGTATCTTTCATTTGCATTGTAAGAGCCTTATTTACAGGGGGACTCAAACAAAAATAAATTTAGGACATCGGTGACAACTTGGGACTTTGAGCACGGATTGGACATTTGATTATATTAAGGAATTATTGTTAAAAATCATTCGTTGTCATAGTTTTCTTCTTTTCATGTTTACGAAAAGGTTTTTTTTTTTTTTTTTCTGTACAGATCCATACTGAACTACTTCTGGATGTAAAGATACCATGTCTGGATTTTGCTTCAAAATAATATGTGATGGGAGGTAATAGATAGAACAAGATGCAAGGTGTATTCTGCGTTGATGATTACTCAAGCAGTATGCTGGGTACATGGGGGTTAATGTCTTTTTCTCTTAAAATATACTTTTGTGAGGGTTTAAATATTTCCATAAAAAACCATGCAGTTTTAATGAACCACAAGCAAAAAACATCTATTGCCAAAATCAAGAGAGATTTTGAAAGTAATCAGTGCCTGGGTTTTGCTTTACCCCCAGTGAGTCCTGTCTTGTGCAAAATCAAGCACATACTGAACAACAACAACAACAACAAATTAGAGGAATGTTGCTTATACAAGTCTCCTCCCCGTGTCTTGTATATACCATGTCGGTCTCAGTTTTACATAATCTATTTTCCCCACCACTCATATCACCCCACTTACCAAGTTGCCAGTTACCCACATTCTAGCCATCTGTCTTCATTCACCCTAATAAAGAGCAAATGATGCGTCTATTGATAATATTCATAATTAGTTTAGTTTTAAATTAATAATAACAAACAGCTGTAGTGGAACTTGTTTACTAAAGAACACTGCCACTTTAAGGCGTGGTCACCATGCTGTTAGGGTTATGGAAGGACCTAGACCCAAGCCATTCTTAATCACCCAGATCATATTCTTTTCAGAGACTCAGAAAAACTATACCAGTCTATCACGCTGAGAGAGTCAACTAAATTAGCAATTCTCCAGAGATAAACCTACTAACAATACAGGGGGAATAAGGCAAGAAAAGGAATGAAGTAAGAAACTGCCACGTTGGCATTTTCATTACAGAGCCAAATTCAACTGAATCGTATTTCAAACCCTATCGTAGAGCAACGAATAATCTTATCATAATGGAAGTTTGTATGTTTGGTTAAGAACATTTATCAAGATGTGAACCCTTGTTTATTGTCTTGCTTGAGACAGCAAGAATTCTAGCACGGATATTAAAGAATAAGACAACGTAATCTGTGCGTTGGGCTAATGATTCCTCCAGAATGGTTGTAGCTTTTGAAGATGTTGGGTCACTCTACGCTCTAGTCATATTTTTATAGAGGATTTAATTTCCACCAATTCTCAGCATTGTGCTATAAGGAGGAATGGAGGTTATTTTTTAAATGTTTATTTATTTTTGAGAGACAGAGAGAGCGCAAGTGGTGGAGGGGCAGAGAGAGAGAGGGAGACACAGAATGTGAGGCGGGCTCCAGGCTCCGGGCTGTCAGCCCAGAGCCCAACACGGAGCTCGAACTCACAAACCGTGAGATCATGACCTGAGCTCAAGTTGGATGCTGAACCAACTGAGCCACCCAGGCGCCCCAAGGAATGCATCTTATTGAGGAAACCTGGAGAAAGTTAGCTCAAGAACTGCCAATTACACAAATGAGCTGATTCCTTATAAAAGAGACAAAAAAGAGACACTACGTTTATGAAAAGGAATCACAGATCAGCAAAGCCTCTGAGGAGCACAGTTCATACATCTCTTTCTCCTAAAGGATGCAGGGCTTATACAGATGTCACACGTTGAGGACTCTCAAGAAGTCAACCTTGAAGGATGCCTGGGCGGTGCAGTTGGTTAAGCCTGGTTTCAGCTCAGGTTATGATCTCATGATTCGTGGGTTCGAACCCGGCATCAGGCTCTGCACAGACCATGCGAAGTCTGTTTGGGATTCAATCTCTCTCTCTCTCTCTCTCCTTCTCTCAGCCCCTCCCCCACTCACACTGTCTCCGTCTCTCCCAAAATGAATAAATAGACTTGAAAAAAAATTTTAAGTCAATCTTGATAACCCAGTTCATTAACAACATCTCTAATTATTCATATTCTTTCAATGTACTTTACTGTCTCTGGTCAGTGCACTCCTACTATCCCCCAACTGTGTAATGTGGTGTAAACGATTTGCCACATGTAAATATAAGAGTTGGAAAAGATACTTAGCAACAATTTATATTGGTTCCAGTCTGAATAGATACATATCCATTGTGGACCCATTAGGCTATTAGTGAGTCTAAGTATATCTCTGGGCTCTCAAACCCCCCCAGGCCAATCCACCTATTACAGCCAAATTGCATGTTAGGTTAAAAGTCTTCCCCTACAGGGGCGCCTGAGTGGCTCAGTCGGTTAAGCGACCGACTTCGGCTCGGGTCATGATCTCACAGTTTGTGAGTTCGAGCCCCGCGTCGGGCTCTGGGCGGACAGCTCGGAGCCCGGAGCCCGCTTCGGATTCTGTGTCTCCCTCTCTCTGACCCTGCCCCGTTCATGCTCTGTCTCTGTCTGTCTCAAAAATAAACAAACATTAAAAAAAAAAAAAAAAAAAAAACTCTTCCCCTACATAAGGCAACAAATGTGACATTTGACTCACCCCATGCAAAATTATCAAAGCAGGAAATGTTCCCGTCAATTCATATATGTTTATCGTACTTCAGGTTCTGTATCATTCCATTGTATCTCCAGTGGGAAATAGTTAAAGAAAAAATAGACCTTGTAGCTTTTAACATTTCTTCCAATCACCTACATTAATGTGACAAACGCTAATCCACGGATTAGAGTACAAATCTCTTTTCAGGACATTACTCATTCCCTTTTGATTAATTTCTCCAGAAACAGACATTTCCATCTGCAGCTTTTGGTAACAGTGGCTATCGATACTATGAATTTTCCACCAAGTTTTTTCTTGCATATACTGTGACCTTGTCAAATAACTGAATAAAAAATAACAGTACAAACAAAACAGGAATATACTTGGACACAGTCTTGCACGCAAGAAAAGAACGACTCCGGGGAGAAGCAGTGAAGACTGATGTTAGAACACCGGTGTTCACGTCAGCATCTCAGGTTTCCACCCCTTGTTTTTCGACCCTAAGCCAGTGACTCCTTTCAGGACCTGATGTCCTGCTTTTGGGAAACAACAGAGCTGGATGTCCAAAACTTCAGAAGTTTGGGAATCTCACGTTTTGATAAGAATTTGATCCAGTAATTCTAAGACAGAAAATATGCCATTTTTGTCCCAAAGCACTGTCATTTGTTGTATTACCCACACGCGTGAAGACTTTCACTTGAAAATACTTATTAAAAATTTAGGGGTGCCTGGGTGGCTCAGTCGGTTAGCGTCCGACTTCGGCTCAGGTCATGATCTCACGGTGTGTGAGTTCGAGCCCCGCTTCGGGCTCTGGGCTGACTGCTCCGTGCCTGGAGCCTGCTTGGGACTCTGGGTCTCCCTCTCTTTCTGTCCCTCCCCTGTTCGCAAGCTGTCTCTCTCTCTCCCTTGAAATAAATAAACATCAAAAAAAAATTTTTTTAAATCTACTCTAGGGGCACCTGCATGGCTCAGTCAGTTAAGCTTAAGACTCTTGATCTCAGCTCAGGTCATGATCTCACAGTCGTGAGTTTGAGCCCCAAACCAGGCTCTGTATGGATGACGCAGAGTTAGCTTAGGATTCTGTCCCTCCTTCTCCCTGCCCCTCCACCTCTTGTGCTCTCTCTCTCTCTCAAAATAACTAAACCTAAGAGAAATAAAAATCTACAATATGCTTGGCTATGTGATAAACATTACAGAGAAAACACAAAGATGCATGAGACCCGGATCCCTCCCTTACGGAAGCTTACTTGGTAGGATACAATAGAGGGTTATTGTGTATCTGTTTTTAAATGTATTTCTCACACAGGACAAAAGAGGATAAGCATCAGGTGAGAAGCAGATGAAAGGAAGAAGTTCCATTCGGGGAACAGGACCACGAAGGGCTTCGTGGAAAAGGTGTTCTTGGACCTGGGTCTTGAAAGATTTCATAGATAGCAAAAAATGGAAAAGAAACCAGCCATAACTGAGTAAACAGAGGCAGAGGGTCAGGGAGCCAGGAGGACTCATCAGAGTGAGAAATTGAGGGCAGGGAGAGTAGTCACGTTTTCTCGGGAGCAGCGGTTTTTGCTTTGTGGATTCTGACTCAGAGGGTCCCTACAGAACATACTCAGTTTTTCTGGGCACTGCTGTGTCAGCCTTTTCTTTATTTGGATACATTCACTCTGTTATTTAAAACAAACTCTGCTTGGCATTCAGACACTCATTGTGATGAAAATAATTACGAACTTTTGAACAGATAGCCATTTTTTAACCTAGTCCTTCGACAACACAGCATTACATTGATAAAATGAGAAAAGTACGTGAAGACAATTCAAATTCAGGAAATGCTTTGTATCAAGAAAGTATCGGGGCGCCTGGGTGGCGCAGTCGGTTAAGCGTCCGACTTCAGCCAGGTCACGATCTCGCGGTCCGGGAGTTCGAGCCCCGCGTCGGGCTCTGGGCTGATGGCTCGGAGCCTGGAGCCTGTTTCCGATTCTGTGTCTCCCTCTCTCTCTGCCCCTCCCCCGTTCATGCTCTGTCTCTCTCTGTCCCAAAAATAAATAAACGTTGAAAAAAAAAATTAAAAAAAAAAAAAGTATCATGGTCTACTTTCCATGACAAAAAGTGATGTCCTGTGTTAAGTCCCGTGGAGTGACAATTAGTCCGGGGCATGGTGAAAAATACCATTTCCTGTCGTTTCTATTTTAAAATTTGTTAGCCCTCTTGGGTTCATTAATACTTGGTGGCACCGATTTTCTGAAACAGTTTGCAGCTCAGGAGCCCTAGCCCTCGTGTCCCCCAATATTAGAGGAAAGCCATCATTTGACTGCAGTTTAAATGATATCCTAGGCGAGCCTGGGTGGTTCAGTCGGTTGAGCGTCCGACTTCGGCTCAGCTCATGATCTCAATGTTCCCGAGTTCGAGCCCCACATCGGGCTCTGTGCTGA